>NW_026901771.1:1405738-2811476 GCF_033783945.1 Neopsephotus bourkii | reverse complement strand
TGCAGGGGAAAGGTGATGGTGTGGGTATGAAAGCAAGAAACCTCACTGTAAACACTGAGAGGTACATGCTCTGAGCTGAATGCACTCCAGCAGCTTCAACACACAGTTTTAACGTGGGAAAGAAACTCAGTGCTTGGAACCATGTGGAGGTATCCCATGCACTTGCTCAGCCACATGTGTGCAGGGATCATTTCCATATCATGTAGCGGAAAGTTCCTGCCATTAACACCCACTACTAAAACATCCACAGCTCTCCCGCCACCCCAGGACCCACAACTCTTCTGATGGTGTTTTTCCTGATGAGATCACTTTCTGCGGCACAAGGCCAGCAATCAGGCTGCAGCTTCCACTGACGCAATTGTCCTTGCAACTGGACGTCTACAGCTTTGCTGCTCTAAAAGCAGACCTTGGGGTAAGAGCAGCAGCTGTATGTTTCAGTAGTACATAGCTAGAGGTAGGTGCCAAGGAGATGGCACCCATGAAAAACTGGATAAGCCAGGACATGGGCCTGGTTTCTGGCTCAGGAGAGTAACACTGCTCAAGAGGAGAGTGCTCCACAGCCCTCATGGCTGTTGGACTTGAGGAATACTTCTCTGTAGCTTCTTCTGGGCCTGTGGAGGTTGGGTACAGATGTGGGTGCTCTCTCACCTCTTCAAAACCTGCAGCACAGGACCCCTAGGACCCCTCACTGCTGCTCCCCACTGTGTCACAGGAGCATCCCTGCACAGATGTGGCACCACTGTACAGCTACCCTCTCAACAGGTTGCACAGTCTGGTTATACTGAGCCAAGGACACTTGTGGGTTTTCTGTCATGGAGCACTTCTGAATACTGCACCCATTATTTCTAATAACTGCCCCTGGTATCAGAGCTCAGAGTGAGAGGTTCCCCACGGATCCCAGCTGCTGATGCCAACACAAGGCAGTGGGGAAAAAACTTCCCTGCCAACAGCCATCACTGTTCTCCCATAGAGCCTGGCTTAATCCCTCTCTGCCATAGCTAACAGAGCTCTGGTTTTGTTGTTGGATTGGGGTGGTTTTTTCCCCCCTTTTTTAGGCCAGGCAGCTGAATCACCATCCAGATCAATTTTGTTATTTCCTAAACAGTCACAAGCTGACAGGGTAACAGGCAGACTGAGCGATGGCAGGTGATACAGCACAAGAGCCTCAAGGCTTCCTGCCTTCCTGGCTTTTGCCAAGGCACAGCAAGCAGGCAGACAGGGGCGTCTAGTACTGGCTGTGACGTGACCCTGCCTAAACTGCCATCAGCAAGGAGAGGGCATAAAAGTATCTGTGCACCACTGGGTCAGGGGCAGAGGACACAGAAATTCTGTGCAGAAGAGCAGCACCTGTAAATGGGTGTGTGGGCAGGGAAAGGCTCTGCTCTCTGGAGCATCTCCTATCACACTGCACAGCAGGGCTCAGGGATGCTGGCTGAGGTGGACTCATAGCTTCCTATGGTTTGCGGACAGCAATAGGAGTGACAGAGCTGGAGCCTGTGGAGATGCACGGCTAGCAGTGGAAGGATAGCTTGGAAACATGTCTCAGGAACCTAAAAATACTCAAAGAACCTCATCAGCATTAACCGCTGTAGCTGCCCCATGCGTCACTGGAGGTGGCCACCTCTCTGTTGGCAGACACCACTTGGATGGGGACATGGTACTGGGATAAGGTGTACAGGATTACTGTAGCTTCTGGGTACCAGGAGTTTCTCACATGCCCTGAAGTACAGTGAGCACATTTGTAGGGACAGTGAATCCAGCATTCACCTGGGAGCAAGCAGGGAGCCTCCTTTAAGTCACTTACCTTTCGTTTTGATTTCTGTCAGATGAAAGTTCCTGCCTTGAACTGCAAAGAGGCACAGCCTTCCCTAAGGGGAGCACATTTAGACAGCAGATACATTGGAGAAGGAAGTGCTCATGTGGGATATGGATACTACAGGCCCCCTTGGGTGGGATCCTCTTTAAGGCTACCTCCATCATCAGTGGCAAGGCAGTCAGTTACAGTCAGTTATAAATCAGAGCACTTGCAGTCCTGCTGCCAAAAACCTCAGCTCTCAGTGCCTTTCTCTCCACCTTCCACAGCTGCCCCTACAGCTGCTCAGAAACCTTGGATTCAGGGCAAAGCTGTAATTAAGATGCTTTGAATGGCTTAATGGGAAGACACAAGCTCCTCCAAAGACTCTACAGAGCCATGGGGGAACCAAATGCTGAATTCAGTGCCTAAGCCAGGTGCCTCAAGTTAAGCAGCGTGAAGGCTCCTCTGTGTGCCCATGCAGTGCCTGATGCAAAGATCCTGTAACGTCAATGAAAGGCAGTTCATCACCTCACTCTGTTCTTTCTTCTCACGTACAGGCAATCCAATCCATCACACAGTGCTTTGACTCTTCCCCTCCTGAATTGAGTGCATACTTCTTAGTAGATACAGGAGAAGGCCAGAGTTGGGAGTCATCAAAAACACCAGTGGGTTTTTGTGTTTGCACACACATGTGCATGGACGAACTGCATCAGCCTTCTGTGTGCATGAAGAAAGTAGAATCACAGAATTGTTCAGGTTGGAAAAGGTCTTTAAGACCATCAAGTCCAACCGATAACCTGGCACTGCTGAGTCCACCACTAAACCATGTCCCTAAGGACCACATCTGCCCTAGGCAGCAACCCTTTTGGTGTTGAAATTTCTTCCTAATCTCCAGTCTAACCCTCCCCTGGTGCAGCTTGAGGCCATTTCCTCTTGTCCTGTCACTTGTTCCTTGGGAGAAGAGACCGACCCCATCTCACTCCATCCTCCTGTCAGGCAGCTGTAGAGAGGGATAAGGTTCCCCCAAGCCTTCTCTTCTCCAGACTAAACCCCCCCCACCCCAGGTCCCTCAGCCTTTCCCCATCACACTTGTGCTCCAGGCCCTGCACCAGCTCCATTGCCTTTCTCTGGCCCTGCTCAAGCACCTCAATGTCTCTCTTGTAGTGAGGGGTCCAGAACTGAGCACAGGATTCAAGGTGCAGCCTCACCAGTGCCCAGTGCAGGGGGACGATTGCTGCCCCGGTCCTGCTGCCGCACTGTCTGATAGAAGCTGGGATGCTGTTGGCTTCCTCAGTAGATACATCCACATGACATGCAATTTTTACTTGGTGGCTGCTGGTCATCAGACAGAAAAGGAACTGCCTTAAATTCCAGTGATAAGTTTACAAACAAACCGCAGGTTGAAAGTCCTCTGGAGGGTTTTTCTGCATTCACTAGTGGATTTCAAGTTAATTTTTTCTATCATCTGCTTCCAGGTGGCTTCATGGTTGATAATTTCCTATGACCATGCTGCAGTATTCCCTACCCCCAGAGCAAAGTGCTACTCTGAACATACTTGGGGGTGGGGAGAAGTCAGTCCCAATTTGGAAAGGAGGCTTTGCCCTATGTGTAGTCGTGTCCCTACAGCGTCCCAGCGTGGGGTGCCCGAGGTTTGGTACCGCACCCGGTGATGCAGCAGCAGCCCCTGCTGCGAGCACTGCATAACTGCAGCCGGCTCTTCCCCAGCCCCGGCCGGGAGGAGATGGAAGAGGAGCACCCGCGCTTCATCTATGGGACCCTCCCAGGGCTCCACCGGGGAAAGGGCGGCCAGAGACCCCGGCCCGGGGCTGCGCAGCACGGGGGAACCCCATCGGCAGCCCAGCTCTGCACGCCAGATGCGCTCCAACCTCTTGAAGGAAAGAGGGCTATAAAACACCATCTGCTGCGTGCTGGCATGCACGGAATCATAGATTGGTTGGGGTTGGAAGGGACCTTAAAGCTCATCCAGCTCCAACCCCCTGCTACGGGCAAGGACACCTTTCACCAGACCAGGTTGCTCCAAGCCCCTGTGTCCAACCTGGCCTTGAACACTGCCAGGGATGGGGCAGCCACAGCTTCTCTGAGCACCCTGTGCCAGCGCCTCAGCACCCTCACAGGGAAGAGCTTCTGCATAAGAGCTCATCTCAGTCTCCCCTCTGTCATGTTAAAGCCATTCCCCCCTTTGCTGTCCCCTTGTCAAAAGCCTCTCTCCAGCTTTCTTTTAGACCCCTCTTTAGGCACTGGAAGCTGCTCTAAGGTCTCCCTGGAGCCCTCTCCAGGCTGAACAACCCCAACTCAGCTTGTCTCCACAGAAAAGGTGCTCCAGCCCTCAGAGCATCTTCATGGCCCTCCTCTGGACTTGTTCCAACAGGCCTACGTCCTTCTTGCGTTGGGTGCCCCAGACATGCATGCTCACAGGGTGCTCCTGCTCCCTTGGGGTCAGGGGGTATGGTGCTTCCTAGCTCTACACAAGCTCTCTGCAGTGTTAGTGTGGCACAGGGTGGATTCGGATGGTTAAAACTGCTTTTTGGAGCTCACAAGAAGGTGGTGTGGAGAGGCAGGCTGTGGCACGCCTTTCTAAGCTGACCCCTGCTCCTGCCCACCTCTGGCTTGTTCAGCATCCCTCCTCATCAGTAAGGGCAGCCCACCCTTCTGCTGGGACCACAGGAGATCTTCCTTCCTCACACCTTGCCTGGGCTTCTCTGTCTCCAGCCCCTGCTGTAGTTTTGCCCTGAAGAATTAGGGGACCCCAGTCAATGCATTTCACCCCAGCCAGAGCTGTCAGTGAGGGATTTCACCATCATACATACAGGATAATGGAGAGGACATCATTCAAAACCAGGTTTAGGATTCCTCCGTCACCTGCCCTTTTAACAAAGCCTTTTTCCAGAGGGTTTGTTATGCTCCATGTGTCAGGTCTCAGCATCCTGAACTTCTGTGGAGGCAACGATATGCTGAAATGCTTCACAAATACCCCCCCAAAAGCAAGCACACTGGATTTACTGTTCTTGATATTTCTAAGATAGGAATTAAGCAGACCGTATTAATTTAAACAAACCTCATTCCAGATCCGTACAAACACATACAGAAGGGCAGAAACACAAGGCAAAAATCAAACCCAAGAAGAACCTTTTCAGATCCTCTCTTACAATCGCTAGCCTGTCTTTCCCTTCAGCTTGACCAGAGTCTCACCTTCAACTGTGCAACTACACAGAATGCAAAGGGACATCACCTTTGGACTTCATTTCCTCATTCAGATGCTACTAGAAAACCCCAACCCTGAAAGCTTCCTGATGAGGTCCTTGCTTTGCCAGGGAGCAGCACATCCCAGGTGAGCAGCAGCCTTCAGCTGCTCCTGGTGTCCGTGCGTCTCCCACCTCCAGCGGGTTGTGATGCTGGTGGGAGGCTCTGCATCACCAGCCTTGGGGGAAGGAGTCCTCCATCTGTCTGTTGTGTGCAAGAAGCCACGCACGGTTCTGGCACACAGTGAAAGCCCTCTGAGATGATGAAGGTTGGGCTCTTCCAGGCACCCTGCCCTCCTTTCCACTGCCAGCACTAGGATGAACAAAGGTGCTGGGTACCTGTGGGGTGCAGAAAGCTGCCCAGAATAGCCAGGACAAAACCAGTGCCAACCACCCCTCAGCCAAACACGGTTTGCAGTCACCACTGACCAGGCTGAGGCTGACGCTGCAATCTGAGCAGGGCAAGGTTTATTCCCAACCCCAGATGCCAGCACAAAACGCATCCTTCAGAGGCACACGTGGCTTTGAAGACAAGTGGTGTTCCAGGGGAAGGAGGGCACTTGCCTGCGAGCAGGGCTGCTCCCCATCACACAAAGGTGGGTTTCAGGTCCTCTTTGAAGTTCACCACAGGCTGGGGCCCGCTCTGGTGCTGTGTCCAGTGGCCTGTGCAGCTGCTGGGCTCTGTGTCCGTGTCCGTGCTGCTGCTGCCCAAGGAGCCGCGCGGGCTCTGGAAGCAGACCTCGCAGCAGGGCCGGTGGCAGCCGTGGAACAGCTCCTCAGAGCTGCTGCTGCTGGAGTCCGAGTCCGGGTAATAGTACAGGGAGCGCAGGGAGGGCTCAGCGGGTCCCCTTAGGGTGCCCTGCCGCCGCCGCTGCTCCCGCAGGATGCACAACGAAGATCCCTGGGATTCCGGCCCTCCTGACCATCCCTCTGGCTGGAGGCAGGGCTCCCCAGAGGTGGCTGGAGGAGACGGTGCTGGTGGGTGTAGGAGCCCTCTGCCAGCCATCTCCCCTTCCCTCCCCAGGGAGATACGTGCTGACTCCCCACAGCCCCAAATGCTCGCCTCCTTCCCCCCACATGTGGCACAAGGGGACACGTGTCCATGGCAGCGGGCAGAGACAGGGGACAGTGGGATCCTCCGCCGCCGTCTCGCCAGGTAGGGGCTGAAGGGTGTATGGCTGCCCAGGTAGCCCTCCTGGGCCCTCCACATTCCTTCCTGCTCTCCTGGGGGGCCCTGGCCGCCATGCGGGAGACCCCCAGGTAATGCTGGGCTGTAGGTTTTGCCATCCAGGCTCAGGTCTTGCAGGATTTCCCGCAGCTTCTCACTGCTCACATAGCTGACTTTGGGGGACGACTCCCAGACCACCCCAGCCGAGATGTCCTGGTCCGATAGCTGCTCTGAAGGCTGCCCCTGTCCTATGGGTGGCCTGCACTGCTGGACATCTTCCAGGCCACATTCTACTTCATCCCTGTTGTCAGAAATCACCACCCGAGAGCAAACAGGCTCGTGGCTCCCATGGCTTGTGTGCTTCTGGAGGTCCTGGGCATTGCTGCAAAGAGGCGGTGTACCCTGCAAGCAGGGAGGCTGCCACCCGTCCTGCTCCACATCCGGGGGGCAGCAGTCACCCCGCACCTCCCCACACTGCCCTGTGCTCCGGGTGCAAGGAGCTGGCGGCATCGCTCGGGGGTCGCAGCCGCTCTCCGCAGACATCAGCCTCATCAGCTTCTCCTTGGCGCTGCTCACTTGCTCCTGCAGGCTCTCGATCACGGCGTTTTTCTGCGTCAAACACACACCCCCGTCAAGCATCAAGCACGGGGCAGGCAGAGGGCACAGAGCAGAAAGCCATCACTCCGCTCTACCAGAGCCCATTAGCAGTGTGTGACCTCATCCTCCCATGGAGCCCCCCAAACCCCCCCAGATGTGGGTGCAGGAAGCCTGTGGGTGCACTGGGACCGGCAGCTCTATGAGCCGAGCTACCCCTGGCCGTGCAGTGCAAACAGAGCAGGAGGCTGGAGGCTGGAGGCAGAGCACCTCCCCTCTAAATGAACCACTTCTGACTGCGCTGTGGGAATCGGGCTCTCCTGCTCTTCTCCCCATGGGGTGGTTGCTTTTTTAAGTTGAAACCCTCCTGATCATGCTCACATTTTGGTGCTTTGGGGTGCAGAGCGCTGTGACAAAACAAAGCAGCTCCTCCCCTCGGGAGGGAAGAAGCCAGAGGGGGATTGGGATTGCCCTTTAAAGCCTTCAACCCACAAAAGGGAAGGGGAGAACCCGGCGAGGCTGAGAGAGGCCGACAGAGCCCGGTACCTCGGTGAGCAGCCGCCTCATGGAGTTTTTCTCCCCTATGAGCTGATAGAGCTGCTCCTCGCTGTACACCGAGCGGCAGCTCCTGCTGGGGCTGGTGAAGTACTTTGCCATGTGGCTCATGGTTTGGCTTTCTTCTTCAAAGGCTTTCCACTGCCTGAGCTGGGGAGAAGAGGAGGGCGTTATCCGTGCGGCACTGCACAGCCCCTGCCGGCGCGGCGGGAGGCAGGCGCAGCTCCAGCGCCGAGGAGACAAAGGGATGGAGAGGGGAAGACAAAGGCAGGGTGTGAGTGATGGAGGAGCGGACACGGGCAGCGACAGACACGGCAGTGACACTGGGAGCCTCCCACCCATCCAAGCCCTACCCTGTCCCTGGTTCCGGCTCTTAACGCACAGAGGGTCAGTGCCTGCGCTGCATCCTCTGAGCACACTGTTAAAAGCCCCCTCCCTGACTCTGTGGCAAACAAAGACTGTGTCACACACATCTCCTCATCCCCGAATCACCCGTGACAAGCTGAAAACCAGCCATGCTCAGTATCTGCTTTCTCATCCAGTGTCTGCCGTGTGCAGCCCAGCTCCAGCTGCTTATTGATCTCTGATGAGCAATAGAAGAGCAAGCTCGTTAGGAAAAATAAGCTGATGAATTAAACGATCCAAGTTAAATAAAATGCTCAAGGCCCCCAGGCTACAGCAGGAAAATGGCGCAGGCAGGGTGCAAGCACAGCTCCTAGCTCTTCTGCCCTCACACTTGACAGAGCATCACCAGCAGGCATGGTGTTTGTCAGGGGAGGTTTGGATCCTGCTCCCAAGGGCTGCTCATCCAGTCGGTTGGGACCCTGCAGTTACACTGCACCAGCTGAGATAGAAGGGACATCATCTAGTCCAACCACCCTGCTCAAGCAAGGCCAGCTGGAGCAGGTTGCCCAGGACCATGTCCAGCTGGGTCTTGAATACCTCCAAGGATGGAGACCCCACAATCTCTCTGGGCAACCTCCTCCAGTGCTTTGCAGCTTCCACAGAACAAAACTAAACCAAAATAAACCCAAACCAAAAAGGTTTTCTGATGTTTAAATAGAATTTCCTGTGTTTCAGTTTGTGCCCTTCGTTCCCTGTCCCATCAGCGCACACCACGGAGAACAGCCTGACTCCCGCTTCCCTGCTCCACCCCCATCGGTATTTATACACATCCCTGAGATCCCCCAAACCCTCTCTTATGCAGATGTGCTCTTTCTTCAGATTTACCTCTTCCTCCCTTTCTCACCTCATTTCCTTGAGCCCAAACATCCCTCCAAGCATTAAACTGAGTAAACAACTGTTTCCTCTCCCTGTAACAATGGAAGCATTTTTCCCACTAATGTTGGGGCCAGACACCAGGCTGCTCCTGGAGGACACAGGAAGCAGGAGAGCCTCACCTCACCACAAAAGGCTTCCTTCAAACACCTCTGTGTCCTCCTCCTCCCTTGTGCCAAACCCCAGCTTCCTTCTCCGAGAGCAGAGAGGACAGCCTTTCCTGGGGACCACCAGCCACAAAGACTCTGAGCCTGGTGAGGCCATCTGGATGGCCAGAGCCTGGTGCTATCCCTGCCCTTGGTGGGACTGAATGCATGGGGTATGAGGAGAAGACAGCTGTGTGAAGGACAGATCCCACTACCCACATAGAGGAGGAGGAGGGCAGCAGCTGCTTCGCCTCCACGTGTGCCCTCTGTGTGGCTGCTACCCATGGCACGCTCATGCAGGATGGGTTTCTGAGCATCCCCTCTGCAATGCACTGCACTTCTTGGAGACTCAAGGGACTTGCAGGGGGAAGCAGAGCCATGAGGGGCTTGGAGGATGAGGTGTGCAGGTGAGCCCAGACATGTGGGGAAAGAAGCAGAAAAATAAGCAGCTTGGGCCACACGGCTGCAGTTCCCAATGTCCAAACCTGTGCCTGTTTCCAGGCAGGCGGTGGGACAGACGTGACAGCATACCTGTGGGACAAAGATGAAGCAGTTGATCGTGGTTGTACACACGAAGATGCCTCCAGAGGTGAAACCAAACAGCAAGTTGTGCCAAGCACGGAAGAAGCGGTGAACTAAGCAGACAGTGCTGGCAGCCAGGAAAACGAGGTTGACCCCAACGATGAGCGTCAAGGACTGGTTGACTGGCGGGGAGCTGACGTTGTCGGTCAGACCGGCCAAGTAGGTCCCGTACAGCAGGAGGATGCTCTGGAAGCAGAAAAGAGAGGTTTCCAGAGTGTGGAAAATTACAGCCTGATGGTGCCAACCCCCACGTCCTGCTGAGCCCGGTGAGCTCAGATACACTCAGCGCCATCCTAATTAACGCTCTTTGATCTATAATGCAGCCCTTCAGTGCGGGGTGGTGACGCTGCAGCAAACGCCCCGCGTGCTGCTGTGGGTCAGAAGTGGGGCTGGGGGGGAAGGCAGGAGTGAAGGTGCTGGCAGGCCCTGGGGGTCCCGACTAAGGGGCACAAGGAGCTGAGGGTCAGGTCTGAAGGTGATGCCACAGAGCAGGGCATGGGTGGGAGAGGCAAGATGTGAAAACCTCTCCTTGGGCGGCCTGGAGCAGGAGCAGCAAAGACAGACAAGAGACAGAGATCCCTGCAGGGATGCAGCAGTGCCATCAAGGAGCAATGACATACCTCTGAGGGAGCAGGAAGGAGATTCAGAAGGACGTTCAGGAGGAAAAAGCAAGGCAGAAGAAGCGGAGGTTTAGACTGGAGGGAAGAGGATGTACTCGGTTCCTCTTTAAATAGAAATCCAGGAAACTCCCAGGTGCAATCCTTCTCCCTTCCCTTGGCTGTTTCCTGCCTGACCCTAACAGCAGTGACAGGGGCTAGTGAAGTGCGCTGTACACAGAAGCCCTCTCTCCCTTGGAGCAGGGCAGTTGTTTCAGAGCAGGCTTCCTTGTCACGGTGCCCCACATGTGCATCTTTCCAGCGAGCCTGGGATTAAACTACCCGGCAGGATGAATTCCTCCTTTCCCAGGGCACACTGTCAGGAAATGCTGAGTATTTTTGCCCACCTCTGTAGCTCAAGGCATGGTTTGCCTTAGGAATCATAGAATCACAGACTGGTTTGGGTTGGAAAGGACCTTAAGATCATCCAGTTCCAACCCCCTGCCGTGGACAGAGATGCCTCACATTAGATCGTGTCACCCAAGGCTCTGTCCAACCTGGACATCTAACAAAATCCCTGCTCCTGCAAGGACCCAGGACATATGGAACAGGACTCCTACATCACTCCTGTGCTACCCAGTAAGTTCAACAGTTGGCCTTTTACTAGAAGATGTTGAATTGCTATTTGGGCATCGAGCAGTGCTTTGTGACCTACGGTGCAAATGTACTGTAGATCCTTCTGGACCCCTCCATGCTGTGGCTGCTTGATGACCACAATGGCCACTGCCAGGAACAGAGTCTGGAGGGACACTTACAGGCAAAATGTGTTCATGTCCATGGTCTATGGTGAGACTCCCAACTTGAGAGCACCATGAATTCCTGAGGGGGGTTGTAGTAGCAAGATGTGCCTCCCTGGAAACTAGGCTGATGCCCATCCCTGCTTCATGGGATCCGCACTGGATCCTAACCATGTTCACCATGGCACACCTCCAAGTACATGGCCAAAGGCAAGCCAGCTCTTAATCCCTGAGCAAGAAAAGATCCAGCACCAAAGTCGCATTAAAATGCATATAATCTATCTGGGACACAGACAACAGCACTGCTGTCTGTTGAAGCAGGGTTTTCAGTGAGCACAGCGCTAAGTTGTTTGTTTGTTTGTTTTAATCTTGAGCAGAAGAACTGTGCTCCTAATTCCAGGCATGTCCTTGGCCAATCCTTTCTGTTCATTGTGCTGGGCCAGGAAAACCAGGGTAATAAACTGAGTGGTTTCACAAAGGGCTGAGCACATTAGTGCTGTGGAAGCTAAGAAGTGCTATGTACGCGCAGAGATGGAGCCTGCTCTCATGTGAGTGTAAATCCAGATTAACTCCAGAGAAACCACTAAAGAAACAGCTCCAGTAGGATCAGGTCCAACACAATGCTAAGGAAGAGTACCTGGGACTGGCAATGGGGATGTTTGATTTCAAGTTTGTAGGAGCTGTAGGTGAAAGCATTACCTGTCCAAACCCTAACACAAACTGCAGACAAAATGAGAGGTGAAGACACAGCACCAAAGGCCAGGGAATGCCTGCAGTCCCTAGCACCCAAGGACTTCAAAGGGCAGGCTAGACTAATGTATTTAAAATGAAGTGTAGTGGGGAAAAGGACTTGGCCATTTCGCAAAGTCTCTTTCTGTTCTTTTTCCTACAGTTTTGGGTAGATGGTCAGTGGGCTACAGGGATGCTGGAGAGGGAGTCTTCATCAGGGACTGCAGCGACAGAACAAGGAGTGATGGGTTCAAACTGAAACAGGGGAAGTTCAGGGTAGATATAGGAAGAAGTTCTTTACTGTGAGGGTGGTGAAGCACTGGCACAGATTGCCCAGAGAAGCAGTAAATGTCCCATCTCTGGCAGTGTTCAAGGCCAGGTTGGACAGGGCCTTGGGTGACATGGTCTAGGGTGAGGCATCTCTCCAACAGCAGGGGGTTGGGACTGGATGATCTTAAGTTCCTTTCCAACCCAAACCATTCTGTGATTCTATTTTACACTGAGTCAGAAAGGAACTGCCTGTACTGCAGGCAGAGATGGAGCTATTCCCAAAGAAAGGCTGTGATCTCACAAGCTTCGTCAACATCAGCTTTCTGAAATGCGTCCAGCCTCTGCCAACCTAGGGACACATGAGACCACAGATAATTACAGCTGTAATTATACCTACATAGTTACATCAGTGCACATAACTCTCCTGGAATAAGAATGGCCATGAGCAGAGCTACCTCAGTGAAAGTGTACCGCAGTGGTATAATTTAGCTGATACACATCCTGTATGGGTAGGCACCAAGGCTTGTCATCAGCACCTCCTTGAGTTGGAGTCAGAGGACTCAGGGGCTGAGCCACAGAGTGCATCTCTGCAGTGCACAAACACCTGAGGCCTTATGGAAAAAGCTTGCTTTAGAAAAGAGTAAGACACAAGTTTGAAGAAGGGAGATGGATGAGGCAAGGAGAAGTTGCAGGGAGAGAACTGGACCATCAGTATGGGCACAGTGTATGTGAAAGAGATGGGGAAGCAGGGCAAAAGTAGCTAACAGCTTTTACAAGGGAATGCAAGATAACATCCATGTGGGAAGGACTGGAGATGAGAGTGCTTCCAGGATGAACAGGAATGTGCAGTAGGCATGTAGCTTAGGCAGGCAGCGAAACTAAGAACACTGCTGAACAGTTTAGGCTGTGAGGCTGGAAGAGGACAGCCACAATGGGAGAATCAATAAAGAGGTTACGTACCTTAAACCCTAAAATGAGAACGAGCCAAAGGTCGGAATAAAGAGATGCGCAGGACTGCACCCGGCTCACTGAGCAGGTCATGCCTTTCTCTGTCGCCTAGGAGGCAAGGGGAAGGCAGGAGTGAAGGCTGCTGCCCTGGCCTGGGAGCCAGCACAGAGCCTTGGCCACATAGGTGTACACATCGAGCAGGTCTGCTCTGTAAATCCCTAAAGGAATGGCCAAAGCTGGTGCTGCCAGGGGGATTAAAGCAAGGAACATGTGGGCCCTCTGCTGCCAAAAGGGCTGGTTGAACTTTTCTCTAAAGCATGTGCAGAAGCCATGGACCTCTCCTGTGTCACCCAGGTGACCTGCACAGGCCTGGAAATTTTGCAGCAGACCCTCACGTCTGCAATAGACTGGACACAAACCCAACCCAGAGCACCCAAAAGCCTTGCTGGCTTCTTCTTTCTATGTTTTTAAACAGCACCTCCAAACACCCAACCATCCACTTAGTGCAGAGAGAGCAGACAGGACCCAGGGCAACCTTCCCCTGTCCCTGCTCATCCTCTTACCCGGAGCGAGACGCTGAGGCTTCGGAAGCATTGGACTGGATCAGAGAATACCCACGTCAAGAGCAGCACAGCATCCGCCAGCACCAACGCTGCCACCATCGCCAGCAGCTGGAGGTCTTTGATAATCTGCAAACAATGCAAGAAGCAAACGCTACGGTGAGGGGCAAATGGGCACCAATGACCTCCATCCCCTTGGGTCTCCATCTGGGTGTTTCTTCCAAGGGATACATCCAGCCTAATGCTTCTCCCAGAGTGGAGTCCAGTGGCTCACCTACATCTGAGTCAGCCACAAGATCTTTGTCTCAAGCACTCAAACTCCTGGAGACCTAACCAGGCTAACCAGCATCCCTCCGATGCTGGAGCTAGCTGGTAAATGCTATGACAGAAAACAGCTCTCCAAAACAAGAGCATCATTCTTCACGCTCGTATCACAAGCGGAGACCAAAACACTGGGGAAAAAAAGCTGGCAGGGTTATAACTTTGCAAGCATCACAGGTCCTGGTGCCTCAGGAATGGGAGTGCTTGCTGGTACCCACTTCTCATCTCACCTTTCATCTGAGACTTAATTTTTTCACTGTTGGAAAGCAGCCACCAAAAGCTGTACAGGCACTGTTACACATGAATCCATACCTAGCTGGCTCCCGTTTCCCTCCCAGCTGCTGTATCCCCTTCCTCCAGTGCTGCAGAGGAGCACCCAGCTCTCCCTTCCTTCCTTCAAGAGAAGACCACACACCCCTGAGGATACCTGCTTTATTTTCCTCCCACAGAACCCATCACCCCGGACCTGGGCACAAACAGCGGTGCATAGCGTAATGAAGGCACGTGGCCAATGTAAAATGAGAACAAGATCTCTCTTGGTGATGGGGCTGGGATGTTCCACCAGGGAACAGGCAGCCTGGCAGAGCACTTGCTTGCCTGCTCACGTCTCTCTGTGCAGGAACAGAGGCACAGTGCCCAGCCCGGTGTGAAAGCAGCGCTGTGACAGTGGCACCCATCCTCACCATGGGATGCTGGTCCCTGCTACCCCACACCAGCCTGGGGTTCCCGCTGTCCCCTCGCCCCTCCCGGGTGCTGTGTACTCACCACCCGCTTGTCCGGCACCCGCTGGGTGAACACCCGGTAGAGCCGCCAGCTCTTGCCCAGGACAGGGCCGAACACCAGCGAGGTCCCCACGCAGAGCAGGCAGAGCCGAACCTGCCGGGGCAGAGCGAGGGACTGAGGGGGCAGCTCACAGGGACACCCGCACCCTCCCTCCCTGGGGTGCAATAAACGTGGGTGCACATGTGCCTTGCAGAGGGTCGCATCACATCACCCCACTGACCATAGGGTGAAATGGGTGAAAAGGCACACATTGCTCCTCTGCTCTGCTGTCCTAAGACCCCACCTGTGTCCAGCTTTGGAGTCCTCAGTACCAGAAAGACATGGACCTGCTGGAGAGAGTCCAGAGGAGGGGTACAAACATGATCAGAGGGAGGGAGCACCTCTGCTATGAGGAAAGGCTGAGAGCTAGGGTTGTTCAGCTGGAGAAGACTCTGGGGACACCTTATTGCATCCTTTTAGTTCTTAAAAGGGGTCTATGAGAAAGATGGGGAGAGGCTTCTTAGAAGGGCCTGTTGCGACAGGATGAGGGATGATGGTTTTAAACTGAAAGAGGGGAGATTCAGGCTGGATGTGAGGAAAGAATTCTTTACAATGATGGCGATAAAACACTGGCACAGGCTGCCCAGAGAGGTGGTGGATGCCCCATCCCTGCAGACATTCAAGGTCAGGCTGGGTGCAATTCTGGGCAACCTGATCTAGTTGATGATGTCCCTGCTCATTGCAGGGGGTAGCACTAGAGGAGCTTTGGAGGTCCCTTCCAACCCAAACTATTCTGTGATTCCATTCCTCTGCAGGCTGCCTCCTGCTCCCCACCGTGAGAGGCAGGCAGGAAGAGGCAGGCATCTGGTGAGCAGCAGGGGCACGGAGGGTCCCAGCACCCATAAATGGCACCTCCATTGATTTTCCTCAATGTGGCTGAGCAGGACAGCAGGGGCTGCTCTCTGTCAGTGTGGCAGGGTGGCTGACCCATGCCAGCGCATGGGGGCTCATCACACAGGGCAGTGCATTGATCAGGATCTGCTGTGTAGCCAAGAATCACACCTGCAACTGGGGCCTGCATGAACAGCAAAGGCCATTCAGATGGGAAGTGTCCAGTTGTGTTTTGTGTATGTGGAAAGCCAAACGTGCCCAGCAGCAAGGTGGTGACAGGCTGCAGCCAAGACAGAGCATGTGCGAACATGTATGTACATGCACACGCGTGCATGTATGAAGGCACCCATTCCACCAAACCTCTCACTCACCTGAATAAGCTTTTCCACCGAGTCTCCGGACGGCAGGCTCTGCTCCTGAATCCCAAAGAGGTAAGCACTGGTGTAAGTCAAGCCACTGCCCAGCAGGGTCACAATGTTCAGATTGGGGCTGGACATCTTCACGATCCTCCAGGAAACAAAGCAGGGAAGGTGGTGATGGTTACTGAGTGTCATGACCTGGCAGCACAGGGGGAAGGTCCCCTTACAAGGATGATGATGGCCATAAGGGATGCTTACACATTGTCTCCTCCCAAGCCCTGCTCTTCACACCTCCCTCCTCCAGAAGCTCAGCCATTGCTCCATGGGCATACCCTATGCTCCCCTTTAAGGAGGGCTTCATTCTCCTTAAAGCATTCATTTTGCCTTACCCCACTACTATAGGACAGCAAGATCCCTTCTCCCCAAAGCACACAGATACCAGGCTTGCCCCATGGCACCTCTACCCCTTGCATGGTTCTGTGGCACAGAAAAGCACCCCTGAGACAGCTTAAGCCAGTGTCTTTATGGACAAAATAAAGCGGCCACACATCCCCACAGACAGCACAGAGCCAGGGGAAGCATGTCCCATGTGCACACAGCACAGCACCCAGCTCTGCCCCCCGATTCATGGCCAACATCTTCCTCCACTGTCCTCTGCTGTAAAGGAGCAGAAGTGGAAAAACCTCATCAAAGCAGCCAGGGTGTCTGTCCCCAACAGTAAGCTTTGGGTACAGCAGCTACAAATGCCTCCAGGAACAGGTTCTTCCCACTGCTCCTTCCTTGGAGGAGACACCTCCACCCTCAGCACAGCCTCAACATCAGGAAGCTGCCAGCAACGTTCAGGTTACAGCTTCCCCTCTGTAATTTCACCCCATCACTCATAATCCTGTAACTGTACTCAGGGAGGGGAGAATCAACACACCAATCTCTCTCAACCTGTTACCCTTCTCCAGCAAAGTGAAAGCTGGAGCTCCTGCCATCCCTTCTGCTCCTAAGTCATTTCATTTCTTTACCCTTGTGCTCCTTCCTGGCTTGCAGCCTCACAGACACAGAGCCTGGGACTCAACCTGGCTCTCTCCCTCCCCTGCCTTCCTTGCTGTGACTCAGCCCCTGGGAAAGATACTCCTCAGTTCACCCTCTCAGCTGCACGCTGAATAAGGCCTCCTTTGCCCTCCGAGGTTCAGTACACAGACCAGTGTTTATTTGCTACAGTGCAAATAAAGAACACGCATTCATTACAGCTTGCTCTGGGAATAACTTCAGGGGCCTAAATCATTTGGTAATCAGTTAAGATGGTCACCAAACCCATCCCCACTCTGCTTCAGTAAATCAAGTGCTTGAGGCCAGGATGCAGGTCATAAGGCCCAATAGAAATCCCTAGGAGCAGGACCCTCCTGAATGCATGGTGGCCAGAAGGAACATTAAGGTCCTTAACCAGAGCACTGAAACAGCAGCAGCCCAGCCTGCGTACAGGTGCACATCTCTGTGCCAAACAACAGCACAGGGAGCACAAAGGCTTTTCAAGCTCAAGCTTGGAAGAGGGATGTATCTTGTGGGGAAGAAGTAGTTGAGAGACCAAGGGACCAATGAAGCTGGGGAGAATGTGGCAAGAAGGCAGGAGAGACATTCGGGATTGCTGAGGAAGGCTAAGTGCTGGCTGCAGCAGGTTTACAGAGCCTTCTGCTTGATTTATGGTGCATTCAGGGGAGCAGGACTTTTTACATCCTTTACATCCTTGTACCCACTCAGCAGTACCAAGGAAAGGCTGCACTTCAACACCAGTTTCTCTTACCAATGGGGGTCGTGCTCCCCCCCAGTATGCACAACCACCAACCTGTGGCCCAACAGCAGAAGGACATGTGCACACTGTGGAGAGAGTAACAGCTTTGTTCATGGAGCTATGCTGCCCAAACTGATGCTCTCAGGACTGTGGAGTGGAGAAAGACACCGGGGTCTCTTTCTGCTCAGTCCTGTTGATGGTTTTGTTGAATGGCACCTTTGGGATGAGACCATGCACTGCTGCCTGTGCCAAACTGGAGGGCATCCATGCACTTTCTTGTCCACAGCTCCCTGCTTTTGGGAGGAACGGAGCAGTCCGAGCAGGACTGTCTCCACCAGTGATCAACACTGGGTGTAGTGGAGAAAGCTGCAGTATCCCTGGAATTGCCTTTGCTTGCCCCGTGCTGCTCCTTCAGTCTTGTACCCTCCTGGCCATCAGCTCAAAGCCCGGTCCTGAAGGAGCCCAACCCCACTGCTAGAGCTCAGGGGAGCTCTCATAGCAGGAAGGGGAAGCCCTTACCTGTTCTTCCTGAAGCGAATGGTGAAGACAAGAAAGAAGAGTGCCAGCAGGACTCCTCCAGTCAGGAACGTCCACACAACTCCCAGAAGAGCAGCAGAGAAGGATGGGGAGCTCTTCCCACTGCGGTCAGAAGATGTCTGCAGGAGGGAGAAGGAGGGAGGAGGAAGAGGACATTGCTGACACCACTGTACCAGACCAGGGCTAGTGAGCTGTGTGGATACTGGATGCAAGCTCTGCCACTTGCTGAGCACACAGGAGGAGAGGGCAGACCTGGAGCCCTCATCTTAAGGCCAACTAGCCAAATCCATAATGAAGCCATACAAGACTCGGAAACCTCAGGCACCTGGCTGTGGGAGACAGGAAAACAGGTGAAGTTCCCCACTTTTCACTGGAGGAAAACACCAGTTTGTAGAGCACTGTTTTGGGAACTGGGGAGCGCATCCTTGGCTCCCACCCTCATCCCTACACAGGGCAGGTACCCAGCCAGCTGGGCAACATGACTGGGAGTGGGATGGTGTTTGTCAGCTCTGTTAGGCAGTGACACACTGGGCTGGGCTCCACCTCTCCCTGCTGGTCCTTGGTAAACAGCAGCTGAAAACTGGGTTTTGAGGGACACTCCCAGCTCGGGCGTGATGGAGGCACCTTGCTCCTTGCGTGCAGGCGACCCTAGGGTTTTACATCTCCATTTAAAATAGTCCCTGCGATCTCCCTATTAACATAGGCTGGATAAAATGATCCCGTGTGAAACAAGAAACCCATTTCCGCTGTGGATCTAAAATACTCCAGCATTTTTAACAGGGTCTGCACATGTGGGTTGGCTCACACACAGCCAAGTATTACTTGTACTTAATTTCCCTTTAAGGGGAAGGAAGATGAGAGGGACTGAGCTATCACACACCTCCTCACTAACTTCTCTGGTCTTTTCTCAGGTATTCCAGTTCACCTGCATGCAATCTGTATGGCAGAAAGCTGTTTCCCTGACAGCTGCCACTGCCCCAGATTTTCAGTTCTCCCCTTAAGGTCTGAGCTGTTTCTGCTTCAGCCTTGCTAGAAATAAATCTGCAGGAAGTCGGTCATTTGAAGCCAATGCCTTGTCTCCCTCTTCCCCAGCTGAGCTCCTTTTCCTCTGGGTAAGCAAGAACATGGCACAGCCTGGAGAATTAAAGCCAACACATAACTCTTAAACCAAAAACGTGTCCCTGCCACGTGAGCACGGGTGGCTCTTGCCAGCCCACAGGCTGGAGCTGCTCTGGTCTCAGGGTAAGGCAAGTCCCTGGCTGGGAGACGCAGCCAGCCAAGAGCTGCTGCTGCTGCGTTATGCTGGGATACAGCCCTGCTTTGCAGCAGTGTGAAGGCATCCCTGGGGACTCATCTCTCTCCTGCAAACTACTCCCCACCTCCTCTCCCCATTCCCTGGGGGTCTTCTGGCTCTCTGGGAAATGAAGACCGCATCACAGTGGAGGTGGTCAGTCAGGTTGGTCTCCCTCCCCTTATACCAGGACCTGCCTAGAATCAGGACTAGGTACCAGCCCGGAGCTGATGGGGCTGCTCAGGGCTGGTACAAGGCCATAATGCCATCCTATTTCTATGTCCTGCCTGGTCAAGCCCATGAGCAGCACCTGGCTTTTGACACTAAGACGAGCAGGGCAGACTTGGCATCCCAGGGCTCCCACACTTCACTCCCAGCTGCATCCACCAGCAGCATCTTTCCAGTGCTGGCCGCTGCTGAAAGCATTACTGCACCCTTTTCCCAGGAACCACCCAAGCATCAGAAACACCTCTGTGGTTTCCACCTTTCCTTTCCAAACACATACATCCTGTCTCCCCTCAACCACTGTTTCCCTGGATGTTGATGCTGCTTGAAGTTGATGGAGCGCTTTGTTTGCTGCTGAGCTGAGTAAATCCTGACCCTAGCAGGGGGAATATTAATTGCAAGGCAGCTGCCTGAGCCAGAGGAGCCAGGCAGCTTATGGGCTTCTAATTAAAGGCCCATGGTCCTGCCGAACATGGTGGAGAACCAGGCGGGCCAAGCCTTGCTGGTCCATCCAGCAGCCTCATGCAGAGCCAACTGCAACTAAGTGCATCCCAGCGTCATTTCTACTGGCTTAGTGGTAGGGGGAGGTACCACTTATTACAGATGATGACTTTTAATTAAATCCGGCTCTATTCATATTTGAAAAGCACTTTGAAGTTCCAGGGGATGGGAAAGGTCAAGGGCAGAGGAAGCATCCCAGGCCACTCCTAAGCGGCTGTCGTGCTGGGCAACGCATGGGAGGGCTGCTTGACACAACTTGGCTGTTGTGGCTGCTTCCTCACCTTCTGGCTAACTGCTGGGTGTCATCTAGACAGGGCTTGTCTTGGAGGCCATCCCAGGAGGTGACAGCACGCTGCCTGTGGCTGGACAGCTGTGCCCCCTTCTCCAACCCTCCACCTAAACCCACTCCTTGCCGAGCCAACCTCTGCCAAGAGCGCTCCCCTACCTCCGTACGTACCACTGTGACAGTGCAGAGCTCCTGCAGCGCCCGCTGATGCTGCTCCTGGCTGCCAAAACTGGAGCTGCCATTGCAGAGCTGGGAGCAGTTGAATCCTGGCTCCATAGCACATCCTCAGCCGTCATCCAGCCGTACCTTCACCCCTGCCAGAAGGATGGGGGACAGCTTTCTCCAACAGGAGGAAGCCTTTGGTGTATACCACATCCCCCCCATCAGGAGGGTGAAAGGAAGGGGTCCAGCAGCCCGGAGCTGAGCTTACCCCAACTGATGCAGCGCACATCCAGAGCCAGGACAGGGAGCACCCACCTCCCGCCGTCCCTCGGGGTGTCCTCTGCAGTGAGCGGAGTCAGCACAGGGTGCACGTTCCCATGGAGCACGGTGGCATCCCAAGCCCTGCTGTACCACCCTGCAGAGCAATACACAGCAGAGTCACTGCAGCCCCTGGCCCCTGCACCCTAGCTGAGGACTCCACCCCAGGAGCTGTGCTGCTCCGAGCTGGATGTGGCACCTGGCACCCCAAGCCTGATACAGCTTGATCGCCTGATGCAACCCACCACCCCACACCAGTGTGATTTGAGGACATCTCTCCACAGGTCTCTCCTATGCCAGCAGCTGCTGCCATTTCCTGGCACGTTCACTTCTTCAGGCAAAGAACCAGCAAGTGAAGACAACAACAAACAGCAACAAGTGTTAATGGGACCTACACCCCGTCCCGGGTGAGCAGGGGAGGAAGGCACTTGAATTACACACGTACCACAGTGTTTTGGCTGACGTGGCCCAGGCAGCAGCCCCAGCCAGCTGAGGAGCGGGCTCTTTATTAAGGAGATTTAAAAGCCTGGCACCTCCGTGCTCCCCATCCCTCCCGGCGCTCTGGCTGCCAAGGTATTGTCCCCGCCTGCTCCCGCTCCCCTCGCAACCACCTTTGCCTCTGTTCCCTCTTTCATTTCTCTTTTTGGTGGGGATTTTAATAGGCTTCATTACCATTTTAGACATGAGGTCATACTTATCCTCAAGCATCCTTACTCAATTACCATTGTCACTGGTTTTAATTAGCTTCCAGTGCACGACCATAAGCAAGTCTCCCGTCGTTAGCAGCTGGGGAGGAAGCATAATAGCTCGTTCCCTATTTGCTCCTAACAACTGGTGGGAGGGAAAAGTATATCCATATCGTGCTCCTGCGGGCTGCATCCCGGCTGAGCATCCCCTGTGCTCACACCGTGCGCCTGCCCGCTGCTCCATCCTTCCCTCCTGCTACTCCCGACATTTTGATCCCCTCTCCTTACAAGTCCTTCCTTTGGAAAAGCTCCCGGCATTACAGGAACAAAGGAAGAGTGAATACAAATGAACCGTGGTCACCAGGACCTGGTCTGAAACTTGCTGATCTTCATGGCAGATACTCATCAGGATTCAAATGCCAGAAAAGCTACGGGTGCCGTTCCCAGCTGGTGTAAACTGATTCCGAGCTTTAAAGAAGTCACTTACAAGTCCCAGCTGAACAGGCCACACGTCCACAATGAGCAGAGCCACCTCTGCAGCAACAACTGCAACTCCTCTGCAGGCAGAAGCCCTGGTGTGCTGTGAGTCTGGATGCTGTCCTGCCTGCACCAGGACCACCCCCGATGAGATCAGCTCAACGCATCCTGCAAACACAATATCACACATTACCCACATGCATGATAGAGGCTTTTCTCAAGAGCACTCTCCATCAAGCCTCCCTCTCTCCTTATAGCTTGTAGCAAACCCTGGTGATGTTTTCCCCCTCCAAGCAGGGCCACCCTCTCGGGGTTCCCGTGCCCTTCATCGCATCAGGAGACATGGTGCTAACGGCTCCCACACAACATCGATAACCAGGCCAATTAGCACTCATTAGTATGCAACAAAGCAGGCACTAGTGTGGCTCTTGCCACAAGGCAACTGGTATTTCCAGCCAGCAGGAATGCTGCTCCATGGCCTGGAGAGCATCCAAGGGGGACAAGCGCTGGGGAGGGGGGTCACTGCCCTTCCGAGTGAGGTTCCAATGACTGGGGGGGACAGACACCAACACAGGTAAGAAAACAAATGCTTAAGACGTGGGGTCTCTTGAGGACAGAGACTTGTTGGGTTTTGGGGGTTTGTTTTGAAGGCAAAAACACCCAACAGTTCTGGTAAATCACTTCTGGAGCAGAATCACAGCATGGTTTGGGTTGGAAAGGACTTTAAAGCTCACCCAGTTCCAACCCCCCTGCCACAGGCAGGGACACCTTCCACTAGAGCAGGTTGCTCCAAGCCCCTGTGTCCAACCTGGCCTTGAACACTGCCAGGGATGGGGCAGCCACAGCTTCCCCGGGCACCCTGTACCAGGGCCTCACCATCCTCATTATAAAAGATGTTTTCCTTACATCCAACCCAAATCCATCCTCTTTCAGTTTAAAACTGTCATCTCTTACCATCTGCCACAGGAAAAAGCCTTTTTCTGTCTTTCTTATATGTCCGCTTTGTGTACTGAAAGGCTGCTCTAAGGTCTCCCCTTAAGGAGCCTTCTTTTCTCCAGGCTGACCCAGCCCAGCTCTCTCAGCCTGGCTCCAGAGCAGAGCTGCTCCAGCCCTCACAGCATCTCCATGGCCTCCTCTGGACTCACTTCAACAGCTCCACATCCTCTGGTGTTGGGGACCAGGACTGCAGGGGGGGGGTCTCATGAGAGCAGAGTAGAGGGGGAGAATCCCCTCCTTTCACCTGCTCCTCACGCTCCTTTTGATGCAGCCCAGCACATGGGTGGTTTTGGGGCTCAAGCACCCACTGAAACCGGATCACATCCAGTTTTTGTTCACCAGTATCCCCAAGACCTGCAGAAGGTGGCTCTCTATCCCTTCATCACCCATCAGAAGTTAGTTCTCCTTTTGTGTGTTTCTCACTCTGGAAACGTTAGGCTTCCATTTGGGTAATTTCAGAGGAAAACTCAGCTCTTAGAATGAGGAAAGGCTGAGGGCATTAACACCTCCTGTTAGCCTGCCCATCACAGAGGGAAAAGGGGAGCCAGAGAGCGATGCTGACTGTCAGTGGAGTTTACTGTTGTTTGATTTTCAAACAGCAGACATAGGGGAACACCGAGAGAGCAGTTTCTGACAGCCTGCACACACCAGGGAGCAGCCACACGTCCAGTGAAGCGAAAGCCTCACTCAGCTCTGCTTGCCTTGTTCTCCTCCCCTTGCCTCCCTTGGTCTTTGTGGTATTGCATCTGCTGGCTGGCTGGATCACAGTGGCTAGTATATGGCCATGGCCAAGCATCAGCGTGCACGTGGGCATGAACCAACAAGCCTGAAGCTGATAGGAAACAAGTGACTGGGCCATATGGAAAATAATAGCATCATCTTCTGAAGTAAAAAGGAAGTACTGACTGTTAAAACCAATATTCAGATAAAAGCAATTCGTGGACATCTTAATGGTTGGTCTTCAGGGCTGGAAAACCTGTTTCTTCAGCTCCTTCAAGACCCAAGATGACTTACCGCTGCTGAGCAACTGGTAATGCAAAATGCATAAATACCCCTCAAAAGAGGTGCAGTTGATGATGTCTAAATGCACATCTTGACTTTCTCAGTTTCTTCTTCCCTTCAAGAACTTCCTTTTGAAATAACAGAGGCAAAAAAACCCCAAACTTGAAGAGGCTGAAAAACTGATGCAGCGTGTATGGGCCCAGAGCAGGCAGAATGAACATTTCACCCAACCAGTTACTCTTGATGTAGCACTGAAAGAGAGATTTCTTCCCAAAGAACAAGGTGATATGGCAGCTTGGTGGGAAACTGAAGATGCCCCATCACAGACAACAGAACAACTGCATTCAGAAATGTGTCAGTCTTCATAAACCCTCCAATCCTGTCTGGTCATAGCAGCCCTGGCAGAGAAATGGAACATGTGAACCTCTGCAAGGGAAGAGCAGAGCACATCTGTTGAGAAGAAGACAATTGCGTGGCCAGCTGCAACCTGCAGCTTTGCTGCATGCCAGAGAGACAGAGAACAAGCAGGAGGGGAAGGAGGGATGTGCAGAGAGCAGAGCTGCTCCTGCCACCTCAGGAGGGGAGCAGGAGGACCCTGGCTCACCCATCTGTGCCGTTAGTACCACTGCTGATGGTAGATGGAGGTCTTCTGGTGGGCTGCTAGACAGGATGCCAGGCCACACACACTTACACCAACAATCCTCTGGATAACTGTTCAGCGAGATGAACAACACGAGAGGGGTTTTGCAATTCAGAAAATGCTGGCACTTCTGAGACAGGCTCCTGCTTTTCCCTCTGCTCTTCTTGTCCAACAAGATCCCTTCTTGTTTGACCTGAGAAACCTGCAATATTGCCAACCCCAAGGCGATCAAAAAAATCCCAAGCAACACCCCCCTCCGGAGCCAGTTAAAAATCACGAGTTAAAATGCACAGCATATCTGAAGCTTATTGTTCATTTACATCTAAAGCTTCAGCATCGACCTTGTCACTTTCCCCTGCAAACACGAAAGGAAAAGGAAAGAAAACCAAGAAATTGCACTTATGCGATCCTAAAACCTGGGTTACACGGTCCCAAAGCCTGGGAACACCGGGGAGCTGCTACGCTGT
This sequence comes from Neopsephotus bourkii, assembly GCF_033783945.1. Lineage (NCBI taxonomy): Eukaryota > Metazoa > Chordata > Aves > Psittaciformes > Psittacidae > Neopsephotus > Neopsephotus bourkii. The sequence continues at coordinate 2,786,497 of NW_026901771.1, read as the reverse complement.
CACCCTGCTTCACAGGGACTGTGCCATGCTCTTGCTCACGGGATTGCCAGAGCCACCTCCAGGCCTCTCAGGTATCTTCATCCCCATCAGGCACAGTGACACAATGGGTCAAATCACAGGGCCCAAAGGGAGGCATCTTCCCACCAAGCAGCATCCCTGGCTATGCTCCCACTCAGGACCCATGCCCAGGGTATGGGTGATCACCACCAGGAGCTGCAGGACCTTGCTGCATGCAAAGGCAGGAGATGCAGGACAAGATGCTTTTGTCTCCTGATGGCACGGGCAGCTCATCAGGTGACTGGAACCTGGAATTTCGTGTTGACTGGAGCAAGCTACAGTTTTGGAGCCTCGTCTCCATTTCAGACAGCATCTCCCAGGGTCTTGAAGGCAACAGTTTCTGAACCAATTGCCCCAGAACCATGTGTCTGTCCCCTGTAGGTCCCTCAGCTCAGGAGGATGGCACCAAACTGGAACATTTAGCTCTGCCCCTAGTCTAACTTTGTACATGCAGATTAAATTCCCTCCTGGCTCCTTTCGATTCCTTGGGTTATGTTTTAAATTCAAAGAAACCTCCATGCAAAAAGCCATGACTGTTCTGAACTGCCATGCGGTCCTGCAAGGAGCTGACTCACACGTCTCCCACTGGGGAGCTGATAAGGCTTTTAACTCTCTAATCTTAATTACTGTACAATGATAGGTGTGCAAGGAATAGAGACAGAATAGACTGGAGATGCTCAAAGGAAGGAAAGCTGAGAGGCAATACCAGGAGACCAGGGGAGCAGATAAGAGGAACGTGACCAGAGCTGATGGGGAGATGAGCCAAATCCCTGGAGCTGCTGCTGAGCAACTCTGTGCCACCCAAAGACCCAAGCCCTCACACGTGCCTGGCTGTAGCAGGGGCTGAGCAGCGTGTGGATGAAATGAATGAAAACCTCCAGGTCTGTGCCCCTCCGAAGCAGCTGGGAGCCCAAGGGTTGGGACCTCACTGCCCATCATGCTGAGCTGATCCCCACTTGCACCAGGCAGCTTGGCATGGCCCCTTGGAAAGCTCCTTCCCAACAGCAGTCAGTGACACTGTTGGTACCCCAGGTGGAAGCCCACCTTCCTGTGATGAATGTGAGATGTCAGGATCCCTGCTGCCAGCCACAGACCCACGATGTGGGGCTACGGCAGGCACGGCTCCACCACCAGAAACAAGGCAAGGGACATGCTCCAAGCACAGCTCTGAAGAGATGCAGGGCTGCTCCCCAGCCCTTCCCATGCCCAAGCCTCTGTCCCCTGGATGGAGGTCACAGTGCAGGATGCCCCCGTAGCTGCGCTGTGTGGACGAGGCCAAGGGGAGATTTTCACCACTTTGGGCAAAATCTCGGGTTTTCGTTATTCCATAACAACTTCATTCATCATTCCATTTACCAGTGGGACACTACACCCATAGGTGCTGTTCTGCCTCCATGGGGCAACCTCACTGCTTGTGCCCAAGCCCTGTGCCAAGAGGTTTCCCATCCCAAGCCCTGGGCATGTGGTCGATGACCCAAAAGTGGGGAGGCAGGCGCTGCCTCTCCAGAAACACACAGCCACTTCCATGCTGGAAAACTGCTTGGCCACCATGCCCTGTGCCCACAGAAGCACAGCTCCTGCCCACCATGCTGCCGGGTGCACCCAAGGAGAAGATATGTGAAAACCCTCAAGCATCCGCTTCACAACTTGCCATCCCTGGTAGTTGCTGTAGGGCAAGCAGTGAGCCCCTGGCTGCGGAGCTGGTTAAACCTGGATCCCTCACAGGGATCACTCCTGCATCCCTGCCCAAGGGAGCTGGCATCTTGTTGCAGAACAAAGATGCCATAGGACGAGGATGCCACAGGACACCTTGCTGCAGCTGTGTGACTTCCCATCAGGACACTGATTCCAGGCACTGTCCTAGTGCAGCATCAACAGGTCTCTGTGCTCAGAGCCTGGGGTCCCTGCCCATCCACATTGCTTCCATTGCCTATATGATCCTCTCCTTCTTCCATCCATCCGCAGACAAGCCCTCCTTCAAAGAACTGCCTTTTCCCAGGCTGTTCCCATGAAATACTGCTACCTTTTGCTTTGTGCATCTACCCCAAGCCGCTGCTCAGAGACACAGTTCTGCCCCAGGCACTCCTGCTGGCAGCCCCAGCATCCCTCGCACCCATCAGCTCCCTCTGCCTTTGGAGTGTTTGCCTGATGACCTGCAACATGCTAAACAGCTTCACGGGACGGTGCTGCTTGCCGTTTTTCCCCTCTTAACCAACTGCTGCCACGAATGAGAGGTAAAAAAGCCCGACGATTTAGTGTTTTGATTTACAGGAGAGATCTGCCTTGTGGTTGAGGTGTGTATGGCTTAATTACACAGCAGCGGCTCACCCTCACTGAAGCTGCCGGCTGCCGAGCTATCAGATGCAGGGGAGGCAGAGGCCACAGAGGGAGTATTTTCATGCAGTTACATTTCAGGTGGAGCCTGTGCCCTCCTTCCAAAGCTGAGAGAAACCTTCGTGCAACCAGACACCATCCCCTCACAGCCTTCGCAGCACCAGCAAGCAGTGTTTTCATGGGCAGGATAGGATGGCTGGGCTGCAGAGCCCCACAGCCCTGAGCATGGGGACAGCTGCTGATCCGAGCAAGGCCTCTTCTCTGTTTGATTTGGTGGGATTTTGGGAATCAATCCCTGACAGAGGAGGCAGAACAGAGCCCTGCAGCCCCTGCTGATAGAGCAGCAGGGGGTATTTCCCCCTAGCAGACGGATTCGACTCAAGGCGCTGAGGACCAGAGATGCCCCCAGCTCATCTTGCTCCCCTCCCGGCCACCGCAGCGACTGCACCCAGTGGTCCCCTGCTCCTGCTTCTCCACTCTGTGCTGGGCAAAGCCCCATCAAGGGGCAGGGCCGCACCAAGCATTCCACAGGGTCTGCCCGGCAGGGCTCCCTGCAGACAGCAGCGAGGCTTGCTCAGGGGTGGAGAGGCGCAGCTCCGGAATAGGAGGCATGACTGAGCCTGGGTGGGAAGCACTTGTAAACTGTGCAAGCCCAGGGTTTGCAACAGGAGAGGCGCACGCAGTGCCCCGCGATGCGGCAGCTACATCAAGGATGCAATAAGAAGCGGCAGCTGCAACTCAACCCTGACAGCTCCCGGTTACCAGCGATCCGGTTTCCTTGGCCTCCTCCCTGCCCCTCTCAGGCTGCAGAGCACCTGTGGGGCAGCGGAAAATCCAGGGCTGGGTGAAGGCTCCATGAACCGCCCCCCACCCCGAGACATGGCCAAGCCCCTGGGTGCTGCGTGATGCTCAACTCCAGCAGCAGAGGAGCAGATGTGTCAGGTCCAGGAGTGCCTCCCAGGGCCCTGTCACCCCCGGCAAGCTGGGGCAGGAGTGTGGATCCAGCACTGACAGGGCACCCGGGCCCCTCTCCCCACAAACAGGCAGTTGCACTGCGGGGTCGGTTGCACCCGTTCTTCTCCCCAAACTAAACTCCGCAAGGCACGCAGCCTGCCCAGCGGCAGCTTCCTTAGGACAAACCAACCAGCGCTGCAACTCCTCATCTTTGCATCCTGCCAACTGCCCCTTTCCCACTGCGAAGTGCCGGCAGCCTCCCGCTCCTGCAGCCTGCCTGGACCTTTTAGGACGGTATTTCCCAGAGAAAACCCACCACCATTTCGAGCTCAGGCGTGCGCTCCAAGCACCTCCGAACCAGCGAACGGCAAACGGGGAGCGCTCCATCCCCAAAGCGCGCCCCCAACCCCGGCCTTCCAGCCACCGCTGACCCCACGGGGGGGCTCGGGGTGCTCCCTCCGCCCTCTGACAGCCCAGCCCCACGGCCTCGCTGCTGGATGGGGGGAGCGGGGCAGCCCCATCCGCCGCTGCCGGCCCCCCGCTCCCCAGCGGAGCCCCCGACCCACCTTTAGGGACGGCGCCCATGCGCGGGGTGCGGACCTGCGGGCGGCTGCCTCCGACCGGCCGCGGCTCCTTCACCGGCCCGGCGGGGCGGAGCGGAGCGGAGCGGGTCGGGACGGGGCGGAGCGGGGCGCGGCTCCCGGGGCTCCGTGCTCGCCACCGCCCCGCAGCGCCCCGGATCGGATCGGGTCGGGTCGGCCCGGCCGCAATCCTCCTGCCAGGGCGGGCATCGGCCCCAGCGCCTCTAACGGGGTGGGCGCTGCTCGCCCCTAACCCGGAACACAGCAGTGCGGGGAGAGCCCGGGTGCCGGCTCCGTGCACCCGTTCCCCAAAACACCGCCTGTCTCAGAGCCGGGGACAGCGGGACCCCAGCGGCGCAGCCCAGCAGCCCTCCGGCCCCGTCTGACCTGATACCGGTGCCACAGCCCGTTATCCCCATGGGCTGTCCCGCTGTGCCCATCTCCTGTCGCTGGCCCCGCTGGTAATAAGCCACCTGGCTCCGGCGCTGCCTGCAGCTGAGGCAGCACAAAAACCCCAACATCTGTGGCAAAACCGGCTGGAGAAGGTGAGTAAACACGAGTAAGCACAGCTTTGTGCTCCATGACCTCCTTGTGCAGCCCTAGGGCTAGGGGTAGCCAACGTGACTACTGCAATAGGTATGCCTGCATGAGCAACGCTCAGTGTCACACGGACAAACCCACCACCTCTCGGCATCCTCATTGCCCTCACCTGCCTCCCACGGCCCTGACGGCCTCAAGACATCCACTCAATGTGACCAGATTGTCTTCCCCAGCTCTGAAAGCCAGCAGCTCTGCTCCAGCACCAAAGCTTCTCTCCCTGCCTGCAGCAAAGCACCGGGCACTACTGGAAAGGGTGATTTGTGGTTAGGCGCAAGGCCTTGCAGGTTTGCTCTCTTTATACCCTTCTGTTTACCTCGCTATCTGACACTGCCAGGCCTTGGCATGAACAGTGCTAATTTCCCACTCCTACCCATTCCCAGGCTTGCAGAGCCATGGGCCAGACACAGCCTGAGTCCAGACGGGAGCAGAGAAGCTCACACTGCCCTGTAAGACGTGTTGTGCCACACAGTGCCATCAGAAGCACACAGACCCTTTTGTTCCCAGTTTCGTTCTCCAGTTGTGGCAGCAGCTCCTACCCCCTTTCTCTAGATGTGACTGCCATCCCAGGTGGGAAAGGACCTGTGCACTCCCTTCTCCCATCCTCTTCTGAGGGAAAACCGAGGGATGTCCTCAGGGAGCCTGACAAACCACCCCCCAGGAAGCATCTTCCAGCCTGGGCACCAGTGCATGATGAAGGCAGATGTGTCAGTGGTCAGTCCTTGCCCCTGAACTGCTGGTGGGGCTGAGTGCCCATGTCTGGAGCAGGGGGAGGAGGAAGGAACCTTCTTACTGCCATGTTCAAAGGAGACTGAAACAGCACCCCAGAGACCAAGGCGCAGCCCTGGTGCCAGCATTCCGAAAGCTGAAGACCCCAACGTGGATTGCTTCTCTACTTTGGCACTGAAAGCAGCACCCTGGTTTGCAGAGGCACAGAGCAGCCGCAGCTCGCAGTGGCTGTGATGAAGGTCCCCCATAGCCCTGGAGATGTGCTAAAGTCTCTCTTAAACCACGCAGGCTCTTAGCCTGGACTTACCAGTCTGGTCTCCACCTCTGTAAAACCAGGATCACAAACCAAAAAGTCTCACGGTGGGGAGGGAGTGAAGTGGGAAGCATGACTGTTCATACAGAAGCAGGAGGTAGCTGCCTTATTCCTGGTTCCTCCCAATGCTAACAGCCTTAAGTTGCCTCACTGCCTCATGTTATTACTGAGCTCCTTGTAAACAGCGGTAACAAGAAACTGCCACTTTGTGCAGGCTTTGGTTTTGCTCCTGGGTTTAGCACCCATTGAAACCAAAGCTCTGGGGCGTTGATGCTTCTGCAGCCGCTGCGATGGATGCGTGCACCTCCTGGCGAGCTCTGCAGCCCTCCAAGGACTGCGGCGTCCCTCCAGTGTCCACTTGGCATTGTCAGATGACTCCAGGAAAAAGCCGGGGTGTTTTCCCTGGAGGGAGGAGAGCGTGTGCTGCACCCCCGGTACGCACTGAGGAAGGACTGGTGCTGCTGGGTAGGCAGGAGCAGCGGTCTGGAAAGGCATGAGTGAGGGCAGAAAGCCCATGTGGTTTTCTCCAGCTGTTTTCTATGTCTTGGCTTGGTTCATTCCATCCCTTTTCAGATACCCTGTTGAGAAGTTAGACGGCAGAGCTACCCCAAGGGGCTCGGTGTCCATCACACCATTGCCTGAAGGGAAGGCTAAACCACCTGCTCACACCTTTTCACTGCTCCACTCTGTCTTCATCCCCAGCACCGAATTCATCCTGTGTGGAGCTATTTACACATTAGACCTGCTGGATGCTCCTTGGAGCTATGGCTGCCTGGGACACAGCACCTCCTTTTGGACGCATGGCCCATGCCATTTGCTCCAAGATGCGTACAATGATTTCATGTTTAGTTCAAGTTTGCTGTTGAAAAAAGCGGGCCTGGAGCTCATTTTGTGTGGAATCAGCCCCCCTACTTGCCATCATTAGCAGGAACACCTCTCTTCTGGGGTCTGGTGAGCAGCAGGGTTTCAGCCCATCTAACGCATACACACTGTCAATCCTGAAGAGTTCCCGTTCAACCAGAGTGTTGCACAGAGCAACATCAAACCCAGCCTCTATCGTAACTACGGCTTTTGGTCAGCTGCTAACCTCTTCTTAAGCAACTCACTTTGCAGTCAAACATCATTAAAGTTACCTAAGTTTCCTTCAGGACAAACTGCCCTTTGTGTTCTCCTCAGTTTGGGGAAAAGGAGTCTCTTTGAAAATCCAGATCCACATATGACTGCCTATGATTGTCCTCACTTCTCTCACTTTGGTTGCAACGAGCCAAATAACTGCTGGCAGCTCAGCAATAAAGTCTTCTTTACCCATCACCATGAATCCAAAAGGGAGATGCCGTGTGCTGGACGGACGCATCCTCTGCTGGGAAATCATCATCCAACACACTTAGGAACTCCGATGGGACTCGGCTGTGCCTGCAGGCAATCTCCACAGATGCACCCTGGAATTAAATGCTCCATGTAAATACAGTTTTCTTTTTACACGTTGGGAATGAGCGTGCAGAGGAACATCGGTCCCAAGCCTCGCTTGATGGGGCAGGCTGGCAGTTACACACACAGGCTGCACACTGTGCTCCCTCTTGGGCTTTGCTAATTAGCACGTTGATCTACATCCAGCCTGCTCCCAATTACCCCTCATTTGGAAGCAGGTAATGATGCCATTAGCACAAGGCACTGTCCTTATGTCTCTCACTGCTATCTCCCTTCTCAGCACACCGTAGCCAGTAGCTGTAATGTGTCCACTGAAGACAGCATCTGGCCACACTGAGGAGACACCAGTTTTACCCAGTTCATTCTTAAAAGTGATTTTTTTCCACTTTTCCCTCTTATTGACCAAGTTTCTTATTCTGGAGTTTAAACAATTGATTATTATCCTCTTTTCACATACCCGCTTAGTTTGAATTGTTGAACCCTTTGCCTGTTTGAAGATTCTCTGTGCAGGGTTCATTGAAAACATCCTGCCCTTCCCAGGGTTTGATGCTGGGCGCCAGGCTTTGGACACATGGACCACCCCATAGCAGCGCTCCATCCCCACAGACCAGGGCTGAATGCCCCACACTATGCAGCCTCTCAACAGATACCAGCCACTGCTTTGACCTCCAGCAGCTTCCTTCCTCTCCTGCAGCTCACAGGAACAGGACCTTTGAGATGAACACTTGGATTTTCTCCTACTTTTCCAAGGTTCCTGAAGTCTTGAATAATCTCTTGCTATTCCCACACCATCTTGCTGGCTTTGTGACCCTTCCTAAATGGTCTCTTCTTAACTCCTCTTCACTCTTCTTAACAGAAGCTGCCCATTATAATTGCTTGTCTTGTTAAGGCAACTGGGGACATGTGTGGGCCATTCTTGCACACTTTTCCTGCAAAAAGCCAAAGACCTGCACTCAGAGAGGTTCCCTCTGCTGCCTCCATCCCTCCCAGTACATCATGGAAGAGTGTCCATTCAGATGGTGAAATCTCTGCCAAGAGAAGTCAGGTGCAGCTAAGGACAGCGGCATGGACCAGGACACGTTTCCTTTCAAGCTTACTTTCTGTGCTTCCATGAGCTGCTTTAGGATGACTTTGTAACTCTCTCTGGCCACAGCAAGTTAATAGGCCAAGTGGTGCTGCTCCATCCAGGGCAAGGGAAAAACCCACCACCTCCTTTTTAACACTTGGCCCTGGGTCTTGCCAGGTTTGAAGCAATCCACCAGAAAGATGACCTTGCAAAGCTTGGATGGTTGATGTAGACACCACCATTGCAAGGTGGAGAAGCCAAGATCTTAGGAGTGACTCAGATAGGAGAAAGTGGGGACAACCAAAGGAATCCAAGGAAAGACTTTAAGAATATGGTGGAAGAAAATCACCTTTGAGTGGCATAAGACTCACATCTCCTTCTAAGCAAAAGCTATGGCATCTAGGACAGGAAAGTCAGCTTCAGCATCGTTTCCACTGTGCTTAGAACTGAAGCTCACTCCCACCACTGAAAACTGGTTTGCCAGCAACACCCTGCTCATCCTACCTGTCTCTCATGCAAAGTAAGGCTTACCCAAGGTTCACCTGACAGGGGCTCGGGTCAGAAAGTCACAGAAACCTTAGGCCTGAGATATGACCTCCTTCCAGCCACCATTTGCCTGGTACCCTGTGAGAAAGGAGCTGGTGCTGCCTGCTCTGCTCCAGCTCCCCCTGATCCTTCCTGCTCCACTCATTAGGCACATCCACAGGGCGTTAAAACCTCTCCATGGAGACTTTCTGCACCCCAGCACTGGCAATCCCGGATGGGGATCAGTCCCCTCCTGGGGACGGGACAGGGGCTGGATCTGCCACAATGGATGGAGCGACTTCCCATCAGTGTGTCGGATGTGGGACGGAGGCTGCATCCCTTTGTAAGCTGGTTTCCCACACGCTTTCTAGTTACTGTTGTTTGGGATGGCATCAAGGGGAAAACACAAGGTCATGATTTAGGTGCTGTGTCAAGGGAAAGGGGGCCAGGGGAGGGTTTCTGAGGAAGCTGCAGACTGATCCTGCACCATGGGATGTAGCCAGTGTGGCAGGGAATCGAGGGAGGCTGTGACCAAGCTTTCTGGTGGAGGAGGCACCAAGCAGCTATCTGGCTGCGGCAAACAAGGATGTTCATACAGATGTGGTGCCAAGGCTGAGACAAGAGATTTGACTCATGTTTGATGAGATCCTCTCCAAGCAGTTAGGACCATTCCCCTTTTTAGGGTGGTATCCTAAGTAAATGAGGCTTATTCAGTGCATGCGTTTGTCTGTCCAGTGTCCCCTCTTCCCCAACAAGTTTTAAACCACCTGGCAACTTGCAACCAATTTAACGGTGAACCAGGAGTCCCAAAGTTCCACACATTCCAGTGGCTGAAAGGCCACAGAAACCCTGGTGGATCGTTCCCTCTCCCACTCCTGCAGGGGCAGGAGCATGTGCACGGCCTTTATTAGACATCAGCAAATCACAGTCACAAAATCAACTCGACTGGAAAAGCCCTTTAAACTCATCCAGTCCAACCGTTCCCCAGCACTGACAAGGCCGCCACTAACCCATGTCACTGGGGGCCTCGTCTACATGGTGTGTGAACACTTGCAGGGATGATGACTCCAGCACTGCCCTGGGCAGCCTGTTCCAATGCCTGAGCACCCTTTGGGGAAGGGATTGCTCCTGATATCCAGTGTGAACCTGCCCTGGTGAAATCCCTCTCATAGGGATGGGATCAGGCAGAATCACACCTTATGGCAAGCCAGAGGGTCTGCTGATGGGAAGACAGGGCATCCTCAACTGAGCTGCCCACAGAATGACATTTTCTCTACCATAACGTTGAAAATGGGGAAAAAGAAGAAAGTGTTTTTCTGCTTGTTTTCTCTATGCGCATTTTCCATTGCTAACTTGGTTTTGGTCGGTGCCCATTTTCTGGTGAGCAAATGACCAATGTCCTCCAAGGGTTGATGGTGCTTCAGTGAAAGACCACACATGAATGTTACACTTCAGAAGACAGAGCTGCTGAGGGACCAGCTGGGGTTTGCCCAAGCCCAAGTGCATCCTGATGCAGGATACCAAGGGGTTAAGCTAATCTTAGCTATGGGACCAGCCATGCCAGATGCAGTCACTAAGCCTTGCTCTCTCTTCCCTTTCATACTGAGTCTCAGTGTAGGATCTTTATTCAAGGTCTGGCATGACCTGGAACACATAGGAAGCATCCAGCCCCTTTGATGCTAGCCTGGACCACCAACCCTTCTGAGGTTCACCTAGCATCACCAGCAGTGCTTACCCCTGGTAACAACTAGTGGTCCCCTGGCAGGCATCTCAGCCTCTTAGGGTTTGGTAGGGAAACAATAGCCTGCAATGGGGCCACATTTCAGCTGTGCCCATCTGCTAAATAACAGCTGGTAAATGATGGTTTCCTTCCATTGTAGCAGTGCGTGACTACTCGTGAAGTCACAGAATGATCTCACCACTGTGTTCTTTCTTCAACCTGGCATGGGGAAGGTGTTTTTCTTTCTAACAATAGAGAATAGAAACAAAACCAAGGCCCTTTCTATTAATGCAGAGCTAATGCACATGCAGTGCGCAACAGAAGCCCGTTTCTGGCTCTAGCTGCCACATCTGAAGCATTTTTCCTTATGATAGCTGGAAAGACAAAGGCACACCTTTATAAGGTGGCTCCTTGTCACAGCAGGGACCTGGGACTTGTGTCCCTGGCTGCTAAGCGCTCTGTTGCCAGGAAAAGACTGCACATCCCTGTTTCCAGATCCTCGGAGTCAAACAACCCTTGCCCATGGATGTCCATAGAGACAAAGACTTCAGCCTGAGCCTGACAATGGTGTGGAGTATAGTGTGTTGGTGGGACACATTCATCACTCACTGTTCGTTACCGCGGCTTGTGGGAGCATGTTGAATGAGGAGGTTCCTGCATCCATGCTGAACAGGCCATCCTGGAGCAGAGACCATAGGAAAAATCCTTATGCAAAAGAGAGAATGAGGAGAGAAGACAGGGGTGCTGTGTGGAGCCCTAAAGATAGGCCACCGATGCTGAAAAGCTGAATCCATCTGCTAAATCAGTGCAAAGCCCTGACTTTCACTGGGACAACACCATTGACTTGAGACAAAGGCTTATGAAACACAGGGTCAGGAAAAGGAAGTTTTTCCACCATCCATGTTTTGGTATCTGTATCATCAAGAATAATTCAGCAAACTTGAGCTCAAAGAAGGAACTGGGGCAGGTGGGAGGATAAAGAGACCTGAAGGAGCTCAAACAGGCCCCTGGCTGCAGATACGTCTAAGCAATGTGCCAGGTCAGGAGAAGACCAGTATGCCCAAAGAGCAGCAAGTGCAGATATGGTGACTAGCATGGAGAGAAAGGCAGCTGAAGGGAAGGTTGCAGTGGAAATCCTGCGTGCCCAGGGTAATACTCATTCAGGACATCAACACAAGATGTTGGGCAATGAGCTTACCTGGTGGGGAGGACAAGCACATCCCACAGAAAGAATAGGTCCTTTGCGACTTGAGTAACAGTGGCTTTTAGGGTGCATGCTTTACTAAAGGTCACAACGTTGCTGTACGCCAGGAGTTCCTCAGCTGAAGGTAATGGAGGGAGTGGAGCAGGGACAGGAGGAGTGATGACTGAGAGGCAAGGCAAACACAAGCCTGGCAAGGCAACAACTGCTTCTTACTCAGTGTAAAAGCTGCACAAACAAAGCAGAGCCATTGTTTCAAACGTGGCTTTGCAGCAGCTTGCTGTGGATGCGCAACATCGATGGTACAACTGCTTGAGAGCATAGAATCATAGAAGAATTTGGGATGGAAAGGACCTTAAAGCTCATCCAGTTCCAACCCCTGGCACGGGCAGGGACACCTTCTATTAGACCAAGTTGCTCCAAGCCCCATAAATGACCTTATGGATGCAAAAGCTCAACTGCATCATGGCAAAGGCACCTCAGTTGAGCCTCTCTTATTTCTGTGTGCACTGCACCTTCCCCATACCACCAGGGATGTGAAGTTCCACCACCCCTGCTAGCAGCCCGCCCAGCTCTCTGGAGAGCTTGCTTTTGGGACAGCAGCAGTAACTGCAGCAACTCCCCTCCCCTTGCACACTGCACACACGTTTCTCCATGCTGTTGATGGAAGACAAACCCTGCTAATGCCCTGCTGTGCACATGGCATTGCATAGGGGCATCTACATACAACTGGTGCCAGTAAACAAGCATAAGCTCAGGCTCCTCCTTGCCACAGGAACATGCTGGCCCTGGGAGGTGCTTCTCCTGCCTTTGCCCTCTTTCCTGGGGGGAATCCAGTAGCCACAATCCCATGCTTGAAGTGGGGAACACAGGAGCGGGAATGCACCCATCAGGGCTTTGCCAGCCACTGTTAATGTATAGCAATAAACCAGAGCAGACACACACTTTGAACCTCCACATGAATAGGGCTAAGGTACCCACAGCCCTTTATCAAGAGATGGAGAAGCAAACGAGATGCTCCTGGGCATGCTCCACAGCAGTGTTCTTCCTTGCGGTCTATAGGTGTGGAGACCTCAGAGTGAGGGATGGAAATACTCAGCACTGGGATCAGGTTGGAGTACCTCAAATGGCAGCATTCAACCAAGGAATGCTTTTGCCTCCTAAGGCCATACTTCTCCCCTCCACATACACACCAAACAGATGGTTCCTTCCCTAACATCACTATGAGGTGTTTCTAGGCAGGATGCTTGGAAGGCTGTGCCTGGGATCAGGGATGAGCCAAGGCCAGGTGCCCAGGCTTTGGGGTGGGCTTTCCCTACAAACCATTGCAAAGGGTCATCTCGGAACAGGTTTCCACAGTGCAAGGCAGGCAGATGGGGCTGCAAGCTGGGAAAGGCCAACGTGAAGATTCAGACATTCCGGGACTGTTTGGAAACGTGTTTCAACGGGCCCGGTTGTATGGGGTTTTCTGCAAGGCCTTTCATGATTCTATCTCTCAGTGGAAGGCTCACGGCTGCTTTAAAGAAAGAAAAACAAACAAAAAGATGCAATTTAACTCCAAATACCTGAAGAGAGGAGCCACGGAACCCACCTTTGGAAAACACGCTGCGGTGTCGATGTGGAGATTGAAACCACTGCTGCCAAGCACTCGGGGCTGGTTTAGGGGGCTGGGTTATAGAAATGCAAGGGATGTTTTAAAAGGAGCTTCCAGCAAGTCCCTTTCAGCAGCAGAAGCAAAGGGCTGGGTTCAGGCAGTGCTTCTCTCGCCTCCATAACAACACCCGGTGTGTTTGAAGCAGGGGGTATTGTTAAGGGAAGTGTCAGGTCCCTCACTTCCCATGGCCAGCTCTGCACCCAAGCTCCTCCATTCCCATCATCTGCCAGCTTGGTGGAGATTTATTCAGTGTCATCGTGCTCACAAGTGGGATCCAGTGTGGCATCGACACCAACCACGTGGCTGTTGTAGCTGAGGAGCACTGGGGCTGCCCTCCCCAGGGTTAATAAAACAGTATCTGCAAAGGAAGGCTCTGGAGAGCAACCACATCACTGTCTGGCACAAAGGACAACGTTTGCTCATATTACCTATGTTTGTTATAAAGTCACGTCTATTATGGATGCCAGGATGCCCAGGAATTATGGAAAAATGTTTTTCCACAATGGCATTTTCCTTTCCTATCTGTTTTTGAAGCCCTAAGGCTGACATTTACTGTCAGGGACAACCCCCAAACAAAACAATCCTGTGCCTTTCACCAGCAGATGTGTCCCTGCTGATGTAAAGGGTGACATGTCCATCTGCTGCGCTTCAGATTGTGAGCTTCAGCCCCCTGCCAAACTACCATCCAGATGAAGGGTTTGTTAGCCCTCCCATCTTACCAGTTCATCAGCATCCGTGTCCCAGCACAGGCAAGGATGACCTGTCACATTCCCTTCCTCACAGAAGCAACAATGCCGTTTGGTGAAATCATTTGTTTGCCAACACACCGGCGATGTGTTGGCACATGTGTTGGTGTCACCCATCTTCAGAGATGTGTAAATGGCAGCCAGCCTTGTGGGGCTGTCACTGATCAGTGTAATATCCAAGACAGATATACAGCTTGTGCATCAGTACTCACCTCGGGTCCTGCTTTTGCCACAGTCAAGAAGGGGCTACAGACAGGGAGCTTGAACGGGACCCTGAAGGTACCTTAATACTTTGGCAGGCTGATAGCAAGTTCTGAGCTGCTACCACAAAGTCCCATGCGAGGACAAAGAGAAGGGTCCCAGGTGCTCCCTGGGTCACCAGCTGTTGGACTGACACCAAATGATCTGCACCCTCACCTTGTCACAAAAGACCAATTGGAAGCAGGACTTGGGCTCTGCTATGCATTACTTTCCATCCTAAAAGGACCTTGGCTGCTGTTAAACCTCCTTGTCAAAAGTCTCCACTTTGCTGACTGGTGGGAGGAGACCACAGCAAGCTGTAGTACCAAAACACGTGCTCTCAGCCCTCCTCTGGTAAGTCACCATAGAACCATGGCTATTGGAAAGGGATGAGACACTTGGACACGGCACACCAGCTCCAGACTGACTAAGGGTGCAGAGGGCCACGGCACACCAGCTCCAGACTGACTAAGGGTGCAGAGGGCCACGGCCTTCTTCAGTGCAGCTTCAGGACTAACTTTCTTCCAGTCATGTTGCTTAAGTGGTTGGCAACTGCAACCCAACCTTAGTGCAGAGGAAAAGGTGAATACATTCAGGTTTAGCTGTCTGGATCACCTAAGGCAGCCCCATCTGAGTAGGAGACATGTCTCTGCTTTATGAACATGTACTTCCAAAGCATCAACATAATGCTCTCTTCTAGAGCTGTGCAATTCTGCACCAGTCCGAAATGTCAATCTGAGCACCTGCTTCAGGCACCTACGTAGCTCAAGCTTCATTTCCTCTGAACCAGCACTTCCATGGTTTTGTTTCTGAATATAAGGAAGGTATGAAGGTGGCACAGAAAAGGGTATCTTTAACTGAGTTAACAAAAAAGGCAAGAATATTCTCAGCCTGGTTATTACAGGCAAAAATCACCGCATTCCTTGGTACTTTATGTTCCTTGAAACGGGGCTGCTGCATAACTCAAAAGGTTTTTCATTACATATGAAGTTGAAACATCTCTGAAATAGTTCCTGCTGAAGTTAATATCAAGTAATTCTGGTTTCCCACTGTCCCATTTTCCAATACACCACGGCTGCACTGACAGCTGGTAATTGCACAGCAGGACCTGAAACATTTTGGCATTAGATCACAAAAACTCTTCAGGATGTAGGAGGAAACATGGGATTACAGGAGAAATGGGAACACATGAGCCAGTTACCATGATCAGAAAATTAACACTCACAAAGTCATTTGGAGGTTTGAGGGTTAGTGTATTAAAAGGGAAACAAGAAGTTTAGAAGTGGTGATTCACATTGCTGGAAGACTCCACCACGACACTCCTGCCTTCTCCTGTTTGTGCATTTATCTTGCCTTTGAGTTACTTCTAGTTGTAAACCATGGAGCAAATTTCTGCCATGCTCTACCAGAAGTAAAGCAGGGAGTGGTCTGTAACATACACTTCCCTCTTGCTTGTGGGCCCCAAAAGCCAATAGCTTCAGCAGTCCATTTGGAAGCCTCACCTACTCTTGCCTTCACACAGCACGGGTTGAATCTCACACATTCCCCGCCTATGGATAACCCCACTTTCAATGTTAACAAGTGCCTGCAGCAATACCAGAATCCGGATGTCAGCAAATAACAGACAGACAACGGTAGAAATAACATTTTTGGTTTAGTGTTTGCAATTTGTTTTACAGCTCATAATGAAATACTGTTAGAGATCGTCTACATTCAGACTTTCCTAGCAAAATAGACTGTTCAAAACATAAGGCACTTTTAAGACTTCCTAAAACAAATGCTCATGATGATAATTCAGTGAGAACCCTTTCTACCCTTAATGTTCAGGTCAGTAAAAGATCAATCCTCTAGTCAGAACGGCAGATGAAATCATCAATAGAAAGGTTTCCAAGCTAGAGTTACTGCTGCATTAGTGTGCATTCTGAAGTAGCCTATTTGAAGTATCTTCAGTTGGGGAGGGAGGGCATGGTGTGAATAAGATGCATTAAAATAGTTCTTTGAACTGGGTAACACAGACACATTGCAGGGATTCATTACTTTCATTGGATTAAATTCCTTCCATTCATTATTGCATCAAGAGTAAGGAACAAAAAGGAGATGGTTCTCCCCTCCCTTTCCCCCACTCCCATTATAATTCAACACAAGATTTCAAAGACTTAAAATGACCAGGACAGAAGCTCATGAAAAACTGCATCTGGCCACTTCAGAGCATGTTTAAATATTCACTACTGACTTCCTCAAGTCTCACCTCTTACCAAAGAAACAGAAACAGAAAAGAATTGGCAACTGTGTAAGTTGCTTCCAGTCAAATTGGTATTTTGCTTCTTTCTAACATGACCCCACTGTTCACATGAAGTACCTGCATTCAGAAACACACCAGCAGCTCCCCTTGGCAGCGTGACGGCAGGGCAGGATGAATGCCAGCAGGTCCCAGGCTCCGCAGGGAAGAAGGAATGAACAATTCTGCTTCACACACTTGGGTCTCAGCTTAAGAACAGTTTCAAAAGCTGGACGTGCTGGGCTGCTGTAGCAACAAGGGGACTGATACCAAAACACTGACTGAAGGCTTCACTTGGAAAGGCATCTGTAAGAACTGAACTCCACTATTTAAAACTGACCAAAACAGCAAAACCCCTGTCTACTTCTCAGGACCCCTGAGAAGGGGATGGTAGGAACCAGTCCTTCCCATCCATCAATGTCTTTTCAAGTTGTGTCTCACGTGTTTTATTGCCCAGTAAACCTTCCAGTCTTTGGGGGCTAACAATTGCTGAAAAACTGGCCTCCTGGGGGCTCAGTATCTTAGGCACTACAGTACAAACCTGCATCCTTTGTTCTTTTGAATCCACTTCTGAGGGAAAAAAACATCCATCCATCCATCCATCCATCCATCCATCCATCCATCCATCCACCCACCCATCCATTTTCCTTACAATTCCTTGACTGCTTTAAATTCTGACTTACTTGAATTGCACTTTAAAACCCAGCAGCAAAAAGAAAACTTGGTAGCTCTATTCAGGAATATATATAACATTTTTAGGAGACATCAAGTCTAAAAATGCACAGAGAGATCAGCTGTGAGCTGTCAAGTGTTGACCTGGCTACAGTGAAAAAGCTGTGACAAAACAAATGTTAGCCATGTCAGAATGGGGCCAGAAACAGAATGCCTCTTCAGTTAGGAAAGAGAATGCACTTAAAAATCAAGCTAACTTAGAACCAACCACCGGTCTTAACCTGTCACACACACCAGTGCTACTGTGCAACAGGAACTGTGGTGAAGTGAAAAATGACATGATTTCAAGCCAGCTGCTGCTAAGGAGAAGAAAGGAAGGTGGCACCTCGTGGTCCTGAGCTCAAAAGACCTTGAGATCTCAACTCGTGTGGCTCACTTTTGCTGGCAGAAGAGCGGAAGCTCTAGATCAACTCAGCTGCTTGCTACTGTTATACCAGCAGCCAATTTAACATTGAGGATCTGCAATCAGTTTACTGTCCTTCAGCACCAGTATGACCACATTCATTTGGGACAGGAAAAAGCATCTAAAAGAGGAGATGAAGAACAAAACACAGGCCATTCGCTGATCCCAATGTAACTGCCAGCATGCAGTTGGTTCCTCTCAAAACCTGTGGGTTCTTCTTCCCAAGCAAACCTCACAGAGTTTGCTAAAGTGACATCCAGTTGCTTTGCATATCCACCCTACTGTGGCTTAAAAAGGTACCTGGGAAAAGTCATTTGGAAAGGCACACAGTGTGCACATGTGCAGTTTAGTTCCTTGTGGATGGATCTGTGCATGTGGGAAATCTTCAGACCAAGTTGCAATGATTACTAACGGATGAGGTGCTATTCTATAACTAGATCATTTCTTTCAAATTCCAGTTCCATTTCCAGGGAAATGAGCAGTGCTGACAAGGAAATGCAAGGCAAGAAGCTCAACCTGCACACCAAGACAGACTGGAACATACAAAGTTTCATGGACCTTGTTCTTCAGGTCACATGAAAGGAAAAACTGGAGTCTAATTAAAACAAAAAGATAAATCACTAAAGCTACTTACAAAGAGTAGAATTATCAAAGTGCTTTAACATATAAAGTGTCAAATATAATTAAACAGGAGCATTAACACAGAGCTGCCATAAGATATTCAAATAGGAGCATCTGTTTTCTGAATACAGGAGAGCAGCACAGGTTTTTAATTACCCCTGTAGGGCCAAAGTGGGTTAAGGAAAGATCTTCTTGTTCACTGAGCTTCTTAGTACAACGTACTTGCTCTGCTCATGCGTTCAAAGGCACAGTTGCATTTGCTCTATCTGAAACTGCATCAAGAGGACTGTCTGTCATGAAGTTTTAATAAAAGGGCAGCTCTCCCTGGGCAAAACAAACAGCAGCCCCATGAAGATTTATAGATACCTGCCAATTCATAGTTTTATAAGCTATTTCTTGGTACTCTAAACACAGTTTAAGATAACCGAATGTGCTATCTGAACATCCAACAGGCTGCCAAAGCTATTATAACACGAGCAAATGCAAACAAATAAATAAGGAAGAGGTTTCAAAACCACCTCGTGCAAGATGCTCAGACAATGCACCTCAGCCTCCTTAACGGCTTTTCCTTTCATGGTGTACGAAAAGAACCCCCAAAGCATTCTCCACTGCACCTCTCTCAGTACTTCCAATTCATTAAGCTGCTGCCTACTTTAAGCAGATGATCTTAAGCACGGAAAGTAACTGCACCAAGCATAGCAGAGCCAGCCATGGTTGTTTAGAAACAAGAAATGGCAATCAAGACCTTTCCTGCAGTTCGCAGGTATAAAAGCAGATTTAAGCTGAGACTCAAAAACGCGACACAGAGCATCACATCTGGTCCCTTGCATAGGCACGTATGGCCACAAGTGTGAAGTAATACCAAGTCTCAACAGAACAACCCATCTGTTTTCTAAAGGCACCATAAAGACAGCAATGCTGCAGGTGTAATGGGAAAAGGCAGAGGGAAGGAAAATGACAAATACAATTAGGAGGAAAGACTAAGAGCAGCTTGGTACAAGAAGGGATTAAAAAAGGTGTCTCAGTTCTCTGATGGCTGTAACATCTGTAACAGCACAGCAACCCTACACCTCTAAGCAAAGGAAGAGTAACCAGAGTTTGGAAAAACCTACTCCTGAAAAAACCCAGTTCCCATTTTTAGTGGATGGGTGTGAAACCTGTGACTGAAATTGAAGGAGACAGCAAAGAATCAAAATGCTATATAAAACACTGGGGTCCATACATACTCACATGGCATCATTAGCCTGCTTCTGATTTACCACAGTGTTAACAGCTCCGGAGAGTCCCCTTTGCTCTGCAGGATGACTCAAGTCCAGAGAAGTGTCAGATATTAAAACCTTTCTCAATCCGCCAGTGAGAACAAACCCCCTCGAGAGCCTGTACAAGGGAGAAGGGGGGGGAGCAGTCTCCTAGACAGGAGATGTTTCTAGCAACCCCAGGCACCCTACAGGCAGTATGCCACCAAGTTAGTTCTCCTAAGCAGCACTGCACCAAGCAAGCCTAGGCTTGCTAAGATACCCTGCCCCTTACATAAACTTGAGGACAGTTTCTCATGAGCCCTTCAGACCACAGGCTCACGCTTCACTGTTCCGTTATTGCTTCTCAAACACGTTTCCCTTCGCATTATCCCAGGAGGACTTTCTGCATCCTGCGTGCAGCCACACTGGCTTCATCCTCGGAGTCGGACTCGCTCTGGGAAGTGGAGCTCTGGGAGGCAGAGCTGCAGGGTGAGGAGCACTCCGGGGAGCACAGGTAGTGCATCAGCGGGAGCCGGTACTTCCCACAGAAGTCAACGAACTTGATCTGTCTGACGCAGCTGTCAAAGTAGACACCTGTGAGGGCAGAGGAACAGAGACAACATGTGAGGCCCCCTGCAGAGAACGGTGGTTGCAATGCCTTACATTAGGATTTAATGGACACTGCACTGAAGTAGAAGCACGCAGGGTACTGGAGGAACAGGGGACCAGGGCGTCTATGGAAATTTGTTTTCTCAGTTAGAAAACTATCCTGTGCACATATATTTGGTAGGTGGTTCAGAATGGCACACACAGGGCAGCTACTTCCCAAGAATCCAGCACTTCCTTCCTACCATTAGGCAGAAATCTCAGGCTGGGAATTAAAAGAACTCCTTCCATGTCAAATTCATTCATCCACAATGTTTTCAAACTTGTCAAACTTCTCCTACCAGCTGCCAACCTGCATTCACAGCCCAACCCTCATAGCTCTGCTTCCCTTCTGCTTGAGTGAAGTTACCATGCTGAGTTTGGATGCTCCTTCCCATGGCAACAGTGTTGCTGTAACACAGGATTACCTTCTCCTGTCACAGCAAGTGAGTGTAACACTGAGGCTTTCAGAAGTTTCCAGTGGTGTTTTAAGTCCCAGCTGCTCTGAGTAAGCTTTCCTCTTGCAGTGCTAGAGCAAGCGCTACACTACTGTGCTAATTCGTAAGGACAAGGGGAACAGTGCAAAACCAAGCCACTGTTATCCCAGCTGTGCAAAACTCTGGAAAAGGAAACATTGCTTTCCCTTCCATCTTGGCTTATGGAGAATGCTTTAATATTGTCCTGTAAAGAGATAACAGCCTGCATATGACTGCAGGGTAGGTACTAATTAATGGCTTTTTTCCTTAATCGTCTAAAGGCTAAATGTGCAGATCATTTACTCTGCTTAAAGATGAAGCATTAAGCTAAATTAAACCAAGCATTCCAGGCTTTTCTATGAAGTCCTCTCATTCCAGGAACTACACTCTGGTAGATCCAAACAAGAGCTAAAGAAGTTGTTTTTAGTAACTGCCAAGCACTCCAGCCTCTCTCCTCTTTTCCATTCTGGTTCAGCAAGAGCACTTGTGACAATCCTCCTGCCCACTACTTAGTCTGAGCTATTTCAGGGCAGATGGATTGGAAACTTCAGACCGTAAGAGCCCAGTGGAACACTGGGATGAGCTGCGACGACTCCGACACAAACACTGTCTCACATTCCCATGCAAATACAGTAAACCAGCACTGCAACTCTGAACATCGGTCCTAAGTGAGCAAGGTTCCTTAAAGACAAGTTTGGAGCCAATGAAATACAGCTAGAATTTGGATGGAACAACACATCTAACCTGACTGAGCTAGTACAGTCACAAGTCAGATGGAAAGGAAACCCATCAGGAAGCAGAGCGGTGAAGGTGAACTTACCCCCACATTTAGGATTGGGACAATTGCTGGCCAAACTCAGGTACCGGACAAGATTCTCCGGGAGGTCGCTGGGAGCATAGGGAACACTGCGAGTTTTAATGGTGCGCCCAGCCAGTTCCTGAAGGCTTGGGGGGTTGTAGGTCAGGTCACGGACAAAGCGAACCACCAGCGGGTTCCCACGCAAGCTCAGCTCTTCCAGGTGAACCAGGTTAAGGATCTCTCGAGGAAGGTACGTCAGCAGGTTATTGTGCAGGCTAAGGGAACGCAGGGAATGCAGCCTGAAGGATGGAGATGGATAACCAGTCAACATGTGCAAGCAAAATCATTCCAAAACCGCACTACACAGACCTGATCACTCTCCCCTCTCCCATCAATTCTTTTTCCTTGGCTTTTCTTACTTTTAAAATGTAAATTCATGGTAAAAGAGATGCTATTACTGCAGCACACACAATGCCCATGAAAACATGGCTCACCTCCAAATGCCTGTTAAAGGAATAGTCCTAAATATGCTGCTGTTCCCCTCGGTACTCCCCACACATACCTCCTAAAAAGAGGTAGCACAGAACAAAAGTATACAAACCCAGAGCTTTCAGGGGACATAATGTTCCCTTGTACCCAGTGCACACACCAGGAACAGTTCCATGCAACACTTTGAATACATCCCCTGCCTTCACTCATGCATTAAAGATGCCTGCTGGTAGGCAGCCAGTCCTGGAAACCCCCATGTGTTTGCTGTTTGCGGCTGCATCTCCCTGTGCTGCAACACTGCCAGAGCTCAAAAGCTAAGCAAGGTCAGGCCAGGTTAGAATCAGCACGGGTGACAAGCACAGGCCTGGCTTTTGGAGGAGGTGTTCTCCTCCCTCAGAAAGCACAAAGCAATGCTCCAGCACACAACCCAGGGATGCTCTCTAACCGGTACAAGACAACTGGACATTGTACACAGAGGGTAATCCCACTACAACATCAAATTCCAAACTCCATGCTGGCACTCCATTGCTTTTGTGGTTACAGCTACGCACTGAATTCTTCATCTGCCATTTTAGGCTACCTGTACAGAGTTTGCAGTGTTCTCTTTCCCCCATTATGAAAGAGATACGGCAGTAACTTATCCCCTAGAGCTGTGCTGTAGGATTTAACGACCACTAAAACATTCTGAGATCCTTAAGGAAGAACGCAGGGAGCGGGACAGCACAGAAGCACACACAAAAAGGCTCTGGGTGAAAGACAAGACAGACCAAGCATTCATCACCAAGAACACTCAGAATGTAGCATGAGCTGCACCTCTCAGGGCTCCCTGTACAAATCTATTAATTCACCTTAAAGCAGACATTTGGTGACATTTTGTTTCCATAACCCTATAATGCAGATTTCCATATTACATATTCCTGGTCTGCCCGCAGTGCGCTGCTAAGGATCTTCTTGTTCAAAGTCTAGTCACAAGAACAAAGTGAAGAACAAAGAGGTCCTCCCAGATGCTTTTATCCACACATGCAGAAATGAAACAAGTTTACTACATCTGGTGGCTGAGGACAGTAAATACTCACTGTGCCAGCTGAGGTGGAATGCTCTGGATCTTGTTGTCACACAGAACTAGGTAGCTTAGAGAAGGCAGGTTTGCTAATTCAGGTGGAATTGAAGTGATGAAGTTCCCTCCAAGGTATAGAAACTCTAAACTGAAAGAGAGAAGAGAAAACGCTGCATCATTTCATTGAGGACATTTCCAGTTGGACTGAACACCAGATCTTCTCATCTCCTGCATTTACTCAGGAGAACTTACAGATGACGATGTATGAGATAATATGCTGAGGGAAAAAAAGGCAAAAAACTTCAAATGCACATCAAAATCACAACAGAGCTTCTGCTTCACAAGAGAGGATGTCGAGATTTACCTCCAGCCTCCTGAAGTCACCATTACATACAGGGTTTGCAGCACTGATGCAGCTCCTGCTGCAGCCCGTGGGAGTCCTCAGTTTCAGCAGCAGCAAAGCGAGAGAGCAGTGGCTCTCCCTGAAAACCCTGGCCCTGCACAAGCACTGCTTGCTCTTCATGGGGTAAACTGACTCCTCAGCGATTAACTGCAACCTCTCAGCAGAAGTCAGAGGCAGCCAGTCTTGCTTCGATGCAGTTCACATACTACTAACACCACAGCTGCAGTAGTGCACAGAGTGCATCTAAGTCACACAAGAACATGCATGCAATTTCTCAGGTAGACTGATTTCACTATACTGCAGTCACAGGGACCAAAGCTACCAGAACCATTAGCTGGGTTTAACTGGTCCACACAACACTTTTTCCCATGACTGAAAAAGGTGGATCCCACAGTCCCACCTGTAGGTGCTGGTTCAAGATCTCCAGTACACACTCAGGTTAGCCACCTAACTACAGTGCACATTGGTCCCCTCCGCATTCCCCCCATGTCAGGGAAAAGTCACACAGGCTCCATCAGCTTTTCCTTAAGAACAATTTACAGTCTTGGAATAGGAAGCACCTTCATCTCACCCCAGCAGGCCCCCAGTGATACAGGTTAAGGGTAGTCTTGGCAGTCTTGTGTAATGGTTGGACTTAAATGACTTTTATGACCTAGTTGATTCTATTGTGAACTGAGAAAGGTGATGGATACAACTGCCAAAGAAATGTAACACCATAGAATCATACAATGGTTTGGGTTGGAAAGGACCTCAAGATCATCCAGCTCCAACCCCCTGTTATGGGCAGGGACACCCCCCACTAGACCATGTCGCCCAAGGCTCTGTCCAACCTGGCTCTGAACACTGACAGGTTGTTCAGGATGTGGTCACAAACCCAGAGAAGGTCTAAACCCTGCAACTGTGCCACATGCGAGGAGCTTCGGGGACAGAAGAACGGTAGAAAGAGTTCATTCAGTTCTTGCAAGAAACTTGAACCTCAAAGATCCAATGACAGCATCTGCTTGGGCTCAAAGGGCCACTTACACAGCACAAAGGTCCATCTTCCCACCAGTGAAGAGCAGAATGACAGACCTCTGCAACATACCAGGAGAAGCTCACAGAGCTTAACTTTCCCTGGATTCACTCACCTTTCTGGAGTAGAGGAAAGCTCCATAACTGCAATCTGATGATGGGCACAAAATTACGGCTTCAACTAAATTTGACTGTATGAAAGGCAGCAACTGTACTTGCTCAGCTGAGAGCTCAAGTGGAGCAGCACATCTGCAGGTTATTCTGAACACGTAAGAAAGTACACTGGAAGAAACCATCCACATCACCAAAACCCCACTGCCCAAAAGCAGGCCCTCCTCCCATACAACCTGCAGGTGAGGAGGGGGGGCAGCAGGAAGGCTGCTGTGCAGAGACCATGCCAAGGGCAGATGAGTTGTAATTAAATTCTGATCCCCTAACAAAGCCCTGAGTTTTAACCAAAATTCCTCCTTCGACCTCCATTGTTTCCAAAGGTGGATTTAGACTGCTTGGCTCTCGTTAGGGACTTAACTGCTGACCATACAATTCCTAGGCATACTTTAACTCCGTGCCATTGCTGGAACCCACACTAAAAACTGTTGGGCAAGGGAATTCTAGTAACGTGGTTTTCAATGTTTAAACAAGTGTGAGATATGTAAAAATTTCCACTTCCTAGGGAAAGTGAATAATTAACTCTTCATCCTCTGTGCTTGAAGGCAACAACGCCAATGAAGCCACCCTGCATACAAATACATGCAGGGAAGGGGAGGAGGGGTGCAAAATATACAGTAAAAGATGTTCTGAAATTCATTGCAAGGTGTGAAATGCAGAAGTTTCAAGAGCAGCTTAATGCACAAACCAAGTGTGCAAAACCACTGCCTACAAACCACTGGGAGCTTTCAAATCCATTCCTTGTCATGAGAACAGTCACATTAGCTAGGCTATAAAGCCCCAACATCAGACTACGATCTGTCTCTAACTAATCCATCAAATAAGGTAACTCCTTCAGTGGCAACTAAGGACTTCTCAAAAAGCACTTTCTTTTTACCTGTCTCCTGCATTACCTTCTTGAGGTCAGCAACTTGCTGGGCCCACTCTCATACAGCAAATTCAGCATTTCCAACATCAATTTAAGATACGAATTAGAAGGCAAATTTATTTACAAAGCATAGGAAGGAGGTTTTGAAACTATACAGAAACTTACTCTAAATACAGCAAAGGTATTCTTATAGCTTTCACTGAAAGACTGCTCAGTAGGCAGAAAAATCTGTAGCTCTGGTCCCTCAAAACACAATTTGCTAGTAAGAAGGGTCTATTCTAATCTTGGCTGAGCAAAACAGAGAAATGAACAACAGCCATTTCTGCATCAAAGTAAAGCGTCAAGAATTGTCCAAGCAAAGCTAATCACGACACAGACAAGGATTTTCAAGAGACACAACCCTTTTGCAGTGAGCACTGACGACACCACTGGGGCCCCAGTTCCCAGCTCTTCTCTGCTCCTGGCCTGACTTCTATGCTGTGCTAAGCCTGCACCTACAAGCCAAGGCAATGCTGGTCTTGAGCTGCCCTGCTCGGGGGCAGTTTGCTGCTGGGTAAGATAAGCAAGAGCAGTGCTGAGTTCTGCCCTCCTCACTGAGAGCCTGCAACGAGGCAACTGGCAACATTACCAGTTCTTCACAAGAGATGGCAGAGATGGGAATGAGCTTAGTGACTACTCCCAACTAACCTTTCACACCAAGACTCAGTTCTTCTGACAATCATTAATCCGTACAGCCATTTGGAACAGCCAGCTAAGGTCCTGTGCATCGCTCTGTACACAGAGGGAGAGCTGGAATTTTGATCTACTTTCCACAGTCCAGGAACTTAGAAAAGCTAGAGAGCAGCCAGCCTCAGATAAATGTAAGCACTGCTCCTACTTTTGAGGCTAGAAGAAATGATGTACTTCCAACCTGCCGCACATGCTCTGGTTGAATGAGTTTCAAGAGGGGACAAGCATTAACAAAATCCAACTCAACAAAACCACCACCAAACCCCCATTTGACACAGTAACTAATGGGGGCTGACACTTTCCCTTCTGCTTTTAGCAGAGTTTACAAATACACTAGTAAAAGGCCAGGGTCCCTTTCAGCCTCACATCCACCAGGCCAGCACTCAGCACAGCCAGTACTACCCTGCTACCAAGCAGCAGCCAGCAGCCCAAGCCCATCGTATGTTGCTCCTCTCTAGTGAGGGATTTCATACCACTGGGCTGCAGGGTGGCAGTGAAAACCCTTTTACATACAGGAAGGGAGTGGGGAAATGCTCAAACAACTGGGAGTCAATTCAGGTGGTGGCAGCAAAGTTTAACATGTCGAGAGACTACGTTCTCGTTTGAGTTTGTTCTTGAGGTTTAAAGGTCACCATATACCCCAAACCAAATGGAAAAGCCCCAGAACAGTAAATAAATAAGAAGAGCTCACTGAGCACTAGAGGTATTTCTGAAAAGCTATCAGTTACCACAACACTTTCATAGTCGTGTTTCAAGGGGAGAATGTCTTCTGGCATGGAACATACTCCAATTTTCAATCCACCCTGTTTCCCCACAGATGCTTCTCTGGATAAAACTTAACAGCTGACATCAAACAGCTGCATCTACATAGGTAACCTAAAAGCAACACTGGAGCCTGGAAGTGCTCCAGGTCTTTTTAAGATAAACTTCTTAGCAAGAACTTTCCAGGGCAGTTTTGAGGCTGAGGCAAGGGAGGCATTTGAAAAGCAGCCCACAATAGACTCCTGTTAACCCTGTTCTGCGATGTGAGAGAGCGGCAGAGCCTTTGCTGACAGGCAAATTTGAGATCAAACAGTCTGAAAACTATTTGCAAAACGTTTGAAGAGGAGTAGAAAAAGGGAGGCAGAAGATTTCCTAATGCTCCATCTTTATCAAAGCTTCACTTGCCGTTGTTCCCACACTGGAACAGCCGTTCTTAAGCGTATGCTTGTCTAACATGCATAATGCTACCCACAAATAAAAGCAAATACTCTGGTTTTCATTGCATCTAAGCCTTCACACAAAACTTGGATGAATCCAGTTAGGCATTTAAGGCCTTTGATCCCAGCCCTTGCACAACTGGGCTTTACTAGAGGAATCCAAGCAAGGAGGAAAGAAGCATGCATGGCAGATGCCTGGGATGAGCCTGGCTCTTCTCCAAGCTGTTTCTGCCTGTTCCTGGTGCTCTCCTGAGCGTGAGAGCATTCACTACAAGAGTAAGACTGAACTCAAAATTCACATGAGGAGATTCATTTTGCTGAGGTATCGACTGCATTTTGCTAAGTTCTTGAGAACTTTCCCCTTTATAGGGGACATTTGCAAGACATCTCCCCAAGCGTGCACACTGAGGAGGGCAATCCATGCACTCTTAAGCCAAAAGCCACAGTGGGACAGTGGGGATAAGGGCTGTGTTTTACCAGACTTGCCAAAGAAATTTTGTCCAGAATGAGCAGAAGCAGATGACCACATTTCAGCTACAACACACACTGCCCCTTAACGCATCCCCAGCTGGACTAGCAGAGGAGACGCAGAACTAAGGCAGCAGTGGGATGTCCATGCACATCACAGTTCAGGAGCTGCTGGGGGCTGTGAACTGAGTCTGATAGTGACTGACCATAACACTTCACACTGAAAACCCAGCAAGGTCAATGCTGGAAGGAGAACTCCAGAAAAAGTGGCATATCTACCTATGCTAAATTCATCTATTTTTCTGACAACAAACAGGAAAGCAATGTACAGAGGGTGACAACATCCCATCTGATGCGTTTTCTACTCTACATTCACAGCAACAGCCAGTGGTGCAATTCAGGGCTTGCACTGTACTGACACTGCTAGCTGACGGTGACTGGGGTGGTGGGCATGCAGAAGAAGCTGGCACAGCCTCAACATGACTAAGAAAAAGCCCTCAGCAGGGCCCATACTTACCTTTCTCAGAAAGGTAAAAGGCTGTTGCTGGTCACCCTAGACACTTAACAGTGGAATCAGGAGGAAAAAGCACTGCTATTCATCCTTGGTGCCACCATGCTATGGTCAGCATCATCCTGATGCCATCACAACAGCAATCATGACTATCCCCTTATGAAGCCATGGCAAGGAAGCTTCAAGCATCAGAGGTGGCCCTTTTACAATGACCTAGGAGATAAATGACAATCAGGTGAAAGGCACTTGCTTTCCATGCAGGATCTTGCACTACACACAAAGATTTGTGTCAGCAAGGATAGGGCAGATGGCTGAAGCTGGAAGGAGTAAGACAAGATGGCAGCAGGACTGGCTGTGGTTCTTATCACTGTTCATTAACTTGCCAAATCACTAGGAACACGATAGGGAAAGTTCTTGCATAAAATTTCTGACCCCAGCTTGCTGCAAAAGTGTGGATTGATTATCTTAATGTGAATGACAACACATGCTACCCACCTTTGTATCTGTAGCTGCCAGCATGTTCCTTCCCTTTTAGCAGATTCAGACTTATCAGCTTTCTACCGTTTCAAGTTCACCCTGTGGACTCCTTACTTGTATTTGTGGCCTTCACTAAAACTGATCTGCTACCCCTTCGAAAAGGACAACAGGAAATGAGGGAGTGCATAGGAAAGACGTGAAGCTTTGTTATCAGTGAGTTATTTTGTTTCAGAGACCTCATCAGAGCTCAGACATTCCCTGGAAGCATAAGAAATACCTGTAGATCTCTGCAACTCTGCTCTGTAATCAGCGACTGGAGCAATCGGGAAGGTGCCAGGGTCACGGGAAGAGAACTGCTGGCCTCAGGAACCAGCAGGAGGAACGTGCCCGGTCAAAGTGCTGCCTGCATTCTTCTGTGGCCTCAGACACCACAAAACATGAGAAACATTTCTTTTATGGGAAGTTATGCATGGAAAAAAGCTCGGTCTTTGCTTGCCAGTAACAGAGAGATGGATACTCGCAGCCTGAGTGAGAGGTTAACAGAAGCCCCAACATCAGGTCCCATGTACCAGCTCGGAGCTCAGAAACACAACAGATGTCCCCGAGTTGCCCTGCCACAAGAGCTGGCTCTGCTCTGTCCTTGCTCAGGTTTGTTTTACCCACTTCCAGCACCGTGTATGCTCACACTGAGGACACCTCTCTTGCTGG
Source organism: Neopsephotus bourkii (assembly GCF_033783945.1). Lineage (NCBI taxonomy): Eukaryota > Metazoa > Chordata > Aves > Psittaciformes > Psittacidae > Neopsephotus > Neopsephotus bourkii. The sequence continues at coordinate 2,757,072 of NW_026901771.1, read as the reverse complement.
CAGGTGGGAGGGAGCTGGGTCTGGCAGCAGTTTCTCTCCAGTAGGAATTTACTATCCTTTTGGCAAGGGTGTCAAGTCACTGGTATCTGGCTCCTGATGTGTAGGTTCAGGGTACCCTCTGGAGGAGTATTACATTATAAAGCACTGGTTTCCCCCAGCTCTGGCAGCTCCCTTTTGTTACTTCAGCAGCCCAGATACAGAAAAGACACCCCTGGCACAGTGGTAAAGAAGCTGGTGATCCTGGTGGCACATGGATTCACTATCTTGAGCTAAAGTTCAATTATATTATGGAGACACGTTAGCAGAAGTTCAATGAGTTAGCAGTGCTTACGTGGGCAGCAGACACAAGTCGGGTCTAGTCTAGTTTTCCTGCCTGACACATCACTTTGTAACGATAAACAACTCAATCGCCTTGTTCGCGTTTGCCCTCTGAGAACTGTCCTTCTTGGGTTCAAGCATGACCTGCCCAAGGGAAGCTGCAGGACAGGACAGACAGAACCTGCTTGAGGGCAGGCAACAGGAACAAAGCCGAGTAACCACACGGCAGTGTTGTGACAGCTATGCAGCACGGAGGCCATAGCCCCTTGGGGTACCGCACGCAGTGCTACCTTCCTGGGGTCAACAGCGTAACAAAGAGCAGGGCTGAGGCTTCTTTTCTTGGCAACGAGGGGTCAGGGGGGGAGAAGAAATGAGAGAGAGAAACCCTAACTCCAGAAGAGAGCATGCAGAGCAGCAGCAGGGAGCACCTGCCTCAGAGGTGGGTGCAACATCCTGGCTGCTACCAGGCATACTATGGAGACAATGTGGATCATCTCCTACATACAACTGCCCTCCTCCCCTGTGAAGTTGATGCCAGTGTCCTCATTTCCTTCAGTACCCCTGAAGCAACTGCTCTAGAGCAGAGAGGACGCAGGGGTTCCTCCTCCTCATGACAGCCCCAACGCAGGACACATCCCTACTCTATGAAGGACACAGGCACTCTCTGGCACTCACAGCATCTCTGAAACATAGCTTAATTTAGACTTGCTCCAGACCCTCAGCAGGTGCATACTGTGCCACCTGGGCAAAAGCCACATATCCACTTGTATAATACTGCAGTCGACAAAAAGCATTTTCTGTCAGTACTGCAACAGTTCTGGTACCTTCCACCTAGGGCCATGGCAGACAGCACCCCATATACAACATCCTGTGCTTCCACTGGACACAGCTCTGCTGAGCCATCAGCTGCCTGGGGTCAAGGTTGCTGGAGCTGGTGTAACAGAGATTGTGTCTGGCAAGCTCCTTGGCAAAGAGCTGGAGTGAAGAAAGTCCAGACCCAAAGTCCTAGCACAGAGCCACACAGGGGCTAGTCTGAGGATTGAGCAACCATGGGCACATACTGAGATGCTTGCATATAACAGATGCATCGGAACGTGGCCTCTGCCTTGCCCAGAAAGACTGCAGACCTCAGAAGTACCAATCCCAGGTCAACACGGGCAGTGAATACCTGGTCCTACCCAAGATCTGTTCTCATGCCCACCAATGTTCCTAACTGCTGTGATTCACCCTAGGTTTCTATGTCATTGACCTGCAGTGATCTGATCCAGCTCCAGGACAGACATGCCACTGCAACAGCACAGCCTAGGGCTCTATGCTTTTGACCTGTCAGCTCATCTGTCAGACCTACATGAACTGTACGGGTGGAAAGAAACACAACAAAACCCAACCATGCCTGCAAGCACCCTGTTGAAACTGAAGCTGTGTCAGCAGAAGGGCCCTATTGTTCGCATAAGCCATAACCAGATTGTTATTCTCCTCTGCAGTCCATTGTGCAGCCATGAGCTCCATGAGAGCAGGGCTTTTATTTTACTCTTGCCTGGGGATGCATATTAAAGCAAAGCCAGGGAGCACCTTCTGCATGTCAACACCCATACCAACCACTGTCATTAGGAAAGCTTGCCCTGCTACAGGGCAGCCCAAGGACTAGGAAATCCTGACAGAGATTCTCTGAGTGCAGAAGGTCTGTCATAGAATCATACAACAGTTAGGGCTGGAAAGGACCTTCAGATCATCCAGTTCTAACCCCCCTGCCATGGGCAGGGACACCTCACACTAAACCACGTCACCCAAGGCCTGTCATCTGCCTGAAGAGCGGCTCTGAGCATTGGGAACTCCATCGATCGAAGAGACTCGTTAGCAGCAGCACCGGCGGCTACAGACACCTGAGCCTGGCCGGAGCTCGCTCCCCAAGCGGGACCGCTGCGGGCCGTGCCCCGCTCTTCGGCAAGGCGATCCGGCTGGGTCTGCCCTGCAGCCACCGGGCCTTCCCCTGTCCCGTCTCTCCCCGGCCCGCCCGGCGCCCTGCCCTCACCTGCGGAGCTCCTGGATGTCGGGCGGGATGCCGTGGAGGCGGTTCCCGCCGAGGCTGAGGCTCTGCAGCCCGCGGAGCTCCAGCAGGGCGGGCGGCACTTCGGCGAAGCGGTTCCCGCTGAAGTTGAGGACGCGGAGGGAGCGGCCGAGCGGGGCCTGCCCCAGCCTCTTGGGCAGCGAGCCGGGCCCACCCAGCCGGTTGTTCTTGGCCAGCAGCGTGTGGAGACGCGGCAGGGCCAGCAGCTCCTCGCCCAGCTCCGCCAGTCCCGTCCCGCTCACGTCCAGCACCTCCAGGGCCGGGAACCACTGCGAGAGCCCAGCGGGCAGCGGGCCCGACAGCCGCCGCGGCGACAGCACCAACCGCCGCGCCTCCGCGCTGCGCCGCGCCGCCAGCTCCGCCGCCAGCTCCGCCGCCGCCGTCTCCTCCTCGCCGTCCGCCGCCGGGCCGCGCCGCGGGGGCTCCGGGTGCGTGGCCGCTCCGCCCGCAGCCGCCGCCATCCCGCCCGCACGGACCGCCGTCACCGCGGCCGTGCGTCACCACGGGGGCTCCCGCTCCACGCTCCGCCCTCTCCCGCCCCGGAACCTGAATAACCCCCCCGGGCCCCTCGCAACTACACGGTCACATGCTCGATCCCGGGCGCGCCGCCCGCGGAGGCGGGAGCGGACCCTGCTCGTTATGCAAGTTGCGGGGCTCCCGAGGGATGGCGGCAGAGAAAGGGGGAGTCCTGGGGCGGCCCCGGAAGGAGCATAAGGGAGCAACGTCCGCGGCGGAGCCCGTTACCCTTCCTGGCCCCCCGTCACCGTTACAGCCCCGTGGGAGCGGTTTCCATCCCGTTCTGCCGGAGACCCGCCTGGGGGGGCCGGCATGGAAACGGCACCTGCTCCCTGCAGTGTTTCACGGCAGGCTCGCTGGAGGCGGGTGATGGTAAACCTCTGAGTCCCTCCAGCTGCAGCATTAAATAACCACGTTCCTCGTGTCCCTTTGTGCCAGCCTCAGAGCCCGAAGGAAAGGCGCTGCCTGGCCCAGTGTTTTGTCTAGGGTATGTCTGCTTTGGTCCTTGAGGTGCAGGTGGAGCCCATACTGCCCAGAAACACCTTAGTGTATATCCTGGATGGGAAAAGACAGCTTTAATCCTGAGCGAGGGCATTGGCAAGACACAGGCCTGCTCCAGATTGAAGCAGGGTCGTTCCACATACAAGCAAGCGACCCAAGATGGGACACTTTAATTCCTTGCCCTCGGGATGCAGGTTGGCTGCCGTGTAATGAGTAATCAGGCACTGGGAAAAGCAGCAGCAACGTGTGGTGAGCACGGGAACATTCACAGCCCCAGGGAGCTTTGGGCCTGACAAAATCCGGCTTTAAGGACCAGACTTGTGATGCACAGAGGAACCTGAAAGAAGGGAGCCGTGATCTCCCACCTGCATTACATGCTTCGTATTCGTGGAAGTCTCTAGCATCCTAAAGCAGAACTGCCAACAACCACGGTTGGCTTGTGCCAAGGGTTTAAACACAATGGGTCAAGTGGTAGATGCCAAGTTCAGAGGTCTCCAGAACACTGTGGGTGAAAACCACGATCCCCTTGTCCTTACTTTGGCACCCCCATGAACCCTGGGTTTTACCACTATGAATGCTGTTAAGTGATGGCTCCTGTTCCGAAGAGCAGGGAGCTCTCAGCACTGTGTCTACCTTCACAAGGGTGTGCTGGAGTGGTGGGAATGAACTGGTCACCAACTGTTTGCCTGGCTTAATGTATTTCCTAAGGGTTCACAGATGCAGCCCTGATGTGCGCTTGTTAAACACAGACACCGTACCAGTAATTTGAGTATCCTTTTGCCCACTGTATGAAGGGTGCTCTGTTTCAGCTGGATCAGCATAGCTTGTGGAAGGTTTATGGAAGTCATGTCATCTGGATTTTGCTCGTCTCCCGCAGTACTTTAAGCCTCTGTTGTCCCCGAGTTGTGCCCTGTGAACTGGTTCGCTTCAGATGAACCACAGTCTGATTACAGCTCACTTTGCTCCTATCTTCAGAATTAGAGTTAATAAATACCTTACAAATGCAGTTCAGAGGCTCCATCAACCACTTAAACAGCCTCTTTCTCTGAAGATAGTAGGGCTGGAGAACTTTGAAGTGGTTAAGTGTAGTTATAGTGCAGCTAATACTCAGATGTGCTTAACTCTATAAACAGTTTTGCCAGGCCTCTGCTAGCAGTGGGCTTTTTGCTGTATCTCCCTTCCACCCCAAAATCACTTCAGTACGTATGCTTGACTCACAAGGTGAAGTATTTATGGTGCCACCTAGCTAAATTCATGGCTGACACTTCCTTTCATTTCTTCTTCAAATCCTGGGAAATTCCAGCAGTACAAATTAAAGTAATAAAGCAGACCTGCTTTGCAGTGAATGGACAGGGAATGTCCCAGCTAAGATGGCATTCACAGCCATGTGGTGTGAAAAGTAACACGCAAGGGGCAATACCTGGGTTGTTTAGTTTTGGTTTAAACCATCTTTGGACAGAGCAGGCCAAGTGAAACGAATGCAGTCTGCTGGACTGCACACAAAAGCTCACAGCAGCAGAAGTCACTAAGCCCATTACAGAGATGAGTGATAAGAGACATCCCCATGTTACACCACAGCAGGAAACACTGAGAGGCAGGAGTCATGGCTGCTGGCTTTATCTCCACTGCTGGCTCACCACACAATAGCAACTTTCCACTTCTCTCCACTCTACCTCAGTTTCCCCAGCTATAAAACAGAGAGGGTTCTGTCTCACACTTGTCAGGCACATTGAGATCCATGTATAAACGTGCAAAAAGACAACTGATCGGGGTTTTTTTAAGGAAAAGAAGGTGGTTTACAGAAAGAACCCAAAACACGTGTTCTTTTTTAACTTGTGTTTCATTTATTTGGCAGTAATATCCACCCCCCCCCGCTTCAAATTACAAAAATCAAGTAAAATAAGTGCACTAAGGAAACCTACAGAATACTGATAAACTTCACACACAAACAGGAGGGAAGATAGAGGGAGGAGTGGGATTTGCTTGTTTGTGGCTTAAATTTGGCTTTTGGGGAAAGAAAACAAAACCCAAAGCCTTCCCTGCCCCTTGCAGTCTGTACAGCCACTGTCCCAGGGGACAGAACCCCGCACTTCTTTCCCTAGCAGCTAAGTCACCCTGCTGAGGTCAGCAGCAGGGTACAGGCCAGGCATCACTCACCTCATGGCAGCCCATGAGATGTTTCCATCCCATTTGGGTACCGCAGCCCTTGGAACTGGCATCACTTTCCACAGCTGTGCTTCCCTTTGAGGGCTGAAAGAGGAAACAGCTCTGCAGGCAGCAGCGCTTTCTGGGGAGGCACGTTTGCTGTACTCCTGCCCTGCATCCTCCAGGATGCATGGCATGGCTTGTCAGAGAGCTCAGCCAGCCCATCCCTCTGCCTTCAGTGCAAGTAAAACCTCTGTAAACCTTAACTGCAGCACCCACCCCTCCAGCGGCCCCCAGCAGCCATCCTGAGGAGCACACATCCACAGGGGACGGAAAGGAGACTAGACAACGCATCACATAATGCAGCCTTACAGCAGCTCTTCAGCCATGGACTATCCTCCCCTTCCTGCACATGCTCTGGTTCTCACAGTTGGAGATATTCCTGACTGGACAGTAAGGTGTTATCCCCATCCAGGGAAAGTCTTTAAGGCAAGCTGCTGTGTTTTCTCTAAGGCACTTTAATGATCCAAGCTCGAAGGAAATGAGTTGGGAGGCAGGACCTACCTTTCAGAGCAGGGTAGGAATAAAGCAAAATGGTTATTATCAATGTTCCTGTGACTTCAGATCCAGCATATAAAGCTCTTTTGCTCATGCTGTTGGGGAGGAGAGAGGGTATGGCTAATGGATGCTCCTATTCCAACACCCACTTCCACCAGTGCCACAGGAACAGACAATGACTCCATCCCAGCACAGCATTGTCCACATCACCCTCAGCTTCTGTGGGCTTTTCTCCTGCCTTCCCCAGGTGACAGCTTCACAAACCCATACCCTCATGGGAAAAGAACCAGCCCCCTTCTGTATTATGCCAAAACCTCTGTGCATGGTGGGGTAGATTATGATTCTCACTGGAAACCTGGTGCTGTGCCTGACGCAATGGAAATTCTCTGGGTTCACATAATGGAAACAGCTCAAAGACCAGAGGGCCTTTAATAAATCTGGCTCATGGGCAAGACCCCAAGAGGGATGAAGCGTTCTTCTTTTCCTACACTTGCTAGGTACCAGTTCATTCTTCCTGTCCAAGGAAAGCACTGTGCAAACACAGGGAGGTTGGGACAGAAGTCCTGCTGATCTTCACTCAAGCAGAACGTTCTTTTGCAGATGCAAGTGGAGTCTCTCTTGAGCAAGCACTGGGGACTGCAAGACACCTGGCAACAACTGCTAAGGCTGCTCACAGACAGGAAGATGGAAGTTACAAGCAGTCATCTCGGGGTACCTGCAACTGCTTGCGATGCACAGCAGGGCACGAAGGGAACATGGAAATTGGATGTTGAGGTGTGTGAGCATATGAAGTACATTTGACAACAGCAGGAGGAAATCACCTGGGCTTGAGGCTACAGAGGTGATTGCCAACGAAACAGCATTTCACTTATATCTAGGACCAATGCTGAGGAACAGGTCAGAAAAAAACCCATAAAGAGGTATGAGGGTGGTCAAAGATGGTCTGATGGAAGACACTGTGATATGTGCCAGTTATGAGGCTTCCAGCCCTGACTTCAATCTCACACCTGGAATCAAAGAAAAATGCTGCTGCTTTGCCTCAGATGGAGATGGAAAGCCCAAGATGATGGCTAAGAGCCCAGACTCCAACTAAACAGTTTTCTATGTAGTTATGTCTTTTAAGATACCCAACTAATGGGATTGCCCATTCCCTCTGTGTCTAGACTGCCTGGCGCTTCCCTTTGGGCAATTTAGAGAGGCATGAGCACGGACTTTGAGCACACGGTCAATGCTAGCTAAGGGAGCAAGAGCTAGAGAGCTGCAGTGTCAATACGTGCCTGGTGAAACTAATTACACCCAGCCCTGTCTCTTTGTCCCAGTGAGGGACATTGGTGTCCTCAGCTGAGAGGCTCTATAGTGCAGGGCTGACAAGCTGCTCATGGTGTTGGCGGTGGCTAAGCGCAGTGCGATACAAACTGTGCGTGGGCATTACAGCACTGTCAGTAACAAAACCCCACAGGCTGGGTTTTCTTGAAAGATCTATAGCTACGAAACATATAAAAGCTGGATTACTACCATAGGAAATAAAGTAATAAAAAACCCAAAACAAAACAAAAGGGGGAGTCAGCATGTGAATGTGCTAAGGGAAAAACAAATGATAGCACCTCTAAGGAGGGGGCAGGGAGAGTAAGAGTGAGATGAGGTCAAAAGAAACCATGTTGTGTTGGAGCCCACAATGTACTGGAGGAGCTGCTGGGGACAGTCTGGTGGAAAGCAAGGAGGAACATGCTGGAGCCATGCCAGCGGCACGGCACCATGTCTTCCAGGTGTCACACCAGGCTGACCAGCTTTGAGGAGCTCGAACCAAAGGGGAGGGCAAGCAGGGCAAGGTCTTTGGCTAATGATGCCCCGCAGCACATGTGCTCAGCCACAAAACTGCCAGGCCTGTATTTCTGAAGCCAAGGCTGCTGTTGACAATTGAAGACACCTTTTTCCATCCAGCACTGACCTCCGTCCTTTCCCCAGATCCAGGGGAACAAGAAATCCCTGTTGGTTATTGGAGGGAGCAGCTGTCTGCTCTGGGAAAGGATCCCAGAGGCTGCTGTAAGTCCCTCCCAGGCCCCAGCAATGAAGCTCCCTGAACAGTTGGGCTCTGCTCCCCTTTCCTGGCCCCATTCTCTGTGTATTACAAAACAAATAACCCATCTCTATACAATGTAAATATCTGTGACTGGGCAACTGTAGCAGACACTTGTGCATACTGAGATCAGCACTGGAGGAATGGTGGCAGGTTGGGCCCATCCTCCTGGGCTCCTCCGGTGTGGAGGCCCCTTACATCTCCTTGGTGCTCATTCTCTTGGTCTTCTCGGCTGTCTCCTAGAGAAGGAGAGCACAAAAGTGAAACTCTGCACTGACCAGGAGGCTGGCAGTGCACTGAAGCCTTTAGTCCATCCACAAGCAGTGCCAACACCGGCTTATACCTTAAAGCCTCACACCTGTATTTGTCCCCACAGGCAACAGAGATCCCCCTTGCACCAAAAGTCTCTAAGTGATAGAAGCAGAGGGAACCCCTCTAGCAAGGAGAGACTTAGTGCAAGCAGACCTTCCCAGCCTCATGCTAACCTGATGCTTCTGCAGTTCCTGAATGTATCTAGCCAGCTCCTCCTCAGTCAAGTCTTCATCAGGTCGCTGTCTCTGAGCAGTCACCTTCTCATTCTTCCCTGCAAACAGAAATGGAGTTTACTGTTATCACAAATAGTGGATGCAAATTTCAGGGGCTGCACCACGCAGAACAAAAAGAGGCAGGTTGGCTACAGCATACCCCAAGCTTAGGAAGGCCCTCGTGGAGGTTGGCTTCTTAGAAAGAGAATGGGCTAATGGGCTTTGTGGCTGCCTGGGACTTCCATACCTAGGTATCCAGTCTGTCCCCATCTCTCCCTCCTATAAGTAATAAAACCATAAGGAAAAGACTGAATATGGCTTAAAAGGAGCACCTGCAATTAGTTCAAACATCTTTGCCTCTTGTAGGCAATAAATGGAAGGCCAGTGCTACCCAAGTACAACAACTGATGTCTAATGAAGAGGTAGTTTTGCTCAGAGAAGATGCGACTTGCTGATGTATCTGATCTGATTCTTTGGTTTCATTATCCCTCTAACAATAGCCTCTAAGCCCTCTGCTGCTCTGACACGGACATAAAGTCAAGGAATTGTTCCATTGTATGCTTCCACCATGGATGTAGGGAACAAAGTAGGCATCAACACCCAGTGTTGCATAGCAACTCTGAAGGTTGTTTCTGGGGAGGCAACAAAAGGAGCCTCTCATTCAGTTGCTTAACCTCTGAAACCCACCCACACCTCCTCTGGCAGCTCTGTAAGTATCAATTACAATTATCTTTCTGAGGTGAGTTCCTACTGCCACAGCCAAAACTGAGCTGAGGTCACCTGGAAGCCCCTACTGCAGAAGCCAAGATAATCATAAAAGACACTCTGTACATACTTACTGCTGTTCCCCCCTCTCCTACTCTGCCCAAGCTACTGACTAGGGACCTGAACTAATGGACTGCTGATAGCTCCCACACAGCACTGAAAGCAAAGCTCATGCAAAGGCCTGGTTCTAGGGAAGGAGGCCAGAAAAACGCAGCACAGTGCTGGGATGGTGGATGTGGCTCCTTGAAAGGACCTGGATATTTCCCAAGGCTTTCCACTGGCTCAGGACCATCTGTGAGAAGGCAAAGCAGAGAGCTGTTGTTCACAACCCCTCCGTGACTTCTCTCAATCGTAACATGGCTGTGAAAGTTTAAGAAGGGTCTTCCAAAGCAAGAACAAAGAACCCTGCCCTGCTACAAATATCACCTCCCTTCATCTCCATCACCATTATTTTCTTCTACAGTTCTTATGGCAAGAAGTGCTTTCTTGGCATTACTGGATGAAGTCTCCTACCTTCCCTTTGGGGCAAGCAGGACCCCTAGCTCCTGCTCTACAGATACCATAAACACAGACACAGTGAGGATACACAGGAAAGCTAACTTGCTCACACCTTATTTGTCTGGTTGCAAACAGTGACCTAGTTGGTCTGTGCATGCCCCAAGGCAGCTGGATGCAGAGCAGCTCATCTGAAAGACTAGGTGCTGAATTTTCACACCACCAAACCCAAACTACAAATGCCAGCAGCACTTCCCCCAAGCCAGTTACATGCTTTCTGACCTCTAGAACAGAACCTGCCTGGGTCTGGCCAATGTGGGGCACAGGAGGGTGATGCAGAAGCCACCCATATTGAAGCTGAGGAAAAGCTGGAGAGAGAATCTGGGTAGTTGGTGCTCTCAGAAAGATGGAAAGCAGAAATGGCTTTTGTACAAAACCAAAGGCAGTGTGAGAGCATACAGACCCTCGCATGTCATCGCAGTGCACACCCAGTTCCCACAGGCACAGACGCAGCGGTTGCACTCCACCTGGGTCTCTGCTCCATCCTCATAGGATTCATCTTCCAGGGCACACTCTAGAGAGGCACAAAACAAGGGCAGTGGTTGTGAGACAGCAAGCACGCTAAAGACAATGTACTCTGGAGATGCCTTGAAAGAGAAGAGCAAGGTTTTGGAGGAGGCTTTCCTTTCCCTAGCCACCCAAAGTTTCCTAATGATTAAAACATTCATGCTGAGCTTGATGTGTGTAATTGGCCAAAAATAATATGGGAAAGTCAAACAGTTCAGTTTGCTTCTTCAAAAGAACACGTTTCAGTTTCTCAATTCCAAGTGAAATCTCAGTATCAGATTTATTTGAATCTCCTTATCTGTTATTATATAGAAAAGAGCCCCCAGAGTGAAAGTTCTGGTTACTCTGAAACCATTTCTGTTCTGGGTGGGAAGAAGTTAGTTGGGAAATGATCTGTGTATCTGCTGTTGTCCTGAGAAAGGCAGGACAAAACTTACTGCTCATTTCAGCTCATTTCTTCTTACAGCTGTTGTGTATGTTTAAGTCAAGGCCTCAAAGCACTCAAAGGCCCATATGGTGTTAAGTGAAAACTTAGTTTACCGCTGAAACAGCAACAGAGGGTTCAACTTAATAAACCCTAGGAAGCATAGTCTCTGTCTGCTCCTCCACTCCATCCTGCAGCAGGATGTAAATGTGGCACCTTTGAACCAGCACCCCCTGAGGAGACGACCAGATGAATGGCTAGGCACGCCTGGTCAGGTGCTTGCACGTGAACTGTGGCACTAAGCAGGATTGGGAAGGATAATGAACTTTGAGATGTGCATCAAGGAGGCTCTCTGTGTGAGAGGCAGAACATAGCAGGACTTTGGTCTGGTCCGACTTTCCTAAGTTATCCAGACATGAAATCCTCACATCATTTATCTCCGCACTATTAAATACATGCCTTGACCTTCCAAGCATACCATAGCCATTTGACCTATACCCTTGCTTCTAAAATCCAAACCTTTTTCACCACAAGAGCTGTGCGAGTTCTGGGCCAGAAAAAAACAGTACTTTGGACAATGCAGGGACAAGGGGTGCTATTGGATCAGAGGTACGCACGTATCAACATTGTCTCTGGGAGCAGAATTACAGCATCTGATGTTTGGCCCAAAGCTGGTCTCTCTCCCTTCCTCCCCTCCCAGGACCCCTTGGTTCCCCAGTATAAGTGAGGCATTCCTACTTTTCTCTGGTGGGTTGAAGGATGGGCTGAGGCACTTGAGAAATTCATTGAAGCTGAGCTTCCAGTCAGCATTTTCATCTGAGAGCTCGATGAGGGCATCTACGCAGAGTCCCCTGAAAGGAAACACAGAGGCATGTTCTGCATAGGGCTGGACTAGGCTTTTCCCTGCTCTACTGGCTTCAGTGTACAGAGGAGTAAAACCAGGAACTATGCAGGCTATGAGTTGCCTGGCAGAAGTGGCTTTGTAAGGAAAGCTCACTGGATACAGATGAAACAGTCACAAAATACTCTGCTGAAGGGATGGGTAGTGGGGGGATATTCAGAACTGCAGGAATAGGACCCTGTTGACATTGACGTGCTGTCACATGAGCAGATGTGCAAGCACAGCATAACCACAGCCTGTTCTCCTCATTGTCTCACACACAGCGGCACCCACACACAGAAAAAGGAAAGCCTCTCAAACTGCATTTGCATGGGCTCTAACTGCAGGCTGCCAATGAGCTGGGTTTTCTTCCTTGCACTGAATCTAACTATCAGGCAAAAGGTGAGTGAAGTCCAACGCAGAAGTCACTTATTAGGAAATAAAAGAGATGACAGATTTTCTGACCCCCAACTCACCTTCTGGTTGCACACCTACCAGATTTAAGGAAGGAGAGAGTTGGAATATGAGCCTAATGTGAAGGGTAGGGGTGGGACTGCTCTTTGTGGGGCTATTCACACCTAATTAAGTGAAAAGCCACTTCATATGGAGTTACCTTTGGTAGTGCAAGCCCTAACTGATATGACTTTCCATAAGGGGGTTTTCATGCCCCTTCTACCACATCCGTCCCACTGGCCCTCCTGGCACCCTGAGCAGACCTGAGCAGCTTGTTGGTCTCCTGGTCCATGTAGGTGGTGATGTTGACAGCAGTCTCATTCTGTTCCACGAACTTCAAGAATTCAGTGGAGTCCAAGCGAGAATCCCCATTGTCAAAGCTCTGCAGGGAAAGAGGAAGATGTAAGAGGGTCTGAATTACCAGTTCAAGGTACCCCTTCCTTCTCCCTCCTAGCTTAGTGAATTGATCGAATCATCCCTGTTTTGCACAAAGAAAAAAAGGCTCAGAGAAAAGCAGCAACATACCCATCCTAGCGTCAGAACCAGAAGACAGGGTCCGAGTCTTGTTTTCATCAACAAGCTACACTGCCTCTCATTCACCTCCTGCTGCTTGATTTATGGCCCTAACCCTATTTATTCTCTTTGTTCCAGCCACCTCTTAGCCTTCTTATACACCTCCTGCCTTAAAGCAGGTCAGTTGCATTCAAGGAGGTGTCAGCTTCCCAGTATGTGTAAATCCAAAGCAGCGCCTGGACTCTGACAGTGACAGAAGGGAAAATCACAGGAAGCAATTTTTTGCTGATCCTAAAGAAGGAACAATTTAAAGCAGCAGCACAACACCTCGCCACCAACTTCTTCAGGTTCCGACAGGGCTCCTGGCACTGAAGAGCAGGATTTTTAACCCTGAAATCCTGGCTGTATTCCCAAAGAAGTAATTGCATTTTGCCTTCCTGTCTGGAGAGGTCACAACGCAGTGCAGGGCACCCAGCAGGAACTGCTGGAGCCCCATAGAAACAGCTGCATCGCAGTGAGGGGAAAAGGCCTTCTGCACACAGACCACTGCTGGCTAATTTCTGCTGTCTGTCTTGGCTCCTCATGCAGGGATTCCAGGGATGCTGGGAGAGACACTGCCTGTTGTTACCTCTGTGTGGTTCATACGTAGGGCTAGGAAAATGACTCTGTGTAACTGCTCCACTAACACATCAGCTTCTACTGGGAGTAGCTGAAACCACTACTCCTTGTGATAGTGGCTATGGTTCTCTTACTGACCCACACTCAGTTAAGCTGGTTTTCTTGCCTTTCAGTGCTACGGTCTGCACTTATGTGTCTCCCCACACACGCCAAGACCCTCCAGAACAGAGCAACTTCTCACTACTGGTCTAATTCCTCTTGAAGTAACATCCTTCCAGGTCATGGCCTGCCTGTTAGACAACCCGCATCCCAGTCATCCACACAAGTCAGGCTTCCAGGAGGAAAACCGCTTAATGCTGCATCTACAAACCTCCCCATCAAGAAAAACTCATGTCATCTTTCTGCTTCCAGTGTTTATTACCTGCAGGGCAGGAGTCAGGCCATTTGCAGGGTGGGCATTAACCCATGGCTGGGCACAGCAAACCCGCACTGGTGACACAGATGCTGGCTGGGGTGCCTGAGGCAGTGGGCCACAAGCAGGTTTTCACACACAGAGCAGCATTAATGGCTACAAAGACACTCCCTGGGGTGTGGGGACCAGCTCCTCTGTCTCACCAGGGGGTACCATTGCCATGGCAAATTTGCTTGCAGTGCGAGCTCCTGTCAGGCATCATTAATCTCTCACTGTCAACAGCTCATGATTTAAACACTCTCCCCCTTTCCCCACCTGCTCCTCCAGCTCCATCCTGAATGCTCTGAAGTCTCTATCAGGAGCCAGGCGTGAGGGGGAGGGATGAAGCAGTGCATGGGGCAGGAGCATAGGAGAAGCGTGTGATCTGCTGATCACAAAAGGGGTGGGGATGGGCTGAGGGCCAAACTGACAGGAAGGAGGGAAGAGGAATGGGATTATTGCAGGACCCAAGATTTACAGGCAGCTCCTCTCTCTCTGCAGAGCACTAGGGAGCTGCCAGCTCTTCGCCACAACTGGGCCACACTCCTTGCAAGCAAATATCCCCCTTTGAAGCTTTCCAGCATTCCCTCTCCCCATCTCAACATGGCCTTGGAACTGTGTGGAACAAAGGACTGGCAGCCCCTTTCCCCAGCTTCCTGCTCCTTCTACATGCATTTCCAACACTTTCACTCAGCTTTTCTTCCTCTGACTGCCTTTTGTCCCCCAGGATCAGTTTTTCTCTCCCCTGTCACAGCACACCTGGCTTATCCTCCTTTTCCCTGGGCAAGTCAGGGATGCTCCAGGTCTGGGTTGTCATGCAGCTGTGACAGTGGCTCCATCAGCAGCTGCTGCTGTAACACATCACGCTGTAGGACATACGGGACCTCTCTGGCCCCCAGCTTGACAGGCACATCATACACTGGCGAATTTTGGGTAGGGGGGAATGGCAGCTGTTTTGCAGTGACAGGGCAAGAAATGTGTTCTGGCCACTGAGGGAGGCGCTGCTCTACTTGCCTTGAAATACTTGTCCAGGACTTCACTGTAGTTGCTGCCCTTGGAAAACCAGCCATCAGGGATAATCTCAGCTTCCAGCCACTGGATGACACGGCGGCGGAGCTCATCCCTGTCCGACTGGTAGCAGACAACTGTAAGGGGAGAAGGTGCAGCGGATTAAAAGCAAAGGTGAGAGGAGTGAAGCTTGCAATGAGATCATAACTAGAAAACCAACGCCAGCCAGCCCTGATGGCAGTCTGCAGGCCCTCTGTCCATCTGGGAGATGCTCCACTCCCGGATCAAAGCCCAGGTGCCCTGTGCTGAGCGGCAGATGGGCTGCGGGTGACACCGTGTGGCAAGGCCACAAAACAACACTCCTGCCAAAGCTCTTCTGCCTTCCCGTCCCTGAAGCTTGCGGAAGGAAGGACAACCCAAGGCAGACTCATGGCTGTGTCCAGGCTCCCCGATGCCGTGCAGAACAGGCATTCGGCTGTCAACCATCAAACACCAAACCCTCTGTCCTCTGCAGCATCAAGGACTAGACTGAGCAAGCTTGAACTGCAGGGCCTGCAGTCTCAGGAGACTGCATATCTTCAAAGCCCAGACTTGCCCACTCTGATTGGAAATAAGAAGGGGGTCAAGTTTGGCTTGTTCACAGTGCTTTCCAGTCACAGGTTTCTTTAGGTGGGTATCACTTTGTGTGCTGGTACCAAACCATGCATTTAAAACAAAACTGAAAGGCTACATCCTGCTTCTGTGAGTTGTCAGTGGAGCCGGAAGGGGAATCAGTGTGCATTGATGTCACACTAAGGATCTCCTTCTGAATCCAGCAAGTACAATCAGATGAAAACCAGATGGAGAAATAGAAAATAAAACAAGTAGACATTCTCCATGTTTTATTTTGAACTTCCTTCAAACCACTTTAAAGTGGTGGCCATGCTCTGACATGGTCCTTTCCCTTAAGCTTGTACAAGGGTTTGCTCTCATCTGTCCTAGGGAGCTGATGTAAGCTGCAGCACTTACACGGCCATAGATGAGAAAAGGGCCTTCTCTGATGAAGGACAGGGCATAGCCCCAAAATCCAGTCTAAGCACACATGGCAATGCGTAAGGGAGAAACCAGGCACAGGGAATCAGAGACTCACCACAGATTCACTTAGGTTGGAAAAGACCATTAAGATCATCTTGTTGGCTGATGGGAAAGGCAGTCCAGCTGTACCTCCTGACTCCCCTGACAATGTCCTATTCATTATCTAGTGCTGCCTCCCTGCCTTTGTACTCATCAGTTAATCACTCCTAAAGTAAAGCCTCCTTCTAAAAGAATGCTCTTGGAGACAAGAGCTCCACAGCTAGTCTCAAATCCCCAGTGAAGCAGGTGAAAGAGTGCTTCTTCCCTCAGCCTAGACGATAAGCACAGCTTGTGTCCCCAAAGGCAAACTGGGTTTCACTCCACTTTGTCCATGCTAAGTCCCTGAGACATCCCAGCATAAACTCTGAGAGGTTATGCAGGAGTAAAGAGCTGGGCAATTGCATTTCACCTCGTCTATCAACTTGGACTTTGCTACAGCTAGCGCAGAGCTGTGCACATTCCTCCCTTTCTCTCTATCCAAATGCATACAGAGGCCCTGGTCAGAAAGGAGATGGCTTCTTACCTGGACTTGCAGCTGGATTCTCAGACTTCTTCTCTGTTAATGGAAAGACAGAAGAGGACATTTCTGATGCAACATGAAACAACACAAAACTCTTCCCACCTGGGTGCCAGCTCTGTTGCAACCATTCCCGTACCTGCCACAGATCATTCCTGTACCTGTTGATCTAAGCCCTGGTGACTGCCTTCTCACCTTGATCTCAGACCTGCTACAGACTGCACCACTACGGACTTGTTTGGCAGTCACTGCCCTGTGCCTGACTCTGGTTACTATCTATCACCAGACCTGATTTCATGGCTTGACTTCAGGCCTACTTCGTCACCACAAACTTGCCTGGTGATCCAGACTTCTGTTTGAACCCAGCTATCATCCCCAGGCTTGCCCTGTATACTCCATTCAGCAACTGTGGGACAAGGTCCTAGCTGGTGAGGCCTCTGCCTTGCTTTGTCATCACGCTTGCCTTCTGACTTTCCCTCCCTTAAGAGTGTAGCTGGCTCTGAGCGCTGGGATTACCTTTACAGTGGCCATCGTAATCCACCTGGATTTTGGAGCCAGTGAGGCAAGCATCACGGTGCAGCTCACAGTGGTTCAGGTAGGTCTTGCCATTGCTACCGCACACAGGCCTCTTGTGAGGTTTGCATTTCTGTGAGAGAGACAGAGAAGACAACATTTTACCTGCCATCCCGTGAGAGCTAGGAGGAGGCAGGTGAGTCCCAGCAGCAGCCCAACTCAACAGACACCCTTGGCACAGTCCCCTTGGTGTTTCCAACAGGCTGAACCCACCCATCTAGAAAAACCCACACAGGGAAGTCTGTTGGTGTGGGTTCTAAGGCTTTGTTTCGTCCCAGCCTCCATGGTCATCACCACCATGACAGGAGCCTCCCTTACAGCAGAGCCCAGCGAAGAAATCAGTGCCCAGCACAAATACTGAGCATAACCCTGCAGCTGCTGCTCTGTATGCCATGGACCTATGTGGAGGTGCTTCCTTGAGCCTGTTCCATGCACCTCTGCTTGCTCAGCTCAGCTCAGCATCTCTTTGGAGACTCTGCTCCACCTTTCTGCATCCGAATGCAGAATAAGCCACCAGCCATGAGCAAACAGCAGAGTCTACAGCAGTGGGAGAGTTCATCGGTGCCACTGTTCAGGCTGTGAGCTTCTCTCTCCTGTGCCTTTCAGTGTGGCCAAGCCTACCCAGAGTAACAGACTCTCTTCCTGCCAATGTGGCATTTCACTCTCCAGTGCCCAGGCTGGCCACATCAGAGATGCAGGCTCAGGGGCGAAGCAGGAGCAGAAACAGCCACATGCCCATTCCCAGGAGCCAGGCAGGAGGTTTGAAAGCTTGGGGCAGAGTGGAGAAGGGAGACGCTGTGTCTCTACAGCTGGGAAAGACTCTTCTCATGGTCCCCAGCTCCCTGCTGGATGAAGCTATTCATCCTCACAGCACTCTACCACAATTATTTCCACATTACAAAAGCTGGTTTTTAGTAGGGAGCTTGTAAGCTCCTCAAACAGAATGCCAGTGAGGAGGGGCTGTCTTGGACCTCACAGACCACTCCCTAGAGCGCTTTCCAAAGCCAGCTGCATAGCAATTCCCTACTGAGCTTTCCCAACAAAAGACCTCCATCCAAGTCTCTTGTGAGTAAAGACCCTGGGCAGTTGCACAAGCTGCAAGCCCCAGACATCATCTACTCTACAGGGCTCTTCCTCCGCACCACACTGGGAAAAGCCCTGCTGTTTGAAGAGCCACTGGGAATCTGCAGCTGCTCCAAAACATCATGGGATCCTTCCAGCAATCAGGACTCAGGCTGGGGGGTGATGGTGATGCCATGTCCCAGATGCAGACCCCGTGCTGTGCCCGTACCTCAATGCAGAGGCAGGTTGGCTCTCCCTTCTCAGTCACTGCACACTCCCGCCCAGCTCCGCAGAAGACATTGGCACAGATCTTGGATTTGCTCCTTGGCTCTTCCTGCAAGATAAAAAGTAAGAGACACATTAAGTCACTATTAAGTTATTAAAATACATTGTCACCCAGAAGAGCAGCAACACAGCTTAACACATTTAACAAGATTACAGAAAGAGAGAGACACGAGTGCCATAGGTGGACAGCTCAGTCAATAACCAGGAGCAGACACAAGAATGAGGGCTACAGCCCCAGCAACAGAGGGCTTCCTTGAGGTCATTCTCAGAAAATCACCCAGGAGAACTGGAGCCAATATAAGCAAGAGAAAGTCAAGCACAAAGAGCAAGAATAATTTGCCTATGTCAAGGACTGCTGTCTTCAAACTGTTTCTATGAAGGGTAGGGAGCAGAAACATCTTTGCTTGAGACATTTAAGATGGTGACCATAACCCTGAAGAAAGGTGTGATACCAAACAGGCAGAAGAAATCACCATCAGGCACCAGATGATGCCCCATCACCAAAAAAACCCTATATGAGCCATTATCTTGCCTTCACTGGTCAAGATTAAACACTTCAAAGGAAGAAACACTTGTCATAGATGATTATACAGTTACCATCTCATGAGAAAATGTCCTCCTTGTCCCTGATAGCCAGCAGTTGACTTATGCCCTGCAGCATAATTTATACTCTTCACAGTTTTCTCCTAGCCAAAGTCATCACAAGTATTCTTGCTCATCTGTCGACCCCTTTTCCTGCATACCCAAACCAGTGCCACCCAGCAAGGAAGATGACACAGGTTACCTACATTGTCACTAAAACTACCATTTACTTTGGTCTGTTTAACGTGTTACGCTTTTTAGAGAAGCCCATTCCAGGGGTTTACACCTCACAGACCCTGATTTAATTCCCTGCTTTGTGACTCTCATTTCATCTAACATTTTCCACCTGTACATTAAGTGACTGGTTCAGGCCAACTGGCTTCCTCAACAGCTCTGTTTCAGAGAGAGAGGACTGTGGAAAGTAAAACGAATCAGCGGGATCGGTCAATCCCATTTGCTGTGACTCTTCTCTCTAATGAACAAAGGTTTTTCACTTTCTCATCTGAGCATCATTCTTAACCTCTGTTCATCTGTGGTACGTACCTTCGTGATACACTCTGGAAAGTAGGTGATAAAAAGGAGCAGTTTGCCAAGGAGCTAGCATTATCATACACACAATAACAAATGCTGAGCACGTTTTTTCTCCTATTGCTTCTTTACCCTCGTTTTGTTGTTGGTTTTGCTTTTAAACCACAATTTCACAGCAAGTTGTTATCTTTACTGAACCGCCCACAGTGACAGATCATCTGCTGAGTGACCATTTGCCCTGGTCTTCAGAGTATTCTGTCTGCCGGCCTATTGCGCAGTCATCAAGACCAAGAAGGTCTTTTCAAGGCACTGCGCAGTGACAAACACCCTTCCAAATCTCTGCATGTGTTCCTCTCTTGCTGCTTAGCCCGTGTTATACTCCTTGTGCCCCTTCATCCTCCTCTCACATACCGTTTCTGAGCTATGGAAGACTCCTTAGACCTTCTGCTGCATCCACCTCTCTTTAGTTGCCTTCTGGAGGAGAGCTGGGGTAATGTTGTAGGTGGCTTCTGGGGTGGGATGGAGCAACCCCACACAACTTAGGGCAGGAAAGGAGGAATAACAAAAAGTACACAGAAAAAACAAGTTCTCCCAGGCTGGAGCCTGAGCAGGTCACTCGTGCACCTAACGTGCACTGTAGCACCTAAGGGATGATCCATTTAAAGGGTTTCAAGCAATGTTTCCCTGAGCTGAGGACCAGAAACGACCTAGTCACAACTTTGAGCAAGGTCTGTAATCCAGGTGCCTGGCAATAGATGGCAGTACTCTGCCTCTTCTTACCCATGGCCAGGCAGGATGGCTGGCAGCAAGCTCTCAGCCTTACCCATCGGTGCCAAACCTGGCTCCAGCCTCCTGGGCAGAGATTTAAAGGCACTGCTACAACCAGGCCAGTCTCAGCAAGCATCTGCAGGGACCCAGCTCAGCTTGCAAGACTCCTCTTCCCACACCAGCTCGCTGGAAACCAGGCCCAAGATGCAGCCATCCTGCATCCACAGCTCTCCAGTAGTGCCAGAGCCCAGGAGCCACACCACAGCTCTGACACTGGGACCTGGGCAAGGTTCACCACCAGCACAGCCTCTGAAGACAACCTGCCTCCTGCCAGGCCACAAGGCCATGTTACTCTTTGTTTTCTTGTTAATCAAAGCCATACAGTTTGCTGTTTGATCCTTCTTGCTGCCTTAAGCTGTCCTAGGCTGACAGTGGGTTAGAGCTGGCTGCCACATCTTCACACCCTGGGGCTTTGCCACAGAAAGGAAGGAATCAAGTTGCTCTGCCTGCCTGCCTGCCCTCTTGCTTTGGCACAGGTTACTCAGACCCAGCTTGCTCATCCTCCTTCCCAGCAGCAGCAACCATGGCAGGAGCTAGCAAGCTGGGTGCTGCGCTTTCACCATCTACAACCTATGAACCACAGCCCCTTATACTCACATGCCCCACTCCCAGAGCCCCCAAGACCCTCACCTCCTTCCTTCAGCAGGTATCACACCCCCCTAACCCTACACCAGCTCCCTGACCCATTGTGGCTGCTTTGCAGTTCAAGGTGTGCTCCTCTGCTGCTGCAGACCTTGCCTTCACCTCCTGCAAGAGCCAGGAACCACTTCTGTCCAGCAGCCTGCACACAGATGAAGCTAGCAGCTGCTACCACTTGGTACAGCCACATGGCTTTGAGGCGGTTTATGGCATACCAAAGGCTGCGAGCTCCCTCTAACAGTTCCCAGCTGCCTTCCCAGTGAATGCCCAAGTCTCCTGTAACCGTGTAACTGGGAGTGTAATGGAGACAGTGGTGGATGAATGGATGAGTACAGTGTGTGTCTGTGAATGAGGCTTTATCTTCACTCCTGATTCTCTGGGTACCAGCCAGACAAGTTCCTTTTGACAGACATTCCGATCTTAGCTTGGACCTCATCACATTTGCTCTTTATAAAGCTCCATCTGCTGGAGTGACCTGAGTAAGCAGGGCTGGCAGCTGCCACTTCAATTATTAAATAGCTTATCCTTGCACCTACCATATAAAAGCTTCAACATACAAACTGCAAAGGTTTAAGTGCAAGCTCATACACAAAAAAGACTCCACAGATGTTCCAATGTCATTATCCTTAAATGAGTTCCAGGATTTGCAGGCTGGAATCATGGCTTTTACACCACATCTTCCCTGTGAGCTGCTATTGCCTTTCCTGTCACTCTGCACTTGGGAACTGCCACTTGTCCCTGTGCACAGCGTGCCTGGAGGGGAAGGGCAGAGAGTTGTTAGGGGCTGCTGCACAGGGCATCTACACTGCAAGACACCTCGGGCGAGCTGCCCAGGTTCTCTCTGCTCAATTACTCCTCTGCTGCCTGGAGAAGCCAGGGCAGGAGTGCCTGGACACTGGAGCCTCTGCCATGGCACACTCCTGACTCTTCACCCCGCAGCTTCCACAGGGGCACAACCACCCCAAGCATCTTCTTGGGCAAAGACCATGGAGCTGAGGGCAGCCAGGCAGCACCAGTGCCAGGTACGCACAGCCCAGCCTGCCTGCTGAATGGGGATGGGAATGGGAATGGGAATGTATGCTGCTTTCTGGGAGGCACAACCCCATGGATGAAGGGGTCATGCATGCAAGTGCCAAGCAGCTCTGACCTGACAGCGCAGCAAGCCACATGCACTGCTTCTGCCTCAGCTGTTGCTTCCCAAGGAGCAAGGAGGAAAACCAGAGACATTTCCAAGCACCCGCAGGCGCTGCTGGTGAGGGATCACCATGGAAACCAGCAATGCAGGGCCTCAAGGTGGAGAGCTAAAATTAGGCAGCAGGAAGGGCTGTTTCTCATCTCCAGCTGCAACTGGCACTAGGTACCTGGACCCCAACACAGTGCAAGTGCAATGTTGATAGCACTTCCAAGCCCCTGCCTGTGCCGTGGCTCTACACAGCAACACACGGTGCCTTGTGGGGTGCCAAGGTCCTGCGAGCTGCCCTGCCTGCTCCACGCTGGTGGGTGGTAGGACTGCATGAGCACAGTGCGGTGCCTGCAGCAAGATACATGAGTGAGTGCATGCACAAGGGAAAGGGGCACCATGGCTCCTTGGCTTCACACAGGAGCTGCTCATTGCATCTCTCCCTTGTGCACTTCCTGCCCTGGGCCCTGTGGAGCCACAGCCGCCCAGTGTTCCCAGCTGGAAATGAGGGCATTCCCCACCAGCCCGTGGAAGCTGAGGAACAGTTCAGCAACAAAAGCCCTCTGTAAGGAAGAACACACATCCCCCTGCAGAGGAGAGCTGTGCAAGCAGCTGCACGTCCACACTCCCCAAAGGGAGCAGCAGGGATCTCTGCCATTACCTGTGCTCTGGGAATAGAGCAGGGAGACCGCCCTGCTCCGAGATGAGGAGTTCATGTGCTTGAGAACAACCCCTCACATTGCTTTTTGCCTTTTGCACGGTGTTCTTTACAATATCTCCTCTTGGAGTTCTCAAAAGCATTTTCCTCAGCAGCCCACGCTGCACTGGAGAAATACTACCTGCCACCTTGCTTCTGCTGATAAGAGTGAAAAGCTTTTCTGCTATCCGCAGCAACTTCTTTATCCTCTTGGCATCAGGTTTTGGATAGGTGTAAGACGATCTGATCCCTCACCTAACGCTCACTGCTGTTTGCATTCTTGCCCTACCTGATGAGCAAGGAAATCAAAGCGCTCTACAGCTGAAGCGCTGCAAGCTCCTCCAGGAGGCAATGCCATGTATCATACAAACTTGAGGACCACAGACAAAACTAAAGGGCAGTGAAATGATGCCCGGGGTTGCAGGACTTGCACAGGTTCCCACACCTCAGAGAAGGCAGCAGGGACGAAGATTTCAGATATACCAGTACAATTCACAATAGACTTCTCCCACACGGACAGGAAGACATGAGATTTCAGCTCTGTATTTCAGCCAGTCCTCCCTATGTCTTCCTGTCCGCATCTCTTCCGCCTGCTTCCTGCCACGATTGACACAGGAATAGGGATAGAAAGGGTCTCTGAATGTGCCAAGGTGCCACCTGTAAACAGCAACTGCCTGCACATCTCTAAACCAACTCAACATCCAGGCACAAACCCCAGCTCTGCGTTCAGCCGTTGTCTTGGCAATGACTTGTTCAGTTGCAGACACAAGGTGATAGGTCAGTGATGCAGAAAGCAGAGATGAGAAGCTGCGTTTCCCGACTCCCAAACCTCTCCCTCCTCTCCTGCTGCGTGGTGGTGAGGGAGAAGCTGTGCTGTGCAGCAGTATCCAAACAGAGAGGGCTGGGCAGCAGAGCAGCGCAGGGCACTGAGAGGATTTGGCTCCTGCATTTCATTCCAGTGCCCAAGCGCTCCTCTGGGTGAAGCAGCTCTTTCAGCAGCGTGCTCTCCCATAGAGGCCCGGGGAGAGCAGGTCCAGGCTCACCCGAGGGCACGCACGGGCAGGCAGCCAAGCACCTCCGGCCACTTGTGCTCTGTTTGTGCCCTTGTTCTGGTTTGTGACTAACAAGGGAAGTGCTTGTCCCTCCTCACAACCCTGACCCAGTTCCTGCGGCAGCTCCCTGGATCCGAGGACGCACTGGTGTGACTGGGTGGAAACGCGGCAGCAGCGTAAACAGAGCAGATGAGCATGAACCAAGCTGGCACCTACGATGCTGGGTTTGCCATAAATAGGTGAACACTGCAATTTCTCTTCCTTAGGGCTATTGCCTTAGGATATGTACAGACTCTCGAAGAAACCCCACAAAATTACTTTTAAGTCTGACTTAGAAGGTTTAATTTGCAGTTGTCAAAGTAAGATGGAGATAAACCCAGCATGCAGGGACCATCTGATTCCCAGTTCAGCTCTCCAATAAAACCTACCTCCCAGGACATAACCACTATGAGGATGGTACAATGGGCTGTGGAATGATCCATGTCCTCTACTCTGGAAGGATACCTACTATCAGAGGTTGCTGGATCATCAGCTGCACCATTCCTCTGTTCTGGTGTTATCCGGTCCCAAAGTGGCACCCTCTGGAGCTCCCTCTCCCCTTTGCCTCTGGGAGGCACATGGTACACATCCTGCTGCTCAGACCAGCAAAGGTCTGGATGGGCAGCTCATAAGGCTTGAAAACAGGCTGTCCCCCAAGCTAGTTAGTTAAAAAGGGAAAGATGCTTGTAGGGCTAAGTTTGGATCAGTGCTGGATTCCCCAGGAGCCTGTGACCAAATGCCTTTGATAGTGTTCCCAATACCAACAATCTCCTGTTTGAAAGGTGTCAGCATGAGGTCTGTACTGGATGCAAAGGTGTCCAGTGCCATTAACACTTCAGGATTCCTCCTCCCCCACATCCCACAGACATCATGCAAGCAGCAGAACTAATGAAGCCCAGTTTCCAGCAGCTCTCCCTGTGCAGCCTGTTGTCAGCTAGTTACAGGGCAGCGGATAGACTCCATTCTCAGGGGGTCTTTGCAGGCCCCTCTCATTAAGCCAGTCACCTGGAGTCACAAAACCCCATTATCTGGGAGGCCTCCACTGCCTTATCAGCTGGGGCGGAAAACAGGCTGGGAGATGGAAGACTCACTGGAGGCCGGGGCAGACAGGCAGGCACAGCCAGCCTGCTGACACGGCTTTGCTTCCTAAGGGAACCAGGCTGTAATTCCTTTGCAGAGCCCTACAAAACACCTCTCTGGCTCAGCAGGCTGCTGCTCGCAGCCCTGGGGGCAGGTCCTCATTCCAGCTCCCCCATGCTGTGTTCCCTCCCCAATTCCTTGTGTTGGAGAACAGACCCCATCTCTCTTCCACTTTCATCCATCCCTCAGAGCTTCCACCACTAAGTTCAGCCATCCCAACACAGTGCCAGGAGCTGCTGTGCTCCCCACGGGATGCCTGTCATAGAGGAGCACATGCCCCAGTCTATCAATCCGCACACCCAGACACCAGTCACCACCCTTTCCCCCTTCCCAAACCTTTCCCTGTACATCTTCCTGACATTCAGGTACTGGCTCACTAAATGCAACCCTTTAAAGGCTTCTGAATGCTTGAGAGATGAGTATTCAATGGCAGCTGACTTGCACTAATGGGAAACAAGCCAGAGCCTTCACCTCTGTCCATGCTGGGAACCAGGGTGTGTTCCCAGAAAACCTGGATGCAGAGACAGGCAAGAGAGGAAGATCCCTCTGCAGAACCCATACCTCACCCCTTTGTGTGCAATCCCTCCTGCCTTGCTGGCTGCTCAGTCATGAACTGACTGTGCCCATCATAGCAGAGCCCCCAGCAGGAGAGCACTGAGGCTCTAACAGACCTCTGATAAAGATGGCCCATGAGTGCCCTCTGCATGGGGCCATGGGAAACCAACATTGCTTGGGGAAGCCTGCTTGTGGGAATTTGTCCATGGGTCTTGCAAGGAAATGGAGATTTAAGGCCAGGCTGGATGTGGTTCTGGGCAACCTGACCTGGCTGAAAATGTCCCTGTTCATTGCAGGGGGCTGGACGAGATGAGCCTTGCAGGCCGCTTCCAACCCAAACCATTCTGTGATTGTGTGTTTGATGCTACTACTGCTACAGAAAAAAGACTGCCTGGCAGTATTGCCCTGCAGAGGCTGGGGTGGATACAGACAGCTCTGCCTCCCCGGTGGGTATACATGGCCTGACCCCTTCACAGGGACTGCAGCCCCAACAGACCAGCCAGGGCTATCTCATGTCCCACAGTGAGCAGGCAGGAGCTGGTGCTGCAAGGAAAGGGAAGCACAGACTGAGAGGAAGGAGGCTTTTCTCCCCACAAGCTAACTAAGGGGAGGAAGGCATCTGCCAAACAGCTGATCTCCAGTGCAGCGTGATGCTGCTAACAGTTACGGAGCCAGGCACAGCTCTCTCGGGGGCTCCGCTGTATGAGGACTCTTCTAAGCTGGAAGGAATGCCTGTGCTCTGGCCCCACAGCCTCGTATTTTCCACCACAAGGCAATGACTGGTGAGGCCCCATAAGGGGAACAATGACTGGAGTCTGGGTAAGAGGAAATCTCTACTGCAAACAAGTCTGGAAAATGGCTGCTATAAGGAAGGGAGCTTGTGTCTGGCAGTGCTCTCCCTGCTGCAGCCCCGTTCTATTGCTCCCCCAAAACCCCTCTTCGCACTCACAGCCTCACAAGTGCAATGGCCCCAACCTGCACTGTCTCTTAGCACTCTTCCCTGCAGCGCTTCTGGAAGAAGGGGCTCGGTCCCCTCCTGCTGCATCATGCAGTGAAGCTGCCAGCTCCTCGGCAGCCACCAGGCACTTCCTTGCTAGCGCTGGCTCCCGGCAAGGCACAGAGACAGGAGATCAGAGCCTGGTTTGCACATACCAGACCAGCTGGAGCAGCTTCAGCTGTGAGCAGGACAGAGCCAGTCCCACAGCAGAAGAGGAGGTGGTGGTGGTGCTGCTGCTGCACCACGGCTCTCTCTGGTGCCCAGGGAAGGATCTCAGTGCGCATGAAAGGTCCTGAACGAAGTGAGTCCCACAGGGCTTGTGGGATGCGACTGGTGTCATCCTCCTCAGGGGACAGACTGGAAAAGAAAGGCCCGAGGGAAGGGATTTGCTCAAGAGTGACCAGAACACAGCAGCTCCCTGGTCTGGAGCCAGGGCCACTTTGCAGCCTGCTACAAGAGTCACGCTCCTCCTTGGGGCATGACTCTCCTTCCCAGATCCCGAGTGCCCTGGAGCAGGCTCTGTTTGGCCACAGCTGTGCTTCTGGGAACTGCAATTCTCCATCCTGTTTTGTTTGAAACGTAAGGATAAAACGAAGACCTTCTGTGACTCCTGAATTCCAACAGGAGGGGGTTGTTCTTCATGTGGGTAACACATGAGACAAGTCAGAGCACTTTGGGAGTAGCCAGAGGAAGCCCTAGCCAACAGGAGGGTGTGAAGGAGGAGGATGAAGAGGAGCTCCTCCTGAGGGGAGGCCTCCAGATGGGAGCAGAGCTGTGGAGTACAGACTCCTCCTCGCAATTAAACGCAGATGCCATCACCTCTCTCCTTCTCCAAGCACACCTGGGCTCAGCAGTAAAAGGAAGGTTATTCTCCCGAAGGCATGCTCCTCCTCCTGCAGGATACAACAGTCCAAATCCATATAGCCCTGCACCAGAGTCCTGAGATTATCTCCCTCATTTTGGGGTGCACTCGCTCAGCAGCCTGCACCTCGTTACCCAATCTGAGATGGTTCATGCCAGATACAACCTCAGACGTTCCCCACTTCAGCCCCTGAATCTGTAGTGACCCACAGCTCTGTGGCATGGTAATCCCTCTTTTTCCATCCTTCATCCTGCTCATTTCCCACACTCGGAAGTCCTGCAGATTTTACTGGTCCTGCCAGTAAGTTTTGTTCCCTCTTTTTCCAGCCAGCTGGGATGATTTATTCCTGACTGGGATCCAAACCTGGCACATTACTCAGCCACCACCTGGCTCCAACAGAGCGAAGGGAAAAGTGAGCTGAGCAGTTGGAGGCAAGTTTAGGATTTACAACCCGATGGCATCCCTTCACCTCTTCCAGTAACTGGATACACAAGAGGAATGTAGTGTGCAGGAAATGCTGAGGTTTACCAGCAGCCTCTGGCTTCTTGCACAAGAGACCTCAGTAGTTTCATTCCCATCGCTAATGCACTGGATTTGATGATCCCTTTTCCCAGCTCTGCCCCTTGGTCCTTCTCTACCCTCCCCTTCTACCACAGCACATCAGAAGAAAGCAATGGAAATCACTATGCAATTGGAAGGAAGCACTGAGTAAGCCTCAGAGCGGGAGGGAGGGTGAGAACAGAACTGGACATGAGCCAGTTTTGTACTTCCCATCCTCTTGCCTTGGTCAAGAGTTTGCTCAGCTCCGTGCTAATGAAAAGCAGCTTCGAGGCTGCTCCACCCAATGGTTCTGCAAGAGCGCATCCCCTGGGGACAGTGCTCTCTGTCACAGTCACCCCTTTCCTCTGAAGCATCTTTACTACATGAATCACAGAATCATTCAGGTTGGAAGGGACCTCTGGAGATCACCAGCTCCAGCCCCCTGCCAAGGCAGGGCCACCCAGAGCAGCTCACACAGGAACGTGTCCATGGTGGGGTTTGAATGTCTCCAGACAGGGAGACTCCACAACCCCCCTGGGCAGCCTGTGCCAGGGCTCTGCCACCCTCAGTGTAAAGACGTTCTTCCTCATGTTAGGGTGAAACTTGTGGTTTAGTTTATGCCCATTGCTCCTTGTCCTGTCGCTGAGCCCCACTGAGAAGAGTGGCACCATCCTGCTGGCACCTGCCTTTGACATACTGATCTATATTGATGAGATCCCCTCTCAGTTTGCTCTTCTCTACACTAAACAGGCCTAGCTCCCACAGTCTCTCCTCATTGGAGAGATGCTCCAGACCCCTGAGCATCCTTGTGTCTCATGAAAAATCATGAAATCCCTTTTACGTAAATGGGAACAGCGAGGAAAGGTCAGAATTAACCCCATTATTAGGCATTATTTTGTCCAGACAGCTTTTCTTGGCTTGCAGTATTGACAGAGGATTCCCTTCCTGAAACATATAGTCAGGAAGGGTTATGAGAATAATGGGGAAACCTGAAAATAGAAGTGAGGTGAAACAACCCTGCAGGACAGGAGATGTTCAGAAGGCTGAGGAACTAACCTGGAGTCTGCTTATCAGTGGTACGTCTGCTAACAAGGCACAGCTCCATCCAAGGTTAAACTGTGTCCCTGTAGGCAGAGGGAGCTGAAGGCTAGACTGCCAAAGCTCTGTCACACTACTACCTTCAAAATGCAAACCAGGAGCTCAGGAGGTGCTAAGAAAGCTCTCCAGGTCCTTGTAACCTCAGCTTCTACTCCTGGAGACCTGACAACCACCAGAAGAGGATGTCCCTACACACCTGTACTGGAAAGAGGAGAGGAAAAACACTGCCGCGAAAACTAGGTGAAAATCCTGGTTGGGAGAGGAACGTGGAAGGGGCTGCACAAGCATACAGACTAGCAGGAGAGATGGGCACATGTTCCTTTCTGCTCTCAGCAACATCACAGCAGCAGCAAACCCCACTAAACTGCAAGGGCAGTCACCCTACAGCCCCACACCAGGACCAGAGAATGGAAGTGCTGAGCATTCAGGCCCCAGCACAAGGGGAACTGTGACCCTTGAGTGACAACCAGCTACTTCTTTCCAACTCCTGCTGCCCCTGTTATCCCCCAGAAAGCCTCCAGCCAAGGCACCAGCACTGAAACAGTCCCAATGTGAAGCTAACACCATTTCACACCTACCCTGAAGAGGCTTCCCTCTGCGACAGGGAGAGTGCTGTAAGCCTCTGACTTGATGGCTGACCTCCTCGCTGAGATAGCCAAGAGGAAGCTCTGATAAGGTGAGAAGGCCATGAGAAAATTGGTATCATCACTATGAAACACACTATAAAATCCAGTCACTATGGTAACTGCCACAGCTGGGAGGAAAGAAGAAAACTTTCCAAGTCTGGGGGTTTTCAGCCTTCCATGGGTGCCCCAAGCATGGGTACTGCCCAAGGCTCTCAGCACCACTGCCCCTGCACTGCTCCCTGCAGCTCGTGCTGAGCCCACTCTCACCCAGTGCTTGACCAAGCACCAAGGCTTTTTATTAGGCAAGCTGTTTGTGCTTACACTGGTGTGCCCTCATGGGTCCCCCGTCTTGTTCCTGATTTAACCCAGCGTGAACAGAAGGGGAACAGGAAATGAGCTATGCTGTGTGTGCTACCAGTGAGGAAGATGGATGGTATTTCCCTGACACCCCCCGAACCTGTCAGCTTACAACCTGTTGCTCTCACAATACACCTATTACAGCTATGTTACCTCTCACAGCAGTGGAGCAGTATATAAGATGAAGGGGAAACATAGCTGAGTAGTGAATAACCTCTGCTGGCCTCATTAGAAGTGGCATGTCCCATATCCCTGCATGTAGTCTCAGGGAAGCAGAATCAGTCACCCACAGCTCTCCTCATCACCCCATGGCTCCTGTGCCAGGCTGACAGCACAGGCCCGCCAGCATTTGCAGCCCAAAGGCAGTTCTGTGATTAAGAAACAAGAGAAGCCATTACTGATTCCCTGTCATTCCTAAATAAGGCTGGGACACACTTCTCAGACAGACAGAGCTAATTCATCAGGAACTGCAGTTTGAGGTTGACCAGAACTATGTGGAGTTTTGTGCTTGGTTCGGGGAACACGGTCCCCTCTTGAACACTCAGTCCTGTCCCATTGCTTCTCATCCCTCAGTCCTGAGGAGCCTGTGCCTGTCTCCAGGCTGAGATATCAGTGGAGGAGAACATCCCTCAGCCAGCTGGCACTCACCAAACCCAGTGGCAAGCTAATGGGTGTAACACCACAAGCACTTGCCTGTCTTTCCTCATTACTATGGAGATGGTAGCAAGGTGTCAGGGACTTCCTATGAACTTCAGTAAAGCCCTGGTCCAGAAGGAGAGGGCTCCAAGTCATGCTAGTGACCCTGAGGCCCTGCACACCTCCCATGGCCCTCCTTCCTAGAAGGGGGATCACTGCTTGAATCGCCTCCAAAAGCATGAACTATTCTCTAACGCTTCCTGTGCTCTTCCCAGGATGTTTTACTTTCTGCTCTGTGGCCTGCCCAGGCCACTTGTCCAAGATGAGAGGCTGACAGCACACACTGATGCCCTGATGCATTCCTAGCTTGCAGGCTTCCCTTGAAGTGGCTGCAGGTGCACTGCTGGGAGATGGCAAACCCATGCCTGCAAGGTCCCAGCACAAACCACTCTGCTCTGGGGCCAGCAGGGATGCCCTGGGGCCCCCTTCTACCCAGCAGAAAACAAGGCAGCTCACCTGCTTTCCCCTAAGGGCCTTAAGGAGACAGGGTGCAAAATGTAGATGGCAGGGTGCTATCTGCACACAAACCTGCTTAACAACAACGTATGTTTCTCCTTTTTGTCCCTCCCCATGGCTCCCATAGCATGTTACACACAGAACACATGAAGCATCACCACTGGGAATGTGTGCTACAGCAAGGAAACCCAAAGACCGCTTACGGTCTTGGACAGAAGTGTCAGGATTTGTGCAACACTGCTTCAGCCAGCAAGATCTTGGGGGGCTGCAATGCACACATCTGCATGCGCTCCCATCTTCTGCACAAGCCAGAACACATCCCCAACCCCAACCACTGGAGATAAGCTTGCTCGCAGTCTCAGCCTCATTAAGATGCCAAAGGGAGAGTCTGCCTGCAGTCTGGCAGGTGTTCAGTCCAACATACTGTCCCCACCAGTGGTTCCCAGTTAAACTCTGGCACTGGTGGAGGAGCTCAGCCTTAACCCTCGCAACAAACAAGAGGAGGGGCCTCCCTTCCTTTCTGCTCCCTTCCTTTTGACCCTCCAAACCCACCCGTTCTCTCTGGCAGGGTGAAGCTGGCACATCAGGAGAGCTGAAGGCAGCTCCCAAGCATCATACCAGCCTGCGGCACAGGCTGCTGGCAGAGATAAGCTCAGAGCCTGGCTGGTGGCTGCAGCACTCCCTGCCTCACCCAGCAAGACAAGGGATTGAAAGCACTGGGCTGTTACAGAAACCCACAACAACACACTGGAGAATGGAGGAGAAATTACCAAACCAGCTAGATCCAGCAGGAAAAATCTCAGCCTCATTGAAATGAGGGGTGAAACTCCCCATCCTGGGGGGATAATGATGCCCTCATTGCTTCACGCCAGCAAACCACAGGCCCACCAACAGACTTGGCCTGGGGACTGCTTAGAAAACTGGGGGACTTCCTTAACTGGCCATTATTCCCATTTTGTTGTGTGAGGGAGTCCCCGTTGCTGGGGCTGTCCCTGTTTTGAAAGCCCTGAGAAGCAATGTCCGTGCTGTTTGTGGGGATCATATGGTTTGAGGCAAGGGCTCCCCTATTTCTCTCCACTGTCATGACCCAGAGATGGGCTGACTTAACTGCATGCACTTTCTCTGTGAGTGTATAGGCTTCACCACTGCTGTATGCTCACAAGACAGATTACAGACAGTAAAGGAAGATGGAGTAAAGAAGTGGCTCTTTTTGAGTGCCCTCTTTAGAGGGGCTCTTTTTCCCCACACCTCCCCAACATAATGATCATCCTTGTTGCACACCACATGGGCGGTCAAATGGCTCCCCTCCACACCACCTTACAGAAACCACAGCCCAGCAAACGGGGGCTTTGTGCCATCTGCCTGATCACCACCAGAACCCATGGCTGCTGTAGGAGCTGGGGCTGGCACAGCTCTGCCCCTACCCCTCAGCGCTGCTGAGCCTCGGGCCCCCTGGCACCATCCTTCCTAGCTCCAGCCTTGCCATGGCTGAAGGAGCCCCTGGCAGGCGCAGCAAACACCAGTCCAGAAGAGAGATCTGCTGCATCCCTTTCACACCACCACTGCAGCATGGAGCTTCAACAAAGATGCTCCTGGCAATAAACTCAGCCCTCTGAGATGCCTCTTTGCTACACAACCCTTCCTGCTGTCCACTGGGTGTTTCAATTCACTCTGAGGGCTAGACCTTCTGTTGGTTAGCACTGAACTTCCTCCAGCTCCCAGTGCTCTGTGTTGTCAAACTGAAGACTTCCCTTTTACCCCCCTTCATTGATTTGTATTCCCATACCTTTGCACCGATGGAACTTTCAGCCTTCCCAAAGTGTTCTGGCAGTCACAGTCTTTGAATCCTTTCTTATGTTTTGGAGTAATCTGGAGCAAGAATTTGGGGTTTGGTTCTTTTGGTCGAAAGAAAACTTTAACTGGATCCCCCCCTCACCTTTTCTTTTGCAGCCATGACCCCTTGGCCATCGTGCCTGCATTCTCTCAAGAGAGGTGAGAAATGAAAGCTTTCATCTTATTTGTTGCTCAGAAATCTCCCTGGAGACTGGGAAAAGCCTGGGTGCCACCACTTGCTGGTGAAACAGAAAGCACAGAGACAGGTCTAACCGTGCCCCCTCAACGCCAGGCTTTGGCACCCCCCTCCCTCCCTGTCCAGGGGACTTTTCCTTGCCTGCTTTTCCAGCTCACTGGTCCTAAGACCCCCAACAACACCAACACTTGCCTTTGAGTGACACCTCAAAGCTCCCTATGGGATCACACACATGTAGGAAAGCACACAGGGCTGGGAAGCACCTCTTGAGTTTCCATCTCCATTGCTACCAGCGCTCCCTCTGCATACAACTCCCTACATGATACTGATTAAAGGATGTTATTTTTTGCCTGTCTTACACCCATTGAAAGCCAGGTCTCAGTTATAAGCCTTCCCCTCTTGTCAAGGCTGTCTGTATTATGGCCAGCTCGTACACATTTATTCATATCAGCATAGGAATAAACTCTATGCTTTAAACTAAAGCATATGAATTCTGTAACTTAAACAGCACACTTCCCTCACTAACATTTCATTCCCTTGTCCCGCCCTTGCATAAGGAAGGGAAATAGCAGTAACAGATGTCTGTCTTAATAAACAATGCTCTTTCATAAAAGTAATCTCCATTTTGAATGTTATCAACACTTTTACAGCAGCATGGGAGCCAAAAAACCTCCCATTACAGTGGAAATTTGAGGGACAGGCCAAACCAAGGGTGAAAATACGCAGTCTAACACCACTTTATGGCCAGAAGAGGGCAAGCCCAAAAAGCTTCACAAGTGAATGTAATGTACTTTGCTACAATGCAAGCTTAGCCAAGATTATAGTCAGGACAGTAAGCCCTGACCACCACATTCCAGTTCCTTCCAGGGAAAAAGACTCCTTCACACAAGATTAGGGATGTAGACAGAAGGTTGAAGGGATTTGCTCTGGATTGAA
Source organism: Neopsephotus bourkii (assembly GCF_033783945.1). Lineage (NCBI taxonomy): Eukaryota > Metazoa > Chordata > Aves > Psittaciformes > Psittacidae > Neopsephotus > Neopsephotus bourkii. Next base: position 2,722,804 of record NW_026901771.1, on the reverse strand, counting down.
TTAGCCTAGGAATGAGCAGCTCCTAATGTAAGGCAGCTTTAGCTGTGTTTCAGAGATGGAGCAGACCCCTCCAGAACCAAGTCCCCTACTGTTCTGGAGCTGATATCCATTATTAGCTGTGCTGTTATGTCAGTGGGCAGCTCAAAGACAAAAGGCTGCATTTTAAACCCTCTCCCGTAAACCAGGGCTATGTTTAGCCTGGTTTGTAATTGCCTGTAAACCTGCAATTAAAACCACCATGCTGTAGGCAGCAATCGCTGTGGAGGCTTGGGATCTCAGCATGTACCTAAGCACTTGTGGGGGACAGGGCATGTGGAGGGCTCAGGAACAATGCCTGGGGAGAGGGAGGAGAAGGAGCATAGGGATGCTGCCATAGGCCAGCTCACATCTGGCTCTCCCACTTTGCTCCCCTACCTTTAACTCCCATGGAAAGAAGCAATCCCTTTTGTGCAGCCTCTTCCACAGTCTCTTCAGCGAGCCACATCCTCCTCCTCCTCCTCATTCCTCCAACAGCCCTTGAGACCCTGCTTCCCAGAAGGCTGGTTAAGTACAGCAGGGTTGGTACCCACAGCACCACTTCACCTCCCATGCTGCGGGAAGGCATCCCACGCTCCTCACCAGCACAGGGAGCTGACTGGGAAGAACTGGAAGGCACCAGCAAGTCCTCTGCCTCTGCTGGCATCTCCACCAGCAGAAGGCAGCAGACCACACAGACTTGGATGCCTTCTCACCGATGAAGAATGATGCCTTCAGGACAAACTCAAGGCCTGTTTTGGGAATGCAGGAGGGATGCAGATGATGGAATAGAGAGAAAGGGAGGGAGGCTGCATTGCTGCCTCTCCACTCTTGGCTGCTTTTTGGGTAAATAATGGGTTTCTCTCTCCAGGGCTGCTAATCAGCTCTCAATGTCCCCAAAGCAAGCAAACAGCAGCACAATAGGAGAGCCCAGAAATAAATACATTTCATTATAAATTCATTTTGTTTTCATTCCGTTTTGCCTGCTAGTAAAAAATGTAGCTAAAAGCACTAAGCACTTTCTTTTCCCAGCAGTCTCTGCTGGCTGCTGTCGAATGCAACAGAAAGCTCAGCTTTTGGACAGCATAATGGCTTTGTTATGAAAAAAATACAATTATATTATTTCCTAAGACAAGTTGTACAGTATTAAACGTCTGAGCAACGCAGCGTTGTCCTTAAAGCTGCTGGTGAAGGCATTTTACATGCAGAGATAGAAGGAGCAGCTTTCACGGAACATGCATTTTACTGCATAGATCTCCACTGCTCAGATATGCAGAAGGGATTTTGTGGTGAGGACACAAAACTGAATCACACAAGATTTCGCCCCTATGCTACCTGCAGTTGTGTCACCAAAAACTAGAAGCTGTAGCTGTGCCAAGACTCCTCCATGACATGCATCAAATGGTATCAATTCATCAGTGTTAGCTCACCACCATACTGGTGCTTCTAGCAAACTCATTAGCAATAGCTAAGACTACTAATCCAGGAGTAAGGAGAAAGGGTTTGGAGCGCTAAATGAAGTGAATTCCTAACAGATATCACATTAATCCTCCATGTCTGGGCTAATCCCAGCAAAGCTGCTTGAAGTTCAGCCATTGACAGGAATACCCCCAGGCAGCAGGGAAAGCCATGGATGACTGAGTGCAGCCCCTTCCCTGAACACCAGGCAGAAAGGGCAACTGGAGGATACTGGTGTTCTGGGACGGGCAGAGTGATGAGGCTCAGAGCCTGCACTTACCCCAGGAAATTCAAGAGTGCCAGGCTCCAGCAGGAAAATCCTAGGCACACCAGTTATCCGTGCTATTGAAATGGGAGCAGGGCCACCATTGTGGTCTGCACGCTCTCACACACAGTTGGGGGGTTAGCACAGACCACTGGTAATCAAGAAGTCATTCACACACAGCCACTCTAATCAGGAGGTAAGAGTTTAAGAGCATAGGTGTGGGTCACTGTCTCACTTGGGCTCACAGTCAGCAAACCACCCCAAGCATTCTCATTTATGAATGCAGCCAGTGCCAAAGCCATGGCAGAATTTCAGCTACAACCTGCGAGGAGTCAAGCATCACAATGGGAAATGTAGTAACAGCCAATTGTTTCGGCCTGACCTCCTCTTAAGGTCTTCATAGAAAGGGAGAGCAGTCCAGCAAGCTGATTCACAGGAGCCAGAATGTCACCCCAAGTGTGGGTGGAACACAATGCTTAAAAGCAGCCTAACGCTTCCCCTTATGAACCCATCTTTGCTGCTGCTGAGAACTTTGCTAGCACTGAACTGCTCAGGTTGAAGTTTTCCGTGCCAGGTGCTTGCCTCAGGCTGCCTTTTCCTTGTTGAAGTGTCAACAGGGAAAGGTCAGTGGCTTCCAAGAACAGGGTGAAGTTGGTCTGTCCGTGCCTGATGAACTGTAAAGTTGTCATGCTTAGAGAGCACAACAGTTCTCAGCACCTCTGCAAGAGCCTCAATTTGATGGCAGAGTCACCCTGGTGCTTCTTGTTTAAGGGGAGCTTAAACCACAACATAGCCGTATCTCCAAAGGCTGTAGCAAGTGTGGGTTGGTGGAAAACACCAGTTTACACACAGCTGCTGACCTCTGCACTGTCTGATTACTTCTGAAACTTCAGTCCCTGCTAAGAGCAATCCTTCCTCTTACAGCTCCCAGAGCCTGGTAACACTGCCCTAACACTAGCCGAGCATGACAACCAAACAAGCTCTCTTCTGGGACTGCAGGATTTCACAGGCAGCTTCTGCTTGGGGCACACCATGGAGAAACAGCACGGAAAAATGAAGTGAAAAGCAGGGGACTTCATCTTCCTTGCAGGTCATCAGTTATTACAGCCAGCAGGGCTGATGCCAGAAGGAAAGGGTCATTTAGGACAAATAGTACAAGGGTGGAGAACTGAATCAGCAGATGTTTTGCAGAGAAGAGGCAGGCTCCAGACACAATGGAGACTAGAGAGACGAGGGCAGGGCAGGCACGGCATCATCATCCCCTAGAGCTAGATCCCAGTGTGGGACCTGGCTCCTTTGGCAGTAGGTCTCAGTGTGTGCTGTATGTTCCCTCATCAAGCCATCTGCATGGTGGGATCTGACGAATACCAGCACCAGCCTGAACGCACAGGTACTACAAACCCTTTGCCTATGAAGGTGGCTGGTCTACTGCTGCTCCACTGATGAAACTGCTCTCCCTTTCAGTCCCTCAATAAGGAAGGGATGTGGATCCAATGGCCAAGCACACGGGCAGCTCCCAACTCATCTCTGACCTTCAGCTGCTTTTTCCTGTATCTTTTCTCAAGACAGAAGCACAGCCTTGTGCTCTCAGCAGTATGGAGCCACATCTCTAGACAGAGCATGGAGATCACCTGAGGTAATGGCTTCATCTGCTTGGTTTTGTCTGTAGCAGGAGAGACGGAGTAACAGCCTACCTTACCGAGGTTTGATGACAGCTTAAGTAATTAACCAGCAAATGCTCTAATGGGCTGAGACAGACGATGCAGCAGATGACAAAATGTAATTACAAGCGCTCTGTACCACAGAGGCAAACAGTCTTGAGGACTGCCAAACCATCCACAGCCAGGACTCAGCACTACAGGTCCCAAGTCTTTCCCTCCCAAACAGCGGGACAGCACCCTGCTATTGTGTGTCACCGCCTCCTAGAAGGGCCAGGGTCCTTCTGGGCAGCTGGGTCTTGCCAACTCAAAGTACTGCCTGCAAGTGCCACTGATCACCCAAGCAGCACAGAAATGAACTGTTCATGGCAGCTGGAGCTGCTGTCAGTGATTTACGCCCTGGAGCTCAGGAGCATGGGATGGGGGCCATCTAAGGCAAACAAAGGTGGTGGAGCAAGATCAATGACAAGGCGGTGCCTCACGCAGAAGTAAGCGGTACCTGCACAGCAGCCGTTCCTCCCTGAGCAGTGAAGGTGATTGTGTCAGACCTTGGGAAACGTCCCAGAAACATGACAGTTGATAGCAGCAGCAGAAGCCAAGATCCCATCACAGACAACAGACCTCCAATTACCAAAGGCAGCTCTGTTGGCTTAGGAACAGGTTATTTCCATGGGGTTTTGCGTGTATCTCTTTTCCCACATAACAACAAGAAGGCAGACATCAGGAATTTTTGCTAAGCCTCCCTAATCAAAGGGACTATCTGTGATGCAAACACAACCCTACCGATGCTTTCACCACAGAGGCTCCCCCTGCATGCCTCCCTCTAACCTTGCTTGAAAACTACCTGGTCCGACAAGGCAAAATGTTCCCCCAGAAGTATGATGCTCATTGATGCTGGAAACACTTCATGGTATGGAAGGGAAACAAAAGCCTTCAGCCTCACTGGAAGCCCAGCCCAGAGCACCAGCCTAACACTGCCTGAAAGTATCCTCTATACTACACATGTATGTGGCAAGCTGAAACTTGGTGCTTTACATGCTTTATGTCCAAATCAATCAAAGTCAAGGGGAGCACACTGACTCTGGACGTATTTTAAGTTAACCAAGCATAAAACACTTGGCGAATTTCCCGTGTTTAATGCAGTATAAACCATTGTGGGTTTTGACAGAAAATCTCCCATTTAATGAATGTGGCAAGAAAATCAAGAGAAGGTTGTGCTATTTTTGCAGTTTCAGTTAAGCACAGGACAGCCCCTGCCTCTGCTGCACCATTACCAAAGTCCATGTGCAGAGTTAAGTGGCTCTTTTGCAGCCAGGGCTGCACTGGGGAGGTGAGAGGAGATACTCCCTGCAGCATCCTGTGCAGACCCGTGGATTTTGGCCATTACCTTCAGAGGGGAAAAACTAAACTCCAGCAGACGTGAAACTGAGGGTTTCAGACTAAGGGTTTCAGAAGGCTGCCTTCTGGCAAATCCAGCCGCAGCAGTTTAAGACATTAGCTTGCATAGCTGTCTGCCAGCCTTGGCTGTCCACCTTGTCGGCCAGCCAGAATTTATTGCTCCTCTAATAAAGTCAGCAGGAAGAAATACACGCTTGTGTCTCAGCCACTACAGCCTGCAGCCCAGTACATCAGACTGAAGTGCTGATGAGCACTGGTTTTCAGTGAGATCGCAGACTCGCAGCTGTACAGCCAAGGAAGGGAAGAGCAGACAAGAACAGAACAAAATGTCTCCCTCTCTGTGAACAGCTTAAAAGAGTCTTGAAAGAAAATGGGATGATAAAAAGGCTCAAGAACTTATGAAAAATGTTTATTCTATAGAAAGTGCTGCAGTGCCTCTCTTCTGCACCCTTTGCTGTTGGAAAGCCTGGTTTGGCTGCCTACTGCCCTGGGGAAGGGAACTGCAGGCACAAAAGACAAAGCCAGGTTTGCAGGAGTCATCACCACTGCTCACGTCCTGCTAGCCCAGAGCCCACTCTAAGAGCAAGAGCACCCTCCATCACCTCTAGCTAGAAGCAGATATAAGGAAGCAGAGTGCTCTTCTGACCCTAAGACCTCCACTTCTGACACTGCCCTCCCCTGTCCTGGGCTCAGCTCCAGGAATCACATTGCCTGAATGTATAAGCAGTCTATTTTTACAACTCCTAACGTAACTAGACCCTATTCTCCTATGCAGAGACTGCAGTGGTAAAATGGCATGTGTTGGAAGAAATTAAGTTAGGAAGCTCAGAAGGGACAATTGGCTTTCTTTTTCAACAAAGATGTAAGAAACCCCAGGAAATTCACACACCCAAAGCTTTCATTAAAATGTATTCCTAGAGCTGGCTGTGACCTAAGCACACCAGGAAATCAGTGGTAGCCTTTTGAATACTGAGAACAAATTGCCTAAGTACATATCACCGTGTATGTGTGGAAATCATCCTCCTGTACGGGTACTTGCCCTGCTGAACAAAGCTGTACTAGATGCTACCTGTACAAGCAAGCAGCCTAGAGGAAACAGAACGCGATCTGTTTCACCCCACATAGTTTTAGAAGTAGCAGGTGGTATTATAGCAATGTACTGGGCCGCAATAAACAGACGTAGGGTGGTGCAGGCCAACCAGAGGATTGGCAATTGTGGGAACTGCAATACCGTGCAATGGAAGGTTCAGTCACGTAACACCAAACTTCAGGGTTTGAGTAAAACCTCTTGGTTTGTTTTCCAAAGAAAACAAATGACACTTTTTCAGCTCCCCAATAATGTGGGTTAGCTCAGTTAGTTCTGGGGTTTGCTTGTTCATTTATTTCAAACATCACCCCCCAGCCCCAAGAAAACCCAATACCCAAAAAAGCCCCAAAAGCTCCTTGTTGCAGCTCTAACAACCCTCCTAGAATAACACTTGCAAACCTTGCCCCAGTCCTTCTGTGCCAAATTCCCAGACCCTGTGAGGGCAAGGACACTTCAGGTGAGACATACAGGTAAGATATCAGCTCTAGAAACTCATCTCATGGAGTGAAAGGAATGGTAAGCATGTGCTCCTTCAGCCTATGGCAAAAGTAAGATAAGGTAAATAATCTTAGCTGGCAGTAAAAGATTTACTGCAATCACAACATCTAACGTCTTTATCAAAGCCTACAAGTATCCAGCTCCTGGCTGTATGCTCCTGCTTGCATTGTAAGTGCTCTTCAACACACTAGTCCCTTCAGTGTGCTAACCCAGAAGAAAACAGCCTTGACTACAGAGAGGCAAAAGTATCTTGCTTTTAACATGAGTGTCTGCTGTATCTGTGCTGATCTGTAAGAGCTTGTCATTGACATGGATTCTCACTTCCTGTGTGTACCACCCTTATCATGCAGTTGTTACTTGCTCTTGGCTTGGTACCCTTGACTCTTGCAAAACCTGCACATAAACACAGCCTTATCCCGACAGTAATCATTCATACAAGAAGCCTTTAATGCTGCAGTCAGCAACATCAAGCCCAGGGTGCAAATGAAAATCAACTGTCTACAGGGGATACTTATCTGTGGCTTCTGGCTGCTTCCTTCTCCCCTCTAGGAATGAATACTCGCTCTACAGCTAAGGTATCCAGACTGGTTGTGAAGCAGCTCTTGACGTGTTGCAGTTCACTGCTCCATCCACCAGAGCAAAGCTGATCCAAGTTCAGTTGTCAATGCACGCTGCGCCATAAGCAAGTCACGCTTTGTGACCTGTCTGGTGCATCCCTGCTGCATGATGGCAATTCCAGCCAAAGGGTGGAGCAGATGCCCAGGGTCACAAACCACTTCAACTGCCCAAGTTTAATTCTCCAAGCGCTTTGTTATAGCGAAACAACTGATTTTCATGAGCCTCACATCCTCCAAAACACCAGGATAGCATCACATTCCTGCCATACGGACACTTCCTTCTGACACATCAATGTCCCATTAAATCTTGACGCTTCTCCCCCTTCTCATGTCATCAAACACACTAAGTAATAGTTCAAGAGACACACACTTTACTTCTGCATGCTCCACGCATTGACTTCACTGTATTTCTTCATCTTACCTGAGTTTTATAACTCCATCTGAGCCAAGACATCATAATTTGCCACCTCCCCACTTCCCTATTGGAAATGATGCAATTGCAGAGATCAGACTGCACTAATCCTGGGACAGCAGCCAGCAATACACAGTTTGCCTGGCTTTTAACAGCTATATCATATAAAAAATCATGATGCAAACATGGGCACTCCTCCCCAGGACATCCTGATGTTTTCAGCAACCTCTTAGGGACACACAATGCTACTGTATAGGACAGAGGCTGAAAGGAACAAATCCGTGACTGCTGTGAACAGCTGGCTCAGCAAACAGCCCTAAGTCTGAAAGCAGAGAGCTGTCTGCATGGTCTCCACCACTGTGTGAAATCGGTGCTTCCCAAGGGCAGGCATGAATTGCACCACACTATCACCTAAATGCAGTCCTGGGGTAGAAAGCTCTCCTTCAGGAACCTGATGCATGCATGTAAGACCAGGAGGATCCTTGGCTTCCACCAAAAAACCCGCCTTGAAGTACTTGCACCCATATCCCTGTCACCATTTAGGAGACTGACTCCTCTGCTCTCCATGAACTATCTGTCCTCAGTGCCCTGGGTTTCAGTGGCTTGTCCAGTACTACAGAAATCTGTGGGAAGCAAAACGGAGCCTTGCAAGTCCTGCCAGGTAAACCCATCCCCACCGCTTTGCCAACCACTGTAGTTGTTCCATAACACTACCCTGCCCATGTAGTGCATGAACATGAGCAAGGACACAAAGCCCCCCTCATGCAGAATTAAACTGATGGATACAGAAGCATGTGTCCTTCTGTCATGGTACCTTGTGTCCTTGAATACTTCACCTAGTGTGCTCTGGAGTCCACCTCTACAATAAGCAAACATGACAACTCCTTATCCCTCTGCTTGACCCTGGAGAGGCTACATCTGGAGTGCTGTGTCCAGTGCTGGGCTCCTCAGGACAGGAAAGATAAGGAGCTACTGGAGAGGGTCCAGCAGAGACCACAAGGATACTACACTGAGGGGTCTGGAGCATCTCTCCTATGAGGACAGACTATGGGAGCTGGGCCTGTTTTAGTACAGAGAAGAGCAGACTGAGAAGGGATCTCATCAATACTCAAAGTATCTCAAAAGTGGGTGCCAGCAGTATGGTGCCAGACTCTTTACAGTGGTGCAGAGCAACAGGACAAAGAGCAATGGCCATAATCTAAACCACAACAAGCTTCACCTCAGCATGAGGAAGAACTTCTTTATGCTGAGGGTGGCAGAGCCCTGGCACAGGCTGCCCAGGGGGGTTGTGGAGTCTCCCTGTCTGGAGACATTCAAACCCCACCATGGAAGAGGGAGCACAAAGACAAAGCAGCCTGGGGGATGCTCACCTTTCTCCAGGGCAGCTCACAGGGAGAGCAGCTCTCACAGCTGCCCTGAAACCTCTCCTTTAGATGAGCATTGCAAAGAAGTTTAGCTACAGGTTTAAAAATCACAGCCTCAAGGAGCATAAGGCTTTGCTGCCTCTCGCCAAGCTTTCAGTAAAACGTGGGTTTCAACCTTGCAGCAGAACAGAGGGTGAAAACATCACTGAGGAGAGGGAGCAATTTCCTCTCACCTCTCATCACTGACCAAAAGTGCATGAGCTTTCTTTACTTGAATGCCTCTGTTACCCAGATAAAGCTGCCTTGCAGGAAGATGCCTTAAAGCTCTGAAAACACCAACCTTCGGCCTAGCCCACTTGGTCTGCCCAAGGTGTGAACTGGAAGAGACCTGAGAACAAGAAATAGAGAGAGCTTTCTACTTTCTCTGAGAGGAAGAGAACCCCCAGACAAATCTATAAGACAAAAGTTGGAAATAGAAACAAAAAAGGGGTATTTTAATAACCCCTGAATCTTTATGATGCATTTTTACTGCAAATGCTTCCCAAGGTCCAAGTCAAGATCCAAGCCCAATCTGTGACAAACCCAAAGACATCTCAGAAGAGAGTCTGTGCCCCTGGGACAGCAAGCAAGGTTTGCTCTTGGAAGAAAATTCTTGTATTGTTATTTGGTTAGAAATGGATCATTTGAGAAGAGTGAACAGCAAGAAACGTGGCTCTGCTTCCACCTAACTGTATCCAGTGTGAGTCTCATGGGTGATAGCTTGAGTTGTCTAGAGTCAGGGCAGCCTGCGCATTCTTTGCGCCCTCCTCAGTCCCAGGATAGATGCCTGTGTGTGAAACAAACCAAATCACACCTAGAAATAGATTCAGGCCCTGGTATCAGAGAGAGCTCTCTCTCAAGGCAAAACCTAGTTCATCCATCAATCTCTGCTGTGAGAAAAATCACAGAAATCAGAGCACCAGCAGGATGTGCTGGCCTCAGAGTGCATGGAGACATGCTCACCCATGTCAGTAGTGCAGTCTTTAGCAGCTCTTGGGCCTGGTTGAGATGTTTCAAGTGCAGGCATGTGAGAGACCACACATTTCCTTGCTACTGCATCAGCAGACTATGCTAGCTCTCTCCCCACCCCAGGAGCCTGTGCACTCAAATGGCCCAAGAGGCTGTCAGCCAACTGGCCTGGTGCAAAGGGCCCTGCAATGGCAGGGACCCTGCGCCCGGGGCACTGGATGGGGAGTGCACAAGCTCAAGCCGGGCTCAGCTGAAGCTGCCTGCCAGAGGACCGGCTCCAGCTGGCTCAAGTGCTGCAGTGTGGCCCTCTGCCCACTATAGGGGTTGAGCTGTGCTGAGTGAGCATGCACTTAGCCCAGTCAAACCTCACCTGTGGGGTCAAGAGAGTTGAGAAGCCTCTAAATACTGAGCTGTGTGTACTGTACGGAACTCAAAACTAAGGCTTCAGCTGGTAACAACTGCAGCACGAGCACTTATTGGGGGAAGATTCCTGACAACCTCACCAGGCATTCCTCCCAGTGGTGTGTGCACTAACATATGTGAACTCCCTAACAATACATCAAGGCTCATACTGGTTTTGTCCTTCTTCTTTTTACAACTTCTATTGCCCAAGGGTATACAGATTCCCAGTGAGAGAGCACTTGGGGATGCCCTGTCATTACATGGTAAGGGAGCACTAACAGACTGGGAAAGGGAATGCAATGCATGGAGACCCAGTACTGAGCAAGGGATTAGGAGATATACTTTATCAGGGGACGGTTTGAGGAGCTCAGACTACAGTTTGCCAGACTGGGAGCAGACCTTGTTGCAGGCCACAGTTACAATGGTGGGGCACAAATGTGGTTCTAAAGGCCTCTTCTATTGAGTGGATTAAGCACAAGATTCAGCATCCGGAGATCACAGATCAAAACTATAGACAAATGCAAGCCAGAAATGAGGTGTAACAGCACGTGGGTAGTTAACCACTACAGCAACATACCAAATGCACTGGTATTTGCCATTCGTGATAATTGCTTTTATCAAGACTAGATGTTAGAAAAAGCTGAAATGTGGGCTGTATTATGCAAGAGGGGAGAAGTAAAGCACAATAGCTCCTTCTGGCCTCACCATCTACTAATCTGTGGGGAAAGCTGCACCTTTTAGTGCCAGTGGAGCTGTTAGCCATATTTCTAGTGACAAGACAGGCTGATGTTTATATGAACAGTAATAATACACTGTGTCTCACCCACACATCTATTCTGAACTTCTCCAAGCTCTTTACCATCACTGTGTCAGTAAGCCTGATAACTCACTGGCTGATAACCTGACATTAACATCCTCCTTCCATCAAACTTGAACTTTTTCAGAGTAACTTAACCATCTGCTTACCATTTACAGGAAAAACAGTACACTCAGGCTACCTGCCAACGTGAGAACCTACTTTTAGGCCTCTTGGTGAGAAGATGTTCATGCAGGTGCCTCATAGAAGGTCTCCGGGTGGGGAAGTGGCTCAGCACACAGACCTACTCCAGATGCTTATCCCCAGCATTCAAAAATATCTGTATAACCTCCCTATATCTGGTAACAATGTCCTGTCTAACTCCAAAAGTCAGCAGCTAAACTGTAATAAAGGGGGAAAAAAGGTGGGGAGGGAGAGAATGCTTCCTGGTTGTTGTAATAAACATCTTCACATATGACAGAGACACACACACACGAAAGTGATTTCCATTAGTTACCATGACAACCAACGGCAATCACTAACCCATCTTCTTCCCCCTGTCAACCTGTGGCAGACCTCTGTCAGAAAAGCAAGCGACTATGTCCCACGTAACATCCTCTACTTAAGTACAGCATATAGCTCACAAGGAAATCTACACTGCCATGATGTCATATGCTCCCCTTACCGCCCATCTCCACTGTGCCTCCTCTGAGATACAAAGGACCAGAGAGATGCTTGCTGCTTCCTCCTGAAAGCAAACACACCCCAGAAATGCAATCCCCACTGAGAGACACCCTAGTTCTCCAACCTTGCACTTCCTCTCTTCCTCAGGCTCCATAAAAACATTCAACCATCTCTTCCTTCCCATCTGTGGGCCATCATCTCAAATCTTAAACGTGTCCTGTACAAGCCCTTTTTTTGCACATTTTTACTGCCTGGCAAGAAACTGCTGCATCACACAGCAATTCTGGCCTATATTTTATCTCCCTTTTCCTTACTACTGTTACCATTGTTGATAAGAATAATGACCCTCTGCAATGCCTGCTGCACCTTCTACTGGAGAAGCCTTTAAACTTTTCATACCAGGAATGCATTCAGTTTCATAACCCCTTCTGAGAGGCACAGCACCATCATTATCCTTATTTTACAGATGTGCACACCGCAGTTTAGAGGAATTGGGTGCCTTGCCTAAAGCCTACATACAAATCATGGCATGATACTAAGGGTGAGAACAAATAAGTCTAGAGAGAAGAGTCTGTTTGCATTGTCTTGATGCCTGCAGGCTCTGACTGTTTGAACCACATATGTTCACAGTTCTCTTTAGTCCCTCCACCCTGCCAAAGCCCCACCACAAATAAATATAAATAACTACCAAAACCCCCAACAGTTGCCTCTGTTTAATGCTGGTTTACTGTCGACCCTGGATCTGCAGGCAGGATGGCGTGACCCCAGCATCTGGATGCGTGCTCCTGCACTGCAAGAGAGCCTGGCAGTGATTTGTGAGGATGAATTAGCACCCAACTGTTCTCCCATCTCTTCTGGTTTTCACGTGCACCAAGTTAGGAACAGCCCATGCACCGCACTGACACTGAGTGCTTTCAGGCTCCTCATGTACCACCACAGTGAGATTCAACACTTGCTCAGTAGGATCCAGAACACCCACTGACCCCAGATTTTGCTGCATTCTCCACTTCTCCATTGCAGGCCTAGGCTGCAGGAGTTACTGGCAAGTGCTACCTAACAGGGCTGAGGAAGGTGACTCTGTGTGCGTGTGTGCACACAAGGTAAAACAAACCATGTTTTGTGCCCCATAATTATCCATGCTTTGGCTCAGTTTCCTCCACGACACCTTCCCGGGGCCTGCACACAGGTCTGAACACCACAGAGGGCAGGACAAGCTGTGAAGTACAAAGCCAAGCAACAACAAACTATTCTACAAGCCGCTTCCCACAGATTCCTCTCTTGAAGTTGATCGCATGTGGTGGCTATGAAGGTATGAACTACAAAGGGAATACTCATAAAACACTTCTCTGGTCTCCCTCAGGTAGGGCAGTAACTACCCCACTGTCTGTTTTTACAGAGCTTAATAGTATCTTGTAGGAAATAAATATACTTTGCTAAACATGGTGGAAACTGGCTGTTGGGTTTACAAGTTATTTGAGGAGGTTCAAACACACCAACGGAAAGCAAAAGAACATAAGGCTCCGTTTCTTTAGGCAACCAGGGAAAAACGTTCTGCTGAGACAGAGGAAGGGAGCTACAAGGAGATTAAAAGAGGCAGGTTAAGCACAGACCTGAGGGATGCCATAAACCAACAGGGTGCACAGGGTGGAGATAAGTGCATGGGGGAGGCACTGGTTACCACTGAATGTGGATGTGGAATTAGGAGCATTGAGACAGAATAAAAAGATTAATGGTCTACTTGCTCATAGGACAGGACCATGAAGATAAACCTATTGACATTGAGATACTCCAGAGCATGGTATCATTTTTCACAGAACAAGAAGACAGCATCATTTATTGGGGATGTGTAAAACTAGATATGACAAGACACTAATAGCTATGGTTTGTACAAGCAGCTATTAATCCTAGGGCATGCAGAGATATCCTGCAGAAGAACCAGCCCGTTTTTCTAAAGGGAAATGCTCTGAATGATCTGGAAAAGCATCATCATGTTTACCATTAGCCCCTCTGAAAAGCATGGCAAAACACATGGGCTGCAGAATCATCCTGCAAGCGCGGGCACATCTTCCCGCATACACATCTCGGGTGAACAAAGGCCTGAGGACATGCCTCTTGCCCTCCTCAAAGTCTAGGCCCAACTCCTGGGGATGAGAAACGGAGCCTCTGCTGCAACCTGACTTTTCCATCCTCTGTCCGCAGGGCAACTGGAGAAGAGGAGCACTGCCTGAAGAAAAGTAGGCTGATAGTACCCACGTGGCATTCATCATCCTGGGGCTGGAATACCCCAGGGCTTGCATCACACGGAGCAAACCCGCTGTCCTCAGAGAGAAATACCGCAGTTTCTCTGCCAAGCCGAAAGCAATGCCTTCAACATGAATGCTTGGTCCCCTGCCACCTTAATCTTCCAGAGCCCTGGGTTTGAATGCACAAGCTGCAGACCGGAGCTGGGTCACAACCCTTTCGGTTATCCCTGAGGAATTTTACTCATCCAGACAACGAAACAATCCAGACATAGCAGAAATTCCCCTAGGAAACCGCTTCCTCCATTCAAGACCATTCCAATCCCTCATACTTAAGCTTCCTCAAACATAAACATGAAAAAGTGGCCAAAACGCAGGAGGGAAAAGAAAGTCCCAGAGCAGCAAGAAGTACATATGCAAAGAGTGACATCATGCAGAAGGAAAGCTATTGGCTTCGGGTTAAGATTACCAGCACTTAAATAGCAGGGGCCTCTCTAGCATGGAGTCCAGCCCGCCCAACCCCAGCACTGTCCTCCATTGTTCCACCTTTGGGAGAATGGCAGCAGACTGCTGTCAGAACTGTACCCGGACAGCACGGTGCTGGAGGCCAACCTGGACACTGGCCAGCACCTGCTGAACGCTCCTGCTTCCGTCTGTCCCGGTGGATGGACAGAAACTTCTTGTTCTGTTGCTCAAGCCTCAGATTACCTTGCTCTGGCAGCAGGATGAGGAGGAAAGAGCAGGCAGGGGCACCCAACTCATGGGCTCCTGCGTTAAGTCAAGGCTCACCAGTACATCTCTCCAGGAGAGGCAGGTACCTTTGCCAGCCCGCTGCTGTCCCCCTGCTCTTGCTTCCCTCTTAGCCAAGATTCTAACGTCCTCTTCTCCCCTGATGTGAAAGATCTGAGAAGACTGTTTGAGTCTTACTCCTGCCACAGATACCTCTGCAGCAAGTCCTTACGCTGCCTCTCTAGGTCTCCTCACAGATGAAGACACAAAAGGCACTGACTATGGCTAACACACAATCCTGGAAGCTACCACTGTTTCATGCAGACTTTCATTGTGGGGGAAAACTGATTAAGCATGGAAAGCTCCACCAGCATCCATATTCCCAAGGCCTCTTGATGCCATCTCAGGACTCTGAGCAAGAATCAGGGATGGCATCAGAAAGAACATGTATTGGCTAGGGACAACCAGGGTGTTGGGTGACAACTGTCCAACTGGTCCTTCCACACTTGGAGCACAAGGTGTGCAAGTCCTCTCCTATCAGTGAAACTCAGCTGCTTTGCCTTGGTGGTTTTCTCCTCTCCATTGTTCTTTCAAGCTGGTTTGGTGCTCTTTGCATTGTGAGGCCCTCTACAGAGATACAATCAAGAGGAAAAAAAAACCCAAACAAATGCAAATCCATACCGTTACAGCTTCACTGCAGTGTAACAAAGCTGCAGAGTTAAGTGAGGGATGGATAAAGGAGAAGGAACAAGAAAAGCTGGCTATTCTGGGCTTCCTTACATAGCGTACAATAGAGAAAGTGGTTAGAGGTGCATCTCTGGGACAGGAATTGACAGGGTACAGCAAAGGGGAACACTGTACAGAGAGCCACCCTGCAATGCTCATAGAGAGATGAATGAGATGGGCTCCAACAAGTTTCTCTTGCCAACCTCCTGGTTTTCCTGGTGCACTGGCTATCTTCCTCAGAAGCACAGCAGAACTGGCACGCTCTCCCCAGTGTGACAAAAACCAGACCCCAGTCTTCAAGCAATGTTTAGTTTCTTCTGCCAAAATATTTGCTTAACTGTCAAACAGTGGAAACGTGGGATCCACCTACAGCTGAGCTAGAGATACCAAATCCCTCCCTAGTTATCCACCCCAAATGTGCTGGGCCAAGAGGAGCCTCCAAATTGTTTCCAGGTTATGGACCCCTTGATGCACTCCAAACAAGATGCAGGTATCTCAAGAAATCCCTCGTATGCAGACTGGAGCATGAGCTTGCTTTTATTCATCTCCCCCAGGCAGCCCACATCTAATCCATTCCCAAAGCAACCACAAGCCCAGTGTCAAACCCGAGAGGGACAATGAAGTGAGAGAGAAAAGGCTCTCAAGTAGATATAAGATTTCATAGGAACTCTGTAAACTTCACTTGGAAGTTGATGGTTTGCACAGCAGAAAAGGGACACAGTCACTCACTCCTTACTGCTGGCTGGTGTCTTCAAGCTCAGAACTGGAGCACTCTTGAAAGCAAGCAGTAAGAAAATGCCATGCAGTCACTACAGTTATCTGTGCTTTACTACAGTGCCGAAGCCTATAGGTTTGCCTATAAGCCATTTGTTAACTTACCACTGCAATGCCTGAATTGCACTCAGAGCCAAGAGCAAATAAACCCCTGCTCATACAAGCTCACACCCAAGTTATGGCAAAATCTACAGCCTCTGGGAAGGTCTAGATGTACATAACCCCATGCCTGCCACTCAGACACAGCTCTGGAAGGAAGTGTGCTTCACAGCACAACAGCAGTCTGCTCTTTTGCTGTACTCAAGAGACAACACTGGTTATGCACAGATTAGCTTAGATACCACACTACAGCAGAAGCCGACCCTCCTGTGAGATAGATGCAACCCAGCTGGGAACCAGTCTCATCTAGCTCAGGATATGTGGCAGAAACACAGCCTGGTTGAAAGGAGGCTCATAAGCCCACAAAGTCACATCTGGCTGAGATTTGTGACAAACTCTCTTCTGTACAAAGAGAAACATTCCCCAGCTCATGTAACACCACACAAGAAAGATCAAAGGTCCTCCAGTGCCTCCTGATGGGTAAGCAGCTGTACCAATAACAGCAGCTTGAAAATGCAAAAGGAGATGCTCAGGCAGCCCTATCCTCCTGTGCTGGGAGAGGAGCTGCCCCCCAGGCAGCCCCCTATTAATTACCAGCAAGGAATTCGCACTCTGGCAGATAAAGTCATTCACTCAGTTAAAGCACGCATGCACAGAGCAGCTCAGATCCAACAGCAGCTCCACTGCAGGAGCAGCATCAGCGTGCCATGCACACGTATGTGCTACATGAGACCCCTTCTGCTCCAGAGATGCTGCCACACTTGCTGATTCTCGGGGGTTACAGTCCCCTCCAAATAGCCAGGGAGGTTGCTAAAGCACTCATACACATGGCATCGGGCCAGCACCTTCAGCCTCAACTGAGACACCTTGGACAAAACTGCTTGGTTCGTCTCCCAGACACTGATCCAGGACTATCTGTAGCTGCCCGATGGTACAGCACATGCTTTGAAAAACAGGCTTTGCATAGACGAGCTTTTGCTGGGTGCTCTGGGTAGAGTCATTTTTTCCTGTTTCCCCATTTAAAATACTCTTATCGCCTTGAGACACAACTCCAGCAACACCTGGTCTGGCACTCCAGGACAGGATTTTAAGGAGGAAGATGCTTATCACTCCAAAAACAGCTCAAGGAGAAAAACGATGCAGTTTTTCCTTCCACTGAAGATGTTCCTGCTAGACTAGATCTGGGAAGCTGGCTTTATTACATTAGTGGGTTACACGTGACTGTTGGGGTTTACTGCACAAAGCCAGTGCATAACAAAACCTGCTCAAGTTACCCACACAACTGGCACCACGCTGTCTTTTCTTCCCACTGCCATGCACAAAATACCAGTGAGAGAAGGACTGAGCCATCTATGAAGTCTCTATCGCTAAATTTCAAAGGCAAAGGGACCCTTCTTAAACTGATGGCTTCAGGGCCAAATGCAGCTATGCAGTTACATCAGGATCTCAACTTCCATTTATTCAGTTTCATTTATTAAGACAGCAGTTCTGAGTTGCAAGAACATGGGAAAAGTTTAACCAAAGCAAGCTGACGATCCTGGCCAGCCTGTGTGAACAGCCCAACTGGAGGGAGGAAGCACAGCAGGCTTTATGAAGACCAGCTGAACTCCCAGCTCCATCTCTCCTGGGGCACACAAGTGCTCTGCTGGCAGAAGGGGCACAGGTCTTGGAAGGGGTCAAGTGCTGCCCTCCCTACACGCAAAAGCAGACAAGTCCCATTTAGAGGAAGTGCTCAGGTGAGTTAAGCAAACAAAACGTAACCAAAGCCTTTGTCTTTCCTCTCCCTCCATAACATCCCTTTTTAGCTTTTCACATGGAAGTTACACAAATTGGTGGGGTGAAAAAAATTAATCCCAGGGTTGCAACAGATGCAGGCATTGCAAACACTGTGCTGTTAGAAAAGGTTAGATATAAGCCTGCCTCCAGGTGCTTCTCATCCCCCGATTGCTTGGGGGTTATAGTCCCCTAAAATCTGCCAGTAGATATCCTCACAAGAGAGCCTCTAGCTGTTCTCTAGCCCTTTTTAGCCAAAACTGCCTACATAACTTTGTCCAAAGGCTAGCTCCTTTGGCCAGAAATGGGTTAAGGATATTTCAGGAGAACAGCTACAGGTGCCGGACATTAATTTGAACAGTGAGAAAAGGCAAAAAGCAGAGGGCAGCCCAGGGCACTGACCACTCCTCTTGGCAAGGCTGGATTCAGGGAAGGACTTCCATCCACAGCCTGCACCAATATATCCATACTGGCACAACCTCTTAGCATCTGAAATTTATGGTGAATATAACTTCCTTGATGATTCTGATTCAGGTTGAAGCTAAAATGCAAGAAGAAAAACCCAAACTCTTATTTTGAAATAAGGAACCCGGTGGGACATGTAAGGATGCTAATCTAATTACAGTGGTACCTCCAGCGCTCCTGCACACCCCCCTTCAGACCTCATGGACGCAGTCAAACAGCCACCTGACTCCCCTCCACTGTTAACTAGGTAACTTATTCCATCAGGATGCAAACAACCGATTAACTTTTAATACATTCATCAGACATTTTGAGCAGCTCCTTTTCCCCTGTAGTGATGGATGCTTCCCCTGATTCACTCCATCTGCTTCTGGAAGCCCCAGCTGAGAACACCAGCAACCTCACCTCTGTAGCATCCCCATTAATATGAGTGAACGGTTACCTCATTGAGAGTGTGACCCAGGAAGAACGAGATAAAAAAGGGCTGTCTGAAGCTGGGGCTGGCTTCCAACCGAGGAGTACAGTTCACCGTCTATTGCTCCTGCGACTATTACCGAACCAGGCCAAGAAAAGCTCCCAAGTTTTGGCACGTCTCAGATTTTCCAGTCTGCACAAAGTCATGCCAGGAACATTTACTGAAGCAGTTCCTTTCTTTCTTTCAAGACTCTAATTATGCACCTAACAACGTTGTAGAAATGTGTTGTACAAAAACCCCCAGTACGGTTCAGATGTACTTCAGCCAACAAAAGGATTAGAAGCTCAAGGATCAGTGTTAATATTCTGAACGTACTGAAAGGCACAAAGTGCAAACTGCAGCAGAAACAGAAGAAAGAGAGAGGTTATCCCTTCCAAAATCTAGACGAGGGAAAACCACAGGGAAATGCCACACTAATCTTACTAAATGCCAGTGATGCAGAAAGTGGTAATAAGAAACATTTAGAAAGGGGCAACCATCAAAGCTTGCCTCTGAATTAGGAAGCAGCTCACCTTCAAGCACAACCCACTCCCTAGAAGGTGCAGATACCCCAAAAGGTGGGACACTGCCTGTGAACTGATGTTCATCACTTGGCAGCTACTGGCAACAAGGAATCAAGCTGAACCAGAAACGACAGTCGTCTGAGGTGTCAACTTCCCCTGAAACCAGACCCAAACCTCAGCCATCACTATTAACTTTTGCTGAACTTAAGACTGGAACCGAACCAAAACGTTCACTGTTGACACTGGGAGCATTACCCCTGTAAACAGTCAAATCATTCATTTAACCAGCATGAACTGGCCTTTAGAACCCAGTTTTGAACACTGACGGCCATACGTTTTTCTCAGTTCCAGTTTGCAGAGGAGGCAGGGAGACATGCCAGTACTTACACCTGGGAAGCCATCCAGGCACTCCAAATTGGAGTTCCATTAGGCAAAAACCAGGATTTAGCACTTTGACCATTAAGATAATGTTGCAGTACTGGTGAAATCAGAAATCAAGGGATAAGTTTCTCTGGTCTATTAACTCTGACATGGTTTACTCAGATGGGTGCCATCACTGCTTAGCTGTTACTATCATGTATTTTAGGGATGTACTGCTGCGCCCTTCCTTCCTACACAGGTTTTGCTGTATATTGACCAGAACTGGTTAAGGCTTATTTAGGGTCCCTAAGAAAATCAATAAAACCGATCTGGCTTTTTCAGGACAGCGCTGGAGAGGATGCATGGAAATGCTGACTGCGTAAGTATGTCACGCCTTGGGAAGAAAGCACATCACAACATTATCATGTAGAGGCAGATGCGAAATGCCAGCTCAGTTCCACCCTCTTGGCTTTCACAATAGCTGTGACTGGAGCTACAGCTTGACAGTGGTACCTCTCACCTGCCCTGTTTCACCTCCACCCCTCATATGCCCCAGTGTCCACAATGTTCCTCCCTTCAGCGCCTGGCTGGCAGTTGTGGGGAGTTCTCCGACGAGCTTTGCTTACGGGGACAGAGCAACAGTGATGGGCTTCACCCCAACCCGGGCAGCACGGTCCACGGGTGGGAGGCAGAGAAAGAACTAAGCGTTAGGAGGAAATCAGATGTGTTTATGCATTTTTTCCCCCGTGCAGAGCCAAACTGTGATGTTCTAGGGTGGGTCTCGCCATCTGGGAGAAACATGTAGGGAGAAAAAACGCAGGCGGGGAGGATGAGTGGGACCGCTTCTCCCCGCAGGCAGGCTCGGCCTCTCTCCCTCCCTCCCTCCCCAGCCCAGCTTGAGTTCATTTTCCTCAAATCACTTCCACATTTCCCCTGCCGTAATTACCAAATATTTGGTTTCTGACCTCACTTTTTCGGAGGCGGCCGCAACCAGGAATTCAGGCACCGTTTATTCTCTGTCAACAGCGCAGGGGGTGGGAGGGGGGGACTGTTGTTGCGAGTTGGGGGCTTTCAGAGGTTTTCAATGTCATTGCAGTAAAAGAAAGGAAAAACAAAGAGAAAGAAGGAGCGGGAGGGAGGGGAAAGCGGATGGCCAGGGGATCGCAGGCCGGGGGGAAGGAAGGATAAAAAGGCGGGGGGGGCCGGCCCGTTCCCCTCGCCCCAAAGGAGGGACCCGCAACTTCCCTCCCCGCTCCACCGGGTCCCCCTCCCCGCTCCGCGGTGCCGCCCGGAGGTGGGCGCGGTGGAAAGCTCCAGAAGGAGACCCCCGCTGGTCCCCAAAGCCCGTCCCGTCGGCGGCGGGGCCCCGCGCATACCTCGGCTCGCAGGCGGGCGGCGGCCAGCAGGGCGCAGAGCAGCGGCAGAGTTTTCCAGATCTGCAAAGAGAAGGGAGCGGGGGGCGGTGAGCGCTGCCCGGCCGGGGAACGGGGAGCGGGGAGCGGGGCCGGGGCCGCCAAACTTCCCACGGAGCGGGCGGGCGCGCTCACCATGCTGCGGGCGGCGGGGCAGGCAGGAGGAGTTGCGGAGGCACCTTCCCCGTCTCCGGCTCACTCGGGAAGGAAAGGGGAGGGCTCCCCCTCACCTCGACCCGCCAGCCCGCGGCTCCACCCCCGGCCCGACCCCCGCCCCGGGGCCGGCTCCTCCCCGGGCCGTACGCCGGGAGGGGCCGGCCGCCGCTCGGCCCCCCGGCGGCGTTCGAAGGGGGTCTGGTCCCTTGTCCCCGCCGCCCCGCACGGGCAGGAGATGGATGGAGTGTGCAACACCCCCGTTGTCAGCAAAGGGGGTAAACTGAGGCAGGAGGTGGGTTCTCCGCAAGTGGGGAGCTGTAGAAAGCTGCTGCCGCGGTTCTCCGCACCTGAGACACGCCGGAATCCCGGCCACAGGTGTCATCTGTGTCGGGATGCGGGGAGGTTAACCATAAGGATTTAAACCCATATGCGTTAGGATCCAAATGGTGTTAGCTAAGCGGAGCAGGCAGCCAGGGTGTTGTGCCAGGCACAAGGGGTTGAAATTCCAGCTGAAACGTCCCGTGGAGCTCATTTGTGTATAAATGCCTGTGATCCTCTTGTTTCATCTCTTCCATCTCTGAATTCCAGAAGCGGCCAGTAGCTTGAAGGCAGGATCTGAGAATGCGAAGAGACTGAGTGTCCTGAGCACATACAGACATCTCTGTTGGAGCAAGCAACGCCATGACACCAGCTGCCAAGGGCTTTCCTCGAGTTTTGAGGCTGGTTGTAACCAAAATGACACTGCTGGCTTTGAAAACCCGTATCACGCTGTAACCAAGCATGCCGTCAGCCATCTGTCTTCTTGCCCTGCTTTATTCTGTGCCCTCAAACAGGCGGGCGCTATGAGATCCTGGTGTGTGTCCCCTCATCGTTCCCCAAGACCAAAGATTAGTCCAGCACCCTGCTGGAAGGAGAAAACTGTGGGAAAGAGTTATCCTAGATCAGCGCACATTTGGTCTGTTCCTGGTGGCTGTGCCATTTCTCTGTGCTTCCTCAGGCTCTGCTTCCTCGCTCTGTTTTGGTTTTAGGATTACTGTTACTGATTTTGCATTTATAAAGCATCCTCCCCAGCAAGTTCTGCTGCTGTCTGGGTACCAGCCACTGGTGCTTTCCATTGTCTTTTGCTAAAAACCCCCTCATCTTTCACAATGTACCTCTTTGGTTTGGAGTCATTGATTGCACTGCCTCATGACACAGGGCAGGCACAATTATGGCTGAACTCAGCTGGTCTGTAGTTTGCAGAAGCATCGCAGGATCAGGCTCACTCAGATTCATCCTGATGCAAGTGCCACGATAAGAAAAAAGAGGTAACAAGTGGTAAGTGATAAATATGTTTTTAAAGAGGAACCTATTTCTGGCCTCTTGATGCCCAGCTCTGTGCAAGTGGTGCTATAAGAGGAGGCTGTCTATTTGCAGAGGGTAAAAGTGACTTACGCCACTCTTGGGAACAGAGTGCTAGCATGGGTCTCCCAGCTCCTGCATTACCTCCCTGGTTCCATGGGCAGTCACCAGATGCAGTCATGGTTAGCCACTGTTCTGGATTATGTAGGTCACCATGAGCATGGGGCTTCTTTAGTGTGCTCAAAGGACTGAATATGGAACACAAGGTGAAGGATTAAATCCTCCGTTCTGCATTGGCATTCAGGTACGCAAAAGCATACGTCTTCAAGTTAGTTTTTATCAATCACGTGGAAATGTGTAGAGCTAAAAACCAAAAAGCATCTCCTATGCTACCCATCCCAGCTACCCCCTTAAATCAGTTAAAACTGTGCAGATGAGACCTGAGTATCTCTGATAGACTGGGGAGAACAGTCCTTAGCCTGTTGCTGGAAAGATGAAGACAATGATAGAGCCAGAGTTGTTTGTGAGTGTGGGTGTCTGCCATGTCAGGAAACTTACCAAGGCATGGAAAAGGTGTGTTATCTCTTCTGTCACAAGCAGCACAAAACACTCTCAGCACAGCCACCAGACTCTTAACGCTGTGCACAAAGGCACACATAGCCAAATACATGACACCTGACAAACTGTTCACTTTCATGCCAAACTTTCACTGTGTAAAACCATAAACTGCAAAGGAGCAGTTTGTGTAACCTGAGTGCATTAGAAATATGTCTGCCAGGAATCTGCTCTGTTATGAGGGACCATAACAGGGAGCTTCAGTCAGAAGTACTAGAGTAAGGGGAAAGCAGACACATTTACAGTTGTGGTTTCAAGCTGTGGACTTAATGGGTATGGTAATTCATCATCGCTGGCTGCACAACCTAAGTAATATCATAAAAACGCTTTTAGCTAAAAGCTTCATTATAAGGGTGAATGATGCTTGCCTGGAATTTTGAAGGTTTCAATGCTCTGGTGGGCCAAAGAAATTGGGAATCATTGCCCTACAGAGAAGATGTTATTCTGTTACATACATCAGTGTTTCATTTCTGCTGACGCTTACTTTCCAGTCACTGGTAAAGCCAAGCATTTTGCTACACGTATGGGATCACAAATTGTGAGCTACACACACACACATAAGCCCAAGTGACCACACAACCGAAGTTCAGTAACAAGCCATTGCCTGAGAATCAAAGCAAATGAAACCAAGGCTCATGCAAGTGTACATGTCATGGGTGGATATGTTCCTGTGTTTAATAAAGTGCAGGCTCCAGCTGAAGCTTTCTCTGTTCTTGGGGCACTGTCAACATCACTCCCCTGGACTCTCCGGTGTCTCATGAGGGTTACTCTGAAGCCACAGCCTCTCCCTTATTACAGCACTGTACACATATGCATCCAAAGTGATTGTATAAGCCTTATTTCCTAGGGAAACAAGGCTAAACACATGCCAATAAATTACTTCTTAAGCCCTCACCCAGCCCCTGTGGCTATACCATGATATCACCCTCTCCACATTACCTCACTCCTATCCACCACCCACATCCTTCATGTCTCCTCCTTGTCCCCCTGCCATATGAAACATCAGCCCTAAGGGATGGGGTCGTGCTTGCAGCGTTGGGCTGAAGCCAGTGACAGCCCTGCCTGCACTGCATTTTAGGTGACAATTCAAGAAACCAAGTTGCTTGGCAAGTGGCCTTCCTGACAGAGCAATAATCTATCCCACTGAAGATGTGCAGCAACATTATTTGGCAGAATCAGGAAGCAGGGTACTATTTCTGAACAGCAAATGTGTTAAGGTTGTAGCTGAGGTGGCTCAGCTCATGTGGGACCAGAGACATCTGCATTGTCTTGAGCTATGTGAGCAGTGACTCCTCCTGCACCAGACGACAGGCCTGAACCTGAGGAAGGGCCCAGAAGAAAGAGGCCAGGACTAGAAGACCTGAGGGGGAAGCCTGGAGTGGAATGATACCCACAAAGGTGCAGGTGTCAGACCCAAATGCACACTGGGATGACCAGTGTGAGGGTCCCCGGGGCTGTCACAGTCATGGATCAGGGACACCTCACTGCCTTGGGTGAGGACTCAGGCCTGCAGTAACCTCATCTGGGTGTCCCCCTGATGTGGCAGTGCTAACTTTACATCATACCTCTTGCATATGTACCCAGCCAGGCGAACTGACTCAGGTCTGAGGCTTCTCTGCTTCAGGGAGAGGAACACGGGGAGATACTTTTCTGATCAAAACTAAAACTCAGGTAAGAGATAGGGGTGTATCCTCAACTGTGATGGGAGGATACACGCATGACACGCAGATAAATTAGATCTCCTTTTATTACAGCACATTTATTTGTCACATCCCTGTCCCTTTCTTGTAATTTGGTCACATTCCAGCCTGCACTTTGGTACATACAGTTATTATTTTTCTATTATTCCAGCTTTGCTTTTTGCTTCACTTCCTTGCCCTTGCAATTTTCTTTCTCACTGCGGTTTCCCCATTCCTTGCTCCTGCTCCACCTGCAGCATTTGTACTAATCGTGATTGCTTCAAGCTCTGTTTCAGACCCTATGTAGTAAAGTGCTGTATCTTCTTGCAGATATCATGGTAAAAGTATGTTACAGACGCAACCAGGATGAAGAGGCAGACAAAATATTCCATCAGCAGCTGGGAGAAGTCTCACAATCACCAGCCCTTGTTCTCACAAAGGACTTCCAGTGACCAGATGTCTGCTGGAAATACAACACAGAGGAGAGGAAACAGTCTAGAAAGTTTCCAGAGTGTGGGTAAGGAACTTCCTGACACAGCTGGCGAGGGAGCCAACTAGGGACGGTGCCCCACTGGACATGTTGTTTGTGAGCAGGGAAGGACTTGTGGGCGATGTGATGGTAGAAGGCCACCTTGGGCACAGTGATCATGAAGTGATAGGGGTTTTGATTCTTGGAGGAGTAAGATGGGGATCAGCAGAACTGCTACCCTGGACTTCCAGACACCAGACTGGCTTGTTTAGGAGCTTGGTTGACAGAGTCTCTTGGGAGGCAGTCCTGAAGACAGAGGAGTATAGGAAGGCTGGACTTTCTTCAAGGAAGAAGTCTTAGAGAAATGGTCAGATACCTGCTACACCACTTAGACATGCAAGTCTATGGGTCTTGATGGGATCCACCCAAGGGTACTGGGGGAGCTGGCACAAGAGCTTACCAAGCCACTTTCAGTCATTTGTCACAGAAGCCCAGACTGGTTTGGGTTGGAAGGGACCTCAAAGCTCATCCAGTTCCAGCCCCCTGCCTTGGGCAGGGACACCTTCCACTAGAGCAGGTTGCTGCAAGGCCCTGTGTCCAACCTGGCCTTGAACACTGCCAGGGATGGGGCAGCCACAGCTTCTCTGGGCACCCTGTGCCAGCGCCTCAGCACCCTCACAGGGAAGAACTTGTGGCTGAGAGCTCATCTCAATCTCCCCTCTTTCATTTTAAAGCCCTTCCCCTTGTCCTGACATTACAGGCCCTTGTCCAAAGGCCCTCTCCAGGTTTCTTGGGTGCCCTGTTTAGGTGCTGGAAGGCTGCCAGAAGGCCTCCCTGGATTCTTTTATTATTCATGCCGAACAACTCCAACTCAGCAGTCCTGGCTAACTGGGGAGGACCCAGTTGACTGGAATTAGCAAATGTGACCATTGTATAGGTGCTGGCTGGTCACAGAGATTGGTTCATGGAGACTGCCTGGCACATCTACTTTAGTGCAGAAGAAATGTGGCTTATCTGCTTAGCCAGCAAGAACCTTATTCTATTCAAATGAGGAGTCACTAGCACCCACATTTATTTTGTGGGGTCCTAGCCTATATGCTACTGCCACAACTGGCTGGATTTGAGTCTGACCCCAGAAAGCCCCTCAGAGAGAGGTCTGATAATGCAACAGGGCACTGCAGGAACCTGGCAGAATAAGTCTTGGGATCACCTTGGCATCAAGGTGAGGTCAGTTGTCCACCATGCAGGCATCTGAACGGGCCCGCACAACTCGTAAGATGGACTTCCCAGTGTGTAATGCTAAATCACAAACCAGCACGCAGGTACATACTGCCATGGAGACACACTTCTAGGCAGAGAGGACTTGCCTCCGCACCTGCTAATGCCACATGCACTTCATAGCACACACTTTAACACATACTGCTAAATGTGACATGATTCTCCGTAAGTGAGGAAGCAATCATTACTGCTTCCCACTTCCTTCCTCATTATCTCCCTCATTGTGCAGACACCTTCACTGAGAAGCTCCTGAGGTCGCTTCTGGCAGAGCACAGAGTCAAACCCAGGACTCTTCTGTCGCCGGAGGAAATTTCAGCTACTTTGTCTTTCTGCATCGCTGAGCTACGAAGTTGTACTTGGCTCTGCTGTGTTCCATGCCATGAGCCCAGCCACGCCATCCCCAGACATTACTGCTGTGGAGAGGGCTGTTATCTGCCACTGGCAAATCCCCATTCACACAATTAAGAGCACTTCCTCCAGCAGTTGAAACAGTAGGGGATTTGTGCTCATGAATGGAGCAGGAAATCAACCCAGGATGTCTCCAGCTCTGGCACAGGCAATTCTAACCTACCAATTATATGGCAACAAAACACAAGTGTTTCACACGCCACTCACTTGTCTCACCTCTCAATCGCTGTCATCACACAGGGGCAAGCTTCATGTTTGAATTAAATATCCAGCCAAATTTCCCAGAGGCATTCCAGTGCCTGCCACCCTGCTGTAAAGAAGCAGGTGCTCTCTCTTCACCAACTAAAGGTCATCACTTGTGGCTTGGCTGTGGGGCCCACAGCTCTTGACTACCAAGTCAGAGAGCCAAGTGCCAGAAGTGCATAGGAAGAGCCTCTGGAGGAGGATGCTTCAAAGCTTGTTGGAAAAGTGTCTGCTGGTGGGGAAATCAGCTTCTTCAGAACAAAGGGGCTGGTGATAAAGGTCTATCAGATCTCCCACAGCTGAGGCAACAGGTCTTGGTTGCACCTGGATTAATATGAGCATCACAGGCGATGCTGGGGCATGTGCAGCCATATGGGAAGGGAGGGCATGGACATAGATCTAATGAGCCTGGTGAGATGCGGGGGATTTTGTGAGAATGCTTTTGTGTGCCTCAGCACCATGCAATCCATCTATGACAGATGGCAGCTCAGAGACTTCTGAGGTGACCCTCTGCAGAGCAGATCTTTCTGGGGTTGTCTCCTAACCTGCACAATCTGTCCATGGCTGTGTCATGACGGAAGCTGAGTGCACCTCAAGATGCCACAAATCCATTCAAACAATTGCCATAGTAGATCCTGGCTCTCAGTGCTGTTACAGGACTGTCAGAGTGCACCTGGAACTCACACTGATTGTTTTACAATGATGGTGATGAAACAGTGGCACAGATTACCCAGACAGGTGGTGGATGCCCCATCCTTGGAGACATTAAAAGGCCTGGATGTGGTTCTGGGCAACCTGACCTAGCTGAAGATGTCCCTGCTCATTGCAAGGAGTTGGACTAGACCTTTCAAGGTACCTTCCAACCCAAACTATTCTATGATCTCATAGTTACCCACTCCTTATCCTTACAAAATACACAACATACACAAAAGTATCTCCTGAACCGTGCAGGTCAGGCATATGGTTCAGAGCACAGAAGCTCCTGGGTTCACCTACCCACACTCAGAATGATTTTGCTGGCTATTTCTCATTCTCCAAGGATGAGCAACTCGCTAGCAATGAACATGCAATGAACACTGAGCCTCTTGTCCCAGCCCTTGGCAGAACCTGGGGTGCTTGCTAGAAGGCGTTCAGGACTTTTGCTGCCCAAACTATGTTTGAGTTGTGTGAGTCGTGCCTGGGTCAGTGGAACAGCAGCTCTGTGAGTCACCAGGGATCTGTGAGAGCAGGGCAGAGGTTCCACAGCTTTACTAGGCTACAGGCTGTTGCAATGTTCAGTACATACATTCAGGACGGCTGTTCTGGGGTCTGTATGAGAAAGCTTGGGAGTTGGCAGTGGAAGTTTGGACAGCTGATCTAGGACACAAACTTTAGCTCTTAGAAAATGAGAAGCGATGCTGTTAAGCGAGAAAATGTACAATGATGTGTTAGTAAACCCAGCTAACCCCAGAGACGAGCTCTTGTCATTGCTTAGCAATGCTATGAAATCATATGCTCCCTTCCCAGGCCTGGGCTAGGCACTGGAAACCAATGCTGCATACAGAGGTGCAATGTCTGTCTTCAGCCAGAACTATCATTCCTAAGAAGATGCTAAGCACGCTCAGCTCCAGCACAGAGGCTGGCAAATGCAGTTGCTGAGCTCCTGCAAATCTGGCTGCATTAGGTTCAAAGTATGGAGATAGTGCCTGACCTTAGACATGTACATTTGAACATGCTGGTGTTTAATTGCTGCAGCCAAGCTGCCCCTGTGGGTCAGGATTGATGCCAGGCCTTTTACATGAGGGAAGAGGATAAATAGCTGTAAACAAAGCCAATCCAAAGGAAAAGGTCACTGCTTTCAGCCTCTGTGAGAAAAAGCTTTTGGATTGGAAATGCTAGTGACAGAAGGCAAAGTGGATAAGAAGCTCTCATTGCAAACTGGATTAGTTATCCCAGGAGAACAGAAACTGGAAGAGCAGGGTGGGCGAGCTTGGATGTCATGCGGACTTCTCTGGGCCAGTACAGTGCCGCAGAGACCACTGACCTATGTTAGGTGGTGAGGCAAAAGAGGTGAGAGATACCTTTCTGGCATAACAACAGACTGGGGGGTACGAGCAAAGCAAGACATGAACAAAAGCACCATCAGAAGGCTTGGAAAGGTGAACAGGCAGGTTCCAGATGTCACAGATTCAGAGGGGCCTGCACAGTACTGGGAGGGCACAGATTTGTGGTGGAAGTGTAACATTCCTTCCAAAATACCAGATGGATAATTGACACTTACAAGTTCATTAACTTGTAACACTAGAGCACTCCCACCTTTAGAAATGGAATCTGTTTTACTGGATGTGAACCTTTGAATCCATTTAAATGCCTGTGGCCAGGAGTTCCCATACCAAGAGATGCAGCCATTTAGCAACAGCTCTGGTAAAGCCCAAAATGCTCAATAAAATGTCTCCACTGAACCCAGACCTCCAGTTTCTTTCAAAAGCTTGCATCTATCTCCAGTGAGCAATGTGTAAAGCCGTTTGCTCCAGACAAAACATCTGGCTTGGCAGTTTTAGCTCCTGTGGGTACCTACCCCAGTCTGCTGGGAGAAGCGCAACAGACAGGTGACGCAGGCTGGTCTGGATGGAGCCATGCTTTGTACCTCTGTCCCTATGGAAAGCTGTACATGATGTACACAAGATCTGGCCAGGCCTCTCCTACCATCCCACTCCCCAGGAAACGCAAAGCTGGCAATGGCCTGCCTCTGAGTTAGTGGTGAGCCTGGAAATGACAAATTAACATAAGCTGTGAATTTACATACTTTTCAGCCATTTCTGGCCTTGTCTGAGCCTAAATAAAAGCTATGGTCCCTGGAAAATGTGGGCCCGTTTGTCAGTGAGGCATTCCAGAGAAAACATCACGTGTTCATTTAATGAAGTGAAATAAGATCTTTGTTCTGTGTGCTTCCCCCCCATCCTGTTTCTGAATGAGGCAGTTTTGTCCGGGTATTACAAGCCAATGTTCCAATCCCTCCCAGACGTTTCCCATTATCAGAGCTGCCTCTTGTCCTCCAGATCATTTTCCACAGGACTCCTGTAACAGGCTGGGAAACAAAGCCAAGAGCTCAGAAGAAAGGACCCTATTCCAGGCTTGCTGACAAGACTGAAGAATGCTGCAGGGTGTTGCTGGGACCACCCAGCCTGAAGCATCCTCAGCAAGTGAGCTAAAAAAGATGCTAGTGGTGGGAGGAGGCTCACTGTACTGGTCAGACATTTAACCAGCTCAGTAGCTTAACTTTGATGAGGTATAACCACACTGTGTGGAATTGGTTCTGGAAGCTGGTGGTAGACGACTGTGACTGAGGATCAGCTCGAGTGTACAGCACAAAGGGCCTTTGTGTTACACTCTTGAGACCTACTCATATTTTGTGAGTCCCCTCTGTCTGGGGGTTAGATTGCCCGCACTGTAGAAAAGCACTGAAGGGGGTTGGAGGAAGGGAAGGAAAACTCCAGTGAGGCTTTATGTTTGCATTCTTCTTTCCCTGTCTCAAAGCATCATCCTCTGCTGGGGGGAGCCACATGTATGGAGCTGGACCACCTACTTACTGCACAGACCCAACCAAGTCCCTTCTGACAAACAGAAACCAGCTACTGGAATGAATGGAATCAGGCTTGGCTCTGCAAGACTCCCTGTCCCATTGAGCTCAGCTGCAGAGGGGGTCACCAAGCCAGGAGGGCCTATCTAAAGAACACACATAGCCCCTTTCTGCATCCTCACATAACTTTGCCATTCTGGTCCTTGGAATATTCTGCTGAAGTTTCTCCAAGCATCACTGCTGAAGACTCTGGCATTACAGTCTACTTGACATCAAGAGTTAGCTTCAATTTAGGCTATGGCTCCAAATTAGGAGTCACACTCGTTATATAATTTTGTATTCAGTCATTAATGGTGTAAACTTGCTACAAACCTAAAAATACCCTAAAATGCTGACTGAAAATGCATAACTAACCACATTCATTCTTTTCTAGAAATTCCTCCCCTTGCATTTCTTTCATCAATAGTGGCTAAACAGGCATTTGACTGCACAGAGCCACCTCCTGCTCCTATTCTCCTACTCTACCAAGCAGAAGATTGGTTCAAGGCCTAAGGGCTTTTTTTGTTCTTTCTGAGCACAGCTACAGCAACAGCAGAAAACCCTGGCAAATTTAGCCCAGAGGAACGGTACACTGCCTCGCTTGGCTGATTCTCTTTCCCCTTTAGGGTTCGTATCTTATTCTTTCTTTTCTTGAATGCATTATACTGGAATGGTAGGGTAAACAAAATGAAACCCAACTTAGTTACATTGGTGGGGCAGAGCAAAGATCAGAGATTTTCCCCAAAGCAATGATGATTTTCCCTTGGCTGCCAAGAAACACAGCCCGCATAGAATCTGTTGTGAACAGATGATACGCTCTGGTACAGAGGCGATAGGTCATTTGTCAGTTCATACATGTTTAAGGAGATATGGGAGCCCAATGAGAGACATCAGCTGTTGAAACCAAGAAGGAAGAACAGGAAATAGGGAAAAAAGGGGTAAAGCCAAAAGGAAATACTGATGTTTGAAAGAACCATGAGGCAGATCTGGGGGGATGCACCAGAGAATGTGAAGACAGATGAGGTAACAACAGCCATGGGAAGGAAAGAACTAAATGAAGTTTTATCTGTCCTTCAGTGGGAGGGTGATACCTTGTAAGCTAAGAGAGCAGTGAACAACCAGATCACACGTGACCCACCTGCATGGGACTTTTCTTGTAGAATAAACTGTGTTTCTTTACATTTCGATGTCTTAATCACTGCTCCCTGTACAAAACGTGCAGGTTGGGGTCTTGGTGTCCTTACGGGTTGCACAGTGCACATGCAGGAGAGCCACGCTGATACCCACTGAGCTCCATAGGGCATAGCGTGGAGGTCCAGCCCTTCCAGAGCCCTTTGTAGAGCACCTTCCCAGGCAGCTCCCTCATTTGGGGAAGACACCTCTGGCATATTGCTGAGGCTGTACGAGGGCAGAGGGGTCAGGGATGCTTTTGCTTCTGGGCAGAGCCTCAGCTTCTGTACATCTCAGAAACACTCGACTACAGGGACAGCAGGACAGCAGAGGGCACAATGCAATCACTGCAAGTACAGGTTGCTTGGGAGTAGCCGGTGGTTAGACCATGCAGTAAGCACACACAGATCCTCTCCTGATGTACCTGTTCAGGGGAGAAGGTGAACACGTCACCCAGAGGAGAAAAACAGCAGCCCCCCAAAAAAAGGGGGAGAGAAAGGGAAGTAGGGTGCAGGGGTGTCCTAATTGAGGTCACAGTACATGAGCTGGTAGAGCCCATGTATGGAGCTCTTAAAGAGCATCTGATGTGAGGGGGTCACTTGGGGTTTCATTGCAATGCAAGGGACAATCTGAAATCACTTTCCACGTCCTGATGGTTCAAACATCTCAACTTGGCAAGACTCTGATCTGTCCCATCTTCCAAAACAATAAAGTAAAAAAAACCCTCAAACCCAACCCAAACCAACAGCAACAACCCCCCACGCCACGGAATCAGATGGATATCCACCATGAACATCGGTGGGGCTGAAGCCCTTACCAACAGGGGGTGACAGGCTCTGTAAGGGATCAGCAGGAGGAGAGGATGCTGCCATGTGCTAACACCATGTCCCACCAAGGCTGGTGGGCAGTGGATGGGTGGCTGCTGCCCAGCCACTGCCAGTGATGGTGTAACCCAGCCCTACCTTCCCAGTTTGAGCCCTTCATTCCTACCTTGCCCTGGTCCTTCCTGTACCCAAGGCTGGTTCTCATCCCTCTCCTTCACTCCTCAGAATCACTCCCTGCTTGTTTTCTTCACTCAGCCCCCAAAGCACATGCCTGCCTTCAGCTTTGAGGAGCAAAGCTTTTCTCCCTGGTGTTCCCCCAGACATCCATCTCCCACTCCCAGGCTCCATTCTCCAGCTCCTTGTCCAGTCATCCACCCTTCCCAGTCTCTTTCCCCAGCCACTCTACCTCACCTGCTTCTGGCTGTCTCCTCACTCCCAGTCTGATCAACCCCACTAATCTAGATCTTACTGTTCCTGTCCTACATATCCCTGGTCACCCTTTGACACCCACAGTCGCTGCCTTCTCCCTGTTTCAGGCCCAGGAGGCTTGTCCCAGTACAACTCCTTCCCATCTAGTCCTTGCCACTCTGTTCTGCATTGCAGGTAAATACCTTTCCTTGTCCAAGCTGTTCAGGCAAAGGCATCATAAAGAACAGAACTAACAGGTCCCCTGCCTCCAGCTGGGAATCAAAGACAAACTCATCCACCCCATAAAGAAATCAATGTTGCTACCCCCATCCAAACCTATGAAGACCAGGTCTGGTATCCATGCACCCACCCAGCATGCTGGGAGTGTGAAGGTCATTTGAATGGTCCTCAGCTGATGTGATGACATGGAGATAATGGACAATGTGTTCCTCCTCAGGCACAGCTCCATTTTACCTTCTCATGGTGGATTACCTTTGAAACAAAAGTACTGCTCTGTAGTAGAAATGCCTCATTTTAGTGTCTGTGTATGGAAACCTAATAAAGCAAAGCTCCTTTAAGACACCCAGCTTTGTATCCTTGGGAAAAGCAATAGATGATCTGTGGAGAAATGTACATCCCTGGGTCATTTCCTGATGGGAGGTGGGAAAGGCTGTGAAACCAGGTGGTTGTGTTCCTAATGATAGTAATTAACAGCACTGACCTTCCTGATGGGCAGGTAAGGTTTCACCAAAGCTTCCCATCATATCACAGCCCTGTAGAGTACAGAAAACACAAACTAAAGTCATTTGTTTCCCTTTCCACCCTGCTGGCAAGGCTGATCTCAGTAAAATAAAGGCAGAAGGAAGTGGGCTGGAGCTGGGAGGGCTGAGTACAGCATGAGGAAGAAAAAAAGTTGTGGCTGAAGAGTTTGGCCAAGGCTGGGGCAAGGGAAAGGAAGAGAAGGAGGGGACAGACTTTCTTTGGGAACATGCTAGACTCCATCTGAACAAAGTAACTGCTACGTCTGCACTGTAACAGCCTTTTGGAGCAGGCTCTGCAAGAGAATACATTCCAACAGGCATGGTTTTACTTTCCTTAGAAAGCTGACTGTTAGTAGAGCCAGCAAGACAACCCCTCTGTTGCAGCGTGTTACAAACCCCTGTCAGCTCCCAGCTGCCAAACGTTCACCGTTTGTTTGTACTGAAATGTTCCATTCTTGTTCTCGGTCTCAGACATGTATTTCCTTTCAAGTTCTTACAGAAATAGCATCCTTGCTTTCCGAAAAGGGGCTTGGGAAAAGAATAGTTTGAACAGTGCAGGCTTGTTTTTCCAGCCATTCCAGAATGGAGGAGAAATTCAGGAAGCTGAAGCCAAGGACTTCAGATGAGAGAGAGCAGCCATCTTTTTGGGTTTTTTCCCTTCAGATCCTTGTCTGACCGTATCAGACCCCTTAGGAAACTGTGTTCAGATTTATCAGCACAAATACCAGTCTTTCTGGGCTACAGCTAACCGGTTGCTGTAGAAATAACCAGTGAACCCTGGCTGAAAAGTATATGCTGATTCCTTTGATTTTATAGAGGAATTCACACCCCTAATTCTTGGCAGCCTGGCACATTCTTTAAGGTAAAATAATAAGGCCTCTCCGCCACTTTCCAGAGAGTTTTGGTCCAGCTGATCTATTGCCAGCAGAGAAGATATGGCCAAAAGTGATACAGGAAAACTCTTCAATGGCTGATGCCTAGCTGCATGTGTACTCCTCCCCACCAAAATGAAGTGTTGGGCTACTAGAACATTGGCCCATAGCATCCTTGTAGCGAACACGGGGTGGTATGGACTGGATGAGTGGACTACAAAGTGAGTGAAAAACAAGCTGGACAAGTGAGCTCAAAGTACACAGGTCAACACTCCAAGTCTAACAGGAAGCCAGTTCTGAGTAACATTCCTCAGAGGGTCAATATTGGTACCGCTGCCATTTAACATCCTCACCTAGAGGAGGAAAAGGAGGCAGGGAACACCTTGAAGAGTTCACAGATGGTATCAGACTTGAAGAAGAGGTGGCTATGCTGGAGGGCAGCACTGCCATTCAGGACCTAAATAAGCTGAAGAAGTGGGCTGGTAGAAACCATGCGAAGTCCAGTAGTGACAAAGGCAAAGCTCTGCACTGCTTGCACAGCCCCACTCCCAGTGCAGGCTGGCTGCTGCCTGCCTAGCAAACACCTCTGCAGGAAAAGGCCTTAGGCTGCCAGAAAACTGCTAGTTGAACAAGACTCAGAAGTGAAGTTCAGCAGCCGTGTAGGCCAAATCAATAGTGGACTGCGGAAGCAAGGGAACAAGCCAAGGGAAGGGATAATTTCCCTTTTTTCAACACTCATGAGGCTGCATCTGGAGCATTGTTTCCATTTCTGGTCTTCCCAGGGCATGAGCAATACTGATATACTGAATGGGGTCCAATGAGATCAGGGATCCCTCAGTTTAAAAAGGACAGGGACCTGCTGGAGAGAGTCCAGCGCAGGGCAACTAAGATGATGAAGGGAGTGGAGCATCTCCCTTATGAGGAAAGACTGAGGGAGCTGGGTCTCTATAGTTTGGAGAAAAGGAGATTAGTACAAAAAAAAAAACCAAACCACCCAAAAAAAAAACAAAACAAACCAAACAAAAAACCCCAAAAAAACCCCAAAACCCAACACAAACCCCCACACAACCACACCCCCCAACAAACACCCCCAACCAACAACAACGATCTGGAGCACTTAAGGAGAAGCTACGGGACCTGGGTTTGTTCATACTGGTTGGATTTGAGACCTCCAGAGGTCTGTTCTCACCAGGTTGTTCTCTGATTCTGTATGTGCAACTGTAGAACACGACAGACAGCAGGACTGAGATTTGCTTCAGCAGCCAGTGTTTTACAGCTGGGGTTTGGCCAGGGTGGTACACGGTACAGTGATCAGCATTTAATTAAGTCAACATTTCAAGCCTCCCTCCCACCCCACAGCTCAGTTTATCTCTACAGGCACACACATGTACACAAACAAGAGGAAAAGGATTCCAGGATCACTTGCTGAGTATCTCTTAAAATTTGTCTCCCCATCTTTACATCTAGAAATGGGAAAAAAGCTCAGAGCATGACATATGGTACCATTTGATTCAAGTAAGGGGCAGCTGGAGGAGATAGTGGACAGAAGACAAAGAGCTTGCCATTCCATTTGTGCCATACTGTATCGTTTAGCAAGCACATCTCTTGTGGTATGAACAGCCTCCCTGCTGGTGACAACTCAGGGCAGCTCAGAACTTCTAGATGACAAGTATTAACAGTACAACACCTTTGTGCACATCTTCATCGATAGCTGGCTCCCAGCACCTCATGCCACCCACCCCTCAACACATGAATCACACAGGCAGCACCTGTATTCCCAATGACTTCTGAACCATCTCACCCCACTGTCTTTATCTGAACAAGATGTCATCATCGTATACTGAGTGAATATTGCTTTCCTTAACTAACTGCATTTTCCCTTTCAACATGAATCTTTCTAGCTTTGGAATTACATGCTAATGACTCGGTGGTACAGGAGCATGAGGCTTGTGAAGAACATCTGCTACG
Source organism: Neopsephotus bourkii (assembly GCF_033783945.1). Classification (NCBI taxonomy): domain Eukaryota; kingdom Metazoa; phylum Chordata; class Aves; order Psittaciformes; family Psittacidae; genus Neopsephotus; species Neopsephotus bourkii. The sequence goes on along the minus strand of NW_026901771.1, from coordinate 2,685,799 downwards.
GGACTGTAAATCACTTGCAATGTTAGTCTGTGGTCCAGTATGTGCCAGAGAAAAAACCCTGACGTCCACACAACAGTGAAGTGTTTTTCTAGGACTAGTTTTGCAGCATTGGCTTCAGTTCATCCATACCTTACCAGAGCTCCTTCCTATAGCTTCAACTGTCTGACATGGTATTTTCCTTGCTTTTGATGAGTTAGCCTGATTACAAAGCAACTGCTTTGGAGGTCTTGTTCAAGGTTTCCTTTGCCTTCCTCATTTATATTCTTCCTCAGTTCATAGCTGTGCATTCATGTTGCTCATGGTATAAATCTTGATAGGTATGTCAATATTCCTTGTGCAGTTGCTGACTTCCAGAGGGAAGTTGCTGTTCACTAGCTGCCTGCTTTATTTTGAACCAAATCCAATGTCTCCTCTTTCTGCAGTGTGGGCAAAATCATTCAGTTCCTCTGTGTGGATTTGCATTTTGCTGTGACTCAGTTTTAGGCTGCACTCTCTGCTGCTTGTATGCTATGGGGTTTTTTGGTCATGTTTTTCTCTGGGTCTGTGTCGTGGTTTAACCCCAGCCAGACAGCTTGTTCACCCACTCCCCCCTCTCTTCTTGCCCTCCCCCTACTCCTGGAGGGACGGGGAGGAGAATCAGAAAGAATGCAGCTCCCACGGGTTGAGATAAGAACAGTTTAGTAACTAAGGTATAACACAAATCACTACTGCTACCACCAATAATAGTAATGATAAAGGAAATAACAAGGGAATGCTCCACTCACCACCAGCCAACCGATAACTCGCCCCCCCAGCCTGACCAAGCACCGACCGATACCCCCTCCAACCCTGCAAGCCCTCCTAGCCCTTCTGGGTAACTCTCCCGGTTACATCCAGGGCATGCCGTGCTATGGTATGGAATACCTCTTTGGTCAGTTTGGGTCAGGTGTCCTGTCTCTGCCTCCTCCCAACTTCCCTCCTCCCTGGCAGAGCATGAGGCTCACAAAGTCCTTGGCCAAACCAAAACATCATTTTCATCAGCTCTGTTCCCAGCTGAAAGTCAAAACACAGCACTGCACCAGCTACCAAGAAAGAGAAAAATGACTGCTACTGCTGAACCCAGGACAGTCTGTCCTGTCATCCAGAGTGACTCCCACTCTTCACTGGCTTTGTGTTATTTCATGAATCTTTTGGGGCATATCTCTGGGACAGGCACTTAAAATGCTGTCTTCTTAAAGTCTTTAACATCCTGCTTTCTTGGCCCAGCCTGAACTGCTAGTGCCCAGATGGAGTGTTTAGTGCTGTAGAGAGTGGATAGGTGATCTCATCTTGGCTGCATAAAAAGTAATGTTGTCTCTTACTGCTTTCTTCGTGTCTCAACAGTCTATACAGCTACAAATTCTCCATATGATACTGGGAAATAAAGGGTTAACATTGTGCCTGCTTGCTTAAGCAGTCGCTGTGCTTGGTGAAGCAGAACCATAGGAGTCAATGTTGCTAGAATGGTGAAGCAGAATTGTAGGAGTTACAGTGGCTAGGCAGAATTGTAATAGGTAAGATTCATAACTTAATATTTGAGACATTCTTGTTTAAATAGTATCTTTAGAAAGAAAAGGAACAAAAGACAGCCAGAGTAACAAAATTTGCAAACTTGACAAGTTTCTGCTTTAAGATACATAAAACTGGCTTGTACTGAACCTGAGGTTTGGATAGGAGCAGAAACCCTATAGAGTCTACGTGAAAGCAAGAGTTTACTCACGATGATGAAGAGGAACTACAGGCCTTCATCCTCACAACCCCTTAACAACCACCACCAGGAGGCACTGCACAGGCACACCAATGGGATGAATGCCGGAAAACTAATTATAATAGTAGATGGGAATAGGTTTTGCATATGTATTGGGCGTGAAGCAATCTCATGTTTAGGTAATCATTATATGTAATATAAACAAACTGAGTGGCAAAAGAAAGGTGCAAGTGATTTTGGAGGAGCAACCTCCACGCGCCTCAGTGCTGAATAAAATCATACCTACTTTATAGCTCTAACGAGTTGTGGAGTCTATCTGCGTATCACATACAGCTCTGTTTCCCTCCTTCCCTGTGATTCCCAGTGCTTCCTCCACTCACTCAGTAGAGTCTTTAGCTGTGACACAGGTTCTGCTTCCCAATCCTTTTTGAGTCTTGTGGTGGATGCTGTGGTGTGTGTGCCCCTGGGTTCATAGTCTCAGGCAGCTGCTGTTCTCTTGAAGGGAGGGGTTGTGCTGGCAAAGGAATCCCAAGGGAGCCTGGGATGTTATTCTCAGTTCCTGCAGATTTGATTCCCTTGCAGCAGAGAAGAAATCCCCATTATCCCCGCTGCAGCACAGCTCCCCTGCTCGACAAATGCCCCTGCACCAGCCTGGCAGCTGCATTGAAACCATAGCAGGGAGCAGCAATGCCCAAAGTGATGAGGCAAGCTCAGGGAGTTGAGACCCCAAGGAAGAGTCAGGGCTCCCATCACCAGGGTACCAGCCTGGTGTGAACATGGCCATGGCACAGCTCAGACAGGGGCCAACCATGAAAGAACCATGACTTAAAAGCAGTTCCCGGGCTAAGGAGGGGGACACCCCATGAAAGCATCTCAGCAGGGTTATGCAGGGGATCCTCCACAAAAGTTTCTTCCAGCTCTTTTTTCCTCACAAGCTCTGACCATCCAGCTGGTCTGGAGCTGCCAGCCAGAACCGTAGAAGGGGGAGAGCATACTCAGGACCCCAAGAAACTGCTACTGAGGTCTGTGTTTGCCACTCCATTTCATGCCTTCAAAATCCAGGAGAGCATTTGATTTTCTCTACCATGAGGTAGGCCTTAAGATTTTTTATCACATTTCAGGATCTGAAGGCTTTTGGTCCCAGGACCAGTTTTGCTGTCATTTCTATAGCACAGAACTGGAGATACTTGACATACTGATGTATACCTGCATGAAACACTGCATTTCTCTGCTGTGCCAAATGCAGGTCTCTGCATCTTGCTGGTCTTGTGATGGTGTTCATGGAGTGGATCAGGCCATGCTTCTCCTTTACTCCCTCCCAGGCTGGTGGCTGCCCTGTGCCCTGGTAAGAAAATCCAGTGTCAGCAGCATGTCTCCTAGGTCATGTTACCAGAATGAGTGATGCCTCACCACTTTCCACTTGCTCTGTCCCGTGCCAGGGAAGAGAGCAGTGTTACTGCTGCTGAATTGCTGTCCTCAGGTGCTCTGCAGTCACATGTGTGGGTAGGGGCAGTTACCTTTCCATCTGCTCGAGTGACAAGCTCTCACCTGCACTCCTGAGAGCCAGGTCTGCTTGTTGCTTTGCACAGTGCAATGCATTGCACCAGCATCCTGCTAACGTACCTCTGCCTCACCTGAACTGCTGGATGTAGCTCAGGCCCTCTGCTTCCTCTTTCCTCTCTCAGCAATGCCTATGGCACTCAGCTGTCCCTGGCTCTCCATTTTATGGGGTACCACTCCCCCACATTCTTCTTCTAAATGTCTATGCTCTCTGAAGCCCTCTGTTCAAGTACTGAATGGCTCTTCATGACTAATTTTCTTTGTGCCTCTTTCTGGTTTGACCCTGCTAAGACCTTCGTCTTCATCACATCATTCCTTGCCTGTCAAAGCAGAGTTTTCCTTATAGCCTCAGCTGTCCACTCACTACCAGCCTCATCCTGCCCAGTTTTTCTGTTTTCTCCTGGATCATTTGTGTTTGTGCAGAAATGGTTTCCCTTGGAGAGCTTCCATATGTGTGCTGTTCCCCTCCAGAGCTCTGATCACACCCTCCTTCCCCCCAGCACAGTGCTTCCCCCTCTGCAGGAACACCCATCAAAGCTCTCCTCCACTCCAGCCTTGTTCACTCTGGCAGGGAGCAGGAGGGGCATCTGCAGAGGACAGTCAGCAAGTCAGGGTCAGGATCAGGTCTGGGGGAAGTAGCATCCATTCCCCATCACATCCATCTGTTCACACTGTTGTTATGTTCTGGATGCCTTCTTTTGCACTTTTTCCCCACCAAACTACCACCCTGTCACCATCACCACTACTTGTGCGCTGTTCCTTTCCAGTCCTTTCCCTCTGAGCTCACTTTGTCTCCTGTCCGTCACTAAGTTCCTCACCAGTCCCCACTGCCCACAACACATTAGGCTCCAGCTCACCTCTTTTGTTGTCTTTCCAGAAATCCCCCATGCCCCTGCTCTGCTCCCTTCTGCTCCTTCCCATCCCTTCTTTTTCCCCTTTGTGCAATGCCCATGGGTTTGCCTGCATTAAGGAGACAGCCAACATCATACCACCTACAACTTGGAGGACATTTGAGTGTTAGCTGCCAGCAACTGAATCCCTCCTGCTACTGCACCTCTCCCCATCATCGCACCTCTGGGTAGCCACTCAGACCAGCACCACAGACGTTTTCCTGGGTTAATTTCCAGTTGTAAAAGTGAGCTAATCTGAATCATCCTGCAGCCTTGTGCGCCAGGTCCATGTAGGGGGATAAGAAATGGCCAGGAGCACCCAGAGGAGCAGGAGAACTGGAACAGCCCATTTTGTCAGCACTGCAGCATCATGGGAGCTAAACAGGACTACACACCTTGCGACAAATCAACAACAAGGGCATGCTATTTGGCTTCTTTGAGCAGCTCGATGACTATCATGGGTCTTCAGCCTTTCAGGGAGAGGTTCAGACATCTTTCTTGCTGAGTAACGCTATCAGGGGACTGCCAAATGATGCAGTTTAAAGGTAATTTTGCTCAAAAGCACAATCAGAGTAAAAAATGTGCCCTCTGGCTCTGCAGGCACAAAGTCCAATGTCAGCACCAGTAAATATGGGCCCTGGGTGATAATACAGATAATAAATAAAAGGACTGATGAGGTTTGGTTTTCTTTTGTTAATGTGGTGAAACTCTGCTGGGACACTGCCTTAATAGGGGTATACAATGAGTGTAAAGTGAGAGCAGAATGAAGCCCTACAAGCATAGCTCTTATTTCATGCAGAAAAGGCTGTTGAGGAAGAACTCCCTGAAATCAGAGGAAAGTCATTGTATTGCTTGGCACCTGTCCAAAGTGATTTCATCTTCTGCTCAGGATTAAGATCCATTAATAGCCTGAAGGCAGCAGTTTCCTTGCCAAAAAATACCTTTCTTCCCCCACCGCCTCCCAGTTTGTTTTAAACATGAGGCCTTGCAGGTCAGGAGTGAACACTCAGCGAGTATTACTTGCATTATGAAATGAAAGTGCAGCAATATCATTTTCTTTCGAGCAAACACTGAGTTAATTAAAATGTGCACTCTGAACTTGGCAAATTGCAAATTATTCATGATAAAGGTATGGGTCTGTCTATTGCAAAGGCAAACTAATAATAGCCAGAGATAAAGCACCAGCACAGCAGCTGTTAAGACTAAGCCAAGCTAAAAGTTTTTCTGGCAAAGCTCTATCTCTGAGAGCGTCATTTACCCTCAGCCCACTCTCTGTCCCAGACCAATATAGCAAAGCTGGCAGAAGCCTTCATGTAAATGTGATTATGCTGGCCAGAAGATCCTTTCAGCCAGAGAGCTGAAAGAGAGAGGTTTTGCTCTTTTTGAGGAAACAGCAAAATCTGCATAGGCCAAAGCACTCCTGCTGACCGGATTGTGCCGCAGGAGGGAGCAGGGTTGGTACAGCTAGATGGAGGTGACATTCAAAGGCTGCAGTGAGAAAAGGTTCCATCACTCAGAGGCCTGATCCACCTGACAAGGATCACACTCCTACCATACTCCTGCCCTCATCTCATGGCCTTCTACTGAGTAGCTTTTTCCATAGGAGAGCCATGATAACAGAAGGCTCATCTACTATCACCTGCACCTCTGTATCACCATGGGTAGCTGTGCAGGTCTCCCCTTGGGTCTCAAGAGGCAATCAAGGACCCAAGCAGCTAGAATGTGTAGTGGGGCTGGGCAGATGTGCAACAAGAAACCTCGAGTGACCAGTGCCACCAGAGCTGATCCTGACCAAAAGCAGCAGCAATTTCCTTGTTGACAGAGCCAAAGCAATTTTTCCTTAGGGTTTTGTGCAAAGGACATTGCAAAGGGAGGGGGAGAATAGCACTTATTTTCAATACTACATCAATAAAAGTCTGTGTACAGACTGAAGAGATGACTTACCCTTTCCCTGCCTTCCCAAACTCCTTTCTATTGCTTTGCTGTTATAATCTGAGTTCAGTTGATTTGTGTAGTGCCATCCCACTTTCTTTCCACTGCATCTGTCACTCTCTGGCAGATTGACCTGAAAACACAAAGTCACTTTAATAATCTGAAAATCCCAGGCAAAATGCTTTCATTCCTACCTGTGTAAATCTGGGACAATCTCATCTGCTTCAATACATTCATTTGACGGACGATGGAAACCAAATAGCTATCTGAAAAGTATGTGGGCTGTGAAGATTGGCCAGCTTGCTGCACATCCACACCAGTTTGAGAGGAAAAGCTTTTTTGTGAGATGACATGGTCTGCTTGCTTAAGGTTAGCCCTTATACCTAGCTTGGAGGAACTGGTGGAATACTTGTAAAAGATGCTTAGAGAGGATCTACTGGTGGAGGTGGGGTGTTCTTGCAGTAGGTTGTGGCAGAAGTATACCAAATCTTTGATGAACTATTTTATCTAGGTTTATGCTAAGGAACAAAATATCTGCCCACCAGTAACTCCAGAAATGCTGGTTACTTATTCCTAGCTAGGAAGACAGGTTGGCTTACCACACATACATTTCCCAATCCTTCAGGCAGCTCCCAAAGGCACTGCCAAGAGACACTGGGACTGTAGCAGCCTTAGGGAGACAGGGGAAATGTTGCTGCACAGATTCTGCACTGCTGGGGCTGCAGAAAGTATCTATCTCTGTTTTCAGGCTGAGCATAAGAGTGTGGACAGGGGTTGACAGCAGATCTACTTCAGGAGACAAGGCAGGGGATTCCTTCCTCTTCTTTCAGAGCAGGAGCTCCAGGAGATGGCTTCTGCAATATGGGCTGGGTACCATGCAGATATACACAGCCCAGCTATGCCATCCTGATCTGCTGGGGAAGCATCTCCTCATCCCCAGAGAAGATCACTTATGTTTGCCCTTGCCTCCACAAAGGAAACAGGAATGAGTGGGGAATCTGCTGCAGGCATTCTGTGTTGAATGAATGACATAGGAGTGTTTGTCTCTCATCTGAAGGTGCCATCTGCAATGAGTGTCTCTCTCACAGAAACTGCAAAACTTTAGGAGGTGTGTTGGAAGAAGAGAATTTTCATTGTAAGGAATATTTCAACAAAAGGGAAGGTGAAACAACATCCAGCTACAAAATAAAAACAAGGCCAAGTATGACTAAGAGGGGAGACATCTTTTACCTCTAAAGGCATCCAGAAGGAGAGGAATTCAGATTGAGCATTGAAACCCTCAAAGACTCATACCAGGAGCAGATTGGTACAGGTACCCCTGTAAAATGAAGCCAAAACAGCTCTTCAAGAGCTTGCTGAAATAATAGGCAGATAATAGGTGTCCTGGGGCACCCAGGTTTTAAAACGATACTTGACTGAGGAGCCACCTGGAGGTATGAATGGGCAGAGTGCTGAGTGCCTATGGAGGACACCACATCTGACAGCCTGGAACAGCTGGAGCCAAGGAACGTAACACTACAGCCTTGACATTCATGGCAAAGCATCTGTGTTTCCATTGTGCGTGTGGAGATCAGATCACTGGACCATGCCATGGGCAGGATAGGAAAGCAGAAGACAGTAATACTTGTTGTAGGTGGCAAGGAACCTTTCAAAACCTCTTTTCATGGAAGGTAGAGATGAAGGTAGCTCTGGTTATTTGTCACCAGTATCTCAGAAACCAAACTGAGAACCAAAATCTTGTTGAGCTGGATATTGCCCAGGGGACATAACCCAGGCTATGGGTTTCTGCAGGGAGGAGAGAACTGACTGCATCCACTCTGGGTCAAGGAAGCCTATGGTCAATGTGCCCATATGTTGTGGATGTGTAGCAATCCCATCCCTTTTCCTGGCAGCTTTGTACCACCCTTTGAGGTGGAACTCTCCCTTTGGCAGCTGCCCCAGAGCATTTGGGAGCTAATTTTGTGAAGTATTATCAGGCTTTCATAACTGGATTTGCCACTGAGAGCTCTGCAAAGAGCAGGTGGGAGCAGAACAAACATCAGCTCTGCTCATCGACTCCGCTCAGTGAGTCCCAGGAAGACAGTGGTAGAAGAAAGAGAGCTGCCCTACAGCAGCAGCCCAACCCTGCCTCTCCTCCTGCCTGCCTTCTTACCCCAACCAGAGACACCCAACTCGGTGCTGGGGCTGGCACTCTACCAGCTATAGCATCTGCAGTTGCTCCTTGTAACCAGCCTCTTCTCCAGGCTGCGCTATTTATTAAGGGTATAAGTGAGCTGAGGCCTGTCAATAGCAAGAACATTTGCTATGCTTGAATCTCTGCCATCCTCACAGGCTTGCTCAGCTGAATTTTTCTAACTGGGTGAAGCAGAGGTGGTTTTCTTAACCTGATCTTCTCATTGAGAGGCTCAGCAGCCCCTGTTGCCTTCATGTGAACATTAATCTTATCATCTCCTCCAGGTTTTGTTTGTGTTGAAATGTCACCTGTATAAACTTATCTCTGTTTAGGCCATGAAGAATCTCATTCATGGAGACTCGTATCTGCACTGGTGAGGCCAAATGGGAAATGAAAAAGCAGTATTTTCCCCAAAATCCATCACAGAAGTTGCCAGCCTGGCGCTATAGGGTGAAATGAGACTTGCTGCAAACTGCTGTGTGGCAGGCAGGCAAGTCTCCTGCATTGGCCCCAGTGCTGCCTGTGTGTGAGTAAACAAAGGTCTTCACCATGGGAGGATTGTATCTCTGGCAGCAGCAGGACTACCTGGGAGCTGTTGTCCTCACCACTGCTCTAGACCAACAACTGCTCACTCCGTATGTGGCTGCACCTGTTATTAACTAAAACAGGATGAGAGGTCCAGATGCTGAGGGGCATGGCGTGAGTCATGCTGAGCCACCTAAATGCTCCACCAGAACAGGATGGCTGTGCCCAAGCCCCTCTTCCCTGCTGACATGCCCACAGACATTGTCAAATACCAAGAAAGGTGCTACCTATATTCATGCAATATGTTCTTCAGAGGCTTAAAAGTGAATCCTGGGCTTTATGCCGGACCTGTTCAAGGGGCTCTTATGTGAACAGAAACTGAGACCAAACTCAGGGGCAATTGGTTCCTAAAGAAATAAATTGGAACTGTCCCTTCACAAGCTCTTACTCAGTGCCCACGTCTTTTCTAGGCTGATACTGGTTGGCACAGGCCTAAAAATGACCAAGGCCCACATTAACCATTAATCCATGCAGATGTTCAGATTTATTAGTATAGACAAAACCTCTGCTAACGCAGCTGCCCAAACCTGGTGCACTTGTGCAGGAGCTCTGACTGCATGGCAACCCAGCACACCCGCTCGAGGGCAAGCTGTGCCCCAGAGAGCAGGCTGTAACAATAAACACATTCTTTTCTTGCAACGTATTTAAGATAAAACAAACTCATCTTAAAACCTAAACCATAGGGCTGTGTCTGTGCCAACCAGCACTGCTTAGCACAGGGAAGGCATAATAAATATCTCTGGCTGCCATCCTACCAGATCCCTTGGCAGCCCAGAGCTAATTTCATTCATTCATCTGTGTGCAATAGCAAAACCACATGCCAAGCACTAGCTACAAACTGACATGTCTCAGCTCCCTCCTGGCCAAGGGAAATGTCCCAGCCTTCTGAACAAAGGGACTGTGTAAGACTGGAAACAGGCTGGCACGTTTGAAACAAGGAGCAGCTCCAAAAACATTCCCTTTTTCCCCTCCCAGTCAGTGCAAGCTGTTGAAACAAAAGAAGTTCTGCCCTACTCCGCTCTCAGGGAGGTGAAGAGCTGCTCATGCAGAAGCACAGGAGAGGCAGAGCTTTTGCAGTCTTCTTCACCAACCTCTGTTGACTCACTCCATCCCTCGCTTCTGCTAAGTCCACCCCTGCAATGCAGAGTCAGACACAAGATGGAAGCACAGAGTAGCTGTATCTTTTACCTTTCCTCCAGCCAAGCAGCCTGGGGCTCTCTAGGCGTTGCATACCCCTCTTCACCACGCTGTTACACTGCAAAAGGGAGCCTTGGAAAAAGAGGTATTTCACCCTTGGAGACAGGCCTGCCTGCCCATATGGATGTGACAGTCCAAACGGATGCCAGCTCTCTCAAGGTCCCTGTGCTGGAACCACATGGGGCAGAGAAGGGAAATATTCAGGATACAAGCGTCAGAGGAGCCTCTCTAAACTCATGTTCAAGCCTGGTGAAGACTTTTTGCTGTAGGCCCCTTTTGCAGAAGCCTGGGAGCATCCCCACAGCAGCACAGAGTGCAGTGGGAATGGGTGTATAGGGCAGCCTAGCTTTGCTTTAAACATAAACCTTCTTTAGTAACATTTCTTTGTTAACTTCTTCTCTGACCTCCTCCTGTTCTCTCTTTTTCTCCCACAGACCAAAGTAATTCCCGATGTCTCCTCTCCCCTGTCCCATCCCGTTCTGCACGTATGAGGCAGCAACACCCTGGCTGGACTCTGGCTACCTTGCTCTTGCAGGACATGATGTTCTTCTGATGCAGCTGGCTGCACTGCACACACATCTGCTGAGAGGGGTGAGATGAGGCAGCAGCCCAGCCTGTGCAGGGCTTTGCAGAGCACTGAGGACTGCTCTGGATGTCTAGCACTGTGCCCATGAAAACACATTCCTGAATTCAGGGTCATTGCTACAGTAACTGAGCCATGTAGTTTTGCTCCCTGCAGGCCAGGGGACCGGTTAGTAATACACTGTATCACAGATCAGCAACCAAGTCACAGCAAGAGCAAACAATTCCCTAAGCACCACAAAGGGAATTTTCAGCAGGGCAAGGAACTAAACCTCATGTTCCCAATCTACTCTTTGCCTTTTCACAGCTGAAGCAGCTGAAAATGGCCAGAAAGAAGTGCGAAGTTTCTTTCAGAAGTTGAAAGTGCTCTTCCAGAGTGAGAAGATGACACAACTTTGCAACAGTGGCTAAAGAGCATGAATTTCAACCTGCCTGAGATAAGGGTTTCCTGCCATCTGGGTGTAGGTAATATGGCCACAGGGAAATATAGTCTACAGGAGCATATAGTCTATAGGTCACTATAGGAAATGCAGGACTCTTCCTGGAACAAATGGTGCTGTTTACTAAGCTACTTTCGAATGCCTCATGTACAACAAACTGCCTGTGAGTGACTAGTCTGGCACTAGAAGGGGTGGTTCTATGTGGCTAAAGCAGGCACTGCAAGTAAGATACTAGAACCATCAGCCATGTTACCTCTCAGACAGAAAACCCTCTCAGTCACAGTCTCCTGCCTGCAATCCTCCGCTCCACACAGGAGGAGCATCTTCTACACAATCCTGGTTCCCCATTAGCTGCAAGGAGACACAGACATGCTCTGTGTTTTGCTACAACATCATTGCTATGGTCCCATGGGCACCAGCGAACCAAGGCAGTATTTTAATACCTAGTTATCTCTTTGCAAGTTGAAACTACATAAGCCATAAGATGTGTGTTTGGGTGGAAAAGGCTGGCTCTAAACCTATCACAAAATAATACACAAAAAATTGAAGGGATTAACATCCTGAGTGCATGTGCCAAAAATACAGGCCACAAACAAGAAAAATCTATCCAAACTGAAGGATAACATGGAAACAAGTACTCCTTTCTGGGAATTCCGGATCCTTAAAAGTTGCTTCCAAAGGGCAAGAACAGCTTTTGCTCCTTGTGCAAAATGGGAAGCTCAAGGTCCTCCTCCAGTTCTGAATTTGCTGCTTTTTGTTTTCTTGAACTTTCTATGGGCAACAGAAAAATGAGCAGCGTTACCACAAACATACCACACTAGTGAGCGCAGATTTCCATTGAGAAGTCATTTCTATTGCTATCAATCTGTTAAAATGATTTTTGCTTATGTTAAAACAGCTCCAATGGCAAAGCATCAGGGGAATAGCTATGTTTTGCTAGCCTTTCAGTTCAGATCTCACACCATTCTTCTTTCACTGCTGAAGCTTCAGCAAAACCTCTACAAAGTTAATGAAACTTCAGGCTTTGCATTCCCATCTGACAGCAAAATTAAGCAGAAAAAGTATTAAACCAACAGGCAACAGTTTTCAGTCTTTTAACACACTTGGTGAAGAAATAAAAAGGCCATGATTGCACTCTGCCCCTGTCTGTGGGACACCTACAACATAAATCTCAACCTATTATTTTATCATTTGAAACCAATCTTCCCAGGTCCACTGGGTTTAGTGAACTGAGAAGCCTCCTGAGCGTGGAGCTAAAGAAATCATTTCCCAGCTAACAGACTATTGCACCAGCCTTCTGTGGCAATTAATGTGAGGTGTGACTGACCATAGAGTCTTCTTACATGAACTGTTTTAATCATTTCACAGACTGCTATATGCATACCTAAGCTCTCTTGAGCTCTTCGCAACAGAGCATCCTCATAACCTCCAAAACACATATGAAGCTCCACTTCATATCTTTGCAGCCACAGTGATATGCAGACTTTTTCAGGTATCTATGAACATGTTCCAGCATCAGTAACAAGAGTTATGTCAAGCACCAAGCCCCAGGTTTGCTTGAGCTGAAAATCAGAACTAGGGCACAGAAGTCCCTTGTGCTGAAAGCTGTCCTTGCTCTATTGCTCCATACTGCTGAAACGCTGAGGGTAAGGCAGAAAAGGGGAGTTTTCACTTGGAAAGTCCTTTTCCCAGCAGGTCTACTGTATCCAACTACAGCTAGTGATACCAACAGACCCAGGTACCTGCTGCTTAGGAATTACTGCCCTCTATTCTCTCCTTACTCCACACACTGAGTCCTGGCATGAGCCAGTGTGGTCTGCATCTAACTCTCTGTGCAAAGGAAGACGAAGGAGAGGAGCATTCAGCAGTGAAGATTCTGCAGCAGAAAGGGCACTGCTGACCTCCTCTAGTGGCAAAACTATCATGAACGAGGAGTTATCAGGGTCTTCTTAGAGGCTGTGTGTGTCTAGGAGCAACAATGTCATTTCATTCAGGATTCAAGCAGCCTGCAAACTGAGGATCCCCAAACTTGGGTCACAAGATCATGTCATCAGGAACAGATGCAACCACATTGGCTCTTGCCTGTCCTGTGCCATGCTGCATCTGCAGCATGATGGAAGGGGATGGTCAATTGCCCAAGCAACATTCACATGCTGTGCTGACGTAACTCACATAGCAATGCTTTAGGTGAAAAGCAACTGTAAGAAACTCTTTCTTCAGGAACTTGCAATTCACACCCAAAGAAGCAAATGAGGACAAAAGGAAGGTGCTAAGAAAGATACGAAGCCACAGTCCCATGTGGGATGGGTACCACAAATGCAGAGAACCATGTGGCTACTGTGCAGAAGATTGCTCTGGCAGCATAAAGACATGATGCATAGGAAACAAAACCTTCACAGTTTGATAAACAGCTCATTCGCCCTAATTACAGGTGTTGTTACCAAAATTCGTTTGTACTGGGCTCTTCCTGCAAGCAGCAAAACACTTCTGCTTGCTTTTTGCCCACATCTGAATCTGAATCAACTTAACCTTTCAGTGTGAACTATTAAAAGCTTCCTAACTGTGCTGTGTGACGGAGTTGCTTTCAAGCTCTGAGAGACAGAGCCGATGGCGAAGCACTCAAGTGCTGCGTACCCCAGAGCTGCAACAGCCGTGCTGGGCAGCGGGGCGTGCTCTCAACGAGTAGGACTGCTCCAGAATGTGCCGTCCTGGCTGAGTGACAGCCTGCCCAGGACAGGCAAGAGCAAGGGAACCTGACCCGCTGAGCAGCAGGGAGGCGCACCTCAACACAGGAGCCGCTTGAATTTCAAGGGCAGTACAAGGCTAACCGGAGGCCACAGATTCTGGCAGGAGTGAGGGTGATCCTGCCCTCGTGCCCTTGTACTGGAGACGGGGAGGAGTTTTAAACTTGTTTCTCCCCTGTTTTGCCACCAGAGGGCACGGCTCCCTTCCCTGTCAAGGGGACGCCTCAGCCAGCAAGGGCACGAGGATTGTTTGCGGGAGGAGTTTGATGTCCTTTTTCCCTCACTTCTCCCTATACCTGCTTTTCAGCCTCTTGGCTGGACCTAAAGCTCTGTCTGAGAAGAAGAAAGTAGCAGAGAACTTCTACAGAGACGAACGGGAAGGCAGCTAGCTGCCACTTCACGTGGCTTGCGAGAGCATCCAATATGGCTCAGTCTTACCTGGACCCCAGCTGGGATCAGCTCCGCCAACATGCAGTGTCTCCTGCTTCACTGTGCCACAGGCCTGTGCAGCGAGCAGAGCCCTGCCTTGGGGTCAGTGATACTTCCTGGTGCCACAGGACAAGCTGTGCAATCCTGTACTGTCTCTTTCTGAGGCAAAGAAGATATGCCACCCTAAGTCTGAAAAGCCTTGTTAAAACAGGATGAAGCATAAACAGATGAAGCATAAAGCATAAAGGCAGTGGGTTGCCCCTTTTGTCCCTCAAAACTCTTGGAAATAGGCTTGTACTTAGAACATAGCACTGAGCACCTTGCAGCTTCTTTTCTGCTGGAAGTCATAACCATCTGCCTCATCCCTCAGGAGTAACATCCCATCATCAGACTCGGCATAGGTAGGTGAGGCTTGCTGCTGCTTGACCTGCATGTGGGAAGCAAGCTGGATACTGAACCAGATACTCACTCCTCCTTCACTGCCATTTCAGAGCCACACATGCAGGGGAGAGAGTAACACAACAGGGATCATTTTCTGCAAAGGCCAGTTAGTGAACACAAGGTTTTACTCTATTTCTTCTTCCGCAGGCACTGCCAGCACAGTGTGACAACCAGCATACCCTCTGCTTTGAGGTGATAATGGAAATCCAACCAGAGCAACCACAGATTAGAACCATTTTCATCTTTTTCCTTTTTTTTTACCATAAATAAAATATAGACTAAAATATAGGATGTTAGTGATGCCTTTGGGAAGTCAGAGTAAGATGAGTTCAGGAATACTGACAGAAAACGAAGAAACACTGTGCATGGTTGCACTTCCACTAGCCTGAGGCTCAGTCCTACTCAGTTTACTGTGGGGCTTTTCAAAAGCCATTGTGAAACAGAAGACTTTAGCTTGCAGCAAAGCTGGCCACCTTTTCACTAACAAATGCATTTCCAACCCAGCATGGGCTAGATGATGTTCTGTGAGGACTCAGGGCTAATTTCCCAGCTGTATTTCTCACTGACGAGTGTTTAAAGGATTTATGCAAATCCACTTCAGGTAGTGAAGTGCTGGCAAACTGCTGTTCCTCATAAGACACACATGGCTGGTCTCCGACAGTGGCATTGTCAGGTTTTGGATGATTTTGCTGATTACAATAATGAAAACTTGTTTTTAAACATTAGAAGTCAGAAGAAACAAAAACTGAATCAGTGAAACCCTTGGCTTAGTTTGAGAAACATTACTGATCACAGCTCCAGTCTGGTCAGTGCTTCTATTATAAACCTATATGTTTTCTCTCTAGGAATTTTTCCTTGAGCTGAAACCCAGCATAGCAGTCACAACCACTATTGATCCTTACTGCTTTTACTGCTGCAGCTGAGACGCCTCTGGAAAACATACATTAAGTCTTGAATTAGATCATAGATCCTTTCCTTTTTGAACCTTTCCACTATTACACTAGCTTTGGACTACATTGCTCAAACCTCCCTCCCCTCATCTGTGCATACTTCTTGACTACTATTCTAGAGCTTAATAAAGAGCAGTATTTTAGCTACAAGATGTTTAATACCACCTCTTTCTTTTTTGTCTCTGCAGGGCAGTATGAACCTTGGCAGAAAGGATCTCCTTTCCTAAATAACAGTTTTGCTGCATCACTGCTATTCACCTCCTGCTTTCTGCAGAGCTCCATTGATTTCAGCTCAGGAAAGGCAGCTGAAGCTTCACATCAGTAAGAATCCTCCCGAAGCAGGCTCCAGCAAACCTGGCCAGACTGCAGCTCACCTACCAGACCAGCACATGGAGAGTGTCAGGAAGCTTTGATCCTCACCTAAAGTTACCTTGTAAAGTGAAACACCAGTTATGGATAATTTTTAAGAAAATCAATGGGATTTGCTGTATACCATTGCTTTTCTTCAGTTCTGAACAGCCAGGGATATTGCCAGGAGCCAACATTTTCTGGGTTGCTCATGCTAGTCTGCCTGTGCTGCCCTCAGGGACACCGGTGGAGCAGGGATTGATTTGAGGAAGCCTGGAGAACGATGATATCTCTGGGTTTGCTGGGAAAACTTTATTCAAAATAACAAAACCTGAATAGTTTTTCTTAATTCTCTCACTTTTCCATCTTTACTCCCCTGTTTTCATTAGCAACTGGGATAAGGAGGAAAAAGGGAGGTGAAAAATAAACAAACAAAACTGTTTCTTTAATAGAAGGGCGAGAGGGTGCATCTGTTTCTGCCAAACAAAACTGAAATATTGCATCTAACCAGAAAAGCTGTGAAAGGGGTTGTTGGGGAAAACCCTGTCAGACTGTTTTCATGAGTATTTTGATCACCATCACCATTATCCTACCATGCCTTCAAGCAGTACCCCGCGGTGCTAGGAAATACTGATGATTCCTTCAGAAGTCCTGGATCCAGAAACCTCAGTTCCTGAGAGAGGGTCAGGCCATAAAAGCAGGAGGGTGTAAGCAGTGTCACACAGGCAATCCCAGCTGTGGAGCTGGTGATTCGCTTCTGCCCCTGGACTAATGACCACCCCTTCTTTGTCACATCCTGGCCTTTCACTGCCACAGCATACAAACAACAAGCAACTCTCAAGCAATAAAATAATCCTTTGCCAGAAGAAGTCACCTTGAAATATCTATGCTTTCATCAAGTAACGTTCTGCCTAAGGGAGATCTCACACAAGCCCTGACTTTTTCTTTCCTCCAAGAATAAGGTATCAGGCAAGGATAAACCAATGATAACATCATCAGCTCTAAACTGCTAGGGACATCCTCCTGAAGGAAGCTGGGCTGCATGCTTTGCCCCAGGGCCTCAGAGCCACAGGCAATGGCCAGTACTCTCTGTAGGAAACTGCTTAAACTCAGTACCCATCAAAGCTGTGGCTGTCTAGACTCTAAGTCCAAGAAATACTTTTGCCCATTTGCTTCTGAATAAGGTCAAGATAACAGACTGAGTGTCAGCTTCTCCCTCCAAAAGGTCCCAGAGAGGAGACCTCTCACCACAGTAGCACATCTTGCAGTTGTGTACCTGTGCACTACACACAGGGCATGTAAGAAGTGTCTATGAGCAGTATGTTACATGATCAGCAAGTCAGAACAATTTATCCCAAACAAATCTAGATGTAGCCACTGGACAGGTTTATCCAATGTTTAATAAAGCTGGTGCCAGATGCAATATAGGTCTGCTCAGAAAAGACAGAGATGCTGGTATTTGGAAGAGATTGTACTGTGAGAAAATGCTATAAAAGTCCATAAGCTGTCAACTGAAGCTATTTGCTTGACTGCTATCAGAGCTGGGAGGGTACAGCCAGAGGTAACTCTGCAGGCAAGAAAGACCTTTGCCATCATTGCCCACCGAAAGGGCAGCGCTGCTGTCTGGAACAGATCTTACCTGTGACCCATCTGTAAAATTAATGTCTAAGAACAAGGAAACCAAAGCTTCATAGTTTATAGAGGATTAGGGGCTTAGTTTTCCTGCTTTGTCCAAGTTCTTTCTACAGTGAAGGGTCGAGGAGTACACGTAATTCCACAGGGTGAAGCAAAAGGATGGGAAATAGGGTCTTGCTCTGTGCTGGGGAGGAGTTACACAACTGTAAAGGAAAAGCACTTTCACTTTGTTGACTTTGACTTTGAACAGAGTGAGTGATTTCTCATATTTCAAATTTTCATTTATATTTGAGACAAGCAGCTCTTGGCATATTACCTTCTCCTATGGGTATATCCCAGACTCACTCCGTCCTTAGTGTGAAGGACTATCCTGGAAAAAATTAGGCATGTTGAGGGGTGAGTCACTGCCCTTGCTCCTTCAGATGATGCGATGTGTTCAGTCCCCATGGAAATTATGGAGAAATGCACCCTCCCTATTAATGGGTCGGGCAGAAGAGGCACCCCAGCCAGCTCTGAAAGACTGATACAGACATAACAGCACTGGTCTTTGCAATGTCTCTTGAACTCATTCAGTTTGTGACCATGTTCTGCAGGCAGCTCCAGTCACTGCAGTAACTGGTGGACCATGTCATGAGCAAGAGGGAGCTGCCTCCCTGGAGCAGCTTGGAGCAAGACTAACACAACAGAAGGTGGGGATACCATGCTTGTGCCTGAGCAAAGACTAACTCACTCCAGATGGTTCAATGACACACAAAGAAAGGAAAGATCAGCCATGCAAGGTACCTGTACAGAAACGGTCCTTCTCCACTGCATTCACCCTGACACTGGTCTGTAAAACTAAAAGGCTGCTTGCAGAAACTGAGTTTGACTGGCCCTCATGCACTGAGGAGGACCACGAAACCGTATGACAACTGCTTGTGCTTCCCTTGGCTTCAGGCCACAGAAGACCCCAAAGTAAATGAAGGCAAATTAGGAAGAACATTAATGTTCTGGCTGCCAATGTGCTGTGTACAGCTTGCTTGACCCAGAGAGGACAAAAGGAAACAGGGAGCAGAGTACTACAAGGTTAGCAGTTACCATCTGCTAAGCATTTTGCAAGTGGCTGCCCCCACGACTGGATCTTTTTGTGAAGATGCTTGGAAAAAGTGAGTGAGTTATCATCAGGAGAAAGCAGGGAAAAGACTAAGCAGCAAGTGAATGAGGCAGAGGAAGCTGAAGTTATTTTGTGGGGTAAAAAGGCCCTCAGCATCAGTGGGAGTCTGGGAGGAGAGGTCTGGGTTAGGCAAAAACATCTGCAAGTGAGTATGGGGCAAGCAGACACACAGAAGGGGATGGAGTGAGGGGCAGCAGGAGAGCAGGGGAGCACTGTATGTAAAGGGCACTACAAGGACCACACCAGAGATAGAAGTCTTTCCTGTAGGGGTCACAAATCACAGTTACAGTGGCTGGATTAAGGGGACATGCCATGTAAACAGAAGTGTTTTATCCAAAGAGCATACCTGTTTGCTAAGATAAGAGGCAATTTTTAACCTTGGCAGCTGCATCACCCTGTCTCCCCAACAAGACAGATGAAGCCTGATGGATACAGGGCTCAGCAGTGCTAAGGGCTATTTCTTGTTTAAAGTTCCTGACTTACACAATGATAATGGAAGCCCAGGAAAGAGCTGCTCTGCCCTCCTACCTCTATAGGTCACAAGTTTAAGGCTTTAGTATTGCCATCTCTGTTTTTAAACACCGAAATACCCAGGCTGGGCCTGGACCCATGTATCTTTCCCACTGGCTGGCATTCTGCAGCAACAGCCTCATTTGTATTCTGTCTTTGATTTGAGCAAAAAAACCCCACCACACTGCATTGCCACAACTAGGCAATTCCCCACTGTGATACAGAGATTGCCACACAGTCACTCTTAAGTTCAACATGTTCCTGCTACCATATTTTATTCATACTGATGGTCTGCTTCACAGTGTGTTCCCAGACTTCCTTTAAAATTTAAGCTCCAGACTTCTAGCAAAATACATAAAGCAAAGTGAGTATCTTTTTCTATGTAGCTGTACAATGAAGCTGCCTCTCCTTCAAGACTGATCTATCAGATTTCAGGCTGGGTTGGTTGTTTCTTTTCCCCCCAAGCAGGGCTTGAGTATCTTCCTGTACAAAAGAGAAATTTGTAACTTCTTAAAGAGCTATTGTCTATAAAGACCTGCTCCTTTTCCAGTTAAAAATGAATTTCAGGCTGTGGAGAAGTTTGGACTGGATGATTCCACAAACGTGCGGCTTCCTCCAAGACTGTATTCATGAGTGGACGCCACCAGGACATGCAAAGTCCCTGACACCATAGCAGCTGTTGGGGCCCTGTATTTCTTCATAAGCCCCATACACCCCTTCTGTTGGGGTTTATAGTATACCCATATACTATAAACCCCATAACCTCTTCTGCTGGGGTTTATAGTCTCAGTGGCCACTTCTGGATGGATTTTTGCACAGTAGCCTTTTCCTCACACTCTGATTTTGTTTGTGAAAGGAAATTCTCCTAAACTGAGGGGGTAACTTCAAGTAAAGCATTGCAGGGAATCTGACAGCTTTGTGGGCCAGAGCCATCTTTTTGTAGGGCTCTCCTTTGCTATCATCAAGTCCAGGATTTCACCCATGGGTCTGGGCAGAACTTAAAGGAGGATCCTCCAAGTACAATAAAGGCTGTGTAACATTTGGCCCCAGGCTACATGAGCCACAGCACTCTGTCCCATATACTCCAGGGAGTGGGAAGTATCTGGGCTAAACTAGACTCTTTCCACAGCCCATGAGGAAAGACAGGCTCTCCAGGGAATGGCTAACAGCCTCTTCTACATGGTTTAGGGTACGAGTACTCACCACCTGAAACTCCCTCCATTGTGTCGGAGAGATGCAGGCAGTGTTCACAGTGGGCACCACTACTTTTCCAATACTCAGACTTACTGAGGCAGATCTATCCATTCTTTTGCAGGCAGAGCAAAACACATGCGGAGAAATGGGGAGAATAGAAACATCATCTGCTGGCAGTGACCTGCATCGGGAGCAGCAGCCCAGAAAAGGTGCCTCCCCTTAGCCTGCATGAGAGGAAACTTGAGTTTTCTCTCACTGACTTTGTTAACAATGGCTTTTTGAATTTTTATTGGCATCAATGTGAGTCCACCCTTGGTGCCATGTACACTGTCTATGGTCATGAGGTTGAGCAGGGCTCCATGAGTGACAGTGCAGTCCAGGGATGGCAAGGAAAATAAACTGGGAGCCAAACAAGGTCATCAGGGCAGGTCCAGTGGCAATAACCGCCTTCAGCCAGAGTCCAGTGATGTCCAAGCAAGGGCAAAGTGACAAAGAAGGTCTGAGGTCAAGCCTGGAACTTGAGCCACTTCAGTCCAAGGCTAGACACAACACACGCTTGACACAGCTAAGGCAAGAGCTAAGGCCAAGGGGCTGAGCTTCAGTGTTGCTCCAGGGCCAGTGGGTGATGGAAGTCCAGAGGAGGCTGGTCAGGGGAATGACAGGTTGCTGCTGTACTCTAGGTCCTGATAGCCATCGTGAGGGGAAGCCTGAGAATAGCCTTACCCCTTAGCTGGTAAAGCACTTCTAACACTTAGCCATAACAGGATTTACCCTCAGATATTCAGCTTTCTAATTACCATCATACTTTATTCTAAGACCTCTTTCCCTCCCGCTCCTCAACGTTATGTGACTTTTAATAGCCTCTCCTGCGAGGAGCTAAGAAAATGATGTTACAAAATGCTCCAATCAATGACTTGCAAAAGAGTAGAGAAAAGATGCTCACTGCCAGTTTCTCCTCTTCCACCAGAGCCTCCCAGGCAGCACTAGCTCCCCAGCTAGGGCAGCTCAGCCACAGCTATCATTCACTGCAAGTCACAAATATGATTTTAGCAGGAAAAGCTGAAACAGCATTGGCCTTCTTGTCACCATCTCTGGACAAGCCCAGGAGAGGCAGAAATGGTTTGTTTAATGCCATCTCTCATTATTCCTGGCACTTCATGACTCATTAAGTGTCCTAGTTTTGTAACTAACTCCTGCGGAGCTCAACATTTGATACACATTTATGGGTGGCCTGTTGGCTGAAATAACAATTGGACTATTCATAACTCCCCTAACCATGCTAACTCCTTCCTTTGTGTGCCAGGCTTCCTTTAAACAACTGTAAGATAAAGATACTGGGGACTTCAGTTCTCAACACAAAATGAATGACATGTATCTGGACAATATTAACATAGCTATGTGCTGCATTTAGACATGCTTGTTCTGAGCCAATAAACTTGTCCTTATACCTTTCACACTGCTCCCCTTCTGTATTTTTACCATGAATGTATGTATGCAGATGAATGACTGCTACTGATTCACCTCAGAAGAAGGTCAGCAGCACACACATCAGTATTCATACGCTTGAAATGACCCTTCTTGCCCATTACATGTGGGAATTAGAAGTAAGAGACCTATGTTCAGAAACCTCCTTGTGATGTGAATGATCTTGTCAGCTTCTCCCTTGTTTTCCAGCTTGCTTTCTTTGCAAAAGGTCAGTGAGAATTCAAAACAGAGCCCAGCAACAACTGGGCCATCCTGACAACTGATGCAAACATGGCAACCACAAGTATTCAGCACAAGTTTGACAGACATAAGTATTTTTCAAGATGACAGCACATTTAACCTTTGTCTTCTGAAAGCATCATGCACAATAACCTCAGAGATAGGTAGACAGGTCTGTGATTTAGGTAATTTTTCCTTTCATTCACTTAAAGCACAGTCACTTAACATGGCCACTCTGAAAAGACTTTGTGGACTTTGCATATACAGCCAAACCAATCCAGCCAGTGTATATTTTGGAGCATGACTGAAAAGTCACCCACAAAATCATACAGGTCTAAACTGAAGGTTAGGATCTTGGGTTACTTTAAACTCAAGGTGGAAGTTATTTGCAGCTTCAACCAAAGTGTGCCTGATCTCAGAGTAATTTCGATGGGCATGCTCTCAGAAATCCAGTGGTGTGTAGGACAGTATTCAAGATGGCTTTGTACTGGGTCTGGCTGGGATGGAGCTGACCTTCTTCACAGCAGCCTTACAGTTGTGGCTAGGGTAGCATAAGTAACACACCAATGTTTTGGCTATTGCCAGGCAGTTCTCGCACAGTGTCAAGGCTTTTCCTCCAACACCCCATATTCTGTAGGCTGGAGATAGGCAACAGGCTGGGAGGGTAGATAACTGGGACAGCTGACTCAAACAACCAAAGGGGTATCCTATACCATATGATGCCCATCTGCTCAGAAATAAAGGCTGAGGGAAAAAAAGAATGATGGGAGGACATTTATGATGATGTCACTTGTCTTCCCAAGCAACTGCTACATATACTGAGGCCCTGCTTCACATAAGTAGCTACACATCTGCCTGCTGATGGGATGTAGTGAATGAATTCCTCTTTTTGTTTTGCTTCTGTATGTAGGTTTTGCTTTTCTTTGTATTTGTCTCACCCCATGAGCTTTTTCCATATCATTGCCCTACCCCAATCCTTCTGAGGAAGAGGAGGTAGAGAGTAGCTGGGTGGATGCCTGGCAGCCAGTCAAGGCCATCCTGCCACAGGGCTCTGGGCAAAGATTAATTTTCTTGACTGGTTCTATCTTGGTGACTGCTGTTCACAAAGAAAACAGGTGATGTAAAATTCAAGGGCATTTTTGTATAAGAATGGTCAATTCAATTCAATACTGAAAACCCCAAAACGTTCAGTAACCTTCAGTCCTGATTAAAAAAGAAGAAAAACACTTGGGGTCTTACCCTTTAAGCCTCATTGTTGGAGCCCACAAGGAAATGGTTTTATGACCAGCTTATTGTAGCTCAAATCTGTGTTGCGCTAGTGAGAGTGGCCCCACTCTCACTAATGCCTGTTTTATATTCCTTCTGCTTGTGTTAAGTCAACACTAGAAGTCAGGAGAAGAGTCCAAGGAGCTTCATGATCTGGCTGGCAAAAAGAAGAATATGAAGGATCTTATCTGTTCTCTCAAAACCTTTTGTTTCACAGGTGGTTTGCAGTAGCAGCCAGGCTGTGCTCATCCTGCCATAGCGTGGCCCAGAAGGAACAGATGATGCAGGTGGTCTGCCGGGGAGTCCAGTTTGTCACCACAACTTTTCTCAGTGTGTGCAGCAGCTCCTGCCAGCAGGGAAAAAAACAATCACTGATTTCAGTCTAGTGCCTTGACTGCAATATTCCTGTCTTTGTCCTGCATTGCTTTATGCAAGGTTTAGACACTGACTACCGGCGTGTCAGGCTTCTGCTAAGTCACGGTGGTTTAAAGTTAGAGATATGGCTGTTATGAAATGAATAAAGTGCACAAAATCACCTCTGGAGGAGTGAAAACAACTGATTGCAATACACAGGCTTGAGTGTCAGGGAACATGCTTCTCTGGAAGGAATCTTGTTATATTCTTACCCCATGACAGAGGTGATCCCATCTCCCAGAAAAGACTCCTCGTGAGTCACTAGATCCTTTGGGAGGGAGGATGAGTTAGTAATTAGAGATGAAATACAAAGGTGTTTTCAGCATCGTGGCTGGCTGCTCCATTTCTAATACAGCACGTTACTTGTTAGTGGTAATATAGCTTTGCACCTTCTCCTTTGCTCCCAGTAGAATTAATTTCAGCACTATTTGCATGCCAAGTGTGCACACTCACAGCTGAGAGCTTCAGGAACAGGGAGAAGGCACAGCCTGGATGTGCTCAGGTAAGATCACAAAGAGTCTGCACCAGGCCTGTGAGCTGAACACCACAAGAGCATCTTTGCTCATTCCCACAGGAACTGTCCCACACCATTACAGACACACCTCAGGACACAGCAGATTGGGGCTGTTTCAAAATCCTTTGGGAGATCTGCAGGAGTTTTCTGTTCCACTCTGTGATGGAGCAAAGAGGGGAACATCACCCGACTCCCACGGAGCAGCTATCTCTTCCCAGTACATGAATCCAGCCTGCACCCCTGTTCCTGCCAGGAATCTCTCTGCTTCTATCTTGCATGTGCTATTTATTAAGAAATAAAGAGCAGGGAGGATCAGCTTTTAAAGAAGCAGGCCATGCACATGCAGGGAAACACAGGCTGCCAAGTCTTTGGGAGCCCTCAGAGATGGAAGTACCATAGGAGAGCCACATGGCAGTGCTGCTGGTATGTGTACTGTGCTGCTAAAGTAGCTCTCCACATGCCATTTAGGGAGAGAGGCAATCATGGAGCTAGAGACACAGATCACACTAAATCCAATGGTCAGAAACTGGGAAAAGAAGTAAACGTCTCTGTGCAACAGGACCCACTATCCCAAGCTGAAAGCACTGGGAAACAAAGCAACAGGGCATGTAAGCACTTCCACGGGAGCTGACTGTGAATGAAGCAGCTTGGTTTTCACTTGGATTTGCAGCTGCTTGTTTGTGAAGAAAATGAGGGTGGGAAAACTGGAGAAACACCAGGAGAGAGCTCCTGAGAGTACTGTGGGCTTGGACTTAAGAGAGGGAAAAGCACCTCCTGCTGTGGGGGTCTTGCTCAGGGATGTCCAACTTGTCTTTCATCCTGCTAGACACAAGTCACAAAGCCCCAACTGCCGATTAGCTGCTCAGACCAAAAGGAGATTACCTATCTTCCAAGTGCTGAGGTAGAAGACGAGTGAAATCACAAGATGCAAGGCAGAGCTTCTGCTCCATTATTCAGTGCCAAAGCACAGCATCTTAAATAAAGCCAGCAATATTACTTTGTGTGTGCTTAGGAGCAAGCTGTAATCCCTCATCCAACATTACCTGAGTCTGTAGAGTTACCTCAGGGTAAATGAGGCCATAACTATATATACACAGCCATTAACTTACCTGGTTCCAATCAGAATAGCTGATGTCATTGCTTTGTATAGTGAAAGAAGAAAAAAACAGCAGAAAACTTGTTTTACTGTCAAGTTTATTTCAGAAAGACAACCGGTATCTATGGTTTACACATCTGGAGAACAAAGCTCTTAATACCGATGAGACAGAAATATCCCAAAGCCAAAAACGAAAGGCCAGAGCTGGATTTCTTCACCACGTGTTCATCATCAGAGGATGATTTCTGAACCTATCCATACAGTTTGTCAGGGTGTTGAGCCACCACACAGTAACCCTGAAGGTCCTCTGGTGGCTTACCCAATGAGCACAGCCTTGGTTAACGCATCAAAGCGATGATTGCACAGAATCCCAGACTGGTTTGGGGTGGAAGGGACTTCAAAGCTCATCCAGTTCCAGCCCCTGCTATGGGCAAGGACACCTTCCACTAGAGCAGGTTGCTCCAAGCCCCTGTGTCCAACCTGGCCTTGAACACTGCCAGGGATGGGGCAGCCACAGCTTCTCTGGGCACCCTGTGCCAGCGCCTCAGCACCCTCATAGGGAAGAGCTTCTGCCTAAGAGCTCATCTCACTCTCCCATCTGGCAGATTAAAGCCATTCCCCTTGTCCTGTCACTACAGGCCCTTGTCCAGAGTCCCTTTCCATGTTTCCTTTAAGCACTGGGAGCTGCCGTAAGGTCTGCCCTTAAGGAGCCTTCTCTTCTCCGGGCTGAACCAGCCCAGCTGAGAGATCAAATACTTTGTGTCAGCGTGCACGGTTTAAGGCTGTGACAGAGATCACAGTGATGACCACCCCGCTATCCCCAGGGCTGCACAACACCCCTTACAGACCTCAGCTCTGCCTCGGAGCTCCTGCTCCTCCCAGAGCGGAGGGGCCCAGCCGCTTAACCTGCTGGGGTCAGGAAAGCACCAACCTCCCATGGCGGCCCCCCCCCGCCTTGCCCAGGCACGGCTGAGGGGGTGACCAGCACCCCCAGGCCGCCAGGGGGCGGTGTCGGCCGCGGAGGCCGGGGCGGGGAGAGGAGAGGCGGGTCTCTCCCGTCGGCCGGCGCCGTCTGTCCAAGATGGGGTCGGAGGCGTCCCCGACCGCGGCCGAGCGCTACCACCCCAATCGCTTCGTCTCGCTGCCGACCGAGCTCGACCGCAGCACCTTCGACGTGCCGCCGGAGAGCCGCCGTGCTGAGGCCGAGCGCTTAGCTATCCGCGCCCGGCTCAAGCGGCAGTACCAGCTGCAGCTGAACAACCCCAACCCTCCGCCCGTCATCGTGAGTGGGGACGGGGCCGCGGGGACAGGGAAACAAGGGGCTTGTCCGCAGCGCCCCGGTGTCCCCGGCGTGGGGCCGTGCGGGCAGGGCGCTGCTCTGTGCTCCCCGTGACCTTGGGGTCCTTCCGGCCTGGGTTTGCAGGCCTCAGCGGTGGGTGAAGGGGCTGCGCGGAGGTGAGCAGGGGCCTCACTGTGGGGTTTGTTTCCCACCCAGGAAAACCCTGCAATGATCCGCTGGGTCTACGCTAGGACGCAGAACGTGTACCCTACCTTCCGCCCGACACCGAAGACGTCCTTCCTAGGGCTTGTTTTTGGCCTGTGCCCTCTCCTCTTCTGGGCTGCGGTCTTCAAGCTTGAAAGGGTGAGTTGGCAATGTGGTATGTTAGTGAACGGCCCAGTGTAAAGTGAAGATCTGTTTGGAGACTGAATGGGTGGAATCCTCTTGCACCTGAGAATGATTAATACCGTTAAAATAATGAGGGAGAGAAGGTTGATACTGAGCCTGCTGTCTCAAAGACTCGTAATTGGCTGCAGAGTCCTGTTGTGCTGAGAGCCCTCTATTGTACCCAGGGGTATGACCAGTCACAGTTTCCACGATCAAGGTATTTTGCTACAATAAAGCTCTCTCTAGCACTGACAGTACAAATTAATCATAAAATACCATTATTTTCAGCTGTTGACCTGCAGTAGCTACGCTTTATGGGTAACAGACCTCACAGTGTCTCTGTAAATGCTTGACCATTTCTCTAAACTCATGAAGCAAATGGGGAGGAGTACTTGTGCTGATTACAGTGCCTGATCTCAGCAGCATGGTTAAGGTGTTGGAAGGTTTATCTCACTTCTGGTCTAACTCCTGAAATGCAGACTTCAGAATCTGAGCAATTCTGAAGAAACTCAGCTATATACATACATAAGAAAATGCTGTGTAATGGGCAGACAGTGGCTGTTTTCACTAGTGAATCTGTGGCTATTTCACTCTTTTGCACAAAAGTAGTATTTTTAGATCAAGTCATAAACCAGAAAGCACAAACATCAGTTAATAGAATATTTGTAGGGAACATTGTTTGCTAGGATGGATCAAAAATGCAGGTTTTAGGAAACACACTGAGCATGTTGACAGAAATGTTATTGAGACTTCAGCATCTCCACAGTATTTTGTCATGGTAGTTTGGTTTTGTATGTGAAGCCACCAGGTGGGGTTTAGCCACCAAGTGGGGCTTAGCATGTGAGTGCTTCACAATAAACCTGTGTGGGTGAAATCCAGCCACAATTGCCTGGGAGTATTTAGGATGAACTCTTCAATCTAGTCCCCAGAAAAAATTGGTTTCCTTTATTCCAGTTCCTTTACTGATGTTTGGGGTTTTTTTGTGGTGGTATGTACAGTATCTGTAGCGTCTGTAGTGTAACAATATTTATCAGCAAAGTCGGTGACTGCAGGGTGAGATACAAATGGGCTGAATGTTAACACAGGTATATTTGGGCAAGTTACTACAAAGTTCCTTTGTAACTGGATTGTTCAGCCAGAAGGAGGAGGTAAAGACTATGTCTAAATTCACTGCGACACAACCAGTTAGGTGAAAAGTACATTGAAGGAATTGGTCTCTGCTGGCCTGTGAGAGCGGCTGAATTTGCAGAGATGTCAATCTGAGCACGTCTTCTGTAGCTCAGAAGCGAGGTGAAGCTAAATGCCTTGCTCTTTTTCACTTTTTAACCTCATCAGCTGTTAAGTTTGTGCTTATAGAATCATTTAGGCTGGAAAAGACCCTTAAGCTCACATACGATGCCATCTTCCTATAGTCCGTGCTGAAATACTAGAACTGCTTTTCTCTTACCCAGGTTGATTGAAACTTCTTTAATAGGATGATGATGAATGTTCTTTCTTCCACAGGATCACAAAGAGAAGCTTATCGAAGAAGGTAAATACGAGCGACCATTCAGTTTATTTTAAGCTCCTGCAACGGCAGTGCTGCTGATGGCATATAAATAAAATAAGATGTATTGTTACATGCTGATGTTTCTCCTTCATAAGAATAAATCTTAACAGCTTGTTGGTTGTCTTGCATCTGTAACAATTACAGAAAGTGCAGAAATGCAGGATCTGTATATCTAACACAGATAGATACAGAGTGCCCTGAACAAAACCACTGTACTCCTTTGGTCTACATACAGAGGCCTCTTAAACTGTGAAAGTTGCTGCTGTCAGAGCAGCACAAGCTGAAATATTAAGCAGGGCCAGAACAGTTCCTGCAGAACCGCTGCTTGCTTACTAGGTATGTATTCTTGGCATCAGTTTAACTCTGTAGTTTGCCCTAATCAGGTAATAGGCAAGTTCTGTGGTAATCTTTAATAACTTCAGGAGCCTGCCTGCCTGCTCTTAGTAAGTTTTTCTTTTCCCTAATAAAAAGCAAGCCTAAACTATGTCTTTCTTGCAGTAAAATTGGGATAAAATTACCATACCAGACTTGGAAATAACAAGCTGGATGATGTCATGCTCTAGGTGACTGGCATTCCCACTGTCATTCCTGCGAGTGGGAGACAAGTAATGATAAGGATTTTTCTTTTTGACACTGATTCACTACAGAAGAATTCCATTTCATCCTGAAAACGGGCCATGATTAAAAAACCCAAGCATAGCTAAACCTTGTGCCCACAAAGGTGCCTACTCTGCTGCTTTTTATAAGAACACAAGTTGCTTCTGCCTAAGTCAGTTGTTTCTGCCTACCCTTCTGCTAGAAGGGGCTTTGGGATTTTTACTGTCGAAGTACTGAAACATGAATGCAAGGAAAAGATTTTTAATCCAGACTTTTCACATGGCCTGTAGGTGCCATCAACGATCCAACCAACCATCATTTGTCAGCCATTGCACAGGTTTCTTCTCAGATGTTGCGGTCAATGCCAAGATCTCAGTCTGATGCGAAAGTTGAAACCTTCCCTCTGTTTGCTGGGAAAGCAGCCTGTGTGAAGTCAGCAAAAGCAGCTCTACCACATCCCTTTGCTGTATAATTAAGATGTAGGTACTGGCTGTTTGCAGGCCCTCTGTATCAGAATGAGTTGATGAGTTTTTTCATGTAACCACAAAATGCTTGAGGTGGGAAGGGACGTTTTGGGCATTACCTGGTCCAAGACCCTGCTTAACGGGAGACCCCTAAAGCAGGTTGCCCAGGACCATGTGCAAATGGCTTTGAGTATCTCCAAGGATGGAGATTGTGCAGCCTGTGCTGGTGCTTGGTCACCCTCACAGTAAAAAAAGGGGGTTTTGTTTCTTTGTTTCCTGCTGTAGCTCTCCTGTGGCACATCAGATGGTCAGACTGTGAGGAGCTTGGGACTAAGGTGTTGCAGCAGCTGTACAAGGCCATGGCCTGCTTTTGCAATCCCATGTGTGCTCCCAGCAACCCTCTTATATCTGTCCTCGTGGCTTTTTCTTCTGCTCACTTAACTAAAGCAAACCCAGATTGTTCTCCCTGCAGAACAGCTTCTAAAAGACTGTCACAAATGATATTACAAGGTTCCACTGTGGGTCAGTGTGGAGAGGTATCAGCACATGGAGAAAGTGGTATTTAGGGAAAGAAATAATTGCTTGTCTGAGCATGCTAAATTAACTATCTTCCTGCTGCCACAAAATAATTTGATCTCCCAGGACCCATTTCCTCAGCTAATTGGAACTTGAGTTGCCATACATGTAAACTCTCCCTCGCAGCTGTATTTGTTTCAGGCCAGCTGAGCAAATGGTTCAGGATGGGTTGTAGATGAGTGCAGTGCCTCTAGTCATTTAGGCCAGCCTCGGATTGATGCTTGTGGCACCTGCCACAGCCCTTCCCTTTGCCATTGCAAGTGTCTGATGCTATGTTCCTGCAGATTTGAGTGTGGTGCTTGGGGAAAGGCTGCCCTACTTTTCTCTCTTGTTCTTTGCAGAACTCTCCAAGCTGCTTTTCTTGCAAGGAACAAATGTGTGATGCTACTGGAGGTGGGGTTGGTTGAGGCAGTGGTGCAGAGTGTGTAGAGGAAGGAGAGGGGAGTTTCCCTTCAAAAGTCTAGGGTGAAGACAGGAGAGTGAATGTGCCTCGTGGAATTTTACCCTTGACTCGATGTGTTACCACCCGTGTCTGCTTCAGTGATGAGTGCATAGCAAGAGAAACTCGAGCCTGCAGGTCACTGGATGGTAATTTAGGTCCCAGACAAGAAACAAGCTTTTCCCCACTGCCTGTGAAATATTCAGACCTCATTTAATCAGTCTGATTAAATCAACTTCTCCAGCAAATTGATTCTTCTAGATGTTCTTTTCTGAGCTGGCTATTTTAGAGTAAACATCTCCCTGTAGATCTTATAATACTTTGCTCAAAGCTGATACTTCCCCCCCCCCAGGGATCTGATGCAGATCCAAAACTGATGATGGGTATAACTGAAGTTAGGAGTTGCAGCTCTGCATTTCTTTCTCTTTTGGGAAACTGAGGATTGTTCGTCTTGGGAAGTAAACGTAGATCCTGGTGGTACCAAGCTTATTAACTGTTTACATGGGTATGTGCTAAAGTGTAGGTGTGAAGTTTGGGGTGCCTGGGCTGTGCTCCTGGTTCCCTGGTCGGGGCGTCACTTTCTGCATTGACTCTGTAGAACTTGCCACCTGGGGGTAAGGCTTGCATACCCCAATGAATGTTGAGGTCCTTCGTGATGTTGTCTGCACTTGAGCTCTCTTCAAGGTGCCAGGAACAAATGCCTGGACTGGCCAGACAAGCCCTTTTCACATTTGTTGTGCTGCAAATCAGCACTTTGAGTAGGGAGAGATATTTGACAAGTACTGAGAAACAAGTCAATGTTGGAGGATGGCTGGAGCGTGGGATTGGAAAGGAAACTTTCCCTCAGCAGTGAAGTGTTTTGGATTCTCCCACCTTTTCTAATTTGCAGTCTACTTTTCTGACAATCAAAGTCTTCCCTTGGCAGCTGTCCACAGATCAGCAGGTTGAAGTGGCCTGCTGTAATAGGAGGCTTAGGTATGGTAGAGCCTTCAGCTCTGTTTGTAAAGCTCTACCCTACAGACGGCATAAAATGCTTTGTAGATCCCTAGCTGCTCCCTGTGGAACACACATCACATTTTCAGGAGGCCCTGTGGACGGGGCTGGCTGTCTCCTCGTGTCCACACAAGGTACAGCATTCACACCAACTGCATGTGGTGAGGGCCGTGCAAATACTTCAGCTTCAGCGTGTCACCAGGAAAGCTTTAATGGGATACTTGAAAGTTAAGAATAATGGTGTATTTTTTATTGCATTTCCCAAGTTAAATAGGGATCACCATTCTCGTGGCTCAGTGGCTGCTGGAAATGCCGTTCTGTGCCAGAGTCAACTGTGCCACCCCACGTAGGTATGCTGGATTTCCCTGCCTTCACTCACGTATTGCAAGCAACAAATCCTTCTATTTACTTGCACCTAGAGTTAAAATGGCTTTTCAGAGGTTCCCAGCACTTGTAGTAGTTTTTATCTAGGCGATTGGAGGTCTGGAGGCCCCATTTGGTGATGGCAAGGCTGAGGGATGATTCGAACATGAAGGCCTGTTGGGAAGAGGGAAGGCAGGTTAGGCCAAGGGAGCGGAAGTTTAAATCCAGACAGGGTGGCTTTGCTCTACTGCAAACAGCTTGATTCAGCCTGGGGAGAGAAAGCTGTTTGGAGCTGGCATTGCAATGCTGGTATTAACCGGATCCCAGGAATGACTTTGAAACTCCCTTTATGCCCAGGAAAGCCAGGTTATTCCAAAAGCTCTAGTTCAAGGTCTGCTTATCATCATTAGGTTTTTAGGGGGTGGAGAAAGGAGGACAGTCAGGGGTTTCACTTCTTTGCCCATACCCTAAGACAAAACTTAAGCAGCATGAGGATTCCCAGCTTCCTGCTCAGTCAACAATGTACATGGGCAGATGAGCAAAGCTGCTGCCATCCCATGTCTCCTGGGGAGCTCCTGGGAGCTGAATGCTGCAGCAGTGTTGTCCAAGTACTTGCCATGCTGTACTCAAAATCTTACTAGCTCCGCTGGCTCCTTACCATGGTCCCTTCTGCAACCCTCTCAGGCTCCAGCTTGGCTTTGCTTGCCTTCTCAAAACAGTCAGCATCCGGCCCGTGAGGAGTCATCATGCTGTGCATGCTGGCCCCTCCAGGCTGGAAACCTTCCTCCTTTGCTTCGTAGTGGCCTTTGATGAGCCCCATGAATTCACTCATGCAGTTCCCTGCAGGAGGCAGAGAGAAGAGGTTGCAACACAACGTGTTTGGGAGGCATCACAGCTGGGCTATTAGCACTTTGAAACCCACAAGCTAAGCTGGGCTGGGTGGAGTGGAGGTTCCTAAGCAGGGTACCTACCACATGAGAGGCCATCTGGGATCCTACAGGCAATGCCTGTAAAGCTGTACAGGTTTTATTCCACTCTTAATTATCTGGATTCAAAAATACAGCTGCCTGATGAAGGTTCCTTGATGGTACTCCTGTACTTTTCCTACCACCTCAAGCTATGTAAGTACTACACCTGCACATGGACTGCACAGTGTAACCTGGTATTTAGAGACCTGGATTAGAGATCTTAAAGTCCTGCCAATGAAGGTCTGTACAATCATCCTGTTACAGGCACAAGCTGCAGGGCCAACAGTCTGGCAAAAGAGCCTGATCTGCTGTCCCAGGATATAAGCATGGAATCATTTTGTTTTATACCCTTTTACCCCCTCTAGTCCAGCCAGCCCCTTCAGTACCTTACGCTTTTGTTTCATGTTATCTGTTTCTCAAGAGATACTGTATGCCCAGAGACAAGGAGCCAAATGCTGTCCTTCCTTGAGGAGACCCTCTGAAACCACTAACGTAGGTGACGATGGCTATATCTAATAATTCAGTACTCACTGAGTTATACTCCCTGCATGTGAAATCCTGTAACAACTGCCATCCCAACTGCCTTTCACCTTTAGCAGACCTGATGTGACTAAACAATATGGCAACATTCTGCTTAGTGGTCAGTTTTTGCAAAACCAGGACATGCTTCTGTAGCTATGTTATCTATAGCCCTTTTTAACCACTAGTTTGCTTTGTTAAGGACAATCCAGGTCTGAAACGTTTAACAACAGAACTGATTTAGCTCGAAGCAAAATTGGCCTGCATATGTATGCAAACATTCATTAATTTTCATCCCAAGTTGTCAGTGTCTCATTAAGACTGGCTTGTTACAAGCTTTTCATTAATGCTTGGCATTCAGGCTGCCATACAGACCCCAAGACCTGAATTGCCAATGCTTCTGTGACAGGACTCATAACATCACTTAGAAAGCATGGGCAGGTGGGTAGGAAACAAGGCTGGGGCTTCAGAGATGAGCTGAGTCCAGTTTCTTGCTCATTCCTACATGACCCCCAACAACTTAGGTGTGCTCCATTCCCTATAGGTGAAATCACATTGTCTTCTACAAGCAGGATATTGTGACATTAGAATCCCTTAGTGGCCGTTAGATACTAAGTCCAGCCTTGAAAGAATCGCACAAGTACTCTTGCAGACAGATGCAATGTATGCCCACAGGATAAAAACTGCATCAAACATATGTCAATGTGTGATCCTAAGACCCTAGGAGTACTTCACAGCTTCCAAGGAGGAAGAAAGGTGACCAAGAGAAGTCAGTATTTATGAGCCGCACCATTCTTGTGTGTGAAATTGTTGCAGTGTCTGGGGGGCATATTTTTGGCCCACCATTGCCATATTTATACTTGGGGCAAAGGTAATGCAAGACAGAAAATGAGCTGCTCTGTCTTGTTCTCCCTCTCTTAATGGTACAGGATTTTCATCACAGCACTAATTTTAGAGGGAACAAACATGTGCAGTGTCTTAATAATTGACTGTTGTCTGACTGTTGATCCCACTCAAGCTTTGCTGCTGCATGGCTGGGATAGACAGCCAACCTGCTCATCAGTAATTTAGTGCTCAAGCCTATGGTTGAGGTACCGTGATCAAGTGAGCAGCTGTGGTAGCTTTCTGCACGGGTTCTCTTACATCACAACATGGAGAAGAGAACAAGAGTTAATTCATCTGTCTTTTACCAAAGACAAAGCAAGGTTGAGCAACTTTATGTTTGTTATGGCTCACAATGCATCCATGGAAGGTTAGCAAAGCTCTGCCGATAAGCAGCAACTTCATCCTGATTAACAGGCAGCATGTCTCACCTCCGAGAGTCTAATAAAAGGGACTTGGCACTATCCCAGCATGCCGGGAGACATGTTTCCATGTCACACTCATTACTGCGAATGAAAGCAGAATGATGAGGCAGGACTTTGCCTGTGAGATTTACTCTGATGGCTGCACAGCTGCCTGCTATGCTTGCAAGTGACACTAATTCTGCCAGCCCCCAAGATGCTTGGGAATATATCTAAGTAGCAGGAGAAGCTGGCTATTAAACTGTGCTTAGTTAGTGTGCAGAAAGCCCCTCTGCACTTCACAGTGACCATAGTGTGACCTTGATAG
Organism: Neopsephotus bourkii; assembly: GCF_033783945.1. Lineage (NCBI taxonomy): Eukaryota > Metazoa > Chordata > Aves > Psittaciformes > Psittacidae > Neopsephotus > Neopsephotus bourkii. Next base: position 2,650,571 of record NW_026901771.1, on the reverse strand, counting down.
CTTCTGAGATGGGGCAGACAGAAGGATGCAGGATGGGTGAGCTTTCCCCCTCAGTCTCACAGAGCAGGGTGCCTCATCCCCACCCCGAAGGGCAGTCCTTTGTGTAGAACTGGATTTCTACTACCCATTCAATGCAACATGTGGCCACGCTCTGCCAAAATGGAACTAAAAACTGCCACCAAAAAGAAACAGCTTTGGCGATGGCAATCAAATCCCCAAAACATCAACCACCTTTCTGCTTGAGAAGGAGCCCAGTTCCTGACCTCTGGCTTCTTAAATGCCAGAGGTACCTTCATCACTGTGCAGGTGGTGAAGAAGGGCTCAGGAAAGCCAGTTCACTCCTTCACTATAATTCTGATCTCACCCTATATGTGGGCTTGGGCAGCTCTAAATCCTTCTGTGCTTCTCACCACTTGTGATAGCATATTCCCCTTTCTCCTTTCTCTCTGTACTCTAATGAGACTAAGCAATTCATGGCTGGGTGACAGGACAGTTTCTGATGAATCTGTGCAATGCCAAGTTCAATACGCAGCCAGTCTCCATGGGAGCCCCTTGAGTACACATGCATCTATCTATGCAGACACAACCAGCCTATCACCTCTGAGTTTTCCTGAGATACTCTAAATAGGAACATCTTTGGGTTTGTTCACTTTCCAGGGAGGATTGGCTGCCTCCTAGAAGCTGACTCTAATGGTGCCAAGGGCAACAAATCAGACTGCTTGTTCCCTGTGCATACTCTCAAATCACTGAAGGCTTGTTTCTGTCTCTGCAGTCCTGTAGTCAAGCACAACCAACAAAGAGCAGACGTACGGTGGTAGTACGGCGGCCGGAAGGTGTTGTTAGCTACCCCCCATCGTGGGGGGAATATGACAAAGTCAGCGAGTGCCACTCCAAGACGGGTCGACTTGGCTGTCAGGACAGTGAAGATAGAAGGATCCTGAAAAAAGCAAGGCAAAAGGCATGAAACAGAGCAGGGCCCCGAGCTGTCTGCTCAGGTCATCCGGCCAGTAGAGCCTGCCTGATACAGCTTCTCCCTTGCCTAAACACTTCTTGCAACTTACAGCTGGTGGTGTGGGTGAGATTTGTGATAGCAGCCAGCATTTTGATCCTATTCTGAACATGGGGGACGGGACTGGATGGTTCTTCCTTTGAGCAGCCCCAGCCTGGCCACAACACCCTTGGAGGCAGCGACACAGACGTAGCCATCCTTCTATTGCCAGGTTCTCCTGGAGTTTATACAATACTTTCCATTGGTTTTCTCACTAGAAGTGCTCCAGTCTCCTTGCACACCCACTTACAGAAGCAGGGCCAAGAGATGGCATCGCTGCAGGTACCTCTCCCACTGGGCTGGTTTCCTTTTTAGAAGAGCTGCTCACATTAGTTTTGGCTAATGGTTAGAAATGGTTGCAGTGAAAGCTGCCAGCTCCTCCCATGAATTTCAGTGCTGGGCTCAGAGAAACCAGGGCAAGAAGTCTGTGCAATTGCCAGAAATAAATCAAGGCAATAATGTGAAGCAAAAGTCCTTTGGCTGATGGCACAGTGTGTGTTGGCTTCAGTATTCAGCCTTTCTCCCGGGCACAGGAATTCTACACTAAGCTGCATAAAGCTGCTTAAGAAGCTGACCAACCTCTAGTTATGTCTTTGTACCACAAAATACGTTTGTCTTTCTCTGCAAGAGCTTGGTTTGGACCCAGGGAAAGCAGTGGAAGAGATTTCCCTGGGTTTCTTAGAGCACTTTAACAGGCCCTTGGTGCTCAGGAGGGTTTTGCCTGGTACGGTATCCACAAAGCATCGCTTTGCCTTGCCCAGCTCCAGAACTTACCGCATGGTCAAAAGCAACAGAGTTAATGACCATGAATTTTTCCAGATGGTATTTGTATGGTGTGTAGTTCCCGTGCCAGGCTACGACATTGAAGGGGGAGAAATCCTACCAAAGCAAAAAGACAAAGGGTTACCATATACAGCCTTCCAACTTGCTGCACATACGCAGGGCACTGCTCTTTGCCTAATTAGTGCTGGGGAGATGTACATGATCAGCCTGGAGCGTGAAGCCCTTTAGGCACAGCCCAGCACGGCAAGGATGTGGTTTTCCTCCCAATTTCCACCTGGTGAACCTCAGCCCTCCCGCTGGGGCTTGCTCTCTAACGTCTTCTGAGTGCACAGGCAGTGCTTGAACAAGGCCAGCTGCAACACTGGCTCTCTGGTAAGGAAATCCTGGCTTGTCACAGCAGCCCCAGCTCCTCTCTCCTACCCTATCACTGTAAACGGTATGGAAACAGTGAGGCAAAAACCACCACTGAGTCTTTGGGCAACCAAGTCTTCACAAACACTTTTTTGTTGAGGCGCCTCAGCTGGGAAGATGTTTGTCCCAGCAAACCAAGGTCCATCAGGTGAAATCCTGCTCCACTTAACCTAGCAGGACCTCCTGAGACTACACACAGGGTACCAAGCTGCATACCCCAGGCCATGCACTGGCAGTCGCTGCACGTCAGCGTTACCTGTTCCCCTGGCACATCCTCACCTGCTGGGCTGCAAACAGCTTGCCCTGGTACTTGTTGATCACCGTGTAGCCCCCCGGCACTTGGCGGTCCTCGTACCATGCGACAGGCACCAAGAAGTCACGCGGGTTGGCCAAGCCATTGGCTCCTGTGAAAGAGACAGAGATACCAAAGCTCTTTGGGCAAACTGCTAGCAAAGTGAGAGGCTGGAGCAACTCCCTGGCTTTGTGGGTGCCCTTCTGCATCATGAATGACCCTGCTGCTGCTTGGCCCACAAGGAAACCTGAAATAGTCATGTACTTATTCTGCTCCTATGAGGATGTAACTGTAATACATCCCAGTGTTTAAGTCCATGCTTCCCTTATGTGATGAAGACAGTTGCCTTCTGAGCAAGATTAGTATGTCATCCTCAATTAAAGGCATGTAACAACTAGGAGTTAAGCAAAAATTAAGCAATTCTTCCTCGTGAGAGTGCTGAGGTGCTAGCACAGGGTGCCCAGAGAAGCTGTGGCTGCCCCATCCCTGGCAGTGTTCAAGGCCAGGTTGGACACAGGGGCTTGGAGCAAACTGCTCTAATGGAAGGTGTCCCTGCCCATGGCAGGGGGAGTTGGAGCTGGATGAGCTTTAAGGTCCTTTCCAACCCAGACTGTTCTATGTTTCTGTTACAAAAGATGGAAGGTGAACTGCTCTCTGTTCATGGACATCCTTCTGGTTGGACGTTTAGCCACACAGAATTTATGTGTCATGTCATGAGGGGCAAATACATTTCTGAATGCTTGCAGAAAGAGTAATAATATAAGGGCTAGTGATATACCTACAGACTCTGGGCACACTGAGCGATTGGTTAGTGTGAGGGGAGCGTTTTCAAAGTGCAAAGCACCATATGGGTGCTGAAGTGTTCTTCTTCATCTCGTTAATATTATTGCTACAAAGTGGTTTTGGATTTCTTGGATAAAAATGCAGACATTACTACCTGCTGCTAAGGTTTAACAGCCAGTGCTTTTCTCCAGCTGTCAGTTTCCAAGTGAAATGCGAAGTTAGAATAAAGTAAGACTGAAATACAAAGGATGCTGGTCTCTGAGGGGAAGGTGGGTAGGTGGTGAGAAGAGGAGCTCTTATAATTACCACCTCCTGAAAAGGTTTACAGGCAAGTTCTATTCATTTGCTTTTCTCCAGAAAGTAAACTTTAGAATAGATTCCTGCCTTCTGGAAATCAAAAACATACTAAAGCCCCAAATCCCCAAAGTCCAATAGTGTCTGGAAAACTAGCTAATGGGAAAGCTTGTTACAAACAGGCTGGGGCAGCGGTATCAATAATCAAGTGAAGCAGGCACAGAGTGTAGGAAGTGGGTAAAGGCAGGTAATCTTATCTAGCTGAAAAAACAGCTGCTAAAAAATCATTGTAGGCTCCTTGTGGAAAGAGATGTGCCCAGCATGTCATACAGGAGAGATGGGAGAAATCCCAACAAACAGCTGCAAATCAGATCAGTTCCCCACTGCAAGAATGACCGGCTTCAATTTCACTATGGCCATGAGATGTTTGCAAAGGCGCACTGAATGCAGATGGGCCATGCCAACCTTGTTCCTGACTGATAATACCTAGGTGGTTTACTTCAAGCATGCCAGTCTTTTAGATCTCACTGAGAGCTCTAAAACAAGCCTAATCTGCTGGGGAAATGAAACAACCCAACTGAAAATGAAAACCAACCAATCCCAAAACACTGCTCTGAAAGTGGAGAACTATTGGTACCTGTTTCGTAGTTATTTTACCTCTTACAAGGGGAGTTTCACTTCCCTTCCCTGAGAGAATTGGTAAGGAAAGTGCAATAAACTGAGCTGAGCAGCTCCAGAAATCACAGTGGGGATGGTGGGGCTTCGATGCCAAGCACCCTCGTGGTATCTTCACTGCAGCAAGAGGCTGCGCCTCTGCGATGTGTGACATTGCACAGAGCAGGAGGCAGCTGGCACATAGGAGCTGTGATTTATGAGAGCCAGATCTGTGCTCAGGGAACACAGATCCGCCCCTGGCAGCACAACATGGAGATGTGTTGCTGATCTGAGTGCTGTACAGCTCATGGTTTTGATTTCTAGTTCTCCAAGGGGAACAGCTTCTGACACTAACGTGATCTAGGCTCCTGAGCTCGAAGGTGCCTCTATTAACAGGGATGGGGGAACAAAAACCATGTGATTACATCTAAAACTGGGCTTTAAGAATATCTGTTGCCTTTGAAAACTGTCTTTCCTTTTACCAAGTAAATTCTCTGCTATCACCCCAGTTTATGCCACATCTATAAGTGAGAGGCATCAGTGATGATGGTCTTTGAGTTTCTTTTGGTAGGAACAGGTTCAGAGCTAGCAGATGGGGACTTGCAGACTAGAAGGGAAGAGAGAAAGAGGAAAAAAGGGTGGGAGAGAAGAGGTCCCTTCAGTGACAGGGGAATCTTGAGACAACTGGTCTGTCACATGTTTTGGAAGGGGATGCTTGCTCTGATGGGTGGAAAGCATCTTTGTGAAGGAGCATGTGCATGGGAGGATGCATTTCATAGGATATAAAAGGACAGATTTGGGCCTGCAGTTCATGCCCGTCCCTATGAAATTCAGTGCAGCTGTGACTGGAGATTGTTACCAATGGGTCCCAGGTCAGGCAGCTCAAAGTGTGCTCCATACACCTCCAGGATGTAGCCTCTGGTCTCTCCAAAAACCTCCACACTGAAACGCATTCCTTGCTGGAAAATAAAGGGAGATAGCTAGGATCCTCCCAGGACTTTGCTGACAAACATGAACAGCTGAATGCAGGAGCTGGCTTGCTCCAGCATCGGGCTCCGAGCCATAGACAAGGTGCAGTCAGCTCTTACCTGGATGACACAGATTTCATTGGGCTCCACTAGCATCTTCCCAAACTCAGTTGTGATGAGCAGTTTCCCTTGCTGAGGCACTGTAGAAACAAAATGCACGCAGAGGAGCTAAAGCAACATGGGGATTGCCATCTTCTCTGCCCCTCCAGAGCACCCAGCCTGAACAGAAGAGCAATGGGCTCTTTCTGGCCCTGCTTCACAGCAGGACCAGGCTCCCTCTCCCTTGCAGAGCCTTGCAACAGAGGTGCCCACCCTGGGGGGAGAGCTTTGAGACCAGCCCCATGGCCACTACGTAACAGCAGATACCTGTGTGAGGTTGGACCATCCATTACTTCGTGGTCACTTGACATATTTGATGCATTTGGGGGGGGGGGGCATACCTGTCTGTCTCATGATACTTATTCAAAACGCGCATGTACCCATCCTTGTCATTACTGTAGCAGTGTGAGATGCTTGGGAATAACTAATTCTCCCTGCTTCCCGAGGGTAGAAGCAATGCTTCTCTAATATCTGCATTCTTTCATGTGACTGTCCTGGTGCAGGAGAGCTCACATTTTGAGCTGGAAAACTAGGAGATTTACAAAACCTGCCCTGGCACCTTTACTTCGCGGTAGGGAGGGAGGTGAGTGAGAACAATTTAATAGCTATTTGATGGGATAAATGTTTCTGTTGGTGACCTGAAGGCATTTCTGTCCCTTGGTCAAGAAAGATACAAGCAAATACCAGACTTCTGTGATAATGCTCAGAATGTTTCTCAGCAGGTACACACCTCATGTGCCAACCTCAGCCCTCACTGTGGCACTCTGGTTGCCTGAGGCTAGCAAAGCATGGGAGCTAAGCTGCCGTGCCAGATCCTGTTGGACTGAAGCAATGAAGGCATCTAGCTATCAGCTGTTCAGAAATCCTGAGGTTGATGTTTTCCAGATAGCCTCCACCTGTGGTGTGCCTCATACCAGCCTGGGAAGCACTGGGAAATGACCCCTGAGCACCACACCAAAGAAGCTGGGTCACTGCTCAGAGCCAAAGTTGGGGTCTGGCACAGAGATGTGCTCTGTGAGCTGAGCAGGAGTGGTGCAGCCTGCCCAACAGCCCAGCTGGTGCCAGACCACCCGATGGGGATGGCATGAGGGTAAAGGCAACCCTTTCCTCCAAACATTGGCTGTAGGGCCCAGGGCTCTGGAAGAACAAAATGGCAGGCAAGTGGCAACCCAGGTAAACCCTTGTGGGGGAAAGGAAAAGCCAAAGTAGTTACTCACCAATCAGGAAGTCACCATCTGAATTATAAAGGCATCTAAAAAGGAAGAACAGGAAGGTGAAGGTGCTGTAAGCCCCAGGCACTTGCTCACACCATGACCACAGCTGGAATATTGACATGGCAGAGGTCTCCCTTTGGCATCAGAGATGCTATCTGCAGGTCAGTGAATGCAATATACTGACCAGTGCAGAGGAGGGAGGTTTAATGTGCCTGCCTGACTTCCTGCATGAGCTGCTGCAGCAGTAGCAATGCCCACCGGAGGCCTCTGAGTCATGTTGACCTCTGAGGAGCAGCTCTGGGATGAAAGCACCTGGATGCAACACATCCCCTCTCGCTGCATTCCCATGCCCACCTCCCTCCTTCTCTTGGTGTCTCCTCACCCACTCCCCCAGTGCTTGGCCATGGAGCAGAACCTGCTGTGGCCACCATGAACACCTTCCGGGTGCACACAGGAGAACAGGGACATAGAGACAGCGATGCTGGGAGCAGCTGGACTCCAGCACAGCACCCTCCAGCATAGCAGGCACTGACCTGTTGAGCATAGAGGTGTTGCAGACGAAGATATGGATGGCGATGCCATTGCGTCCTCTGGGCTCGCCGGCACCACACAGGGTGTGCAGTCCCTATGGGCAAACGCAACCATCAGGAGTGAGCACAGGCAGCAGGGCAGGGGCAGCCCCCTTTCCTCCCCTCATCCCTTGCTATGACTCTCCCTCTCTCCCTGCTCCCAGTACCACTACCAGCCTTTCTGTGTATGGCCTCTGTCAAACATGTTGGTTTTGCACCTCACATACACAGACAAACTGGGGCTGTTCAGCCCGGAGAAGAGAAGCTGCATGGAGACCTCAGAGCAGCTTCCAGTATCTGAAGGGGGCTACAAGGATGCTGGAGAGGGACCCTTCATTAGGGACTGTAGTGATAGGACAAGGGGTGATGGGTTAAAACTGAAACAGGGAAAGTTCAGGTTAGATATAGGGAGCAAGTTCTTTACTATGAGGGTGGTGAGGTGCTGGCACAGGTTGCCCAGAGAAGCTGTGGCTTCCCCATCCCTGGCAGTGTTCAAGGCAAGGCTGGACGGGGCTTGAAGCAACCTGGTCTAATGGAAGGTGTCCCTGACATGTTGGAACTGGATGATCTTAAGGTCCTTTCCAACCCAAATCATTCATGATTCTGTGATTCTGTATGAAATGTTTCTTAAAAATCCATGGAAGCTGGTGTGTCCCAGTTCAGGGACTAGGGAGAGCTGGGGCTGGGGCTTCTTTAATTGAGAGCTCCTGGAAAGGCAATGAAGAAAATCAAGTCTGTTGCCAGCTGGTTGGAATCTGGGATCCTCTCCCCTGCCATGGATGCTCTGCAAGCTCAGTGGTATCAAAACCAGTGCTGTTAGCCCCGTGCTGACCACCCCATGTGCCCCACAACTCCCCCCGAGGGAGCAGGGCTGGAGGATCCCTGCATGCCCTATCCCCCTGAACTTACGCTCACAAAGTCCATCTTATTCTGAGGGGCTTTTGGGATCTCAAAGGGTTTCCATCGGAGCTAGATTGAAGCAAACAAAAAGCAAGAAAGAGATGCCAGTGGTTATAATGCAGATGGTGGCAATTCACAAGGAAGCAGAACCCCATCCTCCCCCTGCTTCCCTGCCCTCTGCGAGCTGAGGTAGCTTTGTCTTTCCTCTTTGCCTTGCTTCATTTGGTTCACAGGTTTCTTTTGGCTTATGGAGCTTTCCTTCCTTTTTAATCGTCATCTTGTAAAAGAATTGGCAGGCCTGTGTAGTGCCAAGGTTAAAAAGAAAACCCTATTTTAAACCTGTCTCTTCCTCTATTACCAACAACACCACTGAGAGCAAAGAAATTCAGATGAGCCAGCTTTCCACAGCCAAATTGTTACAGTCCTGTGCTCCGCTCCGTGCTGAGTGATTCACTCCCTCCATGACCTGAGCAGAACATTCCTGTTTGCTCCACCTCATTTTCCCCGCATCCGAAGCAGAAATATCTCTACCTGCTGAGTGGGAGCTGTGAGCAGCACCAATTATTTCTTGCAAAGTTTGTCAAGATCCTCAGGCACAAGGTGCTGGAGGAGTCAAAAGGATTTATCATGTTAAGCTCAGGATCATATTAAGGGTCTTTGCAACTCTTGGGAACAAGATGCTGCAGCCTAAAGACCCTCTCTGGGGGTGTGAGTGGGCACACCAACCCAAACACCCCAAATTAGAAGGATGTTGATGTGGCCAGTTCCAGATATACCCCCGAATCAAGACTCTTGATCCCAGATGGAAGTACCTGTGACTCTGGGCATCCAGAACATTTCCTTGCTTCAGTTTACCCAACCTAATGGTTCTTAACATGTTTTTGGGCTGTTGCCGTGAGAAAACCAAGCTCGTGTGACCCTGTGTCTGTGCCCAAAACGTGAACTATGTGAAGTTTGCACTAAATTTGAAAGAGATTCCAAAGATACTGAATTCCCCCAAGCATCATGAGGGTTTCCAAACCCAAATCAAAATCCAGGCTCTCCTGAAGGGCCAGCTTCAAGAGGAAGCAGGCAACTGCATCCAGTGAGTGCATTTGCCAGCAAAGCTGAGCGAAGCAAGGGCTCATCTCTAATGCATCAGCTGCACCCCAGACCTGGCCCTACTGCTTGGCCTTCTCCGCTCTGCTTTCCAAAGCCATCTGCTTCTCAAGGGCATCCCACCACCACAGCCTTGGGTCATCTGGGTTGGATCCATCCCCCGCCTCTTCCTCCCCTCATCCCATTCACTGCCAGGCAAGGCAAGTTTTCCTCCCTGGGAGACCTGGGTGGCTCCATGCTGGGTCCTGCTCAGGGTCACACTGCTGGGTGCTGAGCAGTGGGAAAGAGGCAGCTGGAGAAGCTGTACATTCTGGATGGAGACACCAAATGCTCACAGAGGAGTCAGTGAGATAGTGCTGAACATGGGATTTGCTTTTGGACTTCTTTAAAGCATGTTTCCCCTTGGTTTCCATGGCAATCTTCCAGACGTGAACATGAGCCAATGCAAAGCATGGCCAGAAGGTGCTCTAGAGCTTGCTCCATTCGCAGAAGTGGGACCTTCCCCGCCTCCCATTTACTTTGCGGCAGCTCTGAAGGCCAGCAGTGGTATCTTGATGTGAACTGTTCCTCTAAAGAGTGTTTGGAGAAGCCTTCAGAGTTGGGAACTGGGACAGAAACCATTGAGAAATACTGACGGAAAGGACGTGGAGGGACAAAGAGAGAAGACCCTGAAGGCTGAGGGGAGAGACAGGAAGGGAGAATGGGCAAAAGAAGAGAAATAGGTGTCAGGTATAAAGACTATCCAAAGAGAAGAAACTTTTCTCACTGAGGAATATGGAAGATGTCAGTAAGTCTACAGATAAAGTTATAAGTATACTGCGGCTCCCGCATTACAGCTTCATTTTCACTTTGGTCCCTGTGGACACGTCCACAGTTGTCATTCCTGTGGGATAAGGAGTGCAGGAAATCTGTTTGTCATCCAGCCCATTGGTTGCAACTAAAAATGGTGTCTGGCCCCTATCCTTCAAAATGCTTGTAAACTGTCTAGCCACTACCTGGCCGTGCATGGCCATCATCCCACATCACAGTATCACAGTATGTTAGAGATTGGAAGGGACCTCAAAAGATCATCAAGTCCAATCCCCCTGCCGGAGCAGGAACACCTAGATAAGGTTACACAGGAACGTGTCCAGGCGGGTCTTGAATGTCTCCAAAGAAGGAGACTCCACAACCTCCCTGGGCAGCCTGTTCCAGTGTTCCGTCACCCTCACTGAGAAGAAGTTTCTTCTCAAGTTTAAGTGGAACCTCTTGTGTTCCAGTTTGTACCCATTTCCCCTTGTCCTTTCATTGTTTGCCACTGAGAAGAGCCTGGCTCCATCCTCGTGACACTCCCGCTTTATATATTTATATACACTAATAAGGTCACCCCTCAATCTCCTCTTCTCCAAACTATAGAGACCCAGCTCCCTCAGTCTTTCCTCATAAGGGAGATGCTCCACTCCCTTAATCATCTCAGTTGCCCTGCGCTGGACTCTCTCCAGCAGGTCCCTGTCCTTCTTAAACTGAGGGGCCCAGAACTGGATACATGTTTCTGCTGCATTGGGGTTTCACCAACGCAAGAAGAGAAGAACAAGTGCCCTGAGCCAGAAGTCTGAGACAGGCAGCCCCAGCCGGTGCCAGGTGCTTAAAATGGGGAAGCTCTTGGTGTTCTTTCCCCGCTGTGTGATGCAAGAGACTGGCGAGAGCACCTATTACATGACAGGTTCCTTATGTCCCTGAGATTTGCCCAACCACTGCATCCTCTGACAAGAAGAGCCACAGCTGATGCATTTGATTTTTTAAACTTGGTGTTTGGCATGGCTGTTCATTTCCTCCCTGCCTCTCAACCGCAGCTTCCCTCGGTCACCTCTGTTCCAGCTGGGAGAGCTTGCGTCTCTTCCACCGTTTCTTGCACGGTGGCCACCCCGTATGTTTTCATCACCTTTACCTCCGTTTCTCTTTCATCCCCTGTGCCTTTTATAATTCTGCCATTGTCTTCGGGCAGCGTTAGAGGATATTTTGTTCCCGTTGACTTCAATGGGCTTTGCATAAGGTACCTCCATATGATGCCATCCTTTCAGATGGACGACGATTGGGAAAGCTCCTCAATTGAGCTGGGTGAAACACAAAGCACCACAGGAAAGAGTCCATCTTGTCCAACAGACTGAACCCAGTCTCTGGCTCTGCTTCAGAGAGGATGAGGAAGAAAGCAGGAAGATGACTCCCACTTACTGCTAGGAAATAACCCCTCTGGGTTTGATGATTGCCATTGAAAGCAGTGAGAGAGAGGGCAGGAGCTTTGTTGCTGTTCCCCTAGGTAAAAGATATACTAAATGTAAGTGGTTTGTGCTTACAAGAGAGCTACATATCTTGGAATTACTGTAATCATACACAACTGTAAATGTAGATGAGAGCTGTGAAAGATGAGGGCATCAGGGATGGACCAGGTGGTAACAGAAATCATTGGCGCTTCGTATGGGATGGAGCAGCAAAGGCATGTAAATATGAGCCTGTCTCCCCTCCTCAGTTAGTGGCTGGAAAACGTATTCCAGCAGAGCTGGGAAAGTATTTAGACAAATGGCAAGGCTGCTGGGAGGCTGGAAAATAGCTAATGATTATGTATCAAAGGACAAAACCAGTGACCACGAGAGGAGGCTCAGAGATGTTGAGAGAAAGGCAGGAGGAGAGTCAGGTCAACAAAGCTGAACGTTCTGGGGCTGGCAGGGAAGAAATCATGATTAAAGATGATGGCAAAGCTGTAACAGAGGAAGACAAATGCCATGTCTCTGTGAGACTCTCCAGAATGAATCCTGATTTCCCATGAGGGCTGCAGAGAGAAATGGGCTGGCAGCCAGCAGCCTCTCCAAAAGAGCAGGGAAGGAGGAGATGGATGGCAGAGACACGCTGCTGCTCTGCCTGCCGGGCTGAAGCACCATCAGCCTCTGATGGGGGACACTGAAAAGGAAAGAGCAGCCTGAGAGGCGGCTAACAGGAGCCCCCAGGGGAGATGCTTGATAGCGCAGGACAAACCTTGTGACACTGCTGGGGGCAGCACAACCATCCATCAGGCTGGGAAGCAACAAGCATCGCATTGAGGACTGCTCTTCCTTGCATGACCCATAGGTGAGGGGCAGGCGGCAATCGGGACCCAGGTCCTGTGTTGGCTGGACCTCCAGCTCTCTACATTTCTCCTCAGACCTCTTGCAGCCCAGTGCCTTTGTACCCCTCGTTGCCTTAATATTGACTGCCCCTGGCAGGACCAGGGGTCTTTTCAGCACCGTTACCTGGTTGGGGTCAGGCTCAACTTCATCCCAGTTGTGTGTCAGGTGTCCCTCCTCGAGAGGCTCGAAGGGTTTGTGGCAGACTGAAGGTAGGATCCGATACAGCCAGCTACAAAGAAGGAAAAGATCTGGATTACCCTGGGGAAGAGGTTAGACCCTGTGGGTGGCTGTTGCCTGATTGAGCTCCTCAAGGCATGGAGAACATTTACATTGGTAGCAACTGAACCAAAAGGCGTATTAAATATCAAATACCAGCTCACAGCCAGAGACTTCCAGAGGGATGGCTTTTTATTATAGGCTCTAAATACAAGTATATGCTGTTATATGCATGTAAATGACTATAGGTGTATTTACATATAATTACATATGTTTATGTTCAGAAACACATACATATGTGTGTATATATATATATATATATAAAAGATACAGCTTTATCTGTGGCTGAAATACAGGAATCTCTGAGGTGTAAAAAAAGCCTATTTAAACACAGCTTACAAAGCAGCTCAGCCAAGACAGGGATGAGCACACTGTCTAACTGGAAGCGCAGAGGAGCTTTCAGGAGACAGAATTTCACAGCCAGTGTCTGAATTTGGATGGGTTACTGAAAGCAGCATCCTATGCCTGGCTGGCCATGCCCTTAGGACCACCAGCAAGCCCATGCAGTGAAGATTAGTTTTATGTGGGATGATGCTTCCTACTGCTGTAGGAGGTCCCCCATGCCGCCAGCACCGCCTGGACCATCACTCTCCTCCCTTGCTGCCTCCTGTATCCATGGCTGCAGCCCCTGCATACCATGCACAGGTGCAGCCAAGCCTGAAGCTGAGCTTTTAGTTAGGCAGGACAGCAGAGGTAAGGTAATCTGAGCTAGGCAGGGCTGCCAGTGCCTTTGATGTGTTACCAGAGGTGGCTGCAGTTTGGGTAGGTGGGAGAAGGGAGGAGGGAGCTCTCCCTTGAGAGCTGGAAAATTTCCATCAAGGACATCTTTGTGCAGCAAACAATGATTCATCCCTTTCCCACGCACACCACAAGCTGACACCAGCCTGGAGAGCAGAGCTCTGCTGGCAGCTCAGATGATGCATTTGCCTTTCATTTGAACCAACAACGGAAGAGAGGGAAAAGCTGCTGCAGGAGAAGCAAAATGAGAAACCCCTCCTCTGCAATCTGGTCATGGCCAGAGCATGATGACCAGGATACAGAGCATGATGACCAGGACACAGAGCATGATGACCAGGACACAGAGCATGATGACCAGGACACAGAGCATGATGACCAGGACACAGAGCATGATGACCAGGACACAGAACATGATAACCAGAATAGAGCTCTGGGACGTTTGCTGCCAGCTGCAACAAGCTGGCCCTAGAATCGCTGGGAGCATTGGGTGGTAAGCAGTATGCAGGGTGTCTAGCACTGGTCTGAGGCCCTGGTCAGACCCAAAACAAGGTGCAGTCTGAGCTAGCGGCTCACCAGCCCAAGTGTGTAGGAGCATCCTTTAGGAGGAGGAACAAATCCTGCTCAAAGGCTTGGTTTTGACACTCTCCATTAGGTGTGTACCAGTGCCAGCCACAGAGGTGATATATTCTCGCAGCATCAGGGCTGAGACCCTGAGCTTTTTTTGCACAGCACTCACACCCCGCTCAGGACCATCTGGTCCCCATGAGCATCCCCTCCCCTTCTTCGCTTCGCTCATAAAACCAGTTTCTTTCCCATCTCAATCCCCCCTTGCTCAGCATTGTCATAACTCATCACCCTCCCACAGCTGCTCCTCTCCCTCCCCAGTGGGTTTCTGCCCTTGCCTCTCTCCCCATGCACAGAGGAGGCTCTTCACCCACCTGGCTTGCTGGTGGCAGAGCTGCAGCTGCCCCATGGCCCCCCGAAACTCACCCCAGCATCCCACGTCACCCACCCGCGGCCAGGGGTCACGGTACCTCCTCTTGTTGGTGGGCCGGGGGCAGGTGAAGGCAGAGCCTGAGAGCTGCTCCGCGTACAGTCCATAGGGGCAGACCTGCGGGTTATTCTGAATGGAAGCAGAAGGGAAAACAAGGAGTGAGAAGGAGCAGCAAGGGATTTAGCTCTGGAGCCCCTGGAAGAGCACCCTGCAAGCGCTCAGTGCCCTGATCCCATGGGGTGAGCTGTGCTCCTGAATCTATGCATCAGCGCTGGTAGTTGGGTCTTCCTGCTCCTATGATGCTGGGTGCCAGACAGACCCCACATCCAATTCCCACAAGCAAGAGGACACACAAGTGCCCCAAGGAGTTGGCACAGGCATTGCGGCAACACACCTGCTGCTGGAGCAAGCTGCAAGGGGTGGTGCTCAGTAGGGCTGGCAATTGGAATACCAGGGAAAAGGGGATTATTCCCAACACTTACTGTTGTTATGCATAAATGTTTTTGAGACCCACGTGTTCAGAGGGATTGACCCATAGCATCATGTCTGCCTGGCTTTCCAAAGAGCTGATAAAGACGCACAGCAGCTGCCCCTTTGTTTCTCCTCTCCTGTGCACTAAACACCTCCCTCTCCTCCTTCCCTCTTCCCAGGGAAATGAGTGCTCACAGAAGGCATTTTGGTGGTGTGCTGCTTCCTCCTGGCACTGCGATTTGCTGCCCAAGAGCAGGAGTGACCTTTGTGGGAGCCTTTGCTTTCCCACAGGGCTTCTGCACTGGAGTACAAAGCGGGCACTTTCCCCTTTGGGTACGACCAGCACAAGTTTAGCAGCCCTTGTGTGTTTGTAACTGAAGGACAGATTCCTCCTTTACAAAGAACATAAACCAAGTATTTTGATCTAAGTAGGCCAGCATCTATTTGTTTGAGATCAGCGAGAAGCAAAGGCATCCAAGAACTGCAGGAAGTACCCCGGTGGGACAGTCATACGCCATTCGCTATCCCGAGTCCCCCCTGCAAGGTCTAGTTTAGCATCCTGTCATCCTGCTGTGGCTGTGGGGATCAGCTGTCCTTAGGGAACGCCAGCCATCCACACTGCCCTGACCAGTGGGCAGAAGGAAGAGGTAAGGCTCTCATAGCCCATGTAGCTTGCAGCCCTCAAAGTCCATCTTGCTGGCATGGGTCTACAGTGAAGCAGGGGGATCAATAGCCCTTGTATATTTGATCTTAGGCAGCACTGCTGCAGATGCCAGTCTTACAAACACTGCAGAGGAGAAAGGATCCCTCCCCTGGGACTGGAGATGCTTTTTATTGTAACTCCTTTTCAGGTTGTCCTATTCACTCTTCTGGCACAGGGGCCAGAGCACCTCCTCCTGCTGCTCTGGGCCATCGCATCCAACACAGCCTACGGCCTGCTCCGAGCAGCAGCCACTGCTATTGATCTCCCACATTTGAGGTGCTTCTTTCTCACTTTTTCCTCCCCCCATCTGCTACAGCCAGCCTCAGAAACGAGCCACTGCACTGCTGAGCCATCCATCTGATCCAGCACAGTGGTTTGCCTTCCTTGTGGGCACGCTGCAGGCTGCAATGCAGGCCTAGAGGACATACAGACACATTTAATGTGTCCTTGTGTTGTGTGCCACTACCCCCACTGGCACATGGCATGTAAAACATCAGAACTGGGGGATCCTGAAAATCCATGAAGGGTGCAGCTCCCTGTTTGACCTGAATGCCACTGGTCTCTCTGCACAGAGGGTAAAGAGGAGCATCGAGGGATGTCACTGACGGAGCATAAAATGCTGCCATTCAAGTCCAGGGGACTGCAGGAGATCCAAGGGAGGGCACAGTCAGCCTCACAACGTGTGCTGGTGTAAAGGAGACCAGCGCAAAGGGGATAGCTTGGATAGCTTTCACTCTTCAGGGTTTCCTTCTTGCCTCTGCAGACTGGGAGGCATCACAGTGATTGTAATTCCTCTCTTTAAAACAGAACAACCCCATGTAAGTTATTTTCACCATGTTCAGAAGTTTCTTTTAAGAATGAATGCTTATTGCTATAGGCATTGATGTCTCCTCCCTACAAAGAAGCTGCTCTCCTGCCAAAGGCTCATAAGCCAGT
The DNA here is from genome assembly GCF_033783945.1 of Neopsephotus bourkii. Lineage (NCBI taxonomy): Eukaryota > Metazoa > Chordata > Aves > Psittaciformes > Psittacidae > Neopsephotus > Neopsephotus bourkii. The sequence goes on along the minus strand of NW_026901771.1, from coordinate 2,634,140 downwards.
TCCATTGAACCCAGTTCCTGCAGGAGCATGTCTCTCTGCAGGCCTTCAACCTTTTGCTCCCGTCTGTTCCAGAGCCAATGGCTTCCTTCTTGGTGTGGCCACGCCACTTGTGTTGCAGGCTCCTTTTGGAAAGAAACCTGCTGTTGAGGCAATGGAGGCAAGTCTTAACCTCTAAGGTGAAACTTGGAAGCTCACGAGTAACTTAGAAATAGAACAGATGAATGGGAATCTTTAATTCTGATCTTTGCCATCATATTATTCCATAATGAAGAAGGTTCCTGGAGACTTTGGGGTAGCAGAGAGAAAGGAAACATGTTAAGATGCAAAGATGCCCAGGGAATGGATTTTCCCTCAATTCCATGTCATTCTCATAGAGCACTTTAAAACCCCTCCGTACCTGTCCCTCCGGCAGGGCTCCTGGACAGCGTGGATCCTCAGAAACATGCTCATTTCCAAATCCTGACATGTACTGTGAAATAAAGCACACAGCCCATCAGTGCTTTGAGAATACAAGCAACCCCTCTCCAAACAACCATCCATTGCTTCTCCAGGCATTTCCCAGGCTCTCTGTGTGCATTAAGACTTTCTCAAGTGATCTACTTGTGTACTGCTCCAGACTGATTTCATAGCTCGTGGGTTTGCTTCATGAGCTTACCACGTGGTGGAGTGAGAAGCACAGTCAGGATTTGATCTCCTGCTAAATCTGCATGTCTATTTTGACCGTGCTCTGCAGCATGAAGCCAAATATCACATTACATTACAGTCTCAAGAACAACAGGGTGAGGTATAGGAAGAACTGCAACACCAATACCAACACTATGGAGGCGTGCTAGCAGCATGCAAGCTAAATCTGACTTTGCTTGAATCATGGATGTTCCCAAATGTGCAGACTGACTTGTGAATTCATGCACTGAGTCCTCAGATGCTCAGAGATTGAAACTGGGACCTGCTGATTATTGGGTTCTTGCAGTACATCCCTATGACCGCTAATAAAGAAGTCAGGACACAGTTGGGATGAGGAAGGAAGGGAAACTCAGCCAAGACTTGAACTTTGCCCTAAACAAGTATTGCCCAGTTGGGTATGAACTGTTCACCATGGTACTAAGCAAGAATTAATCCATTACCGGGTGCTAATCTGGTTTTCTAGGTGATGTATCCTGAGAGACTCATGGATGGAACAGAACTGCATGCCCTCCCATGCCTGCCCTGCTACAGCTGCCAGGGTCTGAGTGTGGCTAAAACCCACAGGACCCCAGAGGATGCAGCTCCCAGCTCTGCAGTACTGAGAAAAGCCCCGTAATACACTTGAGATACACAGGGAAGCAGATGCAGCGGGGAACTTAGCTTTGCCCTGACAGAGTCCCCTCAGGCACTGTAGAAAGGCATGAAGCAACTCTGTTGAGCTGTGCGTGCATGCAGAGATGTTTTGGCAGCGATCAGTGGTTCAGCTCCATGTAAATAACTGCTCCTCACTATCAGCTGCAAGGGCAGCCGGGCTGTGGGTCTGCCTTCACACAGCAGCACTGGGATGGCAGAGCCCTGGCATCCCAGCCCTCGCTGACACACACGCTCTGTGTGATGGAGTGGCTGCGGCACTGCGATGCTGCTGCACCTCAGCAGCTCCAGCACTGAGAAACCCTGAACCAGCTGAGGATGCAGAGTGACAGCCCGGGAGGGGAGATGGGATGACAAAGCCCCTATACTGGGTTCATTACATTACTCCCTCCAGGGTCTCTCAGCCTCATGCAATTTGCAGCCCCTCTAGAAACCAACCTGTGCAGAGCAAATCTGAAACCCTGTCCTTTCCTCAGGCACTTTCCAGCCCATTCCCAGGGGGAGGTGGGCTGGCTGGAAGCCCTGCTCAGCCTGGACCTGAAAGCATCTCTGTTTCCATTGGTTCAGAGAGCATATTTCTGTCCTTCTTACAAACAAATGTACACCGGCAGGACTCTGCTCTCCAGTGGGCTCTGCAAGAAGCATATTGATATGCAAAGCAGCAGGTCACCTAAGCAGCCTTGGCAAATGTATTGTGGAGCATTTCTTAGCTTTTTTTTTTCCCTTCCCCTCTTTTAAACGGAAATGCAGCAATATCTGATGGGACTGCAGCAGTTCCAGGATTAACTGAGACCTCTGCACTGCATCCAACAAAGTAAAGGTGGTGGGAGCATTTGCCTTGCTGAAAAGAGGAAAGAGGAGGAGGAGGAAGGGGGGCATGGTGATTTTATAGAGGGAAAGCCAGCAAGGCCCTGCAGGCTCTGCCTTTAGAGCAGCAAGGAGAGGGTTAATGCAACACACAGGCTCCTTTGCTGAGCATCACCTGGGAAATGCTGGACTTAAAGCTGGTGGAGAGCTGGGAGGGGAGGGTGTGCGGTTCTTCAGTGGGTTGTGTACCCAGTAACCAGCGTGGCTCCTTGGCAGTCCCTGGCACAGGGATTCTGCTGTGAGAGGCTCGAGAGTGGGTGCCCTGTAGAGCTGACCTCCCTCTCCACATCCTCCAGCCCCCTTCACTCCTGTTCCTGGGCCTGGGAAGGATGGAAAACCAACTCAGCAGCAAGTGTCTGTGCCGGGAGATGCTCCCTGCCCACTCTGGTGCTGCACAGCACCTCACCCAGCCCCGCATGGGCTGCCTGGCTCCAAGTGCAGGGATGCAGGCAGCTTCCCACTGGGCTGGATGGAGAGATGCTGCCTTCCCTGGCTGTGCACCGCTGTGGGCTGCAGAGCCACCGGTCACTGCCCAGGGATGCAGGAAGCTGGGGCAGGGGGAAAACGCAGTGTTTGGGAGAAGGTGGCATCACCCCTGCCCTGAGAGCAGGAGCAGAAGCAGCTGCATTATTGCTGGGTCACATCAAATCTCCCTTGCCAAGAAAAGAATAATCCTCAAGTAACTGCAAGGAGGGCTGGAAAACGGCATTGGCAGGAGTGCAGCTGCGGGGGGCAGACACTGTCCTGCCGGTGGTGGCTGTCACCCCGAGTGTGGCTCCAAGACTTTGCCTGCATCTTCCATGTAGCTCTTCTCATTCACCCGTTTTCTTCTGCCGTTCCCTGTGGCAGACCTCAGAGAGGCTCGTCTCCTTTCCATGCCTTTAGGGGGGGGTCAGTGTCAAACAGTACTGTGGGCTGCCAAAAATAGCTGTGCCACACCATCCCCGACTGCCTGGGAGGAGGTGTATGTGCGGCAGGGCTCTGGAGCACCACGGAGGTGCCCTGCTGGTGCAGGTCGGTCAGCAGCAACAACAAAGGGCCAGGAGCACCAGAGCCCATCTCCCGGCTGACTCTCTAAGCCCACCTCCCACCTTTCAGTTTGCATTGCACAGGGTTACCCAAGCTAGGGGAACTGACCCCTCTCTGCCCGCTCAGCATCCACACCACAGCATCCTTCCTGGGCTAAACAAATCCAGAAGGATGGAAAGAAATCCTTCTCTGTGAAACAGCACTGTGTTTTTCATAGAATCACAGAACTCCTCCAGTTCTAACCCCTGCCATAGCAGGGACACCTTCCACTAGAGCAGGTTGCTCCAAGCCCCTGTGTCCACCCTGGCCTTGAGCACTGCCAGGGATGGGGCAGCCACAGCTTCTCTGGGCACCCTGTGCCAGCGCCTCAGCACCCTCACAGGGAAGAGCTTCTGCCTAAGAGCTCAGCTCAGTCTCCCCTCTGGCAGGTTCAAGCCATTCCCCTTGTCCTGCCCCTACAGGCCCTTGTCCAAAGCTCCACTCCAGGTTTCCTGCAGCCCCTTTAGTCACTGGAGGTGACTGAGTCACTAAGGTCTCCTGTTAAGGAGCCTTCTCTTCTCCAGGCTGAACCAGCCCAGCTCTCTCAGCCTGGCTCCAGAGCAGAGCTGCTCCAGCCCTTGCAGCATCTCTGTGGCCTCCTTTGGACTTGCTCCAACAGCTCCACATCACTCTTTTTAGTCCAAAGTCACCTCCCTCTAGAAGTCTGCTTGGTATCTAGAGTATCTAGATCTATCTAGTATCTATCTAAGTATCTAGAGGGACTGTAGTGATAGGACAAAGAGTGATGGGCTCAAACTGAAACAAGGGAAGTTCAGGTTAGATATAAGGAAGGAGTCCTTTACTGTGAGGGCGGTGAAGCCCTGGCACAGGTTGCCCAAAAAAGTGGTAAATGCTCCATCCCTGGCCAGGCTGGACAGAGCCTTGGATGACACGGTCTAGTGGAAGGTGTCCCTGCCCATGGCAGGGGCTGGAACTGGATAGTCTTAAGGTCCTTTCCAACCCAAACCCAAACCATTCTATGGTTCTATGATCGCCAGATTGAGTAGGTTTGGGGCACTATTCTGATAGCTGAGCAGGTGGCTTCTCTATAAACCTCAAAGTTCTCTCTGATCTTTCGTTTTCAGTTCTGTCAATTACTGTTGTTGTTATTTTGTTGAAGATCCTGTAGCTTTTTATACAAACAGGATGTTAGGAATTCATCTGCCTCCACTTTGTGTCTTGTTTTGTAGGTTTCCAATAAAATGGGAGAGATAAAAGCCCAGCACAGCATCAAAAATTCAGCAAAGCTCATTGATTGGAATAACCAGGACGCAAAGCAATGGGTGTCACGCTCTGACCTATAAACCATAACCTTCTGTTTACAGGATTAGACAGCAGGTATGGGGAAAACACGTTTGAAGTCTGAGCACACAAACTGCAAAATAATTAAGGCCCTTCTTCAAACACTGCATAATACATTTCTCTATCAGCTCCTGCTACAGAACACAGGAAAACAGCATTCATTTCTAGACAAAACACATGGCACCCTGTATCAGCTCAGTTCAGTCAACACCGGAGCGTCTAACACTAACCCATAGAAACAGGGCTATGAGCATGTGGGCAATGAGCACATCAGGTCCTTCACCCTCTGTGCAGGACTCCACAGCCCCTTTGCCGGGTAAAACCAAAGCACCCAAAACAGAGCTCTGCACTGATGCTGCCCCAGTGCCACAGGACCAGTATCCCCTGCAGGAGCTGCCATCCCTCTACCATCACACTAACCCTCTGCTCCAAATGTGCTGGGTATGGTCCAGGGCCAGATCCTGCCCAGCTCCAGGGTGAGTCAGCACATACAGTGGAGGAGGCATGAGAGGGACAGAAGCCAGGAGGAGGAGAAGAAGGGTGAAACAATGGCTTTGAAGAAAAGATGCCAAGAGAAGATGGGGTGGGGAGAGGTGGTGACAGGGTACAGATGTATGTAATGGAGAGGACAGGAGGTGCTGGCAGAGCAGCCTGTTCCCATGGCCAGCTCTGGGAATAAGACTCACACTCAACCTGAGCCACAGTCACATCAGCCAGCAAGGCGGTAGGGTCTGCTAGGAATGAGTTGAAGATGGATAGGAAAGATGCCGTCATGGCCATGACAGAAACCAGTTGGCTACTCATCTGGAGTGGTACAGAAGCAAGGATGCTCCAGTGCTGAAAGGGTGGTGAGAGCTGGAGGGTGTCAGGGACAGACAAGACAGAAACATGGCAAAATTTTACTGTATGAGGAGACAGGATCCTTCAGAGATGAGTAAGACCTTCAAGAGCACTGTAAAATAACAGCCATCAGAGAAGGTGGTGAACGAGCACACACAGATATATCTATCTCAGGCATATCCAGAGCTAGAAAGAGGATTAGTAACAATGACAGCCCCAAAGCCTGGGGAGAAACACGATGGCCCTGCACAAGCTGCTGAGAATCACCGCAAGCCCTTGCCACTCCTGCCTGCTGCAACATCACCCATGTACCCGGACAGCCCCAAAACAACTGCAAGGTGCTGATGAGACTTGGAACGTGGGTCTCATGCTCCTCCACACGAGCCATAAACCTACCACATCCTGGCCTTCTCCCTAAACTCCCTGATGCTCTGCCAAAGGACAGCAGGGAAAGCTCCCATCAGCTTCCGTGCTGGGACTCAGAGCAGAGGGCATGGCCGGAGCCCCACTGTGCCAGTGTGCCCTGTGATGGAGCTGCCCTGGAATGGAGCTGTTCCTGCCCTGGCTGCCAGGAAGAGGGGTCAGGGTTGCAACACCTGGGCAGATGCTGCCAGCCACATTTCATAGGCTGATGGGGGAAACACCTCCTGGCAGCCGAGGGGGTGAGAAGGGGTGTGCGCAGAGGGTGTGTGCAGGACATACCCCACAACAAAGAGCTCATGTGCCTGTACAACCTAACCAAGGATGATTCCCAGAGGAGAAAAGGAAAAGAAAGCTTGTTGGTAGACAAAATGCAGCAAAATCCTTTATCCCAAGTGAACTTTAAAAACACAGACTCCGAAACACAGACGAGGAGCATATTAAAGCGACACAGACACCAAAGCACCGGTGTCAGCAGAGAAAGGGTGTCCTCAGCCAGCACCAGTGGGCTGTGCATGCCCAGCCCCTTACCTGCAAGCCTGTCATCCTTCTCCTGGTCCTGTCCTCCTCTTCTTGGAGCAGACACAAACCCAAGCAGCTATCCGGTCAAGTTGGCTGCCAAACAAAGCTTCCAGCTGGTGAAGTGAGCCGGGCCAGTGGCAGGCTGACAGTGCTGGAAGTGAGAGTCCAAGGGAGTTTTTAACCTGTTTGCTCAACCCAGTCTGTGTTTAACCAAACGCCAGCCCTACTCCACAGAAACAACCCCAGGGTCAAGCTGAAGTTAATAAATAGGGGGAGAGGGGTAGAGGGCTCCCCCACAGCTCCTTTCCCTCTTTAGATGGGGTTGTAGTTCTCACACAAAAGGGGGGGAACAACAAGCTGTTTAAGAACAAAGAAAATCCATTTTTTGCAACTGTTTTATAAGCTTCCTTCATAAATTATACCTCTCTCCCTGTTTATGACAACCTCCTTAAAGGGTTCCCATACATAGCCCTCTGAAGGTGTAACAAATGGGGGTTTTCATTATGCTTCTGATCCATGTTACACTGGGGAATAGAAAGCATCCCAGTCCCATCCTGGTGGAGGTAGTGATATTTGTGAACTACTGTGGCAATATTAAACAGCATTTTGAAGCCCAAAGTAGGGGATGATTTTATATTCCTGTGATTGGAGGTAGTGAAGGGGGGCTTTATAGATGCTGAAATACTCATATTTTTCCAGGGAGCTGTTGCTGAGGAAGGAGCAGCAGCATTTACCCACAGAATACAAATGAAAGTAGCTCTGCCTTTGCAGAAGGCGCAGGGGAAAAGAGCAATTGATTTGATGTTTTCACTTTGAATTCTCATCTCTCCCCCCCCACCCCCCAAAAAAGAAAGCAGCAGTATTTTTCCCTGTTTCTGTAACCTGCTCTACTGTAAGTCCTGCTCTAGGAGGTGCACACAGGAGATTCCAACATGACCCTGGAGTTAATGTCTCCTGCTCTCCTAGAGCATCCCGGAAGCCTTCCCTCCCTAATAGCAGTTACCAGCTTGCGTGGCCCCAGCAGAGCCAGCTGGGCTGTGAGAGGGACAGGTCTTAATGGTTTTGTCTTCTCTAAAAGCTGGCACCTCCCCACACCACCCTGAGCAATGTGATGGAGCCACCAAGAGCTGCCATCTTTTAAGGTCTGGCAAAATAGGTTGGCTGCTGCAGGGGAGGAGATGGGGTGTATGAAGAGACATTGGTTATGGAGGTGGGGGGGGAGAGCTAGCTTGCCTTGCACGTCCCCTCTGGTCTTAGGAGCACAGGGTCAAAAGATAATTCACATCAGAAAGTACTTCAGAAGGGCACTGGCCTGACTTTCAGCTTAAAGCAGGGTCAGCTCTGAGGGCAGACCAGGATGCTCAGAACTGTATCTAACCCATTCTTACAAACTTCCAAGGATGGAGACAGAATGGCCTCACTGGACAGCTTGATTCACTGCTTGATTGCCCTCACGGCTGAAAAGCTTTTCCTTACATAGATCTTGAGCTTCCCTAGTTTCAGCTCATGGCAGTTCTCTCTCATCCTCCTACCAAGCACTGCTGTGAAGAGCCAGATTTCATCTTCTTGGCAACCTCTCCATAGTTATTGGGAGCTGCTGCCTGATTCCTCCAAAGTCATCTCTTCCCAGGCTGAACAAGCCCAGTCCTTCACAGGACTGTGGGCTCCAGCCCCAGACCAGCATGGTGGGCCACTGCTGCAGTTCATCCTGTTGGATCAGTTTTGTGTGTTTGGAGCCCCCAAACCAGACATAGGATCTCCATTTCCCATAAAACGCTTGTCTCCCTAGAGCAGGAGCATCAGATCCCTAGCAGGCCACACCACCTCCCCTGCTTCTGCGTTTCTTTGTCTGCTTATCTACACTGCTGTTTTGAGCCAGTTCTGTCATCATTTTTGCACACAGTTTTGCTCATAGCAAACACTGAGCAAATGTCAACAAAGCAAGCACAGTTACAGCCCTGGAGACACAGTGAGCCAGGGCATTACTCAGAAATGGAGACAGAGAGCTGCAGTTGAAGACCTGGCTGGAAAGCAGCAAGACTTATTGGTGGCACAGGCTGGAGCTGGTGTCTCATAACCAACTACTAAGAGTGCTGTGGAGAGATGACCTAAAGTAAGTCCTGTCCTTTCCTAAACTCTGCTGGGACTTTCTGCCTGCTTGAGAGCCACCTTGGCTCTCTCAGCTTAGGGGCAGTTCAGGGGCTGAGCTGGGCTCTTCTGTCTTCATGACGCTAATGGTTTTATTGCACAGTCACCAGGAACAGACTCAGTTAATCTGGCTGTACAATATTGGGTAATGTTTGCTCTGAAACAGAGCAATATTTAGCCCCATTGCAATGCGGGTGGGCTGAGGATAGCTGGGAATTTCCATCGTTTCATTATAGCAGTATCTGAAAGTCTTGAACCACAGACCTGGACCCCCTTAGGTCAGGTGCCGGAAGAACATAGGCTGGGTAATCTCCAAGTTAAAAGTCTTCAGGTATCTCTTACTTTCCCATTTGCTCAGGAAGGCTCTCTCCATACTGTGGCCTCTTCCAGCTTTGCCATAAAAACCCCCCACGGGCAGTGAGGGATTCTCCAGCTCAGGGCAGAAGATGCAAGTGCTATTTGTCATTGCCAAAGAAATAAAGTACCTGGCACCTGCCACCTACCCTTGAAACTCCTTTCCTACCAGACAATACTTCAGAGTAAAGAGTTCATCTCGCGTACTTTCTGACAGTGAAGATTTATAGGTTTGAATCCAGTTTTGCAAACCACAGATATGAAAAGCTGTGTATTCTCTAGCTGTGAAGGTGACCAAAACACAACTGGACATGGTCCTGGGCAGCCTGCTCCAGCTGACCCTGCTTGGGAAGGGGAGTTGGACTATGTGATCTCCAGAGTCACTTCTAACCTCAGGGGTTCTGTGATTTAGCTTAAACAAGCTCTTTATAGTTAAGTGGCAGCAGCTCTTAAATATAGATCATCTGAAACATTAAGTATAGATGTGCTTCATTAATATTTTAGCAACAGCCTTTGTTATCAGATAAATATGGCTCAGAAACACAATGAATTGTTATCACATCAACATGATTCATAAACACAATGAATTAAGCATGGAAGAATGAGCATTAGAAGTGCTCGGTGTCTTCTCAGCTACCTCTCTGGATTTATGACATCTGTCTAGTGCATGCTGTGCATAGCCTTTACTCCAAGGAGATTCCAGCTGAAATACATAACAAGACCCAAAAGAGAGAGATAAAAAAGCATAAGACATCAATACAACAGTACTTGCTACCAGATGATGTACATGCTACTGCATGGTACCTGCATCCCAGCAGCTTATTAGACGTGAACTGTTCTCATAGGCATCATGATGGAGAGGTGCAAGGAGCTCATCTAAGTCAGAGGCACAGTGAGATAAAGTACCAAGGGGCTTGCTTGAAAGTTTAACAGCTGTGTTCAACATCTCAGGGGTGAATGAAAGATGAGGAGGGGAATGGAAAACGCCTTTCAGATAGAAGATGAGGCAACTTATATTTGATCCAGTAGACAAAGAGACTCAAAATTCACAGCATGTGCATTAAGAAGCCTTTTGTTTCCTGCTGTATCATTTGCAAGTTCAGGTAGTGAATCTTCACTGGGAGAAAAAGGAGGGAGAGTCATGGGACAGCAAGTCCCTTTGCTTCCCTATGTTCTCCATTAGCATTTTCCTATGCAATGTGTATTTCATGCCACGTGGCAGAGACAAGGCTGTAGTTTCTTCCCTGTCCCTTTACCTTAATGTTTGGTATCCACTTTTCAGAGCAGGGCTGACACCTTCATAAATTTCTACTCAATGCTCAGAGCAGCGCTTCCCAGCATGGACTGCAGTGTGCCAGTGCTGCTATGATGGGTACAATCACTGGATCACGGCTCACCACCACTTCTTGTAGTGAGTGGTTGGCCAGTTCCAAAAGTAAAGCTCCTGCATCCTGGGAGCAATGCAGGCAAGAAGCAATCAAGATAGATCCTTTCTGATGCGGCTGTGGACCCACTGCTGCAGTGGCCCATTCCTTTTCACAATGATGGACAGCAAAGGACCAACCTTTTCTCCTGGCTATGTTCATACAGCTAGAATGCATTAATTGACATACGTATTTATTAATATATTAATTCATGCCTGTCTCTGTAATCTCAGCTTCCCCAACTTGCATTTCGTCTTTATTTTTTAACCCTTTACACACTGCCAAACAGCCCAGGAGCTCTCTAGAGCCGTCTTTGTTGATAGTGTACTACTTTGTTGTTAGTGTACTACTAACAGACCAGGGGTTTAATCTCATAAGATGAGAAAATAAAGCAGTAATATTTATACTTTTTATCACTGCCAACAGCTTTGTGGCAAAAAAAAAGAAAAAAACTATCTTTTAAATAACATGTACTTTCTTGCAGAATGGCTCTTATGAAATATGCCTGTGTCATTTTTCTAGGACCATTCAGCAGCAGATGCCAGACAGGTTAATTATTAGCATTTATTTGTGCAGGAAAGATTATAAGAGTTGCCTGCAGGCAGGGAGCACATACTCCTTGTCACCAAAAAGCAGACCCTGCATGAACGGAGGCTGGAAAAGCCATCTGCATACCTTGCTGTGATGCTTCTGCCTCCAGGCTAGAAAAACCACTCCTAGGAGTGAAGATTTAGTCACCTTGCCCTGTTGTGTCCTTCCCCACCTAATGCAGCAGCTAAAGGGGATGCTAATTTTGCACAAGCCCTGAATTTCATCATCTGACCTTTTATTTAGTAAGGGCAGGACAGCCCGTCAAGCCCACAGCAAAACAAGCCTCAGGAAGAAAGGATGACATCAGACAGCAAGATAAAACCCCTGACTGCAGCCCTAGCCTTCAAAGCTATTTGGCCTCTTTGTCCTTTAATAAATCTTTAACCTAAATCTAGCAATGGATTTCCACTTTGTAAACGTTAACTTTAGGGTCAAAGGGAACGGAGATGTGCAGGGGTTAATGACACACTACTTCACTTCATGTCCCTCCTAGTCAAAAACAAAGACTGAACTTCGACTTAGATTGCCCACTCAGCCTGGGCTTTCATTTGGATGCTCTAGGCTAGAAAGAGCATGTGGTTTTACTTATGAGCTTGTCTTATACTCGACATCTTGAGAGAAGTCCATGGTAGTGCACCAAAAAGGAGTTTCCCTGTACAATTTCAGGAGGTATCGAGCCAGAGCTTCTGTGCACTGATAACCCCACGGGGCACAACAAGCTTTATCTCAGTGATAGAATGCCAAAGCAGGAAAAAGAAAACACATTTCTAGCCTTAATAGTATTTGCAGCAGGGGTTGGCTAGGCAGCTGAACTGCCAAAGCTAGAGTTCACTGTCTCTTTGGTGCCACAGACAGCTCTGAGCATCTAAACCAACTTCCTTACAAACATGCTGGGGGACTTTTCCTCAAAGCTGTGCTAAAGCACGCCTTTGAGAAAGCTACTCATTCTATCCTGGAAAATCCCAAAGGATGGCAAATCTGCTTTCTTCTATTAACTGTTCTGGGCTCCATCACTCCCACTGTTAGAGAACTACAACAAACTTCAAGATCCATTTAGACCCAGGTCCTGCGACCCAACGGTTTACTGCAGATTTGCCTGCACAGCTGGAAAGCCCTTATCACATACTCACAGTTAGCGATGGAAGACTTCTGCTGCTTCAGAGGGGTCTCATGTGCCAGAAAGAAACGTATTTTCCCCATTTCCTGATCAGATGTTAGAACAAACCCACAGCAGCACAAGTTGATAATACTAATACTTTTGGGTACATGTAAGGCCCTCACTAGGCAGGAGAGCTTTGCCGCTGAACGGACTTTTGACATTAAGGAACCCCAAAGTAGCATCTCTCTGAGGACCTAACATACAGTGCTGCAGCAAAGCACACCCTAAGGAAAGCTCTTCCTCTGAGCACTTTCTGGTTACTTGCCAGCCAGTGACAGGTTCATCAATAATGATAATGGCTTTTGTCAAAGAAAACCAGTGCACTAAGCCACAGACTTGCTCAGCCCTACAAACGAATCAAAGTAACCAGCGTCCTCGTAAGGAAAGTGAGACAGGAACATGACTTCTAATGGGAAGAGCTGACTAACAAAAGAAATAGAAGGATTAAGTTCCCTTTGCTGAAAAGCAGAAGCAGGTATTCTATCAGTGAAGTCCATCACCTCCTTCTCAATTGTGATAGCCCCGACTTTGCTCTACCTCACTGAAAAATCTACTGGCTGCAGGTGACGACACAGCAGCTCAGATCTCATTTGTGACAAATGGAGCATACTGCAGCTGCCTCTGCAAATACTATCAATAATGAAAATTCATATTAAGGTTGCACCCAAACCTCAATATCCTGGGTAGGTTTCACATGCTTAAAGCCAGCGGCAGCTTTGCTGAAGACTGTTGGCAAGGAGAGAGAAATCCTGTTGCTACAAGAACAAAAACGTATACACAAGAATTTGGGTACACCTGGGTTTCCTCCTTTTCTGCATGGGAATCAAAAGGGGCAGATTTGGGGGATTTTCCATATTCTGGACATATTCACACTTCTGGTTATCCTCTCAGTCATTAAACCAGTTATAAATCAACCAGAAAGCTCTGCTGAGCCCCTTGGCAAGAGGGGAAGCCCACTGTTTATTTGCTATACATTTCACCTATGTGCACACAGAAAGTCTAACACATCTCAGATGTACCTGTATGAGCCATCTCCACTGACACATCTGGTACATGTATTTCCCAGACATAATTTCTGCCTGGGAAATAACACAGAGGGACTGATTAGCTCCAGTTCAAAGGAACTGGGTAAAAGCGCTTTGATGTGAAATGCATGTGCCTGTGACAGACACCAGAAAGACAGACAGGAGAAGGGATGTAGGAAAAGAGAGACATGCAGAGAGAGGCAAAGAGAGAGACAGAGAGAGAAATCAAGTGGTACAGCAAGAGAGAAGGGCAGCAGAAAGGAACAAAGAGAAAAAAAGAGAAGAAAGGGCAAAGCAAAGGATGGAGCAGGGGGTACAAAGAGAGAGGACTCTGTCAGCACAGGTGACAAAGAAGGGTCAGACAGGTGGGACATGGGAAGTGGGAAAAGAGAGAAGGAGAGAACTTTGGGGAAAGGAAGCTGGAGGAACAGGGGATGAGGGTACGATTGGGCAGAGGTAAGACACAGGGTCATGGGGAGCAGGAGGCCACAGAGATTATAAACTGAAACACATAGAAGGAGGAGCGAAGCATGACACATGGAAGTTGCCTGGTGTAACAGCCCAGGCATGGAGATGAACCTCTTTTGGGCAGCTGAAACAGGTAAGGTGCAAACAGCAATCCAACTAACTCTGGCTGCTCAAGCAATCCTGATTCTGACAAGAAGCTAGCACTTCCTTTCAAAATACATGTAACATCAAGAACGTACATGACTCCATTACACATCACCTTGTTCTAAAAGAAAAATTATACCCAATTGTGCTTACTTGATGAGATTTGAACAAATAAAGGACTTAACCTGGACTGGAGACCTATTTGTATTAAAGTAGCAAAGATGCTGGATTCATGACACATTAACACAGGTGTAAGACAACCGCTGCGCTCAAGCCTGTGATTCAAAAACCAGAAAGGATTTGGCTGGACAATGAATGCTGGCAAGATCAACAGAGCTTTGGGGTTTTTTTAAGTGACATTTTAAAACTGATCTTTGGACATTTTAAGACAGAAGTAAAGCAGAAGCATGGAAGGGATGAGGCAGTGAGTAAGGGTAAAGGCAATAAAAACAGGGATAGTCACTCCACATTACCTACTGGACCCTGACATTTGATATACACCACAGCAGAGGTAACACGCAACAACAATAAGGGTACAACCAAGTTATGGTGCTAAACTGGTGGCACTTGTGTATGGAGCAACCACGTCTGATTAAAACTGAGAGAAAGATGCTCCTAATCCCACACTACACCTACTCAGAGGGCTAATGGTGCCTTCAACAACTTCTGCTATTCCCATGGTTGCTCTGATTTGTAATTATCAGTCCATTCTGCCTCTGCATTACATTTAGGAAAATAGAACCGTGCCAAGCAAACGCCAAGCTTTCAAGAAAGCTGCAGTGTGTGTCAGCCACACAAATATAAACCCCACAAAGCAGGGATAGTGCAATTACACAAACCCCAAGCATGGGAAGCCCATGCAACTTCAGGATTGTATTTAAACCTAATTTGAATATGCTAATATCCTTAACTTGGCCCTGATGAAATATCAGAAGTGGGTAAAAACACATGAAAAAACCCCACAGAGGTGTTTTACAAAGCAATCTGCTCCAATCTGAGACCACAAATGCTGGAACACTGCAATTACGGCGAGATGGGTCTGCAATCATTTTTCAGGACTATTGATGGTGACAGCACAGAAATTTAACCCCTAGCCTTTAGAATGGTAACAAAAAGACAGCTGTATAAAGGATCTCAGAGCATTAATACTATTTCAGTTAAATGATCTGTTTATAGAATCATAGAATAGTTAGGGTTGGAAAGGACCTTAAGATCATCCAGTTCCAAGCCCCCCTGCCCTGGACAGGGACACCTCCCACTAAACCATGGCAGGACCAAGTTAAGGGTGGTGGCATCAGAGAAAATACTGTGACAACACAAACATCTTGCAACAACTCTGGTTCTCATTGTCTTCAAGTTAAACATCCAGACTAAAATAAAAACCGGTGAACCCTTTAACTCCTCATGTACTGAAACGACTACAATCTGATAAGCAGATACATCAGAGCCATGCCTCCAGGGAAGTCACCTTCATTTTGCAGACAGAACAGTGAGACTGCTCATGAAGTAAGTCACTTGTCAAACCACACACACCAGTTCAAGAGTGGATGAAGACACCCTATGAGGAGTTGTTATGGCTCACAGCTGGATGAGCGGGCCCAAGCAGACTTGACTGAGTCTAGAGAAGCCACGGCCTCAACCACACTTCTCTCTCAATCTGCTAACCTTCTACCACTCACATGCTCTGCTTCTCAGTGGTACTCCCTTTATCTTATCTGGCTGCTACCACAACAGTACCTCTAATTTGCTTCTAGATCCTGATTGTCATTCAGCCCCATTGATACACAGGACTTGCGCATCCTCTCCTCTTCCTGGAGCATGAATTGACCTTCACAAGATTTCTCAAAGACTTTGTTTCTTCCTTATTAAGCCTGAGGACTGAAAGACACAAATACATGTAAGCTGCAAGTAGGGCTTAGGCCACCCTACATCATGCTGAGCAATGTTCTTTTTGTGATTAACTGAAGAGGGCTACTTTGGAAAGACCTGTGCAATTGTTTCTTCATGCAGCATTTTAAACTTAATGGCCTCCCTTACACTGCAACACTTCCCACTCTCCTAAGATAGAGGAAGAAATAGCCCTCGCTTGCTTGTCCTGCTCTGCAGTTCCTTAGTAACCTGAGGGAGCCTAAATCTTGTTACCCTAAGGCAGTACCTGACCTTGAGAAAGTAATTCCAGCTAAGAGCGAAGAGACATGGGTTCTGTCACAAGCTGCACAGCTCAGACATTGGTTATCTGCTAGGAATATTCTGGTACCTTATTTTTCCTGGTTGTAAACTAAATATAAATTAGTAACAGATTTCATATAGGCATCTAAAACTTACTGCAGACATGCTCGCAAATGCTCCGAATGCACCTTTCTGGGAATGGCCTAAGGAGAAGCAAAGCATCCATATTTTAGTAAGTTTGACTGGTGCACCTAGCTGTCATTTCTGTCCCTGATTAGTGGCAACAGGCAGTTTGCCATTTATTTCTAAGCAGCTGCTAGAGAAGAGCTTCAGGCGGATGTAATCTGGAAACTGCACACTCTGCTAGCTGTCAATTTCACACCAACTTTCTTCAATTCCCATTTATTATTAATCTGTATTTATATCTAACTCCAGCTCTTAGTTAGCCTTTGCCAGAGGCTTAACCATTAGAGGTGACTGTAAGGAAGGAGAGGAAAGAAGAAACGGACATAAATCAGGCTTTTACCACTCCATATAATTCTGGGGAGGTGAGAAATCACGCAAAGCTTGGGCTATTTAGGAAGACAACACCCTGCACAGCACATCAGACCAGGACAAGTCTCCTTTATCCTCAGTACCAAATATGAAAAGGAAACGTCCCTTCACAGAAACTTCCTTCTAACCCATTTTCAGTTCCTACTTTTTACAGGACTTGATATCCCTTTTAAATTTCAATCCATTCTAATTCATAGGGTGTTCTTACATTTCATGTTTCCTCAATCAGCTAAGCCCTCAGGCTCAGTAAGACTATTGGTTCCAAATAAGCATTGTATAAAAACATTTTTTCCACCAGATTTCAATGTCTTTTAATTGAAGAAAAGACCACACTCAATTATGGAAAGAGAAACAGAAGTACTTGATTCACTTCATCCTCTCCAAAGTAAACAATTTTAAGCAGCAGAATTAATACCACTTGTTTTCTCCTCATGATTTTGTTTTTAAGGCTTACAGTCTTTTTTCATCTCTTGCCTACTTCTTTTATCCCTTTTGAATAGGGCTGAACAGTATGCTGCAGGTGAAACACCACTACTATCATAGAATCATAGAATAGTTAAAGTTGGAAAGGACCTTAAGATCAAGTTCCAACCCACCTGTCATGGTCAGGGACACCTCACACTAAACCGTATTACCCAAGGCATCGTCCAACCTGGCCCTGAACACTGCCAGGGATGGAGCAGTCACAACCTCCCTGGGCAACCCATTCCAGTGCCTCACCACCCTAACAGGAAAGAATTTCCTCCTTTTATCCAACTTAAACTTCCCTTGTTTAAGTTTTAACCCATTACTCCTTGTCCTATCACTACAGTCCCTAATGAAGAGTCCCTCCCCAGCATCCCTATAGGCCCCCTACAGATACTGGAAGGCTGCTCTGAGGTCTCCACGCAGCCTTCTCTTCTCCAGGCTGAACAGCCCCAACTTTCTCAGCCTACCTTCATACAGGAGGTGCTCCAGCCCCTGATCATCCTCGTGTCCCTTCTCTGGACTTGTTCCAACAGTTCCATGTCCTTTTTATGTTGAGGACACCAGAACTGCACACAATACTCCAGGTGAGGTCTCACGAGAGCAGAGTAGAGGGGCAGGATCACCTCCTTAGACCTGCTGGTCACGCTCCTTTTGATGCAGCCCAGGATACGGTTGGCTTTCTGGGCTGCAAGCGCACACTGAAGCTGGGTCATGTTCATTTTCTCATCGACCAGCACCCCCAAGTCCTTCTCTGCAGGGCTGCTCTGAATCTCTTCTCTGCCCAGCCTGTAGCTGTGCCTGGGATTGCTCCGACTCAGGTGTAGGACTATTAATTCAGTGAAGGCATTCTACTATTTTCCAGACAGTTCCTTACCCATTCTTACATTTTACTTGCTTGTTTGTTCACTTTACTGTAATTAATAAGTCCACTCAGTGTCATCTCTCCTTCAGAGAATGCATGATGTACGTAATTCATTGCAAAGACTGTCCATAAGTTTTCCAAAATGGAGACAAAGATGCCACATATATGTGCTGTGTATGATAAAGTTCCACACAGCAGTGTGAGAGGCATTCAATTTATTGCACGCTTTCCCCAAATGTTCCCATATATCCAGAAGGCCTGCAACCCTAAGAAACACTCTAGGCTTATGATTAGAATTTTGGGGGAATTTTTACTCGAGTCTTTTCCAGCAAAAGCAGCTTCAGCAGCCTATATCATTTTACTCTGCTTGATATAAGCATTACTGTCTTTAAGGATCCAGTCGGAATAGGAATGTTGTTAGGAACTCTGAGAGGTCATCTTCCACTTCGTAAGTGTTCACTCATAATGAAGGCTCTTCAGTGTTCTTCCTCCAAATCTTTTCCTTTCAGAGAAGCCAGGAATCTAGAGACATGAAAGACAAGTCATTATATCAGCATCAGCATGAGCTCCCTCTAGCCCACATCTCAGTGCCTGTTACCAAGCCAACTGCAACAATGTCTTTCTTCCTCTTCCACACTGTCTCCAGAACCAGGACCAAAAAGCTTCAGCTTACTGCTAGAGGAGCACCATTAATTAAACAAGCTCCAAAACTTGAATATGGCTCATTTTTTAATGTGGCTTTTTAGCAAGGGCCACAATGAAAGCTTTAATTTCTCACGCAAATCCTAAACCAGTTAATGACAGATTTCAAAGTCCACTGTTCCTCCCCCAGATTTAAACGCAAACAAGAATTCCTCCTCTGTTAAGTTTTACAACTATAAAACAGTATTCCCAAGTCTTATTGAAGAGCAGTTAAGACTTGATGCCTTCTAACCTGAAAGAGGAGCACTTCACTGGTAGTTTAAAGTAGTTTTAACAACTGCTGAAAGCTTTAAAACAACCATCATAATAGAAATGGCTACAAGGATGCAAGTGATCAGCACTCCTGCTTTTGCAGCCAAACTGGAGATGCTGCTTACACTGTATCAGTGAGTGCTCACAAAGAAAAGCTCCTTCAAACCATCAGAAGCTTCTCTAGCTTAATGGTATTCCAAACAGATTTGCAATGCAGTGCACCCATTAATTACCCCAAAAGAAAGATATGCACTGCTTTCCAATACTGTGTAAGATCTGTCTATTGGCATCATAAAACTATTTGATTACAGTCTGGGGTAACTTTTAGATAGGTAACTTCAAACAAGCTCAAACAGCAGGCCCAGCCATCTCCCAAAACAATTCCACACTATTATAAGAAACACAGTATATGAAAATGGAAGGTGTCAACCAAGCACTACACATAATGCCAGGAGAACATGGCATTTATGGGCGGTATGGGATGAATGCCTAACTTGGAATACAAAGCAGGTTGCTTAAGTTACACACTTCATGGGTGAACTGAGAAAGCTAGAGCTTATCCAAAATAGAAATCCACTGAAAACCCCCACAATTTACATGTAGTTGGGGTTTTCAGGGCCAAAATGCAAACAGATATGCAAGGTATTCATTCAGGAACGCAATCACAACTAAACCATAGCATGACCCCACAGGTAAAACACCATCTGCTTTAGCATTTTTTTATATCAAAGTCACTAAGAATAACCATTATTTACTTATCAGAGATCTGATCAAAATCAGAGCTCCAATTTGAAACTTCTCATTCTTTTAATCCTAAAGAAGTCTATATTAGAAATACCTAAAAAATACAAGTGATCAAAGGGGCCTACTATCGAAAACCCACAAACACATTCATAAGATTTACAGTAAGTAGATAATTTAAAGCAAACATCAAGAGGTTACATTGAAATCCCTGGTTCCAATTTGGATTCTGTCCCTTTAAATAGAATTGTCCACTACTTAAGATTTGTTTTAAGCTTCTGAGCAGTTGTCAGTGAGGCAGATGAAAGCAGTCATCAGCAAGCTGTAATCTTTGACATGTGGCCATAACGAATATAAAGTTAATCCCTGGGTAGCCACTAAAAATGATTAAATAAGAAAAATAAAAACCTTACATCATGCATCAAGGACAACCAGCACACAAGCAGATTTCCAGCATTAAGCTATTATCTCCAAGGAAGGGAGAGACTTCCCTTCGTAAGAACACAGGGAGGAGGGAAGAGAGGAGGGAAAAGGCATCATGCAGAACTGAAGGAGGAAAAAGCCAATTTGTTTTTAAAGGCACCAAAAAACCACTTTAAAGAAAGTAAGCATTTTGTAATTTGTGACTATTTTTTCCCCCACTCTCCCTAAGGGGCTTTCAGCACAGCTACAGCTAACCATACATTTGACTGTATTTTAGTGGTGCTATTCACAGTAATTCGCAAGCACCTCACAGATACAGTAAGTGGAACCTCGCTACTCACTGCAGGGCAGACTGCACATGGGAAGGCAGGGGCCTAAAAAAAGTTGAAGTGTGGCCTGCCCAAACCAGAAGAGTCATTTTGCTGGCTCTTCACCAGCTGTACTGAAAACAGTTAATTCAGCCATCTGGGGATTAACTACAAGGTGGTATCATACTGCTATTTCCCTTGTGGCTCCACTGGTTCTGTGAAAATTACCCATACAAACCCCATAAAATGTTAGTTCCAGCTGTGCAGAAAAAAAAACCTTTCATTGACTTTCAGGCAGCATCTCTGGTCTAAACCTGAAACCAAGCAGCCTGAAACTAAGACACCTGAAAGAAATCATATTTGCCTATTTTACCTTACTCTTCCAACTTCTCCTGTGTTAGCATACTTAATTATTTCACTGCCAATCGCATTACAGACAAATACTTCAGCTGACAGAAGTCACAGAATCATAGAAGAGTTAGGGTTGGAAAGGACCTTAAGATTCCAACCTCCCTGCCATGGGCAGGGACACCTCACACTAAACAAACCCAGTCCTGAACACTGCCAGAGTTGGCTCCTTCACAATTTCCCTGGGCAACCCATTCCAGTGCCTCACCACCCTTACAGTAAAGAACTTCCTCCTTATATCCAATCTACACTTCCCCTGTTTAAGTTTTAACCCATTACCCCTTGTCCTGTCACTACAGTCCCTAATGAAGAGTCCCTCCCCAGCACTCTCATAGGTCCCGTTCAGATACTGGAAGGCTGCTATGAGGTCTCCAAAGTCTGCCATTATTCTACCTAAAACAGCTGTGCTTCCACAGATTCAAAAACTCAATTACCAGCCCAGGTTATCATTTAAGCCATGTGAAGCCCATATTTTAACAGGACTCTGACAACTGTTTTCATGACACAGGGAGAAACAAAAATGAGGAAGAAAAATGACAAACCTGACTGCCATCTCTGAAGAAGTATCTCTTCTCTATGACCTGGGAAAAACAGAGAATGACCTTAGCTGGCAGGCATATGCATAGCCTCAGATTCCAATCAACACTTCACATGTGAACACTGAAACTCACAGCTAACTGGGACAAGGTCTAAACCCACGTCACCTGCTCCAGGCCTACTGCTTTAAGTGCAATGCCCTATTACCCACAGAAGGAGTTGCCCCCTCCAGCCATTCTTAGTAAAGCTATGTTATTCTCAAACACACCTCATTTAGCTAGACCACTTAGTAACAGAGGTGATGGTTTGGGTGCCTCCTTACTGTATGAGACTCAGTTATCCCAGTCCCTCTCTGCATGTACAGCAGTTCTGAGCCCTAGAAAAAGCTCATTCTGCATGTACATAACCTTAGGAGTTCTGAGTAGCCCCTGCGCATAGGTGATGCTTGAGAAGAGGTAGGATACCTATGCAGGCAGTACCATCAATCTAAGAACCAAAAGGTTATTTGTATCACTGTACAATTCACACCCTCCTCCAAAGAAAATTCAAGCCAAATTTCCTCTAAAGCATGATCTGTTACATGCATGAAGTGATCTGCTCCACTATGGTATCTTTGTTGAGGGGATGCTTAAACCAAAGCATTCCTTCTACCACTTTCACTGTAGGCCTTGACACTCTCTTTTGCAGGAAGGGAGAGTAATACGCTTTAACGAACAGAGCTAACCATAGTCTTGGAGCTCTCCACGTTACTGCCTTAGTACACTGAAAACCCTCTGGCCTGCCAAAGGACTCCAAAAACCTATGCAGAGTGCATTTGCACATTATTTTTCAATGCTCTATGCAGATCAAGAATCAAATCTTCAAGATATTTTCTGGAGGTTTGTTAATGCAGACCAATCTTTGGCCTCCCCCAGCATACAATACATAGAACTATAAAGCATAATTTAATTGACTTGACTTACCTTATCAAAAAACCTGCTTAGTTTGACAGCATTGGATGAACCTGCAGCCAGGTAACGAGGATCGGTGCAATCCTAGAACACACGAAAGACAACAAATCAAGCACAATGCAAGGAAGCCCTACACATGGCAACCAACATACCCCTTCCCTGATACAGGCATATGGAGTCAGCCAGGGAAAACACAGTGTATCTGCTCATTTCTGCTCCAGAACCATTTGAGAGAAAAGGCCAACTTCTGTTCTGTGAATCAACCAGAGAATCCTAAGCACTCCCTAATGTGCTCCGCACGTTCCTTCTGCCACCAGCTATACAGTCAGCTAATCATTTGTACATGCTACACATGAGATTGTGTGTGCGTATACAAGCATTAACACAGCATGTGTGCATATTTTTATACACATATATATACATCTTATATATACATGTATATAAAAATAAAATGATCATGATGTATCATTCAAAGGTAGTCTGCATCAGAACAAAGAACGAGGAAGAGAAAACAACTCCCAGTCATCAATTCTAAGCTTTGGTGACCTGATCTAACACTCACTACATCTCTAGTGAAACAAAAATGATAGCAAGGGGGACAGCCTATCAAAACGTGCGTGACTCCAGCATCACTGAGAAAATCCCCAAAAGCCCAATTTTTGTCACAACATCTTTACTTACTAAAAATCAGACTCCTGTATAAAAGAAAAACAACCCTTGTGACAAGGATACTAACCAAATTAATCTCTTCAGCGTTGAAATCCTCAGCCAAGAAAGCTGTTCTGGTCAAAACTTCATTCCGCTTAGTTTCTGGGATTTGATCCAGCTTAGTTCCTATTACCAGCAGTGGAATCTGGTTATCAGCAAACTGTTCACGGTCGTAGTCCCTGATGAGGGAAACATACACCCCTGGATGAAGTGATGGTCATGTAAGTGGGCAAAGGGGCACATTCAGCTCCTCTGCCCTTTCAAATACTGGTCACTTATTTATTACGGGTCATTATTTATCTAAGTGAGAATGTGCTGTATCTGTAAATTAAAGAAGGGCTTTTGCATCTAGGTCACTACAGAGAAATTGAAAGCAAACAGCAAAGAAACCACGAGTTGGATTTCTTTTCAACACAGATGAACTGCAGAACAAATGCTAACACAAGCAGCAAATAAACAGGAGTTCCAGTATTGCACAAGGCATATGCAGGCATCAGAGATAGATGAGAGAGCTGGCATCTCTGAACATCTAAAATTCCTACATACACACACTTTTTAAAGAGGGACAATGAAATAAGAATGTGAAATAAACTGCAACTGTGAAACACCACCCCCTTCCCAGCTTACATCAAAGAGGGCTGCAATAGCAATTGTCTGGTGTCAAGTAACTAACCCTACATTCAAGTAAAGGTAGCTACCGTAAGCCGAATTCCAACAAGCTTTGATTCAGATACAAATAATGATCAAAGATAGCCTTTATAAAATAAATAATTTAGCAATTAATCGTCTTCACAAATCCAAGCTCCAATCCTTCTCCTCAGCTAGGATCATCATTTGTCTTTACTTTTACCTAAACCAAGTTTTCCAGAAAGTAATTTTATAACCAACAGCAACAACTTGTACTAATGGCTGAGCATCTGTCCCTGACAGAAGTTCAGCTTCTGAGAATTAAAAAAATAGTGAAGAACCTGCATGTGGAAAAACTGGAGAAATCTGCAGGTTTTATAATGCAAATCCTCTTTTCCTTTTTCCCATGTTTCTACCTCTGTACCAGCACAGGCAGATAAGCAACTGATACTCTTCCCACAAAAAGCTTCCCCTTACTATTGCCTCCCTGCTCACATGTGAGGTTTATCAATGACCTTAAACCTCCTTGATGGTATGTATAACAGGAGCATTGAGGTACAGGAGGAAATACTTGGTAAGAATTTTACAAACAAATAGGCTGCTTAAGCAGTTTCCTAAGCAAATTTTTAGCCATACTCCTGAAGCAATTCCTTCATCACCCAAATGAAAAAAAATAAGTGAAGCTCCTCAGTGCTGGTGCATGGAGGGAAAGCTTTTGGAACAGAGACAAGCTATCCCATCACACTTCTGTACAAGGGCTCTGCACATCTCAGTATAGACACATGTCTTCAGGTATCAGGGACTGGACCCACCCTGAGAGAGGCCTCAGACAAATGAAGGATGTACAATAACACCTTTCCCCTACCAGCAGAATGGTCTGATGGGTAACGTAAAAAAACCCAAAACAAAACAAAACCCAGTGATTTCCTTTTATATCCCCCATTTTATTCTTTAAGTCTAACCACATCCAATTTCATGTGGACTTCAAGCAGCCTCAGAGATGAACAAAGTCTTCCATAACAACTTGGAATGATGTTTTAACCCTGCACATATATTTTTCACTCACCCATTTGTCACGAGAACTCCTGTTGGAGCGGCATCCTTGTTGAGTGCTTCCAAAGACCAGCGATACAAATTCTGGGATGATTTCTTATTGGTTAAGTCATGCACTAATATTATCCCTAAAGTGAAAGAGAAGGCAGCAAGATCCTATTTAATGATATACATTTTTTCCTTATCTTACCCAAATGACATCTGTGGGTTCCCAGCTATCTGAGAATGAAGAAAGGGACATATAACCGGTTCAGTTACAGTGTACTAGTAAAGCTGAAAATACCAGGATGCGACACGTTTTTAAAGCTGCTTATCAGGAATTTAGGAAGAGCTAAGAGAAAAAATCTCACAAAAGGAGGAAAGAGACAGACACCTCAAACTTTAATCCACAAGAAGCCTGTGGGTATTTCCTCATTCTGCTCTGTCTGGTCCTAATGATACTGAAACTCTGTATTAGTGCAGCAGAGAATTCAGCCTTTCTCTGCTTTACCTAACCGGTAAACACAGCTATCTTTTTATTACACCATCCAAGAAGTCTAAAGGCTGTTTCTTTGTTTCGAAGTTGAGAGCACTGCTACATTCCTGCATTTTCAAGAGCTAATGCTACATACCTGGGGAGGTATCCAAAGGGTACCAGTCTCTGATAAACTTGCACTGTTCACCAAATGGCTGGTAGAAATGTGAATTAATAAGATGTCACGTTTTTAAGATGAAGCTTCTAGCGTTTTTCATTACCATGATCCTTCAGAATGCAAATTCTGAGAAACAGCCAGTCTAACTTCCTAGTTGTGCTATTAACAGACACCCACTTCTGATAACCACAGTTCGTAACTCAATTACCAACTCCTGCTAGTAAATTTCTTCTATTTATTCACACCTTCTACGACCTGCAGAGTGTTCCCACTTCTTTTAGACTTTAAACTAACAATTTAAGGAAAAAATGGAATTATAACCCTTATCTTCATCAGGATGCATTCTCAACACACTTAACAGCCTACACGTGGAGAAAAAGTATTAATTTTATCTTTCATCTGAACTCCCAAACATGCCACCCACTGCACACACTATGAAAAAAAACCACCACATTTCCACAAACATTTTCCACTACCCCACACCACTGTGCACAGACTGTCCTATGAGAGTTCTAAGCATATCACAGCCATAGCTCTATTTCAAAGCATTTATCTCAGTAACAGTGTAAAAAGGCAACTCAACTGTGTGTCCACTCCCAAGGTCAGGAGAAAAAGTGAGATACAAGATGACTTGGCATACAGCAACAAATTCAGAGGCACTGCTGCATAACATGTGAGAAACCCTCCCCACTTCCACTCTTGCTCAGTTATGTTTTGGATTGGTTAGTTCCCTTATCTGCTTCACCGAAAACCAAAAGAGTTAGTTGCACCAGCAGAAAAAAACCACTGTGTCAACATCAAAAAAGAGCAGGCAGGACCAATGACTACCCAAGGAAATGCTCCTCCCCCATTAAGGTCTGCAATCCACAGCCTTACTGTCCAGTACAGTCCACACACGAGATGGAGGGTCACCAAAGCACAAGACCTGCGGTCAAACTAAAAGCAAACTACACCTAACCTTGTCAACAACCAGGTCTCTGACAGCCTGCACAGATGCTGCCACAACCAAACATCAACTGCTTTTTGATCTCAGGTTTTCAGGTCACTGCAAGGCCAGAAAGCACAATCAGTCAGACAGAGGGAACACATTCATCTTCTTTTCCTAAGCCAGGTCAAACAGGCAATTTGTGAGACAAGCTCTAATGAAGAAATTAATCTAATGAAAGAAACCAGAGCCAAGACAAACTACCAAAGTCAACAGTTTCCAAATGTGAGCTGCCTAATAATAACTTTGGGGCAGTGGAGATAAATAACCCTATTTTAATAATGTCATCAATCATAATTCAGATATATAAGTTCAGGATTTCATCTCCTAATGGGCTTTTGTAGGGTATTTCCAAGTCTGACCCATGCTCACTGGCATGCTGTGGACTTGGTGTCAAAAAGAAATCCATCTTTAACATATACCAAAGAGGCTTGCTTTGAGAGCACAACTTAACTCAGACCTTACTTAGAGAGGTCTGGTTAACAGCATAAGCAAGAGGTATTTACACACAGTTTTCCTCCGGAGAAAGGGGAAAGAAATAAGTAGTTAAAGAATCATACAGCAAAAATGTTTATTGTATGGCTTAACACATTACTGAAAGACCCTTGAATGATTTGGAACAAGAAAAGAAAATCCAACAGAACATTTGAGACAGTTTTTCAAAAGCAGCTTTTAATCTTGTATACATCTATTTGTAATGAACAATGCCAGGATGCCCAAAAGTAATAACTGAAATACTGCTTTGCTACATTTATAATCTCTTGTTTGCTCTTACTGCTGGTTCTGATGAACTACTCAGCCTTTAAAGTCAGAATCTCAATAGAAGGCCTAAAATACTACTTTCTATATAGATCAAGTTGCAAGATTCAATTCTGAAAGATAATTTGTCAAATTAAATGAACACGGCAAGACGGTTATTAGCATATTGCAATTTTATGGCACAATTCAGATTTGCCAGGGTAAGATATAATTATTGAAATTCATATAAATTCAAATAATTATTTCCCTCAGGCAGGTTCTGGAACTCAACAGACAAGAAAATATAAATCATATTTCTGCATGCATATCAGGCCTGGAAACGTGAAGAGAACCTTTATGCCTGCAAGAGAAGTTGTAAGGGACATCACTACAGCATCAAAGAGTCCCCGCTGCACAAGACTGAAACTAAAAGCTAACGAAGCTCATCTGTACAGGTCTGCCTAAAATAGCTTTCCAGTTCAAAACTGCATCCACCAAATTGTCCCTACTAATTGTATCATTTTTTCTTTACAAATGCACTGAAGTCAGAAAAGAGAATATAGCCCTCAGCCACACTTAAAGGAATCCTGCCCCAGAACCAAGAGACAACTCAACAGAAATAGCAATAAAACCAGATTTACAGCAAGCAAACTTACCATTCAGCAATTTATAAAATACCGCTCGTGTCCTTTTCACACTAGTGGCACTATCCACCGAACCTCCAACATCCCACAGCTCAATGCAGTAGGTCTTCTCCTCTGGAGTGCCCTCTTTGTAGTCATGGATCTGATGAAAAATTCACATCATACATAACCACAGCAGCAGCTCACAGGAGTTAATACACAAAACACACAGGTAGTCAGCTAGAAGAATTATTGTACTTGGATAGAATCTTGTAAATGCTGATGTTGACACCATTTCAAATCTCTTAAACAGAAGAGGGATGGAATGAGTCAAGCAGTGGCCACTGGATACTACAGCTCCTGTATGAGATGGAGCTTTGAGAATGTGTAGGGAGTATCCCTTCCACCTCAGTATTAACAAATCTAATACCTCCTGGCATGCTTAAAAACAGCACGCTGCTAAAGCAGATGAAAAAGTAAGGCCATGAATTCCTACATGGTAGTACTGCAAGAATATTAACATACATAGGGGCCCACAGGGATTCCAACTGACCACATCGTCTTCCTCTCCAAACTCTCATTGACACCTCAACTGAGTTAATTTTTGCTCCTGGGTTATGTTTTGCTCCACAGTCAAACAGGGTCACCACATTTCTCTCCCCAAATTTTGGAAATAAATTCCTAACCTACGGCAGCATATTTCAAAGAGAATGTAGCAAAGAGCAATGAAGGAAAAAAAACCCATTTATTACTGTCCCATGAGGATTGTAGGTTGGGCTAAAAGCTTGTTAGATTGATATCCTCATTCTTCTGACAGCAGGTCCTGCAATGAGCACACAGAAGGAGAAGCAATCCTATGTTCACAGCTAGTGCCCTCAAGTTAAACAAGCAAATTTCTTTTCCCCAGTGTGTCTGGCTGAGAGTTTGGCTGTGCATTCACTGTTTCTTAAGGAAGCGTGGTTTCAATTCTGTGCCTTCTGACTTCTACAAGTCTGCACCATGACTTGTAACATGGCAGGGACCACTGCAGTCAGGAGAGGTGCTACAAATGAAGAATACCCTGCCTGATTTTGATAACCTAGTAAGCAGAAAACTTGCTCACACAAGTGCTTGGCTCACATTTATTGCTGTTTGCTTCAACAAATTCAGCCCTCAGCAGAACAGAACATCAAAATACACATTTTTCTGGAGCAGTAAGCAATGAAAAGGTAAAAAAAGTCAAGGCCCTTCCCTTACACTTCAAGGTAGGGCTACCCAGAAGTCAGGCACATCACCTACTCGAACTTCCACTGAGCAGCCCACCGTCCAGGATGGGTTTCCCAACACTTGGTTGTGGCATAAGAGATGAACAAGCGAAGACTTCCCGACACCTGCAAGTGCACACAAAGGACAACTCCTGGGAGATCACACGAAGCCAGAGAAAACGCCAAAGAGCAGCTGGGCACAGCCACAGAATCAAATCGGCTGGAAAAGACCTTTAAGCTCATCAAGTCCAACCATTATCCCAGCACCTCCAAGGCCACCGCTAACCCATGTCACTGAGGGCCTCGTCTATACGGTGTGTGAACACTTCCAGGGATGGTGACTGCAGCACTGCCCTGGGCAGCCTGTTCCAATACCTGAGCACCCTCTGAGGAAGGAATTGCGCCTGATATCCAGCCTGAACCTGCCCTAATTTAGAAGCTCTAACTCAACTCAGCAGCCGTTAACGGCCGCCCAACCCTCAGAAGAGGGAAGGGGTCCCCCATAGCACACACACGGGGGATGCCGCCAGCCGGGCTCCAGTCAGGCGGCGGCCAGGAAGGGCACACAGGGAGCGACACTCACCGGAATCGCCCAGCACCAGCACCTTGACTTTATCCAAGGCCGCCATCTTATCCCAGGCTGGCAACAACCCCCGGACACCACCGCCAATCGCAGCGCACGTTCCTGCCGCTTCACTCAGCCTATTGGCTGGCTGCTCAAGCTTTCGCTTCTGATTGGTTCAACTCCAGTGATAGGCAGGAACTGGTCGCGGCGGGAGGGGATTTATGAGGCTCCGATTGGATGGGTTTCCTATTGGTTCTACGGGCAGGGAATGCGCGTCGCTTTGTGATGTCATCAGTGCGCGAGGGTTCTGACGCCGGAAGCGCCTCTGCTCAGAGCTGCAGGCGGCTGCAGGTCAGTGCCGGCCGCGGGCAGTGGCCGACGTGACCCTCCTCTCCCTGTGGACACACAGCGGCTCCACCGCTGGCCCTCGGCGTCTCCTCTCTGGGCCGCGGCCTCCTGAGCCACCATTTACGCGGTACTACTGGGGGAAACAGCCAAGCGCCCTCTTCCCTGCTCCGCCTCTCTTGGCCCCGCCGCGGTGGGCTGAGGCGGACCCTCAGGAGCTCCGGTCTCGGCGCTCTGTGCCCCCCTTTCCCAGTTGTTTTGGGTTCGTGCTTTCGGGGTCCGTGTTCCCCGAGTGCTGTTTGGCTGGGCCGTTGCCCTCACAGCTCGCTTTGCCTCAGGCTCGGTGGCACCGTGTGCCCCTCCTCTGGCGTGGTTTGGAGGGTTTTCTCGATTGTTCGGGGTATTTTTTTTAGGGAATGCTGTCTAAGCCCCTTTCCTTCCGTCTCGGAAAGCCTGCACGATTGAATGTTTAAAAATCAACATGTAAAAGTGGGTATGGAATAGGAAGCTGTGCAGGTAGCATAAGGGCTTCACTGCTTTGCTTGGCTTTAAAGCTTAGTCTGCTATAACGATCTATGAAATCTGTGCAATTACAGTATAGCCAGCAGGGCCGAGGCAGTGATTGTCCCTCTGTACTGGGCACTGGTGAGGCCCCACCTCGAATCCTGTGTTCAGTTCTGGGCCTCTCCTTACAAGAGAGACATTGAGGTGCTGGAGCGGGGCCAGAGAAGGGCAACGGAGCTGGTGCAGGGCCTGGAGCACAAGTGTGATGGGGAATGCTGAGGGACCTGGGGGGATCAGAATGGAGAAGAAGAGGCTCAGGCTGCCCAGGGCAGTGCTGAAGTCACCATCGTTGGAAGTGTTCAGACATGGTGTTGACAAGGCCCTCAGTGACATAGGTTAATGGTGGCCTTAACAGGGCAGGGGTAAAGTTTGGACTTGATGAGCTTAAAGATCTTTTCCAACCAAGCTGATTCTGTCATTTGTAATCTTAAAGAAGCTGCAACATTAGGGGAATTTGCGTCATAACTGGCACTGTAAGAAATCTAGCTCATCCCTTTTTTTTCCAGGTTTGACCACTGGTTGAGCCCGTATGGTGAAAGCATTCAGTTCTCCAGGTCAGAAAGGTATTTTTGTTTTGTGCATTAGCTTTCTTTTGGCTTCACGAGCTTGCTGCTTCCTTGTGAAGCAGATGAGTGTCACATATAATGGCCCTGAGCTGTTAAATTGACCCAGCTGTCAAACTTGTATCCTTACAGGTGGTTCAGAAGGAAGATCAGCATTCTAAAAAAGGTGTTCAGCAGTGCAGCAGTTAAGGCATATTTTCACATAATGCAGATGGCATATTTTTTCAGTTGCAAAAGGTGGAATTTCATCTTTCATCTCTTCCCCTGCACTTCCTTTCACAGCTCCTGTTTCTCTTGCTCATCAGACTTTTCCACTAGCTCATTAAACTGTCAAAAAAAACCTAGTAAAAGGGATAGTAAAAGAGGTACTTTTATGCCTTTTAGTGATGCAGATTGGTGTATGGGCAGGTCTTCTGAGTGCTAAAGCTGGCATGGGAGAGAGGAGAGGCGTGTGCTTGGGAGAGGAGGAAATACTTTTCTGGAAGCAATAAGGGATGATGGGAATTTCATTCCTACCTTCTACATCCTTAAAGATACCATTTACAGCTTGCTTTCACACAGGATGCTTGAGTGAATTCTTCACTAAACAAGAAACTGCATGAATGGTATCTTGTTACTTAGTTATCTGGTATTTTGTTACTTAGTTTTTCTGTTTCTTTATTGCTTAAATCCCTAGTGTATGCACTTGCTTGCTACACCCCGATGCTCTAAAACATTTCTGAACCTAATACTTGCATAAATCTTCATCTGAAATTCCTGAAAATCAGACAATAGCACTCATATCATCTATCATTATGAGAGGTGTGGTGGCTCAGTTCCCATTGAATGCAGTATGTGACAAATAATGATTTCTTTCTTCTTGTCAGAAACTTAACAAGGAATTCTGGGGTTAAGCCCAGTGTATTTTGGTGTAATTATGACTACCTTAAGCTTGATATTTGTGACAAGTGCTGTTATTTATTGTAAGAGTTTCTGATGTCTATGGTCAAAATGTTCTAATGGCTATACATTACAATTGAGTCACTTTAACATCTATGCCACCTCATGGAGAAAGCTCACTCTTCTACACCCCTAGCCATGCTTTCTGTGTTTTGGGTAGGTTCTACATTGGTCATGTGAGTGATCCAGTTTTTTAACTTTCCCCCTTGCTCTCCCTCAAAAATACCCTATTTATTGCTTTTTGACACATCAGTTTTTCACTTTTTACCAACTTAATTCACCTTTCAACATGAACAAGCAAGTGTCAAAATGAGCCTGGAACGGTGGGGGTTGTTGCTGGAGGCTGGTAAGGAAAAGAAAGATTTCTTTGTGGGAGGGAGAGTATAATTAGACTTAAGGTGGAACAGAAAACTGTACCTTCACTATCCTAGCCACTAAGTTTGGCCTTCCATATTGTCCTGGGTTTAGCCTGGCATTGGTTAAACCACGACACATATATAGTGCACTTGTAATTTTTTTGTCTACAACTGTAAATAGTTTGTTAATGCTAGCATGTATTTGAAGGATTTCTGAGTACTGCATCTGTTTGTATACATGCACATAGATAGTCCTGTAATTTACCGACATCTTGCTATTGTCCAGGTCAGGTTTAGATTATGAATGTGACTGAGAATTAAATCCTAAGCCTGCATTGTTCAATTTCTGCCTTGCATGGGCAGACTGTGTGGCCTTCTGTGTGGTTCCATATATTTTTACTTATGAAATTAGGTGAAAAATGTCCTAATTTCAGCCAGGCCCTTCAGCTTTTCTATGTGCTGCTGTGGTTCAACTTTTCATCTTCAGTAAAGAAAACCCTTTGATAAGGGTAATAATTCAGGATAATAGGGACATATTGCACAGATCACCCACTCTCTGCAAAGAAAAATGAAAAAGCAGACTTGAAAATGGCAGATTCTGTGCCATTTCCAAGTCTCTGGAAAGGATGAGTAGTGTCTGACACTGTACAGACATTTAAAAACTTGATAGAATGTTTTCCCACTGTAATTCTAAAAGTTGTGCCTTCCTTCCCTGTAGTTGGGAAGATTCAGAATCACCCTTCAGTATAACATCATATTCTGGAAGACAGAATTCTAGATTTTATTAGAGTGAGAGACTACAAAACTATGATCTGGTGCTTGCAAGTGACTACTGGAGTGGGATATGGTATACACTGGCTCACAGGAGGCTGTTGTACTTGCCATGTTTACAAGCAAGGGACTCTTCTTATAACCTGATTTTGATTTTTCCTGAAGAAATTGTGCCAGTGGTATAAGCAATTAATTTTTTTTTTTCCTCTTAAAGAAGTCTTATGGCAGAAGCCTGCACAAATGTTTTCCAGGCAAATCACAGAATGGTTTGGGTTGGAAAAGACCTTAAGATCATCCAGTTCCAGCCCCCTGCCATGGGCAGGAATGCCTCACACTAGTTCACCAAAATCCAGCCTCAAGACTTAGTGAAAAAGAGCACTAATGATTTAAATTAGATGCATTGAAAAGCAGGAAGCACCTTTCCAGGGTTTAACAGTATGTCTGATAGACTTAAGTTCCAAGCCAACCCTACAACTCTCAGGTTTTCCTCCAGAAGAGTTCTGGGATGTTAAAAAGGGTTTGTATACCAAAATGAGTGAAGAGGAGTCTGCTTCCTTTTCCAGATCCTGTTCTCACACTGTTTACGTTGTCAAATATATGAACAGTGAGACTTCATTAATTTGTTTGAGGTAAAATTACTATTGGAATTAGTATGAGCCTCGGCGTTACGTTAGAACAAAGTGATATTCATTTGGAGTATTAGGTAAAAATTTGGGTTAATTCACTGGCTAACTTATGGTTTCATAACTTATAGTTCTAGTTTCATCTACTTTGTGTCTTCTAGGTATCATCTTTTTAGGACATTGTCTTTCGTCTGAGCTTTAGTAAGGAAAAACAGGAAGCAAAACAAATTCAGTATCTTTAGCACAATTCCTGGTTGAGCTTGCAAAAGTATTCTTGAGGTCTTGGTACACAGAGAAGAAGAGTTGAGTTGCTTTGATGCTGCATCAGGAAAGTCCTGACCAGTGGAGATGTTTGCTCAGTTGAATTTCTGGCTTCTAAATTGTCTTTGATCAGACTGAATGTGTTTTTGATGGTCACCTGCTCTCTGTTTCCTTTCTGGCATCTCAAGTTATGCCCAAGACCTGTGTATTTAGGCTTGCTGTCCTACTGCAATAACACAGGCAGATCTATGTTCCCATAATATTTCATTGTATTAACTTATTTCCCCAGAACAATTCCCTAACAGCTGTCTCTTAAACCCATTCTTAAATATGGAAAATACTTCTTTTGGGTGTCTTGAGTCTTGTCCTGCTCAGTGTGCTTTATTATTGGTGCTGTAGGTGCTTACTGCATTGTGGCGTATCTTGGCCATTGCTTTTCTTTTTCCTGACAATATCCCTTGGTGTTCATACATTATTAATGAAGTACAGACATTATTAGGAAACAGATGGAGGTCCATTAAAACCTTGTTAGGAGTTGTTATCATATTTCTTTGCACATGTAATTAATTCAGGCTTGACTTACTGCTTTAATAGAAGGTGAAATCACTGCTCAAGGTTGCAGTGCTGAAGTCCTCTGCTTTTGAGTTTTAAACTGATGTTCTTGTGGCACTGGATTACAGCTTGTGAGCTGCATCACTGTCTTTCTTGCCTGCTGAAAGGTAGTAAGGATTTGCAGTGCTTACGCTGTAGGCTGGGATTCTTCATGGGTCAGAAGTCAGCTTTTTCTAGAGATACAGTGTTAGTCCCTGGCCTGGAGAGTTCTGGAAGTGCTTGTCTTGTGCCGTCATTCTGTGTTGTCTAGTTTACATGATTATCAAGAATGATATTGTGAAACATGTCCTTCATCCAGCCATACAGATCTTGTTCTAACCCTTACTTTTGGTCAGTCTGGCATTAGGCCATAATGTAATATCAAAACTGGTGCTTGCTCAATGTGTCCATGCGCATTTTTAGAGCTAAGTTAGATGTGTTCAGCGCTGTTACTTTCATGTAACAAAGCTTGACAAGGGTGTTCTTTGGCTTTATTTCTTGATTACTTTTTCTTCTTTTCTGTCTTAAAGCTGACACTAGTCCCTTGGTTCTCTCACCCAGTGGCTGTCTTCTTCAGGATTTAAAACTTAATCTGTGTTACTAAACTTTCTGAAGTGGAGATTAATGGGAAAGAATGGTTTGTGGTGTTTGTAGAATGTTTGCATGTCCATGCCTGGAAGAAAATCAATGTTGCACTCAAGATGCCCACTATTACCTGAGGACATCACTAAAAATCTCTATTAAAGGAGGGGAAATAATTGTGTAAAGACTCCTGGTCACTTCAGGTGAAAAAAAAAAAAGTTTTCTAGAGATTGGCACTAAGAAATATTATTAAATCTGTAATTATTGCTCAAAACCAAGGGGGAAGCATAGACTCTTAGAGGTGGTTTTATTTATTAGTCCCTTGTAGGCCTCAGCTTAAGCTGTTTGAGTACAATATTTGGGAAATTGTACTTTAAACCTGTTTTGAAAGTGCCTGTGGAAATCTGCAGCTGTCTTACCAGTGAGATTCTTGGAGAGAAAATGCTTTCCCTTGGCTCTCAGGTGGAGGTATCCAGGGTGAGGTGTGCTTATTTAAAACCAGTTTTCAGGGAGTGCCCACTCACTGCAGGTTGCATTCCAAGGTTTTCTGCAAGGGAATTTCAGGGAACAGTGAGGAGAGAAGGGGTGAAAAACCTTTTGACTTTTAAAATCTTTCCTGGGGTGCTAGCTTTTATTTAAAATTGATCTTTACGTTAATGTTATACTGTGCCTAAACTAAGTAAGTTTTAATCAAATTCAAGCTTGTGGCCTGCTTCTGCATTGACATTGTCTTGTACTATCAGTATGTAGCTGACAGATACAGTCAAAAGCAAGATTTATCTTTAAGTGACTGAAAGACTGTAAAAATTCCAATGGAAACTTGTTTTTCAAGGGCCAGCATTCTGTGGTGGTGTTCAGATTGGGTCTGATTTACAGATATAAAAGTACTGTATGGCTAACTCATGATGGGGCATCCTTTATTGCTAACCCATCCTTTGTGTAAGGGAAATCCTTACGTATCTGGCATGCAAAAGAAAGCTAACTAACTGTAGAAGTACTTGTTTCACAGCTAATTCATTCCATAATAAACATACTTTAATTTCCTTAAAGGGAAGCTGGAGCTGGACATCCAAGCAGTTTTCTGTAAGCTATACTCAGCCTGCACGCTAGCAGTCAGCAAAGGTGCAGTCCATTTCAATTTGAGCACTGTGAATACCATTTGGCCATAAGTTAGAGAAGCAGAAAAGCTCAAGCAGGAAAGCATTTTAAAAGAAAAGAGTGTGGGGTTTTTTCTTACCCAAAAGGCAGAAAAGACAGGACAATCCACAGCCTAATTGCTTTGCAGTTGTGCTAACTTTTGAGAGGAGCATACCACCTTAGTTGCAGAAGAGGTCTGGGGAGTAATAAAGCTTCAGTGGGTAAGGTTGCTTAAAGTTTTTTGGGAGGGCAATGTTTCTCATATGAAACCAAAAATATCCAGGCAGGCAACTGTGATAAATGATCACAGATTTTTGGGTAGTCTTAGCTGATGGAAGTGAGTCATCAGCTGCTTGGTTACATGTAGAGCTTGGTGATTTCAGGGGGATGTCTTAATGCGGGGAATATAGAAAAGTTCTGTTTGTCAGAAAGGATATTGCAGGTTTTATGATAGTGATTTAGAAAACAGGGTACCCATCCAGATCCTTTCTTCTGCTGTCAGTCTCCTCTTTCCTTTGAGTCCTGAATGCTGGGGAGGTGCATATACAATGTGTGAAACATCTAATGATAGCAAAACTTGAGATTGGCAGAGTTTTACTATTTATGGTATTGGTTCACAGATAAAAATTGCTTGGCAATGACGATCAAACAGAAATTAAGGTGTGGGGTTTTTCTTCAGTTGAAGGAATCTTTTGCTTAAGAAGTGGTTATTCATATCCTGAACTAGCATAGGACTCTCGTTGTAAAAGGCTGTTTCAAATTTTATTTGAAGTTAACTAGAAGTACAGCCCCCTGAAAGGGTATTTCAAAACCACGTATAATACATCATGCTTATCTTGAACCTTTCATATATGGGAATCCTAGTGCATTATGAGCAGAGGAGAAATTCTATTACCTACAGATTTGAAAGAGTGGAGGGGAAATGTGCAAAGCCACCCTGTGAAATGACAGCGAGCCTTTGTTCTGTGCCTTATGGTGTTGCTTCCCTGTCTCTCTCCAGAGGACAAAACTGGCTACTTCAGAAGAGTCACTGCTGTTACTTGCCTGCTGGGGTTTGATTTTTGGCTATGTCTGTGGCAGGGGTGACAGTCTGAGGAATTCCTTGTGTTATATGGTCCTATATGCGATCCAGTGTATGTCCCAGAAGCATATAATTTTTTTGACTATTTGTGCCATTTGATGTCAAGGTGAATTAAAATGAAGTGAAAATACAGTATTTAGAAATGACTGTTTTGTCACAGGGAACATGGTGAGCCCTGGTAACTGTCTCAAAGGATACTTCTGGAACATTTTTTCTTTTCAAACATCATCTTTTCATGTTCACTAAGTCTTCATTTTTACTTCATTTATCATGCTGCATTATTTGTGGGCTTCTTAAGGCCTAAATGTGAGACACTTCAAATGAAGGATCAGTCCTTGTAAGCTCCTATTCGCTCATCTAAGATCAAAGCTAAAGCAGTCTGTGATACAGGAGTTGGCAGTGCTAACAGTTTTCATGCTGCAAATGGTTGACTAGGATCCATTTATAAGAAAGTAGAGAAAAAGTCTATTTGTTTGCATTGTGCAACTGGGGGCTTCTGTTTGAATGCATACCAGCCTGTACTAGCAAGCTGTCCTCATGTAGTATCTCTTCCCAGCGATGCCTGAGGAGTAGAAGCAGGCAGAGCTACTTATAGTGTGATAAAGTGATGTCAGCTGGGGCCACAAGACTACTCCACTCTTGGGCTGTGTTAAGACCTCTCTTGCTGTAGCCTTTTTCTGCTTCTCCCAAGCTGCAAGTCTCAGCTGATCATGAAGCTGTCTCCTGGAGCTCAGCTTCAAGACAGCTTTCTTATTCCAGTGCTGTTGGCTGTCACTGAGTAGAAATGAAATCTGCTGTATGTTATGGTACCAGCTTCTTTTGGCTTTAAGTTTTCAGTCATTTTGTTTGAATGAGAGGTACCATTTCCTAGTTCTACTTCTGTAACAGTGTCGTTAGTAATACCCAAGAAGACAGTACAAGGCTTGGGAAAGAGAAATGGGAAACACCCCATTATTTTCTTAGCTTTGAGATGAAACTTCTGAAGTCAGAAAACTAGCTAAGAATCTCTCTGCCTTTTTTCATTGCAGTATACATGAAGCTCTGGATCTGAACCTGCTATGACTGACCCAGACGTTCTCACTGAGGTCCCAGCAGCTCTCAAACGCCTTGCCAAATATGTGGTGCGTGGCTTTTATGGCATTGAACATGCTTTGGCTCTGGACATTCTCATCAGGAACCCCTGTGTGAAGGAAGAGGACATGTTAGAGCTTCTCAAGTTCGATAGGAAGCAGTTGCGGGCTGTCCTCAATACCCTCAAGGGTGACAAGTTCATCAAATGCAGGATGAGGGTAGAGACGGCTCCAGATGGCAAAACCACCCGTCATAACTACTACTTCATCAACTACCGTCTTCTGGTTAATGTGGTGAAGTACAAGCTGGACCACATGAGGAGGAGGATTGAGACGGATGAGAGAGACTCCACCAATCGTGCCTCTTTTAAATGCCCCATTTGCTTCAGCACCTTCACAGACTTGGAGGCCAACCAGCTGTTTGACCCCAGGACAGGTAAGAGTACAGAGAAAGGT
The DNA here is from genome assembly GCF_033783945.1 of Neopsephotus bourkii. Taxonomy (NCBI): domain Eukaryota; kingdom Metazoa; phylum Chordata; class Aves; order Psittaciformes; family Psittacidae; genus Neopsephotus; species Neopsephotus bourkii. The sequence continues at coordinate 2,595,584 of NW_026901771.1, read as the reverse complement.
AACAGAATGCTTTTGCTGTCTCCTTTGTAGCTGCTGGACTTGAAGGAAACAGGAAGATTCTCTGGCGTTTGTCCGGAGCTAGAGGGCACTCTGTTTCTGCAGGTGGTAAGTGTTTCAGCAAGCTACAGAAGTCATGTATATAGACTTGAGCAGTCTGTACAGGCACATAGCAGTGTTGCTAAAATGCTCAAGTGGCAAACAGTAGGGAAATGGAGGTCTTATCGCAACAGCCTTCAAAGGTGACTAAAGCAGTCTGTCCTTGTTGGAAGCTGAAGGCTTTTCGGTATAACCTGCTCTTGCTTGTAAACTGTATGATTTACTGGTAGTTTGCAGAGAGGGCATATGTGGAGTTGACTTTGGTTTGTAAGAATTTTACATTTAGAGATGGTCATGCAAGGAATGAGTTGCTACTGTTTAATTTTCTTCTGTCTAGTTCATTACACTGCACACCCTGGATTCCCCAGGGTAAGGCAGTCTCATGGTAAGTTAAAAGAAATTAATTAGACTTGTCTGTGATTGAGAGTAAACAAGATTCTTTTTCAAGTCTGTGTGTCAGTCCCGGTGGAGCTGCAGATCTGTCTCATGCATATGAAATAAGAATCTTTTCTGGGTGTTATTGTCTACCGGGGCAGTCCAAATGCTTTGTGCTTTGTGCCAGCGAAGAAAAGGAGGAACACCTGCACCTGATAAGATCCTATTTCAGTAGTCTAATCTGGGATTATCTGGGTGGGGGGAAAGGCAGGGAGCAGAAATAAGTAAACCAGTTGGAAGGTCTGTCAGAAACGTTGAGGTGTGGTGCATTGTGTCAGTTATCATGATGGGAAACTAAAAATTCAGTTTAGTGGTATTGAAGCTTTCAATGCAGGGTTACTGATGTCTGATCTGCTTTGGAGAAGGGCAAACTCCCGACTCCCAAAGTTCAGGCTTCTTCCCTCTTTCCTGCCTGCAAAGATCAAGAGCTGTGAAACTCTTTACTTAAGCAACCATGGAAATTATATTTAGTACTAGAGAAGCAGATTCCATGAAGTCAAGTAACATTCATTGCTGTAATCCTGTGCAGTTCTCCAAGCAGGAGTTGCTCCCTCATGGAGCACCAAAACCAGCAGCGCCAGCACAGAATTTTCCATACCATTGAGTATGGAAATTAGGCATGCTAGGTATAGTAATGTACCTGTGGCAGCCACAGTCATGGGTGTTGGGCTTGAAGAGGAATAGGGCTCTTGCAGTTTGCTTCAGTAAGGAGAGTAGAGAACCTGTGCAGAGAACAAATACAGTGGGGAGTGTGAGATGCTGATCCCAAAGGGACCTCTAACACTTTGCAGGTGAATCCTCCTGCCTCTGTGGGTGATGTCCAAGAACAAAGAAATGGCTGTCAGGGAGATGCAGAAGACAGTAATGCTGGGATTTGGCTTTGACAGCAAGGCCTGTGCTCCAGGAGCTGATGAGGTCAACCAAGTATTTGTCTACAGCACAGGCACTGGCTGTCTCCACAATGTGAAATCATTCACTGGCACATAGTGTTTTGTGGTTTTGCTGAGAGAAAGGTTGAGTTCTGTTTTTCCAGCATTTCTCAGCAGTTTGTTTCTGTCAGTATTAATGCAAATAACAAGATAACCAATTATTTCACTTACTTTCAGTAAGAATATACCTGTGTAGAATTGATGTATATTGTTTCTCCTTTTCTAATACTTAAGTCAATGATAGTTTCATCTAGATAATGCATGATGATACTGTTGCTTCACAAGAGCTTTTACCTGGAATATCTGTTTGAATGGTGCTCTCCACTTACTGTTTAGGAAGGTCTCATGCTGTCTCTAAGCCATGAGTGAGGTGTTTGTTTTCATTCCAGGTGAATAAGTGGCAATTTTTTTGTTTTGCATTGTTAGTGAGAATGTGCATTATATTGCAGAGGATTCTGTTGTTTGCGTGTTTACTGCTGCTCTGGAATTCTGTATTGGAAAAAAACTGGGACACCTTTGGGTATCTCACAGAGGGAGCTAATGAGGACAAGGCATGTAGAGAAACAAGGTTTATTGGAGAGTGCCTAGCCATCCTTTTCCAAAGATGTCCTTAGCTCTTATCTGTGCTATACAGAAATCTCTCCCACTGATTGAAACTTAGGGCAGTGCAACTGCTGCAGGGTGCCTGAAAGCCATGAGTTTCAGTCACGGCTGACCTGAGCTGCTCCTAGACTGCAGCCATGTTGATCAAATTTTGTCGGTTAAAAGGCCTGCAGGGCCAAAGCCTGTTAGCTCTTAGGGCAGGTAGATCATGGAAGGCATCCTCTGCAATAGTCTAGACTAAGCTGCACTTAAATTGGTGATCTGTTTTGTTGTCTGCTTTTTGTCCTTGTCACTCAGAGATTGGGATGGTTTTAGATGTGCTGTGTTTTCTTCTGCTTCGCTTTCCTCTTCTCTAGTTAGAACTCAAATGCAAACTCTGAGCAATTGGTGTAGAAAGATAGGGTTAGAAGTGGAGGTTATTACTCTTGCCCTTCCTTATTCAGTGATGGTGAAGAGGCTTCCAGAATGTCTCTATGACTGTAGTCATTCTATTGCAGTTTGTGAATTAAGAGTGCTTGCAAAGAGCCTGTCCGTAGGTTGGATCCTTATTGCTCTTTAAATTTTACCGCCTCATCTGTGTCTGTCTCTCAGCTTTAGCAGAGGTCTGTTTCTTACAGGTTACCAGCTGTCAAGTGGAGGCTTTTTTAGCTCGCTCCATTTATGACTGATTTTGAAATAAATTGAGGTGTTTGGATTTTCATTAGAGGATGTGATTATTGGTGGTTTCAGAAGGAGAGAAAATAAGTGATAGGAAGAAGGGTATGTTTGCAGGGCACAGAGGTATAGGTGTGCTTTGGTTGCTGTTTACCCTATTAATTTTGAAAGATCTTTTTAAACAGAGTATAAAGTTTGCCACTAAAGGTAATTTTAAATGTAGCTTTTAAAAGGTAAAAATATTACTTGGAGAGCATGATGTCTCTATATATGATTTTTCTCAATCCCTTTTTCTTCCCTAAACATCTCGACACAAAACAGCTCCGAAAACCTACTATGGCTGTCAAAAGGTTGAACAAGTGTCGTCTGCTACTCATAGGAATTGTGTAATGTTAAAGGAGCTGTCAGATGGTGGAAGTCAAGGTGACAGAAAAGCTGGAGTTCTGCTGCTGTTTCATGTCACAAAGGGATCCTTTGAAAAGTGAAAAGGAGCATGTTGTGTTGAAGGAGTCACTTGGTTTTCTGACCAATGAGTCTTTTGGCTCTAAGCACAGCTTACCCAGGTCATTAGGTTTAGCCCCATCTATTCTGAATGAAGAGCTCCGGGTATCACACTTTCTCCCCAGTGGCAGTTTTACTGTTGCCTCCAAAGAAGCAGCATCAGTAACTTCTGCTTTTAGAGGCAAGCAGCATGGACACAGCCTGCTTTTACTTTGCAAATGTTTGCTATGGAAACTTGAAGCAAAGCTAAAAAGAACTTTCTGACTGAAGAGATTTGGGGTTTGCCTATTGACCTGCCAGTGCCTTTGGCAGGAATTAATGCAAGCAGGGTTGTCACAGGCTAAACAGACAATTCTTACCTGCTTTTGTGTTTTGAGATCTACAGAAAGGAAAACACGAATGCTGTAAGAATGAAAAGTGTTACTTCTGGACTTGTGTTTCAGATGGGATGACTGAGAAAGAAAAGAGACTGTAGTTTTCCTAGAAGATCTTAATATAAACATTTGAAATACAGATCACTGCCTTTCACTTCTGCCATCACCTGCTGTCTACATGTGCTCTGATATTTCATCACTCTGTGTTCTGCATGCTAGCATTTGTATGAGCTGCTGTTGTGATGAAGCCTCATGCATATGGAAAGCTGCAGCCATTAAATAAAGGCTACCTCTTGAGGCAAGGACATACAAGAAAGAGTGTAACTGTAGCATTCAGATAAGTCAGCTCTTATAAAACGTACTGTGAATAACGCTGCTGAACTCTTGTCTGTTCCCAGACCTGGGCTGGCAGGGAACATTGACATAAGAGATGCTGGGTTTTCAAGTGTTTCACCTAGAGATAAAAGGGTGTTCATCAGGCACTTACACAGAGCTCTGGGTGGAATTTTCTTCTCTGTGCTACAGAAATCTAGTTTCCGCAGGCCACTTCCTGAAATTGCAGAGCAATCTCAACAACTTGATACCATCTTGTGGATGTGATTCAAACTAAAATAAGCTTGGAGAATTAGATGCACACAAGCCTGTTGTGTGGAGTGTGGGGGCAGGACAGGAGGAGCTGCACTGGCTCTCCCAGCAGGGTGAGCTGTCTTTGCTCTGTACATCTGGGCTTGGCTTGATTAATACATTAAATGTCACAAAACTGGAAATTATGTTCATGGATATGTGTTCTGTAACATGATTAATTGATTAGCTGGGGAAGGTCTCTCTGATGTATCCTGTTCTTATACCCTAATCATATTTGTAAATCTAGTGTAGTGTTGATGTCGACTGTCAAATTCAAGATCAATTTGAGAGAAAGTATGTGACTAGAAACTGCAAAAGGGAGAATGGGGTTGAAGTGAAGGAGTGAAAGAACTGAGATCCCACAGTGCATCACACTGTTATTTGGCCCTGGATTTCCTTAGGTATTCTAAGTACCAAACTGTGTCAGAATACTCATCAGCAGGTGAATTTGATATTAGAAAGAAAATATAAAGCTAGATGAAATAGCTTTTCCTTTGTTCTCTTCTACCTTTGCAATATAATTCTTATCCAGTCTTGTGTTTCTATTAGTTCTGTTACTGTGAAGAATATTCTTAATGTTAACAGTAAATTGTAATTACAGCTGGTCTCTCACATACATCTATACATTAAGTGTCCTCACCATGACATTCAGTTAGATAAGACATGAATAATAGTGGAAAGAAAAGGATGGAAGGCAAGTGAGTAATGTGAATCAGGAAGATGATGCTGTTGGGATGTTCCTAATTGCAGTTGTAATTACTGTGCTCTTTTGTTCTTAGTGGAAATCATAGCAGCTAAATATTTGTCTATGCTTTGCCCTCCCACAGTTTGCTCTTGGTTTGGTGAATGATTTTGGATATAGCTATCTTACTGTTACTGAAAATGCACTGTAATAGTAACATACTGGATCCCTTTCTTATTCTCTGTGCTGATACTAAATTTAATTTGGGAAGAACAGATTGAAGGTGGCAGTATCAGTTTTGTAAAAGGGAAGATAACACCTTGAGTTTCATTTGAACCCTGCTTGTTTACTGTCAGCCTCTTGCGTGTCAGATGTGTACTTCATAGCAGAATTGCACTTAATGTGTTCAGAGGCTGGTTTTCTGTACCTGTCACAAGGCACCTTTTATGTTGCATTCAGGCAGGCTCAGTGCAGCAGAGCATTTGTGTGGTTTGGGCCCTGTTACTGAGATTAGAAATTTGCTTAGTGTTTGATTTTATTATTTTTTTGGTTTTGCTTTGGCCTTCTCTGTTGACTTCCAGAGCTCCTGCCTTTTCTTCTGGGTGCTCAGCTTCTTTCGCTTTATCCCCAGTGAGTTATTCAGAACACATCTGTCTTCTCTCTTGTTTTGAATTTCCACTTTCTCAGGCGAGTTGTACACTAGCTTCAAATGTTCCTCATCTGATTCAAATGACTTTTGAGCCTGTCCTATCTAGTTTGTAAATTTTTCCTTATGCTTCCCTTCTCCTTGTTTTTTTGCCTTGCCTTTTCTTGTGGAGCTCTTGTCTATCTTTTGTACATCTCTTTTTCTGTTTTGTCCCTGCCAGCCATTAGAAAAAGTAAATCACTTACAGACTCACAGAATGGTTTGAGGTGGAAAGGGCCTTAAGATCATCCAGTTCCAACCCCCTGCCATGAGCAGAACACCTCACACTAGACCATGTCACCAAAGGCTCTGTCCAACCTGGCCTTGAACACTGCCAGGGTTGGCTTATTCAATATTTCCTTGAGCAATCTGTGCCAGTGCCTCACAACCCTCACAGTAAAGAACTTCTTCCTTATATCTAACCTTAACTTCCTCTGTTTCAGTTTGTACCCATCACCCCTTGTCCTATCACTGCAGTCCCTAACGAAGAGTCCCTCTCCAGCATCTGTGTAGACCCCTTCAGACACTGGAAGCTGCTCTGAGGTCTCCACACAGCTTCTCTCCTCCAGGTTGAACACCCCCAACTTTCTCAGCCTATCTTCATACGGGAGGTGCTCCAGCCCCTGATCATCCTCGTTTCCCTCCTCTCTCTTAGAGCTATTTATTCTTTACATTTACACTACTTATTCAGTCCTATTTGATTTTTATGCTGTTGATTCTTGTCCTTTGGGTTCAGTGATTTTCAAAACCAGGTGTTCTTAGTAGCTTTGTCTACCATGTACTATGTGTGAATGTGCTATATGATATTACTACTACAACAAATTACAGCTTTTTACCTGCTAAAATGAGGACTTTAAAAGGTTTATTGTAAACTGGCACACCAGAAACTTCCCTTGAATAAGAAAGGATTCAGAGTAGCTCTGTTTTGAACAACTTCACCTTCTATGTAGATTTGATTGTTAGCTCTCCAAGTGTCTGTAAAGCCCATCAGTGTGATTTTCTTCTTCTTTGACTTTACAGGCACATTTTGTTTGTCTGCGCTGCCACTGAGAGCTTTTGGCAGACACCAGCAGAAGGAAACTGCCCATGCTCTACTTAGTTTCCCTGTTTCTGTTGAGACTTCTGGCAAAAGCTCCAAGAGTATTCCTGTCGGCTTTACACTGCTTCAGCGTGATAAGGCTTGGAGCCACAGGGAAAGGAAAGCTGAGGAAACAGATCAGAATTAACGCATGCTTCGCTAAAAGGAAGAATACTCTTTGGAAGGACTTAAAAGGGATGTGTAGGTTATGTCTGTCACTTGAACTCATTCTCAGCAGGTTGGACATGCTGCCTGAAAGGTAACCATCTAGCCTAACCATGGAATTCCCAGCTTGATGGAAATAGGTGAAGGTAGTGTTAGAGCCTGTGCTGTGCAGAATATCAGACCAGAGGGTTATAAGCCACTGGAGTAGCTCAGAAAAGCTAATGCCTGTAGGGTGCTGGCTTGTCTATTCCCTGTATTCCACACTGACCTCTGGCTGGTGTGCCGTGTCTCTTAGATTAAAACAAAAGGATCTGATAAATGCATGCCCTGGCTTACAGTATTATACCTTCTTTTTGTCTGCAAAGGACATTTTATTATTAGAAATGCAAGGATAATTGCCCTTCCAGTAAAGGTTATCACTGCAACTTTTCTCTTGGCTTTGCAAATTGAAATAGATAACAGCAAGAAGATCTCTGTAAAATCTGTGAATATTGCTAAGCTGTTTGCAGTGATAAAAGCTGGACTGCAGCATTCCTATCTTCGACTCTAGTAACTTGCTGTTCTCTTGAAACTGCGTCCTTGGTAATACCATCTGCAGTGTGTCATCCTTTTAGGTATGGGTATCTGAAGTCAGATCAGGAGCTCATGGAGAATCCTGTTACTTGTGTTGCAGTCTCTCTGCTGTTGGGTGCAATTTGAGGGTATAGTATGTTGGCTTAGGTGGTATTTTGGCATAGTCTCCTTGGTTGAAGTAAAAAAACCAAAAAAGTTCTTTAATTTCCTAAAGAGCTTCCTTTGGATATTCGCTCTGTCCAGTTGCATCTCTCTCTGCTTACTGCCTGGCTTAATGTATCCAGTGGGACAGGGAGAACAACTCTGTCAGCTCAGAGCTGCTGCGGTTGTGTATATGAACTGGAGCAGAAATAGCTCTTCCTGAGAAGAGGAAAGGATCCCTCTCTTTTCCAATTTTATATTGAATACATATTAAATCCCAGTTGCTTCTGAGCAAGGCATAATTTGCTGTGTCTCAGGCAGCCCATTGAAAAGTTCAGTTTACCTGCTCAAGAGAAATGTCTTTGCTCAAAAGTTCTGTACAGGATTTTTAATTTAGTTGAGCTAAAACTGGTGCACCCCAAAATGAATGAGCCCCTCAGTGTTCTTCTAGAGAATAGAAAGTGGTTCTGAAGGCACTTATTTTCCAGTTTTCTTTTTTGCTTTTGAAGACATTAAATGTTGAATTGCTCCCCTTCTTCAGTTGCAAACCCAGGTCAGCAGGAAGGGGAAGCTGCAGCATGAAATGTGAATTGATACTGTTGTGAAATGCGGAAGCAAATTTCGTTGATATCTTTTGGTTTTCCTGGAGTTTACTATTTAAACTATGCCCAAGCAATAAACACATATAGGTAATTCCACATATACATTGCAGGTGGTGATCAAGTTGCTATTTCGCAACTGAGTTACAGCACTGCTGTGTCCTTAGAGCACCTTCCATGCCTCATTCTCCATTGATAACGTGCTTTGGTCCTTTGACAGAGCTTATTAGCTTGTATCCCATATAATGCTCTTCGAGCAATGTATTTCAAACTGCTGGCTGGGCCCCTGGACTGCCTTTGCATAGTTGTACTTGATCCTTGGCCAGGTAAAGCTAGTGTCTTTGGTTTTCAAATTAAGATCAGGGTAATACAGCGTGTTGTGTTTTCACCCAAAGTGCCATCAGGGTAGAAGTCAGAGGCTGAAGTATGTCCATCTTGTACTTGAAGTACATCTTCCAGCACACACAACAGGTCAGGCACTCTCAGTATTGCCTTACAGGTCATGAGATGGCATAATGCTAACATAACTGTGGTGTCAGAAATGGTAAGTCAGGATGAAGTAACAGTGAAATATAGCTGCTTCATGAGTCTATAAAGAAGTCTTGTAAGATTGGTGATAACAAGGACTTTACAGTGAAATACTTAACTGGGTAGATTCAACGAGTTTTGCTTCAACTATTCGCAAGTTTTAGAGGGTGAAATGGAAAGTATCTGTGGTCATCCTGTATTTCTTCAAGAGGAAGTATTTTGCTTCAGGAATTTTTTTGTTCCCCATTTTCTGCATGTACCTCTCAGATACACCACAGATGTGTCTGTCTTTCTCCTGTGTGGAGGTAAACAGCAGGAACTTCTGGCCCATCTGGAGGACCAAAATGTGATCTAAAGCAAGAAGATATAGAAGTCTTGAAAACATTACTAAGCTGTGCACAAACTCTAGAAGACGGATGAAGGGTGCCCACAGTGGTTTGCTGAAGCCAGTTCCATGGTTAGAAGAGTTCTGACTTCCTTGGTTTGGATGTTTGGAATTTTATAGGTTGGTTTTTTTTTTGAGGATGAAATGTAGGTCCTCTACAGACAGAAGCAGAAATTGTACCAGCTTGCATGCTAAGATGTTATACCCCGTCTTGCAAGGCAAAGTGTTCCAAGTTCAGCTGCTTCTTGGTAAAGGAAGATGCATTCTAAGGTGTACTTAAGTTTTAGTATGTCTAGTGAAGTAATCTGTTCTGTGACTGTTTCCCCACCCAGCCACCCCAAGGCCTGAATTTGAGAATAACCTGATGAAAAGTGACTCTGGCAGAAGAGTGAAATCTCTTTCTCTTGAGGGATGTGAAAACAAGAAGGAGAGTGAGTCTTCCTCTTGCCAGTCTGCTAAAGCACTGTTAGATTGGAGGGGGAGGTGTTGGTTTGGGGGTGTGCACATTTTTGTTTAGGGATTTTTTTTGGTGGGTTTGGGTTGGGTGTTTTGTTTGTTTGGGTTGTTTTGTTTTTTTTCTTTGAATTTAGCTTTTCACATGTTAAAGACATGAATGCATTGTTATGTGTTGAAGAGAAGGTCAAAGCTTATCCCTACTGCCGCTTAATTCTGTACTCAAGAGGTGTGCGTTGAGAGTTTGGGTAAGTTTTCTTTCCTCTTAATCTGCAACATTGTCTGAAAACTTAACCGCTTCCCCTCTGGCAACATTCAAGCTGTTCTTTCTGCCATCCTGTCAGTTCAGACTGCTTTCCTAGCTTACCAAGAAATATCAATGGTATGAATGAATGAGAAACATGGGGTTTCTATAGCGACCTGATCAATTGTGCTGCAGGGACTGCAGCGAAGATGATTTCTGCTAGCCAGTTTTCACAATAGCTGAGTATTGTGAGGACCAACTTGCTTGCAGGAGCATGCCAAGCGAAACTGCAGCAGGTGCCCTAATGGAAATGTTCGATAGCTGGCAGTAATGCCATCCCCCTCTATGCCAAACTTACTTTTTGGAGTTGCCATCCACATGGGCCCTGCCAGTGCACAAAATCTGCTTGCTTTCACTTACAAGAATAAGAACTATTTGTGTCCCTGCCAGAGTTAATCTGGTTCTTACATATGGTGGATGGGTTGGAGGTTACCAACAGCAATCTTGAATTTAAAGCAATATTGAAGTTCATTTTAATAGGAAGTTGCTGGTTCCTTCTGCCTTGTGTGATGTTTTGGGGCAAGACATTCTGCTTTTCCAAGATAACGGCCAACTGCTGTGAAGCTGTATGCATGTTCAGTGTTGTAGATGCTGTTGACAGGTAATGTCAGTATAGTATATGGAGAAATATAGGCATAGGATTTGTGAAACTTGGTCCAGAGATTTAAGTGAACTACAAAGTTAGGGAGAGAAGCAAATGTTCTTTGCTTCTGTTAGCCTTCTGTTGAGCTACAAGAGAGCCTGACCTTCCCCTGTGTCTGAAGCTATTGCACAGTTCAGAAAGGTTAGGTGTATGAATTGGAATATTGCCTTAAGAATACTCTTGCTCAGAGTATTCTTTAGCAGCGAGCTTAAGGGAGCTGTATGTTGGTGGTTCTGCTTAAACATGGCCTGATAAGTGTTCCACAAGCAGTATAGTGCTTATTCTGGTTCTTGTTAACCATGTTTTGTGAGGAATGGGGTGCAACTCAGAATGCAGCTAGGTGATACTACAAAGTAAAGCCAGAAATAAGGGAAGGTTTGTATTGTTAAACATGCTGCTAGTCTGTTACCAGCCATGAATGTTAAAATTTCTGTCTGAATTTGTTGAAAGCTTTATGTTAGGCTCTGTAAGTTCTTACTGGTCCTAACTTATCATTGTCAAACAGTGTAAAATTCTGAATTTCTGTCCCTAAAGGGAAATAAACCTTCAGAACTCCACTTCCATTAGGCTGGAATTGCTCATAAATATGTATTCTGACTGTATTTTTCAGTCTCGTTTCCACCATTCTAATGATTCACTATAGCCCTCATCGCTGACTTCAAGGAGAATGGTTTGCAGTGCAGATGATTTTATCTGGAGAACTTTGTTCTGTTGCACAAAACCTTATCTTTCGTGTTTGGAAATAATTATCTTTCTCTCTGCATCGTCCTCCACAACCGTGGGCTGCAATTGAACCCAGAGAACAAAAATATGCTAGGAGTCTTCTTATTGGCACTTCCTTGATCCCTGGGAGGGTCAGGTTCAGCATCTCCTCCTGTCATATATTGGATTATTGGTCTGTGTGCTCCTTTCTCATTCTAATTAAAATGCTGTTCTCCTACCTATGCTCCCCAAAAAGGGGCAGAGGAAGGTTTTTCTTGTTAACACAAAATGAAGGATGTGGGCTGATGTTTATTCTGCTAAGGTCTCGGGTAACAAAAATAGTTAACATTTGAAGAAAAATTCTATCGAGCCATACTGGTGCTGCAGATAAGAGAATTAAAGATGTTGCTGCCAGAGGATCAGGCTTTGGTTTTTTTGCCATCTAGAGGTAACAAGCTTTTTTGCTTGACAAATATGAGATTTAGGAAAGAGGAAAATGAAATGGAGGGGTATGGGGATCACAAGTGCAGTACAATATTTATGCTTTATGTAATAATATTTTTCTCTATTACATACTTATGTGTTATTTCATTATTATATAATTATACAATAATGTATATTCCTTATGTTATTGTATGATATATATAATGTATACAGTATTTATTTATAATTATTAGGAAAGTAAACAGTCCACTGTTCACTGTTCCACCTAACTGTGCTCTTCAGGGAAGGCAACAATAGCAAGAGGCATGAAACCTACTTGGTGAAGATTTGCATTTCAAAAGGATTGGCAAGGCTTTTAATTCCCTCCACCAGGGATGGCCAGGAAAGACATTTCGTCAGAACACAGCATTCTGCCTGCAATGATTAAAGGAAATCTGGGTGCAGGAAGGAAATAGGCAGCTGCTTTGGCAGAGCAGGAAAAAGCTCAGTAGCACAAATCCACTCTGATAATGCCAATCTAAAATTGCAGCGTGGAAGAATTTTCCCTCTTTGCAGTCAAACTTTTTCTTCCTCCTGGGCTGGTTAATAGTTTTATTCTTACTCTTCTGCTTGTTCCTGGGGACTTAACTATGCCTAATACAAGTCTCTTAGTTGTACTTGCACAACCAAGGTTGGAACTTAGGTGGGACAAAACTGACTGTCTTTTCCTTATTACCTTTGCTGCTGGTATGAAAATGGTATGATCCAGTTTTCTGTGTCGAGGCTGAGAAAAGGGGTTAAACTACTTCTGAAAACAGTCTTACAAATAGATAAATGCATTAAGCAGTTTTACTGCATGACTTGAGCACATGAACTCTAACGTCTGTGGTTATGGGTATACTTGAATACTGTAGTTTTAAGTTGGAAAGAGAAGATTAACAACTTCTGAGTGTAATTCACTGTAATTGAGAGAAGAGAGATCTGCTTTTTAATTTTCATAATTATTGCACTGACATGGTGAAACTGTTTAAAAAGGGATCTGCCTGTTTGCCCTTAAACCTAAGGGCAGACAGAAAAAGCCGATGTAGGATCTTGCAGTGAGTGGAGGGCAGGGATATAACTGGACCATAAAAGACAAAGAATTAGGTTACTCATGTGCTTCGCTCAAGCTGACATGGATGGATGGCAGTGTCACAGATGCTTCCTGCTCTGTGAACAAGATCCTGGGAATGGGTGATTGTTGTTGGGAACAGACCATGTCTATTTTAAAAGCAAACAAACACCTCAGTAACAGTTGTTATTAAATTGCCAGATGTGTATGTGTATATAAATTACTGATGTAAATCTTACTGTCCTGGGTTCAGCCGTAGCAGTCATTTTTCTCCTTCTTAGGAGCTGGTGCAGTGCTGTGGTTTTGACTTTTTTTGTGCTGTGTTTAAGCCCGCCTGGGCTTAAACCACGACACTTGCAAATGTCAGAGAAGTTGATGAAGGAAGAGGAAACGACCCCACTTGCTATATGTGATGTTGTATCAGCTAAAACTTTGGACTGGTTCTGTGCTTGACTTGATCCTTTTAAGGACTTTGAAGTATTTAACGCAGAGATCTGTTTGTGCTCAACACATAGTTGAGCTGCTTACTATCACCCAAGTATTTTTATCTGATAGTGAACAATGGGTGTCCAGGCTGGAATGTTTTTACAGAGGAATGAGTTCCTCAGTCCTGCCTGTCGTCCTTCCTCATGGCCAAGGGTCTTGCCACTGGTAAATGCTGTAGTGTTTCATTTTAGTCTTCCTGGAGCTAAAAGTTAATGACAGTCAAGAGCAGTGCCTTGTGAAACAGACATGAACTTGCTCCTTTCAAGCAAGGAAGGCTGCTATGCTCCTCAGCAGGTTAATATTTGCTTCCAATATGTAATCCTAATCATCATCTGAATCTGTAGTATTACATTCAAGAATTTGAGTGTTGAGGATTTGCCAGCTTGTGTGTTAACACTCTAGTGGTTACAGTCTAATGCAGGGACTAACAGCTTCAGCTGTAGAACCAGAGAAGTTGTGGCTGAGCTGATCCTGAGCTTGACACATGCACATCAGCATTAGGATTCTCCTGAATGTTCCTTGGGTTACTGTCATTTTGATACCACAGCAGAAACTTGCAGGTTGACATACTTGGCATGAGCTACAGAGATCCCCTTTCTGCCACACGCTGAAATGGCTTTATGTCTTACTGCTTTGGCTCTCCATCCTCAAAATGAGAAATGTCTAACCTTTTCTTCACACTTGCTTAATGTTTCTGGCTGGACCAACAGTTTTAGATGCAGCAGGTTTTTACCAAGTATTTTTTGTACATCTTAAATTCTGCATCACTGAGCCTCTGTATCCTGTTTGAATAGGACTGATGCTTCAAATATATCAACGAGTCTCTGCTAGTCTTCACTAGCACTGTCCCAAAATGTCATCTTTCTAGTTTATATTAATCTAGAAAACAAAATCATAAACAAGTGTTCACAAATTTCTGAGGTTTTTCTGCCTTTCTTTTTGTGGACTTAAAGAGACTTTGTTATCTTTGGCAAAAATGAATCCTTTATACCCTGCTTCTCCCTCTGTAGAGTGCAAGTGACGCGTTACATCACAAATTCAGGTTCTTTGGTGCACTGCTGCTCTGCCACCTGTGAAGGAAAGGGATAAGAGCTTGTTTCTCTTCATCTCTTTTAATTTGAATTTTAATTTATTAGCTCAGCTATATCAAATCTGGTAAAATACAAGTTAAATCTGTGCACAATACATTTCTATCAGCACGATGGCAATTTACCTTGGAGTTGTGCCAATGCCACTTGCTCTGGTAGAAGCATTTGTGGTACCAAGAATGAGTGCGTACTTAAAGAGAGGGAAAGCAAATGCAAGTAAACAGCACAGCAGGCCCTCTACTTGGAACTCCCTGTGAGAGCTGAGAGATTTGCAATTAATGTCCCTATGTTTGTTTATAATCAGTTTGAAAAGGAGCATTAAGACCCTGTAAGCTTGAGACAGGAAATTGGGTTTGGAAGTCTGTGTCTGAGCATTTGTTTATGTGGTTGTTTTTCTTCCTCTCAGATCACTGCCTGTATCTGTTAAGACTATATTAAGTTACTTTCTTTACCGTAATGGCAGTGTTTGCTTACAGGTATACTATACAATCTCCCAGTGTCAGAATGTTGATTCCTCTACTTGTGATGATTCTTCATTTAGGAGCTGCTGTCAGTTGTGACGTGAAATCTTTTAATGCATTTTGTGATACGCTTTTCCTTTTCAGGTTATAGCAGCGAAAGCTTGGAATTGGTATTTTACTCAGAAGTGATCTTGTTTGAGAATATTCCTAGTGGTATAGTCTCAAAGCATAGGTACTCACTTTGATCCTGCCTGCGTAGGTCCTTGTAAGTGCCCTAATGCTGCAGTGCCGGAACAACGACATCATTTTCATAACTATCCTGCCAATGTAAAGATGCTTTTATAAGGCTCACAGTGGTCTTCTGTAGGCAGTATAGAAAGTAAGGTGCTGGTATGGGTGATGCTCTGGACTCTGGTAAACATCACCTTGTTGACTGCTGACAATTCCTGTAGTTTCTAAAGACAGTTTTTCATTCCAGTTGGATCTTCTACCAAGGTTTTGTTTCCTGTTCCAATATTATCTTATTAGTATATTGTATATGCACTTGCAATTCTGCAATCAAAGTCCTTAATAAAAATCATGAAACAGAAGTGAACTAGGGTAGACCCTTGAAACACCCTCCAAAGTTGACAGTGAGCCATGATTTTTTCCTACAAGTGGTGTTCTCCACCAGTTATGCAATCATTTTCTGATTAATTTCTGGACTATGTTTCTTTAGTTTGCTGATGACATCCAAAACAGTTGAACATCCTCCCTTTCCTCAACCAAAACAGATTGCTTCCCATCTTTCCATTATCCTAGACATATCAAGGATGAGGGGGTCATTAAGAGCAGCCAATATGGTTTTACCAAGGGGAAGTTATGTTTGACCAACCTTATAGGCTTCTATGAGGAAGTAACTAGGTGGATGGGTGATGGTAGAGCGGTAGATGGTGTTTTTTCTTGACTTCAGTAAGGCATTTGATGTCTGTCTCTCACAGCATCCTCATAGATAAGCTAAGGAAGTGTGGGCTTGATCAGGTAGTGAGGTGGATCAAGAACTGGTTGAAAGGAAGAAGGCAGAGTTGTGATCAATGGGGCAGAATCTAGCTGGAAGTCTGTGACTAGTGGAGTCCCTCAGGAGTCAGTGCTGTTTAATATTTTCATCAACGACCTGGATGAGCTTACCCTCAGCAAGTTTGTTGATGATACTAAACTGGGAGGAGTGGCTGACACACCAGAAGGCTGTGCTGTCAGGGTGACCTCATCAATGTTTACAAATACGTAAAGGGTGAGTGTCAGGATGGTGGAGCTAGGTTTTTTTCAGTGATATCCAGTGATAGGACAAGGGGCAATGGGTGTAAAGTGGAGCATAGGAGGTTCCACGTTAACATCAGGAAGAACTTCTTTACTGTGAGAGTGACAGAGCACTGGAACAGGTTGCCCAGCGGGGTTGTGGAGTCTCCCACATTGGAGATATTCAAAGCCCACCTGGACAAGTTCCTGGGTGAGGTACTCTAGGTTACCCTGCTCTTGCAGGGGGGTTGGACTAGATGATCTTTTGAAGTCCCTTCCAACCCTTGGGATTCTGTGATTCTGTGATCCACTTCTTCAAAACTTAAGATTGGGCTCACTTTTTTTCCCTATAATAACTCGCATTGCTGCTCAGTTCCCTCTGTACAAGTAAATTCACGTCTGTGCTTTGGCCTCCACCAACATCCAGTGTTTTTCAAGTGTGTTACAAAATATAATCCCTAACAACATGGGCTGCGAGTATCAGTTCTTCACCCTTCCTCAGATCCTGAATGCCGCTTGCAAGGTTTGCTACCGTCATAGTTGTTTTTCTCTGCGTTAGCTCAAGGTGAATGCTGTTCCCTGCTGGGTTGGAAGAGAGTATATAATGTCCTTGGGAGCAGAAGGGAGGAGAAAAGGTTGTCTGCAGCATCCTCCAAAGTGGGGTTGCATGCGAAACAATCTGTTGGGGTCAGAGCATGACCAGCAGGTGGAAGGAGGTGATCCTGCCCCTCTGCTCTGCTCTTGTGAGACCCCACTTGAAGCACTGTGTGCAGTTCTGGTGTCCTCAATGTAAGAAGGACATGGAGTCCAGAGAGGACCACGAGGATGATCAGGGGCTGGAGCACCTCCCATGCGAAGACAGACTGAAAAAGTTGAGGCTGTTCAGCCTGGAGAAGAGAAGCTGCGTGGAAACCTCAGAACAGCTTCCAGTATCTGAAGGGGGCTACAAGGATGTTGGAGAGGGACTCTTCATTAGGGACTGTAGCGATAGGACAAGGGGTGATGGATTCAGACTGAAACAGGGGAAGTTCAGGGTAGGTATTAGGCAGAAGTTCTTTACTGTGAGGGTGGTGAGGCACTGGCACAGGTTGCCCAGAGAAGTGGTAAATGTCCCATCCTTTGCAATGTTCAAGGCCAGGTTGGACAGTCTTGGGCAGCCTGGTCTAGTGTGAGGCATCCCTGCCTGTAGCAGGGTGTTGAAACTAGATGATCTTAAGGTCCTTTCCAACCCAATTCAGTCTGTGATTCTATGAAGAAAATATTTTTTCGTACTATTAATAAAAAAAAATTATAACTCAGTTTTTCATCTTTATCTCAACCTATTTCAGTTTTTGTGAATGCTTTTTAAAGTGCATATTATTACAGTAGTGCATGGATATAATTTATAAGTAAATATCCTTATTTTGAGGGGGGGGTGATAAAATTTTTTTTTTTTCTGATGGGGTGTGCAGTCAAAACAGTTTGGGTATTGGTGATGTGGAGCTTCAGATTTCCTCCTTTCACTCCCAAAGATAGCTTCCAGTCCTTTGCCCAGTGCCAGCATATTTTTATCTTGGAACTGGTTTTGAAAACCCAGAGCATCATCATTTTGTTATTTAGGGGTTAAATCAGCCTCTAGATTTGTTTATCAGTTTGAAAGGCAGTGTTTGGTGCTCTTTGGAAGACTGGCATGGTTTTTATAAAGTACCTTGATCTCTTGCTGACTGCTTTTGTCAAAAACCCGAATGTTTCTTCTTGCTTCCACTGAAATCTTTTGTCTGGTTTTCCTTGACCCTGAAGTAAATCCTTTATAAGTAGCAAATACTTTGTTGTGAAATGTAGAGAGATTTGTCCTGCGTCTTTGACCTGTATTGCAGTGTTTCTGTGAATCTCTTTGGATGTGCATCCGGCAGACAATGAACAGATTAAATGGGGATGGCTGTGATTTTTACATGATGAACTAGCTGAAAGGTAGTCCTTGAAGCGCACAGAAGAGGATGCCACTAACTCTGTAGTGTTGTTCTTCATCTTGTGCCCAAGGAGAATTGAGAATGTTCTGGTTTGGGATTGAAGTGATAACAAATGGTTGCTTTTGTGCCTGCTTCCCATTAAAAAGCTTTGCTTTTCTCAGTGCACCAAGTGAGGGGTGCAGGTGCCTGCAGAGTGAGGTTGTGTGGTTTGGGGTCTTGCTTTTGTTTTTCTCTCTTTGCCTTATTTAGTCGTAGCTCTAAGGCAAAACATCCCTTGATCCTTGTGTGTTCAGATGGAACCAGAACAAACTTTTTCATTCCCTAGATTGTGAATGAGGCAAAATTAATTTGAAGCTCTTCTGGAAAATCTGAGTTTTTTGTTAAAAGGAAAGCTGATGCAAAAGTAATGGAGAGGATCTTGGATTGTGTGGAAAAGGAAATTGTGGATGGAGACTTGTGCTGTAAAAAGGTATATTTAATACAAGAATAGAGAAGTACTCAGAATACTGGTTTTGTTGCATATTCTCCTGCCAGTGAAGGGAGGCCTATGGATTAGTAACCGCACTGTTCATATCTGGTTTTAAGTGTCTTAAGTCCAATGGGAAGCTGTTACATGTGCCATATGAATGCCACTTTAATTCTGTGATGCTGGTGTATGTTAAACTTCTCTTTTGTATAGAATAGACCAACCCAGCAGTGACTCTGAACTGTCCTACAAAAATAACAGGGTTTAGTTTTCATTTAAGAAAGCTATTCAGTAAAAAATATAAAATAAAATTGTAAACCCAAACTCTGTCACTTGATCTTAAAATAGTTTTTATGCCAGCCATTATTATTCAGCTGTATTTTTAAAACCACCTATAACAAACTGAGATCACAAATACCTTGGCTCAGATTCTGGATGGTGTTTTGAGTGTGAACTTTTGATAGCAGTCCTTATCTGTAACTTTATGTATTCACCCCTGAAGCTGCTTGAAAGTGCAAAGGATGAAGAATGTTACCAGTTTGGGGTTTTTAGTGGTGATCACTTAAGTGAATTCAACCTGGATTAATCTCTCTTCCATCCCACTTTCAAATCGGGAAGTTCCCTTTATCCATAGTCTCCCTGAGGGTGAGTGTGCACATCTTACAGCATACCTTGTGAGTGTGCTAGGAGCAAAAGAATGTGAGGATCAAGAATTTCTCATAGGATTTAACCTGCAATATTATACTCTTCTTTCAGCCTACCTGTGTTGGGAGACTGGGAGGACAAAAGCATCATGAGATGTTCAATGCTGAGTGAGACATGAAATATTGTGTTAAAGTAAAAAGCACTGCTATGAATTTCAGTCAAGCAGGTTAGCAGATGGTCTGTGTCAGTGGTGTGTGAAGTACTGGTACAAGTGCTTGCTATGATCCCAGTAAGAAAGGCATTGAGACTCTGTGAGGTATTGATTTAGAATACCATTGGAACTAACAAGAAGGAAGGAGTGAATGGATAATCTTACATCCCTTCCAATGTTGGGAATCTCATGTCATGCAGCACTGGGCAGACCTCCAGCTGGGACCCAGCACAATGTGCAGAACTCCTTGTGTGGAGAGGGCTGCTGGCATGGTGGTCTTCACCATTCTTTTGGGAGCTTTTCTATGAAGAACATTTTACCAGTAATTTCTGGTTTTGAGTAGAATAAAGCTTGCATGAGAGTGTGCTGCTTCACTGTTAAGGTAAAGATGTGGTGTAATTGAAGCATTAGCATCCTCTGGTATGATGAACTGGCCAAGTTTATCCTGCAGCCAGGGTGTATGTGCAGAACAGCACAGATTGCACCTACTTGACTGAATTGTTCTCTGGATCACTGAGTATGAAGTAATCTCCTGGCTAGGGTCATTGCAGAATGCAGCTGTTGAGACAAAGCAGCCTGCATCGTTCCTTCCTTTCCCAGCAAGGGAAAGGTGTATCTTATAGCTCTCAAATGACTGCTGTGCTTACAAAAGGGTAGTTGATCTGATCATTTGCCATGATTCTAGTTAGTCTCTGCTAAAGTCTCCAGATTGTCCATCTGCATGCACACTGTTTCATGGAGTTTGCATATTGAACCAGTTCTTTCTGGACACTGTTTTTGCACCCCTTATGGGTTGAGTAAGGAGTGCAGTGCTCTGAGGTGGTGTGCAGTTTTGTACCCTTCCCTTACATTAACCCTGGCTTACTGGCTTTTAGCATAAGCATAGTGGAAGGACCTGTCTAAAATCAGCAATCTGTTGATTAAAATGTCCAGAAGAAAGCCTAAAACAAGAGGTAAAGCACTTCTTTGTGAACTAGAACGATGATGCAGAATCCTGTTTTCCAAGGACAGCTGTTGTTAGCAATCTTGTTTATTAAACAGCCCTCAGAGGTGGGAGGAAAATGCTGTTTGGATTTTTCATTTGACAATTTTATGCCTGTGGCTTTAAAAATGTTGTGTTTGTTTCTGCTTTAAAAAGTAGGTACAGGGTAGGGAATGAGTGTACAGTAAAAGATATCTGCATTTCAGAATGTGCTGAAGGCTATTTTCAGATACAGTGTAGGGCTAGATGAGATAGCCCATCAGCCTATTCTAAAGCAGGGTAAATTTAACCTCCGTGGCTAGCATATTCCAGGCTTATTATAATCAGTTTGTCTTAATATCGTAACCTAAAGGTTTTTTACCCTAAATTAAAGCTGTGAGTAATCTTTTGTGTGTACGTGTGAAATTGAAGAACAGTTTGTCACTGTTTTCATTACTGTAGCATACTAAATATCCAACATTTGATGGTCCCTACCACCACCTTCTTGAAGCTAAACAACTCTTTCCATTTTTTCCCTAACGAAACATGTTTTAAGCTTTGTCATTTTGTTCCATTGGAATTGTTACAGTTGGTCCCCATCTTCAAGTATGAGATCTGAAGATACAATTGATTCATCAGCAGAGGTATCCATAGGGCTGAATAAAGCAGGATAGCATAGTGTTCTCTCATGCTTCGCATGACATATTTATTAATAGATGTAGCAGCCAAATTTTCTTCTGTTTTTCAGCACAACACTGTTGGTTGCTGGTTTTGTCCTCTGGTACAAACCTGAGGTTTTTGCAGTGTGCTGCCGAAACGATTACCTCTTCTGGCCCAATTTAATAGCTGTCTTTCAGCCCTTACAAGAGATAACCAGGAAGACAAAGTCAGGATTTTCACAGTGGTACCTTGTGGGAGGGCAAGAGGTGACGGCTGTAAATCAAAGCAAGAGGTTCCAACCTGATATAAGACCTTTTCACTGTGAGGAAGATGGTCAAGCAAGCGCAGCAGATTGGCCAGAGAGGTTGTGCTTGGAAGGTTTCATGGCTGGATAAGGTCATGAGCAGTCAAGTCTGATTACCTCAGTCTGAGGAGGGGACTGGACTGCTAAGGTCCCTCTCAATTTCTGTGATTTCTCAGATCCCTCAGAACTTTCCTTTCTGCCCTTTGTGTTTCTCCTTCTGAGATTTTGACAGTTCTCCATATCCCAGAGACTGCTTTAAACAGCTCCCTGTTTTCTGTAGGGTGATCATCATCAGATCTTGCTGACAGTACATCAAAGATGTGTAGTTCATTTTACCAGCTGTACAAAGCTTTACGCTCCACATGGTTTGTAAGTCCCTATTACAACATGACATCAGTTTCCACGTATATCATTGTCCACCTGCAGTTTGCTGGTGACACCAGCACTTCTCAGCAGCGGCATAGCCACAGTGCCACTGTTACTGTCACCTCCTGGACTGTATTTCTGTACCTGAAAGCAAGTGTGATGGCAACCAACAGGCCCATGCAGTTATAAATTTAACCTTCTCATTCTTTTATGACTTTATCAAGCCTGTTCTTATGTCCTTCCCATGGCTCCTAGCTTGCTACCCATGCTGATGTAACATCTTGGTGCTCATCTTCTAAGTTAATGAATCAAGTTCATGCTACACAAGGGATGTCATAGGTTGAGGCTAACTGGCACAGGAGCACAGCTCGCTTGGGGCAGTGTCTGGCTGTGAATACCATATAATTTTAACTTTCAGAGGTGAATCGCAGTGATCAAAATAGCTTTTAATGCTGTAATCTTGCATGGGCCTCAGTAAATGCAGGGATTCATATTCCCATCAGTATATGGTCAGTGTATGTCACCTCCCCCTACTCTACCACGCTGGACCATTTAACGTTATCAAACTTGCCAGAAGAACTGGAAAACCAGTGGGCAGTCCCGCTGTCTGCTGAAAGAGAATAGGCAGTTGCCTGCCCCTGTGGTGAAGAAGTGATTTTTTTCTTTTCTTTCCTCTGATCCTGCATTTATCCATCCATGTATTTCCTATCCACTGTGATGCTTGGGGACACACACATGGACATTTCCCCTTTACCCCCTGCCTCCCAGCACACCAATTCCAGGGGGAAGGGTGCCGTTCCTGTCACACTGCGGCACTGGAGGGACTGATGGCTGGTTAAAAATAAATCTGGGAGCAGATGGTGAGGGAGATTATTGTTCATCCTGGGGCGATGATGATGGCGTGCCAGCTAACTGCTGGTTGTCTATCAGAATTAATCAGGAACTGTTGCGGCGCATGATCAGTGAAGCCACTGCTTCCCCTGGGAAAAGGGAAGGAAGAGCAGAGAAGCAGCTCTGTAAAATGAGTTTTTGGAGAAGCACTTGTGTTTGAGGGTAGGAGAAGTTTCTGATGGAGACAAGACTACATAAAAAGAGAAAACATGAATGGTTTTAATAATTTATTTTGAATGCACTCACAGTCTTTTGTATATCTGCAGGTATGCCTAACATAACAAGTAAGAGGTCTGTAGGACCTTTACAATTACTAGCTGTAATTACAGTGTGAAACATATAATGCCTGGTTTGGATTTGTGGTCTGTGACAGAGAAAAGGACTTGATACTTGCTGTGCTTGGAACACTTCACAAACGTTAATTCTCTGTACACTCACAAAACAGACTAGGTGAATGCTGACTCAACCCATTGAGCTGAAAGGCAGGATCAGAGGTAACAACTCCAGAGTTGTGATGCTTCAGGAATCTGAAAGGCAGTTTATACTTGTTACCTTTGTGGGTTTTTTTTTTCTGGCTTGACTAAACAGATTGATGAAATAGTGTGAGAATGAACAGATAATTTTGTTTGATCAAATTAGGAACTATAATAGGGAGTACATTTTTGGTTATTGTTTTGTAATAGAAATCAACAGTAAATTTTGATCACTTAGGTGACCTATCAGTCTATTTTGTTAGCCTAATAACATTTGTTAAACTACATTTCTTATTTTGTGTCTTTGGCTTCTATTGCCCAGGCTGCCATGGCATCTCCTTTCACTGTTACATTCAGTCTGGGGTCCAAAGATACATTTTGCTGGGGTGCAGTCATGGAGAACTTATGCTTTTGTTTTGAAAGACGTTTCAGGTGATACAGTATTTTCTGCCTAAGACCATCAGGTCTGTGCAGTCTACCTTAAGTAGCACATACTTCACAAACATACATTATAAAATACAAAAGGTGGGATAAAATTTGCCATTTGTTCATATTTTAAAACTTCTTTTATGCGTTCTTTTAAAATGGCAGTGCTGGTTGAACGTTGTTAAAGAGGTGCTTACCTATGCAAATATGCCATGACATGGTTTAGTGTGAGGTGTTCCTGAAGGGGGTTGCAACTAAATGGCCTTAAGGTCCTTTTCAACCCTAACTATTTGATTCTATGAAAATAATCTGAAGGCTCTGTCTGCATGTAACAGTGAATAAAAGACAAGGCAAGGCTGAATTAAACTTCTTCAGCTCTTATTTTTCCTATGGTCTGACCTGAGGTGTTAGCAGTAAGAGGAAATTAATTTAAAGCAGAAATAAGATAGAATAACCTAAAGAGACATGGTCCCACTGGACTCTCAGAATTTGCAGGTGTCAGGAAGGCTTTTTATTGCTTTGTCTGACATTACTATAATCCTCATCAGTATCCCTCTTTAACAGTTCCATGAGTGAAATGGCAAATCACTATTGGGTAATCTGCAACAACAGATTGGGAACACTGGTAAAATATTCCTGATACTAACAAGTCCTTTTCTGTTGCTGGTATTCCAAATGATGAGAATGTAAAAACAAATTACTTTACTGGCTTATTTCTTGTTATGCATAGGTCAGGCTGGACTGGAAAACTAGTCTCAGTGGCTTTGTTTCTGATCAGTTCTCCTGTATGCTACTGCAGGAAGGTCAGACTCAGTATTTCGCATCTCTAGCACCTGGAATGTCCTGTCTTACTTTTTAAGTAAGTGAAATAATGCCAGGCACCAGTTCATTTTATTGTTCTTGCCCTTGCAGACTGTTTCTTTTGGGAATCAAGTTGCTGGAGCTAGAGGACAGTTTAAAGAAAGGCTATGTAGAAATCCTATTAGTGTAGAGGTGCCTGGCTCCAGCAGTGAGCATTACTCATTTATACCATGATACCTGTGATGAGAGAGCTTTTTCCTCTAAAAAGAGCAGTAACTGAAAATAGCACGTCCTTTCCAAGGCAGGAAGTAGAGGTAGGAGTGCTGGGAATTTGGCCTTTGAGGGGTTGTTAGCAGAAACCGTTTTTAACATGTGCCCATGGAACTTGCAACTGTCTTACTAGGCTGTGCTGTCATTTTAGTCCCTCTCACCTATGTAGGCACATATGGTTCATGTTGCATGAGTCAAAAGAAAAGGGATAAAGTTGTTCTCTTGGGAGGTAAATAAATCTACCCTATTGCTTCTTTCTCTGAGCCAGCAGCGTCGGTGAGAGCTACCCAGACCTCAGTCTGGGCTTCACGCAAGATCCTGCCTGGTGTCATGGGCCAGCATTTGAGCAGCCTCAGCAATTTCTCCTGCACATTTCACCTGGTGCCCTGTTATTCCCACCCCCACCACTGCCTTTTTCTCGTGTTAGCTTCCCTTTGTGCTCCAGGTTACCTCCTGGCATCCAGGTCACTCTTTTACTTAGAAACTGCCAGCTTTTTCCTCTCCATGGCAATTCTGGCACCACCCTGCAGTTTGGAGTCCCAAGGAGCCTCTTTCCATTTGCTCTCTCTTCTGTTTAATAAGAAAATGCAGTCCTTCCTGCCAGTCACTGGCTCAGCCGCGAAGCACTACCCAAGCTTTCAGAGCCACTCCAGTTGCTCTAATGGCCTTGCATGGACAGAGAGCAAAGAAGGGTGGTCAGGTACTGAATGCACTCACTGTCTTTAGAGGGAGCTTTGGACTTCTCTTCACTCCCTTCTGCCAGCACTAGCCACAGCGCTGAGCGCTGGGTTATGTACAGGGTTTCCTGCAGGTGGGATTTGACTTGGCTGTTAAATCCTTTCCCAACCAGAAGAGGTAGCATTACCTGGACTGATTTGTGGAGTCTCATGTGGCATGGCCAGTTTTCACAAGGAAGGGAGGAAAGATGCCTCCTTTGAGAGTAATGAATTTTTGCATGAAGGAGTTTTTAAATGGCATAGTATTAAGGAGAAAAGAGGACAGAGGGTGGCATGACTATCCAGGAAAACCTTTAAAGGTACAAAAAAGAATACATGGATAATCCAGTTTTCTTGTGGCGGGTAACAAGTAAAGCTTTATGTGATAAAATGTGAGAAATGTGAAAAGATTCAATAGATTCATAAAAACACTGTCTAAGGCAGCAGTTAAAAGGTGGGACTTCCAGGCAAAGGGTGGGTGCCCAAGTTTCAGAAGAGGATCTGTTACCTGTTGGATAGCTGAAGATACAGATGAGTTTTGTTAAAGATGCTAACTTGCATTGCCCTTTGTATTCCCAGTGAAATGTGAATTGCAAAGAGTCAACTGGAAAGCAGGACTCATGCTCTACACATACTCATGTATATTGTTGCAGTGCTGGGTGCCTTTCAAAACTGCAGGCTAGGAGTTTGATCTCTTACAGTAGTAAATAGCTGGTGAGTGTTGCCTGTGAGCTATCCCAGACCTTCAGGAAGGAGGGTAACATGGCATCTCTTTTGATAATAGGCTCTTTGTTCTTAAGTACCCAGCACCTGAAAAACCTACTTTGTTCCTTGTGAGGGGCCTCCAAAGCCTCTTGGAAAACAAAAAGGGAAAAGCAGACTGAGGATCAGCTTATCCTATTGGTGTTGTGTGGTGCCATTGAGAATAAGGCTGGAAAAAACCCTACCTTGCTTTTTCTCACTGCTGCCAGCTGCTGCCATCCCAAGGCTCGCCACTGCTTGAAGCGGTGGTATGGAAACACATGCTTCTGACACTGCCCTGTTTGCCTTTCAACTGCTTACTGCCTTGGGACGATGATTCAAGGATTTCATTCTTGTTCTTTATTCTTGAATAGATACCTTGTGTGTACACGAACAGATTTGCATGAAGTGCAACGTTTCAGCATCCACAGCATATTCCTTCGGGTACCCTTTTTTCAAACTGGAGTTTATTATAATAAGGAGAAGATGACATGTTATTTTTTGGGGTATTAATCTGTATTGTTCTCTGTTGGTGGCCCTAGTATCTTTGTGGAGGAAGCTTATGCAATAGGGAATTTTTCTTGCTGCACGTTAACTCTGAAGAGAATTTGAAAGTAAAGGGTTTCAGTTGTTGGCATTTCTGAGCCACCCCCTATTGAATTTGAAGCCTATTTGGGTTACAAGTAGCATGGTAGGTATGCCAGAGTTGTAAACATCTCTCTGCAGGGAATCTGTTGTATGTTACTAAAAGGGACTTGGAAGTGACAGCGACAACAGAAGAATAGAGCTCTTCCAGAAGAAGACTTGTGTGGTTTAACAAATGGATCTCAGGTGTGGGAAGTATTTCATTTTTGCCATTGTCTGAAACAAGGGGGTCTGGAATAAGCCTCTGAAACCTTCTGTTTCCCTGTCCCTAAATGCTTGAAATCTTCAGGGAAGAAAAATGCTGTCCTTACGTATTCGAAGGTGTTGCCAAGGGTATTTTGTATCAGCAAGTCCTACTTTTATTGTTAACAGCAGGGTTCATTTTGTGCCAAAAGGGTCCAGAACAAGTGCTGGACACTGTGGCCATCTGTAATAACATTCCAGCACCACTGTTTTTCCAGATTATGGCCAGGATAATGTCACTGCTTGAGTAAAATCTGCTCTGCAGCTGAACAGAGAGAACTTCTGTTTCCAGGACTGCCAGTCCCTTGGTTTTTATACATTTACACACTGCTCTCAGGGAGAATAAATGTTACATGAACATATGCACTGGCTAAGTGAAATTTCCTTCTGATTATAGTGAGACACTGGTTAATGGCAGTTATAAAATACATTTCTTTCATCTTTCGCTAATCCTGCTGCGTGTTTAGGAGTGTGCCTTTGTCTCTCTTTTGTGTTGTAAATTGCCATCTTGGTTTTGGTTTTAAACAAACTGTTTTAATCATTTTGCATATGTTGGTAAGTTGCAGGTTTGGCACAGTTACGTTATCTGAATCAGAAATAGTGCTCCTGCATAAATGCCCTTAAATGCTGTGTCAGCTACATCTATTTTACAATAATAGAAGCTTTGAAAAGAAACTTATTTACATTAATCCCAAATGAAATGTTTACTCTTTGTTTAATACCAGATGGGCAATTCAATATTAACATCTACATTAACAAGACATATATATATAGTATATATATAACATCTATATTAACAAGAAAAATATTTAAGCGTTATTAAGGCTCAAAATCATGTCCTGAAAATTTAAGAGTTGTATTTTGGTGTGCATGTGTTATGAAATAGTGTTGAATTGTATGATGAAATACTGGGTTTTGCACTGAATTCATGGAGTACCCCTTTTTTGAAGGCTGATTTGGAACCTTCAAGAGAGTATGTAAGTAGAGTTTAGGAGATTCCTTCCCAAACCTGTCAGACATGTGGACTAGACAGTTGAATGCTGATCCAAGGACCTGGATTTTATCCTCTTTGCAGGTGAACAATCCTTGCTCATTCCCTTACTCACAGCAATCCATTTTAAAACCTTATGGTCCAATATTGAGAAGTATTGATCTCACAGCTGTTGGCTCAATAGGATTTATGCTAGAATATGTACAGACCTAGGAAAACTGAATCTAGATTTGGGGCATATAAAGTTAAAAGGAAATCCCTCCCTCCCCCCCCCCCCTCCGTTTTTGGGTCTTGATCCCGTTTGTAAACAGTAGATAACAGAAATCCCTTGTGAATTCTTAGGGATTAAGATACTGCAGAAAAAATCATAAAGAGATGAAAATCTCTCTTCAGATAACAGTATTAGTTACAGTGTTCATTCCTAGCCCCATTTTTAACTGAACTGCTGCTCTTGACATTTTATAAATGTGCATTCCACACACTCCTCACTCATCTGAGGCAGAATGTGATGTAAAAGATGTTTTAGCAAGTTTCACTCTAGGATCTGATAACAGGATGTGTCACGCAGCCTTTAGTATTGGTTGTTGCTATCCTTCCTGCCCATAATCCTAATGTACCCAGTGGTACTTCTTCAGAACAGGAGGAGAATGGTGGAGGAGATGCTATCCTTTCTCAGCTTGTTATGAAGAGAGCTGTCAGTTTTGAGGGCAGGATGCTGTATTTAGCTGTCCATGTTCATGTCTGCTAAGGCCTCATCTGGCAAGAATCACTATTTGTTTCACAGGGGTGCTGCATACTCAGCTTCAAACTAGAGCCGTTGCACTGACCAGCTTCTCTGGGCAGCACCATCCCATGTACTTTTTGGTTCTGTGCTCTCAGGTATCAGCCACGTGTTCAGGTTTTGCTCTGTAACAGTCTCTGACCAACGTTACTCAGCTCAGTTTCAATGTACTTTATCCTTTCTATAGTTAGAAATTTGATTTTTGGAGTTTTTTGGACTGGGATGACGTCTGATGCATTTTGGGTTTCAGTGGCAAAGCTGGATGTTTTATTGCAGAAGAGGGGTAGGCAAATGCGTCCAAAATGCTGACATTCCCTACACAGGTTCCAGTGTTTGTTCTTGTACCATAAGAAGCTCTGACAACAGTGTCTGCTCTGGACTATTCCAAACAGGATATTGGTCCAAACAGGACTAATACAAAAACATACACTTTCTGTGTCACAGAGTGCTGCAGTCAGCCCTGGGCTATGGAGTGTCTCCAAGAGCTTGAGATCCAGTGGCCCATGAAACCTGCCTCAGAAAGATGAGATGTGGCATTATGTTTTATGCAACACACTGTGCTCTGTCACTGGCTCTTCTAATGCTTCTGTAGGAACACTGAATTACTTGTAAGAGATAACAGTATTGCTGTGGTGTTCAGGAGACAGATTTTATTGATGGATTTCTCTATTTTTTTGCGTAAAGCAACAGGAGTTTTGGAAGTCAAATGTGAATACAAATGTGCTTGGGACTGTAGGTCTATAATATGGGAAGAGAGATGGGGCCAGGGAAAGCTACTTGATAAAATCAACAGGAGACTCATCTTTCTGTGGGGTAGGGGCATTTTTCCCACTTGGACACACTGGGTTGCTTTCTCATTGAGATGGTGAGGATGGTGTAATGAGAGCTGAGAAGTCTGTTTAAGTCTGGGAGTCACAAGAGATCAACAACTCCTACAGTTTAATCTTTATTACCTTTAATCCACTTAACATCAACTGGTTTAACTCTGTTACTAGCTCAGTCCATTAAGGTCATTAAAACTTTCTTTGCTTTGATTTAACCGCTTGTGTTTTGCTGCTTCTAGTAGGTGAGTGTCCTTGTATCCTAATGTGGAGTATGTTATGGAAACTAATGATCCAGGTCTGTTGTAGCCACTTGGACAACTGTTTGTGTCTTTAACGATTCAGGAGAGAAGTGCCTTTAGGTGCTGTCGTAAGCAGTCTTGTGAATCTTGAAAATCAATGAGAAATGAAGTTAATTTTAATTTATACTGACAGCACTCCCTATTACTTAGGTTGCTAAGCATTTCCATTGCATGAGCTCGGATTGTTTGTGGAGGGCAGGTGTAGGAATTGCTCTGGGTTTTTTTTCCTGTTCAAAACTTTGTCAAATACTTATGCTGAGGGGTTTTGGAGGTTTTTTCTTCCCATTCTGTGCATCCAACTAAATTTAAATTGCTTAGGAAAATTCAGTCAAAAAACAGCAGTGAAGAATGGGCTGATGAGAAGATGGAAGAGGAGACCGGAGAAATGTGTATTCCTTTGCCTGTATTCTGTTGTTCTGAACAGCAGGTTGTTCTGTGAGAAGAGCTTCCATTGCTCTGGCTTGAAACAGGAAATTGATGTAATGACCAGGGCTCAAATTAAGAAGCAGAATTAGCTGATCAAAGACTGTGGGGCAGAGAGGCACAGGAATGAGGAGAGGTGGAGTATGGCAAAAGCAGCCTAGGAAAAGAAGGATGAACAGAATCTGAGAAGTGAGAGAAACCCAGGCTCCGAGAAAGCAGGATTTGATAGACAAGACTTGCTAGCAAGGAGAATAGGATCATCAGAGTGGGAGAAGCCCAGAACTGGGATGGAAGAGCTGGGCAGAAAACCTCAGGCTTGGGGCTAGCAGATTCCCACAAAGTACATCTCTTCCAGAACCTAGAGGAGGACCCAAGGTGTTTTCCTCTCATCCTTCCTTTGTTGCCAAGCAAGCAAGCTGGCAAGGCATCCTGCTCCCCCTGCAGCACTAGCAGGTTGCACTTTCTCTTTGTTGAGTCAAGTGGTGGAGGCCTGTGCAGAACTGAGGGTTCCAGGTCTGGTGTCAGCATTGCATCAGTGGCAGGAGGCATTTGTCTGGCTTCCTGTTGGTAGGAACTGAGGAAACTCCTGTCCTTTCCTCAGGGTCTTAATACTCTCATTTTAACATCAGATGAAGCACTCAGGGTTAGGGAATGCTTGTGTATCGTGTAACTTTTGCTCTGCAACATACCTGTTTTTCCACACAAAACATGTGCTTCACTCAGTGAGAGAGAAGCTGTGTCCATATGATGCACTTTTTGTCTGGCTTGCTGCAGAAGGAAAAACATGGAGTGTGAGAGTCAGGGAATTACTTGAAGGAAATGGCTGTAGTAGCCACAGGAGCATGATGTGATCCTCCAGGCCTGCTGAGTTTGTGTGGTGTTGGACTAGTCATTTTGAGCTAAACTTTTCAAAGGCTGTCATTAGCTGTCGCACCTAACTTGTTTGAGATGCTCAGTTCTACAGCCTGGAAGAAGATTGGTGGAAGTACTGCATGCTCTTTTCTGAAGCATAGGTTTTAGGAAGCATTTTGTAGGCATCTCAAATCAGGTACTGCTCAGATCAGCAGATACTTGAGCTGAGGTCCAGTTTTTGGCACAACAGTAAATAGGTTTGAAATGGATAGGAGTAAGTTAAGGTTGAAAATGAAATAGTTTATAAGTATGAGATTAGTGAGAGTCTGGGGCAGTATCCCAAAGAACAGAGTGGAAGGATGACACCTCGTTGGGCTGGAGGTGAGGCTTTTGAACCCTTTGAGAAGGATGTGAGCAGGACCTGGGCTCTGATTCAGGGGGCTCTACCCAGTTGAATGTGTTAATTATAGCAGATGCAGCACGCACGGTTGGTCATCGTGCAACCAATGCATACGGGCAGTTGACCTTTTCCTTCTCTCAAGTGAAATCAAGTCATTAGGAATTACCTCTCAATATCCTGGCCCTATACTTCAGAACTTGAGCTGCTTTAATCTTAGTATGCCTTGGGGAGCCAGATTACCAGTGTGTCTCCCCTGGAGACTCTGGGAGGAGATGAGGAGATCTCTTTCAGATGGGTGGTTTTTAACATGCAGCCAAAGAGGTCTGTTGAGTGCCTGAGCATGTGTGCAGAGGAGGGGATATGTGCACCCTCCATTAGTATTTCCAAGATGGAACAAAGAGTCATGTCTGCTTGCTCCAGGATATCTACTTTCCTGGTTTATGCAGCATATTTGAGTGGAAAACTCAGTTGTGTAAGGGCTGAAGGAAGAAATACATCATCGGAATGGGAGCATTGCCATTCTCAGCCTTTGAAGGGCCTCCACTTTATGTTTGTCACATGCAGTTCATATCTGTAAGGAACATGTGTCACCACTGGTGTGATATGCCATGTCATAAAAGCTCTGGTGACATTTAGTGACCTCTTAAAGTCTAACAGAAGAGGCTTGCAACATATAAATGCCATCTGTCACAGCAAAGTAACTTCCCAGTTCTCTAATAGTATATGTGTCTTGTGAAATGCTGCATCACCTCAAAAAAAACCCAGCATGTTAATGGAGGAAACTTGTCATTTCACTCATTCCCAGATTCTTTATATAATTCATCTAGTAACTTCTTTTGCTTATGAAGAGCCCTGGTGGAAGTTGCGGCTATCTAAGATAGCTTTAGAAGTTCTGTTTCATTAGAGCTGTATTTACTTTCTGATTTGGTGGTACTCTGAATTGGAACTGTTCTCCCTATGATCTCAGTCTTTTGCAAATACTCATGGGGTTCACAGATGGAAGTGTGAAAAGTCTGAGCTGCCTTGGGAACATGTAACAGGACTTTTGGGGGGGTGTAAAAAGAGAGAAGTTTTCCTCATTAACCTGTGTTTGTTCATTGAGTCCATTATGGGAACTCGGATGATAACCTCAGAGGTGGGCTAAGGAGACCAAGGTTCAGCTTCAGTTTTTGCTGGTCTGACAGCCAGTCTGACAGGTTTTGAATCAGTAGGGGCAATTTTTACAGCCTGACAATATAAGCAGAGTGTTTCATGCTTGGATGGGAGAGAAGAGCACTTTATCCACTTGTCCTGTACTTTGCATACTGCTGCTGTTGGGTGTTCTAGCTTTTACATGTGGCTAAAACAAACTTGCTAAAGAGAGTTTGCTGCAGGAAATGTGTACATATTACAGGGAGAGCACAAACACAACACGCTTGCATAAATTCATGACTAACACTGAGCAAAAGCCACTTCAGATGGTGCCGAGATAGGAAAAACTGCATCTCTACAGACTGTGGTGAGAGGCAACAGATCTACCTCTTCTCGTAAACGGTACTTGTTTTCCAGGAGGCATTGTCTAGCCCTCACGGCCCTCAGTGAAGAAGTTAGGTCTGGTTTTATTGCTGTATTACAGGCAGAGGAGGAGGTACCCTGAAAAATTAAATGACAAGACTAGCAAACCTCTGTAAGCAGCAAAACGTGACACGAGAAGCCCTGGCTTGCCAGCCTGTCTCATTACATCATACCCTGTGTACGCTGGGAAACCCCAGTCTTTTGACTGTGTTTCTACATGGCATTGGTGAGATAGCAGGGTTCAATACTGAGACTTACTGTGATTTTTAGACATAAGCTTATCATTTCCCTGATATGGCATATCCTCAAGCTCCCTATTGGTATAAATGTCTTCACTGGGGTATTGAGAGATGATGCTAAATGTGCATAGGTGTCACAGAATGGATAAATTAAAAAATCACACGTGAGCAAGAGAAATGGAGAAGCCTGTGAGCATTGCTCTGGATGTAAGTGTCCTGAGGAGGCAGTGTTACCTTCTCAGTCCACTGTTTGCAAGGGTAAGTCATTACACTGTGCTGCTCCCCTCACAGTGGGCCATATGGTAAGGTCCTACTGTGCATGTCCTGCCTCAAGCATCCTACTCACAGGTGGAGCGATGAAACTGAAAAGCCTCCTGTGCAGGAGTTCAGTAGGGGCTCTTGTAACTGCATTGCCATAGAACCATTTCAGTTACCTTTATGTTTGACCTGTTTTTATGGATCCTGATGAGGTCTGTAAACCAGTCTTGACTGCCATTCACACAGTTCTCATCTTGACATTCTTAATTTCAGTCAGTTAGTATGGGGGTGAGGTGGGATAAGTTTTTATGGTTGCTGCTCTGCATTAATGACTATTTTGCATGTTTTAGCCCTCAAGCAGAAGGAGAAGCCATCTTTTTGCATTAGTCACAGAGTGAAAATGGTTATACGAGCAGTTACTGCAGGCTGTTTGGTGCAGTTTGAAACTGCACCCTATTTCATTGTGAAATTAGCCTGTTCTTGGGGCCTGGGAGATACCAGTGCGAGCCCCTGAAACAGACAATACTTAAATTCCTAAGAGTATATTGTATAGCTTTTTATCACAGCCCAGTCATAGCTAACATTGAAAATGTGTATCAAGAAAGAGGGACTGAGATTAGGAGATGTCTCAGTAGAGGTACTGCCGCACATCTGGGCTTTTCAGAGTGAGAAACTGTACCCAGCTGGGTATTGCTGGGTGGCATCAAAATGCTTGCTTTGTCACCTGCTTAGAGTAATAGCCAGGTACACTGTGTGTGGGGAAAGATTGTTGGGGGGAAAAGCTATTTAGCAAGGAAACAGCAAAGTGCTGCTGTTCTAAAGGCTGTACAGAGCCAGGCCTGCTGCTTTCCTTCCAGTGCTTAGCAACTTCTTTCCTTTTAGGAACCTTCCGATGTACTTTCTGCGAGACTGAAGTGGAAGAAGATGAGTCGGCAATGCCTAAAAAGGATGCAAGGACACTGGTGGCAAGATTCAATGAGCAGATTGAGCCCATTTATGCTCTGCTTCGTGAGACAGAAGACGTTAATTTAGCCTATGAAATCCTGGAGCCAGAACCCACAGAGATTCCTGCCCTGAAGCAGAGGTAGGAATGCACCTGGTCTTCTCTCATTGTGCTGTTTCCTTGTACTGCATTTGTCTGCCCTGTGAGGCTTTCCCAAACCTTGCACAGCCTTTGCCTGCATTGAGGGCTTACTTTTTCAGCACCAGCTATGCAAGCAACTGACTGATTCCCCAAGGAATGTGTGATTTATAAGGAGACAAAGGGCCATAACCATTTTTTACTAGACAAGGCTAAGTACTGTTCCTCTGGTCAGGTAGTTTGTGGGGTGCAGTACTCAAATGACCTGCCGTTTGGTGTGCTGCAGTTGGTATGTACACTAAACCCTTGCCCAGTACTTAAGAAAAGGAAATTGCAACCATTTGGCAAAGCTCTGAAAGTGCCATCTGCACTGTCTTCTTTCTTTCAAGCCCTTACCTTTCATCTATTCCTTTCTCTTCTAACCAGCTTTTGAAACTAAGTTAACTGCATTCTATACTTTGCGTTTCGAATACACATATAACAACATTCTAGTTAAAGGTATTGCTTGTAATAAGGGTGTTTTTTATTTCTGACTTTCTCCTTGTTATATGCCTCTTACTTTTTGGGAGGAGGCCATGTTATAGTCAAAAACTCTTTTAAATGCTGCTACCCATGGGGAATGACACTTTCTTTCAGAACATTCCTAGCTGTACAAAAACAGATGATGTTTAAATAATGCAGCAAGATGTGGGGAGCTGTCAATTTTGTCAGCTGTGGTGAAATGTGATGCACTTCTCTGTGTTTAAGAAAGAAATTAATTTAACACGTGGAGGGGGAAGGGAAGTACCATGAGGGAAGCATTCCTTGAGGTGCCTTGAGGTGCTTGGCAGTATGCTCTTTCTTTTCTTTCAGGCTAACCTTGAGATATAATGTTCCTCAGATATTCAGGCTAGACAGTTTTTAATTAATATAGAAATGAACGTTCTGTCTCTCCATAGTCTTCCTCTAGCCATGAAGGTGGCTAGTTTTCCTCATCATACTGATAGAAAAACAGAAGCAATATAGAGAGGAAGAGGTTTTTCCAAGGTCACTCAACATGTCTTTGGTGATACAGAGGGTATTGGAAGTCTTTATGCCCAAGCTGAATCACTAGACTTTGCTTTAAAAACCCTTTTCTGTAGTTTAAGTAGTAGAACTGGGATAACCAAAAAGAAAGTGATTTCTTAAGTCTTTCCCTTCTGTGCACAGGAAATTAGCACAGCAGAAGCCTGGTGCAGTCCCATGATTAAATAGCAGCACCCACTAACTTGACTCTTAAGTACTTAAAAAACATTGTAAAAGATTAATTACTCTGTGCAGAGCATGACAAAATAAATAGGCAGCTTTTTAAATGCTTACTTGGGCACAACTTGCTTCAGCACATACAATGATTCAATTATTTATCAACACTTACTAATTCAAAGCAGCTAATTGCATGAAAACACTGCTGTGAGATTTTTATTTTGGGAGGGGGTATTTATTCTCTCTGTTTTTATGGAGTCTTGAGTGTCTGAAATCATTCACAAACCTGACATCCGGTGATGCTGAAACAAGCAGGAAAGGTCACGGATTGCCTGTCTCTCCTCTTTGCACTGAGGCAGGCACCTTCACGTGCTTTCAGAAGAGTTACAGCCCTAAGCGACCACCTTGACATTGCATAACTGTCATTCACCTGCTGTGGGAAACTGGGCAGATCATCATTTAAATCTTCATAAGAGGCCATTAATGTTCTTAATCTTGACAGAGCATGACTTAGCCCCACAGCCTTCGAAACAAACCTGCTTAACCTGAGCCCTTTGTGTGGTTTTCTAAAATAGATGGATTCTAATAACCCTTCCATTTTCTTATGTCAAAATACCATGATTTTATATAACAAAAATCCTCACAGAATCGATTTGCTGCGGTCATGCTATCAAGGGCCATGGGTTCTCTGTTGTGAAGTTGAAGCTCTTAAGAGCAGCAAAGTGAAAAGGCGCGAAAGGAGTTATCCCTGTTATGCAAGACCTTTTCTTAATAGTCTGGGCAGGATTCAGATGAAAATTTCAAGTCGTTTCCCCACTGCACCGTGTGGTTTCTGTGGGCCATACCTCAGCTATGCCAGGGATTATTTATGTTGCCTTTAAAGGCAGCTGAACACTGATGAAGGGATTTCCATAAGGGTAAAACAACCAGAGGGTAACAAATGAGCTGCATGTGGGCCACTGAGCTGCCACAGTTCCTGATTGCAGGATGGCCATGTAAAGTCTAGAACTAGATGAGAAAAAGCAGATCTTGGATCTGAGAGAGAGATAGATTTAAGAGTGCACTCCCCTCACCTGCTCTGTGCAGCCTGCAAGGCACTGGCCTTTTTCTGGTGCCCAATCCACAGTGTTTGCATCTATACTTTGGAACAGGGCTGCTGAACAGTCAGATCTGTTCTTGCAGTAAGGAATATTCCCCTGGTTGTGTAGTCTTAAAGCACTGCACCCTCCAACCAACAGTGTCTCTGAAGGTGCAGAGGAAGCTCACTGGGATCTGAAAGTAGACAGAACATGTCAAGATGGTTCCACCTAAGTGTGGGACATTGAAGTAGATGGCTTCAAGTAATTAGTAATGTAGGTGTCTCTTAGAGTTATTACTTTCACTTCTGAAATGTTCCTGACTTCACATTTTGCTGCTAAATGATACCACATAGGAAAAAAAGTCCATTTCAGGCACACTTACAAGGATCTCAGTGCAAAGGTATTATCAGGCAGCTCCTGGCACTGCTGAGTATTTAGCTGTCACCCTGCAGCCGTGGGGAGGGAGAGCCTGGGAGAGAGTTGCATTGTGTATCTTATGAGGAAAGTGGATTACATAAAATCGTCAGGGAGATGCTAGTTGGAGATATCTATTGTGTGGGAAGCAGAGAGGTGCTTTTCACAGAACCACACACATGCCTGTCTTGGAGAGCTGAAAGGTAACAACACTTGAAAGAATGCCCTGGGAGGAAGGTCTCTGTGTGTCTCCTTAGGTTATATAAGCAATACAGGTGTATGAGACTTCTGCCCCAAAATTTGAGGTGGCTGTGAAGCTCTCCTAGCAGGGATGGCTGCAGGAGAGAACTGGCTACTGTGTGGGCACATGCTAACATGAGTGCCGTGGAGTATTTTGGTAACAAACCCCAGCAAGCTCACTACTGGGAAGCTGTGAGTACCCCTCAATCCAAACCGTGGCTGAACACACCAGTATTGTTTTCTGGGGAAGAGAAATCACCACCTATCTGCATATTTTCCCCTGCCAATTCAGCAGAATTAGCCCAGCAAGCAGTGGTGAAGCCCTTGCTGCATTTAAAATACTGCATATTACTCAAGCCTTCTCCAACTGCAACCTTATTTAAGCTTCTCAGTTGGAGGAAAGGTTGGTGGGTAGGTAGCAGGAATTGAATGATGCTCACTGATGAGAGCTGTCTGCTCAGCTGGCAGCAGGGCAGGGATGCTGAGTATCCTTGGTAGATTTGCTTTGGACAAGAGGAAGAGCCCAGGCAGAGCTGTTAGCTGTGAAAAGCAATAGGCACCACTGGCAATCAGGTGCCTGAAATAGTATGGTTGAGGGTGGGTGCAGTCTGCAGAGAGGAGCGTGTTTCCATTCAGCTGCTTTCCCTTACCAATGCACAAGTAACAGCACAGGCCACAGAATGCCTGTGCTCCTTGCCATCGCTGTGCAGAAAGTACTCCACCTGGCATCCTCTTTCCATCAGATCCAAGCAGGAATGTTTCTTTCCTCTATCAGTCTCCTGAGCTAGAAGGGACCCTAGAGGAAAATGTGCTGGCTGCAGCTCCTCTCAGAAAACAGGAGGCCTAGGCTTTGACTGCGTACCCTTCGCATCAGTGATACCCTTTCTGTCTCCAGCTTTTCTACAATGAAGATAGCTCTGGCTTGCCTCCTCCCACACACCATCACCACAAAAACCCCTTTGGCCAGTCCTCTGGTTTAAGGGTGCCCTCTCATCTTTGTTCTCTGCCTGGACTCCCCGGTCCTCCCAAAGCAGTGTCTGTGGACAGTACAGATCTCCTCTGTAATGCAGGAGATGTGACTTACCATGTGCATTGTCACTCACAATTCAAGAAAGGTTTGATCTGTGTTTTTCATGGTGGCTTAACTGTGGTTAATAATGCTTCTCAGGTCTAAGCATGCTGACTTTCTGGGATCTGACTTGTTTAAACTTTAGTGCTTTTTTTATATGGTATATTGTTTCTGTACGAAGGCCAAAAAGCAGCTTTTCCAAATACCACATTACTGTTCAACAGTGTTCTGCTGCTGTGACTTTTATTTCAGGGCATTCTGGGATTTTATATTTGCTTTTAAATGAGTGCATCAGCAGCTTTAGTGCTGTCTCTTCAGTGTCTGTGGTGGAAGTTGCCATAGCCTTATGCAGGTTTTCCCACTTGAGATCCCCAAGTTCCCCAAATCGGCAAGCTGGTGTAGAAATTCCTAGCACCAGATGTTGGAAATGACAATGCAAATTCTTGGTGCAGACTATGGGACATAACTGAACATAGTTTTAAGCGTTGCAGTGCTGGCTGAGGAGGGCCTTGTTCTGAATGCTGTTTTTATTTCTTTATGTAGCAAGGAGCGTGCAGCTGGTCCTGGTTCAGGGACAGCAGCTGGTCTTGCAGGTGGACACCATCGGGAAGCATGGACTACAAAAGGACCATCATATGAGGACTTGTATACCCAGAATGTTGTCATCAACATGGAGGACCAGGAAGATACCAATCGGTCTGCAGGTGAAGGAAGACCAGCCAGAGAAAGGCCTATTTGGCTACGGGAGAGCACGGTGCAGGGGGCTTATGACCCTGATGAAATCAAAGACGGTAAGAAAATTCACAGAGC
This sequence comes from Neopsephotus bourkii, assembly GCF_033783945.1. Taxonomy (NCBI): domain Eukaryota; kingdom Metazoa; phylum Chordata; class Aves; order Psittaciformes; family Psittacidae; genus Neopsephotus; species Neopsephotus bourkii. Next base: position 2,556,283 of record NW_026901771.1, on the reverse strand, counting down.
AGAAGTACTGCTTTGCTTACATGATGCTTTTAGAATGCTGTCAAAACCATGTTCCCCTGTGTGTTTAGAGCTGCTGTTCCCAACACTCCAGATTTTGCCTGCTCCCCTTTGCTATGCAAAGCACCTATGTGTAGATAGACTTAAAAATTCCTGATTTATTAGATCCAGGATTGAAACTGGGGTCAGTAAAGCCGAGCTGTCCAGAAACTGGTTCCTGGGCTGCTAAGATGTTAATTATCTGTTAACGTCTTCCATGTTGAAACCTCATTGCTTCCGGATGAAGGTCTTCATCTGAAAGGCTGCCTCTTTATTAGGTCACTGCTGAAAAATAACATTTAGTCACATTCGGTGACTGTGAAGCCTACCAAAGCTACCAGCAGTGGGTTTGTGCTACCAGCCTTCTTCTTAGCAGTTGGTTTTCAAAATGTGTTTTATATAGGATCATAGAATAGTTAGGGTTGGAAAGGACCTTAAGATCAGTTAGTTCCAACCCCCCTGCCATGGGCAGGGACACCTCACACTATGAAGAGCATGTCAGAAATACAGCTTCTGGAAGTACAGTAGGAAGGTCTGTCACCATGGCAGGTGAGTCTGTATTGCTTTCTGTTTGCTCCTCATTACCTTTGCTTCTATTTTCATTCATGTTGGGCTCAGATTGTCCATGGACCATAGTCAAGATCCTGTAGCCACCAACAGAAGCATTCTGCTTTGGTAAGCGTGCTATTTAAGCTTACCACTAAAAACAGGAAGTGGAGACCTTGTATGATTTTTACAAGAGTGAATCAGTAGATGCAATATTCCAAGTCATTTCAGCATTATAGACCAAAAATGTTTATGCTTTGGAAGGGAAGATGGCAAAGGCAACTGCACAGGTGTGCATGAGACCTCGGAAACAGCAGTGCTCCGAAGAGAAGTGAAGCATACAGGCCTAGAGGAAGTGAAGAACATGGATGTGGAATAATGCTCAGAAGATATCAGATGATCTTGTTCACATGCAACGCCTTGGATCCCAAAAACATATGGATCCCAAAACATTTTCCAAATAAAGCAAGTGAGGTGATTGGAGCAAGCTCTTCCTGAAGTCTGTAGCAGATGTTGTTGTTACTCATCAGCCACGGTGAATTCTCACCCCATTTCTCTGCGAGACGTTCAAGTCACCAATTCACCTGTAGTGTTAAATTGGCTTCTTGACATGACTTCTGGTGTACACAGCATAAATGTTTCTCAGATACCACTGAGTGACATGGAGGAGGACCATATCTTCTTTCAGCATGGTGGCATCACTGCTTAACCTCCACCACTACTGAAAAATGATAGAAGGCACTTTTGTAAATAGCCTGAAATTGCTGCTGTAACACATTTCTACAACTCTTGGATGACATAAACAGGGAGAATGGAAACTTGGGACCACTGACAGACAAGATTCAGTGCTTGGATCTGGAAGGAACAGTTCTTGCAAGAGACAGCCCCACTTCCGAGTCACGAAGTCAGACTTTGTGGAGCTGCTTCAGGCTGTTGTCACTTAACAGCTCTCAATGTGATGAGCTATGATATAATTTCATGGAGGGGCTGTCCAATAGCATCTTATGCTCTGCAGTCACAAGCAGTGAGCTGAGCGCAAGGCTGCCAACACAACACCTTTATTCTCGCTTCCTATGAAGAATTTTCCCAATAATACTAGAAGATGTAGCCATCACCTATTACTACAACTTTATTTACCATTAAAACATCCTTGTCTCTGAACTGGAGGGGCATGGATTTGACAGATGGATCACTTGGTGGGTAACGAATTACCTGGATGGTCACACTCAAAGAGTTGTGGTCAGCAGCTCAAGGTCCAGGTGGAGACAGGTAATGAGTGGTGTCCCTTGGGGGTCAGTGTTGGGACTGATCCTGTTCGACATCTTTGTCGGTGACAAGTGCAAGGTCCTACACCTGGGTGGGAGCAATCCCAGGCACAGCTACAGGCTGGGCAGAGAAGAGATTCAGAGCAGCCCTGCGGAGAAGGAGTTGGGAGTGTTGGTCAATGAGAAAATGAACATGAGCCAGCTTCAGTGTGTGCTTGCAGCCCAGAAAGCCAACCGTATCCTGGGCTGCATCAAAAGGAGCGTGACCAGCAGGTCAAAGGAGGTGATCCTGCCCCTCTACTCTGCTCTCGTGAGACCTCACTTGCAGCACTGTGTGCAGTTCTGGTGTCCTTAACACAACAGGGATGTGGAGCTGTTGGAGTAAGTCCAGAGGAGGCCACAAAGATGATCAGAGGGCTGCAGCACCTCCCCTATGAAGACAAGCTGTCCAGCCTGAAGAAGAGAAGCTGTGAGGATACCTTAGAGCAGCTCCCAGTGCCTAAAGGGGATACAAGAAACCTGGAGAGGGACTTTTTAAAGGGCATGTAGTGACAGGACAAGGGGGAATGGCTTTAAACTGGCAGAAGGGGGATTGAGGTAATGTAGGCAGAAGCTCTTCCCTGTGAGGGTGCTGAGGCACTGGTACAGGGTGCCCAGAGAAGCTGTGGCTGCCCCATCCCTGGCAGTGTTCAAGGCCAGGTTGGACACAGGGGCTTGGAGCAACCTGCTCTAGTGGAAGGTGTCCCTGCCCGTGGGAGGGGTTGAAACTGGATGAGCTTTAAGGCCCCTTCCATTCTGTGATTCTATAAAACACAAGTTCAGTGAAGTTAGTGGTGCGTTTTTTTGGCAGGACCTCCATGGTTTCAGCACATCCATGCAGGTGGTGCCCAAGCTTTTCTCTGCTATAGGGTGCAGTCTGCATTGGTTATGGGGTCTTTTCAACACAGAATGAAAAAAATGCTGTGAAACAGGTAAACTAAGGAAGTCTTTCATTTAGCACTAAAAGCCAAGGGAATTCATGGTCACTCCTTTCCTGTGGCTTACCAGACATGGGTTCTTTGAATGTTGTTCCATAATACATGGTTTCCATGTACCCTGTGTCTGCCTGGATTCATCAGCTTCTCCACATTAACCCTTACAGATGGGGAGCTCAGCGGGGCAGGGCCTGGGTTTGGATCTGTATTTATGGTCTCTGCTGGCAGCACCCTGTGATTTTGGTCATCACAGCAAGTCCTTCAGGCTCTGGTCATACAACCTGGAAACAAAGGAACAAGAAGAAAGAGCTTGTGCTTGTTCACCTGTGAAACAGCACTGAGGTGCTTGTTGTATCTCTGGCAAGCATCATCATTAGGTGCCCAAATGATCCAGGCATCCGGAAGCCTGGATTTAGAACCCAAAGATTGCTTTCTGCTCCACAGTACAGAAAGTGCATCAGCCCAGCTGAGGGGCACCCGAGCTGACACCTCAGGAATGGGAGGGGGAGTCTTTTCCAGGTGCCTGCCTATGATGTGTTTGTTGCTTTCTCTTGCCATGTGCTCCTGGCCAAGGCTCCCAGCTGGGAGCCACAGTGACTCCAGGCCTCCCAGCTCCTACGAAATGTCAATACTTGCTTTGCTGTTATGAGAGAAAAAACATAACTATCTCTTGTCTTTTAAAGGAGCAGAGGAACTGGCATAGAACAAAGGTGTGACTTGGTTGAGCGTGCTCAGTGGCAGCAATTCACACGGGTCCAGAAAGCCTTCAGGTCTGTGTCCCAGAATCTCAGTGAGGAAACAATCATTCCTTTGTGTCTCTTTGCAGGGGGCAGGGATGTGGATGCCTTCCAGGAGCGTGAGGAGGGCCGGGCAGCTCTGGATGATAACGAGGAGGTGATGCGTGCCCTGCTCATCCACGAGAAGAAGACACCTTCTGCCTCAGCAGTCACTGTCGGAGGCGGCGCTCCTCTCTCTGGTCCCAATGCTAGTGACTCCGAGAGTGAGACAAGTGAGTCGGAGGAGGAATCCCCTCCCCGCCCTCCCACAACAGCCACCTCAGTGTACGGGCTGGAGGAGGAGGATGAGGATGAAGAGTTCGAGGTGGTGGCAGAAGACCCCACTGTGATGGTGGCTGGGCGCCCATACTCGTACAGCCAAGTGAGCCAGCGCCCTGAGCTGGTGGCCCAGATGACACCAGAGGAAAAAGAGGTTTACATAGCCATGGGGCAGCGCATGTTTGAGGACATGTTTGATTAACTGCTGCCCCGCCATGGCGTTTTTCATCAAGTGACTTTTTAATCCACAAACTCCCTAGTGAAACACAAGACTGAAGGGCACCTTTCCTCCCCTGTGTGCAGGAACACTGGTGCTTGGGACTGCTAATCTCAGGTATCTTGCTTACCAGAGTGGGGGAGCAGGAAGGCTGCATGTGCCAAAACGTGGGGTAGGACAAGACTCACAAGTGAGGATGAAGGTGAAAATTGCTTCAGGGTGCCCTGCACAGGCACCGCTTTAACCTTCTCCAAGGCCCCAGCAGCTGCCTCCCCCCAGTTGCTTTGAGTTGATTCTTATTGCAGATCCTATTGAAGTTCAGATCCCTGTCCACAGAGGACGAAAGGGCTCTGTAGTCTGAGCAGAGTACTCTGCAGAGGAGGACATAAATGAAATTACACTGCCTGTACCCAGTGAGGATTGAGGAGAGGGAAGCGCTCACCTGCTGATGGCAAGCTTGGGCAGGGCTTGTAGCTGAGCTCCTACCAGCCACTGGCCACCAGAATGGCTCTTTCTAAGCAGGCCTGTAGGTAGCAACCTTTTCTTGCTTCCTAGGTCTCAGCCTCTCACGGCCATTCTTTGCCAGTGTAATAAAAGCCCTTTGTGGGCTTTAACTCTTAGAGCGCTCTGGCTTATCAGGAGATACCTTAACTTTCCAGTATTGTTGCCTGTTGCTTCTGCCTAGCCCTGTCCAAACTCCAGTGTTGCAGGCGGTTCCTAGTGGTCAGGTCTGCAGCCAGGCAGTGCCAGAGGAACAGCCTGGCTACTTTTAATTTGCAGTCACACCAGGGCTGTCTCATTTTAAGAGGAATTATGCAATTCTGAATTCTGCTTGGGCACGCTCTTTCCCCATAGCACCCCATGAATCAGTGCCTAAGGAGCAATAGCAGATTTGTAATATGGTTTTTCAGAATGGGTGTGCTTTCCTATCAAGTACTGCAATAAACCAAAATGATACCAGGGTTCGTGTTCCAGAGGGCAGAGGCAGTGTTATGTGCTATTCCACTTCCCATGGGCAGCACCCATTCACTGTTCACTGAGACTGTACATTTGTTTTATACTCTCTGCTTTCTGGGTTCTGCTGACCATGTAATGCCTCCTTCGTGGTTTTATTTCCAGCTTCTGGATACTTTGAATCCCCTCTTTTTTAAAATAGGACATTATATTTGCTTTTAAAGCTGTTTTAAAGAGGAACAAATAAACAGAAACTTCTCCCCTTTGTCATTACCCGTTTGTCACGTTGGGAATGTTGTTTGCCTATCGTTTTGAGTCACTTGTTTCAAGAGAAAACATCACTTTGAGGCTCTCCTTTGAGGGATGGAGTACTTGAAATCCCGCCGCACATTGTTTCTCCTCACCAGAGCTTCCTTGACCATCTCCTGGAATCTCCTGCACTTCCAAAAAGGACATTTCATTATGGTGCTGTGGGAGGCCCTTTATGGTCAGGACTTCCACTCTCTTTCTCCTTCCTTGAGGGAAGCAAAGGCCGATGGTGGAGGTCTCACAAACATCGTATTGATAGTTGAAGTGGCACTCTTGTGTAGACAGACACCCGAGATTTGGTGTCACGCTTCTAGATCTCAAGCTGCAGGGCTGGTAAGTCAGATCCAGTGATCAGGTACCAGAAGAAAAGGTGCTGTACTGATTCTGTCTGGGTTTAATCTGGTTGAATTCAAGGTTAACATTGGAGAAAAACAGCCAGATGTGTAAGGAGACAGACAAACTGAGAACTAATCCTGAGTACAGTACAGTTACTCGTGCTTGTAACTCAGTAGCTTAGACTGAGATTTTAGTCTGCAAAATCAAATTATAGGTTTATTGAAGCTGAAGTGAAGAAATACTGGGGTTTACCACGAAAGCACTGATACTCCATCTGTATCCAGAATAATCACCTATGAAGTAGTGTTTTTACTTAATAAACACATTCAGTTTGGTTTGTACAGCAGTTGTAATCTTTGTTCTTCAGCGAGGTACGTCCTGCACATGAGGGAATCAGTGTGGTGGTGTAAAGAGCATGCCTTCCATCCCTCATCTGTCACAGGGAGGACTCGGGAGGTCAAGATACATGAGCAGAGGCTGTCAGTGTTTCCTGCCCTCTCTAACAGCTTCTGGCTCTCAGCAAGGATGGCTGCTCTGCTCCATCCCAGCCAGTTGGGGCTGTTGTTGAAGGACTGGCACTGCCCTGTCATTACAAGCACTGCTTAGATCTACAGCAGCACATACAGTCAGTAGTGCCTCTTTGTTTTCTGCAGTCGAAGGAGGGCTGTGCACGTGTGCCAGGAGAGGAAGAGTGGCCACTGCTGCAGGCAGTGCCAGATCAGTGCTAATGCAAAGGGATAAAGCCATCAATTCCAAGGAAGGTCCCAGCCATTTCCTCTGGCTGCTGGACCACATGTGCTGCATTAAGGCTAACCTAATAACACCAGGAGCATGGCTGAGCACTGAAGCCTTCCTGAGTGAATGTTCTGACTCCATTCAAACCAGTTACTGTATCTGCTTTCAGCCTCAAGTGCGTTTTATCTGATGCATGCCCTTGAGGCCAGGGCACTGCAGCTGAGGCTGGAAATCAAAACTGTTCCTTAAGCAGTTCATACTCTCTTCCCAAAGGTTGGAGGTGTCTCTCCCAGCTGGGTGAGAGCTGGCTATGTCCCTGCTCCTGTTGTGGGTCAGGGAAGCCACAGCAGTGATGTGCTCCCTGGCCCAGCATAGCATGCCAGAGCAGATCTGTGAAGCTGATGTTGATGGGAAGATAACTGTCAGTGCAGAACAGGAGTGTTTTAATCTTTTTTACTAAGCTCCCAAAACCTGGTTTCCTCCATCCAGCTCCTCCTGTGCTGCTGCCTCTTTCACACAGATTAAACAGACTGTTGCTCTCTGAGAGCTGAGGGATTTGAAGAGGAAGGGCAGGAAAACGTCATCCCCTCCTTCCTAAGACATCTAAGGAGCCCTGCCTCGGTGGTGCCTGCAGTGCCAGCGTGTGCTGGGGACACGTTGACAGGGTTGGAGGGGGGAGCAGCCTCCTGCGCTCCAGTCTCTGTCTCCCACTGTGTCCCCACAGGAGGAGAGAGAAAAATTGCCTCAGGAATCAGACGTAAGACGAAGCCTTCATGCACATGGGAAGTTTATGGGCTGGTGGAAGGACATGACAGCAGCAGGGCAAGCTGGGCTGTGTTCTCCTGGTGGGGTTGTACAGGAGGAGAAGCAGCAGCAGCCCTGATGCTCTGTTCTGGTATGTGTCAATGTAAATGGGCTCAGTCCCTTGGAGAAGGGATGTGTCGTGCAGTGCTGTGAGAAGTTATTCTGGGCTGTTCTAGGACTGGTATTGCCTTATCCCAACTGGAAGATCAGGGCAAGATAACCATGTCCCTGGCTTGTTTACAGGAGGTTTTGGGAATCGATCTAAGCATAAGATGCTTAAGCATCACCATACACTCTAGTTTCAAATATACTGACTGTGAGTCAACACAGCCTCTTCTTCAGGAGCACAGGGGCTGAAGAGCAGCTTCTGCCTGCTGAGCTGCTTCCAATACAATGAAGTGCAAGGAGATTGTCACTCACACAGTCCTGACAGGAGGCACAGCCAGATGCTTGAGCTGTTCTAGATGTGATTGCACAGAGAGCTGTGGAGAGGTCACTGCCTACAAAGAGCTGCAGCCCAAGGTGTGGGGAGTGATACCTGACTGCTGGTGTTCCTGGAAAGCCTGCAGGGAGCAGAGCAGAGAGCAGGGCTGTCAGGGACAACAACCCTGTCACTGTGGCAGAGCTATTTTCACTCCCTTTCAAAGTATTCTGGGCTTTTGCCTGTTTGGGATAGCTAAATGAGCTGCCAGAAAGTGGTTTCTTATTTACCAGCATTAATTCAATTGGGTGAATGTACCTAATTTATATTTAAACAATCAGATTTTGGAAGCGCCTGCTGTATCATTAAATAACGTATCAAGGACAGCGAGTTTGTGTGCAGCCATCCTGGAAGCAGCAGACAGAGGGTCTCTGAACAAGGTGCTTTAAATATAACAGGTATTTTTGCTTAAAATATGTTTGTGACCTAAATATAACGTGATTTCCATCCCTTTGAACAGTTGGATGCTAACGAACCAGCCAGGGATGGCAGAGAGGAGGCTGAGCAAGCTGCATGGGAAGCGACTCAGCTCCACTGCAGTGCATGAGAGACCCTGGCAGCACACAGATCCTGCCCAGTGCTGACCACAACAGCAGCAGGAAACATGAGGCTGCTCAGGCAGAGAAACAGGCAGGGATCCAGCCAAAAAACGGGTTGGTCAAATACTGTTTCATGAGTGTTAATGCCTGTGCACTCACCTGGCAAGGAGGAACAATCACGTCTCATACAGATGCGAACAGAGCCCTGACATACTGCTTCTGCTGTTTCTTCAGCTGGAATCCATCTCGCTAGCCTCTGCCATCCCATCACTTGCTGGAAGAAGAAGAGTGAGCAGTGGTAATTTTGCAGTGAGGTAAAATTGTGCATAGAGCCAAGGAGCCTGGCTCAGTGCCACCCGGTAAAGGAATCCTCCTGATCCAATGCCAAACTTGCCAGGCACTGCTAGCAGGGTCCATGCTTTTCCTATGTCCTCTTAACATACATACATACAGTATGGGGGGAAAGTATGCCAAACACCATTTAATGGCTGCAACCATCTGACCTGTGTACTCTTGGGTTTCAGTGTCTGACCCAGCCTTGTCCCATCTGGGGGACCAACAGGTTGGATCCTTTTGGTTGGATTCTCCATACCTGCCCTTTCCAAAGGTTGCTGCTCTTTGTCTGCCAGTCAGTGCTGATGGGCTCTCATAAACTCAATCCCTCTGTGATCACACACAGGTCTCAATTGAAGATGACATTTCAGCCCCTTCACCACCACCAAGCAGCTCTGTCCTTGTGCCATGGGGGAGAAGATGGGTTCAATCCATTGACTGATCCCAGAAGTTACTGTGAAGTCTTCCCTATCTCCCCCCTCTCTCATTCTCTTTTACGCTGTTCTTTCCTCACAGGTGGAGCTTGAGTAACTCTGGTCACACATTATTATTTTATTATGTTATTAGTGTCAAATTCATTTCTCATTTAAAGACAGAGCCAATACAAAATATAAAGTGCTGGGTGAGGAGGGCTTGTTCCATGGAGGTGGGAGCTTTGGGATGCAGGAGTGTGTTAGGATTATAATGAGTGAGGTTCACCCAAGGGGAGTGATTTCACCACTGGCTCAGCAATGGGCATCTCTTCCCTGTCCCATTTGACAGCTGCTGCGTGGCTCATCAGCTGCAGAGTACCATCAAGTTCTCAGTCCTCAGGGAGTAAAACAGGGCCTGGCCACAGTGTCTCTGCTCCACTCTCCCCTCCATTGCTCCTGCAGGTTGTGTTGCCCAGGGAACCGTGGTGGAGTGGATTCCATGCATCCCATGCTGAAAGTGGTAACTGTATTTTACCTTAAAAAGGTTTCTGTAATAACACAACTTGTGTTAGACCCCACTTTTCTCCAATTTCCCCCCACACCAAACAATACTGTGAGTTGCTGAATGTTTCCTTGCCATTTCTAACAGAAACCATGCTTTCTTATGAATATGAGGCCTGTAAAGTGCTTCTTAGGGAGGCATCTCTGCTCCCCCTGTGCCATCATCACAATGTTCTTCCTTTGCCATGCAATGCTTTCTTCCAAGAAGTGATGCTTTCGGCATCTCTTGGCCCTTCTGGTGATGTCAGAACATGAAAAGCATCCCCATTGCAACAGGGAGGAGGAGGAGGAAATGGTGCTAGAGGGAAATTTGGCCTTTAGAAAATGATGTGTCTTGAGAGAAATTGCACTTGTGTGCACTCCCCCGGACCACATGGGTGCTGTATCCAAGCAAAGAAACATACAGTGTGCTGAAGAGGGACTTGGTTCATGGAGCTTATATCCTGGCATATTCCCTTGCCTCAGAGCCCATTAGGAAGGGTAATATTCTCTCAGTGAGCCAGCCTCTTGGAAGGTACCCAAAGGCATCAGGAAGGTCTCAAGCCAGCAACTTCAGCAGGAACCTACAGATCCATTGGAATGATATTGGCTCTTACTTCCCCCATGTTGGAAGGTTTGGTGCAAGAACACCTCCCAGTGATGAACTGCCAAAATGAGTTTGGTGTCACATCAACCCCCCCCCTCTTTCTTCAAAGGTTTCACTTGAGCATGTTCTGTCTGTGTATGAGAAACAAGCAAATAAAGTCATGTATGGGGGTGCCCAGCCCTCCTGAAACACACCTCCCTTTGGGAATGTCAACAGGTAAAGGATTTCCTATGGTTTAGGTAGGAGATAGTGCCAAGAGCAGCAAATTGGAGTTTTTGTTATCTAGCCAGTCACATCATTGCAGCCTGTCTGAAGAACAGAAGAGCTTATCTTTGTAGATGGCAGGCATGGATTCTTCCACGTGGCCAAAATGCTACGTTTTCAGCTCTTTTAATGTGGGTTTGGGGTTTTTTTAACTCCCTGCATTCCTTTGCTCCTCATGCAGCAGGCAACACCACCTTTGGTGCGTCAGCAACCAGGTGCTATGATGAACTAAAGACCTTCCAGTTTAGCACTGTACTAATAAGCTGCTTATGGGATTGCAGTGCACATGTCACTGGAGTGTGCCCCAGGAAAGGTGGGAATCGGCCACCAGAAATCCCAGAAAGAAGCCCAAGGAATCCTGTGTGTGGAAGAACATTTGTTCAGGTGGGCACAGCAGGAGATGAATGGCTCCCTGCTTGCAGGAAGTGTCGAGTGCACTTCAAGTCCACAGTGGCCATAAAACCAGCTCAGTAATAAACAGAGCAATTCCCACTGGAAATCCACATTGGAAGGAAAATCAATCAGGCATTACTAAGGCTTTATTTATGATTCTTCTGAGTAGAAAGGGGCAGTGAACCGGAACCTTCCCCTGTCCTCTCTGAAACCCCCTTTGGTGATGCAGAAATGAACCACTCTGACCAATGGGTTGCTCTGAATGGGAAACCCAGCGTTTTTTAGTGCTAGAAAGGAGCCAAACCTTCAGTGAGACAGCAGCTGCAGGAGCCCAGCGAGAGCTGCTGTGATGGAGTCACGCTCATCCTCTCCGGCTTGTACAGGAAAGACGGAACCCACCAGATTTAAACCAGGAGAATGGAACAGGCGATTCCCAAACCTATGGCTTAATGGCAAGAAATGGAGGAGAACAGATGGTGCCAGGGGACTCCGGGTCCATCGTGCTGGTAACCTTGCCTCATGCCAGGGACTGTGGGTCAGGTAGGACCACCCTGAGCAGGCTGCAGCCAGGACCATGCCCAGAGAGCTTCTGAATATCTCCAAGGATAGAGAATCCACAACCTCTCTGGTCAACCTGGGCCAATGCTCCGTCCCCTCACAGTAAAACCATTTCCCAATGTTCATATGGAGCCTCTTGTGTTCCAGTTTGTTCCCATTGCCTCTATTCCTGTCACTGGAGAATAGCCTGGCTCCTTCCTCCTCACACTGTCCCTTCAGGTATCTACATACCTTAATAAGATCCCCCGACCCCCTCAGAAGCCTTCTCTGCTCCAGGCTAACAGCCCCAGCTCTTCCAGCCTCTCCATAGGAGAGGTGCTCCAGACCCAGTGCTGCCCCCTGTGGTACACCCCTGGCTACTGGTCTCTAACTAGACTTTGTGCCAGTGATCACCACCCCTGGGCCCAGCCCTTCAGCCACTCTTCAGTCCCCCTCATTGCTTGCGCATCCAGCCTGTTCTTCATCAGCCTCTCTATTAGGATCTTATGGGAGAGAGTGTCAGAGCCCCTCCTGAACTCCAGGTAGACAATATCCACTGTTCCCCTCATCTACGAGGCCAGTCCCTTCTTCACAGGTTACCAGGTTGGTCCAGCACATCTTCCCCTCGGTGAATCCATGATGACACAGATGTCTGCTCAGAGCTATGGATGCTTGGAGCCAGGGCTTTGCTCTCACATCTGCTCCCTTTACTGCCCAGTAGTGCTGCCTGTGAAGTTTCCCTCTCTATGGCAAGTGGAGCATCTTACTGTAGCGCAGGCTCCTCTTCAACCCATGCCAAGGAGACAGAGCAGGGGGGGTCCTATACACATTTCTGAAGCACTGCAAGACTGTGGGGCACAAACTGCCCATAGGAGTGAGAGGAAAGTGGAGAACTATCAGGAGAGCAATAAACAGGGCACTTAGCTCCTCCTTCATCACAGCCCAGCACTCAGGAGGCCTGCAGGGAGAGCTAATGGATTAAACACAGATGTTAAATGAAATCATGGAAACATTCCTCTCACCTGGCAGGACCAAGAAGCTGGGGATATAAGGAAGCGCTCCCAGTGTGTCTGGGCTATAAGAGGCAGCCAAAGGAGCAAGGCCCATGGTTGCTTTTAGCCAGCCATGGGATTTAATAGCCTGGTTTTGTCCTGTTAGCACCAAGGCCAATCCTGAAATTCCCTGAGTGTGTCCGTCAGCAATTCCAGATGGATTCAGCAGGGTGCTCCTTCTGGAGTCACTTTAGCCTGAGGAGGAGGTCAAGCTGTGTTTTATTGCACTATGGGTACTTGCTGCAGCGCTTGACCATCTCCAAGGCATATGCACAAAGCACATGAGCAAAGAACCACAGCTCTTCTGCAGCCAAAGACAGTCAAAGAGGTGGCTTGACCAGTTATTGACGTGATCTGCATAAAACCCTGCAGAGATATCCCTAAAGCGTGTGTTTGGGTCTCTGGGTGCCTTTTTATCAGAAGGAAGGCTCCAAAATGTATGGCTGAAGACAAGAGGTGATCTCTGTCCTGGTGCCATGAGCGGCTGAGCACAGATGGGAGCTCACCAGGAAGGTTTTGGTGAGTAAAAGCGCTGTTTACAACTGGGAAATGGAGGTGGAACAACGTATATGATATAATGATACACCTTAATGGAATGAGTTTTAATGCTGGCTACGTTCCTGGGCCATAGGATCTCAATTTGGTGGTGCTTTCAGCAAGGATGCAGTAAGGAAACCACCAAGAAAAGCAGTGATTTTCATCATGTCAGGAGTTTATCCAGCATCCCTGAACTGCCCTGCCCCAGGTGACTGCAGTAGAGGTGGGTATAACGGGCTTTCTGCTTTCTCTGTCACTAAGTGGAGGGGACGGCTGCACCTCCTTCTAGACCAGCTGGTTTGTAGGTGCTAACAAAGGGGGGCAGCTCTGCCACAACTGCAACTAATACTGTGAACTCAACTCCAAACCCCGAGCTTCAAGTGCTATGGGCAAAGCTAATGTGTCTGTTGGGAGAAAGCAAATGGCATCCAGAGGGACCTGGATGCACTTGAGAGGTGGCCAGTGCCAACCTCATGAAGTTCAGCCAAGCCAAGTGCAAGGTCCTACACCTGGGTTGGAGCAATCCCAGGCACAGCTACAGCTTGGGCAAAGAGGAGATTCAGAGCAGCCCTGCGGATAAGGACTTGGGGGTGTTGGTCGATGAGAAGCTGAGGTCCCTGTTCCTCTTTTCCCTACCAACTCCTGCACTCCCCTGTTCCCTCTGAGCACCACACAGCACGGTTGCCAGGACAGGAGGCTCTCGAGCAGCAGGAGTGCCATCGCACCAGATCCCTCTGGAGTCCACCTGGCTTTATGCAGAGAATTGTATCACAGAGCATCCTCATGTGCATCCTGCACAGAGCTCACTGGCTCCATGGGCTGATCCCAGTGGCTTCATGGCATGCAAAAGCAGCCAAAGTACTTAGTTATAGCAGCAATGGCTGGGCTTATAAGTCGAGCATCCAAGCCGTAACACCACCATTGAGATGGCAGTACAAGAGCCAGCTTCCATGTGTCTATCTGCAGCTCAGCAAACCCGCAGCCTGGACAGACGACCTGTGAGAAGCTGGGATTTTGTGCTATTTCTAAGTACGTGTGTCTCCATCACAGCAACCCACTGCTCTGCTTGGTTAAGAGGCACCATGGCACGCTCGATCACCCATCAGGCACTGTCAGTGGAGGAGAAGGCTGCTGCAGGCTGCTCCAAGGGTACGGTGATGCTGTGAGGGCAGGGGAGGAGCAGATCCTCAGGGAAGAATGGGAAATCATCACTCAAAGGGATCACGCTAGCTCTGCTATCAATTGATCCAGACACCTTTCACAGACCTTCTACATGCAGACACCAATGGGTCTCAGCTGTGATTCTTCTTCCAGCCTGTGCTGGTGGCAAATGCCTATGGAGGGGCTTTGAACAGAAGGGTTCAGCTGCATCAGTGTGAAATCCCTGCCGCACACAGGGCTGATGTCTGCATCTGCCTTCCATTCCTACAGCAGCTCCTTCCCTTCTCCCCTCTAACAAAGACAAGCACTGTGTTTCTTGAGGAGGCTGCAGTTGCCCTGGCTCTGGCTTCACACAGCCCTCTTCCTCTGCCCCCATTAATCTTCCTGTAAATCGGATCACAATGAAAGGGAAGTGGCAGTGTAACTTCATTGTCCTCTGGGCACAGTGAGGTGCAGGGGGATGCTGGCAAGGAGGAATCCAGCTCATCGAGATGCCTTCTTTATTCCCCTGTATTTTACTTTAGGGAGGTATCAGCATCATCTTCCTCTCTTCAGGTCCCTGCTCATGCTGAGCAGGAATGAATCACTGAGGTTTACTGTGCTGCATCTTCCCCCATCAGGAGAACGAGAAGATGAGGAGGTCCTCTCTCTGTACTGGCTGTAGGGGTGGGGAATAGGGACTAATGAGGCAATCACTGCACAGAGCTCTGCGATATGAAGTTCCCTCATAGTGGCTAGGGGCTGAGGCCCACACAGCAGCCCCCTTGGGCAGGAAGGCACCTCTGTGTCACTGTGCTCTTTGCCCCATGGTAACACAGATCATGGTGCAGCTCTTCCATCAGCAGCTCTGCTGCGATACCTGCTGTGCTGCACAGGGCAGTAGCAGGCAAATGGACTATTGCTGCTCTGCTCTGGGTGATGCACGGTCATGGGTTGGGCTGTCTCCTTTGTCCTTGAGGTTTTCCTCAAAGGTCGTCTCTTTTCTTCCCCTTCTTTGCATTCCACTAAATCCTTCTCCAGTTTCTAAAATAGAAATAGTCACGAGAACAGGGAGATCCCATTAAAGCTGCACTTCACAGGGAGCTACGAGCTGGCACGAAAAGCTCAAGGAAGGTGTTGAGCTGGAATTAAGGGACACTGACACTTTTCTGCTTTGATCTTAGGTGAATTTATCCTCAGAGACTCCGACATGTGTGAGCTCATACACAAGAGATCAGAAGCAGGGGCCTCCTGCATGGAGGTGGAGGACACTGCACAGCTTCCCCTTGCCCAAATGGCTGGAACAAGATAAGGGGGGGGAGTGGGGCAACCTCAACCCTCTCTGCAGGAGGTGGGAAAGGGGAGCTGCAACCTCATACAAAGTTGTCAGGCACAGTACTACAGCTTTGTAACTGTGGTTTGCTAGCACTGGAACCTATGGGCTGTCTTGTGTCTAAGTAACTTTACTGGCATTTGATGCTAAAATGCATGGTGTTGCTCGTACTTCCTGGTGGTTCATCTGTTCCACATTGAAATATGAACATTGTTATTCCTTCTCCTCATTGTTGATTAACAGGCAGCCTCAGAGGGTGGGCAGAGCACATCTGCTTGGTGCAGCTCCCTGCCTGGGGAGTCCGATGGTGGAGAAGCAGAAGCGAGCCTGCAACCATGCCCTTGGCAACACAGCACAGACTCACAGCCCGAGTACTAGAGCAGTAGCAGGAGGAAAGTGTGTCTGATTCCTTTACAGGATGTGATTTCCATGCTTATCACACAGTGGAAAGTGGAATAAATAGAATTAATGAGCTCTTGGGACCATTGCAAACAGTGTCACTAGAAGTTCCTAGGCAGGAGCTGCACTTTCCTACTCTAAGTGCTATTAAAGGGGTCACCGAGCATGCAAACAAGGGAAATCCTGCTGGTATCCTACACTTTCTCCCACCCATTAAATGCTCACAACCAAACTAAGGATGAGATTGGAAGCAAAGGTGGGAAGAAAAGTTCAGCTCCCCCACTGGAGAGAGGATGGTCCGGAAAAACATCACTGCTGCCTCTGGAAGACTGAGCAGAATTCAGAAGTGATCATAAAGGGACACGGAATTCTGGCAACTACCCAGAGAGGAGCAAGGTACGGAGCAGAACCCTGTAATCACAGGGTATGCCCATATCTTGGAATATGGGCTGCTGTCCTCCGTGTTACATCGTTCTCAAAGGGGATGACAAATCCCACGGGATTACTGTCACTTCAGTGTCTGACTTCCATGTCTCTCACTCAGGGACCTGCCTCATCTGTTTTCAGCCTCTAATACCAGCACACTTTGAGGGAGTGGAATGTACTGAGGAGCAGTGATGGAGTTGGGAGGACCCAGCAGCACTGCTAGGTCCTGGAGTCAGACAGAAGGAAGATGGAGAACAGTCACTCTAGGAGGAGAAACTAAATCAAGACAAAAAAGAAGCTGGTAAATCCCCCAGAGGAAGCATTGTTCACTTGGTTATGTGATTACACTGGATGTCTCTAGTTCTTGGTCACGTTGCTGGTCTCAGGATAAGAAGTTTCCATCTCCCTTGCTGGCCCATAACCAGACTGGGGATTTTACAGGAATTTTGTAAGGAAAAAAAGGGTTTCAGCAGACTGATTAAAAATAAGATTAGGAGCAGGCATCAGATCAACCATGAGTCCAAACTGCATGGGCCCAGGCTTTGAATAGCCTTCGAAATGCAAGTGTTTGTGCACACCACAGCAAAGGCAGCGGTTGGGTGTGCGGTTTGAGTGCAGCCTGGTTGTGAGCAGTGCAGCCCATTCCCCTTCCCGTGGGATGACCACAGTGGCAGCAAATCCCATGGTGGGAGGAAAACCAGGGAACAGACTTCACAACAAACCTCAGTGCAGGAGGGGGCTGTGCAGGTAAAGCTACCTGGACAAATGACATCAACTAAGAGCTTAATGGCTATAAATGCACAACCTTGGATGCTCCGTGGCTCTTGGAGGAGGAAGGCTGGGGATGGACAACCTGGGAGCCATGGGGAAGCCTTTTGTCTCTCCGGGCTGGTCTTTTTCTTGGCACTATGGAAGTTCAGCAGATCCTTTCCCTGGCACAGAGCAGGTAGGCAGCAGGGGAAGGGGTGATGGAGCTGATGTGGGGGGGTTCAGAAGCATCTGCTGAGCAGACCTGCTTTGAGGCAGGAAGGAAGAGAAGGAAAAAGTGGGAGACTGCAGAGCCCTCCCTCCCTGCTGTGTGCTGCTGGTATTGGCAGGCAGCATGGTAATGTCTTCAGTGGCTTGAAGAGCTTGTTAAATAGTGCTAAATGGCTTAAAGCTACCAAGGTGATTTGGATTCAAGTACAGACTTCCAGTACTTTCACCATTTATGTTTGTGACTGATGGGTTTCCCCCTCTGTTATCAGCCTGCAACTCACCTTAATTATTGTGCCATTTAGAAAACAGCAAGGGGCTGGCAGCAAGACAAGGGTTTGCTATATTATGCATGTGTATATATACATATATATATATTCAATTTTATTCTTCTGCATTGTGAGAGACCCAGGTCAGCTGGAGGCAGACTTCAACACAGAAGATGTGTTTTAAAAACAAACCCTGCTGTTAAATCCAAGTCTCCATGTCTCCATGGCTGAATTATCAGGAACAATTCCCATCCCACTGCTCACAACACGTACATGTGGGATGCTACTCTTCATAACCATCTCTCATCCTTCAGCATTCACTCACTCAGAGTTACAGCTCTGCCATTCCGGAGCATCAGAAATGCTCCTGAGAAGCTGTTTTCAATGCATATGAGTGGTTTTTAACTGAGCATTTGTCTTCAGAAGCAAACAAGCAGCTGCCTCAAGAGAGGTGAATTGAATGAACCTCACACAACTCACACTGGCCTCCCATAACTCACCAGTGTTCAAAGCCTTTCCGCACCGTGTTGTAAACGTCACCTGTTATTTATGCCACCGCAGCCAAGCGTTCCATTTCGAACTGCAAATGAGCAGCAAGCTTGAAGCACAAATGAAGATGCTGAGTCCCACCCTGTGTAACCCCTGTTTGCTGCTGCCCCTGGGTGCTGTGCTGCCTGCTGCAGCCGAGGATGGGGACACCAGGGCTGGGTTTGCCGCAGGGCTGTGCTTTATGGAGGCTTTCACGCTGCAGATTATAAACTGAAAAGGATTCCATTAAAGCCTGTCTATTCTTCATCAGGGGTGCCCGGGCTTCCTTGCCATGCAAGCCATGTATCACACACTCTATACAGCCAGAAGCACTATGCTGCTCTACCTAAAACTGTTGAAAAGATCCCTGGGAGCCGTTCCCCAGTGAGGAATGATGCATCTGCGTACCTTGCCTCACCTGCCAGCACTTCCAGGCTGGGATGCAGCTGGGATGCAGCAGTCCCAGGCTGTTGGACCTGGCAGCGCACCCCTATAGTGAATGACAAAGTTCCAGCAGAGGAGCTGGATGCTTCAGGTTTGGAGCTGGCCCAATCTTGTACTTGCTGGGGATGGCACTTTCTGCTAGAAAGGGTAACACCGAGTGACTCAGAGAGGTGGGAACTGGTGGCTCCTTCCATGGAAATGCTGTGTGCAGACAGATTACTTCAAGCCTGCAATCGTCCATTTGGTGCTTCCAAAACCAGAGGTCAGCCACAGTCAAGTAATGGTTACGAGGACAAATGTTAGCATAAAAATAAGAATACTGGTCTTGAACAAAACTAATTAGATTCCCACAAACCCACAGTCTGTCGTTCTGGGAGAGGTTTATTGGTCTCGAATCCATCTTAGGGGAGACAAGAAGTGAAAGTGGCAACCAATAACGATCATTAAAAACCTTATTATACATAACAAATGTAACAGCAAGGCTGAGAGCTGTGCAAACGAGTCAGCAGCGAGGAAAGAGACAGCTGATGGAGGAAGATAAACCATTAATGAAAAAATCCTGGGTTTGAAGATTAAGGGCAAGAAGGCATTATTTAAGTATACTAAGACCTAATGAAATCCTTGCTGTCATGCAGGAGAATTGGATGCAAAGGGACCTCTTGGATCATTAAATCCTCATGCTATTTGTAGTGCCATACCAAATAATCCTCTTCATGGAAACAGCGGTATTTATCTTAAGGCAGTTCTTTTTGTCCTGAGATCCCAAGAGGTGGAGGGGAGTGCAGAACCATTTTGGAACCCGGTAATTTGGTTGGTTATAATCTCCTTGTGATCTCCTACCTACATGTGTTTGTCAGCATTTCACACCAATCTTCTTTGACAAAAACATCACTTATCAAGTTAAGTAATGTCTCTTCCCTGTGTTAGTCCCTGCAGGTCCAGTGTTAAGGAAGGCAGAGTTGCCAATTGCGATACATGAACATGAGAAATAACCCTTGAATATTTATTTTCTGCATTTGGAAAGAAATGGGATGTGATATTTCACAGGAAGAAATACTTTAATCTCATCAGCAGCAATGGAAGATGTCATATAGCAACCGTTATAGCAATGTACAGCAGCAGTACCAGAAAATCTGTGTCTGAGAGGCTTCCTGAATCACTGACAGTGATTTTTAACAAAGACTGAAAGACAAGGGAAGCTACAACGGACCGGAGAAGTGCTGAAGTTACACTATTGATTAAACAGCATAAACCAGGGCTCTCCTCAGAAATCAGGATGTCCTGGGCACTGCTCCTCTGCACATACAGAAGACTTGGTTATATGTCTATCTGGTCTCTCCTGCAGGCAGACCCAGCACCTATGCAGCTGGTACAGCCTGCCTGTGGCATGCTAATCACATGCTAGCCAGCAGCACACCAACCCCTTCAAACCTTGAGTCCACACTTAAAGATGCTATTGAGATGACCTGGATTCCCCAAGCCAAACTGGTCTGACACTAGTCCTAGGCAAAACTAGAGCCAAAGAGGTATGGGAGGCAAATAAAGCATTAATGAACGGTAGCACAGTCAGTGCCAGCCAATGCCAAAACCTATTTTCTTAAAAGCAATCAATGAAACCTCTTATAAAAATGAAATTTCATATTTATCTGATTAAAGTTACCTTTATAGATCGCTGGAAACCAGAGATGACTATTTGACAGCTTCATGTGCCCTTCCGACTTTAAAAAAAGCAATAACAAAATCAGTGCAGCCTCTACTGCACTGATGAGATTAAAGACTGGATCATAGATGTCCAAGTAATTGTCAAAGAGAAAGAGCTCAGTAAGTAGTTTTCATGACAGCCTCAGGTTCAGTCCAGAGAAGATCAGACTTTGGTTTGATCTATAAATACACACAAGGGCAACAATTTCTGGCAGTAGACACTTCTATCATGTACCTAAGATAGATCTGTACAGTGGTGTAGCTAAGAGCAATGCTACTGGTCCATACAAGTGCCAGGTAGGAAGAAGAAGAGATTTCAAGCAGGGAGCAGCTGACCTTTAGACCAGCTCATTAGGCCAACAGTGGTTTCACCACTACTCAAAACCCTGGACTGTTTGCCCAGACAAACTCTATGCTGGCAGCCCCTGTGAGAGCTGGTGGCCATCACCAGGCATCAAGTCCGACTCAGGGCCTTGCCATTTCAGAAAGGGGCATGGATGTCCTTCCATCTTAATTGCTTGGGTTTAATCCCACAGGGAGCATCAGTGGTGCCAGCTCACACCACAGGACACGTATGGTTACAAGCTCCCTAAGTGGTGAGCCCCTCAGTTCCCAGAGGACCACAGAGCACCAGCAAGAGCTCTGCACCACAGGCTGGCATTCCAGAAGTTTCTATGAAGGTACCTCAGGAAGGACCAAATCTGCATAACCAGCTCCTTAAGGATCTCATCTCAAAAGCCTGAGAAGCACAAACTGATGGGACAAGGGGAACAAACAGGCAGACGCAGCTGACCAGCAATGCCCACAGGACAGCCGAATGCGAACAAATGCTTTCCTGGTAGGATCATCTTGGCCCTGCCAAAACCACCAGTGCCATCTGGCATCTCGCTGTGCTGTGTGGTTGCTGCTTAGTGGATAAGCAGGTTTCTGCTTTTAAAACAAATAGATACACAAAGGAATAGTCATGGTAATGGTATCCTGGGCACTGTTTCATAAGCCAGTGGTGAAGTAGCACCAGAGCAGACCTATGGAGTGAAACGGTGTTTGGTGGGGGGAGGCTGGTTCAGACTACCTTTTGGTTAGGGCTGTTTATAAAGTATGTCTTTGGCTTCCATTTCACATTAAAGGAATCTGCTTGTGTGCTCCAAGGCTGCTCCACTCCACCAGCCAAAGCAGGAGATGGAAGGCAACCAGGAAAGGCTCACCAAGAGTGCCCACCTAAACTAAACTGCTGATGCTGAGACACCTATGGACGCTCACTCTGCAGTGTGCAGGAGACTAATGGAGATGAATATTTAGGGTTATCAAACTGTGACAAAAATTGCTATCACCATTTTTTTCCTTATGGAAAGGTTGCTTAACAGGAAAAGCTTTATTTTCCTTCAAGGCATCACAGACGGTCATCGACTTTGTAAGGGTGCCAGACTCTTACATCTGCTGTTAAAGTGATGGAGCTTCTGTTCCTAATCACACCATGGCTGATAAGGAAGGATAATCTTGCTCATTCCCCTTTTTTCTCTTCACTTAAATGGGTAGCTTGAACAAAATGCATATATATACTCCATGGTGCTTCATATGCCACTGGAAGGAAATATAAATGCCACAAGTGCATTCTCTCCTGTGGAGATGACCCTCTCTGAAAATGCTGAAGCTTAGTGTATAGACGTAGCTGGTCTTAATGCAAAATCGGTGTTGGGCTATGCTGCAGAATCTGATCCAAAACTGTGGAAGTTTATAGAAATGTCTTTCACCTTTGATGGTGCTCTGACCAGACTCACAGAGCTGTTTCCCACTATGTGAAGCAAACTGACTTAGATGTACCACGGTATGTTCTCCTAAAATGACCACAAAATTAAGGCACACAGAGTGGGAGACTCTGTATGAGCAGGGAAGAGAGATCCACCTATCTGTCCTACATAAATCACAGCATCTGTCAAGGATACAGGGCTCAGTCTACCAAGCTCTAAGCATCCTTTGAGGTGATGGAAGCTCTCACCTCTCATTGACCACTTGGAGAATCAAGCACCATGAAGTGTTCCATCCCAAGGTTTAGTGAGGCAGAGGTCTTCTATTCTTTCTCCCTCTGGCCAGCAATGGCTTTTTGTTTTGCTTTCCTCTATTCTGGTTTTCAGCAGGCAGGGAAGGAGAATGACTGCAGTAGGCATGCCCAGACAATTTCAGTTGGCTTACAACATGGCATGGATATGCTGTAATGGCAGGAGTTTGCATTTAACTTCAGAATTTCATTTTCATTTCAATTCTAGTTCTTTATCTCCTCGTCTCTTCTAATATTCACTGGATGCCAGGAAATGACATGGCAATAGGCACTGATCTATTAGGAGGGCATGGTTACTGGCAAAGTAGTGATGATAAAGGGATGACATACTTCTCTTTGTATTTATAACAAGACATTTTAGTTATGCAGAAGCAGCACTGAAAACTCCACATCCGCATTAAGGTGCAAACCTTGGGGCTTACAAGGTGCAGAGAAACTTGCAGAGATTGATTGAGAAATGGCAGCAATCGGTGCTGCAACAGTAGCAGAGGGAGAAAACATCACAAAGACAAATGCGGCAAGAATAAGTGATGCCATCATCACCCATCTGTGTGAGCTTATCTCTGGCTGTAGTAGTGGTGATAGTAAAAGATCGTAGTTTTTCTGATGCCTGTGAGCTGACACTCTGTGTGCACACCAGGTAGCATGACTATATCCCCTTGCTGTAACTGGCTCCCCATGTGCTGTGAGGATTTGATCCCTTTTCGCACTAGAGGTTTTATATCTCACCTAACTAACTCCAGCCAAGAGCTTCAGTGGCCTTCTCTTCTAGTGGGTAGGTCACAAATGCCCATCTCCCCCTCCATATTTCTCTAATCTTAGCTGAAAACATCCCTGGTTTTCCTTTCCTGCCATCTCTTAACATCCTTTTTTTCTACACTACTATGTAATATTTAAAGCAGCACCTGTATTATTTATCTTGCTGAGCATTTTGGGGGTTTGGTTTCCATGAAAGGGGCTATGCTGCATCACTGTGCTGAACTGTGAAAAACCACCACCAAGAGCTCCTCTCTTCCCTGCTGGAACAGCCTTCTACTGCAAAACCGTTCACAGGTTATTCCCAGGTGGTTCTGAAGTCCATAAACACACACATATATGCATATGTGTACTTCCATGTGTCCATGGTATGTGTCAGGAGGATGCAATAACCTGCCAGATAATCTGAAGAGCCTTTGCTCAGCTGCAGCTTTCTGCCCCCTGTGCATATCATGCATCCCTGGCTGCTCCACCAGCACACCAGACGTCAACATACCCAAAGAGGTTTTGTCTGTAGTGCTGCCTCTCAGACTCCAGTGATGCCTTTTCTCCTCTCCACACCCAAATTGGTCACTTTGCCTTGCAGATTAAGCTACAGGTTTGAGATAGCGCCCACGTCCAAAGGATGAAACAAACCAGTCAATCCTTTCACAAACCCTGGCTTTCCCCTTCAGCCCAAAAGATGTTTCGTTTTCTTTATTCTGGGGGGAGACTGCCTTGTATTTCCACATGCGTCCTGTTCTTCCTACTGATCCACCATGGGACTACTGGAGTGACTCCAGGTGAACTTTCGGTCTCAGGATCAAGGGCTGTTGTATCATTTATTTATTCTTCGCCTGTGATTTGTTAAGTCTTTCTCTGCATTCCCCCCATGCCACTCCTCTTCCTCTCATTCAGCCACAGGTTTGCAGAGCCTTGGGCTGTGAACGCGCTGTGGATCTGTTTTAGTTCCCTGTCAATTATTCCTCCTTGTTTACGGTAATGGCTCATACCAGATTTTATTACTGGGGCTCATGTGCCTTTCACATCATTGCTTTCAAAGCACTGAATTTATTCTGAAACGTGCCTGGTTTTCAGTCTAGCTCCTCACTGTTCCCTAAACACAGGCTTGTTGGTTTTGCATCTTTTCTGCTGGCTGCAGCGGTGTCCATGTTCCAGGATCATTGCTCAAGTTTATGTGAGAAACATAAAATCAGAGAATAGTTAAGGTTGGAAAGGCTCTTAAGATCATCCAGTTCCAAGCCCCCTGCAAATGTTTTTCCTTCTCTTCTCTGACTTCCAAGCTTTTTAGCTACCTCTACCCCTACATCATCCCCTTTCCGATCCTTAAGTGCAGCACTCCCTTGCTGGCCATTGTGTTGAACACAAAGATGTAACAACTGGGGTGTGTGCAAGCACTTTCAACACTTCAATATTATCTTCTCCTGCAGGATATCACAGCTAACGCTGCATCTCCACTGCCCTTTACAACAATCTGTTTCACTTTGAGAGAACTCAGTGCTTGCAGCGGCACAGGGTAGTATCTCAGCTGCTCTCAGTATCTTTGTGCAGGCAGAGAGAGCTGGCTTCCTCTGCCATCGCATCCCCGAAACGTCTAGCACTTGACCGCCTGTATCACTGCATGACTGGTGGCAGCTCCAAGCTGTTTTATCCCTCTTGCAGCTCCTCCATGTCAGTATTCCCGTCTGTGAGGCCTGATTTCACCTGTGCAGCTCAGTTTCTGGAGGATAGATGTGATGATTTTAGAGGCACTCCTGCTACCCCCTCACCGGAAGGAGGAAAGCTCATGTTCCTGATGGGCACTTTCTAAAGACCCACCACAGCTGATCTGGGGGGAGAAGTGGGGAATAGGATCAATGTACTCCGTTTATAATGTAAACAGGATTTAAGGCTTCCCCAGGTGCTTATACTTTTACCAACTCCAAATGATAAAGAAGCATGCGTCAGTTCTCAAAATACAAATGTCTTTAAAATCCATGACATTTGAGAACATAAAGTTTGAATGTTTATTCACCCTCTGCATTCTGGGCCTGGAAGCGTATTTAATAGAACCTTCCTTTAAGAATAAAAGCTTTCACCTCAGATGCTGGAGCATGGAAAATGTGAGCTACCCAGACTGGTTATAGCTCAGGAATAGCTCAGCGCTGCAGGGACTTGGGCAAAACTGAATTTTACTATTCCAGGGTTTAGGGTATTGGGAAAAGGAGAGAGGAAAAAGGAGAGGTCTGGGAGGAAGAAACAGGATAAACCCTCTGAGAGACGTGTTTCTTGCTGCTAAGAAGAGAGGGTGCCTATTTCTACCTCCAAGAATTGCTGTTTCCCACCGGTTCCAAAGACTCAGGCTCTTCTTTCAGCAGCACCATGTAACTTGGCTTTCTATGGCTTAGGCAAAGCAGGCTGAAAAACTATGGTTTTGCTACCTCCATGAGTCTCCTGTCCGAGGTGACAATGTCTTCTCAGCGTCTTCTCTGCAAGCGTGTGTCTTCCCCACCCAGGAAAGTGGGAGCTCCATTGAGTGGGATCACAAGCCCCAAGACTGGGAAAGGTGCCTCAAAACCTCCTTCATGTTGCTGAAGTTGGAGAGCAGATCCTCATGCTCCTATGTTGTTGCGCAAAATGGACAACTGGACACAGACATGGACAACTAGGCACAAGTGCCACCACTCATGTGGTCTTAAGAAGGGACAAATAAAAACTCTGGGTAACTTGTAACTGTGATGAATCCTCTGCACAACAGCAGGTTAACAGACACTATCTGCTAACAGCAGATAAGAGACTTCAGAAGGAAGAGTCTGTGACCCTGAGGAACAGATCTGTGGACCATTCTCAGCTATACTGAAACAACTGATGGCAACAGAACAATCAAAGTTTCTCACTTTAATTGGTGTAAGGCAACTCTTGCATAACCTCTGGTGCTGTATAGCTCCACCAAAAGCATGATGCTGGCCTGCAGCCAGGGTTGAAGGGATTTCTAGCGCTCCAAAGGATCTCATCAGCTGTCAGTGTCTCACAGAACTGAGAAAGCTGACTCTGAACTGCTTTTGTACTATATATGGCAGTGTGGACACTCTGAGGCAGATACTAGAGATTTCAATAGCAGCATGCTGCTCTCAATGAACTTGGAACAATTCTGCACCCTATCTGTGCCCCAGTTTGCCTTTCCTAAGATATAACAATAGTGATACTCACTTACTACTACAGAGGGGCTGTTGAGGACATGTTAGTCCGTATTAATAAACTGGTTGGACACTGTCACGGTTTAAGCCCTGTCGGCAACTTAGCCACGCAGCAGCTCGCTCACTCCCGCAGACCCTTCCTATCCCCGGCTGCCAGAGGGATGGGCAGGAGAACGGAAGGAATGTATCGTCCACAGGTTGAGATAAGAACAGTCCAGGAACTAAGGTGTAACACAAACCAATACAAACCACTGCCGCTACTACCAGTAATAATGATGGTAAGAGAGAGAGAAAGGGGAGAGAACGCAGCCGCTCACCACCCGCTGACCCGAGCAGTGATCTAACCCTTCTGGGTAACTGCCCCCAGTTTATATAGTGGGCATGACGTGCTGTGGTATGCAATACCTCTTTGGCTAGTTTGGGTCAGGTGTCCTGTCTCTGCTTCCTTCCAGCTTCCCCTCCTCCCTGGCAGAGCATGAGACTCAGAAGGTCCTTGGTCAATGTAGGCGTTACTGAGCAGCAGCTAAACCCATCGGTGTTATCAGCGCTGTTCCCAGGCTGAAAGTCAAAACCACAGCACTGCACCAGCTACTAAGAAGGAGAAAAATGACTGCTACTGCTGAACCCAGGACAGATACCCTTCAGTTACTACAGGAAATACAGGCAGAATATTCTGTTATACTGTGGTCATATGAAGATGAAAGCCCATAAGTATTTTCCACCGTAGAGCACAACACCTTAAGAAAGTCTTATCTAGTGGCAGGTACAAAGCAATGAGACAAGTCACAAAACAAAACTATGAAGCAACCACTTGAATATGAAGACACAGAAAGCTTGAATGTAGACCACTACTCAGCGCCGCATTACAGACTGTAAGCTGGGTAAACAGCTGAAT
This sequence comes from Neopsephotus bourkii, assembly GCF_033783945.1. Classification (NCBI taxonomy): domain Eukaryota; kingdom Metazoa; phylum Chordata; class Aves; order Psittaciformes; family Psittacidae; genus Neopsephotus; species Neopsephotus bourkii. The sequence goes on along the minus strand of NW_026901771.1, from coordinate 2,529,258 downwards.
CATTACAACTGCTGACGATTGCTTATGAGCATTCCTGAAACACAAGCGTGACCCTCAATGTTTTCTGTCAGGGAAGAGTATAAAATAACTTTTCCTTCTAAGAAAAGGGATGTCTTCATCTCCATACAGGTAATGGACGACAGGGAACTAGAATGCAAAGGACACTACATCAATAACTAACAAATAGGAATTAATGAAGTAGTTGTTGTGTGAGCAGCTACGGCAAAATAGGGTGATAAATAGCAAGCAACTGGGGCTTATAATGAACATGGCAAAACAACTTAATTATATTCTTTGACAGGATAACAAGCCTAGTGGACATAAAATACTTCACAGTAGCTTTTTGTATAGTTCCCTGAGATGCCTTTATATGAGGATTACTGAAACCTGAATGGTACTTCTCAAGCTCTTGCTCTTCCCGTGTGTGCCAAATGCAGTGTTTTGCAGCCAACACACAGTCATTTTAAACTACACAACTGTTTTAAGGATGTTTTCTCAATCTACAAGCTTACTAAAGCCACTGAACGAAAAGTGGATTACACCATATCCTTTGTCATAACAAGGATTTGAATCTTAAATGTCAATGTTCCAGAGGGGCTCAAAACCACAGCTACGCATGTATTTTGCTATTAGAGCAGCCAGTAGAGGTATGCACATAGTCTTTGTTTATTTTGCCATTGGATGGTATTTGGCAGGTTGTGGGAGGTGGAAAGATTGTTGGAGCTGTGAACAGATGCCCTCTTCCAAATTCATCAAGAGGCCATTGCCCAAAGGTTCACCCTCCTTGCTTCCTTTCTCCTTGCTGCCCAGGACACCACTTGCCTGCCTGATCTCTCATGCTGGGAGGTGACATTGTCAATGCACCCTTACTTCTTTCAGCCAGTATGGGAGGGGATCTTTCCCTGTAATACACCTTCAGACAACTAGCAAGGGGCAGTGTATAGAGAATGGTGTAAATCTGAGTAATGCCATGCCAGGTCCGACGGTCTCTGAAGAGGTTACAGAGCTCTGTTCGAAACACTAGCCATGGTCAGTACATTGGCATTACTAACAGTAACAGGTATTTTTTCCCTGTGTCCTGGTTTGAGGTCTATAAACCCCACGGATTTATAGCACAAGGACTTTGTTAGTATCACTGCTAGGAGCTAAAAACATGAACCAGGTATGGCATGACATGGATCAGATACATGTTAACACAGAGGTACTAGAAAATTCATGAGCCTTGCTATTGCTACTGGAGGAGGACAAAAGCCATCTTCTCAGGAGAGGTCACACAAGAACAGTTTGGTCCATTTCTCCTGAGAAGGTGTGGAGCAAGGGATTGAACTCTATCTCCTACTAGTTTCTGCTCAGTTTCACTCTGTATGACTTTGCACTCTATGAGTCCTCTCTTCAGGTTGAACGATAAGGAAAGAAGCAAAGCTATTCCTATAGGAGATGACAACAGTGTCTACTATAGGAATGTCAAGTGGGGGGGCAAAACAGCTGATGTATCTGCTATGTATAAAACCTCATGGAAAATAGCCAAACACTCAGGAGAAGTGTTAGAGGTGGAGGATTAAACAAGGTCTCTTATCATGGCCAGGCAACCCCCCTCAGCTTGAGAACAGACTGCACAGAGCCTAACCATACCTGCAAGATAGCAAGATCCTGCAGGTACATGAGGATAGCAGGATAGTGAGATGGACGCATGTACATAACTCCAGAGGGTGAGAATACACAAAGTGCAAGCTAGAGGAATGAACTGGAGTCAATACATTGAAGATCAACCCCAGTAAGTATAAAGGAAGAGATGAATAAACATGAGTACAGAGAAATGGGCAGATCACAGAAAAGAGTCATAGGGTTAGTGAGTACTTAGTCAAGGGGGAATTGGTAGATGGGGCTGGCACAACTGCACAAAATGCTTCATCAAATGGATATTTGTATGACTTCACGCAAGTGATGTAGCTGGAGAGTATCGAAGCATGTCTTGGTCAGCACAGTTCAAGAAATTCATAAGCTAAATGGGTAGAAATGAAACAAAAGAATGCAAGAATCAGCAAATCTGGGCCCATTTGGTTTGTAAAACACCCTCACCCAACACTCAGTGTGAGGTATTCTTAATTCTGCACTGCATCCCCACCTGTGTACATGCCATAAAGGCTGGTGGAGGCATTTCATTCTCCAATCCCAGCTCTGTTGGCCTAGATAGTGACTCACCTCATGTTTCAGACCAGCTTCTTCTGAGGAGAGAAGGTGTGTCCCACAGCCCTGCAGAAGATGAATCTGTTCTGCTTGCAAGGCAGGCCTTAATTACTAAGTGCAAACTGTTATTTGGTGTTAAAGCGCTGGGAGAAGATAAATGAAAGAAGAGGAAATATTCAGCAACGCTGAAAAGTACCTGCAACACCCAGACACAAGGAGGTATCTCATTAATTACTTGCTTTAGTCCCCTTTGGGCTCAGAAGACAGCAGCAACAGAATTACTCTTGCTTGCAGCTGTGGGTTCTGGTTTGACTGAGAGATGTGTTTTCCATTTATACCTTAATGTTTCTTGATGCATTTCTTTCTGGAGTGGGAATTAACTGCCTACAATTTACCTAGGAGCCTTTACTTCGATCCATGTGTCAATCACTCTCATTTCACAGTGTCTCAAATACAGCAGCAGAAATAAGAACACTAGAACAGAGCAATCCTTCCAGCATACACTGAGCCACTCAGGACTACAGCTATTAAAAGCCAGCACAAGGAGGTATGTGACATTCAGCATTTGAATTCTACCCCAAAAAGTACACTGAAGTAGCAGTAGCTGTCACTGAATTCCAGAGAAAGATCTCCTAATGAGCAGCTTTATCATTCTTTGTCATTCACTTGGCCATTATTTGCTATTATAAATCTTGAAGAAATCTCACAGAAAAAGAATAGAAATTAGTGAGGGTTTAAGTTGCTAAGAAGCAAACCAGTATTTTTCCACAGGTAGATACTTAAGACTGGCAAGGGGCTGCAACTTGTGATATCGCCTCCTAACCCCAGTTCAAATGCACAACCAGAGCTGTTAGGCGGTGCCTTATGAGAGTAGAACAGGACTGAAGTTTGAACTTCGGTCTGAACTGCCTGAACTTTGAAGGATTCTATGGGCCTAGGGACTTGTTTCAGAACTGCTCCTTCTTGGACAGAGTTTGTTACTCTCTTAAAAATAGCTTAGCCCCAAGAATCATCCACTTCCACACCTGGAGGGAGGGTCAGGAGGGATCATCCTGAGCTAGGACCCAGAATGCAGGTCTGTCTGTGCAACTTCCCACATCACATCCCCCAGAATAATGGAACACGTGACAGAGTATTTGGTCCCCTCTCCATCATGCTTTGTCACCACTACCCATGATCCTGGCAGTTTATATTTATCCAGGGAGAGAGGAGGCGAAACAATACAACCAGAAGGAAAGATGGAGGAGTGGATGAGAAACTGGCAATTTCTATAACTGTAAAGCCTGGCAGGCTTTGGTTTTATGGCATTGTGGTGGATGGCTGCACAATGAAGAGCTGACTTCTGTTGTTAGCAATGCTATCAGCAATTTCCCATCCAGCTGGGAAAGATTTTCTTGTTAATACACATCATGATTTTAATAGCATGTGTGTAGGTGGTGAAGAATTGGGTTTTTTTAAACTTTATAATCAAGGTGAGGAGGCAGGCACAGTACATGAGAGAAACATGCAGTGTCAAAATACTCTCATCTATTATCCCCCAGGTCACACTGGCAGATCCTTCCCACCTCCCACCTACTGACTGGTCTTAAAGTTGAAAACTGCACCCTGCTCTGAGCACTTTGCTTTCCTGGTTTGTTTAGCATAAAAACGGGGCTAAAGCTGGAGAGGAAATACTGCTGAGCGTATCTGTTCATCTCGGAGCTTGAACGTGATTGTGAACACTTTGCAGACAAAAAAAATACCTATAGGCATTCCTCTGTGTAAGCTGTGCCTACAGAAGAGAGTATGAACAGTGTTTGCTTCATACAAAATGAAGAGGAATGTGCAAAAAAAGCACATAAAAAACAAGGCTATTAGTAGTTTTACTGTTGATACATGTTAATAGAAAACTGGAGCTTTGCACTCTAGTAACTTGGGTTTAAAGCACTGCCTGTGTCATCCCCTCAAGCATCATTTTACTCTACCCTAATGAAGCCCAGCTTCAGTGCTGCTCCTTGCACTTTGCCCAGTGGCTGCTCTCCTGTCCCTGCTGTGAGCTCCTTCAGCTTTCCTTGTGTTAGCTCTAAGCTCTAGAGGTTGTGCAACTGTGGGATGAGCTGATGAAGAAGCTGATCTGTCAGAAAGCTTCACACAGCCAGAGAAGCAGATAGTTTCAGCATGCTGATCTGATGCCCGTGACCTTGCAAGATCTTACCCCAGGGATGGAGCAAAGGCAAGGGAGAGACAGCTGGTGTAAAGTAAGATTAGGTCAGGCAAGGACTGTCCTGAGTGGTCATACATGACTCAACTTAGAGACACTCAGAGCAGTAGTCTTGTGGTGGTGGTTCCATAGCTTTGGCCCTAAACCTCTTTTTCCCTCTGCAAGCTCACCGAGGGTAAGTTCAACTACAACTAACCACCGCTATACTGACAAACACAGCACTGACTGGTGTCAGTGTCCTATCCAAAATGAGCTATCATCTCAGCTTTTGTCTAACATAGTTTTGGGGCTAGCTGGCTGTCAACTTAAATTCAGTATGGCCAAACCAGAAAGCTGATTTTGGGGTTTTCCCCTTCTCCTTCTGTTGGGTTTTTTTTCCCCTCTCGTTCTCTATTACTCCCTCTTTCCCAAAACGTTGAATGCCCTCCTCCTAGGATCTATTGTCAATCAGCTTCCTCCCAAGTCTCTCACCTCAGTTCTGTTTAAGTTCTGCTGGCTCCCATTATGTATTATTCTAAAATCCAGCCTGTCCTGTTCTTTGACCCAACAACCTAGAATCATAAAATAGTTAGGGTTGGAAAGGACCTTATGATCATCTAGTTCCAACCGCCAACATCTCTCATACGCTATCAGTTTATCAGCTCCTGCTTGCCATAAGGCAGTGAGAACAGAGATTTTACTACATTCTTACCACATTAGTATCTTCCTACTTACCAGAAAGAGCAGGCTGCATGGCAGAAGAAGAAAGTGAGGCCCAAACAAGATGTTTCAAAGACTATCTGTGATGCAGCCAGACAAAAAGCATGAGAGCATCCAGCTCCAGGACGCCTGTACCTCTGAGTAATGCCAGGCAAAACCTACTGCTCAGTATGGTTTTTGCTTTTATGTTGTCAAAGCTTATTCAAAATTAATACAAGTAATATTTTTATCACAGCATGACAGCAAGGGATTGTAAATGGGGTATTTTGTACTTAAAAGTGATTTTAATGTAGTATCAGGAAGAGGGTGATAAAGCGCCTTACCATCTCCCAGTACTTTATGTGTAATTGCTCCTTGAAGTTGGAGAAACTTCAAAAGCATGTTGGAGTGAGCTTAATTCAGCCATCTTTCCTGAGGACCTCTTCCAGGAACAATTCTGTGAGGTAGGATTCTCCCAGAGCTCAGGGAACAGTCTTAGGGGATTTCCTTGCTGGATGAGTCTAGTGTGGAGGCTGTGAGCAAACACCTTAGAGGAAGCTAGAACAGAATAGCCGCTTAAGAAGGTTAATGACTGGATTCTTTAAAAGCTACTTATAAGAGAGGTGATCTCTTATGTGTGAGTTAAAGACAATTAATTTAAGTGGGTCATTTAGCCTGTCAAATACAACATGCATCCAAAGTTCAAGCTTTTATGTATTTTACATCAGAAATAGTAAAATCAAGGGAGAGGGAAAACCTACTTGAATCATATAGGGCAGATGAAAAATATGAGTTGGTGAAGAGACAGAATGCTTCCTTCTGCTTCCATGAGTCCCACACCTATGAATAAGTAAATGCTGAGGCACTGGGTCCTGTCATGGGTGTACATCACAGCAACCATCTGCATCTGCAGTGTTCTTTAGGGTAATAGAGCAAAGTACAGAGCCAGCAAAATGTGCAACCCAACACAGAGACAAAAACATTTCTTGAGCGGAGGAGTCAAATCCCAACTATGTGAGCAAAGAGTAGCATGAGAATAGAAAAACCTTAAAATACTGAGGTTTTTCCTAAGGATGCAGCACAGATTGAATTCTAACACAAATCCCTGGAAAGAAAAGACAAATCCACCTTGATAGAATCAGTTTTGGTGAGCCTAAACTGAATGCAGTGATCAAAATACCAAGTGAGTCAGTTATGTGATATAAAGAATAGACTGATGAGTAGAAACCTTTGTTCTATCAGTCACTCGAAATGCATTTCATTCCTAATGTGTCTAGAATCTGCACAAGCATCAGTGTATGTAAATTCAGAGATGAAAGCAATAATTCATACTGGTAGGAAAGCATAATGCATTCCTAGTATGAATGCCAATCATCTTCCATAGGTTATATTGCTGAGCAACGAATGGGAAGTGTATGTGCACCTGATCAAAACTGAACAATTCAGAAGCCACACGATCCATAAAACGTCTGGGGAACTTCATGTTCAAAAGGAGAGAGAAGTTGTCGTTTACGCCTTGTCTGTAAGCCCACAGCAGAAGCAAGGTAGAGCTGGGATGCTGTGTTTGTGTTAACCAAGAATGGAATGTTTAGACATGCTTCCCCTCGATTTGTCAAGAAATGTTGGGCTTATAAGGTCAGAATCTGTGCTGTCTGGGGGGACAAAAGTAAGGAGCCTTTGATAAATCACCCAGACTCCTACAGTCCAGGCACCACAATGCTAACTTAAATACCTGATAGATTAGTATTTGCATCTGTTATACCCATTCACCTTCAAACCTGCCAAGAAGTGAAACAAATGACTAAAATACATGACAAATTGAGTGAAAGGGAATGTACTTTGGTCTGGGTGCATGTTATTTAATAACTGACAGATTTTTAGTGTTATCCTTTAGACCAGGATTTATTGTTTGAGTTACTTTACAGAAATGAGAAAATAATTCTCAGAAACACAGAAAAATGAATTCTATTATGAAGAAGCTATCAAAATGTTCCGTATGATTTATCAGCCTGAAAACTTTCCTAGTGCTGGAGCCATAGATAAAACATGATCTTCCTTGTGGATAGAGATGAGCACGATGTGACGTACGTGAGTGGGCTATGCAGTTATTTGCTAGTCACTTAGCAGAACAATAGAGAAAGATTCTTAAATTCTTTTCCTGGATTTGGGCAATAAAGCATGGCTTTATGATACAGACAGGATAAGCAAGCACATCCATCTGGTTTATCCCACCCTGAAGGCAGATTTGAATTTGCAATATGGGAGCATGGTCTCCACCAGGTAATTCAGAACATTCCTCCTGCAGCATCTTGGGAAACTCATTTGGTTCAGTGGTCGTCACACAAAGCTTGAGACATAGGACAGCTGTGTTTAATCCTGCACTGACAAAGCCATCAAACTGGCCAAGGTTAGGATAGACTTCCACTGACAGTCTGGCCAATATTAAGCTCTCCTTCACACATAGACTTGCTAACTCAGTAACTTCATCTCTCAGCCCAACCAACTGGCCAAAAGCTCCTGCCCAAGCTTGAGAACCTGATGTGAATTAAGTTCAGAGGTGGAGCTTGATGGCCAACTTGTCCTTTTCTTGCCAAGATCATAGGACTTTCCCCATGCTTCAGTTCTGCAGGGCAGTTGCCTATCCTAGGACCTGTGCCACAGCCTCCTGCTTCTGTGCTCTAGGTTCTGCACCTCCCTTCAGTCACTCAGATTGAAAGGTTCTTGTGCTCATCCCTAAATGTCAGTTCAAACAGACCCTTCCTCGTATTTAGATTCAGTCCTGCAGCAGAACCAATGGATCACATTTCCCTCACTCAATCGTGTGGTCTGGAGATGCAATGGTGTATGTGCCAGACTGGTCAGACTTTGGGGAACAGAAAGAGGACCACCTAAGCAGGCAAGGTGAGGAGAACAGGTATCTTTTCCTACAGCAGAAATGAGAAACCTTGCTCAGTAAGAAGAAATGGAAACAGCCGCCAGTGTGATGAGACAAGGAATCAGGGCATCCTGGCTCTTACTTCATTTTTCCTTAGAAGAGAATATTCTTTAGTCAGTTTTTGCTTGAGATCCCTTATCATGGGAGTACAGTGGAACAGGGAGCCCAGCACAACTGAGCTGCAGACTGTCCCTCAAAATGGAATAGATCTGAGTTCTCTGAGGTTTTTTAAATGAAAGAAGTGAAGCTGGAATTGAACAGACCTGAGTCACTGACAAATCACTTATAAAGAACAGGAGTTGAGACAGATATTTTGGACTAGTTTGAGTCAATGGGAAAACTTGAACGACTTGAACGAGGACGTCAGGTTTAGAACATAGTTCTTGTGCAAACAGAATGCAAGCAACAGTCCGAAAAAATGCCTCTTAGAATTTCAAAGCAGACATCTCCTATCTTAATTTACACTTAGACATTTATTACAGTACATTTACAAACATTTTAACACTTGTTACAATGTATTTACAAATATTTTAACACTGGTTTGAGCTTCTGAACTGGAACACAAATGATTCCTGTCACCCTAATTAAAATATTGGTCTGATTATACACTGAAGAGTTAAGCTCAAATTCAGGCTGTGGTCGACAGTGGGCATTTTCATTTCCTTCAGTGCTTGAAGAAATAGCCATTTATAGGATTACACACAGCATACAAATTGCAGAGGGACAGGCATGCAGCATTGTATTGTAGATTGGCACTGCACTAACTTAGCTGGAAAAGCACTCTGCAAATATCCATTACCTGAAGGATGCCGGTGGGATAGTCCCTGAGACAATTCTATCCAATCCAAGCCAATGCAGGCACTACACACCAAATCCCTGTTTGATGTATCACACTGGCATAAAGAAAATCCCTGCCTGAAAGACAGACCAAGGGCTGAGGAATAATACAGCTGTCATTCCTGGCATGAAGACACATGTTTTTAACTTCCAGGACTGACTGCATTTTCCCTCCTAACATTTTTGCCAGACTTCCTTTCAATGAAGCATTGAGACTAGGGTGGAGTATTTCATAGGAGACTTGCAGAGGAGACATAACAGTCCAATCTGCCTTCAACTTGTTCTTATAAGATTAAAGGAAGGAAGGCATAAGAGCCGTTGCAGTGATCAAATTCACCCATGGACTAGCTCAGTCTGATGAAACCCTTAGGAAGCTGATGTGGTGGTTTGCAGTCCTTCTGTGATAAAGGATCTGGCTGTGGTCAGAATATGGCCCTGGTTTGGGGGACGGCTTAGGGGAGTGATGCCACAGAGCATCGGCTAGCTTTTTGTCACAGACTTCAAAAAAGGGTTGAAAGTCAGACTGCAGGTAGCATTTCTTCACTTGGAGTCTTCTGTTGAGGCTGTTTGTTATGAAGTATTGCTTAGGCTAGAAGAGACAAGGGTATTGGTCCTGCAGGTCAACAGTAGTGTATTTACAGAACATCTCAACTGTTAAAAATGAAAGATGCAGACATAAATCTGAAAGCTTTTAATGACAGAAGGGTTGAAATATGGAAACGTGGGGCCTATTTTCCCTTTGCTCTTCTCCTTTTCTCTCTTTGCCTTCATCTTACCAACTCTTCTTTTATGCAAATATCTACACTAAATTTAAGGCTATCTATATGAAAAGTCAGTCACCTGCTCTTGAACCAAGGTTAGAGCAGGTCTAGATTTTTCTATGAAGATTTTTTTGCACAGAGACCAAGGACGTGATATCTGATGTTTTGTGAACTGACACATTATATTTTGGTTCCTATGATTCATCAGGCTAGTTTGAGTGAATGAACCTTTTTACCCTATAATTTAAACTGAAGGATATTGAAGGGCAGTTGAAATTTTCCCCAGCTAAAAGTCAGCCTCTTTTTCTGCGCCTATTGGAAGAACTACCCCCAAAATGCAAACTGTGCTGATGGCTTTTCTATAAAGCAAGTATAGACTCATTGAATTTATTCTTTTATCTTTTTTTTCTAACTCTTTATGCTTTTATTTTATACTCTCCTGTAAGTGGAATATGAATTCCAAGATTATGTCTCAAACTTTCAAGACTGGGGGTTTGAAAGCAACCAAGACAAGTAGCCCAGTCCTAACTGAGACCTTTGTTAGTGCAGAATCTAGTAAAATGAGCTAACAATTTGAAATACATTAGCTGTCATTTCAAATGCCAGTGATAATTTGCAAAACACTCTGAGCAGTAATGGGAAACGTCAAATTTGTAGCAAAGCTGACAACAGAAAGAATATTCACTGTGAATTACAGTCTTCCTGACTTGCTAAAGCTCTTACTGATTCTGCTTTAATAAAGGATCTTCTTCTCTCAAAGGATTTAAATACAGTAGATTATCTAACATGCTCAACTAATGCTTTTAACTTCTTTATCTGAAAACTTATCCTTGATGACTTGGAAATATGCGATCTTTTGCTAACGTGTATAAATATATAAAGGGGGAGTGTCACGAGGATGGAGCCAGGCTCTTCTCAGTGGCAAACAATGATAGGACAAGGGGCAATGGGTACAAACTGGAACACAAGAGGTTCCCCTTAAACTTGAGAAGAAACTTCTTCTCAGTGAGGGTGACAGAACACTGGAACAGGCTGCCCAGGGAGGTTGTGGAGTCTCCTTCTCTGGAGACATTCAAAACCCGCCTGGACACGTTCCTGTGTAACCTTATCTAGGTGTTCCTGCTCCGGCAGGGGGATTGGACTAGATGGTCTTTTGAGGTCCCTTCCAATCTCTAACATCCTGTGATAGTGTGATACTGTGTCTGGGAGGGTGATTGCTTGGTTTGGTATTCTGGCTATGTATTACCTGTGTAGGCACATATTTGGTCTAGGAGCACTAGCCTTTCTTTCTGTTGAAAGGCTAGTGGCTATTCCATTTTCATAGCTGTCTTTTTTCTGAAAGCTGTTCTGAGAACTAATAACAACTGACTTTGAAAAGGCATCGGTTCCTGCTGCTCTGCAGCCTCTAGAGAAGATGAAAATGTTCCGAATGGAAAAAGCAGCAATGAAAATATGCTGAAAAAACTTCAGAAAAGGTGGATATTGATCAAAAGTCAGACACAAGCTTGGCGGAAATTAAAAGTGCAGAGTAAGAAAATAACAACTCTCCTTTCCGACAGTCTGTGCCAGTTACTAAAAATGTTTTAATGAACTATTACACCTTTGGATATATTTGATGTGCACAGGCTGGATTGCAAACCTGGGTCATTAGAAGTTCAAAAAGCCTGACTCACAGCAGGACCTGGGAAAACCAGACGGTTTCATCTAATCCCCTCTGAAGGGGTAAGAGGTGAAATGGGTAACTAAGCTACCTGACAGACAGTGATCTAGAAAATGAAGTGTAAAGAAAAAAGGCTCAAGAGGAAAAACTAGAATACTGTGTATGGAATACAATGCAACCTGGCTGCAGAGACAAGACCAGAAGGTCAGCCTGAGAACTACAATGAAGGCTGACATCTGTGGCGACATGGTATATGGCATATATTAACTACCCTAGTATTTGCTGAGCATCTTAGACTAGTTTTGTGTCTCAGGTAAGGCCCCAAGTTGTCATGACTAGAACTCAAGTTATCTCTATTAGATGCCCAGAGCTTTCCATATTTGCCTATAGTAAAGATACATCAAGCAACTGCTGTGCAGAGAATAATCACTGAGGCTTTAACTCTTCTGTGGCTTCTGTTACAGCCTGTACCTCACATTCTGTTAGAAAAAGACCCCTGCTTCCAGAGCAAACACACCTAGATTGAGTCCTACCTTAGCTTTAGGAGAACCCTCTGGAAGAAATACGTTGTTCTACTGCAACAGGACAGTCTAAGACTAAATTCTATGCCCTGACTGCTGTTTAGGTGGCTTGTGATAGTTCTTCACTGATACACAGCCCTTCCTGGGTAGGGCATACATTTAGAATATAACCCAAGAGGCCAACATTGTGATGAAGTTATACTGCATGCCTGAGCTGAATTAACAAAAGGGAGACTACTCTCATCTTTCCATCCAAGGCTTACAGCTCTGCCTTTTTTTTTGCACTGACTTTGCACAGCCTGACCCTGTGCCGAGCTAATCCAGATCACTAACCCAAGCAAAAACTATTGACTTCCCTGGGAAATTCTTTTACAGCTGAAGGGCCAAGGGGCAAAAAACCCCAGGGCTGAAGTGGATGCAGGACGTTCCTTTTCAACAGCATCAAGAACAGATCACCTCAAGCTGTAACAGGTAACTCTATACACGGGCTAATTCATACGTGTACGTGGCCCACTGTGCAAAATGGAGTTCATATTACAGAATTACATTTTCAGGTTTGTACAGGCACATCCCACCTCATCACAGCTTCTTCATTGCAAAATCTGGTCTCTGAGCATGCAAAAAAGATCTAATTTTTATGGTAAATATTTCTATCCTGTACTCATGAGAGAAAAAAATAGTATTAATATTACATGAGGATGCTGAATTATTTTTCTAGCCATTGACACCTATGGAGGATGAAAATGGCACTGCTGTTTTTCAATCAACAGTCTCTGTGGCACCTGAGTATCCAAAGAGCCTAAAACAGTAGGAGACTTCCAGCCTTCTAATGTTAATCTTTAACAGCTCTCTGTACAGCTACAAATTTGAAGGGACAAAGGAAACCTCATGTTATTCCAAGAGTCAAGCAGAATGACCAAGCTAATAACAGACCTGGCATTTTAAGTAAACCTAGATAAAATTTGATGTTATGTGTATTAAAGCAGTCATGCTATGTGTGATACAATCAATAAGGAGTTAAAGGGTAGGAATATAATGAAAGCCAAGTCCACATGGCTTTATGGAAACAAGTCTTGACAAGCAGGCCTGACTTCAATTTTTGATGAGATTACAGGTTTGTTTGATCAAGGTAACCACATGGATGTGATAGACTTGGACCTTCCTAATGAATTTGATTTAGTACTGCTTGACATTTTGATTAAAACATTAGGATTATACAGCCTTAATAAAACACATTAAATAGATTAAGATCTGGCTAATTGATAGAGTTCAGCAAGCTGTTCTAACCAGATACTCAGCACTGACTGGGGATATTTTTAGTGGGGCTCTGCAGGCAGGAACACTATGCTTGCTGCCATTTGATGTTCTGGAATTAGACAGAAACACGGATAGTATTGGCAAATGTCCCAAAGTCTAATGAGATGGGAAGCTATGGTAAGTCACAGTTTTGCCTGCATTGGCATATATGTGTTGCTGGTATTTTATTGTGTCCTTCCTCTTCAGTTCTGCATAGCAGAGGTTCTCCTGCAGGGCACAGCTGCAAGGCTGTGGTCTAGTCAGTTGCTGGTGAGCATACAATGATTTCTCTCAAGGGTCATCAATCTTAACTACTGATTCGTGTATTATCAAAAGGAATAGTATGAATCATTTAAAAAGTGTGAACTATGAAACCACCATTTATTGCACACCTCTACATGTCTTTATTTAAACAACCAAGAGTATGAGCCTGAGATTAAAGTATGTTTGCTGCTTTACAAAGTCAGGATAATCTAGCCATTGACTGAAGCAGAATTTGCTAAAGAAAAAGCCAAAACCCAACCAAACAAGAAAGCCAGATGAGGTAAGCAAAACCACCCAAGACAGAATTGACCAGAACACTAATGATCAGCCATATACAAAGCATATACAATCTACTACTATCACTTTCTGGTCAGGTGATGTAAGCACATCTTTCCTGATTCTCCATTTTCTTGGTCAGCTCCTGAAACAGACTGAGATTAGACAATGATGAATTAACGTTAGTCTCCTTCACTAGGTTTGATTCTGACCAATCTTTTTGTGTTACTACACATAGTAACAAGCTCACCTAAGCAGAAATCAAAGTAAGAGTTCAGAGTGTTTTTTATGATGTAGACTGTTAAAGATGCTCTCTTCCTCAGAAAAGTCTTGCTAGTAAACTGTTACCCTTTTAACATCTGGTTTCTCTTTGACTTTGAAGAATAAGATTACTGAAGATTAAAACACTGAAGAATATACTCTCTCCTTACTGGATAATAAAGATAACCAGATGATCTTAAGGTCCTTTCCAACCCTATTATATGATTCTGTATTATTTTGGATAAAACACAGATTCAGATACCTATATCCCACAGTACATTGGGATGCCTTATTTCATTTGTTATACATCAATTTAACATCTAAAAATGTTTCCACATTTTCATCATTTTACAAACCCTTTAAAACTCTTGGTGTCAAAACCATGCAACCTCAAGAGGCGTCCTATTAAACATCAATAACATCCCAAACACTGTGTAAAACAGCAGCTGAATGTATCACCTGCTTACTTTTTTTTGTCTCTCCACTAAACAACAAGTGCCTTTCCTATGCCAAAACCAAACTGTTCCTTTTCCTTTTTTCCTAACATTTTCCTATCATTCAATGGGACCCCTTTCTGTGCATGCCATCACTGTTACTGAGTTTTCCTACATCCTCCACTGTCCTGTCTCCCACTCTACCACTCTCATTTCCATCGCTCTGCCTCTGCTCTGGACTTGAGCTCAGCTTCGAGCAAACTTTTCAGAAGGGACCTACATGCCTCACATGCACAAGTTTTTAAACAGGTCTGCTCAATGTTTCATTGGGCAGTATCTGGTTTTGGGTTTTGTATTTGCCCTTTTGGATACTCTGACGTAGTATCTAATCGCCAATACCCAGCTCCTCATACTGATTCTCAGAAAGACGAATGCTGGTGATATTCCAAAAAGGTATGCATCTTATTCCACTTCCAAAGGCTTTTCATCATTCGTCTAACTTTGGTCCTTCCTTCAGTTAAGACTTAACCATCTTATCTCTGTCCTCCCTAGAACTGCAGAACTATATGCCTCTAGCACCCTCTGACTCTAATCTCTTTTTCTCCACGTATGTCCATGACGTTTTCTTCATCTTAATTACTTCATTTTTAACCTTACACCATTTTAGTCAGTTCCAACCTTCCAACTACGTTGACAGCGCTGTGCCATGAGTCACTTTTAATAAATAACTCATTTATTTCTGATCTGAACAACCTTTTTTTGTTTGTTTTTTATGTAGAGTCTTGTGCACAGTTTAATGCTCCTTGTGCTGCACCGCACTTCAGAGGCCGGCGCGCCGTCCCACGCCGATTTCCATCAGTTTGGAGCCTGGAAGGGCAACAGCGTCTGGTTTCACTCCCATCGGTGTGGGAAAGGGGATTTGTGCGCAGTATGAGAAGTCGGGCTGGACACCGACCCGCACACGCTGCTCTGCGCCCCGGCAGGGAACGGAGGCTCCCCCTCGCCAGGGCCGCTACCTCCCGTAACATTCTGGGGCTGTTTGGGTTTGCGCTCGCCGCAGAGGCTGAGAACCAACTTCAGCTCGCCCCACTGACCCGAACCAAAGCGGGTTCCGAGCCCCCCCGCTACCCGCCTCTCAACCCTCCGCCGCGGGGAGCTCTTCCCCCTCGCAGCCGTCGCAGCGTACCCGCCGCAGTGGGGCGTGGCCGGGGCGGAGAAGCCCCGCCCCCAGACACATCAATCTCGGCTCAGGGGCGGGGCGTCGCGGAGGGAAGGCGCCTCAGAGGTTCCCTGGGGGCGGGAAACTGGCGGTTCCGCCTTTCCCATTGGTTGAAGAGCTTGCCCATCTTTGCAGAGCCCCCCAATCAGGTGCGGCGGATCACAGCGGCGGTGAAGCCGCTCTGCCTCTCACCGTAGCAAGCGTCCGGCTGAGGATCCGCCCACCTCCCCTCTCCGCCAGTCACATCCACCCAACTTGACCTCAGTAACCAATCGCAACCTGCCGCTGCTGTCAATCACCAACCTTAGTCCCGCCTTCCCCCCCCCTCACCCAACACAGTGGAGCTGAGGGGAGGGTTCGGTGCTCGGCTCCGCGCTGATGCGGCGGGCGGGGCGTGGAGGACGGAGGAGGGAAAAGGAGGAGGAGCTGCGGCTGCTGCTGCCGGCGGAGGTTTCAGTACCGCGGAGAGCGGCTGCGAGTGCTCCCGCCGCAGCTGGCTGGCAGCGCCGCCCTCCGCTCACCCTCTGCTCTTTCGCCCCAGTCCCCTCAGCCCCTTTCCCACGCTCCCACAGGCGCCCCCGGGGACCATTAGGAGCCGTTGCCTTAGAACGAGTGGTCGCCCCGGTTACCTTCCCTATCGCCGAGGGAGTCCGGTCCCCCTGGAGCGGCCCCTGGGGGCACGGCGACGGCACAGGCTTGGTGACCGGCAGGGGAACTGGGAGCTGTGACCGGGAGGGTTTGAGGGGGTCCGTCACCCCAGGGACGGGACCAGTGATGAGCCCAGGACCGGCCGGGCTGGCTTAGGGCTCGTTACCGCCGGTCGGTCCTCCCAGGGCGGGTGGGTGGCGGGAAAGTGCGGGGCCCGCAGCCCGCCGCGGAGCTGCCGCGCACCCTCCCGGCGGAGCACGAGGGGGAAAGAGGAGGATCCAGCGAGGCAGCGGCTGCCGGTAGCGGTGGGGCGGGCACATCGCTGGGGAGCTAAATCGCGGCTGCGGGCAGGGAGAGGGAGCCCACTCTGGAGCCCTGGAGGCAGAGGTACCCTGGCTGCAAGGGGCTGGAGGGGAGGAGGAAATCCAATGTAGCCAAATCTTTGTCGTTCTGCTAAATAATCAAGTACCGAAGGCAAACCTTAGGGAGGAAAGGTAGAGAGATGGAGCCTACTGTTTTGGATGCCGGCTTGAATTTTTTGTTTACTTTTCGGTTTTAGCCGCTGCTAAATGTGGATTTTGGGAGAGAACCCGATGGCGGTTGTTCCGTTGTTCCTTATTTGAATTAAATCTTAGTTCTGCTGCTTGTGGATTATTTTTTATTTATTTATTTTTTTAAAAGGACCTTTCCAGGTAGCTGAAAAAATGAAGCCTTTGTATTTTGCAATCAATTATACCTAATACTGACGTTGTGTTGGGTACAAGAGACTTGTAAGTGCTGCCTCACTCAGAGGACCATTAAAGACTTTCTTTTTCGCTCCATGTAGCTGAATGTGTTACGACACATCTTTTCTCTCCCCCCCAATCTTCCGAGAGATTTTTCCAAAATGAAGAAATTTAATTTTCGCAAAGTTTTGGACGGTTTAACTGCTTCATCCCCTGGAGGAAGCAGTGGTGGTGGCAGCAGTGGTGGAAGTGGGGCTGGTGGAGGCTCCATGCACCCAGGAGGGACTGCAGGAGCTGCAGGGACACCCAGAGAAGAGATCCAGGAGACGCTGACTTCAGATTATTTCCAGATCTGTAAGGTAAGGGCTGTAATTTGTTCTGTTTTTCTTTTACTATGGAAATAAGAAAAGCTGTGTGGTGTGTGGGGGCAGTAATATGATGCCAGTAAGCCTTTTACTTGAGAACTGCAGTGGTTGTATAAGGACTTCGGGATGAAAAGGCAGAGGTCTCGTTGATGCCTTTTTTTTTTTTCTTCCTGCTGCAGAGTTGGGGTGGTCAGGAAATTAATAAAAATCTCGATTTCAGCATTCAAGGCCAAATCCTGAGTCCATGCTTGGACCCCAAACTAGTAAGTAGATTGCGGGCAGGAAAGCAAATCAATTGGTGCTAGTACAGATAACATTTACAAGTGATTAGAAATTCAGAATTACATACATCTGCTTCCCCTCCTCACTCTTCTCATCCTCGTTCTTTCCTTCCCTTTTTTAAGAAAAAGGCACCAACTAGAAACAAAAACCAACACAGTGATTACTGGATGTGCACCTCAATGATTTGTGAGGAACTGGATGTAGATTCAGGGTGGGTTTTTTTTAGTGTTACTACTGAAGATAATATGACAACAAACTTAGTGGGGCAGCCTAAATGTCAGAAGTTGCCAAATCTGTTTGGCATTGGGTTCTATGTATTGGTTAGGTCCTTAAGTGGGAATTTTCTTTGAGTAGAAAACATATAATATCCCTATGTGTATTTTATGTTTTGTATAATTTTTCTGCAACAGAGTTTTCACTGGTCTTCCTTAATTGCACAAGTAAAATCAGCACAAACTATTTGGTACTTCTGACCAACTCTGGAATACGAAAATTACACTTTTGGAATGAAGATCAAAAGCAAAAGGAGAGATTATATTACAATCCTCTGCTGTTATATTTAACTTTGATGTTATTCAGAAGACTTTACTAGAAGTTTTGTTTGCTTATGTGTTTTGCTTAAAAAGCTCAAATGCAGAATTTTTAATTAGTGCAGTTTACCTTATCAAGGGTAAATGGACTTTACTTATTCAGTATACTTTTATTAGGTAGGAAATAGCTAATAAAATTAGCTATTAGCTAGATACCAATTGATTTCAAACTTAGGTTATGGCCAACTCAAGTGCATTCTCATTTCTTTTTGTGTTTTGGGGAGAAGGAAGAAATATAAACAATCAACAAGACAAGCCTGTGAGACTGTGTGCAGATCTGATCCTTGCGAAACATATCTTTTCTTATCTTGGATATCATGATTCCAATTCTGTTTGGTTTTCAGCTATAGCTAGTGTCAAAACTCTTGCAGAGTTCAGGGGAGGAAGGGTGAGACACTATGACTTAACAGTTGGAGACCTTTGAAATAGGTTCTACATAATTCTAATTTCTGAAGGTTTTATACTTCTTTGCCATCCTGAACGAAAGCAGGTTCAGGCCTTTTAAGTCAAATTAGTCAGTAGTTTAGTAGAGTGCCAGTGATCAGTGCATTAGAGTCATACCTGTTTCCCAGGGTTGAATTTGACTCCTTTTGCTTATGTTCACAGTAATTTAGCATTTTGTGAGACTCCAGGTATTCAGTACAGTGATTTCTCATTGTTGCCACTTCAGTGAAGATTCAGTAAAACAATAATGCAGATAATTAAGACACACTAAAATACCATTAGAAGGTCTGACAGTCTGGGACTTTCAAGTAAGGCTAAAAACATAGTTTTCTGTGTTTAAGTCGTTTGATAGGGCCAAAGATCGGTATTTAGCACAATATGTTTTTGGTTTGTATGATATATTTGCAAAAATAGGCAACGTAAGATTAAAAGAAAATAGTTTTCTGCTTAATTTGCTAGATGCACTTGAAAATGGATCTGGTAGATCTACTTGGTGTATAGGTATATGTCATTTTTGAGAAGATTTCAGTGGGCAGTATTTGTTTGTCTTATCTCTCAGGTTAAAATGTTCTCAGCAAAGTATTTGCATATAGGAAGGCTTTTGATTGCTTGCAGCAGCACTTGCTTATGAATGCATGGTACTGCAGAAGTCTACTCAATAGTATACAAACCATCAGCTTCCTTTTTTCAAGGTACAAGAGTATGCTAAAAAACAAACTTCCAAAATACTTGGTGATTATGTGCTCATAAAATACTGCAATGTTTATTCAACAGGCTCTTCTTAATCAGCTGTACTGCAGTTTAATAAGGTTACAAGCATGTTTGAGTGAACCAACAAAGCCCCACAGGCTCCCATCCTGCATTATGTACTATGCAAGTGTACTGTAGGCAGTGGGACTTGACGCAGGCGCAGTTTTCATCCTGCATGCTTCAGGGTGCAGGATCCGAGCCAGAATTCATACCTCATTCAATTTGAATTAAATTAAAAACACAGCAAGGCACAGGCAATCCAAGCATTGCCTCCTTCCCTGAGCTTGTGTTGTGTAGGATGTCTGGTGTTTTGTTTGTGTATTTTCATGTTAAGTTACGTAAGTTATATAGGCTGCATATTTCAGGATCCATGATCTGTGATCCTGCTGCACAGAGAACTGAGTAAAGCTAATGGCAGGTTTGGTTTGTTATGATCTACAGGATCAAGGCAGATGGGCTCACAGTCTAAGTAGCACCTCAGACTTGTTTTTCTTTCTTTGCTGATTATAAAATCTTTATTTAAATATGAAACATAAAAGCTGACTCATACTTGAGAATTAAAGAGCATTACCCTGCAGTTTTTATTTAAATAAATCGTCTTTCTGAAGTTTGTGGGAGATCTGCTTGGCTAAAATCACAGATCCAGCCCTCTACCAAAACTCTTTCTCTTGGTAACGCACCTGATTTCATTAATAACACACCTGAAAGCTGTCTCTCCATTTTGTGATGTTTTTAGGATGGTTATTATCACGGTGTCTTTCTGAGTTACGGGTTCAGAACTTAATAAAAGTAAATTGAATATTTCATTTTACACTGAGATGTATACAATAACTTACTTTTGGCATTTATATTTCAATCATTAAATTAATCTGTATTGAAAGTAAAGAAATGAAATATTGTTGAAACTATTACATATGAATGAACTGGCCTTTTTTAAGCATGACAAATCTCTAGGTTGCTAACTGTACTAAGGAATCAGTGCCACCCTTTTCAAAGTATTCACGTAATGTCAAATTTGGTCAAAACTGTATTTTGTGATAACAGGAAGCTGAGGTATAGTTTCTTATATCTAGGGCTGGGATTTGAGTATCCAAGTGGAAATCATGAAAGTGTTGATTATCGTTCACATTAATTAAGTTCAACATGTCAGATAGCAGCATCATGCCAAAAACTAGGCATGATCTGGTTATGTTAGTGAAGCATATGTTAATTTTAACAAGGATAGATCTAGTTTCCTCAGGTTTGCTCCTTTGTATTTTCCCACTGTATGTATGTTGGCAATGATTTTTTTAGGTTCACCTGTGTTTGTCCATAGCATTTAGAAACTAAAATACAGCACTGGGGAGACATCTGCTATTAATATGGGAAATGGGAAGATCACAATTAGGATGTTGTAAATTATTTGAGTAGAACTTCAAACAGAAAGAAGATAAAAGGTGAAAGCAGTATTCTTACTACTTTTGCAGAAGCTTGATTGTTAAGGGATGGTGCAGTTGGGAAAAACTGAGTAAGAATGAAAATGTACTTTTTTTTTTTAACAGAAAGTGCATATTTTTCAAGAAAGTAAGTCTCCCACAGAAAACTCTTTGAGCTTTCTTGAAGAACAATCATGGGGTTTTAATTTGTAGAGCATGTTGTTAATAACTGTGCAGAAAATGTTTGAAATCAAGACCTCGGTTTAGAGCACAGTAACAGTTGCACTTTAGTAGATGTACCGTTAATGCAGAATGTTTCCTTCAACAACCTGATACCCTAGAAAAGGTTTAAGAACAGCTGAACTAATTATCTTCCACAGAGTTATTCCCCAAATGCTGATTGTTATAGACTACCTTTAAACCCTGAAGCACAAGATTTGTGTTCTGTCCAAAACTGGTCTTCAGTGTCGATTACTGAGTAGTCTTGCTGTCTAATAAACATCCCGTTGAATCTTGCTGTATCATTCACATTGGTAGTATAGTCACATTTTCAGTAGACACATTTCCAAATCTTTGTACAAAATCCATGCAGGCCAGAATAATGTTAGGTTTTGGTGAAACTGGTATGGAAGCTCGTGGCCCATTGCAGCTGTGCTTTTCTAACCCTCCTTATCTTTGACAAAAGAAGACCGTCAGTAGCCAATTTAAGTAACTGAAGGAGGCCTGCATGAATGAACAAGGAAGCTGTGGCTGCCCCATCCCTGGCAGTGTTCAAGGCCAGGTTGGTCAGGGCTTGGAGCAACTTGCTCTAGTGGAAAGTGCCCTTGCTTGTGGCAGGGGGTTGGAACTGGAGGAGCTTTAAGCTCCCTTCCAGCCTGAGCCATTCTATGATTCTATCTGGATTTCCTATAAAGTGGTCTTAAATTTTAATTCCCGCTATTTATAGGTGGTAATACTGTATTTTGTTGACCAGTGAAGATGAACATTTAGTCACTTGTACTTGACAACAGTCAAGGAGGTACTTTAACTGCAGATGCAACATGACATTATAGTTCAGTGATAATGGAGAGAAGATGAATTTTGGAATGACAGTTTAAGAACAGTTCTGTGTTAGCACATAGTTCTATGTTTTGCTATGAATGATAATAAAAATTCTTTGTTATAAGCTATTCATAGTATTTTAGTTAGCTTGAGCTGTTTAGTTAATCTGCATTACTTCCTTAATAAGGTTATTGAGGGGAAAGAGAAGTATGTGAAATGCTACATTTCAGAGAAGATCCATGTTAAAAAAAGTATTAACCCTTACTTGTAAGTGCTCAGAGTTCATTTAATGGTAAATGAACAGAGTTACTTTAATGGTAAATAGGATAATTTCTAAAGGATCTTTCCTATATACTACAGTTCGGATCTAATGCTAGGTGCAAACCCCTATTCTGTTTAAAACTAGAGAGGTGTAAATGACACTTCTGTAATTAGATGATAATAATTTTATGAAATGTGTGATAAGCATAACATACTTTTCTTTTTTAAACGTTTGCATTAATTACAACCCGGACTCTTCAGTGCTGAGGAGCATAGCACATTAAAAGCTTCTTTAAGAACTTAGAAGATTTGAAGCAACCTATAGTAGTATAAGTGGACTCTCTTGTTCTGTTTTTTTGCAAATACTTATCTTTTCACATCACTATGCTCATTAATCAAATATTAATCCTAAATGCATTAATGTAGACCCTTCATGTCCAACACATGCAATTACAGCTTCAAAACAATTTTAAGACTTTTAAGGTTGCAAAACAAAGCACTCAGAAGTTCCAGATTTCTTAAATGAAGTTTGCTTGTGCCTACAACCTTTAATTACACGATCAGTATTTCTTCTACAGGCTTAATTTAGTAAAATTAATGGCGTTTGCTCAATGGAAAGCACACCAGTATTTCTCTGCATAACTGGAGCTCAGAGCATGCCTGAATATTAAGCTCCTCATGGACTTTTGCAACAGAAGTGCTCACCACTGTAGTTTTGCAAGCTTTATGAATGTTAATGAATTGACCTTCATAATATTTCTGTGAGATGGAGGCATTATTATTCCTGCAGTATAGATGAAAATCCCAAATGCTAGATTATTTAGTGTCCACGGTTTTGAGCTTGCAGCTTCACCTGATTTGAATCTGATTTTTTTAGCATATTTAATGTTTTTATACCACTTACATCTTCCCATTATGCCTCGTATTGTTTTCACATTTTGTTGCAAGTATTGTGCACAGAATAGACAGTCTTCAGGCTTGTTAGCCACATCTCAGTTTATGTATCCACCTTGGAATGCTTCTGAATTTCCTTCCTGTCTCAAATAACTACAGATGGAATTCTGGCTCCGTACTGGACCTGTGAATTGTACTGAAGATGTCTGAATATCATCAACCTCAATTATCTCAAATTGGTCAATCACAAAATGGAAACATGATTAGCAGCCACATGTGAAAAGCTTAATTCATGGCCCTTGCCTTGCTCATTTATAAAACTAAATGATAAGAGCATCGATAGAGAATTGCAGAAAGGAAATTCTATTTGAATTGTACCTTTCACCTTCCTGGTTTGTGCCAAGTACACAAATTTGGCAGACAACAGTTCTTCGATGGTTCACTTTTGGTTTATCCATGCAACAAACTATGCATGGAGTGAGGCAGAAGTTCTATGGCAGAAAAAGAGGATTTGATTCCTATAAGAGGGGAAGAAATGCAGGTTGTATAGATTATCTTAGTGCACGTATGTTCTAAATTTTCTGCTTTTTATGGTTGACCTTGAATTTTTTGGCAATATAAGAATCATAGAATATCCTGAGTTGGAATAGACACATAAAGATCACAGAGTTCAACTCCTGACTCCACACAGGGCAATCTAAAAGTTAGACTATTTGCTGTAATTTTGTGTGCCATATCAAGTGGGGTTATTTTGCTGTTGGTTTGTGGATTTGTTTGTTTGAGGATGTTTCTGTTTGTTTTATTCCAAGGATTCATTCATTTCAATCACATAGAGTCCTTGGGAAAAAATTGAAATCAGGATATGTGTTTTCCTCATGAGAAAGAAAGTCTCTCCTCACTGAAAGTGCATGTTAGGCATAGGTTAATACTCTCTTGGTTCAGGGGTCACTTTTTCAGAGGCAGTTGTTCAGAGATTAGATCATCATAGCAGAACTCCAGTCTTCCTTCCCTGAGCTAATTATTGGACTGGGAAACCTATGGATATCATAGAAATGGTGAAAAAAACCATGAAACATAACGAGGAATGCAGTGTCTTCATGTTTACATAGCTCAGGCCTGCTGTGGTGATGCCAACTTTCATCTTGTGAGAATTGTGCTGAGTTTATACCTGGGACACAGGGCTTTTCTCACTAAGCTAATTGCTGTTCCCAAGTTTGCTCTTGTTATCTCTCCTTTATTCTGTATTCCATGATTTTTATCCTCTTAATTGTTACTCCCAGGTAGTAGAATTGGGCACACTGAATTGGATATGCCTCACCTCACCTGTGAGCCACCGGTTGGTTAGTGAAACATTTTCTCACTCTTTTAGTGGGAAAAGTGGTTTTCAATCTTTTCTGGGAGGATGGAGAAAATTCAGCCTGATTGGCCCATATCTTAGGGAGTGTTCTGATCTTAGAGCTGTCATGTAAAAATATTGGCTGCATAAGCAACCTTTTCTACGTTTTATGAAAGAAAACCTCATTAGTTTAGAGAAATGACTGAGAAATTATTTAGAAGTTTATGAATAAAACTATGAAGTAATAGGAGATTTTTTTGGTTTTCCAAATAGAAATATGTAGGCTACATAAAACATGCAGTTATCCTTAGTGGAATGGACTAAATCTAAGACAGAGCCTGTTCTAACTTGATTATTTCAGATGAATCTCCATTCATACCTGACTCTTATTCTGAGACATGTGACACTGCCTGGTGTATAGTATATGCCCAGATCCCTTTGCAAAGTCTGTGTGAAAATACTGTGAAAAGTTAGTACATTCACTCGGAAACAGAGAAAAAGAAGCGGTAGAGAAGTGAACTAAAATACCCTAAGCTACATGAATGTACTGGTCTATTGGCTATTCTAAGAAAAAGTGTTTAGAAAAGCAGGTTATAGGGATGTGTTAATTTGTCACAATATATGTTAGAGTCATTATAGGGGAAAGTTAGGGGATTTTATGATTGGAAGTAAAAGTAATGTGCATCTGTGGAGAGGAGAGAAAGCAATATTGTTAGGTACAGATGGCTAGTAAATATGCTCAAATGTAATAAGATGTTATCTTAGTGCAGTGCTGTGTCCATTCCTAGTAGATCACCAGCATAGACTATGAATAGTAAAAAATGCTAGAGGCAATCTGTCGCCTGTAGCTAGGGTCAAAGTCTGCTGAGGTACACTTTTTATGGTTACTTTGAAGTTAGGTTGTATACAGTACTGGAGAAAAAATTGACCCTTAATATTTAAGGCTTTGAATTGATGAATGCATGTATTCAAAAGTTGCCTTACTGAATTCAGTTGTATATGTGCAGATGCAGGTGTATATGGTAGCATGTCTTCTTGCAGAATTTGAATCCAATCAATCCTTTTTTTTTTTGTTATATTAAAAAATATGCTATAGAAGAATGCCATGTCAGACACTCAGAAGTCGGGTTCCTTATTCAGCTGGTATGCAGTTAAGTCTGTATGTGTGGCAGTCTAGTCTTTATAGAACCTTTTATTTTCTTGAACTGCCTGCTTATATTTTTTTCCTGTCCACCACCACATCTAGTTTGAAGAGTACGCAGCATGTGGGAAGGATGGATGTTACTCGCTGTGTGTTCCTGTGAGATAAAGTCTCTGCATTATCCACTGGACGTCAACAAAGATTCATTCTAAATAAATAATGAATGCTCATCTTGGCTTTGTTCATCACATTCTATCTATTGCATCCCTTAAGGATGGATATGTGCTTTCAGTTGTATTACAGATACATTCCACTGTAGCTGTGGATAAAAGTTAATTGTTGTGGGTCCAAAGAATCCTAGTTTATTCCTCGTTTGTCCCTACATATGTTTTGAAATGCTCCCTGAATGAGGCAAAGGCAGGAAAACTGGCATGTGGTTATGTAAACAGAGATCTGATTCTTACCATCTTTAAATATAGTGCCTTCATTTGTGTCTGTGAGCTGTGCCCTTGGTAGCATTATGGACAATGCAGCAGGGAATAGTAATGTACAAGATCTGCTGGATTTCACTGATTTAGAGGGCAAAACCTGCCACAGAATATCCCAAGTTAATCTGGAGTATATCTTCACCATATGTGAGGTGGGATGCTGGCCAGTATCTCCTGATTAAATTCTCCATTCAACATCAGAAAAAAAAGTCCTCATTGCATACAATATGCATACAGAAAGAAGGTAGGAGAATATTAATTATGAGCTAGTAATAAGTAGTAAATGTGTTGTAGACGCTAGTAATGAAATCTGGTAATGATCTTAGCATGTAGGAATGTCAAATTTTGTTGCAAAATGAAAGATTTCCATGGAAATACATCAAGAATATATAGCAAAGTAGGGGTTTAACACTGTGTTTCTGTAGATTTAAAAAATAATAATAGAAAAATCAACCTTCAAGAACTTTAATGGAGTAGCAGAGTTTTCTTGTATCACAGCAGCAGGGCATTTTTGTGCAAAAAATTTTATGGCTCTTTGGGGGTTTTGAATTTTTATGTTTTGTGTGGGTGGTTTTTTTGGTGAGGTTTTTTTATTTTATTTTATTTTATTTTATTTTTAATTGAAGTATTCTGAAAGTAGCAAACAAAGCATCTGCTTCAGAACAGGAACCACAATCAGCCAGAATAGAACATGACATAATCAGCCTGAAGTAGCAAAGTCGCAGAAAATCAAGAAGTGAGAAGACATGCAAGATGAATTAGAGTTATTGCTATGTTGTTCTGGTAGAACTTTAATAAAATAGATTATTTTTTTCTCCATTAAAGTTATGAAATTATGATATTTTCTGCATCCACAGTCATAGTGACGACAAAAATATTTTCTTTCAAGGCTCTTGGCTATGTTGAATGATTTTACAATTCTTGTAAATCCCTATAAGCCAGATCTCCATCAGACAGATGATATTCTGAACCAAACTATTTCAAGTTATAGAGTAATATGGTTAAATGAGTCAACAACAACAAAATCAATATGAACTATTATTTGAGTTACTTTGGCTATAATGATTCCCATTTGGACAGAAGCCTTACTTAAGTAGGTAGGACAAACTGGGGTTTGAAATCAGTGGTTTAGGGTTGGATTTTTTATTGTTAGTATTTTACATTAAAGCCAAGGCAAAATATAATCCTATTAAAGTCCATGGCATTTTCTATAGGTTGATGCCTCATTTCTTCTTGCCAGTTTAAATGGTAAGAGTGAGGAGTCTGCTATAACATATTTACTGAAAATGGATGCAATTCCTTCATTGTTGTATTCTTCATTTTCTTCCCCCTTTGTAATTTTTTTTATTTAAACTTGATATAGTTCTTTTTAGAAAGAGTGGGAATGAAAAATGTGAAAACATTTGCATACAATTTTTCTCTTGAATTTAGGGTTTCTCCAAACGGGGTAATACCTACTTTGGGATGATTATATTCATGTATTATCCTTAATATATCCTTAATATATTAACTTACTATAAAGCTGTGACTCAGTGCTGTGGTAGATGTGGCAAGATGGTGTGGTTGTCAAGTGGTTGCTTGGCCACAGCAAGACTGATTTAAGTAGATCAATCAAATTAAAACCCAAGCACTGCTTTGGGCAGGGGGAGTTGGACTAGACAGTCTGCAGAATTCCCCTCCAACCTCATCTCTGCTGTGAATTGGGAATAATGCAGTTCATAGTATCATAAAACATTCTGGGTTGGAAAGAACCTGAAGATCATCCAGTTCCAACCCCCTGCCATGGGCAGGGATGCCTCATACTAGATGATGTCAACCAAGGCCCTGTCCAACTCTGAACACTGCCAGGGATGGAGCATTTACCACTTCTCAGGGCAACCTGTGCCAGCACCTCAACCCCCTCACAGCAAAGAATTTCTTTGTAATATCTAACCTGAACTTCCCCTGTTTAAGGTTATACCCATCACCCCTTATCATATTGCTCCAGTCCCTGATGAAGAGTCCCTCTCCAGCACCCTTCTTTGAGGACCAATGTCATTTTATTTATTTGTAGATTTTTGACTGAATTATATTAGTTGTGTATTTTTGATATGCTACAGTATATTTCAAAGAATGAGAATGCTTTTTGAAATTCAGAAGGCCTTATTTTTCCCCCATGGTTCACTTAACTTGGCTATTTGTATATGAATCCTGTGTGAATAGGACCATTCTTATTTGATGATAGTTCTTAACATCCAGTTTGATGAACTGAAGCTGACAGTGGAAAAATACCATCTCTGAAGTTGTTGCAGAGATTTTTGGTCATGAAAAGAGGACTTTTAGAAAGGACTGCAAGATTTCTTCTACATTTTAGTTATTTATTTCTTAAGGTTGTTGTCTGGAAGATGCCTTTTTGATGTACTTTCATTTTCAGGGCCGATCTGTATGAGGAAACTGAAAAATTATGTAATGTGTAGTAGAACTAGCATGTTCCAAAAACCAGTCATATGGTCTGCATACAGGCCTTTTAAAACTAGTAGAGTGAAAACAATGCATATTAAAATATAGTCTACTGACTATACTACAAAAATATAGTATATAGACCCCAGCATCCCTATATGCCCCCTTCAGATACCGGAAGGCTGCTATGAGGTCTCCACACAGCCTTCTCTTCTCCAGGCTGAACAGCCCCAGCTTTCTCAGCCGATCTTCTTATGGCAGGTGCTCCAGTCCCCTGATCATCCTCATGGCCTCCTCTGGACTTGTTCCAACAGTTCCATGTCCTTTTTATGTTGAGGACACCAGAACTGTACACAATACTCCAAGTGAGGTCTCACAAGAGCAGAATAAAGGGGCAGGATCACCTCCTTTGACCTGCTGGTCACGCTCTTTTTGACGCA
The DNA here is from genome assembly GCF_033783945.1 of Neopsephotus bourkii. NCBI lineage: Eukaryota > Metazoa > Chordata > Aves > Psittaciformes > Psittacidae > Neopsephotus > Neopsephotus bourkii. Next base: position 2,500,470 of record NW_026901771.1, on the reverse strand, counting down.
TCATCCTTCTGGGTGTCCAGAACTTCCTCCTCGTACTCAGTCTGGTAATCTGACTCACCATCTGCCACCGGTGCCTTCATGAGCTCGATCCGGGACACGATTTCTGCCAGGTCTGTGAAGGAGGTGGTGGGACAGGTCTCGTTATTAGTTTTGGTTTTGCGAGTCTCTTGCCTGTCTCTCAGCATCTTGTCAAGGACTCCACTCCTGCACCAGACATTAAACACAGTTTTCCCGTGCTGATATCCCACCTCACAGATCTCATCGAACTTGCCGAAGTCCAGCGTGCCGTAGCGGTTGATGGGCGGGCGGATGTACTCGCAGTAGTCGCTGTTTTTCACCGTCTCCAGCTGCCACATGCAGCACACGTACGCCAGGCGTGTCTGGATCTCGGCCATGTTCAGCACCTTGACTTTCTCAGCCAGTGGATTCCACCTCTTCCAGAGCAGCCACCAGCCAGACAAGCAGTCACCATAGTTGGTGAAGTCAGTCTCATCCCGGCTCCCCACATCAATGGCAATCACCACCTTTGCACCTGTGGACCGTGCAACATGAGCTGGGATGTTGTTGATGTAGCCTCAATCCATCAAGAGGTGCCCATCCTTCGGGTCACAGAAAGGAGGCATATACCCAGAGAGGGACATGCTGGCACAGATGTATCTCCACAGAGAGCCATCTGTGTGGACCCGCATTGCTGAGGCTGTGATGTCCGTTGTGATGGCAAAGTAAGGAATCCACAGGTCCTTTATCTGCTTATATTTGAAGATATTGTTGATGCTGTTGTTAAAAGATGCTCCTGAAAACATAGAGGTTATTGGATACGTCAAGTCCAGAATAGTCTTAAACACGGAGTTCATAACCATGGCCCACTGCCTGGCTTTGATCCTCATCTGATTATAGCTACGCTCTTTGGCGTACAAGGCACTCATGAAGGCATCAGTAGATGTTCCTCCGATCATATCCACAGGGATGCCAGCTTCAGTCAGTGCTCTGAACACTCCCACTTGGGAGCAGCCCCTTGCTCCTCCACCACCAAGCACCAGTGCAATGGCATTCCCAGTCAGAACACGAGCCAGGTGGGAAAAGTCGGAGTGATGGTCAGGAGGTTTCTGGCATATGCGTTAGTACGTCTTTATCAGCTTGGTCAGGCTTCTTCTGGAAAAGACTCTATGTGGACAATGGAGATGAAGATGGACAGAACACCAGCTCCGCATGTTGAGCCATTCCACAGTTCGGGAAGGGAGAGGCCCATCCTCCTTATGAATCAGGATCAGTTGCTTCTGGCCTCGGACTGCAGTGTTCTCCAGCATCCTTTCCAGCTCTCCAACAGTTGGCTCCTGGTCTCCCAGCCCCACAATCAGGATGCAGTCAGCCTGCCGGATGCAGCGCTGGGTCCAGGGCGTAAGGGTGCTGTCTGCCTGATAGAGCACAATGCGGTGGATGTCTTCCTGTTGTCCCAGCCAGCTGGTTAGTCTGTATTCATGGATACTGTCCAGTGCAGCAGCACCAAGTCGCTGTTTGATGTTATCACTGGTGAGCAGCAAAGCAGGACCCACAGCGCTGAGAGCGTGGTTGAGCTCCAGAGTAAAAGCTGTCAGTGGCACATCTTCAGGCACTGGCATAATTGCCACGGTGGAGGGATTGCTGGCAGGATTCCCAGCATCCCACTTGCTGCCCGAGCTGTGATATCCAAGATAATGCGGTCGCAGCCAAGTGTGGTTCTTGGTGTGGCCCACACTGTGGTGAAGAGGATATCCCCATTTGTTAGGCAGATGGACTTTGCCCTGGACTGGATGGAGGTTGAGGCTGGGCGAGCTGTCTACAGGCAGGGAGACAAGTCAGACAGCACGTACATTGTGCTGAACGGTCGCCTTCGCTCAGTCATTCGGGTGGATGATGGCAAAAAGCACCTGACAGCTGAATATGGCCGAGGAGACCTCATTGGGGTGGTAGAGTCATTAACCAACCAACCCAGAGCCACCACAGTACATGCCGTCAGAGATTCTGAACTTGCCAAACTCCCTGAGGGAGCACTGGTATCAACCAAGCGCAAATTCCCCCAGGTTGTGACTAGACTTATTCACTTGCTGGGCAAGAAGATTCTTGGCAGTCTTCAGCAGGGAGGTCATCCCCTTGGTGAAGATAATAAGCTTATGAGAAATACCCTGCTGAAGCAAACCAATGGTCCATATCTCCCAGCAGTCAGTCTCTGACAGTGGCAATAGAATATGTCATTGAGGGGAGAGTAGTAAGTTGGATCACTTTCTATAGACCATTCCCTTTCTAATGTCCCATCATCCACCACCACTTCATTAGAGACATCAGAGTGTATTCATAGCCAGTCCTTTTATAATCCATTTCAGTAATGTCCATGAATTTGTCTAATGCCTTTTTGAACTTGCTGATACTGTTAGCCTTCACAGTGGCAAGTTTCATTACCGGTTGTTGTATAAGGAAGTTTTGGTTTTGGTGTTTTGGTTGTTTTTTTTTTTTTCCTGTTTTAAACTTTTTTTTCATTTGTTTTGAGTTACTCTGTGGTTTAGCTGAATAACAGTTCCATGTTTAGCTTACCCACTCTTTTGATGGTGAAAATCTCAGTCATATCCCCTCACAGCCTTCTCCTCTCCAAACTGATGTTTTGGCAGTTCTAGTCTTTCCTGATAAGGCTTGTGTCTGACACCCTGAGCATTGGTTGCCTTCTCTGTGTCAGCTTTGACTTGACTACTACAGATACAGAGACTAGAGCTTCATAGTACTCAAGTAATGGTCTCACAGAGGTTTTATATAGCAGCAAAACAGTGCCCTCTGTTTTTTTCTTTATGCTCTTCCTGATGAAATATGTCCAATATTACTTGGCTTTTTGGGTTTCTGCTGCACATTAAACCATAGATTTCAGAGGAATGCCAACAATGCCCACAAAATCACTTTCCTGAAGTGTAAATGCTATTTCCAAATTCAGCATTATGGAAACCTAATGAAGAGCTGTGAGTTTTTTCCTTTAGGTTCTTGATCTTACATCTGTCCACAGTGAATCTCATTTATCACCTTCTTGCACAGTTACTCAGGCTGATGAGGTCTTTCAGGAGTTAATACCCATCAGCAGTGAATTTCACTATGCAAAGGCGCTTGCTATCAGCTATGAACTTAGAGATTTCAGTGTTCACTGCCTCTTACAAATAATTAAAAATGATGAATAAAAGTGGTCCAAGCACTTCTCCATGGAGTACCTGACTTTCTGAATTTTCCTTATGGTAATTTAATCTGTTAAACCCTATCCTTTATTTTCTGTTATCTAACCAGCTTTCAGTCCACCAAAAAACCTTTTTTTCACTCCCATGACAACTTTATTTTTTTAATAATGTTGCTGTGGAATGTTACAGGAAGGCTTTTGGAATAATTATATGTATTCTCTTACATATGCGTATTCTCTTACTTACATAAATTGTTACATACAGTCCTCTGTATCAGGGACCGTAGTAATAGGGCAAGGGGTAATGGGTTTAAATTGAAGCAGGGGAAGTTCAGATTAGATATAAGGAAAAGTTCTTTACTGTGAAGGTGGTGAGGCATTGGCACAGGCTGCCCAGGGAAGTTCTGAATGCTCTGTTGTTGACACTGTTCAAGGTCAGGTTGGACAGAGCCTTCAGCAGTCTGGTCTAGTGATAGGTGTCCCTGCCCATGGCAGGGGGTTGGAACCAGATGACCTTAGGGTCCTTTCCAGCCCAAGCCATTCTGTGATTCTATTCATATTCTCTTTATTTACATGCATGCTGACAGCTTCATAGAGTTGGAGAAGTTAGAGAGGATTTGCTATTGTAGAAGCTCTGCTGGCTTCTGTAAATGTCTTTATCCCCATGCTCCATTAGTCTTTATTATACCATCTTGCGGGGGACAGCAATCAACCTTCCCAGCTTATAGCTCCAGAGTAGATGTTTTTTCCTATGACTGTTTCATAGAATCATAGAATAGTTAGGGTTGGAAAGGAACATAAGATCATCTAAGCTTTATACAGAATAAAAGAGCTGCTTATGGATGTATTAACCTGGGGTTTTGGGGGTTGGTGGCTCTTTTTTCTTAGATACTTTTTAGGATATCCTGTGAAGATGCTCAGAAGCCTTGGTTCCTAATGTAGGTTAAGGGTTACATGGAATCTGTGGCTTGGGTTTGAAATTTTGTAAAGTTTTAATGAAGCTAGGTTTTTACAAAAAATATTCCTTTTACAAAATGAAAATTTAACTAATAAGAAAACAATACAGGAGGGGTACATTTTTTTTTTCCAGGTTGAAAGCCTACTGATACTTTGTCCTCTTTCCATCTTTTGTGAGCAGGCAACAGTCTTAATTCCAGGCGCAAATGAGGGATGTCATCGTCTTAAAGCCATACAATACATGGCAGCTTATCTTTGTAAGCACCCATTTTCACCACTGCAACCTTGGTGAAAGCTGTAATCATTGGCATTTCTTAATTTCCTGTATAGCTGAGTAAAAGGCTATATAGGTTTCAGTCAACATTCATCCTGTAGCTGGTAAACCGATCAGTTACTTGCTTCAATGGGGTTTTTGCATGTGACATGCTGGTCACAGTTTGGATGTAGATTTTACATCCAGAGTCACAGGCTTAGACTATAGAGGTCAGTTTTAGCAAATAGACATCTAAAAATAATTAGCTAAGTAGGTAAGTTTTGTTGTCTGATAAACAGAGTAGATGTAAAACACTAATAGAAAAGTTACAAATTTTAAGTTTATGCAAATGGCAGGGGCAGATTTGACTATAAGCCCTATTACTTAATTGATTTGGTTTAAGATTAAGTTTAGTCCTGTATTTTTGAAGCTATTTAGGCAATAAAAAAAAATCACTTTGAAAAAATGGTCCTTGCGGTCTAATATAAAACTGACATAGGAAAAAAAAAAAACCCAAACCTCTTCTGCTGAAAGGTTGTGTTATAAACCATGTGAAAATTATAGTGGATAGTATATATTATACTACTGAGATTTTCTTTTCTCAGTTAATGACATATATCATGGCATAGAATCATAGAATGGTTTGGGTTGGAAAGGACCTTAAGAGCATCCACTTCCAGCCCCTTCCCATGGGCAGGGATGTCTCACGCTAGACCAGGTTGCCTAAGGCTCTGCCCAACCAGGCCTTAAACACTGCCGGGGTGGAGCATTTACCACTTCTCTGGGCACCCTGTGCCAGTGCCTCGGCACCCTCACAGTAAAGAACTTTTTCCTTATACCTAACTTGAACTTGCCCTGGTTTAGTTTATACCCATCACCCCTTGTCCTATTGCTCAAGGCCCTGATGATGAGTCCCTCTTTAGCACCCTCGTAGGCCCCGCTCAGGCACTGGAAGGCTGCTATGAGGTCTCCATGCAGCCTTCTCTTCTCCAGGCTGAACAGCCCCAACTTTCTCAGCCTGTCTCCATACGGGAGGTGCTCCAGCCCCTGATCATCCTCATGGCCCTCCTTAATATCTGAGTAAGATAAGTGTCTGGGAAAGAGATTGTTATTTTCTGTACAGCATATTAAAGTGTTCTGTGGTAGAATACTAGTAAGCCCAAATAATCAATTTCCTATATTCATATAGGTAAACTGGTTGTGTGAAGGTTACTTTAACGATATATATATATATATAGATATATGCAATTCACCGCAAGAATATTTGCTTACAATGGTTTAAAAGAAAATTTGAAAGAGAATAACAAAGCTGAACAAAAATTAGTGCTGAAATTGTTGCGGCATTTCTAACTGCTCTGTTTCAAAGTTATTTCACACACTGCACATAGACTTGTTTGTCATAGGGAGCACAGGCTGCCCCTAGAGACTGCATGCTAGCAGAGGAGGCATAGAAGAAAGCTGGATAACGTGGAGAAAAGCAGCCCTGGCTCCATCTGCTGTCTGCTTTTTCTCTCCTTTTTTTTCTTCCTTAGGCCATCCAGGGTAGGGAGGTCCCGTGAACACAAATTGATGTTTTAGGATCCTTTTTCTCCTTTGACTTGTTGAGATGGTTTAATTTTGGAAAAAAACCTGCTTTGCCATGTGTTTTCTGCTGACCATTGGTAGTTTTGGTCTACATTGTTCTTACCAGACACAACTCAGATTAAGTAGGAACGAATTTTTTCTTGTCACCCTCGAATCAAGTTGATTTTGTGGCTTTCCCCTCTTCTTGATCTGTATTAGTGAATGCTCTAAGGAAGCACAGGTGCAGTTCTAGAATCGTTCCTAATTCTTAGATGTATGCTCATATCCACTTCAAGTGTTAGCTTGTCATGTCATTTCCTCACAGTACTTGGAAATAGAAAGGCTATTGGACCAAGACTAAGGAGAAGAGTCTGAGGGCCTGAAGTGTTACAGCTTGTCCCTGTTCTTCTCTTTGATCTTCAGAACCATTTTGGAGGCTGCTCTCATTTGCGCCAAAATCTCAACCAGAAAGGCATCTTTTTCTGCCTTAATTGTGTACCCTGTAGCTTGGCTCTCCAGCCACACTGTATTTGTCCTTTATTTAAAGTCTTAATAAATTTAAATGTTTTACTTCAAAATTGTCATTTACTTGGATGTTAAATAGTCTTCAACATTGATTGATTGATTGATTGATTGATTGATTCTACAAACAGCAGAATTTTCCATTCCCAAGAACTTTGCAACTGGAATTACTGGAAATACTCAAATTTAGAAGATGGCTGCGAAACATAAATAACACTTTTGAGTCAGTCCTAGAGTTTGGGAGTTTTGGCTCTACTTCTAAACCATTGTTTTGTCTCAGTAACTGCACTCAATTAAAATTTCCAAACGAAAAATCTGACTGGAGATTGCAAAAATACCAAAATACAAAGCCTATGCTAAATACATATGGGCAAGAGTGCAAGTAAGACTTTAAACTCACTGATCTTTGCATTCTTAGCTCTAAAAAGTAGTGATGGAAGCTCGAGTCCTGGCTAAACATCAGAAACAAATACTGTGCCTGGGATTGCTAGAAGTTCAAACTTTCTTAGAGAGGATTTCTAAAAATTAATAATAAAAAAGATCATTTTTGCAATACATTTTTGTTTGGGGTTTTTCTTCCGGAAAAGGAAGATCTATTCCCAAGAACCCAGAAATCTCAAACGTAACAGGAAATTAGTAATGCAAGTTAGGCCAGACATTCAGCACACTGGAAAATACTACAGTTTGTATTTCCCTATGTGCTTGTGGCATGAGAGGCAAAACCATTTTAATAGTATATAAGTTGAGTTCCAGCTTAGATGTCAAATAAAAAGGTATATTTGGTTGATCCTGCCACATGACAAGGTGGTAAAAAACCTCAAACCAAACTAAGCCAGAAACACAATTGTGGAAATCTTTGACAAATATCTCCATTGACATAAGAAGTTAATGACTTTTCTACAGCTTGCTGAAGTAGCACGTTTCTGGATTTCTGCAATCTAGAAACTAATAATTAGACATTCTTTTAACAACATCCACTATCAGCAATAATTAAGATTGGAGATCAGTAAGATTTCTTTTAAGGAGGTGGTTATGTGCTGAAAAACATACATTTGGTTGTTCCCAAGCTACTTCGGAATATCGGTTCAAGTGTTTCCAGCTGTACTGGAAGAGTTGGAGTGATACAGCTGTAGGAATCATCAGCTGCCTTTTACTCAACAGGTCTGCAAATAAGTAATCCCATTTGTTGAAGTTGTTCCGTAGAGACTGCTGAACGCTTTAGTGGACACAGTTCATGAGCCAGATCCTTTCAAGGAATAAAAAGATATTTTAAAAAGTTAAATTTTATTCAGTTCAAAGTACTTCCCCTGCAATCCTAACCATGTGCTAAAAAAAAAAAAAAAGTCAATCCTCAAGTTCAATATTCTATTAAATGGTATAAATCAGTAATATTATACAAAAGAAATATATTGTTAGCCAATTTTCAGTAAGCAGTCACACACAAAATGAATCAGTTAATTTGGAGGTGTCTTTGTATATTCTACTTTAGTTATTTCCAGTTTTTTTCTTATGTTAGTGTTCTCCCTCATCAGATTTTTCTTCATAAGAATCAGGCAGGTCTCATGTTGGTCAGAACCTCTGGGTTAAGGTAAATTAACATGTTGCTTGAGGTGGTCTTGAAACTCAAGAATGTGTTGCATCATCCTCAATTCATTTATTCCTCAATATATCTATGCAAAAGTTAGAATTAAAAGTATAGTATTACACACAGATGTTAAGAAAGTGTGAGTGGTTCAGTTGCTTATTTTGAGAGCATTTCTGGCATCTTTGGTTTTTTAATTTTTATTGAGGATTTTTACCTCATAGACTCAATTCATTTTATTTCTTGTTTTGATCTCTTCTCCTGGATGTGTTCTCTTTCTGTTGAAGCTCTTCTGTGGAGGCTAAGGTTATTTGTGGCAGTGTTTTCAAAGCATATTATGTGTCTGTCTTCTATTTCTAGTTCAGCTGCATATTGCGTATTGAGGTTATCTTTCATTATACAATATAAGCAATATGTATCAGTAGTATGTTGGCATATGCATTGCAATCTACTTTGTTACAACAAAACCATTTAAAATATCACTAAGGACCATATCTAGAAATTGACATGAGTGAGACTTGCCCCTATTCAAAATAATATACAACTGTATCAAGAGAACCGTGACCAGCAGGATGAAGGAGGTGATCCTGCCCCTCTATTCTGCTCTTGTGAGACCCCATTTGGAACACTGTGTGCGTTGCTCATGTCCTCAACATAAGAAGGTTATGGAGCTATTGGAGCAACTCCAGAGGCCATGAGGATGATCAGGGCTGGAGCACCTCCCATATGGAGACAGGCTGAGAAGGTTGGGACTGTTCAGCCTGGAGAAGAGAAGCTGTGTGGAGACCTCAGAGCAGCTTCCAGTGCCTGAGCGGGGCCTACGAGGGTGCTGAAGGGGGACTCACCATCAGTGCCTTGAGCAATAGGACAAGGGGTAATGGGTATAAACTAAACCAGGGCAAGTTCAGGTTAGATATAAGGAAAAAGTTCTTTACTGTGAGGGTGCTGAGGCACTTGAAGGGGTTGGCTGTGGAGGTGAATGCTCCACTCCTGGCAGTGTTCAAGGCCTGGTTGGATTGAGTCTTGGTGACATGGTTTAGTGGGAGGTGTCCCTGCCCATGGTAGGAGGTTGGAACTGGATGATCTTAGGTCCTTTCCAACCCAAATCATTCTGTGATTCTGTTAATATTTTTCTTGAAATTCATTGCAAGTTGTACAACATATAGCAAAGTATAAGTGCCTTTATGCGTACATGCTGTTATGTGTGGATGCAGCTTAATCACTTTGCTCATTTATTCTGTTTCAGACGGTTCGCCATGGCTTTCCTTACCTACCCACTGCCTTAGCTTTTGATCCAGTGCAGAAAATCCTGGCAATTGGAACAAGGACAGGAGCCATACGAATGTATCCTTTCTCATTCAGAGTTTGCACCATTTCTATGTATTTGTAATACATTGACATGAATCATCTTCTAAAAGCACTCAGGTAAGGTTACAGTTTATACTGTTATGTTCTACCTCACTTTGCTTTACTAGATGGACTGGAAAAGGATGTGCTGTTGAGGAATAACCATTAGGTCCTTCAGGTGTCCAAAGAAAAATTTTTGCTTGAGTTTTTGGCATATGGTTTTGGCATGTATTGCTAATATAAAGCAGAATTAATTTTGAGTTTCAGCCTGAAAAGTAGACGCTCTTCAATGCGTAAAGGTAGACTACAAAGTGGTGATGAGCAAGTTGTGAATGTTGTGCTAGCAATAAATAAATAGGCTAGCTGCATCACAGCAATGAACTGTGGACATCTTCATTCTCGATATCTAGGTATGAGATACTCTTCAGTCTCTTCCAAGTGAATGGTGTCAAATAAGTGATTTTAGGGCAGAATCATCATTAGAGAAGAGAATGCCTGTTCCTTTTCATTAATTATAAAGGTACATCAGTGCCAGCACTTCATGTATTTTTTTATATAGTAGAATTTTAAGTTGGAAGTCTACACAGAATTAATTGAATATAAATGTAATGAAAAATCTGAAAACTTTGATTAAAAAATCTGAGAGTATTTAAATGTGTGTTTCAAAATGTTTCTCTGCATCATTTTCTTAGTTTGGCATGGTTCAAATGTATTCAAATTTAGTGAAAATAGGCGGGGGGGAAAGAAGAAAGGGGGGAAAAAGGAAGAAAGAACATTCAGGAAGGTTTAAAAGTTACAGGATATGGAAGCAATTAAGCAATATTTTTTGCAACCTTTTTGTAGCTAAATAAATTCTGGGTATAAAACACCAGTCTAATATTTTCTGGTTCTTTTGCTACCACTGTTCCCGAGGTAACTATAAACCTAATGAACCCAAAGGCAGGTTACAAAGTAAAGAAAATCTCCTCCTGGAGACGTATGTGCTTCATGTAACATGATTAATACTTAATTTCCTCTGGTTTTTGGTGCTCTCGTTCTTGCATTTTTCATAAGCTTTATTTTCTATTTGGTCCGGCACTTCTCACAAGACTCAGCTAAACCTCTAGTTATGTGACAAGCTTTGCTTTGATAGTTCCACTCTTAATATTTACTTGTATGAATTAGATTGAATATATTCTGTTTGATTTCAAAGAGGAAAATCCCCTTGTATTTGTGCACTTCTGGAAGGTGCAGGTGTAGTGGTCATCTTTCCTTCTCCTTGCAAGGTTAGAAAGCCGTAGCTTTGTTTCTGGAAACTTCACTGAGACTGCATATGAGAGAGAGGGTATTGGGAATTTCATGGTAATGTAGATGTAGATGTAGGAAGAAGACTGTTTCTGGCTAGGCATCCTATACCTTTATAATTCCTCCTTTGAGAAAAATGCAGGTACAGAGCCTGAATTAATGCAGATTCATGTAGAATTAAGTTAAACCTGCATGTTCCCTGCCACCGGAATAGAACATGCAGTGGAAAATGAGCTATATGCCTAACCTTACATAAAACTATCTATACATCTTCTATGGAAATGGATTATAAAGGTGAGAAAAAGAAAGAAAAATAATATTTTTTAAATCACCCTTCCCTTTAATATATCCTCTCCAGCAAACCCCTACCTCATTCACAGAAAATTTGCTACCAGTTCTAGCATCTGAATCAAAGAAGAGCATCAAAATTACTAGGGATTTTTTTGTTTTTAAAGAGTTGTCATCTCATAACATAAATGCTTCTCAGCTTGGGCGCACAGAACCTGGTTTGCTTAATTAAGCTGGAAGCTGTGCTTTGAAGACAGAGGGTGCCATAAAAGGAATGACTTATTCATTTTAACTAAGGCTTCTCTACTTGGTTCTGAAAGCTTCACAGAACATCTTGCATTAAAAGCCTAGCTGTGGACTAATAACTGCATTTGTACACAAGGCTGAACAGTGATCAATGAAACAGGCCGAGGACCACAAACAGAACACCAGTCTTGCTGCAACCATCTGTAATTGTTGAAATCAGGCAATAGAATTCAAGTCAAGATGGAACAGGTTAGCATTACATCTGAAAATATTATTAATAATGGATTTTTTTTAAGCAAACTAAAAAAAGTTTGATTTCAATGGCTCTGTGTCTTCCACAGTATCCTATAAAATACAGAGCTGCATGATTTCATTCTGCTATCAGTGTGTTAGGTAACGAAAAGAGAGAATTTGTTTCACACATATGTTCTGTTTAGCTGCTTCTGAGCAGTAGTATGGATGGACTGAAAGGACAAACTACCTTTGCTGTTGTCAGAGAAATACACTGAATTATTCAGTTGTTTGTTTATTGGTAGCACTAAAAGGGCTTTTGTTCGGATCAGACTGTTTTGCTGGGCAACATAAAGGCATAGCAAGGCAGAATTCATTCATATAATGATGTAGACCAAGTTTTCCTGTGACCAGTGTAAGTCATATCATGGTATTGATGCTTCCCTGTCTTTCTAAAAGATTCATAAAGTATTGGTATTTCTATGGGTCACAAGTTAACAGCTCTCAAGAGATAAGCTGTTTCTAAAGAAAATGGAACATGTACCTCTGTGTTGTGAGTTAATGGTCAACATCTCACCTTCAGGTGATCATTTCAAATGATCCTGTAGCAGTACTGAAGCTGACTGTGCTGAACTGGTCTGAAATAGAGTATATTATTCAGAAGTCACCATTAGAGAGTACACAGATAAATGAAAGTTCATTTTGGTCTGACAGTCAATTTGTCTTCTCTTAGATTTCTTTTTCAGGCTGCTTTAGATGCAACTGCTATAGCTTCTATAGCAGTGGGAATTGCTGTTGCTGTGCTCTACTGGTCCTAGTAGTCTCTGTGGGATTCTCAAGGAACTTCAAACAACAGCATAGGTTTTACCTATACTGATGACTGCTGAGTACTGGATCCTCATAGGAACAGCAGTGCTGCAGCCCACAGAATGAGAGTGCACTGCAAATCATTGATGGAAGAGTATCTTCCTATTACCAACACAAGTTAACAAAATCTGCAAGTAAAGGGCAAAATAAGCCCTCTTGAGACAGTTGTTATGCCATCCGGTCATTCTTTTACCTTGTCTTAAACACAGCAGATTTCATTTCCCCTCTAAGAACATTTTTCCTGTTTGAAGTTTGTGTCCAGCTCCCATACCTTTGATCACTGCTCAGATCATTGCTTGATACCACTCTACCTGCACTATCTTTGCTTTAGGCAAGCACATTTAGATGAAGAGGAGCTATGAAATTGAATTCCTTTTCTTATTATCTCCATGTCCTTTCTCCATAGTTCCAGTTCAGAGTGACATTGCACGCAATAAAATGAAGTGTGCAGTCTCTGGTTACTATCAGAGAAGGTTCCATATCACCATACAAGGGAGCAAGAAATGAAGAGACTGTCAGACTTAAGTCTCTCTCTCATTTCAGAGGAAAAGGAGAAGTCTGGGGGTTTGATACATTCTCAATCTGAATAAATAGATTGAAATCAGTGTTGTTAGCAATCACAGAATGGTTTGGGTTGGAAAGGACCGTAAGATCATCTAGTTCCAACCCTCTGCCAAGGGCAGGGATGCATCACCCTAGAGCATGTCACCAAGGCTCTGTCCAACCTGACTTGAACACTGCCAGAGATGAAGCAATGATTACTCCAGTATCAGATCTGAAGAAGTAGCATGTGGCTCTCGGATTTCTATACTGCCATTTATTCAGCGCACAAATGCTTGTTAAAATTCACTTTAGGTGCTTTCTGGAGTCACTGAGTCCTTTCCTTTGGAATTCCATCATTTTAAAGATGTACTTAGCCAGTACAGCCACCTACTTCAAATACAAAAATATATTTTTGTATTGAGGTGCTGATTAGTTGGTAGTCAGCTGCAATAAGAAATTGTCAAAGAGACTCTTCTGCAGCTATTATGGTCTTTGCTTATTAAGAAATGAAAGTTTGCCTTATCCAGTGCAAAGAAAACAACTTACTGGGTCCAGAATGGACTCCACACCAGTGAAAGCTTATTTATCATCAATGGCTTAAATTGGTAATACGTATTTTGACATATTTTAGTGTTGTTTGTTGTAATTCATACATACTCTTTAGACTAAGGGGCTTCATAATGTCATGGATGCAGGTTATGTGGCATGGAAATCCTCCTTTTCACTCTTTGTTGCTTGAGCAAAAAAGTAAGCCACCCACAACTCATGCAACATGAGGTTCTTGTTTTCCTATGAGGCAATACAGTAGCCATTTTATACTGAAACAAAAATATTCTCCCTAGCACATGGAAGTGGAATTGTTGCTCTGCCCCCCCACGTAACTGCATGGCCCAGACACTTTCATTGCTCTGACTGTGGTGCTCATCATGTATTTCTATAAGCAGTCCAATTCACTAACCTGGCAAAATACTTGTTCTTCTTTGCTGTGCGTAGTTGGGACTGGACAGAGAGGGAGATAGAGGAGAAATAGAAATGCTGGCAGTAAGAATTGGCTTGTTTTACAGTGTGAAATTGCATCACAGAATTCAGCTATGGCACAATGCAGTTGTCCATGAAATTTGCTACAAAATGTAGAAGTAGCCTTTCAGGTTTGTGTGGTATGGAAGATAGCCTAGCTTTTGCTTACATGTAAAAACTCTTCTTCTTGCAAAGCTATCTGCAAATCACAAGGCTCTGCCCAAGGAGATTCTGCTTTAGGATCATAGTTGAACTAATTTTTCTGATCTGTTTTATGAATTTCTTTCAGTGCTTTGGTAGCAAGGGTGATCTCTGAACTTCAAATACAGTACAGAAATATTTACTTTAATAGGTATATTTTGTGATAAACAAATGGCTTCAAGATGGCCAAGAATGCCAACAGCACCCCCTGTACTCAGCACTGGTGGGGCTGCACCTCAAATCCTCTGTCAGTTCTGGATACCTCACTACAAGAAGGATACGGAGTTGTGGAGAAGGTCCAGAGAAGAGTAATGAAGCTGGTGAAGGGCCTCGAGCACAAAACTTATGAGGAGCAGCTGAGGGACCTGCGTGTTTTAGTCTGGAGAAGGCTCAGGGGAGACCTTATCGCTCTCTACAATTATCTGACAGGAGGTTACAGTGCAGTGGAGTCAGTCTCTTCTCCCAACTGATAGAACAGGACAAAACAGCCTCAAGTTGCATCAGGAGAGGTTTGGATTGGGTATTAGGAACAATTTCTTCCCTGAAAGGGTTGTCAGGTGCTGGAACAGGCTGCCCAGGGCCATGGATAAGTCACTATCCCTGGAGGTATTTAAAAGACATGTAGATGTGGTGCTTAGGGACATAGTGTAGTGATGGACTTGGTAGTTAATGGTTGGACTTGTTCTTAAGGGTATTTTCCAGCTATATGATTCTATAAGATTATCTCAGCTCTTACTATGAAGCAGACAATATATTTCATTCCAGAGTTACTATCCCGAGTAGAGGAGAAGGTGAAATTTAAACCTACGATAGCTCTGTTGTGCAGCATGGATCCTCAGCAGCTGATGTACACAGACAGACTATATTACTGGGAGGTAAAACTGAGGCTGTTTGTGTGCTGTAGTGAAAAATCAGGCAGAAAACCCAAATAGCACTAGTTAAATCATTGCCTGCAGGGTTCTGAGGAGGCACGGAATTTTGCAGTAGTTAAAGGAAGTAAGGTAAAGAATGTTTGACATCAGGTTGGATGTAATGTAAAACAAGAGAATATAACTTGAGGTTTCGGTCTGTGAGAAGGAGGGTATAACATATAAATATGAAGTGTGACAAATTTACTGTCCCTGGAACTGCTGTCTCTTGATCTAAACAAGGTTTCAGTAGATCTTTATCCTTAAAATAAGCCAACTGTGTTCCATGCTGTTTACTCTATGTGATTTATTGGGCAGATGGAATGGGGGAAGCACAGGCAAGATCATAAGCCCAAAGTTCTGTTGTTTGACTTGGAAGAATCATTGATGCATTTCATCTTTATCTCCTTGTGGAATATAACTGGGATTTTTCCAGAGCACTTGAGTGACTCAGGAACACAAATCTCACCAAGAGCCAGTACTCCTCATATAAGTTCTTTTAAAAATTCCCATGGGAATCAACACGTATGTAGAAGTATATGGATGTATGGATAGCCAAATAAGTTATTGCTGAAATGAATTTATTGTTAGTCAAGAATAAAAAACATCATAAAATGTACAGAAAGAATAAATTATGCCTGTATGATTAAATCTGACAGAACCAGAGTTCGGGGAATTTAAGATCCATGCTGAGATTACCATGCATCTGGTTGTGCGTGCATTCACATATGTATACATATTGAGTCTCTGCCTATATGCATAAATTTGGGTCCATTGGTCTCACAAGCTTCTTTGATGCTTTTGAATTAATCAGGTTAAATATGTTACAGTGAAATGTACTGGGCTTCCCTCACTTTCAGTTGGTGTTTATCCAGGTGGTAAAAAAGGAATCTGACATCTGCAGGCAAATCTACTAAGGAAAAATATATTTTCATGTATTGGGAGATGCACATAAAAATGGCATAGAGGTGGATGGACCTGGCAGCATTTTAATTGGAGCTGATGGCTGCATTTGTGATCACTATCTGAAAAAATGCTTTCTGGATGTTTCTTGCAAGAATTTCATTGAATTTAATAAAACCCCCCAACTTACTGTGATATTGCAGTGATGACTAGTGGTGATAGTCAGCCATTTATAAAGAAGTGATGTGTCTTAATTAAACTTTGTGTGAGCTTTAGAGCTTTCCCTGCCTTTTTTGTTCAAACCTCTGTCATCAACAGAAGTGTTGTCATGCATAGGAGATAAAGCACATCAACTTGCCCTCCTTTCCAGGCTGCTAATGATATCTTTTAGACAAATATCCGTGACCTAAATTTAGCAAACACCCTTAAGCCACAGAAATTTGTAGTCATGCTCTGCACTTACCTATTTATTTTTACTCTTTTCTTCTTTTGCTTTTATTTGGCAAATACTCTTGATGGAGAGAAGATTAACATTTCTTCAAATAACTTAGGAAAATTAATATCTAGCAAGAAGACAAACCTGAAGTACATAAGCACATACTTACATGCACTGGGTGTCTTTTAGCATTGTGAAGAGAGACCTATTTCTGTCTAGCTATAGGCATTCTTTCCATTGTAAAGTCTTGATGACTTCTTCAAGTCAAGTGCCTTTCTTGCCCACTTCTTTATGGAGGGAGGGCATGGACAAAAGGGAGCTGTGGAGTGTTCGATACCCATCATGAGATAGAAAGGAAAGGCTATAATGACTGAATAATTTTCTCTACAGTGGCAATAACAGTGTAAAAGATCTTTCAAAGTTTCTGGAACCAAAGAAATCTGGCTGTGAGGATTTTCTGCAGCAAGGAGCATGTACCCCATGTTGGTGGTTCAGTATGAGATAGACATAATCACACACTTTCAGCCAAAAGCTTAGGTATAGGTATAGGACATGCATAATTTTTCCAGAGGTCTAAAAAATGGTGAGATAGACAAAACAGAATCTATGGTCTCATTCAGGAGAGGGGAGGGAATGGTCACTTTGAGGAGGTACTTTTCCCCCATCCATAACCAGCTCAATCTCTCCTTCTCTAGCTGTGACCTAGTTTCACTCCAGTTCTCATAGTTCTTGTGTTTCTATTCCTCAGCCCTGATCTGTCTTTTTTTTAGTGGCAGCAAACAAGCAATATTCTTTCAATGTTCACCTTTCTCCTGACCTGTGCAAAGTGGCCTCTGAATGACATATCTTTCTAATGAATCTCTTCAAGTCAGGAAATGAGATGTTTCCTGGGTGCTTCAGATATGACATTCAAAGCCACACATGAGTACAGAAGGAAGAATCAAAAAAAGAGCATCACAGAAGAAACCAAGTTTGTCCAAAAGAGATTGTGGATCATTAGGTGGCATCAAAGAATGTAAGCATAGTCTCAACAGCATCCAGGGGGAGCAGAGGAAGGAGAAATAACCCAGAAATTTTTGGAGCCTGTTGCTTTTTAGTGTTGTTGTGGAGATCAAAGGTAGTTTAGAAAAGTATACGTAGAAGCCATCACCACTTAAGCACATTTCTACCAACCCACTCAAACCTGTTCTGGACATATATTAAGTTCATAGCCCTCCTCAATCATGTACATGAGTGCCATCCTCAGTGCCTACATCATTTGGAGAATGTAGAAGGTAGTACTTCAAAAAGAACTGATCCTTAGTATTCCCTGTCTGAATGGAAAGGCTGCCCTGAGTCCTTCCAGAGGTTTTACAGGGGACAGCAGGCACCTAAGATTGAGAACTGTGAACATTAATCCCCAGTCTCTTTCATAACCTCTTGCACTCAAGACAAGCACTTTTGACTTCATGCCCACGTGTCCTAAGGGTCAGTTTAACCAGAAGTGGATTCCATCATTAAGGTGTATTATGAGCCACCAGCATCTCTTCTGGTGTAGACAAGCACTCAAATGGTGTTAAAGATGTACCTGATGGTAAATAAGGCATTAGTCTTCATCAGCTCTTAGGCCAAAGTTAGGTAAGGCACAAGCATCATGCCTTCTAGTGAAGCTTGTTAAGATACTTGTGAGTCTATACTGACGGCCCTTCAAGACTTGCATAGCAGGAAGTGATAGTCATGAGGTTTAGGTAGTTACAGTAATCCTGAAATGTGGCTTCCGCTTCATAATTCATGCACTCACAGAGATCAAAGACTTGGAAGATTTTGTTGGTGTCTCCTGCTATTACTGTTTGAAGGAAGATAGTTTGAAGGATAATGTCTGAGGCAGTCAATCATCACTACTGGTGGACTTACTCATTGCAAACTGGCTACTGAGTTGGAGTTGCGGGGCTTCACAGGGTGATTGACACTCTTGAAATCAGGCATGGACTTCCAAGACTACGTGAAAGGGTGATGGTCATAGTAGTAGCTTACAGCAGAGGGGCTCTACAACTCTGCTCTACAGCTGAAAATTTTCCACCAACTGCTGATGGTTTCCCATCTAGAAGATAATGCTGCCACAGAAATCCAAGCTTGTTTTGTGGGACCAGAGCCTCCAGTCAAACATACGTAAAGCAATCATGGTGGCAAGGATTACCAAAAAATCATTCTGCCTGTCTTCTTCCACAGAAAAAGAGGTCCAGGAGGATGGGCTTATTAAAATATACTTCCAACATAGCTTCTGCAGATGCAAGGTTAAATCACATTCTTCTTCTGGAGCATCTCACCAAGTATGTTTCCATGGGGAGGCAGGCCAGGAAGCAGGCACCATCATGCCATTTAGAAATGGTACAAGCAGGTACAAGAGAATTAGAAAAAAGAAAGACCTTCCCTGGGCAGTGGTAGCATGTGAAATCACATAGGCAATGCAGCATGCTAATGTCATCTGTGGGAAGGCCAGTATAGGGCTCCCTAGATAGCCTGTAACAAAGTAAGCAAACATTTGTGGAGTAAGTCCCTCTTCAGGTAGAGACATTTTAATAAGTGGAGCAGAGCTGTGCCTGCAAGCAAAGCAAAATTCATTCACTACTTGCCATCAGCATGCAGATTTTCAGCCACATCTTGAAAACCAGGGCCTCAGCACGTGAAACAGTCACTTGGGAAGACAAATGCTGTATCCACAAATGTCCCAACATCCTGAGCATCATACTGAGCATGACGTTGTATAATATCGGATAGCCATTTGGTCACTTTGGTGGTGTCAACCCTCAGACTCTTGCGTGCCCCAGCCTTACTCACTGCAGGAGCAGAATGGGCAAAATAGAAAAACTCAATGCTGTGCAAGCACTGCTCCACAACAATAAAATTCACGCATGTTCCCAGCACTGGTTTAGTCACATATCCAAGCCACACCACTGTACAGGCTGTCAGGAAGCTGATCAGCTCCATTGCAGCCAGACTCACACTTCCCCAAAATTCCACAGTACTGTTTGGTTGAACAGTTGTGATTTTCAGACAGCGAGGACTGGAAATCCAGTGATCTTCATGTGCTTTTAATGTCAAACTGCTGACTTGAGCAGAAACACGATTTCACAATCTTCTCTCTAATTACTGATAACTGTGCTTTCTAGTAAACCGTATCTGGGATGTTGGGTATATTTATGTGTTGCTGTTCAACATTAGCTGTAAAATTGCTCACAGATAACAAAAGAAGGAAATACTGAAATTTGATTCTTTTTGTAATATGGTTGATTTCTGGGTTGTTTTGTTTTTTTTTCTTTTGATAGCTCAGAGCAAGCTAAACCCTTATCACCCACTACAGTGCTAGATTTTAAGCAGCTACAGCAGGTGCATTTTAAATGCTAAAGCTTTCAGAGGAGTTTGAGTTTCTGTTTTGTTGTTTAGCTGTTACTTTGTACAATGCAAAATTGATGCCTTCGTGACATTATATTTACATATTTCAATTGCTTCAGTAAATAAACAAGGATTAGCTAAATTATTCAGTCTGAGCTGAGACACACCAATTTGAAATTCACTGTGCTTTTATTATTAGATGACTCAGTCATAGAATGGTTTGGGTTGGAAGGGACCTTTAAAGCTCATCCAGTTCCAACCCCCCGCCATGAGCAGGGACACCTTCCACTAGAGCAGATTGCTCCAAGCCCCTTGTGTCCAACCTGGCCTTGAACACTGCCAGGGATGGGGCAGCCACAGCTTCTCTGGGCACCCTGTGCCAGCGCCTCAGCACCCTCACAGGGAAGCATTTTTTCTTACTATCTAATCTAAATCTCCCCTCCTTACAGAGGGTACTCTGTTAGAGTTCTGAGTTGAATGTGGTTATTCCAGATAGATGTTGTACCTTCCACCTCTGCATAACTCGACTGCATTTCCCCCCAGATTTAATTCTCCTCATTAAAATAAAATATTTGAAGAATATGTATTTGCTTTTCATGATAATGAGCAAAGAGTTGTATTAAAAATTGGTTGTGCATAAAGAAGGTCGGACTGTTAGCCCAGCTCCTGTTCTTGAAATCATAAAATCCCCACTGTAAATATTTTCTTCAACTTATTGCAGGAAAAATGGCATCCATATTGGTGCCATTGTGTTTAATAGGTAACATAACCTTTACTTGAAATTATTTTGGGCTCCCAGGGTTTTTTAAAACAAAGAAAAAACTCTTATGTACCATTGCCTATGGGTGTAACACCAAAGAAAGTGCAGGGAATCATATAGGTCTCTTAGATCTCAGTCAGTTTTGTTTTAAAGGGAAGTTTAACAGAAGTATTGCTTGTAAAGGAAGACAGAATTTCTTGGTTTTTTAATGCTTCTATTTTGTCTTTGTACTGATTTTCTATTAGAAAACCCGTATTTATTTGTCAAATAGAAAATTGCAATTATTCTAAACCAGCATTTTATCATATATGCCGACATGAATTAAAATTACAAAAAGCCACACTATAGAATGGGGAAAAAATAGTATCTCTTCAGGAGACCTTTAATCAACAAGTATCAGAAAGATTAAAATGGGTATCCATCCCAGTTTTACTGCTGAGGAGACTGAGGCACTGAGGGGCAAAGTGTCTTGACCCAGTGTTTAATGAGAGATGGATAAAAACATAGATTCTTTGATTTCCAGACTGGCACTTCAGCCTTGAGCTGTTTAATTCAGTGGCATTTAACCTGAAAGCTTGTGTGCATGTTTCTGATGATACTTTTCTGTGTTACCTCCCGGATTGTAAGGAATTCAGGGTTGATTCCCTTACTCTTCCACACTGTGCTGCTTTAATAGTGACGTAACAATGTAATGTGTTAAGGATAAATCAAGTACATCCTATATCTTATTTTCCCCATGTACTTAAGTTTTGATGAGGCTTGATCCATAGGTTTTAGATTATATATTACAGTCATTGAATGGCATATGTAGCCCACATGGAAATTGTTCTCAGGGTCAGGTTCTGAGCACTCTTGATAGCATATACTGGCATTTGTTTAATGTTCTGCTAAATACAGAAATGCTGTATAATATCCCGGGATAAATAGATTCTGTGTGCACTTTCCTCACATGTAAGAAGAGGTTGTAAAAAATTCATTGCCCAAATGTGCGTCACTGTGTGTTATTTTAGCTCCTATCTGAAGTGAGGAAAAAGGAAACAGTATGCACACAAAGAGAAAAAATAGTCTTAGAATCATAGAATCATAGAATAGTTAGGGTTGGAAAGGTCCTTAAGATCATCAAGTTCCAACCCCCCTACCATGGGCAGGGACACCTCGCTGTAAACCATATTACCCAAGGCCTCGTCCAACCTGGCCTTGAACACTGCCAGGGATGGAGCATTCACAACGTCCCTGGGCAACCCGTTCCAGTGCCTCACTAACCTAACAGGAAAGAATTTCCTCCTTATATTGGACTAGATGATCTTTTGAGGTCCCTTCCAATCTCTAACATACTGTAATCTAAAGTCTTGGCCGTTACATACTTCCAGATTGCATTTACATTTGAGAGGAGAGAATTTGGGAAAACGCTGGCTAATGTGGCCACCTGTCAGGAAAATTGCCACCTCTCTCCACCCTTGATCTTAGTTGTTCAGAACATTAACAGAACAAAAAAGAGTGATATCCCATGTAATAAAAGGCTGAATAAATTGTTTGCACTGTGTGTTAGAATCTCGGAGTCTCAGGAGGACAGAACTGGCTCTTGGTATCTCTCTGTATGTTAGTTTTTAGGTTCTGTAAACCTATGTATTAAAAACCTCCTTTCAGAGTTCTCTTTCATCTCACTAACACTTCTTTCATTTTAGTCACAGTGGCAGATTTTAACCACTATTGCTTATGGGTTCAAGCAACCACCAAACTTACCATCCATACTGTAGAATCCCATTGTTGGTTTCTCTCATCACCGTTCTCCCAAGCAAGGAATGAGAAGTTTTCAGGTTCTCCTTTGTCACCTCTCTGAAGGATGGGGCAGGATTAAGCATTGAACATGCATTGAAATTATGAATGCATGTTTGAAGACCTCAGCTTCCAGCAGCACATTGATACCACAATTGTTGGCAGTCTAGAATTCTCAGTCCTCAGTGTGAATCACATCTTAAAGGAAAAGCCTTCATAGGCAAGTCCTCTTCCTCTTTCTTAGTCTCCAACTATGTCTTCTTACTATTTTCAGTTACCTGGGCAGCATTCCCACTAAATCACAAAAAGCTACCAGGTACTTCACATCTTAAACCCCCGAAATGCTGCTTGTATTCTGCTGTTCTCTTGTGTTCTGCAAAACTTTAGGAAACCAGTAGGTGTTTTTCTGTAGCGCTGCACATGTTAGTAGCTCTGCACATGTAATGTCTGGCATACTTCCTAGACTACAAGCCTGGTATTGCCCATCTGGCCATTCTGCTGAGATATAACAAGAGAAGATAACCAGGAGAGAAGGAACCTGAAACAACATAATCTTAGGGTGAGGACAGTCTTCCAGAAGTCTTCTGCTGTAGAATACTGTCCTGCTATTGCAGGAAAATCTAATATTCCAGCATCTTCAGACTACTCATTCTGCTGTTTTACAAATCTGCAGCCACTCTCCTGCATCCTCTCGGTATCATCAGTTACCCACATTAAAGCTGTTTTAGCAAACCTAGGAGTCCTTTACTCCTACCTGCCTAGTACTCCTCTGCATGTTACTATGCCTCTGCGAGTTTCTGAGGTCTGATAATTGCCTTTCATTCTAAAGTGTCTCAGAATTTCAGTATACCCAGTGAGGATTACCCTGTTCGTTCGTCTGTGAGAACTGCCAGGTTTTGCAGAGCTGTGACCTTCTTTTGCTACTGTTTGCAGCAGGATATATTGACCATATGCACTGATACTTGGAGCTGAGCACAAAGGACTTGCAAGTATACAAATAACTCCATAAATTATTTGTGTTAAATATAGAACTTGAAGTTTTGGTGGTCATAAAGTAAGGGAACAATTTCTTCTTCTACTTGCAATCAAAGAATATTCCAGTGACAAAAATTTGCTTACAATGGAATATCAAAAAGAAAAGTACTATTTTTAACTAACTTTAATGCAATTTGATCAGTTGAAAGGAGGAGAATAAATACAGTTTTCTGAATTCATCAGCAAATCTCCAGGGGTTGTTCAAATACTCTTGCAGTTTCAAGTAGGTTTTTTTTCCAGTCTTTATAAAAACTTTGAAACCGTTTGGGGTGTAACACCCCTGCAGGCTCCACCAGCTGTGGGCATACCTAAGTAAGGTGCCTGGAGCACAACTGGGGTAGGAAAGAACTTGGTAAATGGCCTCGCATTCTACCTGAGAGTGTCAATCATGGAATCATAGAATATTTCAAGTTGAAAGGGATTCGTAAGGATAATTGAGTTCAACTCTGCTCCTCACAGGACTACTTAAAACTAAACCATATGACTAGGACTGTCACCCAGACGCTCCTTAAACTGTGACAGGTTGAGTGACGTGACCACTTCCCTGGGGAGCCTGTGCCAGCAACTGACACCCTCTCAGTGAAGGAGCTTTTGTCAGTGTCCCATCTGGGACAGCAGCTTCATTCTGTTTTCTTGTATCCTACAACGCGTACTCCTGCGCTGCCCCCTTTGAGCAAGGTGTAGAATGCAAGGAGATCACCACCCCTCAACCTTCTCCAAGCTGAACAAGACAAGTGACCTCAGCCATTCCTTGCCCTTAAGAATGTTCCTTGGCAGCTTCTTTAAGTAGAAGTATTGAAATTGTGAGATAGCAGTTGATGTGAAAGCAACATGTAAAAAGCCAATAATTGGTATTTAACACAAGCAGCACATTGGGAGGTCAGGCCACACTAATGATCATGCTGCTGCAGATAACATTATTACAGTACTTAAGCTTGGTGAGCTCATTGTGAATTACCTGCCTGAACTGTAGTTACATCTTTGCTGGCTGTATGATTGTCTTTTTGTAACTAGAGGCTGTGTTCTTTTCATACTTTACAGTAACTCATAAATGTTTAAGACAGTTTTTGAGCAATTAGTGCTGCTTCTGCTCTTGAAGTTATGAATTTGTTATGTGCAATGATTTTCATAATGTGTCACCTTAATGGGTTTCAGTCAGTTTGGCAAAGTGAAGCAGTAAAACCGAAAACATGTAAGATTGCGGTTTTCTAGTTGCATGAGTAATATGCAGTATGAATTCCAATCTGTTTACATGGGGAAAAAAATAATGAACTGCTTATTCCACTCTATTCTTAGCCTGGAAATATGCTGACACATCTAATGCATCATAAGAAGTATTTACACGAGTTACCTTGGTAAGCAGTGCACTGGGTCCCCGCGTTTGTGCTTCGTGTTCATGAAACGACTTTACACTTGAATGCATTTTGTTTCATAATGCTTAAAGAAAAATGACCCTTAACAGCTATTCAAATGTGAAAAAATCTTGGCCTAGATTTCTCCTTTTCTACAGATATGTTTGGGGTTTTTTTTCCTTCACAGATGTAGACATCATGTATTTCTTATTCATCCCTTGTCCATGACTTACCAGACTGAAGTGGTTTCTGGAGAGGAAAAGCAGCCCCAAGATAAAATACTAGGAGCAGCACTAGAGAATTCTGATGCAGTTTCATTTTTAAACATCCACATGAAAAAGCCATTTAAGGCAGTGATTTCTTGACTTGTGACCAAACAGTTTTTCAGAACCAGTTGGAGAATGCATCTTGTTTATCTGTAATCATTCTCTTCTCAGAATGGGATCGTACGTACTTGGTGTAATTCCTGGAAATCTTGTGGATTCATGCTTTAATGGGTGCTTGGATTGCTGAGGTTGGGTGTTTGACCTTCTTAGAGAACGTCACCTGGGTAACTGGAAATGGTGAGCTTTAATGCATAACCCGTCTGATAAGGAAGTACTAAGGAAGAGTGTTTGCAATTCCTGCAACTGTCCTTTCCACCACCACTTTCACTCATTAGATCTCTATTTGCTTCTTTTTACCTTATGTTTTGCCACTGTGCTGGGGGAAGGCTTAAGAGGGGTCTTATTCTAGCACCTCCACGGGGAAGGTCAGAAAAAAAGTAGTGAAATCATTATATTGCTTCACTTTAGTAAGTTCCTAAGTTTATGTGGGTCCAGTTCTTTTGTCCTGTAATTGGATTTCCCTTAGAATGCCTCTTTCAGAATTCAGGGTCAAAATAACTCAAGCAATTTTGAAATATGATCAGGACCATACTATGCCACAGTGAATATTCACATTTAAAAATGTCCTCCTAGATATCTACTTGATACACTCAATACAAGAAAGGAAGGAAAGAAAACCTTGCAGCAAAAATGTGTTATCGCTTTGCTGCTTTAATGTGCTCAGGGCCAACTCACACATTAAATAAAGTCACTTTTGATTTAAACACTTCAAGATATTTTATCTTTTTTAAGATTCTTCAGCCATTAACATTTGTATGACAGGTTATATATATTTACCTAAAGCTTAAGATCTCTCTCCATCATCCCTGAGCTCACTGAAAGCTTTGCTTGAAGCTCTAATCACATGATTAGTTTTATTCTATTGGTAGGGTGAATGACTGGAAACCTCTTTGCTGAAACTGCGTTTCTGTGCTGATGCAAATAGTGCAAGGAATAATAAAAAATAAAAGGTGGGTTATTTCTGTTTGCATACTCTCCCTTTAGACAAGGTATCAATTTCAAGTATTCTCCTTTGTAAAATATTGTTAGAAATTGGAAGTAAGATTAATATAGAATTGCTGGTTGCTTTTACTTGCTGACTTCTTGCTTTATAATATACACTGATATTAAGTATGATGGTTTCACTTTTGATTGTCACATTGTCATTTTGATTGTCACTACTGTAGTACCAAAATCTACAGAAACAAATCTAACTTAGAAACAACAATTCCACAGAGAAGTTAAATATACTAAAGAAGGTAGTGGGAAAACCCACCGAAGTATTGTTATGATATTTTAGAACCTGGGTATGCTGTGTTAGGTTTCTAGTCTATAGGCAGATAAGGATGTGGTGACTTTTTTCTGAAGTGACAATCCCACAAACCCAAGGTAATTTACTTTAGTACAACCTTTTTTGCTCATGAATACTGATAAAAATTAAGTGTTTTCCCCCTTTTAATCTTACTTGTAGATCTGAGGAGTTCAGGACTAGAAGGTGAAAATGTTGTAATAGAATATTTAACACTGTATCAAAGGGTGCAGCCACGCAATTAATAGGATCTAATCTGCTTGTGTTCCTACTTTGAGGGCTGGTTCTATTCAGTACCCTTCACCACTAACCAGCATTCCCATCCCTCACCCTTGATGCCTGGTGAGCCAGATCTCGGAAGTGGGGAGTGCAATCCTGAGGGAAGGAGTTGTTTTGTGTTATGTTGAGGAGCTGCTTTCTAGCACAAATGGTTCCCTGTTTGTTTTTGTGCAGCAGTGGAATGAGCCATAGTGTCAGCACAAGGAGAATTGAACTACTCAGCCATGGACAGTAATGAGAAAGTCAGGAGCATCACTTTCATTGATAGTGCGGACTTAAATTTGTTTAGACCAATCATGAAACCACACAACAGTATTTCCCCATTTGCTATCTAACATTGGATGCTATGGAGGTATTAACTAGGTTGATTTTCACTTTGTCAGGCATGTTGCAAACATGGTTTACCATCAAAAAGACAGGGTAAAGCAGAAAGATCAGACAACCAAGCAGGACAGTCACAGAGTGCAAAATATAGTAAGTTTAAAATGATTGAGTGCAAATATGTAACTAACAGTCTAGATGTTGTTGACTTGAGTTGGTCCCTGACTGCAAAATTCAATGAGTAGCATCCCTGTTTTCAGCAGCTCCTCTTGGGATGCAGCAGAATGGCTATTTTTTAGTCACAGTTTCCACATACAAAGCCTGTCTAGACAATCTGTTTTTTATTTCTGAAGTATATCTATACCAGTAGTACAAAATTCCAAATAGCTTTTTGCCATTGTCTTGAAGAGAGTGATGTCTGCCTGAGTTACCTAGTTAGTTTTAAATGATGCCGTAGTTGTAAGCTTTAACTTTCCAATTGAGATGTTATGGAGAATGTGACTGTGCTCTTCCTAACTTTGACAGTTCTTTATATAAATACTTTTAAACACATTTTTGCTTTATATTGTTTTCATCAGATAATACAGATGATCCTGAAGCACATATCTTAATATCTATGATTTTAATACTTGCCTGAGTTGCTAATTTTCATTCTCTTCTCCCTTTACCCTTTCATTTCCCAGTACTTTGAGGAATTGTCATGGGCATTGAACCATCAACATTTTGCAGTTTACTACAAGAAGTGGACTACTGTTGACATCATTCCTGAATCAGTTAAAAGCACATTCCCATAGGGCAAAGATTACATGTGTACAAATTGTTTACTGCTCCTGTGTGGTTGATGACGACAATAATAGTAGAAAAAAGGTCCTGGGAAGTTAGCCATGAGAGGTTTGCTCTTTAATTTTAACAGTACATTGGCAGCTGCATGATCTTCATAAAAGCTAGAAATATAATGGACAGTTCTTTTTAAAACATCACCCTCAGTGCCTGAGACAGATGCTCTTTAGAATGATATTTAATGATACGTGGCATTCACATAGTCAACACAATTTTTCACATGTCCGCCTGTTCCTTATCTTTTACTATTTAGCTAATTATGTCAGATCTGATGGCTTGTGATGGAATCGTGAAGTGTTATGACTCTGTCTTTGCTCTGTCCCTTTTTCTTTTGTGTTGCTATTATCTAACTCCAAGTGAACACTTTCCTCTTGTGAGCATAATTTTATGCATAACAATCTGTTCTTCATCAAGTGGCTGAGTTTTAAGCTGTTTTATAATATCCAGATATCACTCTTTGAGCTTTTGTTCCTTTTATTTCCGTGTTTTGTTTCATTATTGTCAATGGCAATCTTTCACATATGGAAAGAGTTCTCAATCAAAGTAGTTTTCCTTGTGTATAAAAGCAGGTGTGTTTCATCAGTCAGGCACAATTTTACAGTTTTAAGATTAGAAATCAAACAGTGCGCAGAACAGTTGTATAATATACATGTATGTTATGGGAAACAGGATGCATGGAAAAATACACATGAAACAGAGCAAATGCTCTGAGACCTTTCACTTACAAACTGACTTCATTTCAAAAATGCAGTATGTTGAAGTAATATTCAGATCGTGTTTCTTAAGTGCCAAAAGGTTGCTAAACTCAAATAGTCAAAAGGTATTAAATTACCTGTGTTATATTTTGTGCTTCAAGTAACTGTGCCAGCGAGCTTGCTGAGTACATGCCCTTGCATCCTCAGAATATCGGATGTGAGTAGCTAAGGCAGCAGTTTCCTGTTGTACAAGCAGAAAAGGCCTCAGCCAATTTGTATGCTGGATGTTGCCCTCTAGACTGCAAATATAGAAGAAATACATGGGAGTGAATCAGAAAACATTCAGAATAGACATCTGCAATGCTTCAGGATTTTCCTGGAGCAGGGAAATTTTTTACCATCTATACTTATTTTTTAAAAGCTTAAGCAAACTGCACATTCTACTGCCCTCTTGCAGGCCTGGGACAGGGTTCCACAGCCCTTAGGTTCTAAAACAGTTCTTTCAACATTCATAGAAGCAAATCCTTTAGGATTCTTTTTTTTTTTTTTTAACCTCTAGAGGCAGAGCATTCTTAGCTTGTCTTTTTTTTTTTTTTTCTACCATGATTCTATGTTGCTTTTTGACATTCTTTAATATTAAAGCAAAGATTTTAGTTAGCAGGACTGATGTTCAGGGTTTGATGAATAAGATTCTATTCTGCACCTGATTCGTTGTTGTCTTTTTTCCCAATCACTGTCGATGACAGAATCTCTTCCCCTGTTTCAAATTTCCCCCACCTAAGTCCTTTTTTCACTTTTGTTTTTCATTTAGCTGTGAGTAGTGGTGACTCAGAGGATTAATGGACAATGCAATGGTGTGTCCGTCTGAGGGAATGCTTGTTGAACTCCAAGGAATGGAGTATCTTACGTCAAAACTACTCAGGTCTTTCTGTTTCCTGAGACGTCATCCAGCGTAACAGTTGACTGAGGTCCACTGTGGGCCTAAGGTGTTTTTTCTTTTGTTTGCTCTTTTCACTTCAAAGCCTCTGAATAGGAGGGCTGTGTTTCGGCCCTACAGCACAGTATTTGTATAATACATGACAAAGGTGTGTCTTACAAAGTCTAGAATACAGGAGGAATGCATGAAGTGGTATATGAGGATGAAAAAGCTTTGGGGATAGAGCTGAAAAACTGTAACAGGCAGAAGAAGCCAAACCAGTCACAGATTTTTGACACTGCCTATGGTGAGTACTCCTTGGAATATTCCTTCCTGTGAACCACTCCCTAGTTAGGTCTCAGTGTGAGCTAAATGCATCTATTCCAAACAGAGCCTGGGAGCTAAGTAACAATTACTTCACATGGACAGTCAGGGAATTTGCGTCTAGCTTTGCTCATGGGTATTTACTTAGGAGAGTGGATGCAGTGCTCTGCCTTCCAAGTGCTCCTTACATTTTGAACTACTTTCACTTTTATCTATTGCATTTATGTTCCCTTGGATTTAAACCCTAGAAACAAATGCATTTGATGGCAGTTGTCAGTATCAGGCAGTTTGGCTACTTAAAGGTACCTACCTAATTACCCAGGAGTTACATCAACTATGGCAAAGCCACTGAGGTCTTTCCCTGGAACCAGGCACCTTAGTTAAAGACTGTGCTCCTCCAGCCTGTCACCCAGCTGCTGTCCCACATGGATTTTGTTATTTTACAGTCACTGAATTAGTAAAGCCACCATGACATTAATTTTAAATGGTACACGAGATAGCTGTTCTCTATACATTCCGTGATCTTTGAAACCCTTCCTGTCTTCCCGTGTTGTCAATGAAATATCATATCAATAAATAAAGATCTCATACTTTGTTATTTATTTATTATTACCTTATCAGTAAGAATAAGACTTGATGTGAAGACAGAAAATGCACAATTCACCCTTTTTCAGTAGTTTCCACTATTAAGATCGTAGTTAACAAAGAAACAGCAACAACTTTGTTCCATATTTCCAATTTGCTTCTTTTTCAAATTCAGCTTTCAGGAATTGCTTCTTAATAAAGATTAAAGTGCTCTTTAGTAGTGTTTTTTTTTTCTTCTTGAAGCATATTTATAGACAATAAGCAAACTATCTCAGTCTTCTTTTTAATGAACTGTACTGATAGCTTATATACTCGCCTTGATTCTTTTCTGTCCATTTTCCCTTTTTTATCTGTGAATATCACAATATTCCATTAGCTCTTTTAATGTTTTCTCTGATGTCATTGCACATATCCATGTCGCCATGGTAGCCTTTGTTTTTAGAAGTAGTTCAAAATGAATTGCTGGTGTGTTATGATTCCTGAATCCTATTTAGTCACTACTTTTTAGGAGTCAGTGCTCCATATTGTTTGCCTGGGCCATAGGCTCTGGAATTCAGCAGGAATTTTTCCATGAAAAATAGCCTTTGTGATACTTGCAGATTTTACCAGCCCTGGTAATTTTACCTCGACCTACTCAGCAACTCTGTGGAAGCTGACTAGAAGCATCATCTGTCTGATGACAGAAAGAACCTCATGAAATTATCTGGTACCTTTGTTTCTGTCTGGTTAATAATGCATATGGATAAAGGCATTTTGGGACCACCCAGTGATCTCTGAGGGATGGACTTTGTCAGCCTTGCCTTACATCTGTCTAGGAAGGTCATCTTTGCTGGTGAAAGAATGCCATCGTAGTGATCTGGATTATGGTTTAGGTATCTTTCTCAAGACCTGCTGGTAATATGCAATACATCCACTCTAAAGGACTGTATAAATTTTATGGTGTGTTCCACTTCTTGGCTTGGAAGTTTTATCCAGTAGTCATTAATTCTTAATTGTATCTCCCAAAACACTATCTGATGAAATACTGTTGCCTAGTATTTCAGTATTGCAGAGAAACCTCTAGAAGGAAGCAAATAATTTGCTTGTAGGTGTTTTCTGTTTGAGGAAGTGACTTCGTGTTGACAGAGGTATCCACCTTCCTTGTCACAGTTTTGTATGACCACAGGATGTGTGGTTTGGGAAGAGGAAAGAAACAATAAGAAGCATGTATTTCTCTGTATCAAGTAAGAGAGTGAGACCATCTTCATGCAAGGCTTTTGTCTGAATATGGTTTTATAAGACAGTTCTTCAGCTCAGTGTAAAAAGGGAGGATACATAGTCTGAACTGTTGAATAGTGCTTAGCGTTGACATCTTTAAAGCAATACCAGTCTCTTTCTAATTTACATATGCCTGTGTCATGGTTTAAACCAAGTCAGCCATAATTCAAGCAGTCACTCTCTCGCTCACCCCCCTTTTTGGCCTCCCCCTGCTCCTGGAGGGAATGGAAGGAGAATCAAAAGAATGCAGCTCCCACGGGTTGAGATAAGAACAGTTTAGTAACTAAGGTATAACACAAATCACTACTGCTGCCACCAATGATAATAATGATAAGGGAAATAACAAGGGAATAGAATACAACACCTCACCACCCACCGACTGATAACTCCGCCCCGCAGCCCGACCAAGCACCGACCAACCTCCTCCAACCCTGCAGTCCCAGCCCTTCCAGGTAACTCCCAGTTACCTCCTGGGCATGACATGCTGTGGTATGGAATACTTCTTTGGTCTGTTTGGGTCAGGTGTCCTGTCTGTGCTTCCTCCCAGCTTCCCCTCCTCCCTGGCAGAGCATGAGGCTCAGAAAGTCCTTGGCCAAACTAAAACATTTGAGCAGTAACTAAAAACATCGTTCCCAGGCTGAAAACTGTTCCCAGGCTGAAAGTCAAAACCACAGCACTGCACCAGCTACTAAGAAGGAGAAAAATGACTGCTACTGCTGAACCCAGGACAGCCTGTTAAAACAGAATCACAATAATGCAAGAACCACATAACAAAACCCTATACCTGTATTATGTGAAAGACATAATTATCTCATTGTAATAATCCTCTTTTGTTTTAAAAGCTCATTATGAATCACTTTCTTTTTAATGTAATCCTTAACAAATCATCACACATGAAATCAGGAAGGCTACTCGATTTTCCAGTCATTTGTTCCTATGCCTTTTGAAGCTATTCCAAAGATCCTGCTATCAGATAATTTAATTAGGTTAAACTATTTCCTTTGCTGTTTCTGAGCAACATATTATCAAACTTAATAGTACCAAAAATATACTCCATAACTTGATATTTCTAAATTGTCACAGTCCAAAATGAAGCTGGGTTATCTTTGCTCCTAGTTCCAGAATGGCTTTTTGAGATGCTGTTTAGACCTTTTCTTTTTCTGTAGTCTAGGAAGTTCAGACTTTAAGCTAGTATCATTTCTGGAGTTCCTTAGATTTTAAGAGTGAAATCTGTTGCACAGTTGCTGAGTGCAGACTTGTAGACAAGCTGCAATAAATCATTCCATCACCAGAATTATCCTTGCATGAGGAAACATTTCAAGGTTCTCACAATGAGTTCATGCACAATGAATTCACCATTTTTCATGTCTCTGTTACCTAATGGTGATATTAGATCTTGTAAAGTATTTATTTTAATTTAGGGAGACTGGAAAAGCCATTTTTCTTATGATAATAAGAACAAATGTAACTCAGGAAGCCATGTGTTTAAAATAGAAGATTGTCATACTTATATCTGCCATTATAATTTTAATTCTTTCTGTGGGAAATACTCGAGAGGTGATCTTTAATAACCTGAACACACAGGGTTTTTTCCACAGGATCCTTAACACCGTTAAACTTAGCTGGTGGATTAGTTTAGGATAAGCTATATGTGCCGTAATTTTATGAACATTATTTGCTTGCTTACCTCTATTGTAGTTATTTTCCTATGCTCAAATGTTGCAAAGAATGGGTTTGGGGGTTTTCTTGCATTTCTTTTTAGAGTACTCTTCACTGTTAGCACAGACTTGCTGCTATAGTAATGCTGATACATGGCTTCCAAGGCATGGATGTGGCATGCATTTGGTCTGCTTGCAGCCCCTCAAAAATGGGCTGAGTTTTACTGCAGTTTTCTGTCTGGGTAGACTTAACTCATCAGTTCAAATGGAAACAATAGGAGAATAGAACAAGCACAGCTATTTAGAAGTAGCTTTACCTCATGGGAGTGTGAGGATAAATCATCATTTTGGAAAGTTGTGGGCATGATACTTAGAATGTATATTCTCTTTTACAAAACAGAGGTAGCACTGCATGTGTGTTTGCAAGGCATGAAGCTGTTATCACTGGTCTTTCTCCTCAAAGCAGCAAAATGAGGAAGGACAATGAGAGTTCCAAAGATAGGCAACATGACTAAAAAACACTGACTAATGCTTTATACAAGTGCAAAAATGGCAAATGGGCGTTTTGACTGCAATGTGCTGCCTGAATTATTAAATAGCTGAGGAATGAAAATGAGCAGAATTTTGGCAGGCTTCTTAAAAAGCTCATGCAGTGTTTGCCTTTTGCTTAATTGCTGCTCTTTCGAGGAGAAAAAAATGCATAGATTATATTAGTTTGTTTCATCTATTTAGGTTACTCTGATATTATTAGAATGAGCTCTCAAAACACAACGTTTCAGGAATCAGAAAATCTGCAGAATGATCTGCCCTCTGCTTCTTTCCTTAATAAATTAGAAATCAAGAAGGCCTGAAATCTCATCTCCTTTCTTTTTTGATTTGTTCTCATCATTTCCTTATGCTTTACAGTTCTAACCTTTGTAGACCAAATTTCATTACCCTGTCTCAAAGGTAGGATTGCTGAAGTTTAAAATGTTTGCCTACTGTAGTGTTGTAATGTTGAATCCTTTAATGCACCAGCAAGAGTAATGGGTCTGTAGACAGTGTTTCCACTTAGATTCAGATATTTGCATCACCATGGTGAGTACACAGCAGGTGCTCTCACTAGTGCCAACATCACACAAGTGAGATGTTGCAGTATTAGCAGGACAAAATAGGTAACTTACTGCTGGAGAAAAAGACGGGGTAACACAGAAAGGGAAGACTCTTTTTAAGTTTCCAGAACCTTGAAAGTCCAGAAAATTAAACTGCCGCTTTTAAATAGTTTCTTTATATCTTTACTCCTTCAAAAGGAAAAAAAAAATAATAAGGAAAGTGGATGGATCTCCATAGAAAATAAGTGGCAGGAACTTACCTTTTTTATCATGTAAAGGTTTCGTAAGGAAGCTGAAGAAGTCCAGTTAATGAATTTTGGACATCAGTTAGGGTAATGCGGGAGAAGAGGATTGACTAGATGATTTTTTAAAGTCTTTTGATCTCTTTATTCCAAGTTCTGCCTATTTTTTTTCTACATCACGAGGAATACAAGTCAAAAAATCACATAAAATATGTTCTCCTACAACCTTACATCTAAATATGCATTACTTGTCTATCCTGTGTTGCCATTTCTAATAGAAATCTTACTTTATCTGTGTGTATGGTTTTACTACTTCAGACAGTGATACATACTTTAATGTGTTTTTCTCTCCATGTATGCCATATGCAATTAGACATTAGAAACTTACATCTAGCATGAGTATAGTCAGGATTGTTTGTAATATCTTTGATTTCCAAGTTAAAACATTCATAAAAATCATTTACTGTCTTTTGGTCATTTTACTTGAATAAGATTTTACCACAGTTTTTGTTGGGTGCATCAATAGGACAACCAAATAATAAATGCAGATTAGGATTAAATCCAGTAAATGCCCAAGGAAGTTGTGAATGCTCCATCCCTGGCGGTGTTCAAGGCCAGGTTGGACAGAGCCTTGAGTGACATGGTTTAGTTTGAGGTGCCCCTGCCTATGGCAGGGGGGTTGGAACTGGATGATCTTAAGGCCTTTTCCAACCCTAACTATTCTATGATTCTAAAATTGGATTTCTGTTATCATACATCCACTTGGGTTTTTAATTTTACAAACTGTGAAAGTTACAACAGTGTGGCATTTAGAAACTATTTGGTCTGTAAACCATTGCTGCCAAAACTGAGTACACACACTTTCTGACCACAGCAATGTTCAGATAAGTATGCAAAGGAAATACTGAGTTGCTTGGCTCTAAAAAAATTGATTACTTTTAAAACTGTCTAAGCACAGAACTTCAGGTGTATCATCTTCAGCTCGTTATTTGAGAGTTGGGGCAATTTTGCTTTCTGGCTTAGCAAAGGACAAAGAAGAAAGAAATGCTTCAGCAAGGATTAGTTCATGTTGATATTATTGATCTGGTTCCTCTTGTGACAAAAGGTCATGCTGACTGCTAAAAAGAGAAAGTGGTTGAGCAGAAGGCTACTGACTTAGAGCCATGTTGCTAATAGAGGTGGCTCAGGAAATACTGTCCTTTAAGACATGGATTCCTTAGAAGTCTTTTAACCTCCTTTGCCCCTACTTTAGGCTTTTCTAGTCTCTTCTCTTTTTACTTCCATCTTGTTTCCAAGGTCTCAAGGATGTAAATGGAAAGGATTTTCACTGTAAAATTCTTCTGTGTGCTCAGAGTGTGTACGTACATATCAGTCTGACACGGAGGTTCAGTAGTTCAGAAATAGAATTTAATAAAGGTGTGTTTGTCCCTGACTGTTCTCCAGGTTGAGATACATTCTTTTCCTCTTTTTCAGTTTCTCTAGGGTCACTCAGCCTTTAACTGGTTCAAGCGAATGCAACACATTGACCACATAGAGTGCTGCAGTTTGCTTTCATGTTATCCCTAATATTTCTGATTTTTTACTTGCCTTTTTAAAGGCAGTTTCTTGTGTTTTCTCAGTATTTTGTGTAGTCCAGCTTTTACCGGCTTTTTACCATTATCTTACTGGTTTCTCCACTCATTACTGTAGTGGTTTGTAGTTCATAATGGGAGGTGACCATATCAGCACTGCACAGTCAGTTTTGTAGTATGGATTGTGCTAGTTAAATACTGAGTCTTCAGAACTTTGAAAATGGTCTTTGAAAATTATAGTGACTCCTGCATCTGAAAAATGGAGAAGCAACACTGAAAACTTACTGCAGGGTGAGTCAGATGAACCACTATGAAAGAACATTTTAGGGATTTCTGCAGTTTCTGCAATCATTGGCAGTGACATTGTTTTCCAAAGTAAGCTTTGTGGCTCTGGAGATTGCCTATACAAGCATTACGTTTGAAAGCTTTAAATACTCTGTGGTTTTCATTTGTCCTCTACAAAAGTCTGAATCTCACTGTGACTGAGCAGGGTCTTCACTCATTGAGCAGACATCAACTATGTGCCAAATGCAGCAGTGAGCAAGTTGAGTTTGGTTTGCTTACCTGGAGAATTGTTCCTAGGCTGGGTGGCTTTTAGTCTTGTTTTCTGGACCTGTAGAAGAAACGCCTTCCGAATAGCAATCCGTGAGAGAAAAAGGGGGGAGGTCTAGGGTCTAGGGTTCACTACCTGTTTTGGAGGAGCAAACGAGCATAAAAGGTTGCAGCTTCTCGGCTTTGTCTACATGTGACTTATATAGGGAATCACAGTGCATGACAGCATGTCTGATATGGTTTTAGGGAGGCTAGGCTTAAAGTGAAACTAGACTATTTCCTGTTGCTTCTCTCCACTATACTGCCTTACTTTGTTCTGTGGGCTGCGGATGTCTGAATACTCTGATTTCTCTCTAGTACAGTCTTCCCACTTCCCATCTAGTGATCCCTGGGAATTTTCCCACAGTGTAAGAATACCTTCTGTTTAATTATCAGGTTTTCATTCTGAAGAAATAAGAATAGTGAACTATTGTAGTGAAACTCCGAAACAAAAAGGAATTACAAGTTGATAGTGAAAGATAAATTACAGCCTTTGCTATTTTAATAAGTAGTATTTATCCAATTACAGAACCACGTGAATACTTTCTATAATTGTATAAATTACAAGATAACCCACATTTTAAAGTACATATAACAATAGTATAAAGCATGTAAAATCTATAACATATATTGTTACTGTAGACCAAACTATAAAATATCACAAGTGATATATAGCAATAAATAGCCACTGTATTTTACAGATCTTGTATTTAAAGTCATGAAATATCAAAATATTTCTGGTTTTACTACCTGGTTTATGTACCATATTGTGTGTAGTTTTCATATGTCAGATCCTGTTCTGCTGATTTTGGGTACCTCACAGGTACCTCAAAGGTACTTTTTCATAGGAATTTGGTCACAAATAATTTGTCACTGAAAATTGGAGGTTCTAACATAGATACACATTATACACATATGTATGTATTTTATTTATATGTAGGTATTGTATTTGTATGTGTACGCGTGTGTATATATATACACACGCATATGCATTAGAACTCATACGTATTTTCTTTATATATAAGAAAAGAGAAAGGAAAGGGAAAGGAAAGGGAAGAGGAGGAGAGGAGAGGAAAGGGAAGGAAAAAGGGAAAGGGAAAGGGAAGGAAGAAGGGAAAGGAAAAGGGAAAGGAGAGGAGGGGAGGGGAGGGGAGGAGGAGAGGAGAGGAAAAGAAAGGAAAAAGAGAAAGGTTATATAAGCACTAATGACTGATACTGTATGTAAATAAGACAACTGGTTTGCTGGATTGAAAGTGATACATATGTAAGGACAATTCAAGTTAAATCGATATCAGTAGAATGTGATGAAATCTCTTGTTTTACTTCCAAATACATAATTTGTGAAGGGTAGAAGATAACATTCTGGAAAAAAAAAATCAGGTTTTCCTTTCAGCCAGTTGAAAACAAAACCTCAAAATATAAAGTCAGGAAAAAGTCAAAGTTTTTAGTAATATAAAATAACTATCTGAGGTGTTCTTTGAGGATATCTACTCAGTCTGATTCTTTCTATGAACTAAAATAATGACATCAAGTTAGTATGTTTAAAATGTGTAGCATGCTTTTGCATGTATTAATATAGCCCAGATACTGTAGTGATGGAATGATGTTCAGCTGTCTGCAGAGCTTCACTGCATCACATCTCATTAAAGCCAACCGAAAATAATAAATTGCTGTATAGCTGATACATTTTTTTAAATAGCTTAGTAATCATGGGAATAGCACAATACCTTACAGAGATCATCTGACAACACAAGTAACTGTTGGAAAGACTTATTCTATGACATCACTGAAAATATGAGAAAAAACCCATATGCTTCCCCAATTATTTTCCAGATCCCAAATCACAAAAACTGAATTTCTAAGAAATCCCATATGTATTTTGGGTAACATCAAGTATAGAGTCCCCCGTAGGTATGGAGGAATAGTATGAGCATAGTATGGTCTTCCTCGTTGTGGAAGCACATTAATCATTAACAAATTTGCCAAGAACCATGTGAGTGAGTTCTGTTCTCCCTATCACTTCTGTTAATGACAGCTTCTATTCAGTGTGCAAACTGTGCTTGCTGAGACCTCGTACAGGTTCAAGAGAAACGGACTCAGGAAGAATGCCTGTCCTGTGAGGAAGGGCTGAGTTGGGGTTGTTCAGTCTGGCGAAGAGAAGACTCTGGGGAGACCTTATTGCTGCCTTTCAGTTTTTAAAATGGGCCTACAAGAAAGATGGGGAGGCACTTTCTTAGCAGGGCCTGTTGCAATAGGACAGGGGTGATGGTTTTAAACTAAAAGAGGGAAGATTGCCCAAAAAAAGTGATAAATGCTCCGTCCCAGGGGGAATCAAACTGGATTATTTTAAGGTCCTTTCCAACCCAAACCATTCTATGATTCGATGACTCAGACTGGATGTGAGGAAAAAATTCTTTACAATGAGGGTGGTAATACATAGGCACAGGCTGCCCAGAGAGGTGGTGGATGCCCCAACCCTGGAGACATTCAAGGCCAGGCTGGATGTTGTTCTGGGCAACCTGATCTAGTTGAAGATGTCCCTTCTTACTGCAGGGGCTTGGACTAGATGATCTTTGGTGGTCCCTTCCAACCTGAACTATTCTGTGATTTTGTGAATCTATGTCTTAGTCGGCATCAGCGGGTCAGAATTTGGAGCAGGTTTTTTGTCACAAAAGTGTCTTTTGCTTCTCTTTTATAGCCTCATGAGGAAAACAGTGACTGACAGCAACACAGCAGTTATGTTGAAGCAACAGGCAGGTGATAACATCTGCACTAGAAATCGAAGTGCACATGGCCTTCCAGTACTTGGAACTGTACTACCCCCAAACTATTCAGCTTAAATTTTAGAGCACTGTGGGAGAACAGTTCCACAGAATCCTCTTGGAGCAGAGCAGCGATGTCACAGCCCTTTAGTTGGTCCACTTACCTTCCCCAGCAAAATGCTCTGATGTGGTTGTTCTGATTCTGATGCACCAGCAACGTTGAAGAGACATCACTTTTTTATTCTAAAGCCAACAGACGTAATTATAACAGGCTGCACCACTTTTGCTTGCTTCACTGTGTTTTGGTAAATGGTTGTATTGGACAGCTGGAAGAGATCTTCCATTGACCTTGTGTTGGTTCCGTCTACCTTCCTTGCTGGCTGGATCCCTGGGGGGAAGATTGTGTCCTGGTGTGCTGCTGAGACCTTTCAGCCGTGGGAAGTTTCCAGCTGTGGTGGGAAAGTAGGGAGTGGGAGACAGCCCTCCCAGGAGCTTGGTACACATGTGGCTCTGTTGGAAGAGAAAGAAGAGGTCTTTTGTCCATGCCAAAGAAGAGCTGTATAGTGACAATGTGCCACTCTGTAGGTGTACCAGCATGGAGGTTTCTTCTTGTTAACTTGTGTTTGGAGCTGCCTCACTCCCAATGGGTCTGAGTTTTCTCCTTCTCCCTCATTTTGGTTTGTGCTATGAGAGGAGCTAATGTCAGTAATTCTGAGACTTTGGGGAGCTCTGGGAGTCGCCAGCTTGGGAGGAAGAGACCAGGCAGTTCTGCTGTAATGTGATTGTGGCGGGGCCATGGGGTAGTGCTTCTTCTGTGTTCATGACTGGAAATTTGCAGGAAGAACAGAGGAGAGGCTGTGTTGTGTTCCCTCCCTCTACCCTCGGGAAATATTTGAAGCAGTGCTTTGTGCTTTCTACACATGTAAGCCTTTCTTTTCTGCAGTCTTGGGGTAGCTTTCCATAATTGAATAAATCTTCTCTTTCT
The DNA here is from genome assembly GCF_033783945.1 of Neopsephotus bourkii. Taxonomy (NCBI): domain Eukaryota; kingdom Metazoa; phylum Chordata; class Aves; order Psittaciformes; family Psittacidae; genus Neopsephotus; species Neopsephotus bourkii. The sequence continues at coordinate 2,460,049 of NW_026901771.1, read as the reverse complement.
ACTCAGTGGCTACCTCCTTGTGTTCCCTTATCTTCTTCCTTAAGACAAATGTGGCCTGAAGGATGGGAAGAACTCCTGTTCCTCCTTATCTCTCATGAAGTTGTATTCAGGCTTGTCCTGAGTTCCCTGTGGTTTCAGACTTTTAAACAAATTAGCCTTTTAGTCTCACAGTATTAGTCACCAATCAGAGTCTTCACAGACTGTGTCCATTTCTGCTTCAGTGACCCTTTAGCACCTGGAACAGGCCATGGATCAGGTCCTGTAACAGATCTCAGAGCTTGGAGAACAGATTTCAGTGTGAAGTTAGAAGCTTTCCTACCTGTGTCATTTAAAATGGACTCTTTCAAAAGTTACTACAAGGACTAGTTATTGGGTTAAGAGTGTTTTGCTGTAAGAAAGTGATCTTTCTTGATCACCATGCTCCTCTTTGAAAGCCAGTTGAAATATATACTGCAGAAAATGTTTCTTAGTCTCTTCTGACTGCTGTGTTTGAGCTGGTTAATGATCAAACAGCATTGATTTGAAGAATAGATACATGCTTTCATGCTATGTGAGGGGTGAGATAATTAGAAGGACTACAGGAAATACTCTGATTTCAGCATACCAGGCAGATTTCCTGTGCCCTTGCTTATCTGCCATGATCTGTGTTGCTTTTGTCCACCTGAAATTTTGCACAGACTTTTTTTTTAATAATGCATTTATATATTTAGAGAGTCAAAAGTCCCAAGAAATGATGTCTTTGTTATGATGTCTTTGTTATTTTCTATGTTACCTTAATTTGTTAGTGAAAGGCACGGAATTAGCAGCACTAGGTAAGAACTGTGCATCTAGTGAAAAATCAGTCACAGTGGTTAAGGGTTAATAATGTTTCACTTATTGAAAAATCCTGCTGTTGTGCTTGAGAGTTCTTTTTTAGTGTATAGCAAAATGTTAATTTTTAAAGGCTTAGGTGCTTTCTTTGAAGCAAAAGGAATTTTTATGTAGTTCTCTAATGATACAATAATTGTGAGTTTTGTCTGTTTCTTTCTCACTAATAAGGAAAAAAAAAGGGGCTTCTAAACCACAATAACATTCACGAACTACATGAAGATTAATCCTCAAAATGAGAGGTACTGTTAGAGTTGAAGAAAACATTCCTCAGCTTCTTGGTGCTTGGCTATACTATAAGGCTGAAAGTGTTTCACTAATGAGCTTTCAGATTAGTCAAGCTTTATAGGTTGAATACAATACCTTGAATGATGCCATCAAACAATTTAGTAGGATTGTAGTTAATAATTTTATAGCTAACAAACATACTCTGAGAACCTGCTTTAAGAATGGGTAAATAGTTTTCATTACCATCAGTCTGGAGATGATACTGGGATTAATTACAAGTCCAGTATTGAATGTGATACAAGTCCAATAGCTGAGATAACTGCCATTTTGAGTCACAGACTGTGCAGGAGTAGTCTGTGATTTAGAAAGGTCTCCCTGTCTTATAAATCACTTGTTTTAGAAGCCAGGAGAGGGGAGACGAGGAAGATACAGCAAAAGAATTAACCTGAGAAATCTATTACTTGTAAAGAAATGTTCCCAGAATGTCCTAAATATTTATGTGGCAGCCTCTCCCTGCTGCACAATAGTAGAGGTTTTGGTTATACCAGCTAGCTACAGGCTATTACTTTTCTGGCAGCCTTCCTAGTTAGGAAGCACACAAGTCTGATTATAGGTAGCAGCCTAAACCATCCTGGAAACTCTAGTACTTTTGTGACTAACAGCAGCTGTGGTTTACAGACTGGAGGCTTCATAACTGCCATACAAAGTCAAAGCTTAGTCTAATCTCTACCTGAAAAGAGGGTGGAAAGAGTTTGTATTTCCTTTTTCTGATCTGGGGCATGCTCACTGCCCCTGGCCTTCATGATGACAGCATTGGGAGGTCTCTCTTAAGGGACTGCACAAAAATGCCAGTAGTTTACTTCATAGAATCATAGAATCATAGAATAGTTAGGGTTGGAAAGGACCTTAAGATCATCAAGCTCCAACCCCCTTGCCATGGGCAGGGACACTTCACTCTAAACCATATCACCCAAGGCCTCATCCAACCTGGCCTTGAACACTGACAGGGATAGAGCATTCACAACCTCCCTGGGCAACCCATTCCAGTGCCTCACCACCCTAACAGGAAAGAATTTGCTCCTTATATGCAATCTAAACTTCCCCTGTTTAAGTTTTAACCCATCACCCCTTCTCCTATCACCTTCAGAGACAAGGCTGTCTTCTCATGAAGTAGTTATTAATTTAGATAAAGATAAAATTAGTCAATTTATTTCCCATGAAGAAGCAGAATGCATCCCTCATTTTCCTGAGAAGTGAATTCATGATACAGCTCTCCATGATGCTGAGCCTTAATATAAGGGTTATTACTTGGAGAGCTGGTTAATTACCTTACCAACAGAAGTGTGTTAATGGCACTGAAGTTTAACAGACAATTGCTACATTACTAGTTTAATTCTGGTTCAGGTCTTTCTTATGGTGAAATCTAGCTAAGGGCTATGTAACCAGAAGGCAATGCTTGTTAGGGAAGTTTTCACTGTTTTCTCTCTTTTGCTTGCCTTGTCTTCTTGTTTCTTTGAATGGGAAAGACAACTATAGAAATCTTGATTGATTTAGAGAAGGTAGAGAAAAATAATCTGGCTGGACGAAGTATGTTATAATGACAGACTTGCAGATCTCAGTCTGATTTAGTTTCTTAAAAAGAAGACTGAATGATGGATTTACAGCTTTGTACGTGTCCCTTCTCAGGAATAAAATGGCCATTTGAAAGTTTTCTAATGGAGAAATGCATTGGTGGCTTGAAATTCAAGTCTGACAAATTGCCTTAATACTTTTAGCCCTATCTGTAGTTAGTCTTTGAAGTGAATTCCCAAGGAAAGTCATAGGGTCTTAATTCTGGAAATCTTAAATTTTATTGACTTTCTGGAAGATAGGCTTCTGTTAAAAAGACAGTATTACATCATTGAGGTAATACAAGAATTTAAACTAGTTGTTTTTATGCTCCAGCAACCGAGAATATTTGCTTTTTCTCCATTAGCTATCAGAGAATATTGGTACTAAAATCTAATATCAGCCAGAATAATCTCTTTTGTTACTACTTTGTCTAGGACTTTTTTTTCTTCTTATTATAGTTTGTTTTAATGCTAATCCAGCAATTCTAGCATGCTCTGTAAAACTGGGGATATTATAGTAAGAGTTTTGGTTACACAATCATACCTATGAGAGCTTTGGCTGCTCATACCTTTTATAAGAACATGATATGTTACACAGTGACCTAAAATAAGTTCAGCACTAGAGAAAGTAAGAGAATCCTGGCAAATTAAGTATGAATCTGGTTCAAGTTTCATAATCTGTCTTGCAAAAAAGAAATTGTCAGAACATACCTAAATTAACGCAGGACACTTTGACATGCAGAGATCCTTGGTGCAGAGCTTGGAGTTTGTGGTGTATGATTCAAATGAGGTTTGAAACAAAGGAGGAGCTGCCTTGATTTGTGCTTTGTGACCTGCATTTCTACCAGGCCTTTGCTAGTAAACATTTCCAGTAGCTTTGCTCTTCACCATTCCCTTCAATTGAAGAATTTCTTGTATTCATCAGGCTGCAGAGCACTGAACCCAGGGTCCAGCTGTGGCACTTGCATTGTGCTAGAGGAACAGTATTGCTGGGGATATCATTGTGGACAAATATGGCCAACAGCTGAGTACTTTGTATCCAAAGATAATATCTGTTACAGGAAACGGTTTTAAAAACGTTGCAGTAGAGTGCATTAAAGCTGGTGTCATTCTCCTGGACTCTGTTAGGTAAGCAGGATGCATAATAGTCATCCACAAGCATGCATACCTTGAAGCTGACATAAATTCAGGGTATTGCCTGTATTACTTAAAACCCATCCCTTCCCAAACCCACAAGGCACAACAATTTTTTCCTTGAATCTCTAAGTATCAAAAGCTATTTTCCTCCTTCTGTCACTGTAGTAATGGTGCCAGAATAAGTAATAGCCAGAATAGAGGAAATAATAGGAAATGTAGCAAGAATTTTCTTACCACATTTTTGTTTCTGGATCCTATTCATTAATGAACAAATATGGCAGGGACATTGCAATGGGAATAGAAGAGCTTGGACTTTCCAAATGAAACAAACTCACTCTAGTAATTGTTGTAGAGTCAGCAGATAGATTTTGTGTACCCTCATTGCAGAGTTGTAATTCAGAAGTAGAAATACAAGTATTTACTGTCATGACGTAGTAAAGGAAAAGCATAGCTTGACTTGTAACCTTAGATTCTGATGTGCTGTACTTCGCCAGTGCAAAAACTGACCTTCCTAAAGCTGGTAGACTACTCTTTCTATTGTCTACAGTAAGCAAAATCTCAACTTTAGCATAGGAGACTATCATTTTACTGATTTGCAAAATAAAAATATATGAAATCTATAGTGTATATTTGAATTATGAGGTAGATAAACCATTCAGAGACTTTAACTTCTATTTGATAAATACTGTTAAATATATTATTTTTTTTATGTCAGTGACCACTTAATTTTGATACTATCTCTATCATGTTACAGTACCATTATTATGTCTGTCATATTATTATTGTGCAATTAATGTGAATGTTAAAGATAAGAATAGACTGTGGGAAATAGAAATTTCTTTCTGAATTGGGTTTAAAATCTGCTTTGGTGTCCGTGCCTTAATTTAAAGAAACAAAATATCATTTTATTGTGGGATCATAGAAACTATGTTGAGCAATCAATGCCATCTGACTTTTTGTAGTCAGGGAAATGCAGATCTCAGTCGCAGGACAAGCTTTGGTGTGGTGAATTTACAGTTCTCTTAACACTTCACAGGTTGGCATGGGAAATGCTTGTTTATAGACTAGAGCTAGGGCTCCTTCTCAACAGCTGATAGTTTGAAGACAAACAAAATTGAAATCAAGCCACAAGAACAATGGGACACAATTTCAAGTTCTGATGCTTACCTCTGGCAGAGAGGAGTGGGGAGACCCAGTAAGAATAAACATCTGCCTTGAAGTATGGTCAGTTTGACATCATCCCTTTCAGCGTCATTTCTCCTCTTTCCATTTCCTTACTAGTCAGTTCAGTTTTTCACACCACAAATCAGTGCTATGATGTAATATACATAACTTGGTCCAAACCATGGCCTTACATTTTTATCACATGTTAGAATGGGAGAATATCTCATCTTTAACAGAGATCCATCAGCAAATTTGCACAAGAGAGCCTCAGGCATTGTCAGTAGCTGTATGTGTTGTCAATGCTTGTTCTAACACATCAGTGTTCTCAGAAGACCTTCTTGTATGGCTGCTTCTTTTATCTATGCAGATACTGTTATTTCTTTGTGCAAACCTAAACTCTGAATCTGTTTACCTACTCTTGAAGATTCAGAGTCCTTCCAAAGAATAAAAATCACAACATGAGAAGTGTGCACTGAAGAGAATGGGGAGGGGGGAGGGTGTGTGGGGGGGTGCTTGGCATATTTTTGTTTAGGGTGTTTTTTTTTTTGTTTGAGTTAGGTTTGGGGATTTTTCCATCAGAAAACAAACTTTTTGCTCCAGTGTGCGCTTGCAGCCCAGAAAGCCAACCGTATCCTGGGCTTTATCAGAAGGAGCATGACCAGCAGGTCAAAGGACGTGATCCTGCCCCTTTACTCTGCTCTCGTGAGACCTCACTTGGAGTATTGTGTGCAGTTCTGGTGTCCTCAACATAAAAAGGACATGGAACTGTTGGAACAAGTTCAGAGGAGGGCCATGAGAATGATCAGGGAACTGGAGCACCTCCCATATGAAGACAGGCTGAGAAAGTTGGGGCTGTTCAGCCTGGAGAAGGCTGTGTGGAGACCTCATAGCAGCCTTCCAGTATCTGAAGGGGGCATATAGGGATGCTGGGGATGGACTCTTCACTATGGACTGTAGAAATAGGACAAGGGATAATGGGTTAAAACTTAAACAGGGGAAGTTTAGATTGGATATAGGGAGGAAATCCTTTCCTGTTAGGGTGGTGAGGCACTGGAATGGGTTTCCCACGGAGGCTGTGAATGCTCCATTCCTGGCAGTGTTCAAGGCCAGGTTGGACGAGGCCTTGGGTGACATGGTTTAGAGTGAGGTGTCCCTGCCCATGGCAGGGGGGTTGGAATTAGATGATCTTAAAGTCCTTTCCAACCCTAACTATTCTATGATTCTATGATCAATACTATGATAATACTATGATAATACTGTATTAGTATAGTCAGTTCTGAAACCGCATCCCACTTCACTGAAACATGCAGGCTTCAGTAATTGGCATGGAAAAACTGGGATCCTTAGAGATTTCTGCTACATCCTGTTTTATTCCCAGAAGTAGTCAGTCTTTTCTTAAACTGAAAATGCTCTTTGAACATTACTCCAACTAGGCTTTCAAACCTTTACTCATGTTTTAACCCATGTTAACTAATGTGATTATAAATTTTAATTCAAATAAAACATAAGTGCTTAACACAGCTGGTAACAAACATGAGTGTAGTTTGTATAACACAATCTACAAGTATCTGTTTAAAGTGACAAAGTCATAGTTCGCACTCATTCGCACCGAAAGGGCTTCCTGAAATACATATTAACCAGCTGCTGGTTACCTGTTTCATACAAATTGGATGGAAGGGCTGATGAACTATGGTCTATAGTGTACTTTATTTCAAAATCTGATACAATAAATATGTGAGTCATGAGGATTATACGAGTGATGAAATGTAGGTAACATTTAACCAATGCCTCTTCATGTAACCTGTTACTGAAAACTTCTTAAAAACCCATGAGTTTTACAGTAACAGAAGACAAACTGACTGTTGAATAGCTTCATTGCCGGTCTTGACTCCTGCTGATAGCAGGTGAGTTTCCATGTTTTACCTGTCAATTCTTGTTTAATAAATGAAATTCTATGTTTATATTTTTCCTTATTAAGTGTCAAAATAAGTATATTGGTTGGCGAAAGTGCTGAGTATGAATAGAGTGTAACTGGGATGTATAGAAATGTCTTTCATCTGTTTTTCTGGGGCAGGAATGAAATTACTGCCTAATTTAGTATATTGAACCTCCTCTTAATAAGGTTTTGAATGTGAAGTACTTTCTGTGTTGTACCAGAGACAACCTGGAACCATCCAATACTAAAGAGATGATAATAGAGCTGATGCAGGTGATGAATGTGAGGAATTGCTCATAAACTGACAAGCTACAAGCAGCTTCCTGTTAAGTAATAAAATTATTGAATATTTCAGGCAGCCCTGCTCTGCCTAAGAAGATCGTGGTGAATGAGCTCAGCATCCGCATCATCTTGTAGCTGGGTAAACACTGAAATGTCTGAATGAAAGGCTTTTAAAGTAAGTAAGTTTTTTGGCATATTGATGTTATAGGGCACATTCCTTGAAACCGTGGGAATGTTCAGATCAGTCAAGGGGATGAACCTCTAAACCACTTACCTCTTGCAAAGCCTGAGCCAAGATCAGGTATTTCTGTCTCAATGCATTAGTACCTGTGTGTTAGTGCATTTTTTTCTGACGAAAGGTGCCCTTGCGTAATATGTCTCTCTAAGGATATACATAATTATACTCAGATCTCTCAGTTAAACACAAGTGTCACGTGTTGTTACACATCGAAATTTTCTGACATACTACTGGGTAAGACTTGCAAATGTATTCTCACTGGGCATCATCGAATACTCCACTTTGACTTCGGTGCCTCAGGGTTATGTTTGCACAGTAAACCCTGCTGCTTATCCAGCATAATCAGAGAATTTAACAGAATGATAATTTAATCTGATTTGTGAAGTTGAGTTCTTACAGTAGATATGTGAATCAGAATACAAGTTCTGCTAATGATCTATTATTGGACAAGTGCTTCACTTGCATAACTGATAACTGTCTTCATAGCTGGTAGTCTGGAGACTTTCAGGGACTAGATTTCTTAATATTAATTCTGGAATTTTTTTGTTTGCTTGTATATGAAGGGGGACTACAAGGATCCTGCAAAGGGACTGACTCTTCATCCTGTAATGACAGAACAAGGGGTGATGGGTTCAAATTGAAACAGGGGAAGTTCAGGTTAGATATAAGGAAGAAGTTCTTTACTGTGAGAGTGGTGAGGCACTGGAATGGGTTGCCCAGGGAAGTTGGAAGTTGTGAATGCTCCATCCCTGGCGGTGTTCAAGGCCAGGTTGGACAGAGCCTCGGTTGACATGGTCTAGCGTGAGGCATCCCTGCCCATGGTAGGAGGTTTGAACTGGATGATCTTAAGGTCTTTTCCTATGCTATTATTCTATGAATCTATGATTCTATGATTTATTACGTAGTACATGTAATTGTAAATTTAACTTTGAAAAAAAGGTATCTGTGCTCCTGATTGCTTCTGCTTTGACCAGATTGGGAGTCAGACAACAGTGCACAGAGCAGAGCTCACCCTAGAACTCCGTAATTGCACATGAAACACAGAACTGTAGGTGTGGGGGACTCATTGCTGTGAAGTACCTGGCATGAAGAATTAAGAAGTAAGCAGAGCAAGTGTTTATTATTCTAACACCCCTGAAAAATAAGTTTTCACTCTCTGTATCTGTATTAGCCAAAATAGATCGTAAAACAGTTTCAGGTAAGAGGGAACACTGTTTAATCATCTATTCTCATCTCCTGCGGACTATAGAGTTTGCTTTAGGACCTTCGTTACCTAATTCTTAGTCCAGTGGTTGGAGGTGGAAGTAGAATTTGGGAACACATACAGCCTTGTTTTAAAGATTTCCAGTAATGGCGAATTGCTGTCTTTGTTTAAAAGAGAAAGTCTAGTGTGTATTTTCAAGCTCTGTCATGACATGGATGAAGGTTTAATGTATTTTTTTAGTAGTATAACTTTTCCATAGCAGCTACAGGAAGAATTAATGTTTGGAAAAATGTCTTTTTAGGAGCAAGGATTTTGACAGATCTTTTGACCTCTTTTGGAAAGACTTACAAAGTGGTAGTTTTGCATTTTATCTTCTTTTCTCACCAGTCATTCTTCATTACTGGAAGCTATGAGGAAGAGCAGCACCTTGTGATCACTGTTAGAAATGGCTAAAAATTCAGTGACCTTCTCTAAACATGTTATCAACAAACTCAGTGACAGAGTGGACAAGCAGGGGAAATGTGAATACTAACACACATTAACTTTTACATGCACTGGGGTTTAGTATGAAAGCATTGTAGATGGTTGCGTTTGTCAGTGACCGTGCACATGGTAACCTGCATCTGTTATGTGTGTTCTGGGTGTTCAGATACACATGGAGCAAATACTGTGTTAAATATTAATATCTGAAGGCTGAATTAAAGCTACCTGCTTGGTTTCTTTTGTAAGGGAGAGTATTTTAGTCTACTGTCTATGCCCAGTGCATACAAATGGCCAGCAAATGGTATCATTTGCATAGTCCTCTTAAAAAACAATAAATTGAATAAATGCAGTTGTTACCAGTTTTTAGATCTGTATCTCTATATGTTGTTGTGCAGACTTTTGGTTATGTTAAAGTGACTTTCTGGCTTTTGGATGTTCCAAAATACATAGCCCTCATTTTGTGGCCCTGTTTAGTTTTCTATAACCTCCAGCGTACGTTAGGACAAGAGTACTGTTATATCCCAGCTTATCCTCTCTGTAGTTTTTTACCAGATGTGTTTGTAAACAAGCTTAATAGATATGCTTTTGTTCTATTTCTTTATTTGTCGTGCCTTTGACCAAACTTGTGTCAGTATTTGTAAACTTCTTTGAAACAACAGCCCCTGAGAGTACTGTCAATATGCTCTTCCCTCACTTCTACAGATTTTAGTTTTCACTTGCTATTGCCTTTCTTGTTTTATCTGTATGTGTCAGGGAGCTTGCTGAGGTTTATGTCTACGTGAAAAAAAGTAGAGGATGCCCACTGTAAGTGCAAGCTCTTACAGTTGTTTGTTACTACCACAAGAAATACAGTCTCAAAATATAGATCTTTCAGGCATGGCAATGTGGAGCTTTTACAGACTAGTAACTAAATGGCTTCTTTTTTGGAGGTGACTTTAGAGCTGGGTGGTTTCTGTTAATGGCTATAGATGTATGTATATATGCATATACAAATGGGAATCAAAAATTATTGATACTCCTCAAATGGGATATGAACTTACTCATCTACATGTTATTTGCGAAACAGTGCTAGAGTCATTACCTCTGAGTATCTGCTTTTCACAATTTTCTATTTCAGGTTTAGGGTTGATTGAGTTCAGTCACATGGTGATTGTATTCATGTTCTGTTTCCAGAACAGATGATTCCCAAAATGACAAAGATCTGAAAGGCGGTCTCACAAAGGGATGAAAATATATAGCCCTATAAGTGCTGGTAATTCTTGTGGTATCTGCAGTTATTTTGGGAGTTAAAATAGCTTCTAAATTCATAGGAATAAAAAAACCACATGAATATTGTTGATGTGAATTTGCATGTTACTTGAATAAATGGTCATATTTTTCACAGCATTCATTCAGCTATCCAACTGTAGTCTATATATATAGACTTGCCATTAAATGCAAGCTACCCATGAGGGCTTTAACCTGAAAGAAATCAAAGTTGCCAAAAGCAATTTTTTCTGCCTATATATATCATAATGGATATTTAGCTGTTCCTGAGATGAATTCTTACATAATTTGTATGCATGAACAGAGAAATCTGTGTCAAGAGAAATAAACAAGGCAAAGGTTATTGTAGATCAACAGCTCACTCTTACCAGTGCCCCAAAGGTCTGTATTTATAAAATACATCACAGCATCCTGAGAGATTCCATCTTTCCATAGGGAAGGGGGAAAAAAAGAAGAAATATTTATTATCAGATGAATGAACTCAAGGTACAGTGAAGCTCATTGTAAAACTGAATCCTTCTGTATTTTAAACAAAACCCACTAAGAGTCGTTTAATAAAGCAGTGTGCAGTGAACGCACAGAAAATAGAAGGCCATAAAGCTAGGATTAAGTTGCATGTTCTTTTTAAGGAATTCAGTGAGCTCAGCTACATGTATTTAACAAAATGAAGCTTTGTAAGGGGGTGCTTATTTTTGGAAAAGCAGTGGAGACATCTCAAAAAACATACAAATGTAATTTCTCAATTTGTTAAGGTAATTAAGAGGTGTCACACACATGCATGGGAAACTATATTGAATTTAACAAATAATAAAATGCCATATACATTTTTACACTGTCTTAAAGAAATAATTTCCAAATGATGTGGAGCTCTTTTTGTACTGGAAGTTGAGCACATATTCTAAAATCTGTATTAAAAAACCCCATGAGAGCCATTCAAGAGCTAACAAAATTGCTGTGACATGAAAATAAAGGAGCTCAGGGTATTTTGGTTTTATTTATGCAGAAGATGGATAAGATACAGCTTGATCACAGTTTCAAAGCAGGAAATTTCTGCTGGGAGGAAGTTATTTAATTTAGCACATAAAGGCGTAATGAGATTCAAAGGCTTGAAACTGAATCTAAATGTATTGATTCTACATATAGCATAACATTCTTAATAGTGAGGAGAAGTGAACACTGGAGTAATATGCTTCAGAAATCACAAAGAGAGAATATCTCATGAAAAGAGAGAAAAACTCTGTTTGAAGACCATTTGAGGTACAAAACCTAGGGCTGTGCCATTTATTTGTACCAAAATATACGCTTTCCTTATTAGACAGAAAATAGATGTATGTGAGGCTTACAGAAATTCCACAAAGGAATTGTAAAACTATATTCCAGAAACTGAAAGTAGCGATGTTCAGAACTACAAATCTAGTTCATAAAGATGATGTCCTTATAATGGTTATGTTTTGACAAAATCCATCCTGTGATACAGATACAGCTGACTAACCTCCTGGTTGGTTTAGTTGGTTAGTGGTATGTTTGAATTCTTCAACCTTTCTATTAATTACTTGGCTAAATAATTGGTGGGTTTTCAACTGGTAAATAAGTCAGTGGCATAGGTCTTCTGCAAGAAGAAGCTGTTCTATGTTCCAGTTACACACTAAATCAATTTTACAGTCTGTTTATGTAATGGAGTAACACTAGCCCACAAGCATCTGCTTTTAGGGTGCTGCATATTCCTACTCAAACATGTAGCAGTCAGTGCAGATCAGATGACAGGACTTCTTCAAGCAGCACCCCACAATTCTCAAATGTTTTAAAGGAGAGGCTATAAATAAGAGTTGCCTGATTTAAGTGTGTCTTTTAATAAAGCAGTGGATGTGAGACCCTGGTTTATGCATAATAATTATAACCCCTTAATTTAGTGCTCATTGCTGTACATAGATTGGTTTTAGTCATGGAAGAAGTTAAGTGCTTGAAAAATACATAGCATGGTGTAATTTTTTTTCTACGGGAGAATTTTGGTTTTGAAAAAGATGCCATATATAATTTAACAGTTTTTATTCAACAGGGGATGTTTGTTAGCTGCTTGGCATGCTTTGGCAGGAGGTCCTTTATGGTACCATTGCTTCAGTTTCTCTGCCTTGCAAGGAGGAGCAAATCAGACTGCAATCCTTGTTACTGTAGTAAAAATGAGTCATGGAAGCTGTGGCATGCTGTGGAAAGTTTGGTCATAGATCAGGCTTACGAGAACCTTTGCCCATTGATACCTCTCCTATGTATGCAGTCATTCACTGGTAACTGGTTTCTAGTAAAACATACCCATATATGCATGTGCTTTGACATCAGGCATTCAAGATGAGTATGGATATGACATGAGAATATCAGATATATACTAACTGATCTTTATACAAGTGACCAAAAGGATCTGAAGGAAAAAAGATGTGAATCGGGTTGTAATGTTTGAAAGTGGAAATTAACTTGGGATGGAACGGCCCAAGACATGAGATTGTGAAGTCTTCATTAATAATGTATTATGCTGTCATAGAAGTCTTGATCTGGGAAGCTGAATTCAATTTTTTCCCCCTTAAAATAATGATAAGTTTTTGAATAACAAGATGTTGAAATACTCTGTGAAAAACTGTTGCATACAAGTGAATACAGAGAAAAATACCCTATTTCACATATATAGATATTAAAACCAGGATTAAACATATTTTCAGGACTAACATTTTTCCATCTGATTGTTACTGCTGTCACAGTTTTACTGCTTGAGGTGCGTAATTCTAATTTTACTTGTTTCACTCTAGATCCCCACAGATATCCAGACTTAGTTTTCATCTTTTTCCTTCTTATGTATAAGTTAGGATAATCTGGCATGTCTGTGAATGCCTCTGAGAGAGCCAACATACTGATGAGAGAGAAGATGGTGACTTTTTATCCTTGAAACCCACGATGTCTGCTTCAAGGTATTCACATGCTTCTGTGTTAGTCCTCCCTTTTAATATCCTCAGAGATATTCCACTCTCCCTGACAGCAGCATCGTTATTTAACAAAAAAGCAAAAGTGAAAGAATAAATTCAGTCAGAAGCCTGCACTGTAGCTACTTCTGCTCTATGTCCTGGTAGAGTTCGCTGGTATGAAAAGATTTAATGAGGTAAGGTTGCAGTCCTCTATACTTGGCAGCAAAGCACAGAGTTTCAGAAGATGCACTAAAGTGCAAGAGCATGTGCCAAGTCATTTTATCTCTCCAGCTACTCTTGCTGAAAGGACCTCACTGCAGCTCCCAGAATGTTTGAAAACCACCATCAGTCAGTAAGAAAGCTGCTATTTAAGCACCAGTCCTTACTTTAGGGCAATTGGCCAGACTGACTCAGACGGCACAATTTCTCTCTTTTTCTAGTAATTCGTGAAGTATTTCAGTCTGAACACTTATGCAAATAAATGTGAATTACTGGAGAGTGCTTTCTTTGTGATACACTGAATGAAATCATCTACTCTGTTAGGATATTTCCTAGAAAACTGATTTAGCATGATACTTATGCTGAAGGGCGACAGCAGCTTAATCAGGGCAATACTAGTGTAATTTTCATTAAGAACAGTCATTAGCTAGTACCATGTATTTATACTGAATATAAAGCTTAAGTTAAAGGGAAAGCACTTACCTCTTAAAACTTCCACTCAGTTTGAAATCCCTGTTGGGTTTAGTGCCAGTCTTGCTTCCTCTCACTTTACAAGTAGTGGGGAACCATATAAAAATAGTGCCACAGAGCACTCATTCAGAATGGGCCAGAGAATTACCATCAACCCTTAAAAAGTATCCTTGACATCTGTCTTTATTGTCCATTTTAAACAGGTTGTTTAAATGATGCACAGGTTTTTATTATTTGATTGGTTATGGTTGTATTTAGGACCACATTTTGGGAACAAGTTGCAAATAGAGTTACTTCCAGTATTTTTCCACCTTGCAGTCCTATAATGTAGTTATGAAGTTTTATACACAGCTTTTCATCTGGAAATACCAGTGCACTGAGATCGCTCTCAAAGGAAATACTGTATTCTTATGTAAAATACTATCTCCACCTTACAAATAGGGAAATGAAAGCACAGGGAAGAAAAGGTACTTTTTTTTTTTACCCTGAGGTTATCTGGTAGAGAGTTGACAACATCAGGAGTAGAGCTCAGGTCTGTTAAGGTCAGTGGTCTCTCTTAAACTGCTTGTTTAGCAATTGGAAAAGCAATTGCTTAATACTTGAAAGTTTTCACCCTCACATTTGCTAATCTATGGACTCTACTTCTCTGAGGCCAATTTTAGAATAGTTTACTGCAAGTATCTTCACCTGTGAAAGGGGGAATGAAGTTTCTGACATTTCCTTGCAGTATAGGTGCTCCATTGGCACTTTTGTGTTCAGTTCTGGGTCCCTCCCTGCAAGAGGGACATGGAGGTTCTGGAGTGGCTCCAGAGAAGGCCAGTGAAGCTGGTGCAGGGCCTGGAACACAAGTGTGATGGGGAATGGCTGAGGGACCTGGGGGGTTAAGTCTGGAGAAGAGAAGGCTTGGGGCAAGGGGGGGGATACCTTATCATTCCCTACAACTGCCTGACAGGAGATTGTAGTGAGGTGGGGTTGGTCTCTTTTCCCAAGGAGCAAGTGACAGGACAAGAAGAAATGGTCTCAAGCTGCGCTGGGGAGGATTAGACTGGAGCTTAAGAGATTTCTTCACTCAGATGGTGCTCAGGCACTGGAACAGGCTGCCCAGGGCAGTGGTGGAGTCACTGTCCCTGGAGGTGTTTAAAGGATGTACAGATGTGGCACTTAGGGAACCATGGTTTAGTGGTGGTTTATGGATCAATGCAATGATCTTAAATCTCTTTTCTAACCTAAGGAATTCTATGATTCCGTGATTAAATACAACAAGTAGATAGGGCTTTATGTTGTAAAATCTTGTTTTTAATCATAATCTTGATGTTTGAATTCATAAGATTTTTCACCTGTTTCATACAACATGTTTGTTAATAACATGTTTCATATTCCTCTCTTGTTTTACTTTTTACCTTTGATAATTTCCTGCAACAGCATTTTCTTGTTAAAGTCACTGACCCAGGTGGGAAAGGGCCCATTTGAGTTAGGGCGATAGCAATTCAGCATGCGGAGAAAAAGACCCAAAGAGAACAGAAAGAAAGCTACATTCATGATACATCTGGACAAGAAGATACTGCTGCAAAGCAGTGTGTCTGCGTTGATTCCAGGTGAACTGATTGGGATGCCAGAAGCAGTATAAGTGGTTTGACTCAAACTGTGGATTCGATTAGGTGATGTAGTTCATAGCTAGACTTTGGTAACGCTGCATTTCACTGCATTGTACTTCTGTTGATGAGACAGAGCAATAGTAACATGTGAGCTCTAAGTGTGAAATGATGCACTCTAAAAAGCATTCTCTCAGATTTAAAAAAGAAAGCCTGCTACAGAACTGTTATGTTAATTTTATAATGTCTTGATAAGGACAAAAATCTGATATGTGTATATGAATCAGTAATGTGAAAAAAGATATTTAAGATGTATTCTGCTGAATTTTTCTGTTAATCCATATACCTTATTTCACAGGTAAAAAAAACAAACAGGGAAGAAGAGATCACTCACAGTTACATGTGTTTCAGCCTGCTGGTGTTGGTGCTTTCATTAGAACAGTAGCAAGTCAGCATGACTCCTTTTGTTTTACAGAAAGCAAGAAGAATTGAGGTTAATTAGAGGTTAATTAGAATTTAATTGGCAGTTCTTTTTTTCCCCCCTCTTACTCCTGCTGATAACAGGAATCTTAGAGTCCTTGACTGTGATGCCAACAGATTGGGCAGGCCTGGTGTTGATTGCTACTGCCAGCATGAAAGTGGTGCTGCAGTTCTGCAGCTGCAGTTCTTAATCAATGAGGTAAGGACATACTTACTCAGATTCTTCTGTATGAATTTAGTTCAATAAGTTAATTCATGTCTTGTAATTGAGTGATATAACTTTCACATTGACAAATTGTGCCAACAAATAAGTGGCATACCTCCAGAGGACATTCACCATACAGCCTTTTAGAAGATTATTTATGGGACTGCATGCAGGGGAAAGTATTACCTTCATATACATCAGTATGAAGTACTGAACAAAAGGCAGTTAATATATGAATGTGTTCATGTAGATGTAAAATCCATTAAATTACGAAATGTGCTGCACAGTCCTGATTCAAATAGAAATTAATAAATGGGATAAATCTTTCTATGGAAATATATTGATGGTTATTGGTTGAAAATTCAATATTTGGGAATATGCTATGACTTGAAACAAGGAAAAGCAATTGCAGGGGTCATCAATCAAGCCAGCATGCTTAGTTTTTGCAAATGGTTTGTAAAAATCAAGTTTAGACAATGTGAAGAAACAGTGACAGATTATAGCATGCTCTGTGCAGAAGGTCTCTAGACATGGTAACAGGAGACTTTTGGGAGCATATAGACCTGTTTTGTTTTTTTTCCTAGAACCTCTTAGCTTGTCCAAATGATAAGTTAGTCATAGTTCAGTTTTAATTCATTTTTCTCCCATGAAATAAGGGAAAGCTTTTGATAGTTTCAAGTTCTCTTTCTAAGCATGGACACCTTAGAACTTCTCAGTAAAAAAGTTTTAGTTTTGCAGTTTTTAAACCTGAGAAATTATTTTTTTTTCATACCTTTGTTTGGAGAAACTGCCTGAACCACAGAAACTGAGGAGGGGGGACTGAAACTTCAGAAACAGTCCAGTGGAATTCTTTAGAGGAAGGCAGGGATGAAAACGGGGAGGCCAAGGTTTGCATCATTGTACTTCCTTTTTATTAGGTGATCCCTAGAACCACTAATACCTAAGATTAATTTGATCTCTGTGGTGGAGATTCTCTCTGACACTGGTCCAACCTCTTTGGGAGATGAGCATTAAAGCATGGATTATCCTGAATTAGAGAAGTCTCACCTGCGTATGTCAACATTGAAAAGTTGCTAGGATTAGGAAGGAAATCCAAGATGCAGAAAGAGAAGCTTATTGGTCAGTAGTAGTTGGTATGAACTGATCTTTTCAGTTACAGCCTCACCCTTCCTGAGAATACAGCATTGCCTTCTGTTTGGGCAATATCTAGTTCCTCTCTGCCATAATAACACACAGGGATGGCTCTTTTGTATTCAAACTGATCTGAGGTGTAAATGTAATAAATCACTGCAGCAGCTGTAGGGAACTTCCTCTGCAGTCCATTTTCACATAGCATCACTGTTCCATGGTGAGAAGAAAGATAGTAGAAAGGAGATGGAGTGACTTCACATCAAGCTGCCCAGGCAGGTAGAGGTCTGGACTTTGGAAGATGCCCATTTTGGGGGCACCAGAAACAGAACCAGTCTTCAGAGTATTTCTTATCTGTGATAAAGACTCTCCTTTTGTCTACATCTCTTTTTCCTAGGTCTTCTCCCTCTGCTACCTGACCCTGTGTTCTTGTCTGCATTTTCTTTTCACAGTTCCACTTCTGAGTTTTGTGTTGTCTTGATAGGATTGCTGAACTGTGCTTGGCACCATCACTTGTGTGACAGTGTGTGCACTAATCCCTTTATCCTTTAGATACCCTTTACACTCACCTTTTTAAGTAAATGTTGTCTGTTCTCCATTTTGTTATCTCTATGCTTATGTGGAAATACACGGAAGTTCACATGTACCTTCACATGTAACCTTACTATAAAGCTTTAAATTGATGGAGTTTTGATTTAACTTTGGCTGATCTTGAACTCATTGAAAATATTTACATTTACCAGATCAATTCAAATTGACTATTATTTACAATAGAACATGTTTTGTTTTTTTTTTTTCTAGAAGAAAGCAAACATTTTCCATAAACCATATCATTTTCTATGGGTAGATCGTTACCAGTCAGGATCACTGAAAAATAAGGCAGGATCTGCAGAAAAGTAATATGTTGTGCTCTATTTTGTGTCTGCTCTAGGGTGCTTTGGTCAGTGCAAGTGCAGATGATGCACTTCATTTGTGGAATCTCCGACAGAAGCGACCGGCTATCCTGCATTCTCTGAAATTTAACAGGGAAAGGTAAGACTATGTGACAGAATTAATGTGTTATTTTTTCAAAAACCAAGCTTGCTTTCTGAATTTCTGATAATAGACCCTTATTAGTTTGTCTTTCTAAGGGTAATCTAGTTTTCCGTTGTTTGAGTCTTGTTTCCATAGAACAAAACCTCTCTTTCTCTTCCTGCAGCCTTCTGAGAGCTAGATAAATTTTGTCTGCTTTTCATCAGAATGTTTTTCATTTTACCTTCTTTTTGCATTAACTGCTATGGCAGTAGTGTATTTGTTTTCCTTATGACCAGACACAAGCACTGTCTCCTTTCAGCTGACCTGTTGTTCAGTTCTAGCCAGAGTACCTCAGCTGCCTGTATTGGGGAAATAATTATTTTCTTTACCTTGAAAGAGTTTTAAATTGTAAAATACTGGAAGTTGGGCAGAAATAAATTGTGGGTTTGGGAAACTGCCAAATGACAAATGAATCAGAGGCTGCTTCTCTAAATTCTGTTTTATCAGTACCTAATCATAGAAATCCCTACTGATAATAAGTTAAATGAGTGGTTGTGATTTTCAAACTCAAACAGAAGCTGAGCACTTGAGTCTGTATCTGGTTACCCAAGTAAAACCTGGTGCAATATTATGGAGTTTGCATGCTACCTTTCTACTAATAATATGAAAAAAGTTCTGTGTTTCTATTAAGGAATTAGGTCAGCAGAGCAAGATTCAGTGCAGAAATGCAGCAGTTGAGAGTCCTTGGGCAATACAGTTATTCTGTAGTTCATCTTTGGCATGGACCTTTTTGAAGTTTGAATACACAGATAAAATACATAGATATAGTACATAATGCATAGTATGGTTTTGATTGGAGGTTTCAGTGATTTTGTCATTTTCTTAAGATGTAGATTCAGTGTTTATTAAGGTGCAGCAACTTTTAGGTATTTATACATATGCTTGTGCAGTGGTGAAAGGTACCGGTACTTTACCAGAGCTGTGAAGTAATCGGGATCATCAAAGCTTTAACTGCAGCAAATCTGAAAATGATTATGGAAATAGACATTTTCCTGGTTTATTATTAAGATACATGTCATGCTTGCACTTATATGTCACCAAGTTGCAGGTTTTGTTATGGGAAGAGCTACATAATAATCTAGAAAATATACATCCTGATTCCAAATTAATATAACCTATAGCAAAAGTATATGCAGTGTTTTGGGACTGAGTGGGGGAAGATGAAAAACTAAAATGCTATGTCCATATGCTAGCTGCTTCTGAACAGTAAGTTATCGTTTTACACACGTTGAAATACTTTAATCTTGGTATTCTCACCATGCAGGTACATTGTCCACAGTTTGCCATTGATAAATCTGACTTGTAGAATTTATTCCAGTACATCCTGGTCTAGCTGTCCCAGCCAGCAACCTGCCATACAACCTAAGGGATCAATACTTATAAGAATGCAGCGTCTGTTCAGCAGTTTGCCTGTCATTTCTCTTCAGAGACACTAGCGTGGTATCTTGGTCAGAATTTTGTCAGAATTTCTTGATAAATTAAAGTCACACACATTTAGGCACTGCTGAGAGCAACATTTGTGTCATCACATTTGTCTAAATCTTCTTTTGCTTCTGACAGCCTAAAACATTGGGGAAAATATTTGGAAGCAAGTTACTTGGAATACTGGAAGCTGTGCATAAAGCCAAATTTAGTGTAATGACATTTTTGGCCTCTAGGTTTTTAAACAGGTATGAGGATATAGTTATTTGGAGCAAATGCATAGCTAGCTATACAGCCTTTTATCAAAGTCTCAGTGTAAGTAAATATAACTCTTAGTAAGTTGTAAGTAAAAAAACAAATATTGTTTCATGCATATTTTAAGTAACTGTTACAATCACTGCCACTTAAATAACTTTTATTAGCATATTATCAAATACCCTGATACACCTCCATATAATATTATCAAAGCAGCAAATCCAGTTTTAAACTAAAAAGGAGTTTTCAAAAGTATGAAGAAATAACTCTGTAGGCAGTTCTGTTCTTCTCAGTGTTGACTAGCACTGCCCTGAGTTTCTGGGGTTTTGCATTCAGGCACTTGGCTCCAGAATGAAATCTTTTCATTTTTCATAGAATCATAGAATGCTTTGGGTTAGAAAGGACCTTAAGATCATCCAGTTCCAACCCCATGCCATGGGCAGGGACACCTCACACTAGACCGTGTCGTCCAAGGCTCCGTCCAACCTGGCCTTGAACACCACCAGGGGTGGAGCATTTGCAACTTACTTAGGCAACCTGTGCCAGTGCTTCACCACCGTCACAGTAAAGAACTTCTGCCTAATATCTACCCTGAACTTCCCCTGTTTCAGTTTGAACTCATCACCCCTTGTCCTATCAGTTCAGTCCCTGATGAATTGAACCTCTCCAGTGTCCTTGTAGGCCCTCTTCAGACACTGGAAGTTGCTCTGAGGTCTCCATGCAGTTTCTCTTCTCCAGGCTGAACAGCCCCAACTTTCTCAGCCTGCCTTCATACAGGAGGTGCTCCAGCCCCTGATCATCCTCGTGGCCTCCTCTGGACTTGCTCCCACAGCTCCATGTCCTTTTTATGTTGAGGACCCTAGAACTGCACACAGTGCTGCAAGTGGGGTCTCACGAGAGCAGAGGGGCAGGATCACCTCCATCCACCCACTGCTCACACTTCTTTTGATTTTTATTATCTTTTCTTTTAATATACATACCAATTAATTTCAATTAATCTAACTCAGTTTTCTAAGCTTGATTAGATATTTAGGATATAAAACTCAACATAACCCTTTGGGCAAGTAACAAAAAAGTAGGGCTAAAATCCTAATTCACCCTCTCATTAATTTAGAACATTTCTCTGTATATACGCCTAACAGAACTAAGTCTGAAAGAGAGTTTCCTCTTTTTTCTGAATATATTTCTGTTCTAGAGCACAGAAGTTATAAATTATGTGATGCTCAGAGAAACAGCTAATAATGATTGCCTTAACTATAAGAAATTTGGGGCAAAATGGATATATGGGAATTGGGGAGACTGATAAGATTAAACAATTTTCTTCAAGAAATTCCAATATTTGTTCTTCTAAAACTTATTTTTATTTAGTGTTGGAATTGTTGATATTTTATTTTAATCCTCTTGCAGGGGGAGATTAAGAGGAGACAAGATTTATACTGAGGAGAGGTGGTCTTTAGTCTTAAGTTTGTGACACAGTGAATGGGTTGGTTTTGACGTTTCTTCAGTAGGAAGAAATGCTTGTTGGCAGAGAAGAGGTTTTAAAATACTGGTTCATGCTTTCAGATAGCAGCTGTTGAAGAAGACCGTACAGTTTAGACCATCAAAGGCTGTATTAGTCCAAACTCTTGATTAATTCGACCTAAGTGAATCAGCTTTCATGTAGAATCATTTTATTGAGAGGGTTTAAAGTATTTGATGCGTGAACCATACAACTCTTAGATTCTGTTAGATGGATGAGTGCTGCTTAAGTCTTTGGCTATTACTCACTGCACCAGTCTTCATACGGTTGAACTGTTTAAATTGCAATTTGCTTCTGCTTCTTGACATTTAAGATTGCAGGATGATGGACTAAAATCTGCTCTTAGCAGTGTTTCTGTGTATGTTTATTCAACTACTTGGGTCAAATTTTGCCAAGTGTATACATATATATATATATATATTTCTCCTTCTTTTTTTTTTCCACAAAACTGAAAACCATATTTGTTCTTTAAGTTTTGGTAACAACTGGTACAGAGTAAAGACTCTTTAATGCAGCACAGTGGTTAGATGTCATTTATCATGTAGCATCCAGTATTAAGACACTGAATGGTTTAGGAATAATAATTCACTAAGAAAATGCTTTTCTGTAGCCATGAAGTCATACTTTGCAGCCTCTCCAGATATTTTCTTTCTTCTTGTGACCTATTGTTAAACTAACGATGGTGCAACGTAAGTATTGTTAACTTGTCTCTCCTTTACAAAGTGCCTCTTTGGATCATGCATAGAAGGAATCCTGAGGAGTGAGGCATAATGGCAAACGTATTTTGGTTCTACAGTGTAAGGCTCTGGACTTTTTAGCAAATTATATGGTTTTGCCTGATATCAAAATACAAGGTTACAATCTTTCATTTTTATTGCTGCAATTGGAATGGAATACAATGCATTAAGAACCTTAAAGAAAATGTAAATGTAAGCAATGTGTTTCAGTGCTCAGCTCTGTGCCAAGAGCTGTGATGATAACACAGTTACTCAAAGAGAGGCTTGATGGTAGCACATGACTGATAATATATGATTTGCCTTTCCGTATACAAGTGGAATGGACAGGTAACATTTTTTAACCTCTGGAAAGACTGTACAAGAATCACCTTGGTATTTTTTGAAGGTTAACATTATGGTGACATTCCTTATGTTAATTCCTGCTTTCTTGATGTCATAGGAGATGCCATATTCATCTTCAGTAGACATTTTAGGCAAAATAAATAACTCAGTTACTGGAACTGTCTCTGTCTGACGCAAAGAACCGCTGGAAACTATTATAGGCCTTAGTTATTTTTAATATAGTCAGAGCAGACTTCAGCAAATATAGATTTAATTATGCACCAGTTTACATAACTTTCCCATATAAGATTAGTGCAACTGGGACAGGAAAAACCAGCAAGGATTACAGTGTGAAATCCAGGCCCTTTAGGCCTGCATGCTCTCGTTTCACTTAGCTCATCTGTCATTCAGAAACTGAGCTAGTTCACTTGTGCTGACTGACGTAGGAAATAGACCTCCTCTTTTTCTTCTTCTAGCCAGTGCTGATTGGTGTGTTAAAGTGAGCCAGCAGCACTACAGCAGTTTATCCACTAACTTCTACTCAGCATACATTAAGACAGTTATTTTGGGTCTTTAAATCCACCTGCACATACTGTGCTCTAATGCCATGACAATACTGTAAGTGCCCTTCTGCAGGGGTATCACAAGGTAACAGAGTCTGTATAACTGGCTTTGGGGTTCTGATCTGTAACACATTATTTAGTATTGAGGGTATCTTGGCACAGAGGAAGAGGAGCCTTTTAAGTGGGTGACTTTTAAAGCAATTCTCAGCTGTAACTTACCGTTAATTAGAAAGCTGACTATTACATCCGAGATTTTGCAGTATTTGAACAAGATAATGGAAAGTATTACTGCAATGCCTGGAATCAAAGAATAAAACCAGGTGCTTTTTGATCTGGTGACTTTTCTATGTTCTGTATTCATGCTTGCTGTATCTTTGCAGGATTTTGTGTTCTGTCTTATTAAGAGCTCACCTCATCAAAATGACAGCAGGAGGCTATTGAGTGAATGACAGTGACTGGCTGCACAGTTTCATCAGTACCTGTATCTGTGTGTGTGTTAGGGACTTGTGAGTTACTAAACTTAGATGGTCTGTCTCATTGGCTGTTCAAGGAACTGAATTCCTGTGATACCTTGCCTGCTCATAAATGAGCCTCCTGGTTCATACTAGCTGTGAACTCTGTTTATGTACTTTCTGACTTGCAGTCAGAGATCTGTCATCAAGCGTGAAAGTAGTTACTAGGTTCAGCGCAGTTGCACAGCCACAAAACAATCTGATTACATGGAGTGGTGTGGCATTTAGCTTATCCAAAGAACCACAGAATTCAAATACAAAGCAATATTTCACCATGCAATCCTGCCACAGCTTATGGAAAGGATTTAAACTTTCTTGGATTGATAATGGCAAAACCTGAGGAAAGCAAAAGAAGCCACGCTGCTGTTTGACATTTGCTTCCACATCTTGAGGAAGTTCTCACAGAACTTGCTTGTGCAGATGTATTCATTTTTTTTACTGCCTTATGAAGTGTGTATTGAAGTGTGAAGATGGCACAGACCTGAAATGCATAAATACATATTAAATATGAGTGGCATGGTCTTGCATTGGCACTTGTCACTTCTGGAAGTATGATGCTTAGGCATTTCAATAGCTGTTTGGTGGGTTTTGTTGGCATAGAGTTAGTTTTCTTCATAGTAGCTAGGCTGGGGCTGTGTTTTGGATTTGTGCTGATAACAATGTTGATAAAACAGCGATGTTTAGTAACTACTGAGCAGTGCTTACACAGAACCAAGGCCACCTCTGCCTCTCACCCCACCCCACCAACAAATGGCTAGGGGTGCACAAGGAGTTGGGAAGGGACACAGCAGGGACAGCTGATCCCAACTGACCAAAGGGATAGTCCAAACCACACGGTGTTGTGCTCAGCATATAAAGCTGGGGGAAGAATAAGGAAAGGGGGGGACGGAACAGGGGACGTTTGGGATGACGGTATTTGTCTTCCCAAGAAACTGTTCTGTGGGCTGGAGACCTGCTGTCCTGGAGACGGCTGAACACCTACCTGCCCATGGGAAGCAGTGAATGAATTCCTTGGTTTGCTTTGCTTATGTACATGGCTTTTGCTTTACCTGTTAAACTGTCTTTATCTCAGCCCAGGAGTTTTCTCATGTTTACCCTTCTGATTCTCTCCCCCATCCTGTCAGGGGCAGGGAGCAAGTGGCTGTGTGGTTCTTAGTTGCCAGCAGGGATTAAACCATGATACCAGTTAATGTTGTTTGTGTGCGATTATTGAGCTTGGAAAGATTCCTGAAGCTCACAAAGAACATGTCTGCTCTATAGGGCTGTGCCTTAGCACTGCAGGGCAGGAAAGTGAACTTTGTCAAATGTCACTTCAGAAAGACCAAAGACTGGATGAAAATTTTGTCCAGTGAGACTGACCCAAATCACATTCATGTCATTACCACACACCTCTGACTTCTCTCTTATAAAAACAAAATCCTATTTAAAAAATTGCATTATATTCTTTTTTTAGGTCTCACATCATGTTATAGAAAATTTCATTGGACCTATGACATGTAGGATTGATGAGGGCCATAAGCTCATCCTGGTAAGGTCGTATGCAACCTAGTTGAAATGATGAACATCTTGGACATAAAAGGAAGCCCAGCACAAGCTTTTTTGGTTATTGTTCTTCAACACATTAGCTAAACACTCAACAAAGAGCAAAATTATAAGCCAAGACTAGCTTGTTGATGGCAAGAATCAGCAGGTTTGATTTGATGGATTCCTGAGATTATGCAACTCCACTAAAGGAGAATGAAAACTCACATGATGCCTAAGGTTTTCTTTTTAATGGATCTTAAATATGAGGGCCTTGTTTGGAGTGGAGCTGAAAGGACCTCCTTGTTGTAGTTCCCTCCAGTTGCAGACTGGGCAACTCATATACCTCCCTTTGTATAATGAAGCAGCAGAATATGTTTTGCATCAAGAGATACTGGTCCCTTATGATGCCACTGAGAAAGGCCCTTGGTCTCTGTAAGTTATTGTTCAAAATGCTGTTTATTAAAGCGAGCACTATAAAAAACAAGAGGATAATATATAGTCTTATGTTCCTGTAGATGCTGGGAATCCTGAGTTGTGCTCCATCAAACAGGCAGGAGGTTGTGCAGACCCCATCCATAGTTCGGCTTACCCTATTTCAGTCATTCAGGTTATTATAGGATTTTTCAATAAGAAAACAACTGTATTCGTTATTTCTACTACCAAGCAGAGCAGAAAAGCCATTCACACTGGAACTTCTTTCTGCACTGTTAGAGAAAGGGAAGGCCATGCAGGTGGTGCAGTCACCGAGTGGGAACTGCCTGCAGGCTTCTCTGTTGCAGCAAACTGATGCATTTATCCTGCGCCCAGGGGGTATGTGCAGCACAGCCCAGCCTGAATGCCACAAAGTATACACAGCACAGCACCACACAGGCTTGTTCCTACTCCGGTTAGCTGCTGGGTGGATCACTGACTCCACACACAGTGGTCTCCCAGCCAGCATCGTGACACTATTAAATAACTATTCAAGCTTAAGTCTACTCCTCCTGTTAGGGAAAATTGCTCCATGCTAATTTCATCCTTCTGATGGCAAGAAACCTTCCAGCTTCAAGACTAGATTTATCTTTATGGCTCTGTTATTCCCACTTCCGATGATATTCTGGTATCTGCATTGTCATGCATTTTAAATATCTTGTCTCTCCCTTGCAGTTAAACAGCTCATTCATATCCATTCACAACCTCCTTTTTTCTTTCCTTCTTTTTTTTATTATTTTCACTACAAAAACCAAGATTACATGTTTTGCTTTCTAAATTTGTGTCTTCATTCACTTTTCTTTGGCCTTTCTTTTCACGTCAATACTCTCTGACCTAATGATTAGAAAAGGAACATGTTCTGTATATGGTCCCATCTGTGCTGTGGAGATTGCCATTATTACCATTGTCTTTTTTAATCTCTGCAGGAATATGTTTACTGATGCTTACCATAACAGCACCTTACTTTTACATGGTTTCATCATATCACTGCTTGTGGTCTTGCTGAGCTTAACTAATACACCCATTACACTTCTTCACTGATGTATATCTAGCTGGCAGGGAGTGCTGCTTTTCAGTGCAAGCCTGTAAGAGCGGAAGCAAAGCAAGACAAGCGAAATTGAAAATAACTTTTCCCATCACTTCTGTATCATGAATTCCAAGTAGAAGTTCTTACTCTCTGAAGTTAGAGGCCTTGCCCTTTGCATTTTAAATTTTGTTCAATTTCTTCCACTCTACTTGTGCAGATTACCCTTCCTTTGTCCTATTGCATCCCTAAGGCGTTCCCTTAGTCTTAGTACCGAGATCTTTAAGGAAATTACAAGATCAGCTGTAAAACTAATAATTGTGAATCCCTCAAATATGCAGAAAAATATTTCCTTTTCCAGCAAAATCAGGTGGAAAATAGACATTAAAAATAGAATTTTATAGCAGCATTTTTTATAAATGCTGTCTTTAATGTTGACATACACTAGATATCCTACCAATGGAATATTCTGGAATAGCCTACCTTTGGTACACCCAGCTTCCCTATTTTGCCATAACTTTTCAAGATGTGTCCTTTTGAAACTCAAAACCTTGGATAGTGTGTGGGTTTAAGTATATTTGAGCAAGTAGTAATAATATTGTGGTCACAACCTCAGAGATGACAACATGCCTTAACTTTATTTCTCTTGGGTTTAATTTTTTTATGCTTACCTTCTTGGGTAATTGTAATGCAATCTGGGTTGGTGCCACTGCAGAAAAAGTGCTGCAAGAACTTAAGCTGCCTGGTTTAAAACTAGGTTGGTTTCTCTATGATTAGATTACCCCAAGGTAGATGTCACCTTTTATTGATCCATTGACTGTTTAGAAGAGAAATCAATCGGTTGCCATTTCCAGGAATATCGAGACCCTTCAGTTGGGAACAATACTTCTTTTCTAATCTGTACATGATGCAATAAGCTCTCTTTTAATGACAGAAATTCTGGTCATATTTTTCATTCTAGAATATTAAAAATATCTCTGTTTATATCCAGGTCCAGCCTTGAAGTTAAGACTCTCCAATCCCTTTTTAATGGTGACTTTCACAGTTGTTCTCCAAAGTAATTTTTAGTCTACCAGGATTCTGCCAATATTATTATTTATAGTTTTGTTTCAGTTAAAAATGTCCTAAAACGCATTATGCCACAGTATCTGCTTTTATACCTGTTTGCAAAACAACTTCTCTGAAGGCAAATAGAGCTGTTTAACATATTTAAGGTCTATTTTTACACAGCTCTGTACATAAAGGTTCTATTTCCATAATGAGACTTTCAAATATGCAATAATAACAATGGCACAGTAGGTAATATTTTTGATAACTACTCAGAAAAGTCTCAAAACACCAAATACAGTGCCATGTTACATAGGTTACATATATACCTTCATTTAAAAAGCATGTGTACAGGACTTTAGACATTACAAAGTAGTATGAATAATTTGGCAAGTGTTTTTCTGTTTTCATGGTTATCAATAAATAGCAAATCAATTCATGTTTTCCTCACAGCAGTGCATTTAAAAGCCCGTTAACAGAAAATGGCTTATATGCCATGAGCCATTGTTACACTCTTAGATATAACAGCTGTATTTAATAGCGCAGGGACCAAAAAAAACCAGACAGATTACTCACAACCCATCATCAGTTCTACTTACCCTGTGTTGCTAAAACTGTACTGGATAGCCTCTACTCCCCCCAGCCCATCCCTGAGCTATTAATTTGACTTTATTTAAAGCTTTTTACAGAAAATATTTTTGCAAGTACATAAAAGAGTCTGAGATTTGATCTGAGACTGTGAAACGCGATCAAGTGAAGGATGTTAAACAAGAGCTCCCTCAACTCTAAAGCACCAAAACGCTGGTTCTAGCTGGTGGTAGGCCAAACGTGACTAGAAATACAACAGTTAAAATGTTTAAAACGTGAAATTTACTTATAGCAGCTAATGATATAACTTCATAAATTTGCTTTATGTATGTGCATGTATGTCAGTGCACATATATATGTGTGTGAGTGTGTGTACATGTGCATAGACAGACACACACACACGAAATCATCAAGACCCATAGAACTACTGGAGAAAATGCATAACTAGCACATTTAACCTGGGGACTTAACAGTACAAGGAGTTGAGGGCTCTGACCTGACAAACCCACTTTCCCAGTTTACTTGTCCCTCTGTTGTTACCCTGGCTATTACTCCTATTACTTCTATGAGAAAACAGATATCTCTTCAAAATTCCATTTTGCAAAAGAAATTTGTGAAGTTTTGTTTTTAGTTCAGTAGGGAAGAAAAGAATGTTCTGGTTGATTTAATTTTTACATCACCTGGCCACCTCTGATTGCCTGCCTGAGTAACTTGATCAGCTCTTAGCAGTAGAACTAATGCTGGTATCACAGTATCACAGTATGTTAGAGATCGGAAGGGACCTCAAAAGATCATCTAGTCCAATCCCCCTGCTGAAGCAGGAACACCTAGATAAGGTTACACAGGAACGTGTCCAGGCGGGTTTTGAATGTCTCCAGAGAAGGATGTGCTGGAAAACATTAGATCATGTGCTGAGCAGTGTGCTTGTTGTTTCTAATGCTTTGTAGAAAATAAAGCATGTTTGTCAGTAGCTTCATGCTTTCTTTGAGAAAACACAGGGTAACATGGTATGTTGTTTTCACATAGCAGCTGTGCTGCCAGATTGCTGTAAAGCCAGGTTTAGATAGCAAACTTGAAAATGTATGCATCCACACAGCTATACATTGAACAGCCTTGTTTAGCGGCCTTAGTCATAGTAAATGAGAAGTCCAGTATTGTGATACAAAAATGCATCAAGAACTTCATCTCATACATAGACATATTAGACAATAGCAAGCAAAGATGTCTTTAAAATGGAAACAGGTTCAGACAGTGTAAACAGTCTAACTTACCAGTTGGAATTTTCAGCTTGTAAGTTAGTTACAGGAAATCAGTGGGTTTATTTTTTGAAGCTTTGAAATCTGAGTTTGGAGACATTTTTCATAGTCCAGATCTGTCCTTTGCCCTTTGTTACATTAGATTTCCAATCATACATTGAAGCAGCGAAGAACATGCACCCATTCTGTTGCACTAAGTCATTTGATTCTTGGAAACCACACCACCTCTTTCCTGCCCATGGCACATGTCAGCTTCTAGCAGAATCCAATGCAATCATGTAGGATACTTTTCCTTCTGTCACAATAAACTCTGGGCATTATTCCAGTAAATCAGAAATAGAGCTAGTAATGTCAGTGTTGAGATTATCTCATTAAACAGTACATGAGCAGGAAGAGAAGAGAGACTACAGATTGCAGCAAAACAAGGACCATTAATCACAGAGTCCCTGTCTACTGAAGCATAACAAATGAGAACAGCTGGTCTCCAATAAGTCTACATGATTTTAATTGATGGAAGCTAGTAAGAAGTGTATATACATAGAAAAAGTAGACACATGAAAAGATGCATTTCAGTATTTCAGTCTTACCCTGATTGTAGAGAGTAGTTCAAAAGAACTTGATCAGTACTGATATAAAATAAGGTTTAAACTATTTTATATTATAAAATATTATCTATTATAAAATAGTTTATATTTCTATAAAATCACATTATTATAGTAAGAATGCATGACAAACACAGATTTATGTGTGTTGCAGGAAGCAGGGAATGAAATGGTACCATATATTTGGTTTGCTTTTCTAACAGGTCTGTAAAGTCAAGCTGCTTAGCAGAAGGCAAGTTTCAGCCTTTCATCTTTGAGCTAAGTCCCAGATTACTTTTTTGAAACTATGGGATTGGGAAGCAAAAACTGCATTTTTGATTTATAGCTTCAGGATGTGAGAAAATCCACCTTTAGGTGGTTTTTTGGTTTGTTTTGGTTTGTTTTGGTTTAGTTTTTAATGCAGCTGCCACAAAATCAATGAAAGAAAAGAATCAAAAACTTTCTCTTTTGAGAATGTCGTCTCCCTCTTCCATCCTTTGGTTTTCAGCTTTCTTTTGTTACTAAAAAACTCAGTGGCTCCTGTTGTGGTCTGTATTGCCCATCACTGTCACTATGCTTGGTATTACAACTCCATTTTTATTTAACCTTCATAGAATTTAGTGGAGAACAAATGAAGTACTATAAATAAGAAATGGTGATTTCACAAGAGAAAAATCATGCACATTGTCTGTCCCCTAAAAGTGAAAGCAAGAGTCTATTTGCCAACCCTGTTTCATTGATTTGCTCACTTTACTGATTCTGTCAAACTTCTGTTCTTCTTGTTGTTGTCTAGTGACCTTGAGTTGACACCAGAAAGAAGCCAATGAAATGTATGCTGGTTTCTTCCAGCATCTTTTACTATTTAAGGAAGCAAGATTCCATGTAATTTTCCTGCCGTTTTTTCTTGGATGCAAGTCTGCATGTTAAATCTGTTCAATCCACTGCAGTACCACTGTGTACCTTTGGTCACCTTGGGTGACATGGTTTAGTGTGAGGTGTCCCTGCCTGTGGCAGGGGGTTGGAACGGGATGATCCTGAGGTCCTTTCCAACCCTAACTATTCTATGATTCTAAGATACTAAAGATCTAGCCAGGGAGAATATGCCACTGTCATTGTCAGTGATCCTGCTCCCACACCTAAGATGTCCCAGTGAATTTACAGTCAAACCCATAAGAAAGAGTTGACAAAAGTGGGTGTCTCTTTGCTTTGTATTTGTCCAAGAGGAAGGAAGGTAACTTTCTGTCATCCTCAAGATTAAACAGATTATTAGTAGTGCAGGCTACAAAGTTGTCATCCCCTGGCACACTGGGATTTCAAGAGTGACTCTGAAGTTGTTCTAGAGCACCAGTAATGCCAGGTAACATGATGCAGTGCTGCTATCAAGGCAGATAGCCATTGAGTTACAGAAGGTGAGAATTTAAATGCCTGTATTTTGTATTATAGGAAGTTACAGTGTAGCTGTACGTGTTATGTCATGTTGAGCAGGCCAGGGTGATCTTCTGTGGAGTTGTAAGGTTAGCTATAAGAGATAAAACTGTTAAAAAACAAGGGACCTGTTGCATGCTGTTTACTTTGACTGTCCTTGTAAATGCTCATGATGACCTCATAAGGTTTTATCCAAATACGTAAGTTCAGTCTTTATTCAAGGGAGTCCTCTGGGTTTACTAATCTAATAAAATGTATCACATCTAATACAAAAACGTCCTTTTTCCTGATTTATTCTTTTAAGTTTCAGTTAACTGTTTGTAAATTATGTTAACACCTGTTATAAATGGCTCCCATAGTTGCAACAGTAACGTTTTGTGTAGCTAAGATAAGCATTTGTATCTTCAGCCAAATATTTATGGAAGGTTGTAGAATATTAATTACACTTGTATTTGCAAATTCATCCAAAACAGTAAGGTCACAAATCAAGAACAGACCTAACTTTAGGTTTATAGGGTTGCTTCACCTGTCCAGAAGTTTTACACAGGAAATTCTAGGTCTTGAAGAAACAGAGGAACAGCCTCATTTTGCTCTTGTTTTAATAAGAAAGAAGGAAAACAAGGAGCTGAGTATACTATCGATATTGCTTCACTTGCACTCTACAGTTTAATTTTTAACACTTCAAAGGATTAAGAATTAATCCCAGTTTGTAAAAATCAGGATGTTTCAGAATGTGCCGGTAGATCCAAAGAAAAAAAACCCAGTTAGACACAAAATATCTTGAGATGCGCATTTCTTAACATTGGACCACTTTTTTCTGCTTCTTGTATTCCTCTTTCTTATTCTTGTAGATTGTTTCTGTATATTTCAGGTAAGGGGCAACATGAAAGTGTATAGATGTCTTAAGGACTTATAGAACAGCAGTGTACCACCAGCCAGGTGACATGTCTAAGAAGTTTGCATGAGAAGGACCGCATAAGCCTTTTCGCTTTGTCACAACACAATAGCTGCATAAAGTATCGAGCAGCACTATTCAAGCCTATTTGCCTAAAACAAACCTAGAAAGTCAAAATATTTTCTTACCATATTTTGCAAGTACAATTTATAGAACTGGGGAGGCGTGTGTGTGTCTGTTCATTATATACAGCCCGCTCACAAACAGCTAGAAGAATACTTTGCTTTGGATATATTTATATTGACATTATAGTTTAGAGATGGAATCCGGATTTGTTGTACCTCAGCATTTGGAAGGAATCTTCCATTATTGATGTTATTGAAATCAAGACAGCTATCTTAGTAAATTGTTCTAGTTCAAGCAGTGATTAATTTGCAGGAAACTGATGGACTGTGTAAAGCAAAAGAGAGGAGCACCAAATGCGTATTTCCTGTATCACAGTTACCACTGTTGGTGCAAAAAATGACTGTAAAGAATACTTGTAGCTAAAGCAATATAAAATAAAGACAAATAAAGCTGTTCTATGAACCAGTTACATAAACTGAATGTGAGATACCAGACTTGAAGGGGACATTGCAAACAGATGGGTAACATTAGAAAGTAACTGCTGCCACTGATTTGACCCGGTAGTTCATTCATGTTCCTTCATAAGGAATATGTATTGAATTGCCTAATGTAAAGCAATTCATTTACTGTCTCTTTCTTTACATCACTGATCTCTACAGACTACTTTAAAAGGACTAAGTTTAAGTAATGTATTCAAGTGGTCCTTCTGTTTGCAAGTATTGACAGTTCAGCCAGGAAGTAGGCACAGCAGCATATGAGCTAAATGATGACTTGTTTCACAGTGTTTAAATGTAAATAGTTTGTGACTTTCATTTATAAACTAGAATTTATTGTTAAATATGATTCACTGAGTAGTTATAAACAGAACAGTCACATTCAGCTCCTGACTAATTTGATGGAAAAATAGAACTAAGTTCTAATTATTACACTCTTCATTAGATATTCTTCACTTACACAGGTCTATCATAAACTTTAATTGTAGTGTATGCACTATATTCTTAACACAACTAAGAATATTTGAGCAGTCTGTATAATGCCCAACTGGAAAAAAAAACAGATATGGAAATGTTTGTGCAGTATTTTGAGAACCTAATTTATTCTTGTGTTCAGATACCCCTAAATAACAATGGGCTTTAATACTCCAATGCTTTTGTTATGCTGTCATCATGACTGATGATGCTAGCAGAAAATACATGTGAAACAGAAGGGTTTTCTTAACGTAAATTGAAACTAAATAGCACTATTAAAAACCAGGTGGACCACAAGAGTCAGTCTCAAAGGCATGTTTAGTTCATTCACCATCTGCTGGGATCTGTGTGTGTGGCTACTACAAATGTTCTAAGGATCTAGTGTGGTATGTGGAGAAACTCGTTTGAATAGATGAAGACTTCATATGGTGGTAAGAGTATCACCAAGACCCTGAAAGGAAAAACTGCCCAGATGTACTGAACTGTTACATACTTCATGTTTTTCTATGGTGTTCAGGGCCAGGTTGGACAGAGCCTTGAGTGACATGGTTTAGTGTGAGGTGTCCTTGCCCATGGCAGGGGGTTTGGAACTGTGAATGATCTTAAGGTCCTTTCCTACCCTAACTATTCTATGATTCTGTGATTCTATGACTCTCAGTCCTGCCAGTTAGCAATTTAAAATACTTCTGTACTCTGATGTCAGCTCTAGAGACTGCACATACACTTCAAGTAAATTAAACTAAAACTTTAACACTGGAAATCCTAATAATGGAGTTCAACTTGGATTTCTGCCTTCCTAGGACTTCCTGGTATATAATCACTCAAACAGGCCATCCTGGGGGGAAACACTGTTATCATTACTATGCACAGCCCCAGCTCATGTCTGTCTGAGGAACTGTACAACCATCTGCTGCAAAAACATCATGATATGGATGTCAGACTGCATGGATTGCTGCTATTACATGTCCTAGAGAGCTGATGAGCTCCAAATTTATACATAGTCCAGGAAGAAGAGTAAATACCTCCAAAGGCCAAATAGCTCATGATTTACATGTTTGCTTGATCTACTAGAGACAGCTCCTTTTCTTCACTGTCTGTAGCTTTACCCTGTGCTTCTGTTATAGGCACTTCAGGTCAGCTACAGATTATTTTGCTGCAGTATCTGTCTAAATCTTCTTGTGTGCATTTCATGGCTCAAAGCAATAATCTCAGCTGTAACATTTGCTTGTTAATGGGCAGAAAAGGAGCTCAACGCTTTCTGAGAATTACAGAAGCCAGAAGCTCCCTCAGATAGGCCAGTCTGCTTTCAACCACTGGAGAAGGAGGGGCATTCGATGAGTCTGGTCTTCTTTGTCAGTAAGGACTTCTCATAGTAATTTTGTTTAAAAATACCAAAAGGTTAAGGGACTAGCAAGGGATAAATAAGTTGTGTGGAAATAACATGTGTTTGCTGCTGGAGGGAGAAGGGGACTGTCTATAGACTCATGAGGCACCCTTGGCAGCTGTAGTTTTCATTGCTGGGGAGAATAAATGCTGCAGAAGTCAAGAGGGAAGGGAAGGGCTTATCGAGTGTTTTTCCTCTGTGGGGAGTTCTCCTTCAGGGTCACACAGGCCACAGATTCCTCTCTACAAAGAGCTGCTTTGAAAGAGGACCTAACAGAACATCAGCTAGTCATTGGCTAGTACCAGGAGGATGGTCAGTCTATCAGGTGGCAGCTTGTGGTGATGACCAGCTGAGGTAAGTAACATAAATTAGTGGAGAGTACTGAAAGCATCAGGGGATGCTGGAGGAGTTTCCTTAAGCTGGGAGGGAGCTGTAATCACTCTAATGAAAGAGTAGACTTTTGGTATACATAACCTTCTTAAGAAGGTGATTAACTTTCTCAGCAGCTGAACTCATCCATGCTGGGACAATGCCCTGTAAGTTGGGTGTAAGACAGTGCCTGTAACTTAGTACTCACTGAGAGAAGGCAGCTGGGCGAGGACTACGGCTGATGTGCCTTGTAGCTACGGGGTTTGCTTTCTGTCAGCTACTCATGTTCCAAGTTCACTCTCCTTCATGCTTTGTCTTCCTCGTCTGTAAATTTGTGAGATTCCCATCTTTTCTGAGTGCGTGGATGGTGCAGTTTATCCAGGTAGGATTATGAGTGGAGTCCAAACTGATGGGGCCTTTTTTTGGGGACTTAGAGAAACAGAACTCTTTTGCCAGTCAATGCTGGACATAAGGGCTATACATACTCTACAGCTGTCCTTACTGAAGATTATCTGTACAAGGGGAAAAAGCATAGTATAAATTTAGTTGCAGTTTTTATATCAAGGAATGAGCAGTTAAATAATTAAATTGGAAAAACTGTCCATCATTTGGACAAAAATGCAATTGCTTCTCCCTGCTTCTCCAGCTCTCTCCACTCCCCACCAGGAATAGTGTTCCAGGGAAATTCTTCATACTGAAATATTAAAAGAATAAAAACAAATCAAGAGCAGAAGGAAGAGTTCTCAACATTATCTCCTCTTTTTCTTAGAGCAACAAGCTTAGTGTAATAAAGATGATTTCAGGCCACTTGAGAATCTTTACTAATGTTTAACGAATGCAGCAGTCTCAGTTATTATAACATTGCAGTATTCTGTTCATATGCAGTGAGGTTTTCTGGTCAGAGCTGTGAGACTGTAGAGTGCTGTGATTTTCTGAGAAATGTGCCTTTTCAAGATCTGCTGCTCAGAATATGTTCCTTTTGACAAAGCCTCTTTAAGTTATTCTGTTTTCTTTCTTATTGCTTACATAAATTTAGAAATGTTTTCAGGATTTCTGCTAAAGTCTTTGCTTTAAAGAAAAAACAGATTTAGATGTTTTGCTTGTCAACTATTGCTTATTTTAAATAAAATTTTATATCCAGCTTTGTGCTTTGAATACATTGGAAAACTGATACAAGATTCCAAACTATTTTGGCAGCGTAGGAACACCTTTTTTGGTCTTAGTCCATATTTTTTACTATTTCTTATAATGATCAATGACCTTAAGATTGTGGCTTGCTGCTAAAAATGTGTAATATCCACATTTCTGGCTTTCTGTTAAGCACATTCTCAGGTCTCCATTTACTTGGGGTCCATGTTATCTCAATCAGGTTGACAATCTGATTACATTTTGGCAGAAGCCCTTCATACTGGCATAAATCACCACAACCCCTATCTTCTTAAAAAGAAAAATAGCCTTTCTTTCTGGCTAATTGACTGGACTTTGTAAAGGTATCAAAGGACACCCTAATTGGCTTGTGGTATAGATGACTAATAGAAGGATACCTTTCAGCCACCGTGAAAACCACAGTATGAGACTTCATTGTTTTCTCTAGAAAAAATCCTAATGCAGTTTCAGTACTTACTGAAATGGAAGATGTTCATTAAAAATCTGAGTCTTGCTTCAAAGCTTTCAAACCTCAAAGTCAGGTTAATATTTTCTGTAAAAGTGAAGAGTCAATAATACATAAAGCAGTTTGCTTTTAATTTACGTAATGTAAAAGAAAACTACTTCAGAGCAATACATAGTTTTCTGAGAACATGAAAATCGTATGGCTTTGGTGAAGCCTAACAACATATATTAAAATGCCTAGCAATCCTTGTTACAGAACTGTATTGTCTTTAAGAGAATAGCATTATAAGCTCAAATATTGTAAAGGATGGTATTTGATATTGTCTCATAACAGTTTGGGTAAACGATGAGGACTCATAAGGTAGTTTTCACTGTGGGAGAGGGAATATGCAGAATACTTCCTGCATATTCATGACTGTTCCATGAATCTCTCAGAACAAAATGAAATTACTTAAGAGGAAGCAGCTGAGCTCAAGAAAACAGGAAAATTCGTGATCATTTTCTTCATTCTTTACAAATGCCTAATTCTCTTCTGGTCCTTCAGACTATATATCCAGACTTAACTGCCTACTGGTCCTGGGATTCCAGATAGGCCACTAGGAAAGTAAGTCTAGTAACTGATGGGCAGTAGTTAGTACTTTTGCTCTTACTGCAACACCTTGCTTTTGAAATACTATGTTCTTGACATTTTCAGCCTAAGGCAGGCAAAAGGAGGACATGCAGGAGCTGGGAATTGAGACTTCCATTTAGTCTGATGGTTGCTGTTGCAGTACATGCTAGAGATCATGACCTCCAGGCAGATTTCAAAATGGGAAACAAGCAGACCAGAGCAGCCTCATATGGAATCTGAGGTGATTTTGAGTTGGATTCAGTCTTGCAGTTTGGAGACCAAGTTTTCCGCAGTACAGCATACTGGCTTGTGAATGGATTTATCAGAGAACTGAAATGAATATGGTCCTGGGTGCACTTGAACCTGCTTATGTCTGATGACATAACGGCAGGAATTTGGAATAGCAGCATTCAAGTCAACTAGGGTTCACTTTGTAACTCATGAGTTGTCAGTCACTCGACAGGTACATTTTCAACATTTCCAAAGTCACAAATATCTTCTCTTCCTGTAATTTAACAGTTTGCTGCAAACAAGTGCTGAATGAGCATCAGTGTGAAGTGGCTAAGAGGATTTATCTGAGGGAGCAGGAAAGTTTTTGCATGGGCTGGGAACTAACAGAGCATGCATTTGCTTTGTAGTGCAAGAGAAAAAAAAGAAGCAGAGCAAATACAGATACGCAAGAAACAAAATATATTTGGACTAAATATCAAACTAAGCAGAAGTGTAGCAAATGGTGTGTCTGGAGATAAAGTGAAAGGAGTTGTTTAATGAAAAGGATGAGGAAAGATGTGAAAACTGGCTTCACATTTGTAAAACTACAAAGCTACAAAGGGCAAATTGTTCTTTGCATCTGAGAAGAACATAACAATAAAGCTAATGCTTTAACTGCAGCAAGGAATATGTAGGTAGCGTATACATTCTGCAGTTCTTCCTGTCAGTCATTTGTCGATCTGACTGCACCCACAATGTAAGTACTAAGTTGCTGTTGAAGGCATTTCATTTATGCATACTAAACTGTACCATCGTCAAAGCAATTCTCTTAATAGAACGTGGTTCTCTTTCCACTAAGAGCACTGGAATTATTGCCAAATTTAGACAACTAATGATAAAACGTAACACTGGATGGATGGATGGATGGATGGATGGATGGACGGATGGATAGATAGAACAAAGCCTATATGATACTGAAGTCTCACTTTCATCAGCAGAACAAGATTTCTGTGAAGGGTAAAGCCATATTCTGGAGTCATGAGTCAGTAATATAGTTTTCCCATAAATTAGGATGTGAAGTCTGTACATTTCAACTGTGTGACACATATGGCAAAAGTAATAATTTCTCACCTGGATTAATTCAATGGTAAATGTTCTGCCACATGATTAGATACTTGGAAAACTGCATAACTATCCAAATCCTGTGTAAAATCTGTTTGGAATCTTACTGTTTGTTGAAAGTACCTTCCAGGGAACAATTACAGAAAGTATGTGAAATGTATGTAAATAGTGAACAATTCCTTTAATTCAAAGGGTGACAAATGTTCTACTCTGAGGACTTTTATGTTACTGAGAGAGCCACATCACTGGAAGACAGCCAGCACCCCTCTCACTCCTTTCTCACTAGTTCAGAAAGATCACTGTACCATGAGAATAAAAAGTTGAAATATCTATGTTCTTAAATAATGTCTGTGCATTTGTGGGGGAGGAAGGTGTTGTGGAAAAATCAGGTTTGTATAGAAAAGCTAGAAATAGACTGCTTAGAGAACTGAATGATAAATAATCATAATGTATGGCATACCAAGCAAAATACCTGCATGAATGTACATAGTATCTATATAATAACTAGAATATCAAACCTGAACCTACTCATTCATCATCTGTGAAAACTTATATATCTTATAATGAGAAAGTGTCATATCTTTCTGAACTAATATAGCACTGGTTCATCACCTGTAAGATGATATGAGTCTAGGATTCAGCGTATCTATGGTAAGATACTTAACTGCTCTGGGTAATGCTGTTATCTTCTGCTCTACTCTCCCAGATAGCGAATAAATTGAATGTTTTCTTCTGTGAATGATGGCGTTACACTTCTAATGTACAAAATGTTCATCCTGCTGATGTCCATTAACTTCTGTTTCTTGAACTGCAAAAACTGCTTGTTCTAAAAAAGGAAATAAGAAAGCCTAACTTGAGTGTTGGATTCCATCATAGTGCAGTTTACATGCTCTTGGACATAACATGACTTACTTCAGTTCTCAAGACATAGACCTCTTTTTTCCTGTCCTTTAGGAATTGGCCCTGTTTTGTTTCATGTTCTGTTCTACTTTTTTCTGGAGATGACCTCCAAAACTTGCATGTTTTTCAGAACACTCTGTCCTGCTGAGCAGGCTTTTCTCAGGTTATAGACTAAAACAATTATTTCGTCTGCAGAAATGATGAAAAATACTGTTAATACAATATTCTGTCACTTCTTTTGTTTCTCCTTTCCAGGATTACTTACTGCCATCTACCTTTCCAGAGTAAATGGCTCTATGTTGGAACAGAGAGAGGAAATACACACATTGTAAATATCGAGTCCTTCATTCTTTCTGGATATGTTATCATGTGGAACAAGGCAATAGAACTGTAAGTGCAGACTTTTTTGCATTTGTGTCCGTAGTCATTTTCACAGCTGTCTTAAGATCTGCTTTTAAGAATAATTTCTTTTTACAAATACTAACAAATCCTTTGAAAGCCTTTTATTTTAACGATGCGCATGCAGTATTAACTGTTTTGTTCCAGGACATTAGGAATTCAGGTTTGTGATCGAGACTGTGTAATTATAAATTATAGAAAAGAAAAAGTTATTTGGCAGTCTGTTTAACTATGAAGTTCCTTGAAATACAGACATCCATGAATATCCCAAATTCAGATTTTGCTATTTTATAAGGGTAGTTGGACCACCATCTCCTCCAAACATCCTATAAAGAGAATAATGGCATATATTGGCCCCTAAGACTCTATGGAGAAGTTTTCTTCAATGAAACATAGAATCATTAGGTGAAACTAAACTGGAGGTCTCTAGGCCAAGCCTCCTGCTCAACACAGGACTAATTTCAAAGTTAAATCAGGCTCATCAAAACCTGATGAAGTGATAGGGAAAGTGTCTGTTAAATGACAGTTTTCTAACAGGCTAACCCAGGTGCCTGTGTCATGGGTATGAAGGAGTGAGGCATATAAAAATCTGAGCTGGATAAATCTCCACTTCTTGCAAGTAAAAGCCTCAGCAGAAACAAAACATTCTTTCTGGGCTGTTTCCTCTGTGAAGTGCCAGCAAGAGGAACTGCTGTGGGCAAACTTGTAGTATTTCATATAGTTTCTGAGACATCTTCTTCATGTTATGAGGTACCTGTAAGCTCTGGTAGTAAATGGAAATTCACCAAGGTCAATGAACCGAGAGGACAGTATCTACAAATAGGATTACAGGCCTACAGTGGTGGATCTAATTCTCTGCCCCAAGCAGACATCACATTGATAGCAGCTTCTTTTCTCCAAAATTCTCCCCTTCTCCCCCCCCCCCCATTATGACTGACTTTTACTAATCCCTGTGTCCCCCAGGTTGACAAAACTCATGCCTTGTTTTCTTTCCTCTTCTTTGCCCCCACCAAACTTCGTAAGCACAGTCATAAGAACCAACTTTCATCTTCAAAAGAG
The DNA here is from genome assembly GCF_033783945.1 of Neopsephotus bourkii. Lineage (NCBI taxonomy): Eukaryota > Metazoa > Chordata > Aves > Psittaciformes > Psittacidae > Neopsephotus > Neopsephotus bourkii. The sequence goes on along the minus strand of NW_026901771.1, from coordinate 2,418,619 downwards.
GTAAAACCAAGGTTTCAAAAGGTAATCAGGATCCAGTCTGCTAGGGAATATTTTACCCAGTTCTTGATTTTGGAATGTTTGTATGTGCTGCCTTTGTAAGACTTTGCTTGGGAGTTGTGGCTGAAAAGTTACTGGTGGAAAATGTGGTTTAATCCAAAGCAGAATAAACACATTCACTTTGAGCTCTTCAGATGAGAGGTATCTGAATTATTTTCTGTTTCTCACTCTGTTCTGGTGATGTTGTCATCTTAAGAGGTTTTTTGATTCCTGTATTTTAAAATGTGTATATACTAAATTGAGTAGGTAATGCCTTTGAGGCTTCAAGAACATTTTGCACACGCTTGGAATTTTCTTTCCTCTGGACATTAGGGTATTTTTACTGTGCATGGAAATAAACCTGTAAGTTTTTTATGAAGTAGAAGCCTTCCACCAAGTTTCGCTTCCTACATCCTAATTCTTTCAACATTCTTTTGGATAATTTTTTAATTTAAATGGCCACAACAACCTTTTAATGAGAACAGAACAGAACGGTGCATCGCTTCAATGAAATGCATGTGGGAAAGAAGGGCTGCTTAGTTACAACCTGCTCCCAGTAAGATCAGCTATGAGACCAGATTCCTCAGGGCTTTATGAGTTCAGAGGGCTTGTTGATGTTAGGTACTTGCAAAGATGAAATAAAATAGGAAAACATATATATGTAAAACTTCATGTTTGTATGGAATACCTTCAGCCTTAGCATAAACGGTGGTAATAGTGCTCATAACATTGTTTTTCATTCCGAGATAGTTTATATCAATTCAGAGTATGGGATTAGTTTGAAGATGTTACTATTCTCTATCAAGCTTGGAAGGAGAGAGTTTGCCTTTTGTCCAAGCATATTTGTGTCAAACTTATTGGCAGGGAAAGACCAGTAAAAGTGACTGCTCTGCTGCTATATTGAAGTCCTCAGTTTAGATGGAGGATATAGAAATAGAATTTTGAGCATGTCATCTGCACAAATAAGCTCTTCCCTTTTCAGTGCAATTCTCATCCAGTTTGTAAAATTGCAGACTAAGTCTGCCAACACAACTTGACTTTCTTTCAGAATTCCTCCTCATTTTCTTCACTGACTCACCCCTACTTCTAATGAAAGCGCCATGAATTGTTATAACTTGAATTTAACTCAGTTGTCACTAAGGTTTCAAGGCTTTACAGTAAAAACCAATAGGAGATTGAACTGGTTCATTTTTTAAAAAACCTGCAATGTTTTGACTTTGGAATGTTAAACTGAATATTACCACATTGAAGTCACTGTAAAGCCAGATTACAGCTCATTTTGTGAGTAACCAACCAAAGCAACCAATCAAACATGGTTGAAGAGGGCTTCCATATACACTGCTAAAATACCATGGCCAAGGTAGCCTGAAGAGGTCAGAATACCTGTGTTATAAAGGACCTGTGTCCTTTATAAATCATGTGCACTCTCTTAAGTTTCAGTGGATCTGGCCTTGTCCAGAGCTGAGAGAAAACTTTAGAGCATGGGGAGTTTTAGAAACATTTTGTCTAGCAATTCTTGTCGCAGCCACTTCTGCCATCTCATGCATTGTCACTACCTCAGACCACACTGAAGCACCTTGTCAGCCAGGAATGAAGAATAACTCCTAACCTTTTCACTTGTCATTTCTCTGTCATGTAGCAAAGGCAGTCCTTTGCCAGCCATGTTTGGGGCTCATGATATGGCTTGGTTTTTCTACTCTCTAATAAGCAAATGGTTTCTCTCTTTTCTTTAAAAGTGCTTGGAAACAGTTCTGGAATAGTATAATAGTTAGTAGGGCCAGCCATTTATTCCAACTACAGTAAAATTAATTTTCTCAGCCTGCAGGATCATACATTTTGGAAGGTCATCTGGTGTTGGGAAGTAAAGGAAGATCTTGGTATGAGTCTGTGGAACTCCAAAAATGTGAAATACACATTGTAAGCCCTCTTTGCAAGCCTGCAGATTCCAGTGTTTGAACACCCTACTAAATAATGAATACTTGAACCTTGACAAAACGTGTGGAATTTGGAGTATCAAAGAATTGGGAATACTGCAACGCAGTTATGATAGCACCATAACTGGGTCTTTCCTTTCTTAGCTCTTTCCTTGCCCATCCCCATTTCCTGGATGTGTATCAGAGCCAACGGTTCCACAGCAGTGAGGGAAAGCAGTACACAGAATTAGCAGTCTAGGAGCAACTGCTACCCTCTCTGTGTGCGGACCTAACTGGAAATAATTGCAGGTAAAAAGCAAGTGCAAGTTGCAAGGCATCCTTCTAGACAATCTAGAAGTTGCACCTTGAGGTTGTACTTATTCTTACTTACTCCAGTTCCCAGTTTTGATCCACAGCGTATGCATGATGTATCTAACTTACTCATTTGAATTTCTCTGTAATTATACCACTGAAAAGAAAGTCTTAAAATCTCTGTTGCACTGCACCTTTGTGGAAAGCAGAACTGTGGAAGATGTCTGACTACTGGCACTATGAAAGTATCGGCTTATGCACATGCTTTTCTCAGCACTGTCACATTCAGTTAACTTTGGAACAGTGACTAAGATAGATGGTTTTGGGGTTTGGGTTTTTTCCCCTCTCTCCTAACTCCTGCCGCTTTCTACCACCAGGTTTTCATTCTGCTCAGAAATCATTACAATGCTTCTGGAACCGGGCAGGGTACTTTTTTCTAAAGGAAGATGTTTTCTCTTGATTTGATTCCATTTTGTCATAAATCACTTTTACCTGCTTTAAGATTGTCTCGATATTTGAAGGTCTTACAACATTATTTAAGTCACTCTGTTTCTTAGAGTGCATAAAACATTCCCAGACTGGGGGAGGAATCCACCATCTATGTTTTTTCCACATTTTCTGGAGTCCAATTCTAACATTGCTGAAAACTTCTTTTTGCATTTTCTGGTTTATGTTTTTTCTATCCTTTCAAGTGTTTTGAAGGCTGCTGTGTTACTGTGAATGGTTTCTTCTTCTCAGTCCTGTTCTCCTGAGTAGGAGTCAAGGATCACAGCAAACCAGCTCTCTCATCTCCCAGAAACGAACATGCACCAAATGAATGAATACCTACTGCTGTCAGGAGTAACTTCTGAAGAAGTTCAGAACAGCTTCAAGTATCCCTAATTTCACAACAAACTTCTAGTTCTGTATAGCTACCATGGGAACCTTTTGTTCCATTTTTCAGTGTTTCAGTCTGGTTTTGTGGGCTTAAAGGTCAGTGAAAGCTATGAAATTTTGCAATCTTTTGTATCATTAGCTCATACTTTCTTCTTGCTCAGTTCAGGGCAGCTTCTGCTTCAGGAATTTTTTACTCTGAATCACTGCTGGTATTCTTTTGACTTGACCTTCATTTTTGTATCATTTCTTCTCTATTTAGACTTTGCTTTGTGTCTTATCCTTTTCATGTCTCTTCAGAGCTTCTATTTTCTCGTTCTGAGCTGTACCTCAGCTAGGATTTGAAAATAAAGAATTCTCTGCTCAACTGTTTCACTTATGCCTTATTTTTACCATTTACTTCAAGGGATAGGGTCTAGCTAGTTTTTACACAGCTTGAAGGAATGCCTGTACACAAGTGTCTGTCACCAACAATAGCGTGTTTTATTCATGATAGCTTCAAGTGTGTTTGGTTTCCCAGCACCTCTTCATCCTTTCCAGGAGCTATTGGATCTCTGCTTTTGCTTTTAATGTAATTCAGCCGTGTTCTTCTTTCTTTGTAGGCTGTTCCAAAATGCCAGCATATGACTTTCCATTCTCCTGACTAGTCTACTGTAGTAGTAATAAGGGGAAACAGAACAGTTTATACATGCTAAAACTACATGAGGCAAAATGTTTTTGCTTGAGACATTTCCACATGCAGTATAATTTTCTGTATGAAAGTAGTAATTACTGTATCAGTAGCTCTGATAGAGTTTCATTAGAGTAAACTAATATTATCAATATAATATAGTTAACTAAATTGCTTCATTTAATCCTACTTCTAGTGCAGTCATGGTGTCTGCCCTTAGGAGAAATTGACTGTAAAGCGTAATGCCTGGCACACTTTTTACAAGCAACACTTCTCTAGGGATCCAAAAAATAGTGATATTCCTTCTGGTTTATACATACTTTCCTTGAGGAGATAAGGAGATGCAAGAAGTAAGGCACTGATTTGCCTTTGACAGACTATTCCTGGCCTTACTGTGGCACGAAGAATTAGCTTTGGGTTCCTAGACAGTCCTGCACTAGTAAAGAGAGAACATCTTTTCAGGAGAAGCAAGATAGATGTATTGTCAGAGATTTATCATGTCTCTCCTGGATCCAGCCATAGGGCAGGTTGAGAGCAACAAGCAAAAGACCATGGAGGATGGAGAAAGTTACAACCCTTTCACACAGTTTTCTCCCCTGCTCCCTCTGAACTGGTATTATTTTGTATCAGTATATCCTCTCCCAGACATCTCTCCCAAGATGGGGGATATTCTGCCCTAAACCAAACCAAAAGCTGTGTGCTGCCACTCATGAATATTCCTTGTTGTTTAGTCCAAAAAGGAGTTAGTTTTGATGCAGATACTTTATTTTGTATGTCTAAACCCCAATATTTCTTAGAGCCCTGGAAAGGCAGTGCAGGACGACTGCCAGGAAGTAGGCTCTACAAGTCCAAAAAGCTTCAGGAACATCTGTTGTCATTGCCCCAGAAACTCTGTAGGTGATCTTATCTGCAGTGACACATCTGAAATGAATTCCAGGATATACAGCTGTTTGAAGAAGATCCTTTCTCATTTCCCGACAGAATTAGTGTTACGTCTGCCAAACTTAATAGACTCTGTTTCCTTTCACCTGTATATAATAAAAGCTGTCAGCTGTTAAGCAATCAAGGTATTTGTGGTGGGTTGACCCTGGCTGATCACAAGACCCTCACCCAGCTCCTTACTAGGAACAACTAGTTTTGTGATAATGAAAATATGTTTAGCCTACAGTTTAATGTAACATATAGTGCCTACAGTTCATGTAAGAGTTGTATGCTACCCAAAGATAAATGGACCCATTCTTTGGTAAGCAATGATGTATGTATCTTAAGAAGAAAACTGGTTGCACAGATTTATTGGAATTGTTCTTGACTTTTAAAATTGGTGGGTACAAAGGGTGGGCTCGGTGGGATCAACCTTTACCTTAGGAAGACCATATGTGCTTTCCCCTTCTTCCTTTATTTGCCCCAGTTTTGCCAATATTCCTGGTGAAGTACTAATACTGGTAAGACCAAGCAACCCAGCCTGCATACTGGATAGTTTAATGGGCTGGGATAACCGCCCAAACCAGTATGCCTTGTCAGCCTGTGTGTGTGCTCTTTCCACCACTGTGGCTGTTGCCAGCTTAGTCGTGCCTGCTGTTTACTTGGCTCTGCTCCCTTTTCTGTCATCTGTCAGTGGTTCTCATCTGGCTAAACAGTAACATTTATTATGCTGCCTCTTCTCTTCCTGGTTTTGTTTTCCCCTCTTACTCTTATACTTCCTGCTTTGCCTCTCATGCCACAAGCAGCACGCACCCCAAACAGACCTAGTTCTTTCCATCAACATACTCTGACCAGTTCAGGTAGGTGAACCTATGTCAAAAACAAAGTTCAAAGCATTCTAGAATGTCCCAAGATGTTATATTCACTCTCTTGAGGGCAGATGTGCAAGTCTTGTTTGCAAATGTCCTCATCTTACCCCTTGTTTACCCCTCATTGTCTACCTACCCGGCCTGCTCCAAAGTCTGGTGGTGTGGAAATGACTTTTTTTATTCCAGTACAGGTTACTCACAAACAGAAGCTCAGCCCCAACTGGTCAGTTGTCTTGGATAGGAATGACAGCCAGATCTCCTGCTAACTGCATCTCTGCAAAAATGGTTGAGTGCCAAGTCTCAAGTCAAATGGGTAGCTGCTGCTGGCACCATTAAAGACTGTGTGTATAGAATATTACTGTATAAATTGGCTGGCTGCTGCTTTCCTGCTCATCTCACTTCTGTGCTGTGATATGTTGCAAAATGCTCTTGCAGAAACCTTGCTCACAGAAATCTCATGGGGAAAAATAATGTACTTCAGGTATCTGTGGAAACAGGATCTGCCAAAGCTGAAGATGGTGGCATGGGACCATCCTGTGGGGAAGGTTCACGAAGGAAAAGGGTTTGCCACACTGTGGCTATCTTTGTGTATTCAGCTAGCGATAATGGTAAAATATAAGTGAAAGGATGGGGTTGTTTGGTCTTTAGGTGCCCTGAAGTTCTCTATACCTTTGGCCTGGAATAAATGTAGTTTGGAAGGTCAAAGGATGTCTGGAGTAATTTTTCACTGTCTTCAGCTGAGGGGTGAATATCAGACAAGGTCTTTACTACTCTGCTTTGGCCTAGTTTTAGTGCATAATCCAATAGTTGAAATATTTAAAACATTCTACAGGCAAAAAAATAGAGGCCAGAGGAAAGTGTGCGTGCTTTGAAGACTGCTGGAACATACTGGTTAAGGAAGGATGAATCTATAAGGGTATGGATTGCTCCACACCTTTTTAGTGTTTGAGTTCCCTTCAAATTTTTGCATAGCACTCTGAGTCTTGATTTGAAGTCTGACCTGGTAGAAGAGAGGCCAGTTTTGCTAAGTGTAATATTTGAGCCAAAGGAAGAGGGATGTTGTTAATCTAAGGAAAACCTTTGAGCAATTTGGCTGGAGAGCCTTGTTTAGGTTTGCTTCTTTAGTACTTTTGCAAATTATTTTAAAGCTCAGAGCCCAGGTGATTTTAGGTTTGGCTTCCAGATAAATTCTTAGCTTTATGGGTACCGTCAATCTCTGCCATATTTTTTTCTTGGTGACCTTTGGTGAACCAAGACCATGCAAGTCTAGATCCTAAGCTGAACTTCAACAACTCTGCTCTGACCCCAGAGCCTAGATAGAAGAAAGGTCCTGTTCTGTTCAAGCATTCACATGGCCTGAAGTTCTATGGACTGGTGCTTGTCTTCTTGCTCTGCATGACTGCCAGGGCCTAAAGGTTTGGTCAGAAGAGATGACAATTGAAAAATCTTCATCTGTCTATTCATCTTCCTATGATTTGCATTTGCTCTCAGGTGCTGGACATCAATGACTTAAGCAACAGTCCCTGTACTGAGTTGCATGCTTCATGTACAGGTTACAAAAAAGGATGGAACAACAAGAACAAGAAGTAATCTTTATAGAGGCTTACAAAGACTCATGGCCCTGTCATTATACAATTGGCGAGTCTTGTTAGGAGTATTTGAAATGAATCCAGTGAAGACTTTGCAAATACTTGCTAGATTAGCCTTGACATTGAGCAAATGAGGAGGGAGGGCAGAAAGAGAGGGAGTGGAGACTAGGAAAGGCAAAAAGCCTTGGAAATGAGAGGGGGAAAGTACTGTAACAGGAGGAATAGTGAGATTTCAAACAAGCAAACAAACAAAACCCCCCAAAACAAAAGAAAGGTTTAATCAACAAAGAAGAATCTTTGCCTATAATGGCAAAATGGGAGATAGAGGAGCACATGAAAAGAAATCAGTAACTTTCAGGTAGTTGTCTTCCCCTGCTGGGAATTTTAGAATGACTTTTGAACTGTTGGAGTTACATGTTGGTAACACACCTAGGAAGTAAGGTAAGCATCTAGCTCTTCATACAAAAAACATTCACAGATTTGAATTGATTTTTGTTTTGCAGATCCACAAAGACTCACCCTGGGCCAGTTGTACATTTAAGTGACAGCCCAAGAGATGAAGGGAAAGTGAGTACAACCAATGGTATAAAACATTTCATAGGCTTTATTTGCCTTGATAGCTCACCCTTTCTTGAGTACTCAGTAATTTTGCCATCTGCTTTCTTTCTATATTTGCAAGGTCACTTTTACTATTTTACAAGTTTTAAGAAGCAAATTCTCTTTGTGCAATTTTAATGAGTCAAATTGTGTGATACAGACAACATACTGTTCTTCAAAACCTGTAGCCAACCGACATCTTTCCTGATTAAATAAACTTGACTTTGCTTAAGTAAGAATTGACTGCAAGCTGTATCATGACTTAAGTTCTTGGATAAACGTGCTATTATGAAGGCATTATTGTGAGTTTTCAGAAGATAGTATTTTCTTATACAAGAATAATAATGAATGTAACCCACATTTGGAACTTGCTACTGTTTGTGAACAAAGTTGAGAATAGCAAAAAGCTGTCAACAAGTGGAAGCAAAACATACAGAGTTGTGATGGGTAACATCAGGAGGCAAAATCAGAGTTGGCTTTGTTTGTATGGTAGCTTTTTCAAAATGAAACTCGGTTGCCAGAATAGCAGTTTTTATGACAGCTTCTGGATTTATGTTTCGTTATTGGATTTTGGAGCATTTTGCTTGTATGGAAGGGACATTTAACTATCTCATTGGTTTTGATTGCATTCACCAATTGCATTTTACTGTGCATTTATACGGGACTGCATCTTATAAAATGGTGTATCTGTTTGACAGTGTGCCCCACGTACAGCTAATAGTTATTGGAAACTAGCAGCAGTTTGTATTTCTGATACTGATATGAAGCATATTATACTGAAATTAATATGGGCACGTAGAAGAGCACTGATGACTACATCTGAATTTCATTTGCATTATTCATTCTTAGATTTATTCATATTGTAAGGAGACCTATGTGCAAAAAAATGCACTTGCCAGCTAGCCCTTCAACAAGTGAGATTGGATGTCTAAGCTTTTTTGGAAGTATCACAATAGATCATGCAATTTATAATACAGCAAATAAAGTAATTGAGCACTATAAAGTGTAGTGTTTTAGCCTCAAACCAGAAACCGTTAAGAAATGCTATTTAACTATCTATGGCAAAATACCTGATAAAAAGAAAGGTTTATTGATGAGGCATAACTCTTCTTCGCTGACTACAACAGAAATTGCTGCTGACCTACCTAAAGTACATGGTGTAGGTAGAAAGGATGTGATACTAAAAGAAAAAAATGGTCTTGTGAGTGAGCATCTCTTACAGGAATGGTGTGCACCACGGCCAAAGAGGAATCTAAAATATTTTTACTTCAACAGAAGTAAGTTCCATTTTCTTGTAGTAAGAAAATTACTTAGGCTGCAAGAATATGTGAAAATGTGAAAAGCAATTTCCGTCTTTCTATATTGTTCTTCATTATTTGCTCTTGGCCATTTCAGTACAAGATACTATGATAGGTAGACCTTTTGTTTAATATGGCAGAGTTGTTCTTAGGTGATAGAGCTGTTTCAATATAATACTGCATGTTCTGCTTAGTTCTTCAGGTTCTAGTTAACCAAAGAGCACCAAGAGGTGTCAGTGGGAGAACTTAGACTCCCCGTATCACTTCATGAATGGGATTAGCTAAAAATGTTTCCTACATATGCTTCAGGACTTAAAGAATGGATACAAATCAGTCATCGTCATACAGATATTGTTGTACCCTACAAGTGCAAGGATATACTTTGCAAGGGTCCAGTGGTATATCTATCCTGGAGTATTACAAAGTTATTTACAGATCTGGGTATGTTTGGCTGAAGTAAGTAAGTAGCATTTTCCTGTGGGCCATGAGTTGTTGAGTCCTAAACCAGACAAACCTTTCCAAATGTAGGACAATTGTAAGATCTCTTTTTGAAAGCCTGGGGATTTTGTGTGCTGAGTGTCTATTCATCTTTTAAAAATACTTAAAACTGCTAACATTTCGAGTTTCTGTCAGTGACCCATGACCACTTTGTCTGCAGCAAAGCACTGAATGTCATTCCAGAAGATTTCTGCCATTCACATTTTTTCCAGAGTGCCCTCCAGTCAAACTGTCAAGGAAGACTTTGGAGAGAGTTTCTTTTATGAATCTAGCAAGCTGTGGCTGGAAGACAGACAGCAAAGAGATTTTGGGCATTTAATGGGGTGCTGAAGAGCAATTTGGAGTCCTAGTGATTAAGCTCATGAGATATAACTATGCCTGCCAAATCCATGAGTACAGGCACATTAGGAACAGACTGAAGTGCACAGCCAATTTTAAGTGGCAGATCTGTAGCAAATATGATTTCTCTTGCTGACACAGGAGAAGACATTAACTCCAGTGATCTGCAGTTTCCCAGCAAGTGGAGAAAACTTAGTAGGAAACTATTTAATGTTATTATCTATTAGCTAGTGGACTAAACTTTCTATCTCTGAGTCTGAGATCTAATAACACCTAATACAGTGTATTTAGAAGCTTGGGTTTTTTTCTCTCAGCTGTTTTGTGCTACCAGGACAAGGAAGGGGCTAGCTGGCATATGCCAAGATGCAATTAGTTCACTGTAGAAGTCTCCCTAAAACACCATCATCAAAAGCATTTCATGACAAAATGTGGGACAACTCCACAAGACAAGGAAGATCTTGACAGAACTCTTCCTTCCTTCAAATTCTGTTCAGTTTTCTGCATATTTCTTAGCCTAATTAAGCATAAGTAATTAAACAAGGTGCCAGGAGCCACCAGCTGAAGAGAAATCTTTGGGCTGTTTCCTTCTTTGACTCTTTTTACACATATTTACATATATTTTTCTTCTTTGTGTTTTCCTCTCCAACTGCATTTATGAATGTTTTATTTTTTTACCTCCGTTGCAAACATAAAGCTTGTCTTAACAAATCTCTCAGATGCTCACCGTAGCCAAGAGGAGTGTGAATGTTTGAGTTTCTTATGGTTCAGACAGGTCAGAATTTGGACCATCAGAAGTATACTGTCAATGAGACTAATCACAGTCACCCAGTACTAGTAGTTAGGCAGTATGGCTACCATCAGAGCAAAGAGAAAGAGATTCCCAGCTATGCAGCAAATCACAGAATCACAGAGCGGTTTGGGTTGGAAAGGACCTTAAGATCATCCAGTTCCTACCCCATGCGCTGGGCAGGAACACCTCACACTAGACCATGTTGCCTAAGGCTCTGTCCAACCTGGCCTTGAACGCTGCCAGGGGTGGAGCATTCATAGCTTCCTTGGGCATCTTATTCCAGCACCTCACCACCCTCACAGGGAGGAACTTCTTCCTTATATTCAACCTAAACTTCCCCTGTTTCAGTTTAAACTCATTCTATGATGTCCTGTCACTACAGTCCCTAATGAAGAGTCCAACTCTGGCATCCTTGTAGGCCGCTTTCTTCCCTGAAATCACAGCACTTTGTGTCTTGCAGTTCTGTAGTGCTGTTGTGCATTAAGCGTTTCAGCAATAGATCACATGAAATGCATTCTCTGACAGGAGGTGTTTAACCTTTTAGGAATCACCTGTAGTGTGATATCTTTGGAAAAGAGACTGATAAAAAACCCTGCTTCACCAGGGAGAAAGGCTTATTAAGGTACAGGGTCACAGACTAAATGCTTTTCTGTTCTTTCTGTTTCCTGAATATATTTGTACAAAAGCTGAGGTGAAAAGAATGCTGGTAGATGGGAACTGAGCTCAACTGGTTTGGTACCCAGCTGTATTGTACTAGTGTACAAATGTACTAGTGTACCCATATGTACTAGTGCAAGTGTCCATTATGGTGGCAGTAAGGAAGGCAATCAGATACTGTAACATATTGATTAAAATACTGTTTTTTGAAGTTATAGAAAAAGGATGATGGAAACCCCAAGTTGTGTAGCATTGGATGAACCTTTTATAAGGACACGACACACTGTGCTGGTCCCCTGTGTGAGGAGTTTGCCAGCATTTTGATCTTTGGAGAGCTCAAAAGATAAAAGATGGGTTTTTTTAATATCCATTTCTACTATCAAGAAAAAGGGTGTTCACATGAGACATACTGCCTTATATTAAGATAAAGGCAAAGACACAAGAATACTGTAATTGCCCTTATGCAGGGGCTGCCTACAGGCTTCCTTAGAATTAGCCAGTTAAGTTTATCCTGTGGACAAGGAATATGTACAGCACAACATAACACAGAACAGGCCTCACCTACTCAGTTTAACTGCTATGTGGATCACTAGCTCCTGGATAAAATAAGTCTTCCATTTAGGATCACTGCACTAACAGTGAAAGCTCTCACAGTCAGACACTTCCTTGTTCACTCTCAGTGGCAATCTATTATCCCAGATTACCATATGGCATCCTGACACAAGTGCTATCCAGTTAGTTGCATGCTTGCTGAATAGGATGTCTTTTCATATTTACTCTGCTCTAGAATCCCATATGGACCCATCCAGAGCAAAAATGATAAATACTGTGGAATTTCTCCAGGACAGTTTGAATTTGTCTCAGGAGCAGAATTCTTAAGTAATCAAGTATTTTTCATGTTCAGGTATTAATATAGTAACTATAAATCATTCCCAAATTAGGTAATGCATCTTCACATAATGAATATTCACCTGGCAATATAAAGAATCGTATTTAGTAGGGCTGAGAGTATTCCCAGACTCTTTTATAGCAGTATTGATGTATCAGTTATACTTAACTTGGGAACAGTGATATTTTCTGTAGCAGTCCAGCCAAGTTTCATTTTTATGAGTTATGCAAGCTAAAATGGGTGATGGCAAAGATGCTGTGAAGGTTTCACAGACTAAGAGATAGTCTTGTCTTTCTTCTGCTCAGATTCTTAATATAGAAACTGTAAATTCTTGCCCGCATTCTGTGATTCATGTGTTTATGGATAAAGAACAACTGCAGTTATCACTGCCAGTTGTATGAAATATTCTATAGCAGGAATGTGTCTGCCAGTTTGGCCATTCCCAGTCTTCATGTTCGGATAGATTCCTAGGATGACAGGCTCTATGGGAAGCAATTTCCAGGACACCTAAGTAGGCTAGACGTCATGTCTTCCATAAGATCTGAAATTAATTGTGTTCAGATAAAGAGAGATGAATATCGTGTCAGATCAAGAATTCAGTTCTTTTCAACAGAGACAAGGCGAAGGGATTGTGCTCATCCTTTTCTTATCCTGGGCATTGTTTTTCTTGTCTTTCTCTTTTCACAAACCTTCTTCCCCAGTATTTTTTAGGTGTGCATGCTGATGCAACATCCCAGTTCCAGAAGAAGTAAAAACTGGCATGCCAGTTGAATTCTTTTCAGTTTCTAAAAAAGCAAGCAGTTTATTCGCTGCAAGGGGAGATATTAAGAATGTTTTTAAGCAATAGAAAGCGGAAATCAAAGGAATGTAAGTAGCTGGATAAGAGTTTAATCTGGTGGCTCTCTGGTTTGAAGTTGTTCAAATGATCCCTTCGATGGCAGTTTTCCCTCTAACCAGGGGCAAAGAAGGTAAGAGCGGACAGGAACATGCTATGGTCTTACTTTCTTAGTAAATATACACTTGTGGAGACTACCCAGGCACATAATCTTGCAGGGAAGTTAACTTCTCAGTAATGAGAATTTCTATTGAAACATAATTTGAAAGCAGGGTGTTACGAAGAGAGCAAGTTACAATCCTGCACATCAGTTTGGCATTTCTTTTTATAGTGCTTATTTGTTTTCTTTAAAATCTCTTAAACCCATGAAGTTCTTCAGCATTTGTTAATACCTTTTGAATCAGAAACTATAACTGTGTTTGTTTCCCTCCTCCAGCTGTTGATAGGCTATGAAAATGGAACTATAGTATTCTGGGACTTACGATCTAAAAGAGCTGATTTAAGAGCTTATTATGATGAGGTAAGCCATTTCCATTAATTCAGAAAAGCTGTTACTCAGCAGGTTTTTGTGTGTTGTGTCAAGCAATTGAATATTTATCTGAAGGCATTGCTTGTTTTGGAAATACTGTTTGTGCTGTGCTTTTGCCGGTAGAAATCAAAACCTGAAATCTCTACTTCTGATGTGTTAGCTCTTGTGTGTTCTATGGCATAGTCTCTTCCCCTTGATTCTGGCAAGTTCATCAGTTTCTGTATGGAGATCTGTTGGACAGTGTAATAGTGAGCTGACCTGAGATATAGCTACATTAGGAATTATATAATTATCAGTAATTTACTAGAACATTAATTACAGTGAAAGGCAAATTACTTTGTAGGGCTGTTGGTATTGCCTAGTACTCAAGATCTGAATAAAAGGTTTCCAAAATTGCATTCTGATAGTTTTGTCAGACAGTGGTCTCTTGCCATTGGTAAGCAGGTTCTATCAATCATGGACACTGTTCTTGTGTCAATAAACAGGCTGTTTCAGAAATAGATATCTACTTAGTTGTTACCATTTTAGTACTAACCCTGGGGAAAAAACACGCTTTGTTCTTCCAGCCCTTCTGTGAAGTTCACGCACAGGTGAATGAACGTTTCCAGCTGAACCTAGAAAAGGACATTTTCTTTAAAGTGAGCCAGGCAGTAATTGGCTTCCTGTAGTTCCCGTCTTCATCTTGGTGCCTTATTGCACGTACAAAGTATACACATTTATTTTCACTCTAAGAAGTAATCGGAACATATTTGAGTCCTGCACTCTTTCAGGCCCATTTTCACAGACCCATTAAAAATACAATAAGCTTCAAGGTCACAATCCACCTAGCAAATGTTCTAAGGGATAGGGTTATTCAGAGTTTAAACAGGCCAGCACTTAAGCCTCAAGATATCCCCAGTAAATTGCCTCTAAGTGACAGTCCACCTCCGCATCCACTTGTGAAATTGCACCTGTGCTATTATTTAAGGCAGGACAACTTTTTCATTTCATAGGTCTCCTGCAGAGTGGAATCTGTTCACTCATTTTCCTCTCTCGTGATCAGAATGAGACTTACATAAAACAGGATCTTCATAATACTGATTTGGTTTGGGGGGGAGAGGGGGAGTGAAAATTTCTCTGTACAATTCAGTTGTTTCACATTTTTTTGAGCCATCCTCAGGAACATTTTTTGGGTGTTTTTATCAGCAGTGCTTTCCTCCTCAGTGGTTATTTGCTGTGTCATTATTCCGCTTTGTGCAACTTGTGATGGCTGTGGTCTACTGAAATGGTTGCAAGATTCTTATTTTGTCTTTAAAAGGGTTGTGTGACTAGCCACTGTGCTTTATCCCAGACTTTCAGGCTCCAGATTGGTAATGTTCCAGATCTGCTAAGGTTCCTCTAGGGAGCCCCTAAAAGGGTTCCTTTTTAAATCCTGGATTACATGGCTTTCGAGAGTCACAAATAATTAGCTTGGCATGGGCCACACGGTATGTGGACAAACCCAGAGTTTCAAACCTAAGCCATTGGTCACTGAAGGTCACAGTCCAGAAAACATTGTTTCTGCTCCCCTTCCTTATTCTATCTGGACTGATGCAAGGTCTCTGTGCCTCATGACAGCTGACTGATCTTCCAGTATCATTGTTGTGGCACTGAGCTAACAAGTTGCAATTGCTGGGTATCTGTAAGGTCTCAGATAAGTTGCTGTAAATGTTTTGTACCTTCATTGAATATCAAAGTGCCTCTGTGAATTGGGTCTGAGCAAAATTAATCCAGCTGCATTTATCTAATTGCCATTATGCTTTCTTTAGCACCAGTTTTAATACTAACGCGGTCACCCTATTTCAGAGTGAAAGAACTGGAAATCTCCTCTTACCTCTCCACTTTCTCTTCTGGCATCTTTAAGGATAGTCCGATGGCACTGTCTTTTTCTGGCTTATCAGTGGAGCAGATACTTCTGCTTAGTATCAGAGATGCCTGTGGCACCAGGCTTCTCCGTTAGCACTTGGTGTCTACTTTGAGAAACAGCTCATTTTCTTGTCTTTGATGGACTGTCAGTGCTCATCACTGAGGCAAGTTCGTTCTTCTCTGTAATCTTCAGATAACTGACCAGCTTGGTAATGTCACTCAAACTATATGTCAGCACCCTTAAGACTCCATCCAAATACTCATCCTTTCACAGGATCAAGCCTTAACTGGATTTCTCCTCTGTTACCCTTGACAGCATTGGACTTCAGTTTCTCCAGACCAGCTGTTAAGAAGGAGGCCTTCTGTTGTTATTTAGGTCTGCTGTTGTTATTTAGGTCTGTTGAACCTGTCACTGTGCAGCACAGAAGCAAGAGCTTAACAGCAGATATTTTTTTGATGCAGAAGTGGAAAGGAGGCCGGTTACTGTCTATCTACAAATATAAATATTCTTCCTTTTTAAGTTCAAGATGGGATCTTCTGACATTCAGTTCTTATAGAGAAGGAATAGTTTTGTATCTCATGAATTTATTTTCACACTGCCACAAAGAAAATGCTTTTGTTGCATTTTCACTGAGAAACATTGTTAGAAGGTATTTTCCATTGAATTTTTTCACAGTGTTGAGTGCTGGCTTTTTAATTGAGGTCTTAGAAGTAGTGAACAGTCAGCTCAGATGGAATAGGTCCCCTTTATTTGCACACTCGAGCAGCTGGCTAACAAAAAGATCATCAATGGTTCTCAGTCCACTAGGATATCACCACTGTGAAATCCTGCCTATCCTTTCTAGGCTGCATGGCATTGTCGTACTAGTGTGATGCTCCACATCACTTAAGGCTTGCATACATGAGTACAAGACACACTGGAGGCATCTCCTCAGATTAGGGGTAATCTTATGACAGAGAGGGGAGTTGTTTTGTACAGTATTAACAGGATCTTTCCAATATTTGCAGGAATATGCCTTTCGTTATCCTTGTCATTCAGATTAATGTCATGGACACATTGCTTCTAGAATAAACAGCTCACTGAGACAACCTAATGGCTCATAAATGTTGGAGCTGAAGCCTCTGCCCCTGTTCACAGACTTGCAATTATAGCTTTTACAGCTGCACTCCTTACTTCATGCCTTGAAGGCTAGGAACCTTTTGTAGATAAAATATGTCTGCTCATTTCATTTGAGAGAGCTTCTCACCAGGGATAAAAAAGGCTGTACAAGTTGCATCATCTGCAACTTTTTTGCTTGGTGTTCTTGTAAGCCTGTATCTGCCCTGTAAAGCTTATCCCTGGTACTTGTGGTTTACTCACTGGAGCTAAAAGTAGCCGTGTCTCTCTTTTAGCCCCACTGATACCAGTTAGAGCCTGCCTCAGTTCATCAGTTCCTGACACAAGGAGTTTGTGTTTTCTTCCCTACCGTGTCAAAGCTTCTCTAGAGACTAAACTGTTCTCACTTGCGAGACATCTGGTCCCAGAGCTTGAACCTGCTGCTAAGGAATCTTGTGTCTGTTCTTCAAGATGTCAGCTGCAAATTCATTTCTTTGTATGAAGATGGTCATTTTCTCAGTGGTGATACGTATGAGATACCGAGAACCGTTCAATCGATGCTCTCTATACTGCCCTCTGTAAAAGGCTTTCCTTGCAAGCCCTTTTCTGAATTCCTTCAAAAGTTTATTTCTGTCAATTGGTATAAAATAGAATACATAAACAAGGCAGATCCTTAAAGGATTCTCAAGTTATTATTGATAGTTGACAGATCCAAATAAAACCATCCGTCTTTATACACAGACTGTTTAAAAGTTTGACAGCTTGTGTCAGTGCACATTCAGAGCTTCTTGGATCATAGTCATCATCTTTCATTAGAACACATCTCCAAAATGAAGCTGCAGAGTTTGTAAACTCTAATATTTGCCAAATGAAATCCCCCTACCTTTATCAGGAACTATGCTATTATGGAAGTATCAAATCGGATGTAGCCTTGTAATAGTCTCTAATGAGTACTGCTAACATAAAGGGTTCTTAAGATTCAAGCAATAGAATGAGATTAGTATGGTGCTTTTTCAAGAGATAGTTAAAAATGGTCTTAGAGTTCCCATGAGTTCTTTTCAGTGGAGGAGGTTTGTGGTTGGGAAGGAACTGAAATGGTGTTGGGCGTGATTAATTTTAGTACATGCTGAGTATGAGAGAAGATGGAATATGTGTGCAACCACTGTGGGTATTGCAGAAGGAGAAATGTACCCAATCTGGAGTGATATGCTTTATGTGCATACACTGTGTGAACATTCACATGAGTCACCCACCATGATGAACTCCTGTTCTAAGAAAATAACTGCTCCTTTTCTGTGTGTATGCTAAAGAAGTGGATTAGAATGCTAGACACATTCTAGCAGAGAGAAAACCACCTTTCAGTATTAGTCGTGACTCCCAGCTGAGACCTCCGAAAGCCATTCCAAGTATTTCTTGCCTGTTTCAGGGCAAAGTCTAACAGGTGAGTTGAGCTGCTGCTATGCCAACTGTCTGTGACAGGAGCATCCCACCTCAGCTGCACTCAGCAGGAGGTTTATGCTGGCAGGTGGTACCTAGTAACTGAGAGGCAGCTTAACAAGCAGCTTGGTACAATTTTCAGCTACTAGTTACTAGCTCCTGCTCAGACACAGTTAGCGACTGCAACCATGTGAAATGTTTCTATGTGTGATAACACATCAAAAGCAGATTCAAATTTGGTATGGGAGCAAGCATGAATAAGCTCATGTCAGGATTAATTTGTATGAGGAGATACTGTAAGTGAAGCAGCGCGCCCCACAGATCTAAGGTTTGTACTACCTGGGGGCAATGGGCCCTGTATGAAGCATCTTTCTGCATTGTCTTTTGTTGCTTCAGTTATAGTTTGACATCTTCTGGGTCCGTAAGAGGAACTGTGTGTCGAATACCCTTTGGAAGGTAGAAGTTTGAGTGACACCCATTATGTCACTCAAAGATAAATATTTAGAGTATTTGCTCAGCTCTGTTTGTTGAGTTTTTATTGGCATGACTAGCTTCCTAGTGCATTAGCAAAGCATTCATATACAAGGGATGTCAGATTTCCATTAAAACATCTGGGTCATCTTAATGCAAAGGCCCATTTGTGCTGTCCAGCCTCAGCAGATGAGCAAAGTATTGGTAAAGGGTCTCGGCTTCTTCATTGATGTATTCTGATATTCCCTCCAGACCATAAGTTGTTACCAACCATAACAATCAATATACTGATTAAAAGGGAAGATCAACAGGGAGTTCTGAATAGTGAGCAGGAGCACTTAGGTTTATTTCTTGTCAGCTTAAGCAAAATTGATACGAACATCTCCAGTGCTGACTTATGAATACCCAGGCATGATTTTAAAGTGATTAGAATAAATCAGGTAAATGCCCAGATGCAACTGTAAGTGCATGCAAGGCCTTAGCGTTTACTGGCTTGCAAAAAAAATGGAAATTTATTAAACTGCATTCAAAAATAGGTCTCTTATTTACATTTACATACAAATATATTATGGGGTTTGCTATTTGGCAGCTCACATCTCTGGAAGGGAAATGGATTCAAGGGAAAATCCTGTCAGTTTGTGCTTCTGAGGGGAGTGTGTGAGAAACTGTGGTATGCAATGAACCAATACTTTGTTTTGACAGAAGAGGGCTTTACATTTCTGTCACCACATGCCCTTGTTTTGTTAGCTTCCAGCACAAACCAGTGAAAAGGAAGGACTTGCACCATTATCCTTTCAGCTAGTCTGATGTAATTATGGATATTTCCAGTCATTTCCACTAATTATGCACAAAATGAATTTTTGAAGTGTTGCTTTTTGGCATAGATAACATTCAGCATGTGGTACTTGCATTGAGTACATTGGAGTGTGATATCCCTCTTTTCTGAAGCACTGTCTGTTCCAGAAGTATCTTGCATCATTGTTTTGGTAATTTCCTATACGAATTAAACAATCCTGGTCTCTCTAGTGGTTTTGGGTTTATATTCAACATCCTAGATTTCTGTGTTTCTGCTCTGAAACTTATGGGGGAGAAGGGGGGGGAATATTCAAGACCAGAGTACTGTTTCTACAGTCATCTGGGGAAGACTGCAGGTGTTGCATGTTACCTGTGAAACTTGTTGCACAGAGTTTCCTGTATGTTTGCCACCTGAAATGAGATCAGACATACTACGACTGCAGTGTATGTCCCTTGTTCTTATAGTTTTACCTTAACAGCCTGTTCCTTCAAGTTTGGTCTGATTCAGTATCGGCTTTCTTCCATTCTTGTGTTATGTCAGCATTTATAATGAATTGTTTTATTTGACTAGCAGGTGGTTACAGCCACTGGTTACTAAAACACACTAGTACTGGACTTCAGACAAACAAGACCTGCCCGAGTGTTGATATACCATTAGATTAATATAATCCAAAGTCATACGTGAAAATACCATTAGTGTAAACACTGTATTTCATTTCAGTTTCAAGTTCTTCTTTCATTTCTGTAGGCTATTCATTCTGTTGCTTGGCATCATGAAGGAAAACAGTTCATGTGCAGTCACTCTGATGGCAGCTTGACCCTATGGAATCTGAAAAGTCCTAACAGACCATTCCAGACCACGATTCCACATGGTAATTTTGATAGTTAAAACGTATAGCTAAGAAACAATACAATATTCCCCATGCTGTTTGCTAATAACTGTGTTTATTTCATTTTTTTATTGCATCCAGAGTTGCTTCTTGCATAAGTATTTTAATTTGCAAAGCAGCTTCAAAATATAAAAATCAGAGAACAGTTTTGATCAAACTTTGTTTTAAATGGTATCATAAATACCTCTTACTGGATAATATTGCTCGAAAGTCTTCTTTTATCCAGTTCATCTTAAGAGCCTACTGCTGGTCTTTGGGGTTTGCTGGGCTATGGGATTGTCACATTCCTTTCTTTTATATTTTGTACTTACATACTTGTATGTGCAATTTTCACGAGTATCAATACATTTTGTACCGGGCACTGTGTGGCTTGCTGTAGAGATGGTACAAGGCTTCCCAAGTCATTGCAAAGAAGAATTTAAAGGAGTTGTATTTAGAAATGCCTGTGTCTTTTATGGCTGGGATTTTATATATCAGTGCTTCCTATAAATGAGGTAAAAAGGTATTGAATCTATTGCAAATGAGTACATTACCAAGAAGCCAGACTAGGGGAGAGAAAGGAAGAAAGAGAAAGCAAGATCTATGTAGCCCAGGAAAGTGTTAGCATTTTCTTGAATTGCTAATTCCTTTTATCTTTTTTAGCTGTAGAATTGTACTTTATGTCAGAAGGGATCTCTCAGAGGTCCCCCAGCTCAAAACAGGCCTGATTAGATCCATTAGCTCAGGGCAGTGTCCAGTTGATGCTGGATACTTGAAGACTTCTAATGACAAATTGTCTCTGGGAAACATCTTCTACCATTTAATGACTCTCATGGTACAAATGCTAACATCAAAGGAGAATTTCCCAGTTCACAACTTGAGTCCTTTGCCTCCTGTCATGTCACTGTGCACCTCTGGGAACAGTCTGGCTCCATCTATGCTTTATCCTTCAGTCAGGTTGTTGTTGAAGGCAAGTACAGGCTTTTCAAGCTAAACAAGCAAACAAACAAAAACCAAACTAGATTGTTGGGTTTTTGGTTTACAAATGACTTTTCCCTTGACGAGAAGTACTGAGCCAGAATTAACAAAGAACCCATGAATTTCAATTGTACGTATCACTCAACGAGTTACACTCCAAAGAATGTAACATTTCCTCAACAAAAGGAATTGTTTCAATCCAAGAGTGGCTTAAGAAAAAAAATATTAAGGTGTTTATGCTCATAATGTGCTCAGAAAAAAACATGTGCATTTGGTGTAATTCATTAATTATTACTTCAGTGTCATCCTCGGTAATCTGCATGGGGTTTAGATGTCTCTGAAGTATGGTCTGTGGCAGTAAAAACAGAAAAGTCACAACAAATATAATTAACTTAGACAAATGCATATTTTATGGAAGTAGGAGCTAGTGCCCATTATCTTCTGTGGCTTTGAAGTTCATTTTCTTCCTGTTTATACAGCTGCTTCAATGCATATGTTTTAGTTTGATAGTCCTGTTATCGTGATGTTTTAATGCAGTTTTCATCTTCTTTCTTGCCTCAGGAAAAATTCAAAGAGATGGAAAAAAACCTGAATCTTGTAAACCAATTCTGAAAGTAGAGTACAAGACCTGTAAAAACAGGTATGGTTTTCTTTCTGTAATTAACTCCGTGTTACATTCCTAAATTAAAGTCCTTTTAGAATCTTTCACACTTTCTTTTCACAAATAAATTTATTATTGTTTAAAGGCATTAAACCTGTAATGTAAATTTGCATGTTATTATGTAAACTTATACTAATTATGTTCATTTTTTTAATACAGTGAACCATTTGTGATATTTTCTGGTGGATTGTCATATGATAAGGCGTGTCGAAGACCAAGTTTAACAATCATGCATGGGAAAGCAATTACAGTTCTTGAAATGGATCATCCTATAGTTGATTTTTTAACTCTTTGTGAAACCCCATATCCAAATGGTGAGTTTATTAAGCAGAATGCTGTTATGGAGAATATAAATGAAGTGATCTTCTCTCATACCTTAATTCCATTCCAGGGACTTCCATTCTCACAGTTGTCTCCACCTCAAGAAAACCACAGCACTGAAAGTAACTGGAACCTGTTTGCATTCTCAATATAGGAAGCAAGTAATGAGTGGGCAATAAAGCATGCATGTATCTCCAGATATAAGCTTGAAACACATGGGCTAGTGTGAGGAAATATTGCTATTAATCAAATATGTGCTTATATTTCTGACGTTTTCCATGAGGCTTAAAATCTACAGATTGCTACATTATAGAACATTAAAGTATCACTTATCTGCAAAAAAAGTTCTTGCACTTCAGCCTGAATTAAACTGCTAAAATGTGTCAAATAAAGTGACACTACTAAGATTTTGTAGCCCCTTCCTCTGCTTATACACTAATATTTAAAAATGGGGGATTAACCTGTGTTATTCATAGCCTTGTATAAAGAGGCCACAAAGGAGGAGTCATAATTTTGCATACTTTTTAAAATCACTTTTCTCCTCTGTAAACTAACACGCCCTATGTACCAAGGGATGCATTCATTTGTCATTTTAATTGTTTATTTTTGATAAATGAAAAAAGGCATTAAATAAACAAACAATATAATCTACTTAAGAGTGTATGGGAGGAAGGAACGTATCAGTACCTGAATTGAACACAGCAGACTTACAGGATTCCTTTGGAATTGCTTTAGAAGTGAAGGCATGGTCTATCATCAAGTGGACTGGACCAGCTGGTTTTGAAGAACAGTTAGAAGTGTTACTACTGGACAGCAAAAATACATTTTCTCTATAATAATTGGATTCAGCAATGCAGTGATACACACAACTTACTCATATTCTATTTCTTTACTTTCAACATACCATCATGCTGGCATGTTAGAATATGCTGATTCTGTTTCTGTTGCATATGTTGATCAGCAGTACTAGCCAAAAGTCATTTCCCAGTTCCTGTCTGGCCCTACTTTGCAGGTATGTCTAGTTTGTGGATATGTCTAGGGTTTGTACCTTAAAACTTTTGCTTAATACACTGTGAATGTTTAGAGAACCTAAATATGACTTACTTGCTTAAAATTACTAATACATAGGAGAACTCCATGTCTTTATGTTTGATTCCTTACTTACAGAATTTCAAGAACCCTATGCTGTAGTTGTGCTTTTGGAAAAAGACCTCATTGTTGTTGACCTGACACAAAGCAAGTAAGTATAAATTATTATCTGAAGTTACTTGTGTATCTTAACTGTCCAAGAAATTGTAATAAAAATCCAAATATTATCATGCAATGTCATTTACTGTCCAAGATCATTCACTCCTGGTAATAATTCACTCTGTATGTTTACCTCCATCTTAAGAGCCAAGGTCAGCTAATCAACAAACAATATTTGTTCTTAATTTGGGGAATAAATTTGAATGTACTGTCCTTTTAACATAACCCTCAAACCTTCACTCAACAGTGAAGTTAAGTAACATTTGGTCACATGCTGAATTATGACATGAATGTGTGTTTTGGAAATCAGATACAATTACTACTTATATGCACGCCTAACTTCATTGGGCTTCACAGAGACTACCACTGAAGTATTTATTTCAGTATCTTAATAAAAAATGGCATTGATTTATAGTGAATCTACAGGATTATTTCATGATCTAGTTAGTGGTTTAAATGGCAACTAGTTCTTTCACATCAGAATCAGTATTCATATCAAAAAGAAACTATACATCGTGTAATGCAGAATCTGATGCTTATTTATTTTGTTCTACCTCCAACACTACCAGTAGTGTACATCCACATTCACAGTGGTGTGACTAGGAACAGATTTTGCCCTTAATGTCTTGGAACATTTTAAGTGACTCATATTCTGATCTCGCTTTCAAGAATACTTCATATAATCCTAGCATACAAAATGGATGGAACTGAAATCAGAACCAAATGTCATACATTTTTGAATTGTGAATAACATTGTGTGATATGCCAGAAGCGAGGCCTCCCTTCTTATCAGACTGTCCAGACTGATGAAAGTAGGAGATCATCTGTTACTGCAATTGTTTACTGTAGAATCATTAATCTACCAACTTAATGAGCTAAGCTGCTCAGTGTAAAATCTGTGATTCTATAAGTAGTTCTTAGGTCATAGTATGTATCATATGCATCGACCTGAAGCTTCTAAAGAATGTGTCAGTTCTGTATAAATCAGATTTTTGAGATGTTGGGAAAAATGAGTTCCTAATTAGTACATTCACACAAGGAGTTCTATTCACATCAATGGGTATTTATGTTACAAGACAATTCTTGTCACACTAATGAAATTTTTGTATCTTTATTTGAGTAACTATACATTATTATTGACATAAAAAACAATGCACGTTTTAATAGTTAAGGGGAAATGTGCTTTATTAGTACTGATTTTACTTAGATTCTGTTACACACTTTAATATAAGAATATGTTTTATTCTATGGCTCAGTGTGTCACAGTGCTTCTAATAAATTGTCTTCCTTAACTAGTTTTCCAATCTTTGAAAATCCATATCCTATTGACATTCATGAGTCACCTGTTACCTGCACAGAATATTTTGCGGACTGTCCTCCAGATTTGATTCCTGTGCTCTATTCTGTAGGAGCAAAACATAAAAAGCAAGGATACAGCAATAAGGTAAGCAAAGCCAATCTTTCCATAAGGAGAAACAAGTGGAAGTGCTACCTATGTTTTTGGAACATTTTACCAAATTATTTTCATTTTACTTCTTTAATGACTACTTTCAAGTTGGTCCAACAAGCAGCTTAGCAGCATGCTTATAGCCTGGTACTTATCCCTCAAAAACATCATCTATTAAGCACAACTGTTAATAACCATTACATAGGACTTAATCGTTAGGGTGCTGGAGTTATGCCAGATTGACTTAAAGGAGAGCTATCAGTGTACAATTCAAATACATATGGATAAGTTATCTCTATCAAAGAAAAAACTGAAAACACTATAACTGGAAGAAGTCAGCAGAAAATCTTCAGTGAAAGTTGAGAATTGGCAGCAGGTCTGTAAGAGTTTTATTAAATAGGGATATTCGTAATTATTCTACTGGGCTACCAAAGTCTTTACAAAATGCTTTTAGAAATGGGACAAGCTGCAGAAATATAAAAAGGAAATGCAATTATTTTATAAATTTCAAGCCTTAATCTGGTTTATGTTTGGACTAGAACTAATCCATCATAATAAATAAATTAGAAAGTATATTGGGTAAACAAATCGGACATCATCAGTTTTCTGCTCATGCTAACAGAATTATTCTCCTTGGAGCTGCCTTGTTTTCTCTGAACTGAGAAACTGGGCTTTATCTACTTTTTGGATCTTGATCCAGCAGAGTACTTCAGAAAAGACTTCTTTTTCTCTCTTTACTTGAATTTGTCTGCTTTCCTATCCTTACCTCATATACATAGTTTCTGAAACTTTCACCACCTACCTGTATTCAATTGCATGCCTTCTTGTCCCCTTGCTTTATTTGTGCACATACAAGTCTATCCTCTGAATGCAGGTATCCTCTCATTTGCCACCCACCCATTTCTGTACCCACAAGCATCCACTCCGCGTATCCACACAACCAGTTTGTGCTCCCAGGATTTTTCCACCTATTCACACTCTGCACACATCCTCCCCCCACCCCACTCTACACACATGTCATCCTCCACCTCCTCTATCTGGTGTCCATACAAATCAAGCTTTAGGCACAGACCAGCATTTCGCTCTACCAGCCTAGACCAAGGAAGAGAATGGAATTCTTCCCACAAGTAAACAAAAGGCAGAGAGGAGATGTTGATTTCATATGTTTTGTAAAAGTTGCATTCCTTTGTCTCCTATCTCATGGCATCATGCTCAGATACTTGTTTCTGGACGAGTTTCATCAGTAATCTTCATCCTCAAAATAAATCCTCAGTCTATCTGGTGTTCTATAGAAACTCCAAGAGTCAAGCCATCTGAAGAGAGTAGCAGAACTGTTTGATACTCCTTCCTGTAGTTCCTGTTTTGGGGTTTTGAGTGTTAGCTCTGCAGAAATACTTCTAAAGCATAGAACTTTAACTGATAATATTAAAATGTTATTGTTTCAAAAGCCTTTATTGAAAATATAAAAACATAAATAAGTTTTAAAAGCCTTGAATGCCTTTTGTGAGTTCTATTGCTTTTTGGAGAAAGATGTTGTCTATTCCCGAGTTTAAAAATTAACCAAGGAAGATTGATCAGAATTAGTTGTGATATCTGTACTCTTGTTGTTTGCTCAGGAATGGCCTGTCAGTGGTGGAGCATGGAATCTTGGAGCTCAGACATATCCTGAAATCATTATTACAGGGTGAGAATGAAACTGAGGATTGCTACTTTTAAAATGTTAGTGTCTACAACTTTTGATTGCGGGTTAGCTATAGATAAGAGTTGACCCTTCACAAAGTATGCATAGCCTGGCCTTTTCATTTGAGGTACATAGTTTTTTCCTTGTGTTGAGTCGTCACAGACATTGTGTTGAGACATCCCATTTGCTGTAGAAAATAAACTTTGTCTCTGGGGATGAGCTACCATTAAGAATTGCCATTTGAGGCCCCAGGGTTAGACAGAAAGTTTATATACTTGTGAAGGTGGGGTCTTTGGAAATGAGAATCCTTTGCAAGAGAGTATTTTGGCCTTGAAGGGCGTAAGGAACAGCTTTGAAAAAGGGAGCAGCTGCTCTTCTATAGCTGTTGTCCTTTGGCCTTCCTGGGGACTTTGTATCTGGAGACAGTTTAGGAATTCTTTTTAATACCCTGGCGTTAGTGAGGGTGTGGAGAACTGGGATGAATTTCACCTTGTGAGTGGAGAGACAATCCATAGTGAAAAGGCATAGAGAGGCTCAGATTGCAATAGAAGCCCCATGAACAATGCCTGATGGATTTTCAAGGAGCAGTCTTTTAAAACAAAAGTTATTCAACTATGGTGCATGCTGTTTCCTTCTTGTTTTAACACATTTAATTTTCATCTTTTCTTTAAGCCATGCAGATGGATCAGTAAAGTTTTGGGATGCTTCTGCCAGTAAGTTTCTAAAGTTCACTTCTATATAATGCTGACAAATAACACACATGTGTATATATATAAAACATGATATTTAACAGTAGGAGTAGTAATACCTGGGAATTATACTATTAGGAATAATGAGGTGAAATTAAGCAAATTTTTATTAAATTAGGGAAAAACCCACTTTTCTGACCTTACTCAGTTATTAAATAATGCCACTGAGAAATGAATGTGAAAGTAGTAAAAAGCAGGGAGGAATCTCAGTAATAAGAAATAGGGTTACTTATAATCCTTCCTTTACCTCCAGACTTCAAGGCACTCAAGTTCTAGTCTTGGCAAAGGCTTCTAGATATTAAGGGTTTTTATACAAGTAGAAAGACTATACTTATTAGTCAGGATATTCAAAACATTATAGAACTCAGAAGGAGCTCCTGTCTGTTGTGTTGTCCAGGCCATCAGAATGCTTCCCTAATGGTTACTTTTGAAGTGCCACATAGTTTTTATTTTGTACCAAAATCTTAGTTTCACATCTCATTAGGAAAATAGCAGCTTTGTCAGAGCCTCACTATAGCTTTGATATAAGACCAATAATTATGGACATAATGGGTAACATACACTGTTGACATCCTGTCCCAGAAAGTACTAAGTATTTCAGAGACAAATACCCATTTTGAACTATCAAATACACATCCTACCAGTACTGCACACCAAAGTAATATCTGTATTGTACAATGCCCATCTTCTCCTTGTAGGTCTTCATAAGACATTTTATTATGCCAGAACTGAACAGAAATGAGAACCTAGGAATTTTGTAGCTTACTTGTTTCATGTTAGTCAGTATTTTTTATGTTTTAATATATTCCAGTTACTCTACAGATGTTGTACAAATTAAAAACATCAAAGGTCTTTGAAAAACAGAAAGTGGGAGAAGGAAAAGCAACGGCTGAGATTGTGGAAGAAGACCCATTTGCTGTTCAGATGATGTACTGGTGTCCTGAAAGCCGAATTTTCTGTGTGGCAGGAGTTTCTGCCTATGTGGTTGTTTACAGGTTCAGCAAACATGAAGTAAATACTGAAATTGCAGTAAGTCCTTCAGAATTTTACTCTCTTATAAAAGAACATCATTTCTAAAGCAAATTGCCTGGCTGTGTCTGTGATCATATACCTGAATAAAATTAACGTTAAGCTGCTTAAATATAGGTTGAGGAACATTCCATTTTAAACCTTCTGAGTGAAATTGTGATCCTACTTAAGCTAGTGACAAAAATCTGAGTTTTTGGGAGCCAACTCTCTGCTTTTTTGCTTTAATAGTATCATACAGTACAGATTTCAGACATAATTTGCTTTTAAGACTTTATGACACAGTAAATGTCTGTTGTACTTTACTGCTCTAAAAATACTGGCTGCTGTATGTTTTTATCAGATTACATTATGATTGTATGTAATAATGGTCTTTTTAACTCCAGTATTTCATCTATGAAATCATGTATTATGTGCATAGTGTTTATACTACAGGGGAACTGAAAATCATCCCTGGTTTTCTGTTGCTTTATCCTGCTCAAATACTCCTTTCAGTCTGCACATCTTAAGCAGTCCCCTTATTTCAGGTAGAATCATACAGTTCACATTCTCTCAACTGCTCTGCAGTCACCTTCAACTTACTGTTGTACAGCAAGTCTGACTTTGGTCTAAACCTTGGTTTTTTGCACAGGAGCCACAACCACTGCTAACAGCGTGGCTGAACAGGATTTATAGCGCAAAACATTCGTTCTTAAGTCTAAGAGGAGACTTAAGTTTTAGTCTTTATGGGAGACCAGTCTAAAGGCAAAGCCAAACTAAACATGACTGCCTCTACTTCAAGCTTGCCATTCTCTGATTCTGGAGAATGGTTTGCAGCTCCAGACACTCTCTTGCCAGAAAGTATCTTTTTGTGTCTGCCAGATCTCAACAAACCCCAGAAGTTGACCCAAAATGTTGCTTTCATTTCCCACCTTCCCTGACTACAGTTCCTTTCCATTTCATAGTATTCTAATGTACTTCAGAAAGTCTGTCACTTTTGGCCTGTAGCCATGTGCCATCTGGTAAAGAAATTCATTACCTGTAGCTGTTCCATTGTTCTCCTCTTATTTTTCCCCTCCGAGGCAATTATGAAGCTAGCTGAATGTATCCTTTCAAGGAAGTTTTAAAACTAATGAACAGTAATATCACTGACCAGCTCATGTATAATGCTGCTAAAATTACTACATTTCAGTATTCTTACATTGTTCCATAGCAAATGCACCTTACCTTTTATTACCTATAATTTAATTTCTTTATTTTGCTGTCTTTTGTGGCTGAATTGCATCAGAACCGGTGTTTTCTGAAGTGTTAATATGTGCACATTTAACAGTTTCTCAGGTTTCAGCTGTAATTAAGAAGCATTTATATGAGGAATTGTTCTCTGAAGAGTTGCTTTAATATCTGATCATAGTCACTGAGTGCTCCTGGATCCCTGAGATAGGTGTTATCTCCTTTTGTCCCCACATTTTTCCTGCAGGCATTCAAATCTTCACTACTGGGGGGGGGGGGGGGAATATGTCAAGAAAAAGTATGGGAGGCTTTGTTTGAATATGTACCTGAATTTAGGCTGTCTGGCTTTGTCTACACTGAGTCTGAGTTATCAGTCTCAAGGACTTCTTTGCTGCCTGAGGCAAGCCCAGGTTCTAGCACTTAGTGTACTTCCTTCTTTAGCAGGCAGCCCAAAGTCACCTTGAATTCAATCTATGAATCCCAGCATTTTAAGGACTCCGTGTCGGTTTGGATGTCAGTCTTGTAATGTTACTGCTGTGGTAAATGAGAAGCATGGAGGCTATGCAAAGGTTTCTGCATGTAGCAGGAAGTCTGCTGCTATGCCTTAGAAGCATAGGCTGTGCTGGGATTTCCTCTATAGAGATATTATTTGCATCATTCCCTATCAGATTTTGGAGGCAAGTAATGTGCATGAGACCAGTTCTGCTTTATATCCAACCTTAGAGTCATTGCCATGGTTGAGCAGAATAACTTCTTCTGAAATCTTCTGTGTTTCAACATGGTGGTTGCGAAATAGGGGAGTTTTCAGAACTGATCTTTATCTCCTGATTCTCATTGAAAGTAGGTATTTTCTTAAGCTCTATTCTGTTACTGACAGTTACTCAGTGAGAGATCACTAAGATGGAGTTTGCAGTATCTATATCTGCTATTGCTTCTGATCACTTCAGGGTGCCAGCGCTGAAATCACTGTTCAACTCACAATCCCAAGACCTTCTTTGAGGACTGTACCTTGTTTTTTATTCTTTGCAAAATGGGGATCTCCTTGGGCAATTCATGAGGTAGAATTGCCCAGTATTTACTGTGATTACTTGAGGTGGTTACTTCTATGGATTTGAGCTCCCTGTCCTGTTTCCTTTGTGTTTTGGAGTCCTTCTGTTAAGGTTTCCTGAACTAGTGCAAAGAATGAAAAGGTGTTTCAGCCGGGCTGGTCTCCTTGTCTCTAGAGAGCCCAGAAGGAAAGCAAAAGGGGAACTGGTTTGAACTTCACTTTCTGCCAAACTCATGTTCAGTCTGAGGAATTGTCCTCTGAAGAGTTGAACTCTTGGTGTTCTTACCACTGATTTCCTGACCCCTACCCATGGACAAATGTTCATTCATCAGTACTACCCACACTGTCAGACTCCTGAACGCTGGCTAAACCCTGTCTTGCAGAGACCTTGTTATACAAGCAATCAAGAGGCAGAGTTAGGTGCTTAGGAAAAAGACAACAGACAATAGGCAGAAAGTTTTCCTGAATGGTGCCTTCTTATGCTAAAATATTACTGGGAGAGGGAGTGTGTGTGTAGGAATGATCAACTTCTCTTTTCATAATAAGTTCTGGAAAGCTGTATTCTTGCCTTTCACATACAGCAAAAGGCTTGCATCACAGCCATCATTGGAAGAAATCAGCACAAAATTTCTCCATCAGTATAGGGTAGATGACTGCTTCCTCTCTGATGCTGACAGTTCTTCACTTGCAAATGATAATGATAAATGGGGGGAGTGTATATTATTTTTTTAACAAAAGCTGGCTGATATTTATTTGAATGTAACTGAACTTTCAGCAGTTTTCTCTATTAAATTGTAACTGAGCTTTTTCTTTATTTCAGTCATTAGAGGTACGACTTCAGTCTGAAGTAGAAGATATCATTACTCCTGAACCAGAAATGATTCCTTCATTTCCAGATGCCTCCTCCCAGCTTCCTTCTTTAAAGAGCCTTTCAGGCAGTACCAACACTGTCACATGTGAAGGAACGATGAAGGATAGCATCCCATGTCTTAGGTAAGTCTGTGCTGTTGTTCAAAGATTTATCTTTCTAAAAAGCATTCCTATCTGTTGTATTAACAATCCATCAACTATCAAGCAAATGATGAATCGTATGTATGCAACACAAAATGAGAAGAGATCAGAATATGGAACAAACAAAATGATTGAGGCAATAATCAACAAGGGATTTTGAAAGGCCAGAAGTAACCGTGAAGATAAACTGCTACAGTAAAGGCTTGGCTGTAATTTTCCAGTATTATCTAGGAGTAAATCTTCACCTCATACTTGTGATTTGGAATGGAATGAAAGCACTGCAGCACACGTTGACACATTTCTGAGCAACCTTTTTTTGGAGGTTACAAAGAGATTTCCATAAAGCTGACACATGCAAAGCTTCCTATCCTTGGCTACTCAGCATAACACTAAAATCTTTCTTTGTGAAGTAAGTATATGCATTTTATGGTAGGTAAGGGATAGAAACTTTGTTCATAGACATGAAAAAATCTATAAATTATACAATTCTGAAAAAGATGCACTGTGTAGAAGTGTACATGTATGTTTAATGTTTCATAGAAGCATAGAATCACAGAATACTTTAGGTTGGAAAGAACCTCAAGATCCTCCAGTTCCAACACTTTGCCATGGGCAGGGGTGCCTCACACTAGACCAAGTTGCCCAAGGCTGTCCAGCCTGGCTTTGAACACTGACAGGGGTGGAGCATTTACCATTTCCCTGGGCAGCCTGTGCCAGCGCCTCAGCACCCTCACAGTAAAGAACTTCTTTGTTATATCTAACCTGAACTTCCCCTGTTTTAGTTTGAACCCATCACCCCTTATCCTATCGCTACAGTTCCTGATGAAGAGTCCCTCTCCAGCATCCTAGGCCCTCTTCAGACAGAGGAAGCTGCTATAAGGTCTCCACGCAGCTTCTCTTCTCCAGGCTGAACAGCCCCAGTGTTCTCAGCCTGCCATCATATGGAAGATGCTTCAGCCCCTGATCATTGTCATGGCCTCTGGACTTGCTCCAACAACTCCATGTCCTTCTTATGCTGAGGACACCAGAATTGTACACAGTGCTGCTAGTGGATCTCACGAGTTTAGAAAGAAGCAAATTGTTGTCTGCTAAAGTACATTTGGAGTAGATTGATATATTCTTGCTAATAAGGCAGATAAATTATAGGTTTGAATAGACTCAAACCAGAATTCTGTACAGAAATCCATAAACTATAATTTTGCAGCAATTATAGTGCATTGCTGATAACAATTGCTCTCATTTTAATGAATTTATTATTATTTCAGTCTAATTATTATTAAATATTTTAAATGCCTCAGTTATTTCAAAGGCAGTTTAAATGAACATCGCCTGACTTTGCAGATACTTTGGGCTGTTGAGCTCCTGAAAACAGCATTAGCATTGAAAAGTAATAACGTGACCCTGTTCCTGTAAAATTAACAATACTTTTTGGCATCCTGTTTATGTTTCCCCCTCATTCAGTCAGGCAGTTGAACCACAGACCTCAGTTTAATCCTAATGTAAACCATGAAAATCATTTCAAAAAGCAAAGAGAAGTTATTAAAAAAATCCCAATGAGAAATCCATTTATGGCATTGAAATCAGCAAGAATGCAATTGATTCTTTCAGTGGCTGTGATTTTTCCTTTAAGGGATTCTTAGTTGATTTTGTCTGGGGAGAAGAGGAATTGTTTACCTTGGGGGCAGAAGATCTGTAATGAAACAGTAGAGGTTCCACTGGTTAGTTTGCTTATCTCCACGTAACCTCACCTTAAGCTGCCAGCTGATTTTTGTCCCATTTTACTCAAAGTAAGTGAAAACTTACTTTGACAGAGAAGTGATTTGTTCAAAGTAAAAATAATTTTACTACTAGAACTGCTGGCATGGTCACTCTTATAGCTTATATAAAATATAGCTTTATATAAAATGTGTACACTCTCATCCTTTCCAATGGGGAAAGGCATATAAATATCCATACTTTTCTTCCAAACCCTAAGTGGGTCCACATTCCTTGTGTGTCAGAAAACCTCTGTTCTAAGCAGAATTCTGATGATAAAATGGAAGTAGTGCTGGAAACACAGAAACCCCACTAGAAACCTGGATGATGCTGTTGACCTTATATGCAAGTCATTCAGGTGGGCAGCAGTACAGCATCTAAGATACAGCAATAATAACTTAAAGCTGCAGCCACCTACACATGCAGGGTGAGTGCATAACTTGAACTATGATTATAATCTACATAAAATTTTATATATGGACTAGCTTTTAATCTTGGCTCCATTGTGTTTATTTTCATATCTGCTTCTCAACCTTGTTAGAGGAAATGGGTGGCACTCAATGTAATTTTGGCTACTCAGAATTCAGAATGACTGAACATGTTTGTGTCTGCACATAGGTACTAGAAAGAAAGTGATTGAAGGGGCTGAAGTATTGAAAATATGGCATTCTTCTGAACTCAAAAGTAAATGTTTCCAAGAGAGGCATGCAGCAGTGTGGAATAAATACTTTCCTTGCTTATTTCAGGAGATTTTAGAATGAGATATGCAGCTATAATAACCTAAGAAATTGATGTATTTGTGTTTATGCAGATAAATATTTGTGATGTAAATACTGTCATCAAAAGGCTGTACCCAGAATGCAAGTCTTTGTTCCCAGACATTAAGTGTATCATCCCAAAAGTAATTCAATCAAGGGTTTTGACTGTAGCTCCAAAATTATAAAGGCCTGTGATTATCTCGTGAAGAAAACTAAAACCCAAGGCTTTGCAACAACCAGAATCAGTGTAGCATAACAAGAACAAGATCATTTACCAGTTACTGTCATAGGCAAAGCATACTCGAGGAAAAGAAGGATCATTTATTGACAATTAAAATAAGAGTGAGAATCAAAACCAGCAACTGAAACACCTGCCTTCCACCCTCCTTTGCACCAAGCACTGCAGTGGGTATGGTGGGTGGTGGTTGCGGTCAGGATGTCGCAGTTCCTCTCCTCTCTGCCATTCCTTCCTCCTCACACTTTTCCCTGCTCTGGTGTGGGGTCCTTCTCACAGGGTACAGTCCTTCAGGATAAACCTGCTCCAGTATGGGCTCTCTGGAAGCCACAGTTCCCTCAGGAAATAGCCACTTGCTCCACCATAGGGTCCTCCAAGGGCTGCAGTATGGGTATCTTCTCCACTGTGATCCTCTCCATGGGCTCCGGGGAATCTCTGCTCCTGTACTTGGAGCACTTCCTCTCCTTGGTTCTTTCACCTTGGTACTTGTGCTGCTGTTTCTCACATTTTTTTCCCCCTCACTTCTTGCTCCCAGGCAGCGTTTTCTGCCCTTTCTTAAATTGGTTTTCCCAGAGATGCCACCTGCTTGGTCGAGGGGCTCAGCTGCATCCTGCCATGGGTCTGTGGCACAGACACCTGGAACCAGGTAGAATGAGGCTCTGTCATGCATGGAGCAGCCCCGGCTTCTCTTTTCAGTGGTCCCCTCTGCCCTCCACTTCCAAAACCTCGCCAACTTCTGTACTTCTGCAGTCTGAAAGGGGAAAAGGTAGAGCTGCACAGGGTCATGAAGGGGAGAGATGTTCATGTCTTGGAAATCCAAGTGAAGGTCTCGTTCCTCATCCTGAAATCCTGTATATGTTCTGCGGTGGGATCCAGGTAACGTGTTACCCAAAGTTGTGACCCCATACCCTTAGTAGAATAAATACACTCTGATAGGCCTATGAAGTTTGTGGAGGCTGCAGGACATGAGAAAGTTGCAGATGACTGTGAAAGACATCACACATCTAACAGTAAACTGTTTGATTCCTTCACCAGCTGCTTCAGCTGGTGCTTCACTTGCACTCCTGTTTCTTTTGCTTGACAGAGCCGTGTATTATTAGATCTAATAAGGTGTCTTGTGCAACACTGCTACACCATGTGCTTACTCTGGCTTGGTCAACCTGCACTTCAGAAAGTCTTACCTCACTACTGCTATGACTGCTTTTTGGCTCCCATAACTTTTTGGCATGCTAGCGTTGTATGTTACTGTGTCTGTTGCAGTCTGTCACCAACCATGGGTAACAAGGCTCCTTATGCAAGACAATGAAAGCAGTTACGTTCTTGTCTCTAACTAGGCAAATAAAGTACACTTCATCTTCATTTGCACATTGTCACAATGAGATTCCCTTCAAGTCTGGGTCAAGACTGTGTCTGTTAGTTGTTTCCTTTTGCTTGTGTGACTGCAGCAATCCTGAGTGGGGAAGGGAAGAGTGATAGTCCAGACAGGGCCACTGGTCCTGGACAATCAGTAGAGAGGAAGAGGGGGAGAGGAGAGGAGAAAGCATCCTGCTTGCTGAACTGTGCTGTCAAGTCTTTCCTATGACAAGATCTGAGCCAAGTGGCTCATTGCTGCTCCAGATAAATGGATATGTAAGGTCTGAACTGTACAACAAGCAAAAGGAATAGAACAGTGTGCCAAGCCGCTATTAAGGTAAAGCATTTAGAAAGATAGATGAGGAATGATTTTCTCATTAAATAATAAATAAGGGAAAGGATTGGCAGGGAGAGTGAAGCCTCTACAATAAAAATACAAGCAGTACAAATTGTATTATGGAAATGGTTAAACAATTTGAGACAGGGTGTGATTCTATTTTGAAATGCAGTTATCAAAGATGTATCAGGTGCCCAGTTGCTGGTGGGGGGGCTGCCTTGGTGTCATTCTAGTATTACATTTTGCTTCATTTTATTTTCTTTTTCTGCATTTATCTTCAATTTTTGAAGGTTTCCAATAGCTCTGTTTGTCACCACAGCGTCCATCCCAAAAGATGCAGTCAGTGTAGCTACAAGAACTTAATAGCCCTTGTTATTTTAATGAGGAGTTTGAATATCCTCTCTTGAAAGAAGTGCTTACTTATCTGCTTCGGACTAGAAGTTACGTGGGGTTGTTATCCAGTCTGATCCATCATCTTTTCAGGTACACAGGCCAGGGCTGCTTGGGAAGCTTGCTGAGTCACATCGAAGTCACATTCAGGAAATAGTCTGCATCATCAGTCATCAAAACTCTGTTCTTTGAGATCCAGTACATAGGATAATGCTGCTTCAACTATTTATGATAGAGATGTATGAATATAGCAGCACTTACAGCAGAAAGAAATATTATGTGCCACAAATTGCAGTTCTTCAGAATGTGTTGTCCAGGTGTATATTAACTAATTACTCTCCTTTTTCTTCCGATTCTTAGTTTTTCTTTTTGGCACTATTTTTCACAGGGATAGAGGATTATATGTGATAGGCTGCCCTATTGTGGCTGTGTGCAGAGGGGTGCAATGTAAGCACTCTTACCATTTACAGCTACAGCAAAAATGCACTGGTCAGTTTGCTTTATGTATAAATTGCTACCTGCAATGGGAGTGTACTAATGAATAGCTGGAATGCTTCAAGTATTGCTGGTTTTGCATATATCTTCTTTCAGTGTATCATCATGTTATATTCTACCAGTCAAGAACATGCATAAAGCAGCCATATGGAAGTGTTCAGTTCTCACACTCCCCCTGAGTATGTACACGTTCACTACCTGCTTTGCAAGTCACTGAACCTGCCATAACAGAATATGAAGAGGTGTTAATTATTACATCAGATTTATATAGGAAGCATTCATTCATTAAGACTACATCACATACTAGGTGATCATACTGCTAAGAAGAAAACAGCATTTGTTTGCACTAGATGGATAAATAGTATTGCCAAGTGTGTAAGTTTTGTATGTACAGTGGTGAGGACCACTACAGAAAGATACATCCTCTGATTTTCTCTTGCCTCTTTCATTTTTTCTGTCATAGAGTAATAGAATCATAGAATGGTTTGGGTTGGAAAGGACCTTAAGATCATCAAGTTCCAACCCCCTGCCATCAGCAGAGACACCTTACCCTGGACCTTGTCACCCAAGGCTTTGTCCAACCTGGTCTTGAATGCTTTACTTCAGAGCAAGGAAGTCCCAAAAGAACAGAAATGTCCTGTGTCAGAGTTTCAGAAGGAAGTATTTTAGGTTTTCCATTCTGGTTAATTGTTCATAGTGATTTTAAAAGTGTGCATTATAGGGCCTTAAAAAATATTTTGAAAATGGAAAATAAGCAAAATGATTAAACATGAAAGATTTTTATTACCCCACACATGCACACAACTTTTCCAGAGTTTCTCTTGTAGGGAACATGGAAGACTTGTTTCCACAACAGACCTGAAAGTCAAACCCTGGAGTTCCCCCAGAATATCCCTGTTCTCATTAGAATGCCTCATTTCAATGTATGGGTATATGCATAGTATGCTGCAAGTGCTGATACTGCTTTGTACTTATTAAGGGACTGTGCTTCACTAGTATTTTCTCAAGTGAAGCAGTTGTTAATCATGGCTCTGTTTGTTTGTTTGTTCTTATTTTGTACCTCTTGTTTCTAGCGTGAAGACTCGTCCTGTGCGAATGCCTCCTGGATACCAAGCAGATCTTGTTATTCAGTTGGTGTGGGTGGATGGTGAGCCTCCACAGCAGATTACCAGTCTTGCTGTTAACTCTGCTTATGGACTGTAAGTAACTCAGAATTAAGGGTGCGTTTTTTTCTTTATTGCACTAGATAATGTCCTTTCCAATTATACTTTGAAGTTTCCCACAAAGTAAAAATAATCAGAAGGTGCTAGGAGCAAGACTCATGGGGAAAAATTATTTGAACTCACATAAAGATTGGAACATGAGCTGTTAATCTGCCATTCTTGCCAGTATTTTTACTGTTCCTGTCTAAAAGACTGAATCTTTTCATGTTATTCTGTCTAGCCTTTAAAATGAAATCTGATTTCAAATCTGTACATTTTAAAGTCAGTTTGAAAGGATCACCAACGTGAAATACATTTCATTAAAGTGATGTGATTAAGTGTTAAATGTCATTTAACACGACATTATATCTTAGGTAAAAATTGTCTTCTAAGAATAGCATTTTTTTGACTGTGCTAATTTCTGTTTGCAAGAGAACCAATGACCTGAAATTGAAAGAGGAATAAGAAACATTCAGATGCTAAATCCTGTATGGAAATACAAGTGAGCGTATCTGGGTATATTTTTCCCTTGGGTTCAATTTATTTGCCAATTGTTAATGTTTTCTCTCACTGAGAAATGCCCAGATATATTAAAATGGTTTTCCAGGTAAAAGGTGTTACTCCAGTAAAGACTATAGGCTGTAATGGGTGTTAAGGATCTGACTCCCACTGATTTTCAGTAAATCACTTGGCTCTCTTCAGAGACTTTGGGAATTTTATGCATGACCTTTACTTTTGTGCAAAAATACTGTAATTGGCGGGCTGTTTTGTCAAGTCTTTGGCTTCAATTTCCAGACAACTTCCTATTCATGAACTCTAAAAGTTTCATAGAATCATAGGCTGGTTTGGGTTGGAAAGGACCTTAAAGCTCATCCAGTTCCACTCCCGTCCCATGGGCAGGGACATCTTTCACTAGAGCAGGTTGCTCTAAGCCCTGTCCAACCTGGCCTTGAACACTGCCAGGGATGGGATTTCTTTTGTTTTGCCATACCTAGATGCATTTGCCAGTTGTTAAGGTTTGCTTAGTTTGCTCCCTTGCAGATGTCAAGTTTTAAGGCAGCATCTGACTTCAGGAATAATCACACCATTCCCATACCTGTAAACTACTGACAGGTTCCAGTTCTCATGGCACTCATAGTGGTTTCCTACACATACCTCATTCAGTCCAATTTTTTCAATTGTGTGCTTTGCTAACTGTGGTTATTACACTAGAGTGCTATGTTACACTTGAGTGTTTCAGCAGTAAATGCATTTATTAATAAAATAGCCAAATAAATTTAACTTTCCCACAAAACTACCAAAGAAAGGCCTATTTCTTGTGCAGAATCTCTTCTCTCTCCCTCTCTCTTGCCCCTCTCAACTTTTTCCTTGGGTCTACAGCAAGATGCAATCCTACCTTTTATCTAGCCTCACAGTGAAAAAACTGTGCCACTTCAGCATGAAGCTTGAGACTGTATCATTTTTGCTTTGCTGTCTGTAGGGTTATTTGGCTCATCTTTTGCATACCAGGTTTTTTCACTATACTAATCAGCTTAACTAGTAGGAAGGAGTAAGATAGTAAGTGTGTTCTGGAGTGTGTTTGCTTCCAGTATTCTTTTAATTTCTTTGATGTCTAGCTGTTACTGATATTACTGCAGCCATGACAGAACTAAAGCGAGATATAACAAAAATTGACCTCCAGCAAAGATAAAAGTCTTCAGGCATTGTGAAACTTTATTTAAGACATTTTCCTTACTTTTAAAAGGGCCAAGCTATAAACTAGAAGTATGAATACCCATTCTATTGCTCTTGAAGTGAATCACCAAAAAACTTCCTTATGTTATGAAAGGAGAAAAGAAGCAATTACAAGATGCATCAGTTAGCACTGAAGATCTACAAGATTAAATACAAATAATCCATTTGGTTTAAAGTATGTACATTTGAACTGAAAGCAGTCCCTCTAAATGTATTACCAGTGCATGTGATGAAAATCTTTTGGCCAATCTACATAAAAACTGTCAAGTATGATGAGAATTTCATGACATTTCTGTGAAAGATACCCAGATATAGACAGACAGAGATAGATAGATAGATAGATAGATACCAGGATAGAACATATCCTAGCAAGTAATTCTGTTCATCACTCAAAATTGAGAAATTCATGATGCTTATTGTATATTTCATAAAGGCTTGGATTTTAGCACTTTTTCGTAAGCTTCGTTATTAGTAATGTCATGTCTAGATTTTATTATTGTTCCCCAGAAGTGCTATAAAATTAAGAAGCAATTTCTATTTTTCTTGGGAAAGTATTTTTTTTCAGGTGTAAGAAATATCATACCCATGCTTGTGTGTGAACTTAAGAGGAGAAAAATGCAGACCAGGAAGTGATGCTCCAGTTAATTTGCTGCCGCAGTGAATGATCACTAGCTCTTCTTGTGACTCATGTTCTCCAAAATGAATAAATCTCAGGTTAATCATTTCCCAAATGCAGATGGCTTGTAAGTTTTGCTCCATCAAGTATTAACAGATCAGATTAACACTCTTCATTTTCAGTCCGTTATTTCTCTTGTCTGCCTAGAACACAGCGACTTATGAACACAGGAATTGCTGTCACAGTTTGCACTAGTAATCTCTTTTACTTAAATATCCTTTCCCTGGCAATGCCTATTAACATATGCTTTAAAGCAAAATACAAGAATGCCTAAAACAGATAGCAAAAGATTATATTTTTTTGACTCTTTATTACTCAATTTGTGTCAAGAAGCATGAAGACATAAAACCTTGCACAGAGTGATCTTCTGGCAAATGTCACAGAGTCCCAGGGAAACTCTCTGTTCTGCTATTAAGCAAAATTAATAAATTAAGTAAAAAAGGCTTTAGTAATTTCTGAAACAGCTATTACTCTACATTCATAAACTACTACGGAGTTTATTCCTCAGTTTACCTTTGGATCTTGTCACATAAGCATAAAATACTGCCAAATAAAAGTGTATTTGTACACACTTAAAGCTGGTGTGTATTAATAGCTCCTAAAGCAGCTGATCAGTGAAAAGTCAATGGGGAAAAAAGGAGTGTGTTCATGATACTGCCATAGATGTTGTACTAAAGTCAGTGTTCAATCAAGAGTACAAAAAGTGGTGTAGTAACAACCAGTAGAATTTGAGCCACTGTTGTAGATGATGCCTTAATTTCCCAGTTTGATAAATGAGAAAACTCACCTCATTTTCTCCCTTTACCTTTTCTGTTTGTTATATGGAACCCTCTTTTTTTATAAAGGAAGCAGAGGAAGAACAGGTACAACAGATGAAAATATTCTATCATCTACCCTGCTTCCCCTTCCTCCGTCTTGTTACTTCTCTCTTTCCTTACTGTTTTTCCACCCACAAATTTATATATCTCCTTTAAGATATTTTGGAGCTATATTAAGAAGTCAGGTGGAGTTCAGTGCAGAGCTCACTTTTAGTGTGAAAACTAAGTGTTTAATATTTTGCAAGGCTTTGAACTGTCTATCTTAATCACTTTTTACATAAAATCACGAAACTTGATCACAAATTATTCCTAATCTGATTGAATCTGGCTCTGGATTTTGAGTTTCCTGTGGCTATACCCAGTTCTATCTGGAAGTTAAATTGCAGTCTGATAGAAAAAGAAAGACATCCGTAGAATAATGGTTAGAATGTAATATTCCTGCTTAAATCAAGTCTCCAAAAAATGCAGTGTCAGGAGTTTGGCATATGGATCCTTTCAATAGTCATATGCTGTCTGGATTTGTCATTATTTAAAAAAGAAAGAAATTAGTCAATTTTGCTTGTCTGTTTTAATATTAAATCTTAAATAGGTTTAATGCTTTAGTGAGAATATGAATCATAGAAGATTCTGAGTTGGAAGGGATGTTAAAGCTCATCCAGTTCCAACCCCTGCCACAGGTAGAGACACCTTCCACTAGAGCAGGTTGCTCCAAGCCCCGTCCAGCCTGGCCTTGAACACTGCCAGGGATGGAACAGCGACAGCTTCTCTGAGCAACCTGTGCCAGGGCTTCACCACCCTCACAGGGAAGAGCTTCCTCATCTTAAAGAATGAATGCAGCAAAGATACTATCTGCTGAGATTATATGGGTTTTGTAGGCTTTCTCCCAGGTCTTACATATAGGCATGTTTAGCACCTTTTTTGTTTTCCTTAGAGAGATGCATTGTGTGCTTCCTTCTCCCCCCTCAATCTTCACCCCTTCCAAGCTGGGGAAAAAGCAAGACGAGAAAACATTTTTATGGGAGAGGAGGAGAAACTGCTGCTGGTCCAATACAACTTCTTCCCTCTTTCTGAAACTGTTGTCAGAAGGAAGTCGGTAGAAGCAATAGAGAAGAATTGTGGCAGAATGCTTCAGAAGGGACTTTCTAGGCAGCAAAAGAAACAAATTGCTCCAACTCTTTATCCTTATGACCGTACTCCAGTTAGGATCTCAGGCAGTCTCACACCAGTTGAAAAATCCTGCCTATGAATCAAACCACCATCAAAATGCCATTTGTAGAAGCACGTTAGAGGGGTAGAGCCTGTTTTAGCAACAATCTATACTGTAGCCACATTGACAGAGTTGGAAGAAAATTTTATAAATACCTTTCAGATTTGGGTGTCTCCACCGTACAGCTTAATGTATTTAATTATCATTTACATTTATATTAAAATAATTATTTATACATGTATTTGTTCTTTTTATTTTCATATTTTTATATAGATGTAAACACTTTTTCAGATCTACATCCAGATTTGTAGGCTTTATTTACATCATTATTACTAGAATTATACCATTCACTAGAGCAGCATTTAGACATTATTGCAGTGTATTTGGCACAGAAACTTGATTAAAGTGGAAAGTCTGCTTTCTGGAAAATCGCCTCATGTGTTTCATGACACAGTCGTATAAACTGAGGATTGCAAACCTGAAAGAATGATGAAATGAAGGCTTTGAGTCGTTTCTGATCCATAATAATAAATAATAATTATTGTTTGCACTACTTAATTACATATTACTAATACCTTTGAGAAACATTTCTTTTTTCAGAGTGGCATTTGGAAACTGCAATGGTTTGGCTGTTGTGGACTTTATGCAGAAGACAGTACTACTGAGCATGGGAACCCTTGACCTATATGGATCAAGTGATCCATACCAACGTCAACCCCGTTCACCTCGCAAAAGCAGGCAATTTGCTGCAGGTAGGAAATGAATTATCGGGGCTATAAGCCTGTTATGTTCCTTGATTCTTTTGCCTGTGGCTTTCTATAGTGCTTTTGAAATGCATGACTATTTGCTGGCCAGTGGAATTTCTGTAACTTCATGAAAGAAACCTGACATGTTCTCAGAAACAAAATGTTTTATGAAGTTTATTCTTTGGGGATGGAGGTCAGCAAGTAATTCTCTCAGCTGAGCCTGTAGCAAATCATAATGAGCAGAGCAGTCAATTATTTCTCTGGCAGGCACTTGAAGAGTAGTCTGTATGCTATTTTCTTTCTGGTTTGAATAAGTTCATACTGGTAGGTAAGAATTCAATTTAAATTTAATTGTATTTTCTGCCAAGTGCTTTCCATTGGTATTTGAATAAGCAGTTGTGTCTGGAGAAGGGTAACACCTGAGAGACATGCACATTAGCTCAGAATAGCCACTTTGTTAATGAATTGAAACTTTATCATATTTTAAAGTTTAATGCCAAGAGGACCACATTTGTGATCCTTTATGTAAGTTACAGCTATTCTAATGCATTGTGTGTTAGAAATATTAGTCCATTAATGCAGCTAAAATATACCATATCCCTTTGGTTATCTAAAAAATTTACTTCTATGAGAAAAAAATCAGGTCTTTTATGTTTCAGGTCATTTTACTCTACATATTCCATAAAACATCCTAGATGGAGCCAGACACAATTACGACATGTGTTT
The DNA here is from genome assembly GCF_033783945.1 of Neopsephotus bourkii. Classification (NCBI taxonomy): domain Eukaryota; kingdom Metazoa; phylum Chordata; class Aves; order Psittaciformes; family Psittacidae; genus Neopsephotus; species Neopsephotus bourkii. The sequence goes on along the minus strand of NW_026901771.1, from coordinate 2,374,641 downwards.
TATGTAGCTGTGGAGTTTAGAATTAGATTTAAAAATCTGTTTGAAAATGTTTTAAATCTAACCATGAAAGTCTAAAAGCAGCAGATTATGGTGGTCTTGTGACAACAGCGTTTTCATCAGCAGATTCTGCACTACTACATCATCAAATTCTATTTCTCCATAGAGTGAATGGAAACTTTTATAAATTGGGAACATGTTTGTGCTTCAAACAAAAAGTAAAATTTAAGTCTTCAGGCCTGCTTCAGTTCCTGAAAGTCTGTTTATCTCACTTTCTAGGCATTTAATCACGGCAAGCTTATTTCTCACCCGTGCCAAGTCTTAAAAGATGTAAATTTGGCACAGCTGAGGAGAGAAGAGACAAGCAGCTTTAAGCTACCTTCAACTTCTCTCTCTGGTTCAGCCAGCCTCACAGCAGATCCCAAAGTAATTTAAGCAGCTAGCCACAGGCAACATGCTGTAGAGCTCCCTACATAAAGCAGAGGATATCTGGTGTAGAAATAGCTGTTATCAGCACTGTGCCACACAGGGTGTCTCTGTGTCAGTCTTGGTCAGTCCTTTAAGGCAACATTCCAGCTATGAAGCGCTGCTAGAATGGAGCCCACTAGAGATAAGGAATACACATTTCTAGATTTCTCATAGAAACTATGCACCTAAAAAAAGCCTCAGCTGCTTTCTCACCATCCATCCCACATCCTTTACTTTTTTGATTCTTTTTCTTGTTGTATCTCCCAATTGGAAGGTAAGCATCTGCTGAAATTTCTTCACCTTGGCTGTTCTAGATGCTGGTTATGATATCACTTCCTTTCACTTTAGACTGTTTTTTCTCTCTTTCCTCTGCCTGCTGCTGATGCTGGTGTACTGGCATGTTCCAAAGACAACTTTTGCATGCGTGGCCTGTCTAACTTTTATCCAGATTTAACGAAACGGATCCGTACTTCCTATCAGAGTAAGTTCTATGAAGATTAGGCAAATAGCTTTATCGTGATTGGACTATGCCTGACTTAAACTCGTGTGTTTGTGCTTTGTAATGTGTTTTATTTAAACACATTCAGCATGCATGCAAATTTACTGTATTTTGTGATGTTAACCATGCTTGATATTGACAATTATCTTTATTATACAGATGTTTCAAATCTTGGGAGTTTTTTCCAAATGAGTCAATGAGAAAAGCTCAGTGACTTACATGGGCCTTAGAAATGATTTTTCAACAATATTATGTTTTTGATGACAGTATTTTTCTTTGGGTTTATCTCTATTTCGGTGTACATCTACTTATATGAAGCATTTCTTGTTTTGCAATGGCACTGTCTGGTTCTAGCTATTAATTCATTCTTGCTTATTTTCAGAAGAACAATGTGGCTTAAAAGAGAACTGATTGGATTGTGTGCTATGAAATTTACAATTTTAATCTTGGTTTGGTACTTGCATATTTGGCTTTGGGGAGCCATCCCATGCCTCTGATCTTTAATAGAGAAAGTAAAATGGGCATAGAAATATGTACATCAAAGAGAGCTATGAAAATTAATGTTTTTATTATCTTTAAATTTTGAATTCTAGTGATAGGCAAATTAAATATTAGTATTCATCACTGTGGCATTCAATGAACAAAGCTATAATTAATTTTGCAAAAATGACTTTTCAACAGATGAGCTGTATGTATCTTAATTAACTGCAGTGCTTATATGTAATTAGGTCTCCAGGATGCCTCTTATTAATCTCTTTTTAAAGTCATTTTCACAGAACAACTGGTTAGGCCATTTTACATTAAATACTCAGTATAGGCAAGATAAAGGGGTGGCAGTTGTTTTATCATCTCACATACGTATGGAGTTGTGGGGCTATTGCAATGCATTTGTACACTTGCACGAGAAATTCTGTTCCATCTGTCTAGACCGATTACTCAACAGCTGATTGCTATGATTTTGTTTCATAGTGCTTCATAAAAAGTGGCCTGTTTAGTTAAAAGACAAGTCTACTTACAAATTCAGCAGTCCATAAAAAGGTTCAGTTATAATGTCTTAAAGTATATTAGTCTGGTTTTACTGCTTTCAAGTCTGCAACAGAGAACCTGATGGTGAACAGTAGTCAAAGATTTAGGGGTTTAGAAAAAATAATAAATTCTAAGACCAAAATCACCAACGTTTTCATTAAAAATTACAAATACAGACCAGAGTTTCTCATAGCTGAAAATATATGATCCTGTTTCCATCTTCAAGCCCAAAATCAGAAAAGTCCACAAAATCTTTCTGTATACATTGTAATTGAAGAGTACGAGTCTGACTCGTGTGCAAGATCATCGACAGCTCCATTTCTTCCCTCAAAAATTATTTGGTTGTTGCTTTTGCCATTCAGTACTTCTACAGGAGGAAGTACTGTGTGATCTGAAAGATGCACCAGGCAGCAAAGAACAGGGCAAGAACATGTCATAGACTAAAAATATCATGCCAAGTCATTCTCAAGTTATGCTTTGTTATGTGACTTACCTGAGATAGGAGTTTTAAGAGGGGTTCTGAGAATGGATTTAGTTTCTCTCTTCTCGTAAGTGATGATGATGGGAAAAGAAAAACACATTATTTTTGGAAATTGTGCAGTTGAAGCTGATATTATTAAGGCAGAAGCAGGAGCAGTCATGCACTAACATAAGCATTAGGACTAAAGTTTTGAGGATTATATAAATGAAAATGGAAGTTAATGGGAAGACATATCAGGGGTTGATTCAATTAAGAAAGGAAGCAGGAAGGTAATTTCATGAGGATCAGTTTGAGAGAATAAGACTTGCAGGCACTGGAGGCAAAGAGGAGATTATCAATGACCAAGATACTTAGACTTTTGTTGACATTTTGGAGGTGATTTGCAGAAAGAAACAGACTAATTCTCAGATTCAGGCTGGATACTAAAGTGTGACACTCCACCCAGTACTATAAATTAGATTATCAGGGAAGAGAGTGTTGCTGTTAACGGTGCTGTAGTAGCAAAGAGAAGACTTTAGCACAAAGATAAAAAACAAGAGTTCATCTTGACAATGTTAAGTTCATGTCTGGACATTTGTGAGTCAATTTTAGAAAGATGGGGGTGCTACTCTAACTTGGATGGAAGGAATCCAAATTAGAGATGTGTAGTCATGAATCATTAGCATCAACAAAAGGTATTTATTGCCATGTTAATTAGTTGAGTGTCTCCTCAAATACTGGAATAGAGAGATAAAGGAAGTGTTGATGTTCTGCAACTGAAGAAGGAAGGTGAGGGGGGGATCAAACTTGGAAAAGAAGCAATATGTTGGAGAAGAGAGGTTTTCCAAAGGAAAGACATAATCAACAGTGTCAAGGGCAGCATCCAATATGCAGAGCATACTGGTGGAATAATTGTTTTGAATTTTAGCAATAAATCTATAAAAATCTTGATAAGAGTAATATATACATGTGTAAGCTAGACTCAAAAGCATCTAGGATGGACTTAGAGCATTAAGACAGCACATTCTCTGGTCTGAGAAGTGAAAGTGGGAAGGGAGAAACAAGAAGGGAAGAAATTGGAGAAATGTGGGAGAAATCAGTTCTAGACATATATAATGGGAAAGACAGAAGCAATTGTCTTATCAGGGGACTTAATTTGAGGAAAACAAGAGACTCAGATGAGGGTAAGTGCAGAGCTGGAGTTAGCTTTCTAGGGCTGATGACCTGTTCCATTTGACGTAGCATCTGCTGGCAGCTGCCTTCCTTTGTAGCAAGAATAAATGCTGAGCCAAAACAAATAAGCTGTCTCTGCAGTAGTGCACAACAATATTGTTGTTTGGTTGTTATTTATTTTCTTCAATTAAAGTCAAGTTGTACATGTGGTACCTAGTGATAGATAACATATTCAAATGTTAAAACAAGTATATTTACAGCATCTAGAAAAATAGTGCAGCAGAATGTAAAAATACCGACTTGCAAAAGAAATTTGCATCTCCTACTAGAAATTCATACCATCTGTTGGTAAAACAAGAAAATAAATAGGCTTTATGAAGCATCTAAAGAGTTGGCAAGTTCAAAAGGTGTTGATCCATTGGAAAATAGTTTTCAAAATGGAGACTTTTAAGTGAGAACTCGTTGTTCCTAACCCAGGCCAGTCCCTAGAGGGGATGTGAGCGAAAGCAACCTTGGTCTGACAGGAGGACACAGAAAACGGTGTGCTATGAGTCATTACATCTCAGTAATTGACGCTTTAAATCCCTCCTGACAACACAGTAGAAGCTAATATAGGTTAAGTTTTAAATTGACAGCTAAATTCTGAACTGTCATTCCCAAAGAATGCATCATACTTAAACGTAAAGAAAACAGTATGGTAATTCAGTGTGAAGAGGCGTCCCTGCCCATGGCAGGGGGGTTGGAACCAGATGATCTTAAGGTCCTTTCCAACCCTAACTATTCTATGATTCTATGAATAAGATAATACCAGTCTTACTTATTAGCTTGTGAATATTTATGATGATTTATTTATAATTCATTTATTTATAAGCAAAGACTTTGGGTGGTTTTAATTCAATGAGCAGTCTGAACCATTTAATCAGAGACAGAAACATAAAATTTCAAGAAGCAGTTTAAATCAGGAGCTCATGAAAGTTGTTACCCCATCCCAGGCAGCACATTTTTCTGTCCTTTTATAAAAAGGAAATGGGAATCAGAGTAAACCTTGAAAAGTATACATAATGCCTTATGTTATATTTACATCTTGCATTATTTTCACATGTTTATAATTTGTTCAAATCAAAACCGATTTCTTTATAATGTCAATGGATGTATCTTCTCACAGGTGGTCCTTTACATTGCCAATCTCAGTTATTTGTGTTCAGCTTTGCTGCTATGCTCTTGCTCTACCTGGACTCAAAATTTACTGTCAGGGGGGATTTTGGGGCTAAAACAAGCTAAAATCTTTTGGGGCACATACTGGGCCTACAGAGCTGCAAAATGAAAAGTGAAAATAGTTTTGCAATGCAGCTTTAGGAGCTGTTTTAGTCTCCCACATGTTCAAGGGAAGCTGAGTTGTATGGAAATACTTATACATGAGGAAATTATTGCAAAGATTTAGCTTGGTTCCCTTAAAAAAGAAGCAACAGTAGAAAATAAGCAGGAGTACAAAGAAAAGCATGAGAGCTTTGAAAGGGAAACAAAAGACAACATTTAATGGAATGAAAGGTAACATGAAATTTGACAAGTGTATGTTTATTCCTTTCAGTGAATGACGTTTGTGTGCTTCAGTGCATGTAACATCTTTGGGATTTAGAATTCATAAGATTAAAAGATACTTCAGATATATAGATGGATGATTAGAAGAACTCATATCTGAGCAAGAAAGTTTAATGGCAGGAGAAAATCTGCAAGTGGCAGTGCTTAAGCAGATCTAAGTGTCTAAGATTAATTTGTGCAGGGCATGTATTACCACTTAGGCTTAACATGGGGGCTTACTGCACTTCTTGAGTTGATTTGGGGTTTGTTTGGGGGTTTGGTCATTGTTAGAGGTGATGGAGCTTGACAACAAGTCCAGATTTGTAGAAAAGTTCACATGTTCACCATTCTTAAATACCAGAGCATAAAACCTTTACTGTTGTATGTTGTGCAGCTGTTGCCAAACATGAAGAGCTTATGGTATTCTCCCAGTGGTTGATCTTGGGTTATCAGAACAGTGATTTAGTTTCTTTCCTACTTACGTAAGCCAGTGGCATCATAACAAAATGGAAAAAAGAAACTATTTAGAAGCAAAATCAGAGCTGGCAAATGACATTGTAAATATCATCAATAGTAACCGTGAAAAGCTGAGAAGAATTTCATTAATCACAACATCATAGCCAGAATGTTAAAACTTTAATATTTCCAATACTGCGTTTGTGACAGAAACGGTTCAATAATTCATTTTGTTTCTCCAAGGCCTCTGATGCTATGCAGATGTGCCAGACTCGCTCCCACTGTACCTTGCAGACAGTTCTGCAGCAAAAAGCCATTACGTTCCAAATCTCTAGGTACATACAGCAAACTGTACTTCTGCCTGACTCTGGGCTTTGGTAAGAAAGCTATGCATAGAGAGGCTCGCTGAATGGTTGCAGTTCCTGAATTCTCTTGTAACATCAGAAGTGACTGGACTCACAGTTATTGGGATATAAAATTCTCACACAAATTCAAAGTTGAATTTGAGAAAGATTCAAATATGTTTCTCAAAATACAGAGTTTTCAGTTAGCAACAGTAGTGTCTAGACTGATCTTTTACTGTTTAAAAGTCAGGACCAAACATGTTGTTGCTACTGACTTAATAAGACAAATCAGTGCTGGTTTTCCAAGTGCTCAAACTTGTTCTAGCACTCATGAAGTTTTGTTCATGGTAGAAACTTTTCATTCTGCTGGTTGGGGCTCTAGATTCTCCCCATTTCTCAGAGCAGTTCAAAATTACACTGTAAGAAAAATATCAGTACTTACACTAAGATCCCACTGTTTTAATACAGAAAGAACAGCACTGATGACCAAAAACGTAAGTCTGTATGAGTTTCTGAGATGAGGGTCTCTGAGCCTGAGGGTCCAGAAGCCATAAAAGTTAACCCATGTTGCGTTGCAGGAGGTATGGTGCCAGATTACAGCATATTGAAAGGTCGTGATAGATGTTTGACTTCTAGTACACAACATACGCAAATTGTCTGTAAACACAGTATCAATATGACAGTAATGCACATGAGTGTGGGCTAATGTTCACTAGGCTGTATGACCTGAGTGATGAGTCCCCACTGCTAGCAGATGGTTGTCTGATGCTGGGCTGTCCGCCAGTCCCAAGTAGCCTAACAGCATGAAGTGTCAGAGCTCCATATATCAAGTGTGAACCACTTGATACAAGCTATAGGGCAGCTTGGGATACTTACAAAGGGTACATCTGGAAAGGTGTGGCCATGCCCAGTTCATCCACAGTTAGCCCATGGCAGAGGATAGCACAAGCTCAGGCTTTTTCTCCCTAGCATGCCAAAGGCATGTTAAACTTGTACATGGAACTTGTGCCAAGGATGGGTCTTAGTTTGACCACAGTAACAAGCCCAAGCTTAAGCAGCGTAAATTAAGATTACTCTACTTGTTGCTGTCTTTCATGATAGACTGCTGCAAATGAGTTCCTCACAAATACTTCTAAACAATTTATCAGGATCTTGCACAAAAATTCTTCTATTCAGACAGCACCTGTCCCCCTGTTTTAAGGTTTTCTTCCTGTATTCTGCAGCAGTTGAAAGCATAGAGTTGCTTCCACATCAGTTTGACAGGGATGAATTAGTTTGATTCACATCAGAGACATTTAAATTTTAAGCTCTATTTACTTATTTTCTCTAGTTAGATACAGCCACAATTTGTCTACCCTGAGGGGCTTGGAAAACAAATCTGAGTTGGCAAAAGGTGTGATTTTAAAATCAGACCTAAATTCCTGCAGCGACAGCCTGATAACTGCTGTTATCTGAAATACCTGTTTTCCTCACGTTTCCTCACCATTCCTTTCTCCAAATTGACTTTGAAGTGCAGAATATCATCAACCAAGAAAGTTGAAGCATGCCCTGTTAGATTGTAACTTAACTTTTTAACTCCATTTTTTCAGGCCTGACTGAACTCAGTGACAGTCCAGTTTCCCTGGAGCTAGAGCGTTGCAAGTCTCCCACTTCAGGTAAAGGTGATTGGCTTCTCTTCCTGCAGTCTGTATAAGCCATTCATGTCATGCATCACTGTGTTTCGTTAGTCCCTAAGAAGTGAAGTGCATAGTTACAATTCCAGCAAGAAGAATTTACTGCAGAAGTGCTTATTACATAGCACAATTAAAGCCTAAGTCTGTTTACTTAAAGGGAAATTAAATGTACGTGGTGCATCTTGAGGTGAAGAGCATGAAAACGTTTAACAAATATCATATATTGTGCAGATATATCATGCAGATATATTCCTATATCCTCCTACTAGAGGCTTTTTTGTCTGCTCTGTTAATAGGCTTTCTGACTTCTTTTTTTTAAGTAGAGAGTCTTTATCTATATGTATTATGCGTATGTGCACATAGAGAAATTAGTTTTAAAAGGCAGCAATATGGAGATGATGAATTAGAACCATTAAAGCCCGGTGCCTAAGTTATCTCATTTGCAATGGAAGCATAACCTCAAATCAAAATATTTGCTTATCAACTACTTTGACGGGGCAGTGAAATTTTGGCCATTTGAAAATGAATAACTGTTTCCCATTTTACCCATAGTCCTTCAGAAGGTGGAGTTCATCTCATTTTGAGAGACTTTATCTGCAAGTACCTAGTCTGCATTAATCTCTTTAATGTGAATTCACCGTCTTGAAGATAGTTGCTTACAGCTGTTTTCTAATAGCTGACTTTTAAATGTGATGGAAAATAAGGATGTGTAACTTGAACAGGATGGATGATGGAGCAGGTTGCCCAAGAATGTTGTGAATGCTCCATCCCTGGCAGTGTTCAAGGCCAGGTTGGACAGAGCCTTGGGTGACAGGTTTTAGTGTGTGGTGTCCCTGCCCATGGCAGGGGGGTTGGAAATGTATGATCTTAAGGTCCTTTCCAACCCAAACCATTCTGTGATTCTATGATACATTCATTTTGCTTGCGATATGTGTATCACACTACTTTTCCTTATAGCTTGGTAAGTATTTTCCTTAGTTATGTTAACAAGTTCCCACAAATATGCTATTCAAGTCCTCTCTTATTATTTCACACATTTTACTTTATTGCAACAGGACACACTCATCTTGAATGAAGGCCACTAATTAGTAATTCACAAAAACCTAAAGCTAATAAAAGTATTTCCAGGAAACATCTAAAAGAAAATAGCTGTTTTGAAAGATGTATTTCCTTCTACTACTGTCAACCCAAATTCTGTAGACAATAGCAAAGTGAAATAGTCCGTAATAATAGTGGTATAATGCTAGGAGCTCAAACTCTTGAGCTGGGCCTCAGAAACTCGTGATATGGGCTTTAAAATAAAGCATTTGGTAGATAACTCAGTATAATCAGACTATTTATTTAAAGGCTCACTGGGGTTCATCTTTTTAATCTTGTTTCCAGAAATGAGCTGCGTTCTCTCTTTTTCCTTTTACTGAAAACTAGGAGATCACTGACTTGGTATACATATGTGTATGTGCTTAGTTTTATAATGACAAATGAAAACTATGGCAGTTTACTTTTTCTGCAGTTCAGTTTTTCATTCTGCTATTGATCAAAAATACCGATTTTAGATAAATTTAAGATCACTTGCTCCAAAATTTATTCTGCTTTTCTGTTCTGGAGATTATTCAGCATGGAAAATATGGCATATTTATGAATGTTTCCTATTTTAGCCCTTCCCTGTGGTTTTCCAAGCTATTTTTGAATCTTCAAAATGTGAAATCAGGTGCAATATTGTAGGTAGCAACTATTATTAGAAGTAACTGCGTTTTTAAAAATAGAGCTTACTTTTACCATGAGAGATTTGTTGTTGGTTTTTTTCATGGAAAATTAAAACAATTTTGCTTTGGCATACCTGCTCGTAAGCTGGGCAAAACCCAGTCTAACCATCTGCAACAAGACCTCAAAATTGTGACCCCGAACAACTTGGGAGTGGAACTACCTTGTGCTTCTCAGCATAGCCTCCCAGCTTCATCAGCCTCTGCACTGGCTAACATTTCTTTCTTGTAGCGCACAACTGATGAATCTGCATAGTTATGGATTCATCAGTCAGGATCCTTTTAATTCCAGTCTTGCCTTTGATATAAATTGCAGGGCACACAAGCTCTGTTATGGAAGCGTGCTGTACTCTGGAGAGATTCCTGTTCTGAAGGTCTTTTAACTAGAACATGAAATGAAACCATCTGATGCAAATGTTTCTGAAATGCACAGAGTTGGCCACACAGGGGGTAGCAGCAAGTGGAGAAACGCCAGCCTTGCTTTGCAAGAATGGTAGACAAAGAGGAATAAGCCTCTTTAACCACTAGTATTTTTATTTTAATTAAATTAGCAATTAAATACTATACTGATGTGTTTTTCAGTATTGTACAGGAAGGCAAAAAGTTCCTAAAGCCATTTGGAAGATTTCTGCTTCCTTATGAATATCTGAGTGGTGTCAGTTTCCATTGCAAATAAAAAATATCACAGGAATAGCTATATTCATGGACTAATGTTGCTAAAAATTGTGGAACAAAAAACTTTGAAAAACCCCAAAATTCTTATTTTTATGAAGTACATTTTGTGAGAACAGTGATGCAGCATGGCGTGCCATCTAATGGTATTCGACTGGCTTAAAAACACCCCTCAGATCACTCAGAACAATGGAGATAAAGGTTTTTCAATACCATCAGAATATCTTTGTCATGCAGGCCATGTTCTTTCAACAGAGAAAATCAAACTGCGTTTTGATTGTTGTGATTTGGAGATCATAGGTTAGGGCTTTGTACTGCATTCGCTCTGAAGTGGCAGGTGAGAACTCAGTAGCCCTAAAACAACATAAAGAACTCTGAGGCCTTGTGAGCACTTATAGAATAAATGATGCTACATCCTGTGCTGGAGTTAATTACTATATAATGTATTAAAACCAGTACCCATTCCAATAAAGTTTAGCTTTATCACCTCATTAGGAAAATTTATTCAGGGGTCCTTAAGGAATATAATATACATAATTGCATAATATGTGTCCCTTATTGTTTTAGCCATATATATGCAGCTTTATATTGAAATGCGTAGTTGCAAATACACTGTGAGCACAAGAAAGTGCATCTTTGAGAGGTCATTTAATTTCGGTGTGTAAGATGCAATGGGCAGTTTAGACTTCTTTCAGAGACCAACAGTCTGTGTACAGGAGAGTGACCTCTCAAGTGTGTGTTCTCAAATGAAAGTGCATTTGTGTTTTTTCTTAAGGAATCACCTTCATACTGGGGGCTCACATCCAAAATGCTTTTAAGACTATAGATCTTAGAGAAGGCTATGTAAGTATTTTCACAATTGATTCCCATGAGCTTTAGAACAGGTCCCTAATGTCAACATTACGAGTATTTATATGTGCTGTGATTTCCAAGTGCTGTTACCCTGATGCATTCCACTGGTTACATCTGCTGGGATTAGGCCCATGCCGAACTCCTACATCCCTACAGGAAATGTGTTTAAATAGCTTTGTTTCAAAAAGAATATTGTTAATTTTCTAACACAGTCACTCAAGGGTAACTTCAAAGTAGCTGAAGAGATTTTACTCAGTTTGAAAACTGTATTCTCATGAGCAAGAAAGGAAATGATTCAAAACATGTTGTGTGTGTGTGTGTGTGTAAAACATAGAATGTCATTTATTTTGTAACTTCATAATTGATAACTGCCAGAATAACCATTTTCTCATATATCAAATTAAGAAGAATGTTGACTAGTCAGAAGGCAAATTGATCATTAAAGAGAGGTTAGATGCTGCACTGTGAATACAAGGTGCATTTTGTCACTTTTTCTGATATGTGATGAGGGGGTTTTCTGGCCTGGTGAAGTCATGCTTGCTTAAGATCTTGAGACATGTAAGGATTAGCAAGGAACAGAGAGCCGTATGAGCTGGCAAAGGGAAGGAAATGGGGATCTGCATTGGGCTTTGGAGTTTGAGTTAGGGGGAGCAGCATGGGTGGCCCCCATGCAGCCCATGGTGCATGGCTCAATGGGGCCTGAGCCCCCAGCAGAGGCTAGCAGCCCCTATGGACAATGGAGAGAGGAGCTAAGCAAGGGAGCAGGGCAGCTCTGGAGAGGGTGACCAGCACCAAGCATTGCCCGGTGATCAGCAGGGACAAGGGAGGATCAGCAGGGCCATAGCCAGGCACAGGAGTGCAGCAGCAGCTGTAGCTCAGGGCAGAGCAAGAATGAAGTTGAGCTTGAAAGTAGCTCCCACAGGAAAGCACTGCCTGGGGTGCTCTGCCTGAGGCCACCAAAGGAAAAGGGCTGTCTCTACACTGCCTCTGAGCCCCAGCAGCCAAATGTCCACAATCTTACTGTGTACCTTGTCCAATTGAGAAGCTAAACACTAGGCTCTTAAATCCATGTTTTAGCAGTGGGGAGCTAGGACTGACATTCAGAAGTGTTACACAGGCAGAAGCTCCCTAAGAGAAAGAGCTGTATGAAGAGCTGTATTCATTTTGACTAAGTTCTCCAAATACAGTCCTGCTGTAACAGCTGAGAGGAACACACCACTGAATGTCATAGCTGTGAGCACACGTTTGTTTGTTCATTGGTTGTGCCTTCTTGTTTTCACTGAAAGACTGATGGGAACCATATGGCTACAAGATGCCATGCTGTCAGGTGAGGAAACTAGGTGCTCAGCTTAGCTAGCTGCCAGACCATACCTATTAACTCTGTCTGTGCTTCCTTCTCACCCCACAGTTGGATAACTTGACTGTTGACACATTAAGCTGTTTGGGGAGGGTCTGTCTTGCGTTTCACTGCGGCATCACAATTTAAACCGGCTGCTTCCAGCATGAATGCAAACAAATAATGGTAACAAACAACTCTGCTAGCCTCCTGAACCTTTATACTCTGCTGCACGCTTACACTGGATTTCAAACGCTCTTTCTCAGCAAGAGAGGTTTACATGCATGATCCTCCTTTATAATAAATGTAGAGATAGTAAAACACACATGATTTAAGTACTAAAAATGGGCTATATGATGATAGCTATATGAGAATATCCACACTCTGATCAGTTTAATAGTGAAGTTAGTTTTACCAAAAATAATAGGCACAGCTTTAATCACAGTAAAGCATGAAAGCAACCAGCTACTCCTTTTGTTTTTACACGTGTGGTCTTGACAGTGCTCCATGCTTTTCCTAGCACAGTCGTGTCCTACACCAAAAAATTCCACATTTGGTGGTAGGAGTAACTGCTGGCTTCCTCAACTGAACCTCCTTCATTTCCTCATCCTATGTGTCTCCTTTGTCTTTTAACCCCCTACTCAGCATGTCCTCTACTCACCCAGACCATACCATAACTTGGGAACATCTGTGGCATATAACACAAGGCATAATTCCTGTGATATGGAAACACCTTTTAAGAGAAGAGGTTAAACCACTGATTTGCAAAGCTCAAAGGCTCTATGATGACAGCACTAATGAAGCTCCCTGGTGTTAAATGCAGCTAGGTTTTGTATCTCTGAAATACCCTAATCTAGATCCTCACCTGTAAGTAAAGTTCTCCTACAGTCTTCCTTAGGAACTGGTAACCCTTTGTCAGAGGGTTGGTTGGGCCAAATGTTGTCCTTTCCTTCAAAGGAGATTATCTCACACGTGATGCTTCTTTCTGTATAGCAAAGCACTGATTTTCTGGAGTAATATTCACAGCTGCTCAGATAAATTGAATGTTTTTAAAAGGCTGTTCTGAAAATCAGGCTGCCCTTTGTGAGAGTGCCTAGTGTAGGGTGTAGGAGGTGAACACTCAGTATCCAAATTTGAGACATTTCATGTAGTAGTAGTAGTGATATATATTTTGATGTTGGGTTGACCTGAAGAGATCTCTTTGCTTTGTCCCAAAGCATCCAGTTAAAGTGACAGCTAGATATGGGTTACTGGGAGGGCTCTGCTGGTTCTACTGATACCAAAATGTTGCTCAAGAGCCTAAAGGGCTCTTCTAAAGGGCTTCTCTGAAGGAAGAAAGAAAGAAAACCATCTAAGATAGGTGCCAGCTGGTATTTTCTTCTGCCCCATTGCGGGCTTTGCAGTTTATGACACTGCAAAAAAATGCAGCAGAAATTCTATTTAGGAGCTTTGTGACTTGAAATGGTAACTGGCTCTTTTGGGCATCCTTCTGACCTAAAAGCTTATTAAATTGAAATTACAAAAGACTTGTTCCTTGTATTCATATGTCCCAGTGTTCCTATCACTGTGATACTTACCATATGGGACTTTCTTCAGAAGTATAATAGCTAGCAGACAGATACTGCATTGTTTGCTTCCGGTAACAGACAGTATGGGTAAGGGATAAAAGCCAGAAAACAATGTGGAAAAGTACTGACTGAGTGCAAAATTAGAGAACCATATTGGAAATTAAGTCTTTTGAATAATTAGTTAAAGATTTCTTAAGGAATTATTTTAATAAATGTAATGCCACTTTGAGTGCTACAAGACATGCTTCATTTCAGTCCGTTGGTGTTCATTGTTGAAAATGTGCTCTTGTGTAAGGAAATGAAAACATTTTTGAACAGAAGCAAAATCATAGTTTTGAAGGCATAATTGGAACACAACAGATAATTAAATCTGAAGTAAATTCAGAGCCGTATTTGGATGTCTAGATAACACCACATTGTATCCTGAAGCTCTTGTATTTCGTTTCTGTGCAATCTGTCTTCCTTTCCATAATATTACAATGGTGTGTTCTGTCTCCGTCATCTGCACAATATGCCCTCTCTTGTTCAAATGGTATCTTGAGGTATGATGTCGCCAGAACTCATCATTTCATTGCACCCTGTTATTAAATTGGTTTCCAGGTGTTTAAATATTTGTGACGTGCTGCATAAGCAGCATTTGCAATATTTGCCTTCAGCTCGTTTGGGTTTTTTTTAATCATTCCTGTCATCACAAGGTAAGATATTGCAGCACACAGCCAAAGCTGTGCAAAACACCATTCACTTCTGGAGTAAGGTTTTTTCCAGTGCTTTTTTGTTCAGTTACATTTCTTTTGCTGAATGGTGGATATGAAAATATTGAAACCAGAATTCTGCCTCTAGATGCTGACTGAAAAAATAACCAAAACAACATTCTACAAATTTGCAATATGGTGTTAACCAGAAGGTGGCATGTTGTTTTCCCTCGCTCCTTTTTCTTTCTTACTGATTAACAACTGCCTTTCTCCTTTTTCTGTTGTTTCAGTTAAAGGATCAAGAAAGTTAAGTCTGCCAACAGATCTTAAGACTGATCTTGGTACGGTAGGCGAAAGCCAACAGCTTTAAACTTCCTTACATTCATTGGCAAAACATTTTCCCAATTCATGAGATAACACAATAACCTTCGGAGGCTTTGTCTGAAAAGGCTTTCTAAAAACCACCTATTAACCCATACAGTTCTGTTGGCAGCTCTCAGCATTTTGCTTGTTTAATATTCATGTATTTCATGTAGACATATTTTGCCAATCATTGCACACTGGGTGTGTAGTGTTTTATGATGAAAAGGCTCCAGAACTTTTTACATGCTTGAGCCATTATAACTGGTTGTCAGTGATGTTTATCTCTGCCTATAACACCCAATGCATGCGCTAGTCCGTTTTCTTTTCAATGTACAAATTCTGTGCCACAGTTGAAGACAGTTGAATATCTATATTTTATGGTGTGTCTTGGCTTGAGACTTACCTCAGCCAGTTTGCTGTAATCTTTTCCTCAATTCTTCTTTTATATTTCAGTGGAAATGCGTAGTGAGAGCAGAACTTTCACCTCCAAAAACCTCAAATGAAAATTCAACATCTTGCATAACCTAAAAATGTTTGGGGCAGATCATGCCCTCTTAAGTATCCAAGTAAAGGGGATTGCTCCTGGCATTTGTGCTGGAATGTGTTTCCCATCATTACTTTTACGATTGTCTTTAAAAATTCTCAGTCTCAAGGAGTCCTTTCTGGTTTTGCTCTCATGGGAAATTTCTTGTGTCAGATGACTGAAAAAGCCATGTAGCTTTTTCACATTACTTTGAGTGTCTTTTTAGAGGTAGAAATTATAGTTAGAACACATCCTTGCATAATGCAGCCAAACTTAATTTCTGTCACTAGGAATCATGTGCATATATTAAGCAATGCAGCACTGTTCTCCAAGGCAAAAGTCGAGAATAGATATGTCTTCCACATTATAGATGACTGATGAACTTGGAAAACTGCAAATAGCTCCTGGTAAAGATTAAGGAAATAAACATTGAAAAATCATTGGGAAATTCAATCCCTGCTGTGCAGATTTCAATAATTTTGTTGAAATAGCTCTCTCCATCATTAACAGTGATGTTTCAGAAAGTAGGAAGGTAGGAATGCGCACAAAAAGAAATCAGAGTGGAAAATTATAATACTCTTAATACTCCAAAAAGGTAAAAGGAGTGATGTAGGGAGCTATAAACCTTTAGAATTAATATTTATCACTAAATAAATGGGCAGCTATTAAGAGGAAAGGTACTTGATATTTAAGGTATTAAAATACCCATGAGGTAGGATCTAAGGCTGAACATGCATGAAATAGATTTATATTCTGAATCGTAACACAAGGAAAAGATAAATCTGCTGTGTCAAAGACTGGGTTTATCGGGTTTAGGAAAGCAAGAAACTAACCAATGTAAATTAAAGTGCTGAAGGTTTTGTACTGTAATATAAAAAAGTTGTGTAACAGAGGGAAAAAGCCTGCCTAACCATCAGCTTTCCTGTAATCACACTGGGAGCTGGACAACAAACACACAAAACCCCCAAACTGAAACCCACAACACACAAAAACACCCCACAAAACCCCAAGGACTAGGGAGCAGGATGACTGTGCCACAAAGGAAGGCTGTAAGAGTTAGAGAAATCCAGCCTACAAGAGTAGGAGGCATGATGATCCATCTGAAATATACAACATATGTAGGGAAGTTTGGAGTGCATAACCTTGTCTGTGCTTTTGATTTCATCACAGTCATGTTTCTACCATGCCATGATTTACTTGTACTAGTGGTTTATTTTAATAACATAGAACATAGAACTCCATTAACTTCAAATTGCAAAATTATCACTTAAACATTCTGTTTGTTTCCACTTCCAGAGTACTTCTACATTACTCTGTCCTAGTATCACCAAGCAGCCTGGTGGATTGCTAAGGATAAAGCATGTGGATGTATCATGCAGTGTATAAGCTGGCAGATACAGCTGATCAACTATAGGGGAAGGCTGAAAACCCTCCCCCTGAAGCAAAACAAAAAAACCTTATTTCAGTTCTCCTTCATGACTGTCTTAGAAGGGCAGATTTCTGTTATTCTAGCCATTAAAACTGTGCTGAATTATAGGTTGCTTAGTTTGCAACAGGCTGGAAAAAGCATCTCTTTCTCAATGTAAGGAGCTAAATTTAAATGGGAGTTCCTGGAAAAGGTGAATAGCACATGCATTTCATTTATATCTGCTCCAAAGTGTCTTGGCTACACTGGCAGGGCTCTTAGAGATTATTTATCCACTGTTTGGCTGTTTCCTGGGATTATACCCATAGTCTGAACATACAGGGAATAACAGTTCTCTCTGGCCCACACTTGTAAAGATGTTCAGATCACCACTTTCAAATGAGAAGATACTGTGCATCCACCCCATCGGCTCTGGCTCATAGCTTTTTACAGAGTGCTGATACATCACCTACCCTCAGTACCAACTGCAGCTAATTGGGAAATACATTAGCATTTGGCAGCTTACAGTTCTGCTCCCGTCTAAGGATCTGGCTCATGTAACGTCCTTGCTTCCACTTTGCTTTGAATTATAGTAGAGGTTAAGTAGAAGTTAAATCTATTTCTGGTGGAGGTGCTGCCTGTACTGAGAATTACTTGGGGAATAGTTTGCTAGGATTGAAGGGAATAATGTGTGATCTCATGACTCAGGGTGTTCTAGTTAAACCTTGTCAGGAATTTTGTGACTTAAAGGTACTTTGGGACTCCATTTTGATCTTTGTATGACTGGTAAAGCTGACCTCAGCATCTTATTTTGACATAATGATTATTATCTATCCTTGCTGAAGAACTTGTTGCCCTGGATGCCATATCTTCACACAGAAATGTGAAAATTACACTACATACACTGGGGGCATACATACTTCTTGATAGTTTCACCTACTGCAGATCTGAGTAACCCACTGTTTATCTGAGTTGTCCAGAAGGAAGATCATAGAATCCTAAAACACCAGGTTGGAAGGGAACTCAAGGATCATCTGGTCCAAGCTTTCTAGCATGACCTACTAGATGTCTCAGCACTCTGTCCAGCTGAATCTTAAAATTTCCAATGTTGGGGAATCCACCATTTCCCTGGGAAGATTATTCCAATGACTCATTGGAAAATCTCTTGTGTCCAACCAGAATCTCTCTGGGAGTATCTTCTACTCATTACCCCTTGTCTTGTCTGTGTGACTCATTGTAGAAAAGGAGTTTCCATCTTTGCAGCCACCCATTAAATACTGGAATATGGTAGTAAGGTCCCCCCTGAGCCTTCTTTTCTCAAGCCTGAACAAACCCAGTTCTTTCAGCCTTCTCACATGTGGCAGGCTTCCCAGTTCTCTGATCATCGTCGTGGCTCTTTTGATCCCCCTCCAACCTGTCCACAGCTTTTTTTGAGTAGCAGAGATGTGACATTGATGTTGCATATAATGTACAGCTTCCCTATTATCCTTCAGAAGCAGCTCTGAATGGTAGTATCTTTATTTTGCTGAAAAGATCATCTACACTTCCATGCACTGCTTCAGTGAAATGAGTTATGGGGATAATCCTCATCTAATTTAATCAAGTGGAGAATCTGGGACATACCATGGAAGATACAACTGCTTTTATGTGAGAGTTTTCTCACTTTGCTTCACCAGCCACTTTAAGCATCACTTTGTGGTTTTTCTTTTAGAAAGTACTTCTGCTGATTTCATTAAAGGCTTTCAAAGTTTCCAGGTAATCACAGAGAGCTGGACAGAACTCCTGACTGAAGATGGAGATACTGGGTAACTGCTGATTTTCATTTCATTCCTGTGAACAGATGGTTTCACTGTAGGAATTTCTGTTATCACCTAGACTTTATTAGCCAAAGAACACAAGAAAATACAAATAAGAGACAGTCATCATTGCTTCCTCTTGCAAGCTGTGATCTTTAAAAGATGAATATGATTCCCCATTCTGTCTTCAGATATTTACAAGCAGTGAATGAATTCTTTACCAGGTCAGAGTTAATGTATCCCGTTTTACACAGCAGTGAAAAACTAGACAAAGTGCCCAATAATCTCAGTTTTCTCAAGGATTTGAGAAATGTCGTCTGATGCTGATGCCACCATTTCATGCTCTTGTATTTCATTGCAATGGAATGCTCCCAAGCCTATGAAACAGTACCTGGATATCGTAAACAAGACCTCATTTTGATTTTACAAGTGAGCAGTGGGCTTACAGTCGTTCTTGCTTTCCCCTTTCAAAGTGTTTTACAGCAGACTTTAGACACTGGCAAAGTTTTGGATCTTCTAATGTGCCTTTGTTTTACTGCTGCATTGGCCAAGCTGGGAGCTTGTGAGAGGTGCATCCTGCACTGGTTTATCTGGCCCTGGAGTGTAATGCTGTTTACAGTGCTAAGCAACAGTTCAGAAGTTTTGAACTGGCATGTGTTGCTTTCCTTCTTGGTCTGATGTTTCTAGAAAAGGCAGTTCAGACATCCAGCTGTAACAATGCTTTTCTTGAATGACGTGGCAATATACATTGGAAATTATATGTATTTCTACATGTAAAGGATATTATGGACTGTTCAATACATGTCTCCTAGAAGGAAAGAGTAATTCCTGTTCACTTTTCAGTCTGAAAATACCAGCTGAATTGAGGAGTCAACTAAACTCTGCTTGTAGTTAGAATTACAGCATAATAAGGTTGGAAGGGACCTCTAGAGGTTGTCTAGGCCCTCACCATACTCAAAGCAGGTTTAGTTAGACCAGCTAGGTGAGGGCAGTATCCAGCTGAATCTTGAATGCCTCCAATGACAGGGGGTCCCCAACCTCTCTGAGCAATCTCTTCCAGTTTTTCATCATCCACAGGGGAAAAAAAGTTTTTCCTAATACTTAACCTGAACTTCCCATCTTCCAAGACATGTCCTTTGCCTCTCATCTGACCAGTGCGCACCTCTGAGAAGCATCTGGCTCCATCTTCTGCATATGCTTGGATCAGGTAGTTGCAGACAGCAATAACATCTCCCCTCAGTCTTCCCTCCTTAAGACTGAACAAAAAGAACAGGTCTCAAACTCTTCTCTTAATATGATGCATAACTCCCTTGCTGGCTTGGTGGACCCCTGCTGAACTCAAGCCTGTGTGTATCTTACATACAGTAAGTGTCTTATGTGTAATGGGGAGCCCAAAACTGGGAACAGGACTTGAGAAGTAGTCTAAAAATGACAAATAGAGGGGAAAAATGACATCACTCAAACTCCTGGCTATGCTCCGGCTGATTCACTGAAGGATGCTCTTTGCCTTTTTTGCTGCAAGCTTGATCACTGTTAGGATGAAAAACATTAAGGGTTGAACTAAAGTCTTTCACTTTTACAGAAATGCTTTCAAATGTTTGGTCCCTCTGCAATTTCACATTTTCAGGCTTGAATTTTGATGTTCTGTAGCTGGGACCTTCCTAGACAAAAGTTTCTTTCATCTGCTGAAGGTCAGGTAGGTGTATGACAGCACCAGTTTCTTCTTTAATTAAGTAAGAGAAGGTTTATGGTCAAACAGGTTTCAAAGAAAACCTATATCAACAGACATATTAGCCCTCTGCCAGTTCAAATAACTGGAATAGAAAATGGCAACAAAAGCTGACCAGCAGGTTAACTCTGAACTATGGCAGCAGATTAGGCACATGCCGTGTGGTTATATTTCAAATGGAGAAAGGGGCTGCTATATGGGAGATTTAACAAGCAAGTAGTCTAAAGGAAAGGTAAGTGTTTAAAATTACCAAGATGATACATACCCTAACTCAAACGTTTGTAACTGATGCAGTGACATTTAGTCACAAAGGAAAGACAGTAAAGTTTCTTAGCTGAAACAACACAAGCAGTAAATATCATTATACATTTGAGAGTTGATAATAACAAAACGAGAGGCAACTGCTAGGCTCACGATGTAATAGATTTTCACTGTTCCTATGCTCTCTGGTTTTACTTAAAGCAGAGTTCCTTACTAAGAATTCTCAAAGGTAAGTAATTCTCCACTGCTTTCAAGCACTGTAAACACTTATGTAGCATTCTTCCATTCTGTGGTCTCTGTATACTCCCCAGGTTGTAGTACTTCACAGCAGTCAAAATCTGGGGCTACACATTGATTTACTAGACTTGCCTGGACCCAGAAGTCCTCTATAGTAAATAATTCAGATTGGGATTGAGTTCTCACACAGCCAGTCATCTGTAGGCAGAGATGCGGGCATGGGACAGATGGATGGTTCTATTACCTTGTTTGGACTTAAGGCAATATGCACTTTTAGTAACTGACTTGTGTGTGCAAGCAGAATAATATTTAGAAAGTAATAATTTTCCATGAATAATTATTTTGACAACAAAGTCGTAAAAAAAGAAGGAAAAATTGAAACCCTAAATCAGAAGATGTTAACTATTAAATCTGGTTTTGCAACGTTAAAATAAGAATGAATAATTGCCGCTAGCTTACTTATTACAGTAATGTGGTCTGAAATCTCAAAAATCTACAATGCAGAATGGTAAGTTTGGAAAAACTTGCATTTATTTATTTTTAGAATTGTCTAATTACTGCATTAAAAATTGTGTGTAAACTGAATTCTATTTGGAATGCCTTCTTTGACCTTGTCTGTGCCTTTTTCTGTTGAGTATTTGCAAGCAAATTATTTCTGTGTTAGTATCTATGGAGTCATGCTAGCTCAATTATTTCAGATATTCTTAACTCTAGTTAAAAACAATGATTTGCAGAAAGATTAGGGGAAGAATCTCTGGGAGAATCTGGTTAGAATAGACTACAAACACTTTAGTTGTAACAGATTCCATTTTATTCCTTCATGATTCCAGTGGGAGTGGTGGAGTTTTGTTTAGAAAGACTCCAGGTCATACGTGTCAGACTTTATTTTTGTTACATTCAAGTTGAAAAGATGTTTCCAGTCCAACCTCTTGGAAGAATGAATTTTTCACTTTCAAAACCAGAGAATTAAACTCAGGTTTTTCTTTCATCTTAAAAAGGCAGGTGCAGTGCTTCTAATGAGGGTGCTCAGTTGTTGAAATCCTAGATTGTCCTGTGGTTCATCCACTTTAATTGCATGTTTCAGTGTTGTCCTCTGTGCAGCTCAGGATGTGTTGCATCTCATGCTTATTTCAGACTGAAATAGAGTTTTCTGTCTGTGTTTTGCCATTTATTGCACAAAGCATGGCAACCATTTATGTTGTTATTCTGTTGAGTCACACTGAGTGTTGCGTCCTTTTTGAGACAGACAGGCAGAATATGTTGTTATATGATCACTCGAAACTTAGCAGAGTTTACATCCAAGTAGTCCAAAGTTTTCCTACTGCTCTCAGGGAGCAAAGCTTGATTTATTTTCAGATTCACACTGTTAGGTTTGGGGTTTTGGGGTATGGTGATGTCAAGGGGATGTTAGGACATGCGTTCTTAGTGGTCTTCATTTGGATAATGCTTATTTTGTATTTTGGTGTCATCGTTCATAACTGCAGGCAGAAATACTAGTTTTAAAAGGGGCTCTGTCAGTGACAACACACTGAGCATTCCAAACCACTTCACAGTATTTCGCTTCTTTGACAAATGTATCTGCTGACCCTGTTTGAATAGAAAAATTACATATAGGATCAGGCATGTGATAAAAGTTGATTACCGTAATAAGAATACCATTATATTAGACAGGCAGTATATTACAATGATAGCCTGCTATACTCTTAATGTGGACCTAAATGTACTAGCAGTACGTCAATAGAGCAATTCATCCTTCCTCTTCAAACTGCTGAAGACATAATGGTAAATATACTCTTTTGCTGGCAGTCACACCTGTACTAACCTCTTCTGCTAAGGCTCACACCTCCTCTCCTGCCTGCTTGACAGAACTGCACCAAGAGAAAATGGTGATCCTGACTTTGTGAGGGATTTCCTTTTAAGAGTAATTTATGGTGTCAGTTTATATTCTCAGTAATGAATGGTTACACTACTTTACAAACATTTTTGTTATTTTACATGCAAACCTGAGACTGCTCTTCAGGCCATTTGTGCAGTTTTTTCCCTTGATTTAAATGTGTATCTCTGCTGTGTAAAGAAAAAGAGGCTTGTCATACCCATAATTATTACGCAGAGCTTAATTTACTGATCATACACAAAAATTACAGAATAGTTTGGGTTGGAAGGGACCTTCAAAGGACATCTAGTCCAACATCTGCAACTAGATCAGGTTGCCCAGAACCACGTCCAGCCTGGTGTTGAGTGTCTGCAGGGATGGGGCATCCACCACCTCTCTGGGCAGCCTGTGCCAGTGTTTTATCACCATCATTGTAAAGAATTTTTCCCTCACATCCAGCCTGAATCTCCCCTCTTTTAGTTTAAAACCATCACCCCTCATCTTTTCATAATGGGCCCTGCTAAAAAGTCCCTCACCATTTTTCTTATAGACCCCTTTTAAGAACTGAAAGGCCACAGTAAGGTGTCCCCAGAGTCTTCTCCAGCTGAGCAACCCCAGCTCTCAGCCTTCCCTCATAACAGAGGTGCTCAGTCCCTCTGATCATGTTTGTGTCCCTCCTCTGGACCCTCTCCAACAGGTCCATGTCTTTCCTGTGCTAAGGACTCCAGTGGGGCCTTAGCAGAGCAGAGGGGCAGAATCACCTCCCTTGACCTTCCCTCAGGGGAAAACAATGACCTTTTCCTTCCTTTAACAGCAGAGATTGTATTCCTCAGAATTTGTTGAGGAGATTCTCTGGGACTCATTTTTCAGGTTCTTTCTGCTCCACGTTAAAACATTTCTCTCTGGTCTTCTTGCCTGCTCTTTCGTCGATTACTTCTGTACAGCATACGATGATAATGCCTCTGATTAGTCAGATTTAAATTCCTTTGTTCTCAGCCTCTCTCAGATCATTAGTGACAACTGGTTTTCAGCTAGTTTTTCTCTGTGAATTTATCCCTTTTGTAAGAACTTAAATAAATGGTTGGTCTTAATGGTTTTGTTGTTACATCTGGTGTTACACAGTTTGCAGGGCAGCAACTGCAAATGCTTGTTTTCTTCTTTCTTACTGACATTTTTAATACATTTGGTTCAGCTTTTCCCTTGTAAATGGTGGGTTCCTTTTCCTTTATGCAGGGGGAACCAAGTAGTTTAAAATAGTTGTATGACAAGGCAAGTTGTGACACATACATGTTACTGTATCTAAACTAAAATCAGTGTGTGTGTATCTATGTAATACCTAAAATAAGATTAATCCAAGGCTTTCCAGCAGGCTTGCTGCTCTCATGTTGCACATTGCAGCTTTCATACAGCATTTCACAAGTTCCACCGAGTTCACAGTAGCTAAGGTTAATTCTTCATCTCCTTTTAATCTCATCATCTCACTGATAGTTGGTGTGACACACTGGCCTTCCATTCAGCACAATTCTGTTTCTTTTCTTAATCAGTTTTTGTGCTGCAGACTGCACTGAACAATCCCACTGTTTGCTAACAGGTATAGCTAAAGTGTCTAGTTCATATGGGTAATGACATAAGCCCTGACAAAGGCAATCAACCAGGACCTGCGCTGCAGAAGAAGCACAATGAGAACATTAGAGAATTCTGTCATGATCTCCTCTTTTATATATTTTAATACATTTTAGATACAATGTGTTACTCCCTGCTTTATTAAATTGGGGCAGTTAAATCAGCATAAAATGGACTAACATAGCATGGGGAAATCTGCTATGATTAATTCCAATGGCTTGCGTGATCCTTACATTTTTACATTAACAAACATAATGGCTGCAAACTGAGCCCTGGTTTTTTAGTTAACTCTCCACAAACAGGAGAAAAGGCTGCTGCCCTGGCATGGCAGAACGGCTATTACACTGTTTGGAGACTGCTCAGGGGTAAGTACTGCTGAGCCAGGATGCCCACTTGTAGTGCATTAGTTACTCTGGTACTTGCTGCTGGAATGTAGGAGTACTAGAGAGTATAAAGCAAATTCCCTTGACTTCATGGGCAGCAGCACCCATGGGAGGGGATGGGAGGCGAGGCAAATGCAGTGGTGGAAGATCATAGAAAAGACAAAGGGGCTTTTTGTGCAGTGCTTTCTCCCCAGGCAACTATGCTCTGCCTTCTCAAGAGGGAGAGTTAGGAGCTGTTGCACTATTAAATCAACAGCACAGAGCAATCCATGCACTGCTTCTTAAGTACCAATGCTAGTGTCTGCAATATCAGCTAACCTTAAAGCCCATCTGATTCCAACCCCCTGCCACAGAGAGGGTCACCTTCCACTAGAGCAGGTTGCTTCAAGCCCCATCCAACATGGCCTTGAACACTGCCAGGGATGGGGCAACCTCACAGGGAGAACTTCATCCTAATACCTGTTCTAGATATACCCTCTTACAGTTCATAGCCGTCATTGCTTTATCACTACAGTCACTTTGGAAAGGTGTAATAGCTTGAGCATTCTCACAGCCTCCCTTAGAAAGCACACTGGAGGAAACAAGCACTGGTTTTTAATTAGCACTTTTCTTGCACACTTCATTTTAGAGCCAATGCAGTAAGGAACCCTTTCTTAAATAGCATGTAACCTTTCTTTAGAAATGCTTCGTATCACTGAGCTTATACCATTAAAAACATGAGAAACTGGTTTTTAAATACACACATAAGATTTTCTCATAGATTTGGGTGGTCTTTATCTGCATGGTTCTTATCAGCTTCTCAGCAATATTTCTTCAATGTCTTTTTGGTTTTACTAAGGTTTGAAGAGCTGCATTTCTCCCTGTTGTGTACATTTAAAAGATAAACATACCTAATCAGAAGAACAGAACAGTATTAAAATACAGAAAAGTGTGTAGCTGATTAATAAAATCCCTCTTCCACCCATTGTAGCACTCAGTAACATTTCACTCACTTTAGTACTTGAAGCTCTGCAGCTTCTAGGGTGAGCCCTGATTTTTTTTACTGCAGAAGGAGGTGGCTTTGCTCATTCAGAAAGGCATTGTCGAAGCAACTGGAGGGATTTTAGGTGCCCAGACCTCACCATTTTTGTTTCATTTGGGCCTTTGAAGGTAACTAATACAAGCAAGCATACTAAGAGAAACATAGCAGTATTTCTCTTCACATTTGATGTGGCATGTAAGGATTTAGATGAATTGTGCCCATTCTGCACAATGTTCAGGGAAAGGGGCGCACAAATGTTGTTGATGTTTCTATAGGATATGATTCTTTTTTACTCTGTTATGTTCCTCACCGCTTCCTAGGATCCCCCTGGAGATAATTAGATATCATGCTGAAACTCCTTCATACAAACTGAATTGTGAAGAAAGGAAGCAGCTGGATGACGATGTGTCTGTTGCTGAGGTTGAACAGGCAGCCTGTGCCCTTGAACAAAGCCCCCGATCTCAAAGGACTTTCTACTGAAATATATGAATAGCTCCAGCCTGTTTTGGAAAAATCCCTAACTATAAGTTGAATGAATCACCCACATCAGTTTTATGTCTGCTGTTAGCTCAGTTAATAGCCATGTATTAAGAAACATGATAAGAATCACGAAAGTTGTGTCTCCTGCAGAGCCGTCTCATTATGCAGTACAGATACTAAATTGCTTTTCAAACTATAATTCTTTCCAATTTTGTTCATTAAGACTGAACTGCTTTCGTATGGGAAGGACATGACTTACACAACAAAAGACTAGTATAATAGCACACTATATGCTGTATTAAATACCGACTGTTTTTTATCATCTTAATATAGAAATAGCTTTTCATCACGTACAGTGGAGCTATCATGGTATAGTAACCAAGAAATAAATTTCTTGGCTTATTAACATTCATCTTTTCCTTAGATACTATATAAATCAAAGAGAGTTAACTGAATGTGATACTTCTATACAGAATCTTAAAGACTAATCTAATTCTCAGATATTTAAAATGAAGTCAGAAACTCCAAGCTTGTTCTTACCTATAGTATTGAGCTTGCATAGTTTTGAATAGAAATACTCAAAAATGCTTGCATAAATCTGTTATGCTTATTACCTGCTGTTTACTTAAATAAGTAAGTATGAATGACCTGCTAATCAAAACTAACTCTTTCCTTGCATAGATTGAGCTGAAAATGGTGTTCAGTAATTATTCTCTTGTTGCATTATCCAACATGAGCAGAATATTGTGTGAATGTTTTCTAGTCCTGTACAACTCGCTCTGATCTAACCCTTGATCAGTGGATTGTTGTGTTTTAAAGACCTGTTGCCAGTGAGGAAGTGAGGAAGAACAGACAAACGTAGGCAGAGTTTAAAGCAGATGTGTTTTGTTTCTCACCCCATCAGACAGCAGCACGTGCTGTGCTGATTGACCATGGCCTCTAGCAGGGTCCAAGGACTTAGCCTCATATCTTTAGATCTGTAGCAAACAAGTCAATTGTTCAGCAGTCAGTTTCCTTAGCAGTAAAATAAACCTATGCAGTATATGAAGAATAAAACACTTAGCAATATTATGGCTAGTTTTCCAACTATCCTGAGAGGTGGCACTTCAGTGCCTCCTGTTTCATGAAGCTTTGAGTCAGGTAAGGAAGATGTCTGACTCTAAATTCCATCCTGTAGTAATTACACCTGCAGTTCTTTATGAGAACAAAAAGGAAAGACAGTTTTCAGATGCTTTTGGTATCTGTGAGGAGACACAGCATCAGGGATGGCATTGTTACCAGCAGTATCTTGATAGATTTCCAGTATCTTGATAGATTTCCATCATCTTGATAGATTTCCAGCAAGCATAGGTCGACAAAACGCTGGGGGATCTGCAACTGTAAGAACCAGTTCTATTGTCCCTTGGCTTTGGTGGTTTTTTCAAGTATAGCTTAAAGATATGGTGAGTTACTCTTACATATACTTGCTATGTTGATAAATAAGTAGTTAGTCTCAGGTTTGATTTAACCCATTCTTAAATATCAGAACATACATACATCCCCTTTCCATTCTGAACTATCGGAGCTGGCCCTTTACCTGGCACTTGTTGCATTCACCTTCCAGATCACGTGAATGGTCACTGTACAAGTCCAACATCCCAGAGCTGCAGCTCAGGAAAACGACTTTCCAGCGCAGACGTCTCCAAAGCAAACCGGCGCGGGCCGGGGCGGCCCCCCTTCAGGAAAGCACAGTCTGCAGCCTGCATGGAGATTTCTCTCCCCGTCACCACAGAAGGTGGGTGGCAGTGAATATTCTGCTAGGTATTTGTGGATCTCTCGCTGGGTGCGAAAGCAAATAAGTTTAGCATGATCCTTTGTCCTCGCCCTGAACTGCTGTGTTCATCTGACTGTTTAGAATTAGAACAACCCCTCTGTGCTAGCATTGTTACTAACAAGCCTGCTCCTGAGCTCTGTGCTGCCTAGGGATGCAGTATGCTGAACATCGCCAAACTCTCACAGCCGTCCCCTCGCCTGGATCGATCGGGTGTGATCATTCATAGCAGCTTATGTACAGTGATTGTGAGAGCTGGTAGTACTAACATTTTAAACTCTCATTGTCTCTATTTACCAAGTCTCAAAATGAGTAAGATATTTTTAGAATGTGAGTTCAGGCTTTGCACATTTTAATTTCTTTTTTTATTGGTGCTGAAGAGTCTCTAAAATTCCACAATTCCTGGCCACTGTTTCTGGTGAATTTATAGCCCATTCTCTGATCAGTTTCTTTTATTTATCATAAGTTTCTTCTTTTAATGCTTGAAAAACAGTCTTCAAATCCTTGATCTACCCAAGTGCAGAGACTGGATGAAGCTGGGATACACAAAGCGGCAATGCATTGAACTTCAAACTTAGCAGAAGCCCGTTTTAATTTTCGCAGTGGCAGCTGTTTCATTGCAAATCATTTAAGTAGAAGTGTTCAGCTGATGTGTTTTTCTTCAGTCTCAATAGTGTTCCAGCTCCGCTGGTGGTATCCTTGACCCTTGTCTCCCATGCTTCCAGCTCCCCCGCATTCTTGCAGTAGAACAATGCACTGTCTGCGCAGAAAAGCTTCAGTCTATCAGAAACCGAAAGAGCATAGCATCAAAACAAATGGGGTAGGACAGAAGTGTTGATTGTATTCCATTTTAATAATAGGTAAACAGTCAGTATTTAAACAACAGAAGTTACAGTTTATTGTTTTAATAATAAAATCATTAGTTTTAACAATTAAGCCTTTTAAAAATCCAGCTTTTTATTTTAATCAAGTTGCAGAATAATTTCCTAAGTGCTTAGGAGGTAATAATCTGTGGCTTTTGTCTGGGCTGTAGCATGGCCTGTGGTGCTACAAGTACCACTAGGACCCCCTGTGATGCTACAAGCGATAGACAGTTGACAACACCATGACCCTACAAGCCATCTGTCTTGTAAGAGGCATTTGTGTCCTAACCTGCCTGCCTGCAAAGGTGTCTGCACGACAGAAGTTCTGTACAGCTGGAACCAGTACTTCCTAATTTTGCTGGTTCTTGATGTTACAGAGCAAAATAAATTGTATCACTCAGCATCTAATTTTGTATTTTTAAATGCAGTTGTTGCGAATACCTTTGTTACTAGTGGAAAATTGCTAGAATCTGTGATTACTTTTTTTTTTTAATAATATAAAATAGCAAATGCTTTTTTGGCCCTTCTGACTTCTGTAGTGAGCATACAACAAAACGAATAGTGTCTATGCGTGTGTGACCCTATAAGAAAACATCCTAATTTGGCATAGAGGGTTCCAAGATTATGTTCTTGGCTGGAACGGAGCTGATATCCTAAGTCCATTGCGGTGTCCTCTAGCAGCTCCTTCAGTTTTACTTAAGAAAAGCATTTACCTACATTCATTTGTGAGATAAAGAGCAAGGCATGGTTAGAGGCTCTCTGCAAAATGGCTCTGCTCAGTGAA
The DNA here is from genome assembly GCF_033783945.1 of Neopsephotus bourkii. NCBI lineage: Eukaryota > Metazoa > Chordata > Aves > Psittaciformes > Psittacidae > Neopsephotus > Neopsephotus bourkii. The sequence goes on along the minus strand of NW_026901771.1, from coordinate 2,344,936 downwards.
GGTGTTACTATCTTCTAGCTATCATTAGGTCTCTGTTGGAAGTGACCTCCCATCACCAGAGGTTATCACAGCAGGACAGATACTGATGAAAGATAAATCCTTTGAGTTGTTAATTTCTGCTTAAATACAGAAACATTTTGCTTAAACAGCTTTCTATATTGGATTAATTTTCCAACTCCATTTGCACTACAGCAAATGAGAAATACCCACATGATCTGTCTGACTTTACTAGTTTAGTATTAACCTTATGCAGAGAAACAGGGTCAGAAACTTGGGTAACAGTGACACTGCAACTGACACTGCTGTTTCTTCAGTGACCATCCAACAATCTCTTCTTTAGGAGAACATTACAACGTTATGAACTCTTCAAAGATTCATGGGGTAAACATCAGAAATGTTAAATTGCAGTGTAGGCTGCATATAACTAAGAGTAATCCTCAGCAATCAGTTAGAAGAAATAATCCTGTTTAAATACCAAACCTACTATAAATTTCAGCTTTCGCTTGGACTATTTAATGGCTCCTGTGTGAACATTGCACTAAAGCAGATTTACAGACCTCTGAGGTGTTTGTAAATTCCTGTGCATAAAGGCAGTTTTCATCTGCATAATCACCATTTTTTCCTCCACATTAGTTATTGATGGTGTTCGTAGCATAACCCTTTCATCTATCTCTCTTCATGCACCACACAGATATGGTAAGTACCGTTGTCATATGATAGCTCGTGGTGGAAAATACATCACTGCCACAGTGGTTTCTATTGCTGTGTGTTTTTCTTCATCCTATGTAGTACCAAACTCTTCTGGAATTCTTGTATGCAGATACTGCTACAACATCAGCACTACCTGCACTTAACCAGGACATGATACTAGCTAATTCTTATATGCTACTTCCTTTCTTTTCCCTCCCACCCACTGAGAGTAAGTAGGGACACTGAGAAGCAGAACCTTAACCCCTTAAGGTCCCAGTGACCCTTGTGTGCAAAACATTTATTAAGACAGTGATACTTCTGATGGTATGATAATAATTTCTGTGTCATGAAAGATACCTGTCAGGTTTACTATTAAAGTATATCTCTTTCTAGAGATAATCATACAACTTTCAGGGATGAGGATTAAATTAAGTAACGTAAGAAATCCCTATTTAGATGTATGAGTGGTATTATTTAAATGATATTACAACCTTTATTAAGTTCAGTGAAATGAGTGTTACAAGAAAGAGACAGTCTTTAGAATAAGTGATACCAGCATGTAATAAGATAGAGCATGGTTTGGGTTTGTCATTGAGTGTGGGGGTTTGTGTACAAGTCACCTTCCAGCCAGCCTATAGACTAAAATAATTGTCTCATTATTTATATTCTCTCATTAAAACAAAGCCATCTGTCAAACCTGTCTACACTTATTTATTAGATGCCCATTATATTTGTATTCTGTGGTATTCTATCTCTACTAACTGAGCTGGCTGGAATGACTTGACATTCCCCTGTTCTTCATGCATCTCGAATTTCCAGACATGCTGCTTTGGCAAGTGGTTTGATTTATTTCTGAAGGTGTTTATACTAAATAATATGGTGGAAGGAAGGTGGCATGATCCTTGAAAGAGTCTTCACTTAGGGATAAAGAGGAGGGGGAGGGAGAAGAAAGATGAGGATTTAGAAGGTTTGAGAAAGAATATATTGAGAATAAGCATTCTCTCCAAAATGTGCAACTGCCTTTAATCTAAACCTTCTGGTTGGGCTGTTCCAAAAGAAAATCAAACAATCCTCTCTGTGCTAGGAATATATATTGATTACTTCAGAGCATATGCTGCAATAAGCAATAGATGTATTCCTAAGAAATTCTTTTTCTATATATATAGATATTCTCCTGTGGTAAATCAAGATACACTTTTTATGTCTTTGCTCGAGAGGTAGTATTTCAGGTTAGGATTTGGTAGTTTTATTGTTGTACCTGAGCAGAATTTTGATGACAGATGTAGTGTTAAACACTTCTTTTACATTAAAACTAAAATGTGCCTTTGTGTGTGGGTAAATGGTTCTTACCTTCCCTTGAGTCTGTCCCAGAGGCACTGAAAACACCTGGAGATTTTTTAATAACGCATGCTTCCAGTTCCTGCTATTTACATCCTCTCCTAATTATTTGATTACAAAGGTAATACATTTTGGGGGCTAATCATAAGATACCTTTTAGAAGAATAAATCAGTCTTCACCTCTCACACTGGATTTCAAAACCTGCCTATTTAAATCTGATCTTTTTGGTGCAACAGGAACTGCATTTCCAGCATTTTCATCAAGTGTGTTTTCAAGCAGTTTTCACACAATAAATTCTTCTGACATCATTCCTGTTAGCTGATTGTCAAGGTTTTGCTGACTCTTACCTCTTTGTATGTGCAGAAGGATTCCTGAGATAGAAAAGCATTTTTGAAGAACATTTTTGCAATGATGAATCATAGGAAGGGAATTGAGGGAGGGCGAGTGGTTTTCTGCTGCTCCAAATATTGCAAACTGTCCCGTTTCACAAAGTGCTGATACTTCTTCCACACTCAAACAAGAGTAATTCAAAAGCCGAGTAACAGCAGCAGAGACGTGTCTTTCAGTCATGTTTACTGTTATTGCTTAAACCTATGACTTTACCAGTATCCTCATCTAACATGTTAAAACTTGGAAAGCTCTACAACTTTTTAAACACAAGTAAATATTCCTCCAAGCTAAGGGTTACTGCTATTTCAAGTTCAAAGCCTGGGTTTATTTTTTCCCCCAAAACACTGGTATCAAGATCAAATAGCTTGTTAGGGTTACATCTCTGTTGGTAATTAGCCAGACATTCAATACATCATTTCTCAAATACTATTTATGCTATTTAAAATGCTACCTATTGTTCTGTAGCATCTTCTGGTTTTATAAATGCAGTATCCTTATGCTTTACTAGTAAATTCTGTAGTTGCTCAATATTCTGTGCAGTTCTCAAAATACGCTAATTTTAGCAAGAAATTAGAACTTTACAAGATCTTAATAACATGTTCTTGATTCTAAACAATCTTGTTTTCACATACTTTTGATTAAGCTGTTTCCTCCTTGCAATAATATAAGAATTTATTTGCATTGTAAACAAACCCACAAATACAGGAAATTCCGTTGCTGAACTTGTAAGTTTTCCACTTCTTCTAGTCCTTTTTGACCAGACATTTTAGGGATTTTAGGAGTTAGTGATGGCTGTGGCCATTTGTACTGATTGTATCTTGGCCTGTTCCAGCTCTGACCTCTGACTAGCACCCTATTTCGTCTGCAGGTATCCTGACAGAAACATTGGAATACAGATTATATTAACCTTCTGTTTAGCTTCTTTGGGCAAAATGTGTACCCCTACCTGGCTTGCCTTCCATCCTGTGAGATAGACCTAAACCACTGCATTTCAGTCTAAGAGCTACTACTACATAGTTGTTAAACCTGTTAAAGCCCCCTTTCTGTCTAGAGCAGCAGAGATCTCGGACTGATCAAGAATTTCAGTGTAGGTGAATAGGCCCAAAACATCTCTTTTTCTGCATGGGAAAACAAAAGCTGTATTTCAGTCAACGTCTTAATTGTAATTTTAGATTAAGGAAAACACTGACATTAAAGAATAAAAACTGTTGTGGGAGGGGGGGAACTCGGTGCAGTTACACTTATATAGCTGGAGGGTACATGGATGTGTGCACAGATACATACACCAGCACACAGTCCTCTGCTTTTATAACTGAGAACCAACTCTGGGAAGTCTTTCAGGTTTGGTACGTCTTGGTTATTGTTTTTTTTATAAACATTATTTTCTTTTAAGCAAGTTTGCATTCTCTAAACAATTCTCTCTGCCATGACTTGCTTGTTGCCATCAAGTGCTTGTGCTGGCAGACTGCCCTTTGTAACTCTTTGCCTGCATTCACACAGAAATTGGGGCATTCTGTATAGGTATGCCCATCATCCGTCTGCGGTTATATCACACCTCTAGGGAAGACAGTAGAAACAGAGTGGAGTTTTTCCTTTGAAATGTTGTGTTTGGAAATCTATTTTCTCTCGGAGAAAAATGTCTTCCTTTTTTTCTTATTGTTTTTATTTCCCATTATGTAGTTTTTAATTAGTCCAGCTTAATCTCCCTTGACTAGAAAGGCCATTTAGGTCTTAGTGCTGCAAACTTGCCTCTCAACAAGGAGTCCTAACAACGATTTGCTGTGCATTTTGCTAGGAATGCGAAGGGTAGATTCTTTGAATGTGCTTTAGCTTGTCTTTAAAAGAATTCCGTTTCAGCATTTACCTCAGCTTTTGGATTAACTCTTGATTCTATGTAGTTAAAATTCGATATAGAGCACTTGAAATGTCACTGTGAGCTGGCAAAACAAACCACTCAGGAATATCTAGTCATTATCTTTAATAACCTTATCAAAAATTCTATGGCAAGTACAGTACAATTTCAATCGAATAGATCCAGTGTACTTTTTATACTTGAAGATTTTCTTTTGTTATCTCATATGGGACTAAAAGGGTTTGGGGGATAAGTTGTCTTGCGTGATTTTGGCCAATTTGTCTTGGAAATGGGTCGTATTTGGTGCATACTGTAAACATTTTTTATTAGTCAGAAGTATTTGTTAGGATCACCATAAGAAGCCTTGCAGACAGCCTGGCAGGGGCTTCCAGATAGTTTCCCTCATAGATTTTGTGATCTAGGTTTTGGTGCTGAGGTTTTTGAGGCTTTTGGTTTGGTTTTTAGATTCAGCGTATTTTCTGTGTATGTATGGCAGCCCGTGCCTTTGGTGTGTGGTTTCTATAACAAGGTTTCCAAACTCTTAGGATTGATCTACCTAAATAGTATTAGCCTGTAAATCTGTGCGTGAAGCCATAGAAAAGGGCTGAAAATTGCTCTCTCAAGCCCAATGTGCTGTCTTGGAAATGTGATACCTTATAAAACATCTGCAGTCTGAAGAACCAGCCCTAGCTGATGTCATGATGCATATTGCAGGATTTTCTTGCTGTGATATAACCCCAGCCAGCAGCTAAGCCCCACACAGACACTCACTTGCTCCCCTCCAGTGGGATGATGGAGAGAATCAGAAAGATCCAAAGTGAGAAAACTCATGGGTTGACATAAAAAAGACAATTTAATAGATAAAGCAGAAGCTGTGACACAAGCAAAGCAAACCAAGGAATTCGTTCACTCATTCTCACCAGCAGGCAGATGTTTAGCCAACTCCAGGAAGGCAGGGCTCCATCACACATAAAGGCTACTTGGGAAGCTGGAACTTTGAATGTCCCCCCACTTCCTGCTTCTTCCCCCAGCTTTATTTGCTGAGCACGATGTCCTGTGTCATAGAACATTTCTGGTCTTATCATTAGCTCCTTTTTTCTTGGGTCTGTTGGCTCTGAAGCCCACACATGGGTCTGAACTAAGGGGCCTAGAAGATGTTTACTGCAGTTCTCAAAGGCAGCAGTTCCTGGGCCTCCAAGGAAAGAGAGAAACAAGCTGGTGGTTTGAGCTAGAAAAATACTGAAGAAAAAGCACAGAATTATTCAGATGCCTGGCAGGGTACTGCAGAGAGGAAGGGAATAATCTGCTGTCCCTGGCTGCTGGGAAAAGGACAGGATGCAATGGACATAAATTACTAAGCCAGAGACGTGACTTCAGGGAGCCAATCAGATGAATTTTTATCACAAGGGCAGTTAACCACAGAAATGGATCCCCTGAGGAGGTTATTGCTTCTTAAGCAAGTTTTGAGAACAGCTCGTATTCCCTCCTCGCACTGCATTCCTTTTGCCGTGCCTTGCCATACTGCAGAGTGGATGATTTCGGTAAACTTCCTTGCCCAAGCAGCCAGCCAAACTGACACTTAACCTGAAGCACTGGGTATGTTACAGGAATCACGGGAGCACATTGCAGGAGGCCCCTGGGTGCCATGGCTTTCCACAGCTAGCTTTTCAGAGCAGATGGAAAAGCCCTTGATGTGAAATTTTCCTTTCTTACAGTGAGAGATTTATGGTGTTGGTTTTCCTTCTGAACCATTTCATTTGAAGTTCCTTTACATCACTGTAACTAGTACGGTAAGAATATTGTAATAGGAAATAAGAGACACTATGGTAAACCACGGTCTCCACTAACTGCTCAGTTTGACACCACATTTCTTGTGTGTGCAGAGAAGCAGATGAAAATGTTGCATAGACCACATTTTGTTGTTGCATAGGCGACCTGTTCTGTTCCTTACTGTGCAAAGCAGTATCCAAATAAAAAAGAAGTGGTTAGGAAGCTGAAATTATTTCTTCCAGTATTTAGCAAAATCACAGCACTTCTGTTCTAATGGACACTGAACTCCAAGTTTTCAGAACAGCAAATTCTGCATGGCTGTAATAGAACATTTGGCACCAAAAAAGCAAGTGCTCCACGGAAGGATATTAGAGCATCTTCTGCAAGGTTTTTATATCCAGGTATTCCATTTGAACACTGGACTCTACAATCCATAGGTTATTCTTGAGATAATACAGTCGTTTCCAGAAAGTGACTTGTCCATAGTGTTAAGTTCTTTTTCGGTTATGATGGAGAGTGTGTGTTCTTGTGTTCTACTGTAGGTAAAATAAAATCCTCCGCTGCAAAAAGCCAGTGGTGCTGCTGTCATTTAGACTGAATCATAATCTCTATTGGATTTAACCACTGGCTTAAGGTTACATCAGATGTTCTAAGTGGCATTTAAGTGTGTATCCACCTCACTGTGGTACAATAGAGCTTTCAATGCCTTCTGTCCCTGGAGAAAGTAGTAGAGAGAGGTTGCCTATAGACTGTGGTGCCTTGTGAAAGAGCACGTGCCAGGAAAGGCCTGGGAAGAAGAGCCTTGCATGGATGCATGTGAGCTGCTGGTGTCTAAAATCCAACTCTGTTGGGCTAGATAAGAGTTCATGTTTGATTTTTCTTGGAGTAAGTTTTCTGTTAGGTTCTATGGGATGTTAGGATCCACTTGTTTTCTCACAGGACTCTGCAGTTTTTACTTGGTTTTAAAACCACCAACTAAGGAAAACTGACTTGTTCTTATTCCACTGAAAAGCGTTCAGTTTTGTTTTAAATGAGGAGCTGGTTCCAAGTTAATCTTTTTCACACTGTACTCCAGACATGTAGGGTTTGCACTGCATGCTCAGCTTTAACATTTCTGTGCTTGCTGGCAATCACTTTAGATCAACATAAGCCTTTTTTTAACATCTGAAATAATATTGGAAACATTTTTGGAAGTGGGACACACCATTGGGTGGTTCCTGGTACTCCTGTGACAGAAGGGAATAGGTGGTGGGCTGTTCTGTATAGAAAACTAGGGAAGAGTATGGGAAAAGTCTGAGATTCTTCATTATCTGATAATAGCTGCTCCAAAGGGGTTTTTAAAACCAAAGCTTTCTAACTGCAGTTACACAAGCAGATCTATGGGGTGGGGATGGGGGGGGGGGGGGGGGGGTGTTAAAAAGAGTCCTTTAAACTGCTTTCACTTGCTTCGTTATAACATTAACAATTTTGACTTTGTTACTGAATGAACTCAAGGATTTTCTTCTATAATGCTTTTTGTGTCCGCCTTATTCTTGGGTGCTTCCACATATGAAAGTTATACAACACCCTATTACTTCCCAAACCATCAATGCTACAAAAGTCGCTTCCGCTGAATGGGTATTTTTAGGCTGAGGTTTAAGTTTTAGAGACTTGTGGTATCTTAAGAAATACATTTCCAAGCTTACAACCTATACCAAATTGAGCTCCCTCTTAGTAATCTGAATGTGAAGACAGTTTGCTTGTGTAAGTCAAGGGAAGTGATTCATACAATTGAATATGGAAGTTTGAGAGACTGCTTACTGTAAAGATCTCCTGCATTTTTATCTTTCCATAAAAGATGCTTATTTCTACTTCACTTTCAGTGTAAAGAATAGCTCTGCCCTAACAGTTCCCTTCTGGTTTTTAAAACATGTTGAACTAAAACCTAAGCCTGAACTTTACCATATTCTGGAAATATCAAAATAAAGATCCAAGTCTGGTGGCTTGGATCTGTTTTCTCTTTCAGGCCTTTATTTGCCATCATTTACATCAGTCTTGTATCATTCATGATTCCGTGAAGCCATTCAGATTACACTACTGTAACTTCAGGGCAATTCATGGCAGAACTTTTTCCAGGGAGGGCTGAGCATCCCACAGCTGTGAGCTTGTGTAAGAGCAGACATAACCACCCTGGTCTGAATGCTCTGCAAGCCGTGTATACACAGGCTATCCAACACAGTTTTAGGGAAACTTACTTGATTTGCTCCAGTAGGAAATCATTCACAGGAAAATTCCAGATTATTACTGTGCTGTTTGTGCTTTAAGACCACTTCTGCTGCTTTTTAGCGAGTTGCTTTATGTGGAATGCAGCTTTAGAGTGGTGCTATTAAAATGTGTTCAAAGATGTTTGTAGCCAAGTAAACGTGCAGTGTTCTTAACTGTGTGAAAGCCCTGCAGCGTTACTTCCTGCCCCTTTCTTCTCTGTGTTGCTGAAGCATTGCCATCAGTAATCTGGGTCAGTCTCTGTGTCTCTCTGATGTTAATGTCTGCAGATTCATGTTTGAAGTATAATTCCTTTACTATATGTCCACACTGGCATTCAGAGCTTTGCATGCTTTCCTGAGTATATCATTCTAAAAGTGTCAGATTTCTCTTAAAGCTTTCAGGTTATGATCCTTGAAGTGGCAAATGTTTTAATAGCTCCATTGGCTTCTCTTAGCTCTAATATTTGGGCTTAAAACTTTTAGAAATCTCAAAGTGAGGAGAACAGCAACCATTTAATTTGGTTTTCAGGAAGTATCAGTTTCCATATTAAAAGAAGGTCAATTTTTGTCTGTTTTTTATAAGCAGATCAATTACTTGGTATGTTAAAACTGGGAAAGTACCTATAAATAGCATCCAAGTCAATTGCAAAACCCTTCAGTAATGAATCTGAATAGTTGCTGTGAAAATATTGATCTTGGTCACTGGCAGGTTTTTAGGGGTTGTTTCATTCCTCGTAACAACTGATACTTTTCCTTTCATAAGGCCTAACTTCCAAAGGAAAATCAGTTTATGCTTCTGTGTTAGAGCTAATTCCACTATTTTAGAATAGTCACAATGAAAATTTCTTGGGAAAGATGATAGGTGAGGATGTGTTCCCTTTACAAAGCCTTTGCTGCAGCTGAGAGTAGAGAAGGCAGCACATTCTCCTCAAGACGCATCCATGTTTTCATTAATATCCTCCTTCTGTTATTTCTTTTTTTTTCTAATTCTGTGGAAAATAATGAAATTCCAGTTTTATTTCCACTAAACAAAAGGAAGATTAAGATAAAAAAATACATCTGTGCAATCTTGAAACATATGGAACCATTTACTCCCAAAATCCCAAACTAGTCTGGATTGGAAGGGACCTTAAAGCTCATCCAGTTCCAGTCCCCTGCCACAGGCAGGGACACCTTCCACTAGAGCAGGCTGCTCCAAGCCCCTGTGTCCAACCTGGCCTTGAACACTGCCAGGGATGGGGCAGCCACAGCTTCTCTGGGCACCCTGTGCCAGCGCCTCAGCACCCTCACAGGGAAGAGCTTCTTTTAAGTTCTCAGAAAAGGCCCAAACCCCTGAATTAAATCTCCTGGACACCAGGGTGATGCAGTGGGACAGCTCTGTCGTGCAAGGAGAGAGCTAGGGCGATAACTGCTCAGGGCTGCTTTCGTATAAATGTCATGATGACGGTTGGCTCAACTGTTCTTGTCCTTTTGCAATGCATGCATTTTGTGGCAGTAGGTCACATTTCCAGACGGGCAATGCTTCAGCAATTACATCGAATCAGTAAATTCTCACACGACGAGCGTCACTATACTGCTCACACATGGATGAACAAAGGTAAGACCCAAAACCACTGACTTCGTTTTTATCCTAGCATGTGAGTTAAGTGTCCTGTGTGTTTCTGTCAGTGAGGTCGCTAGCAGAAGTTTTGCAGTTGCTTTTAAATCAGAATCCTTCTGTTTGTGTGATGCTGCTTATGGCTGGAGTTTAACAATCAGTCTGCTGTTACCAAGGAAGTTGGATCCTGAGTTTCCATCTGCATCTCACTAACCCAAACCACGCATAGGACAGGGCTGAATGAAAACACCTTGAAGAAAGCAAGACTACTAGTGGTGATAGTGGTATTGTATGCTTTTGACCGATGGAATGCAGCTTTCTAAAATGCACTGGCTGCAGATGATGATGCTTTTGCTCAGTGCTTCTCATAGTCTTAACAGCGTGAATAGCAGCATCTCCCAAATGAGAGTCACGTATTAGCTCCCAGGGGGTGCTGGACTAGTCTGACGGTGCTCTCAGCCCCTCTGCTGCTAGCTGCAGGAGCAGCCTAGAGACCTATTTGGAAATCCAGGTCTGCAAGTGTAAGAGGAGGAAAAAGGACATGGTCATCTGAGAGAGATGGCTGGGAGGGAGCAGAGGGATCCTGGGAGCTGGATATGTGCCTCTCAGAGAAAAGGAATCCTGGACTCCCTCAAAGCAGGAGGCAATTCAGAGGCAAGAGCACATTTACGAGGAAGTGTCATTTAGCAGGATGTTCTGCAGAGGAGGAGAAGAGGAAAAGAACTGAGGAGCAGAAAAGTGCCTGCTTTTCACATACATAATCCTATCCCCTTACTAAGCAGGGGGTCCAAATAAACTTTGACCTAGGTTGCAGGGAGTACCTAGACATGGTCCTGGTTCAGATTCCTGTAGAAAGATGCTGTAGCTGACGTCGTTGCTACAGTCAGCATGCAGTGACAGAAGAGGAAAATGTAAGAGAAAACCTGGAACGTGGCAGTTGGGTTAAGGATTACTGCAGATTGGCAGTGTTCATACAGGTCAGCCTTTAAACAATGGGACATCATTTTAATCATGCTAGGGAAGGGTATGGCAAGTTCTGAAGTTTCCCAAAGAAAGTGTTTTTTCTGTTTCTCCAGGACACAGTTGAGTGGTTTCTAAATAGAGAATTTGTGGTAGAATCTCTTTGAGAAGGAGTCCCAGGGTAAATCTTATCCTGAAAGAGGAAGAGAATTCTGCCGTGCTTTAGAGCTAGCCAATAAAGCCACACAGTGACTGCAGCCTTTCAAGGGGTTTGGGTCACTGTTCACATACATTTAATGACATCAGAATTTGACATTTGTCACGCTGGTGTTCCGAATTCCAGTTTGAGTAGTGCATTTAGTACAGAATGGCACAGCGTGTTCCCAGAAGTGTCCCAAGGATCCTGCCTGTTAGAGGCAGTTCTGCAAAGATGTATTGGTTAACTGAGCACAGGAGTGAGGAACAGTTCTTGTTAATTTAGGGAGGGAGAAAGCTTGATGACACATGCAAATGGCACATCATATATTTTAAGTTCCGTGTATGTCGCCCACACTAACTGCATTTGTCCTTTCAACATCTTTCTCAGTTTGAGCACCACCATAGTTGAATTCTGTGTGACTGTGATATTAATACACCTGTTAAAGGGAAAATGAATAACATAATCACATTTTCTTTAAATTAGGTACCCTTTTGGGGGAAAAAATATATAAATATATATATATGACTCTGTGATGTCTGCCTTGAAATTACTGTCTTCCCCTTCTTTACGTGGCAGCTGTCACTGTGCTTAGGAAGGAGCTGGGCCAACCAGTCCACTGCAGGTGACAAAGTGCTAGGGGTTATAGGAGACACTGACTCTCAAGGTATTCGAAGCTGTGTTTGCACATGAATAAACAATCCCAGTTTTATGCAGATATATTTAGCAATACTGAGCCACAACTAGAGAGCTACAACAGTGCCTACATGAAGGTAAACGGGGTGAGGGCAGCTTTTGGAAGGCCAAGTACACGTGCGTTTCTCTTCCATGAGCACCAGGGGTGGCTATTCCTGTGGAGCTCCTGTTTGATGAGTTACAGGTGCCCTCAAAGAATAGAAACTGGCCCAAGTGTGAAAGAGCAGCAGGAGAATCTGCCCCCCTCCATCCCTGAGTGCCACCTTTTAAGGTAGCAAATGTGGTAGCACTAGTTCCAGCACTGCTTTGCCATGGTTGTCTCCAGCCTTTCCCAGGTAGTTGCTGTGAAAAGGATAATTTCAAAGCAGTTTACACTGAGTCATCTGAGTACAGGAATGTAATGCTGCAGTGCATGACGTGAGGAAAAGATTCACCAGCGAAACTGCTGCTTCTGGGGGAGAGCTGGAACCATGTACACAATATAAGGCTTAGCCCAGTTTTAAGTTGGAGTACGTGAGAAAGTCCTTTTCTAATTCTATTCTTCAGCTGTGGTGGAAAATGTTCCTCATTTTAGGCATTTCTACTGGCTCTGAAGAAACAGCTCTCTCTCTCTTCTGAGCTATAAAGGATCATTTCATACCAGACACAGATCTACTTCATAATGCTAGGTTCAGAAGTGAGCCTTTTATGTGAAGTCCAATAGCTTCGACTATTTCTCCATCTCCAGAGCCTCCTGGTTCTCTAGTTATTGTTGCAGAAGAGCAGGTGAGGTTTCCAATGATCCAGCCGTATGTTTGACTGCAGGCTAGTTGACAGCACAGGTTGTTTTGCAAAGACTGTGCTAGCAGCCAGCCCTACTCTCTTCATCCCTCTGGCTCCTCTACTCTTCAGTAACCTCAGTGTGCTTTACAGCCTCCACTGAGTGGCCACCGACAGCTCCTGCTAATGCCAGGAGCTCCCTTGCACAGCTTTGTGCTTCCTTCCTGGCACTAGGCAAAGCAGAGCAAAGACCCCTAGCCCTCCAGCAGCTAGGCCCTGTTTGTTGCTGTTCCTCTCTGAGAAGCTCAGTCTCCAAACCCTATGTATTTGCAGTGAGGACAGTACGACTCTGCCTCCAGCTGGCTCCTGCTGTTGCCTGCTGAAGCTTAGGCAGGAAGATGAAGCAGTCAGCCCAGGCTCACCATGCAGTTGTTGCCAGCGGCACAGAGCAGGTTTCTCTCTTTGCTCCCTGGGAGCACAGAGTTGATTCCTACCCCAGGATGTTTTGAATGCTGGGATCAGTTTAGCAGTCTTATCCCCAGGGAGCAGTTATTAACAGCTTGACAATAAGCAATGGCTATGAACACAGTACTAGAACATCCTAGCAATGAAAACAAGGGCAGAGCAAAGGACACATGCTCTGAAGCTGGTAATGGTGTCCCCCTTCATGTCCTAAAGCAATGAGATACATGGATTAATTTAAAATGCATTGGTAACATATGGGTCTAAAATTATTCCATGCTCTTTAGAACAAGTCCTTTGAGCTAGGGCTGTTGTAAATTCTAATTAGTCTATGCTAATCTCCATAATAAGCAGCTATTTCTAATGCAGATCTAACTGATGAGGTCTGACAGCATTTTTCACACTTACACACTGGCAGCAAGCTGGTATCAGAATGTTTGCCCAGGTTACAGAAACTCTCTATTTTCTGTACTCTACGGGGAGTTTGTATTTGCTGCAGGCTTGTGCCTCTTCGAGGATTGCCCATTTATGCCTGCTTGCTTGTATTTATTTATGCAGAAAATAGGGAGAACTCCTTCAGCCGTTCCCGAAGCTCCAGCGTGTCCAGTATCGACAGGGACTCCAAGGAGGCAATTACTGCTTTGTACTTCATGGAGTCCTTTGCCCGAAAGAACGACTCTGCTGTCTCCTCATGTCTCTGGGTTGGAACGGGCCTTGGTATGGTCTTAATCCTGTCCCTTAATCTGCCTGCTAGTGATGAGCTACGGCAGTCAGAGCCGGTCATGGTGTCACCAAGCGGTAAGAGTGCAACTCTTTTCCTGGCTATTACCTGCCTTGGTACAAGGGGGGAATAACTGCATGATGTTGTATGGCCTTCGGGGCAGGAATTTCTCGATACATGTATGAAGCAATGGTTACTCACTGCACTAAAGGCACACAGGTAAATAAAGATGCTGTGGGAGACCTGCAGCTTCAGTTGTGTTGGTTCTGAAGAGTACTCTGTGTCGTGGGCAAAGTTACACATTTATTGTGAGGGCAGGGAAATTAGCAGAGTTCCTTTGTATTGTGAAATTACAGTCCTGTGTAAGGGCTCTGATTCTATAGCAGTCCTATCTGGAATGCTGGGAAGTGTTTCACTGTCTATGTGTCAGAAGGCTGCAGAGAGGCAGAAGGGAGTTCAGGAAAGGAAACAAAAACGTTGGCAGGTTGAGGTACCTGGAGAGATCCTTGGCTGAGTGAGTGACAGATGGTGTAGCACAGAGAACAGAGGGCTGGGAGAGGTCAGGTCCGAGGAGAGGCAGGATGCACTTAGTACCTTTAAAGGAAAATCATGACAAAAATCAGGGAATGTGCAGGAATAGAGGGTTTCCTACCCACCAGCTTCTTTAGAAGAGCAATGCTGAAGATCACCAGACTAAGAGCAGCAATTTTACTGCTAGGAAACAAATACCCTACAAATGTAATGTAAAGACAACAGCCTATCTTTATGGTATTCAATAGCACATTTTATATAGATTATTTAATATCTCTTGGCCAAGACTTTTTCAGTACTGTCAGCCTGTTTGTTCACCTTGCTGTGTGGTCAGGAAGAGCAGAGCACGCAAGACTTGTCACCTTAGCTAGATGAATGTGTTTGCTCTGTTTGCAAGAGCTGAACATCAGCTGTGCCGCACGCGTTCACAGTGCTGACAACCACCAGCTTCACGGTGGGGCCAGCATCAGTGAGAGCAAATTGTGTTTTGCAGGCACAGTTCTGACACTGAAAGGAGCTGTGCTGACCTTCGCGTGCTTGGACTGCATGGGGACATTGACGCATCCACCGTATGAAGTATGGAGGGACCCACACAGTGCTGATGATGGTGAAAAGACAAGGAGAAGGAAGCTTGTCATGCATTCCCCTTCCTCCTCCCAGGACATGGGTGATCATCAATTTGCGGTCATTTGTTCAGAAAAACAAGCCAAAGTCTTCTCATTGCCTTCCCAAACATGTCTTTATGTCCACAACATCACCGAAACGTCCTTTTTATTGCGAGCAGATGTGGTCACCCTCTGTAACAGCGTCTGTCTGGCGTGCTTTTGTGCCAATGGGCACATCATGACACTGAGGTACTTATCTAACTAATCTCGGGGCAAAACTAAGCAAAGAGGTGGCACAGTGCTGTCACATTCCACTTGTGTTTGCTCCAGAGTGCCTGATGCTTTGCGTTAACTCCCTGGGGGTGCATTTAATGCCCTGCCTTGCCACTGCCATACGTGTTCCTTGGCCTGTCTCCATAGAGGGACTCGAGGCAGTCGCGTAGCAAAGCAGACTGTTCTTTCATAGTCATTCTCCCCCACACCCCAACATGATGACTAATGGCTGATGATTTTTAACTATCATAAAAGAAAACCCTTATAATTTTGCTCAGTTATGGTAGGTCAGGTATGGAGGAGGACAGAAAAACTCAGGCACAAAGGGTCCTGTCCGTCCAGTGTGAAGCAGCAAGTCCCACTCTTGCCATTAAGAAGATTTTCTGCTTGGAGCACCTGGTTTCCCTTCACTGTCACCTCCACCAGTGAGCTGGCTGCACAGTACCCCTCTAGCTGTGCCCTTGTCTTCCGCACTCCATTTTCCCAGCCAGGCCATGTACATTTTGGAAGCAGTTTGCCAAAACGGCAAGCCAGGGGACAGTGAAGGCTACTGGGGAGCAGGGCCCATGAACATGTGATAACTGGGGGCAGACCTTACCCTGCAAACTGCCCAGCCCCATGGCACAAGTCATATACATCCCAGACCTGGACAGCAGCAGCAGATTAAGGGTTATTGAGGCAGCTGAAACTTCTTCAGCCAAGGAAGCAAAGTATGGTGGGAAGGCAGCATGCTGATGGCAGAGCTTTCAGCTTAGAGCTGCGTTTTAACTATTCCAGTTATGGGAAGTATGAACTTGAATGTTGGTTTAAAATGCAGCCCCAAAGCAGGTGTACCAGGAGTGGCAACCGGTGAACTAATGTGGGTATCTGCTTCCCTGCAGCTTGCCCAGCCTTCGCCCACTGCTGGATGTCAACTACTTGCCAGTAACAGACATGAGGATAGCACGGACCTTTTGTTTCACTAACGAAGGGCAGGCTTTGTATCTCAGCTCTCCCACAGAGATCCAGCGCCTGACTTACAGCCAGGAGATGTGTGACAATCTGCAGGTAAGGCTCAAACTCTTGTGGTCCCTTGGTGCTCGTGTGGAAGGGCTGGGGGCCTGATGCGTCAGGTGTAAATTGCCACATATTCCCTGTTGGATTTCAGTATCTGAAGTGCAGGCTGTGCTGCAGGAGCAGGACATACGTGGCTGAATGACGCCAAAGCAGCTCTGTTGCTGTTTGGACCTTTTCATGGCACTGTCGCTTTGCTCCTGTGCCCGAGCCTACATCTTGCCCACAGTTAGCTGCAGTCTCTGCTGGCTCCATACAGAGGCAGATTTGTGCCCATGTGGGACTCTTCACAGCCCAGTTCTCCAAGCCCTACCCTATGAAAGACCAACTGTTCGAAATGACTGAAGGGAAAGAAGGGGAAGCTACACATGGATAGCAGCTACAGCAGTTGGTACCAGCACATGTCCAGCCACAGAAACTGCCTCAGCAACAATATGAATACCTTCCTGTACTTTTAATCATTTTTGATTTTAACTGTTAAAAAGTACCTGCATACCTGCAGCTTGCAGGAGATCAGAGCGAGCAGGAGACAAACCAGTGTGGTTAGCAGCAAAACCTATGCTCTGTTTTAATCTCACTTTTAATTATTTACCATTGTTTTTACTCCAATAATTGGTACTCCCCTTCTTCCACACGAGGAAGGCATCTCCTATTGTACATTAAAATACAGAAGCTATAGAAAAGATCTAATTAAAAGAATTAATTTGAGCAAAAGGTCTTTACAATGTGAGAATGTTGGATTTGGGGGTTTTTTTTACAATAAAAATGCAAATTAAACTTTCATTTACTGAAGAGGAGGAATTGTGAGAGGTTACAGGGAGAAAAGCAGTAATAAAAGGGGAAAAAAAGGAGGGGGGAATAAGCTCTAGGTTATATAATTAGCAATGAACTAGGATAGAAATATAAAAGAAATGGTCCTGCCAGCACTCATTATGCTCCATGGAATAACGTGTGCTGAGCTGCTCAGCTCCCATCACAGCACTGCCTGTCTCAAGTCTCAAAAAGCCCTGTGAATAGCGAGCATCGCACACAAGCTTTTGTGCATTGGAGAAGAGGCTGTTTTGCATGGAACCAACCATAAAATGACCACAAGGTTTGATCCAGGTACCTTAGAATACGGACCTACATTGAGAGGCTCTTACAAGCTACATCATTTTGTTTATTAACCTTAATTGCATCATAAGGCGAACAACCAAAGGGAAGCTCAGCCCTTGCTTCTCTGTGCTGCTGATACCTTGGCTTTACGTGAAGAGGACAGTAGGAGGCTTGCCCAGTCATCATGCCTGTACCCAGAGCAGAGGACCCGGTGTCACCTCCAGCCTGGGAAAACAGAGCCAGGCTCACGAGTGCCTCCGCTTGGGCTCTAAGGGCTGCAGTGGTTTTTCTCCCAGAGCAGGTGTCTGTGCAGAGGAACGGAATCACTGCTGCCCTTAGCACTCACCCTCCTGGGAGCAGAGCGCTCTGTGCCGCACCACAGTGTGTTGGGGCTTGGGTGAGCAAACAGAGCTGAGCGACAGGGCAGCGAGTGTTCCGGTTCCAAACATGGGTGGGACTGCATGCTTTCTAACCCAGGTTAATTCCATAGAGCTCCCTTTTCCCAGTACTGCTGCAAATCACTCTGAGCATCAGAGTTGGTTGGGCCGACAGCTCCAAGGTCTACCACCATGACAGTGCCTTCAGCTTATTTAGCATTACTGATGGCACTGCCACCATGCACACCACCAGAGGAGTACCTGGGGAGGTTGTATGGAAGGTGGTGGGATTTTGCTTAAAAAAGCCCACAGAAACCAACCAAACAAGAAACCAGCAAACTGGGAGCTGCTCGGAAGCGCTGACCTCAGGTAAGCTGTAAGAGGAAAACAGGGAGTGACTGCCCTGCTTCTGTATTCAATTACAGTGTTGCCTCTGCTGTTTCTAAGCAAAATGTGATCTTATCACTGGTATTTACACTCTGTAGTGAGTATGGATTTTTTTTCTCTGTGGTAATGAACATAAAGCTGGGCAGTGACAAACCAAGTCCCTCTGAAAGCATGAGTGAATCTGGTTAGTCCATTAGTCTGGTTAGTCTGCCTGTCACGAAGCACAAATGCTAAGTACTCAGTAGTGTTTGCACAACAGAACCTTTTAAAATGAGCTGATTAGATGCAATGCACGTGGACTCATTAATGCAAATAAAGAAAACACCCAGAACTGCTTCCATCTCACTAATTTTTCACATGGACTTTTGTCTAACTTTGCTAGGACATGCTGGGGGATTTGTTTACTCCTGTGGAAACCCCAGAAGCCCAAAACAGAGGCTTTCTCAAAGGACTTTTTGGAGGAAGTGGACAAGCTTTTGACAGAGAGGAGCTTTGTAAGTCATTTATTGGGGTTGGGTTGGTTTCTTTTCAGAAATTAACTCATGGGATCCCCTGCCCTTGTCATAGAGGAATCGGAGACTGATGTGGGTTGGAAGGGACCTTAAAACTCATTCAGTTCCAACCCCCTGCCGTGGGCAGGGACACCTTCCACTAGAGCAGGTTGCTCCAAGCCCCATCCAGCCTGGCCTTGAACACTGCCAGGGATGGGGCATCTCACATGGTGAGAACCCTGTGCCCCAGCCTCACCACCCTTCCATTGTTTCAATGTCTCAGCATCCATCCATTGTTAACCTCTGAATGGAGTGGTACACAAGGTTCAGATCATGGATGAAAAAGGGGGAGGGTCCTCAGCTGCCTCTCACCATTCCTTCACTTTGGCAGCTTCTTTCAAGCAGTTGAGGATGGGGTGCGGCACAACTGTGGTGTAGCTGTGCACAGAGCAACATCTTCCACATGTGCCATCCGTGCATCAAATGGCATCACCGCTGTGGGGCTGCAGCTCAGGGATGAGAAGCACTGATAGGGCCACGGCCAGGGACTCATTCCTGTCTCTCTGTCCATTTCTCTTTTGCAGTTGGCGAGGCCACAGCAGGAAAAGCCTCTCGCAGTCTTGCCCAGCACATCCCTGGATCGGGTGGGATTGAAGGTGTGAGAGGTGCTGCAGGAGGCGTCATTGGGGACTTGACTCGTGCACGCATTGCCCTTGATGAGAGAGGACAGAAGCTGGGAGAGCTGGACGAAAGGACTGCGAGCATGATGGCCAGCGCCGAGGCGTTTTCCAAGCATGCACATGAGGTAGGGGCCCTGGCACCACACACCCAGAGCTAGGAACTGCCACCCTGCAACCAAGCTTTTGCTTCCCTTTGGGAAAGTCAGGTATGGTTCTCCCAGTTCACCCAGTCGAGTTGGTTTAGGTGTACTCACGTTAACTGGCACACCATCTTTCCTGCTCCCAAACAATGAGAACACCCAAAATAAGCTTCCATTGCACAGCTCTTCCTTTCATGTTTTCTTAAATGAGCATCCATTGCTAGCCTCTGAATTTAGAACATGGCACTTCTCATCTCTCGCCTTTCTTACTCTGTTGGGGTGTTTTTTTAAGCCTCTCAGTGCAGCACATCTATGCAGTAGGGCAGAAAAGAGGTAGGTGGATGTGTATACAGGAACCTTTACAGATCCAACTGGGAAGAGGAGGAGAACATTTCTTGTACAACCCTGTGGTACAGTTCTATAGAATAGGGCTTGCCTGGAACAGACACTTCTGTGCTTAGAGCTGGAAATGGAAAGTTCTTCCATCCCACGCTGTTAAGGCTGGGAATCAACCACAGTGATTTTCCTTGGAGATAAATCATTAAAGGATACTTCTCCAAATGCATGGGTTTTACTTAACATCCATCATATCTCTGGACAAGACCTTTACATTTTCATTGTTTTAGGTCTGATGACAAAAAAAAACAAACCCAAAACAAACCAACCAATAAAAAAACCCAAACTCCCCCAAACTAACAGAAAGAATCTGCCCTAGAATGCAGGAAGTTTCTATATTCAGGGTGTATCTGGTGTGTTCCATAAGCAAGCTTCTTTCTATGAGGAATAAAAAGAATGTTCCTGGTTATTCCCATAGCTCTGTACTTTTTGCAGTAGAAAATGAATCAAAGCTCCTCAGAAAAACTCTCCCAATGCCCAGCAAGAGCAGGGCACTTCTTAAAGTTATTGGTTTTAAATGTCACAATTAATTACGAAATTCAAGATGAGGCCTCAGTGGACTCGAGACCTGATGATGCTGCTAGTAAAGTACCACATTGCTCTTCCTTTTTAACTTACAGAGGGCTGTGACAGTTACTGGGCCTAGGTCATGTGTGAGATATCATAGAATCCCAGACTGGTTTGGGTTGGAAAGGACCTTAAATCTCATCCACTTCCAACCCCTGCCACAGACAGGGACACCTTCCACTAGAGCAGGCTGCTCCAAGCCCCTGTGTCCAACCTGGCCTTGAACACTGCCAGGGATGGGGCAGCCACAGCTTCTCTGGGCACCCTGTGCCAGCGCCTCAGCACCCTCACAGCACAGAATCGTTGCAGAGCAGTGGTTTATATCCCTTTGTCTGTTTCCTGTTTCTGCAGGTGATGCTGAAATACAAGGACAAAAAGTGGTACCAGTTTTAGACTTTCACGGAAGCTACTTGTGGCTTTAAGAACACTGTTCAGGGAAGCAGCAGTCATTCCCAAATCTACCAGTCACTGGCCAGAGACAGGTTTTTTTTTCTCCTAGAAGATGTTTTCCTGTTACTATTATTGGATTCATCGCAGTGGGAGTCAAGGAGCAATGTTACAGACCATGAGATGGAAGCTGAAATGACGTGGCTCTTACTCCAGCAGCTGGCTCATGCGGTAGACAATTTTATCCCGAAAGCATCACTGTGGCATGTAGTTTCTCAGAGGTATGAACTGTGGGGAGTGCATCTGGTTGAAAATACTCTGTACAAACTCCAATGTTAATGCACTTAGTTATAAACCTTTGCATGAGTGACATCTTAAAAAAACAACAAAAAAAGAGAAATAGAAAGCATGTTGTGACTGAAGACAAATGGGATTTATTTCTATTCCGAGACAAAAAAACAACCCCAAACCAAACACTTAAATGGCAAAAATCTTTATTTTTTAAAAGTGACATTACAAAAAGCCAGTACATTTCAAGCATGTTTGCTATTGTTTTCAACATCATAATGAGTTGAGCTGCATTTTCTTACCTATCTGCTATTTATTTCCCTTGAAAACCCTTGTTTGAAATCAGTGCTCTCTAACTCCTACCAAAAGAGTAAATAAATTCAAAATCCTATACCCCAAATTTACAGATTTTTTTAACTAGTGAGACAGGCACTATCTGAAATGCCATGAAAACATGAGCATAGAAGGGTTATTTCCACTTCAGAGCACAATGTCATCCTTAGCTCTACTTTCTAACATGTGCTCTAGATTCATCTCAGTTGTCCTTGAAGGGGGCTATGGCAGTTGTCATTCCCGTGGCATCTCTGTCACTTGGTTGCCTTATTTCCCAGTCACAGGAATAGCAAACCAGCTTAGGAAATGGCATCTTCCAAGTGAGGAAAAGCAAGATGGGGAGGCACAGCCCTGTCAAGTTCTGCTGGCAGAAGCTGCTTAGCAGCTTGTGCACCAGTGGTCAGTTGAAATTGTGCTAAGGAAACTGCATGGTAACCCCCCTAAAGCAGGGCAAAGATCACAGCACCAAGACTAAATGATGGGCCAGGGAAAGAGCATCAAAACAATTGGCAACATCTACATACAACACCATGGGTGAGTAGCACTTGAGATTCTAATCACGCTGCTAAACATCATTTGCTTCTGCTTCGAAGTGGCTTGATTGTCAGTGAACTCTGCAGAAAAGGCCCCAACCTGCAGCTAGAGAAGAGAACAGTCTGTAGAACCCATTACCTGTCTACACCACTAGAGCCCAAATCCATAAGCGTGCTACAAGAGCCTCAGTGCCGCACAGGTCAATTGTTAAGTTAGAAGTCTTTCCAAGACTGGCTTGGAAACAAGGCACTGAAGGCTTGGTTGCATGTGCCTGGACTGGACACAGCTTCAAATCAGGAAAGAGAGGAAAAGGTGGAGAAGCAGCACTTGAAATTAATTCTGTAAGAGAAGAATGAGGACCTCTGTCCCTTCATAGAGTCCTTACAGACACTGGTGCAGAGGGGCAGCATCCCCCTGCTAACTAGACCTTGACTTCACTCATGTCTCTATCACTCTAGTGTTCAGATGATGCCCTTCCCATATCCTTCCTTTTGTTACAATAAAACGGAGCCTGGGAAGGTGTACAGTCCAGAAGCCTGGCTTCACCATCAGCCCAGCTGCACACGTTAAAGGGCTGGAGCACATCAGAGGTGTTAAGTTCTAAACCCACATTGTAGCACCACAGCAATGTCATGGTTTGCAGGACTTTCACATTGCTCTGTGGGCAGAACCAAAATGATGGCCCTGCCGGGTCTAGCTCAGCTGGGACTGAGCCTCAACAAGGTCCTCTCTGTCATGGAGAAAACTGCTCTACAATTGTCAGAACCTTTGAAACTTACAGGGAAAAAGGTCAAAGCCTGGGTTTCTGCCAAGGGTAAAGGAATTGGAATTGTCTGTGAGCTGAGAGGATGTCTCTGAGTGTTTGAGGAAACAGCAAACTCACCCCCCTGATGGCAACAGGAACTGGGGGACTGCTGGCAGCAACTGGGTCACAGAACTGGCCACTTGCATCTGTGAGGAAGCACATTTATTCCTCACTGCTTTCTCGTTCTCTAGAATGAGAAATAAATAACAACATTATAGCAATTCTATCTTCTGTTTAAATGTACATTTCCCCTTCCTGGACTCTGGCCTGCACTCCAAACCTGGGCAACAAAACCCATTTGGGGCAGCATTCAAACCCTCCAACCAGCTTTCAAGCCCTTATTTTTCCTGCCTTCTCCGCTTTTACAGAGAAGTGAAGCAGTGTTCACTGACCCCAGACCAAGGCCATCCCACCAGCATTTGGTCTGTCTGCTGCTGCAGAGCTGGTGCACACAGAAAGGCCATCACCAAGTCCAGCGTGGCCCTGGTTTCCACCATGAGCTGGTGTTCAGGAGGCAGCCCCATGAGTGCTGGCATGTGGCTCACTGCAGTGACAAGGAAGCTGCCGGTCCTGTGTCAGTTCTCAGCCTTGGTTAACACCGAGTTCAATGGGAACGGCTCCAGGCTTGGAGCCTGAGCTGGTCACTGCTTTGAGCATCACAACTCAAAATGTAAGAGCAACTTCTAATCGCTGATCACTGCAGCACAATTGACCTCAGCGAGTCTTTCCCACAAAGCCTGACTGCCTCTGGCTGCCAGCAGGCTCAAGTTTAACACCAGGGAGGAAGGGGGGAGCCTGCCAGTAGATTTCCACCTTTTATGCAACAGAGAAGTGAGAATTTAGCATCCCTCAAACTGACACTTTTTAACAGCAAACCTGGAAGCAGCCTTCCCCTCGCACTGCCCAGCAGGGCACAGCTGCATCTTGCTTTCCACTCTTCCATACTTTACATCTTTCCAAACAGTTACAAATTGCTATTTCTGTTAAGTTCACCACTTGTGACTATAATTATCGATTTTCTTGTAGTCTGTAGAGATCTAAAACATTGTATATGTTTGTATATAGAACATTCTATATATATAAATATATATATGTAATGTATATGTTGTATAAGTTTGTTAGTGCACACTGTTAAATGCTTTCTATCCAGATTTACCATGTACGTGGAAAAAACAAACAGCCTTCACTTAAAAACGTCAGGGAGAGAGGAGGAAATCCTCTGGCCTGGTTGGTTTATTGTGAAATGAGGGGGAGTGTGGGATTGTTGAGGCCTGACCCGACCACTACTAAAGGCACAAAGATGCAGCATTCCAAGAAACAAGCTCAGCATCTGACCTGACTTGCCATTAGAAAACTTGAGGACACTGGCTGTCAAAATCATGTGCTTTCACCTTCCCCCTTAAGACAGCACCACCTCAGGCAAAATCCTAACCATAGCCTTATCTTCAGCATCGCAACCCCCTGTTACAATAGACCACATTGGCTGGGAACATTAGCTGGATTGCAGATGCATTTGGATACCCTGTTCCCTCAGCTCCCTATCCCACCCACACCCCCATACACACATGCACACATCTGGGGTCAACCAGATGTTTTTAAGCTTAGGCCTAGAGCTCCAGGTAGACAGAGGACACAGAGCAAATCCATGAGGTTATTTATAAGGTCTGAGAGTTGACAAGTCTTCAATGAATTACAAGCTATTTTGTGAAAAAAGAATAAAATCCATTTCCTAGAGCCTTAAATTCCGTTTCAAATCCTGAATTCAAAACCATGCTTAAGGAAAATTTGAGAATCAGGTTTTGCTTTGTATCATTAACTGTTTCCTAAATTCTTTTTACAGTTGTGCATTTCAACTGTTTCTATCAATTAGACATTTCCTCTGTTAGCAAAATACAGCTTGTTATACAAATATTTAACAGAATCACTCTATTTACAACACATCAAATTAGCACATACAGAAATACTCTAAAACAGTTTACATATTCCTCTGGAGAAGCCCTTTTGCACCACTGTGTGTGCATTGTAATGAAGAAATACATACAAAAATGGTTTTATCAGTATGCAGTTTAAGGAGAAAGCACTGCAGCTTGACGAGCAGCCGTGTCAGCCTCAGGACTCCATATATAAACTGTGTGTATTGTACCACAGGCAAACCCCCCAGATTTCAGATACTGTGCCCCTGTGCTCCCCATACGTCCTGCTCCAATAGCCTAAAGGTGAATTCAAGCACAGCATGTCTCAGTCTACAGTGTTCTGCCTTGGCATGGTCTCAGTAAGAGCACACTCTCTCTCATTAAGGAACTACGTGTGGCCATTTGTAGTCAACTGTTCATCTTAGGTGTATAAGCAATAGTCACGTAAATGAGTGTTTCCATCCATGTGTTTTGTTTTGTGATTAAATCAACAAATCAAACATTGTACTTTTTTAAATAGCAACCAATATTCAGATTCAGTGACAAGGAGACGCAGACAGGATACGTGCGGGGTTTGTTACCGAGGCGTTACCTGTATTTCGGACTGAAGGCTGAACACTCCTGCACTAACCATGGCCTGTTTGCACAGGTATCCGCAGTCAGCATCACAAAAGTTAAAACAAGGCATCTTTAACTGAGGCTGTTTTGAGTCCCCAGTGACCAAAAAGTAAAAAAAGGGAAGGAAAATAAAGGCAAGAATTGATATTGGCTGGTGTAGATCTCCTTTTTTCTTTCAACTCCTGGATTCTTTATAGTACTTCAAAGGCGAGTGGTTTATGGAAAGCCTTTGGATGGAGTTCACACTACTCACTCAGGCATACGGAAATGCAGACACAGTTGCTGCTGGGGCAGGGATGGCCACCTCCCTCCCTCCAGCTCACACAGGGACAAAACCTGGACCCCAGCTCATGTTCCTGTGCTTTACTGCAGGGAGCTCATAACCGCAGCACCAGCCCCAGCAATACCAGCCTTGAACCTGGGCTTCCCTCCTGACTGCCAGCACCCTTCCTGCCACTTCCACTCGGGGTTCAAAGCCACCACCTACCAGCTGCACTCTGAGAAGGGCAGGAGTGAGCACTCTGAAGGGTGCTTACCAACACCTTTGCTTTGCTCTGCCAGGAGAGGTTCAAAAACATCAGGCAAAGCTTCCAGCTCCCTCTTTTCAGCTATGGATCTGCAGAAGAAGCTCCATGGCTCTCATCCTGATGAAACACAAACAACACGGGCAAAAAGCAAAAGGACCAGAACACATCCGATTGCAAATGCCACCGTTTGTCACCAGCCCCTCTCCAAACGCTGCCCAGCTACAAGACAGCGCACAAAGCACTTGCAGTGGGCAGGGATAAAAGGAAGGCTGCAGCAGAAGGGCCAAGGCAAAACAAGCTTCTGATCCACATGTGAGGGGAAGGACAAAGTGTATCAGACATCAATGGCAGGAGTTGCTGCCACTGAGTATAGAGAAGCTCTGCCCCATACCAGCAGGCTGAACTGAAACCTCAGCCATCTGATGAGACAGTGGATAGGAACCGAGCAGCACAAAGCTGCTCAGCAGTCCCAGGGGCTGGGCTCTCCCTGCGAGGAGCTGAGTCACACAGGTTCACGGGATGTGAAGACAAAGCGTTCCTGGTGACCCCAGCCATTTGTCTGCCAAAAGAAATGGGGGGGTGATCCAGAGACCCACCTGCTGGTGCAGGAGCCAGGCAAGGGCAGCACAAGGCAGGACTGGGCTGCAGCAGCCATTCTGTGCACACCAAGGCTCCCATCACAAACAGAACTGCCCCTTCCACAGCATCCATCCGTCGCCTTCTCGGGCTGCGGGAGCACGCGTGTTACTGGGTGCGCTGCACAGCACCAAGCAGCAGGAGGCTGGAGCAGGCTGCAAAGAGAGAAACACGAATCAGGTGAGGAACAGAACAGACACAACCCGATGCACCCCATCCTGTCTGCAACACGGAGAGTAACCTGAACTCAGGTTATCAGGTCCTGGACTAGAACAAAGCCCAGTCTCCAACTAAACACACGCCCCAGCCCACCCGGGGCTGGGGAAGAGGAGCCACAGGCAAAGGTAAGTAAGTGTGAGCAGCCAGTCTCCTACCACCTTCAGAAAACAACAGGTATTGTCTTGCACACAGTTCTGCTCTCCTGACCTAAGCCCTCCCCTGCTTGCCCTGATCAGTCTCATTAATAGTTAAAGTCTAATCAGGACTAAGGTACATAAATAGCAGCAGTCAGGCAACAGCTCAGAACCAGTTCTAATATCATGACTCAAACACCACTGCTGCCTCATTCACAGAGCAGTAGCTACCTTTTATCTTCTCATTTGCGCCAAATTAGTGCTTAATTAAAATGAACTCATCGAGTTTGGTGAGCAAAATAACTGCAGGTCTGTGTCAGTCCCTTATTGATGAGCATCACCGTGTCTGGAGAGCTTGTTGGGAAATACATCCTTCTAAAATGCCACAGGCGGGAGGCGGGAGGAACATGCTGTAATGTGCCAGAGAACAAGTACATTCCAGCAGCTCCAGTGGGGCCTGAAATACAGCACAGGTGTGTCACTGCATGACACCCAGGGACAGGAAATCATGGGGCCATGTGAACCGATAATGAGTCCAACCCAGCAGCATCACAGGCAGAGCACACAAATGGTCAGACACCAGGGTGCCGGAGCTCAGCTCTGTTAGTAACAAAAGCTTTAATAAGCTAAGCAAAGAAACAATTGTCCATCAACCAAGTGCTGTGCATGAAGAGCTCATCCATCCGGTGACAGATGTGGTAGAAAACCGCAGCACAGAGGAGGCAGGAGGGAAACAAAACATCCCAATGTGCAGTGAAACAAATGGGAAAGCAGGCCAGGTCTCTCAAGGCTGAGGAGAGTCAAAGCATCCTCGCCTGGGGCTTTGGCTCGATACCACATGTCTGTTTTGCTGCACAACGGGCAGGTGGTGAATCAGAGTCCAGGATGTGGCCTTTTGTACACAGACCCCATTAAGATCCTTTAAACTCACCATGTTCTTGAAGCCTCAGTGCCAGGTACTTCTGATGTCGGGACAACGGCCGCACCAGCAGCGCCGCCTTTGAAGCGAACGAGCTCAAGCATGCTCTCAGGCTGTGGAAAGCCAAGCCTGCATCCCTTCAGATCAGGCTGGAAAAGGCAACTTCAAAAGCACACTTCTGAAAAAGGAGCCAGCAGAGGTTCAGAAAGGAAAGAGTAACACGGGGCTTGGCAATTTCTCACAGGAGACAAGAAAGGGAAGATGGAGATTGCTTCTGTTAGGGAGGAACCACAGAAGAAAGATGGGATAATATCGTTAGAGGTATCAAGAAGCTGTCCTCCTTTTCTTGGAACATACAAGATGAGAATAACAAGATTCAAGGTCAGGCATTGTACGAAATGAACAAAAGCAGCTGGACTTGTATAACCATTGCCACCATGTGGAAGGGAAACAAAGCCATGTGATGTGAGGTTCAGACAGACCAGAAGGTGTTAGTGAGGAGAGTAACACTGAATAGCAGCAGGTGAATTCCCTGCAAGCTCCCTCCTTGCCCCCTCTTCTGAAGCACTTGACCCCAGCAGTCAGACTCAGCACCAAGCTCAGCTTGACCAGCCCTATCTCCCAGGAAAACTTCCTGCCTGGTCACAGGGATGGAGTCAAAGGTGCTGAAGCAAAGCACAGGGGAAACCTGAGCACTTGTTAGCAAGGCTGCCAGCAGACAGGGAAGGAGGCTTCCCCAGGGAGCTCTCTGCATAAAGAGCCACAGGTCACCCACCACGGCGCTCTAAGGCACCAGACCTCAAACCCCAGCAGGGCTGTCACCTTACCTGCCCACACTGAGATAGGATTTGTCCTCACAAAAGTTAAGTTTTTAGCCACTAAATTGTGTTTCATTCTTTAAAAAGGAACGGTTTTGCTGGTGATTTTGTGTTCACTATGAGGGTGTGCAGAGTATCCCTGCCAAGGCCAGTTTGCAAGGTAGCAGTAGGATGAATGACGGCAATCAGTCACCAAAATGCTTTCCTCAAAGTCCGAGTCCAACCAAGCACTGGTTCCATGTACTGTGACTGCTGCACAGCTGCTCGGTGAGAAACCCAGCCAGCTGGAAGGCCATGCTGGCACCTGAATGTCATCAGTGAATCCAGTACAAAACAACCCCAGCAGAGGCCTGGAGAATCCAACATTCAGTGCAAACATACTTTGCATTCTTTTTACCCTAGACACAGTTACAACACAAGAACTGACAAATCATCTTTTAATAGAATAATCCAGCTCATTTCATGTGTAATAAATTCATTAGGCATTGGGGTTCTGTTTTAAAAGACAGGATCAAGCACATTTTAACAGAATTCATTGAAATCCCGTGCTTTTAGCAATTATAATCATTTCACAGTTCTGTCCATGCTCCATGGTGCTGCCTGACCTTTGAAGAGTTTGCCTTGGTGAATTCATACCAGCTTCAAGCCCATGTCTCAGGAGGCAGCTTGCGACGACACGCACAAACTCGGTACAGGAGGATGCCACTGCACACAGGTCCGTCCCAGCCACTGGTCCTGCCCAGTCCATGGCACACAGACCTACCCAGTTCCACCTTCAGAGCTCCAGGTCCTGGAGGTCTCCCCAGCTAGGTCCAATTTTCACTTTAACACTCAGCTTTACTGAGAGCTTGGTGGCATTTTCCATCTCGTGCTTGACAATCTGCGCGACCTACGAGGAAACATGGAATGTCAGATGCACACATCATACAGTGCTCTGTTTGCCTCGCAATAGCTGGACCCCTGGAATCGCCTCATGCATTTACGCACACTCACTTGCCACCACTGGGAATGCAACCAAGCATTTTGATCCTGACGAGGGTTTATGAATGGAGAAACTGTATGAAACCAGTGATATTTAATGCAGCACAGAGTTGTGACTAATTCTGCACTAAGACTACTCATAAATGTACTGAAAGCAAGGCACAAAGCAAATACACCAGAGGCAGGGAACGGTGTTCCTTCTCAAGGTGTCGGCACAAAAGGCACTCTGAAACACAGACTACAGACCTCAGGGAAAGCAGATCGCATTCAGTGCAGGTGCTAAAATACCACCCAGCTTCCCCCTCACTTATTTGTTGAGGCAACTCCAAGATTTGCTTGCTGCCCTCCAAGAGTATTCCTAAGAAAACCCTCATCCCAGTACACCCAGGACCAGAAGGTATTCTTGCCTGCGACTTTTTGGATTGTAAGAGACCTGACCTCTTTTTTTCCCTGGCTGTAAATCCATGCCCCCCCCCAGGCCCACGTGGAATTCAGCCTGACCTGGATTGCTTATTGGAATGCATCTTTCAATCCACACCCATCCATCCCATGGACCCTTTCCACAGCAGACTGAAAAAGGCTTTGAAACTACTGCAATTCCTCAGCTCAGCCACTGTGTCAGCACAGGAGCTGCTCCACCTTTCTGACCCTTCCACACAGCTTCATAATCCCCTCATAGGTACTCACGGTCAAATTCCTCCACAGCTCTTACTGGGGAATGGAGGAGGGGATTTGCAGAGATCAGAGCACAAGTGTTTACAACAGCATTAAGAACTAGGGGGAGATTTGTCTTCCCAAACCCAACGCCCTTACGTACCACATTTCAAACTGATCTTGATGACCTAGCAAAATGCTCTGAAATAAATAGGATGTAATTCAGCACAGAGAAGTGCGGAGCAGAAAGAAGCAGGGTAGAAAATTGGGATAGAAATAATCTACTGCTCAAAAGTAGGATGAAAAATAACTGCCTGGGCAGGAAAAAAAACAGGGTTATCAGAGATTAAAAACTGGATAGGGCTTAAGCAAGGCACTGCTGTGAGAAAGAAAGAAAATGCAGTTCTGCAACACAGAAAATGCTGCTTGTGTGACACACAGATCCGTTCCCCACTCTGTTCAATCCACTCCAGCCATGCTCAAGTTTGGGGCCCAGTGTAGAGGAGAACAACTCTGGGGTGTGCATGCCTTTGGAGGGAGCAATCCCCCATGCGGCTCAGCGCTGAATAAAAGCATACCTACTTTACAACTTCAACAAGTTGTGGAGTCTACCCACGCATCAGTATTACAAAGGAAACATGAACCATATACAGGGAGATTGCTTGAGATCAGTCGCAGCTCCTGCGCTACCACCAGCAGGAGCGTTGTGTAAGGGCTGCTGCACCTGGAACAAGGGAGCCACGAGAACCTGCAGGAAGCTCCTGGGGAAGCCAATGGGATGAGACAGGACATGCACCAACAACCTGAGCTGGGGGGTGCTTGGGACTCTGAATTCCCTGTATGTGAAGCAAACAGCACCACTTCAGGGCTCTCAGCACTCAGCTAAAATGGGCTTGGAGGAATACCAGGCATCTTAAAAACATCCCTGCAATGCCACTGGGAATAAGCAAGCAGTTTAAAAAGCATCTAGCCTTTGAATCCTAATTTAGTCCCTGCCTTTATGTCCCTACCTGGTTCCTCATTGCCAGGGTGACAACAAACACAAC
This sequence comes from Neopsephotus bourkii, assembly GCF_033783945.1. Taxonomy (NCBI): domain Eukaryota; kingdom Metazoa; phylum Chordata; class Aves; order Psittaciformes; family Psittacidae; genus Neopsephotus; species Neopsephotus bourkii. The sequence goes on along the minus strand of NW_026901771.1, from coordinate 2,313,854 downwards.
CTTGGTTTTGTGATAGGCTCCGAAAGCTCATCCTCTTCACTTTGACATGCTGCACAGCCTGGAAAAGGTCTGGTGCCCAAGGCATTTCACACCTTCAGCACAAGAACAAACAGGTATTACCCCAGTGTGGCCTTTCTGAAAGAGGCAAGCTAGCTCACTGAGAGAGTGCGAATGAAACAAGAACGCTCACTAGCATTGTTTCTCTTACAAACCATCTGTAAGGGCACCCTGACCAAAATACAAACTCACATATACATGGAAAGATCGCTTTATTTTCTTCTATGCGCTTCAGCAGCTGACAATAAGCTTGAGCCAGCATCAAGCCTGTGACCCACCTAACTTGTCTGCATAAAAATTGCTGTTGCAGCCAAGAAATACATGATTTACTGTAGAATGAAGTTTTAGTGCCAGCAAGATGTGAACAAAGCCCTCCTCAGCAATACAGAAACCAAGAAATGCTCACTCCTTGCTCACTAAAACATATATTGTAGTTCAAAAGGTCTAATTCAGTCAGGCCCTACTTTGAGGGGCCTTAAGAGGGAGAGACTTCAAGAGATCCTTTCAAACCTAGATCTTTCTACTACGGGATAATCCTAATGGCGCATCTGAAAGCACAGCAAGCAATATTACCACCAAAATATCACAGAATCCTAGAATCCCTTAGGTTGGAAAAGACCTTTAAGATCCTTTCTGACCCTAAAAACATTAAATCAAAGGGGTAAGAAGTACCCCGTTGTCTTATCTAGACAGAAATCCTTGAAAACCAAGCAAATCCAGCACACCAAAGGGAAATCTGAGTCTAGGAAACATGCCCTGTGTACGTATGCTGGTTTAAGTGACTGCCCAGAGAATCTATGGACTGAAACAGAGCTGAAGGAAGTTAGAAAAGCTGGTGATAGTTGAAATTGTTACTGAAGAAATGTAATACCATGAATAATAAGGAAATCCATTCACTTGGCCCCACTTCTTCTGGAGACACTGACTTGATGTCAGATCTAAAGACATAAAAGCCTATACTCAGGGGATTTCAGTTTTCGACTGAAGGAAATATAGGAGCTTTCTCATCTCTAAAGCAGCCTGCCCAGATTGAAGCAGCAGACGTGTGAATGGAGCTGGCCAAACGAACAGAAGCCAGAGCTGAGATGCAACAGAAAAATATTAAACCTTTTGTTCTTAATAAAATGTGTTCTAAAAACGTGCTCAAAACAGTCAGGGCTGCTGCAGGGTCCCTCAGATCAGGACTCACTGCTTGCCATGAGGAAACGGCCTTTTGTCATTAAAGATGTGCATGCAGTGAACAGAAGCGGGCAAAGACATCCCCAAGCTATGGAAGCACACCCTGGGAGCCTTCTTGCTTTTGTGCTCAGGGCTTGGAAAACCACTGAGCTGCCAAAATGCAGCTAAAACACTTGCTACTGAACGCTGCCATACACATACCAACCACCATGCCCAGCCCCAGGAGCACCTGCATGGTGGAAGAGCACATACAACAACACATACGCACAGTAAAAGTACCTTTAAGTCCACATAGCACATTTCTTACATCTACCATGCTGCTCCTCAGCACTGAAACTCTCCTACCAGAAAGACAGGCAGGGTGGGAATAAGGAAACAAGTACCTGACGTACAGCATTCTCTTTTCCCTACACAGAGTACAAACCAGAGCTGTAACAACACATGTTCTGAGTTGGGCACCAGAAAATCCATGTGTGAACAGGGAGGCAAAAATACGTCCAAACAAAGACAGTACTTCGCCCTACTCCTATCACCGATATTAGGCTACTTGACTCATCGAGTCTTGCAGAGAAGTTGTACAAGCTGCTGTTAGAAGCAGTGAAGAACTTCAGCTAATGGGAAGGCTTGAGCCTGAAAATAAAAGGGTCAAGAATACAAACGTCATTTTTCATCCAGTTCAGCTTTGTTTTCACAGACCTTTTAGCGCACAGCGAGAGGAGATGCAGCGATGAGGCTGGTTTCAAACATCGCAACGCATTAGATAGCTGGAAAAGCATGGCCCTACCTGGATGACATTGTCCTCTGCAACTTCATAGAGGAGCTCATCATGGAGTTGGAGGATAAAGAAAGCTCCGCTGATGGGATGTAACATCCCTCTGCTTCTCTTCCTCACTAGCCTTCCTACAAAGGTGAAGAGCACAGTGCATTAGATACCATTATGAAAAGGCATGTTTCTTGTACCAAAGAAACCTTCCACATTCCTAATGAGGAGAAAAAGAACTTTAAATGCAAAAGCCCATGCCTACAGATAAAGCCACAAAGCACTACTGTTCTATCAATATTTGTACAGCTACTGAGGGAAAAATGTTAATGAGAAGCATTTTAGATACAAACATTTCAGCCTTCCATTATAAAGCTATGAATCAGAACAGAAACAGGAGACAGTTGCGTCTCCTGAAACCATCTGTTGAAAAAGCAAAGTTTAAACAAAATCCTGTCAAGTTTAATCAGGAGTTAGTGCCCAACATCCTCTCTGGCAATGAATGACACTTCTGCTTTTCCTCCAGATCCATTTTACTGGCTAGCCTAAAAAGGCAGCAAGCCTCCTCCCAGACGCAGTTATCTGGAACTGCAGCTACTGCTCCTGATGAAAACAAGGGAAGCAAAAAGAGCAGTTTTTGAATAAACAAGCAGCTGAATAACCCGTTTTGTTGTTTGCCTGACGAAAATAAAGCAGAACAAACTGTTCCCTGCTGAAAGCCTTCCGAAAGGAATAAACAAACACAACCTCACACACGGAGCCTCAAGTTATTTATTGCTCAGGTTAGCTACCAGGAGGACTCCAGTTCACAACTACAGGGAGGGTTTCACAGCGTTATCAGCTCCTCGCGCAAGCCTCACACTGGAGCATCAATGTTGAGGAAGCCGCATGATGCAGGGTCCTTTTCTGATGGCACAGGCGTTTAGAACGTGCTGAAAGAGAATTTAGGGAATTTCTTCCAGTTCTTGAAACCAGCTATTCTCAAAGGAGCAAGAACTGTCACAAATGCATCTCCTTCCCTTCCTACAACTACCCGACCAAAGGCCAGGAGCTGCTGCTCCTGAAAGGGATGGGAAGTTCTGCTAAGCACATGCCTTCTACCCCATAGCAGACCTCTGAATCATGTCTCTCTAAAATAAAAACTCCCTGATTAATTCTTTAGGGGTGAATACTCCTGTTAAGACAGTTTCATGTTTCAGCTCTGAAATACAGCACTGCACCCCTTCAGCTCTCTTTCTAAAAGCACAAGACTGATGAACAAAACACTTTTATGCTCAAAAGAAAACCTTTGTAGCACTCCTCTGGGAATAAGTACCCCAGTACAGCTTTGCTGTCTGCAGCCAGGAGACATTTATGCTGCTAAGTAGTTACAGAATACTCCTCTGGAGCCTCCAGACATCAAATTCCAGACTTGATTTTAACAAAAAACTCTATTTTTGGAACTCGAAATTGTTCCATTCTATCTTTACACCGCCTCTGAAGGCAGAATACGTGCTCAGTTTCACCTTCCTGCTTTTGAACAATTCTGGGGTGGCATCATGGTCTATCCCACATGAACTCACTGCCAGCCTTTTGAAGATCTGCTTTGAGGCAGCTGGGGGTTCTGATCTGATCACAGCATTGGCTTTAGTTTGCGTGTTGAGCAGACATTCTCCCTACATGTTTCCCTCAAGTGTCATAGTTTGCAGTTTGTTTGTTGGCTTCATTTAGATCAGGCCTTTTCATTTACATGGAAGATATTTTCATGTAACAAGAAAATTTCCTTTTGCTTTGATAAACTGGATAGGCTTCTGTTCCATGTACACAGAAATGCATGGTTAATATTGCAGCAAATATACTTTTCCTCTGATTCGTACACTAATTTCTAATGGCACTATGTTAATAGTCTTTTCAAGCTAAAAGCCACCACTTTACACAAAATGAAATGAGCCATCCTTGGTTTTCTAAAAGCACAACAATGTTAGCAATGAGGTCTGATTCTCCTGAGACCCCACCTGGAGTATTGTGTACAGTTCTGGTGTCCTCAGCATAAAAAGGACATGGAACTGTTGGAACAAGTCCAAAGGAAGGCCACGAGAATGATCAGGGGACTGGAGCACCTCTCGTATGAAGACAGGCTGAGAAAGTTGGGGCTGTTCAGCCTGGAGAAGAGAAGGCTGCGTGGAGACCTCATAGCAGCCTTCCAGTATCTGAAGGGGGCCTATAGGGATGCTGGGGACGGACTCTTCATCAGGGACTGTAGTGATAGGACAAGGGGTAATGGGTTAAAACTTAAACAGGGGAAATTCAGGGTAGATATGGGGAAGATAATTCTTCACTGTAAGGTTGGTGAGGCACTGAAACAGGCTGTCCAAGGAATCTGTGTCTGCCCCATCCCTGGCGGTGTTCAAGGCCAGGTTGGACAGGGCTTTGAGAAACCTGGTCTAGTGTGAGGTATCCCTGCCATGGCAGGGGGTTGGAACTGGATGATCTTGAGGTCCTTTCCAACCCAAATCATTCTGTGATTCTGTGTCGTCCACCCCTAGCCCAAAAGCCCTAGCTTTTTTGGTTTTGCAGGCAATTTGCTGAAGGTTTTGCCCTAGTGTGCAAGAAAGAGGCAAGCTTACCAGTCTGATCCCTCTGGAGGAAGCTCTCCAGATGTCCATGGGACTTGATCACAGAGGAGAAAGCTTCCAGGCGCCTCTGAATGTTCACAGTGGCTGTTTTGACAATGTCAGCAGCAGATCCCTGAACAGTTGTGTTCACAGCCTGTCGCTCTGCCTAAACAGAGAGAGTTGTTCTCAAAAGTCACCCTCAAAAAGAAATCAAATCCCACATGCCACTTGGACATCATTAAAACTAATGAACACATGGCCAAATACAGGCACAGGAAACCCTCCAGACAAAGTTTGTTTCATTTGCCTAATAGAAAGAGATGTTACAGACTAGCTTCAGACAGAAGATTTCTCCAGGTGACTGAGAGAAGTAGGATTCCCACTAATTTAAAATGAATTAATAGCAAGGGTAATAACCTGCAAGAGTCACAAGCTACAAGTTGGAGAAGTATATACCCATGGCAATAGTTTCATCAGGAGCAGAAAAACCTCACAGTTCATCCAAGTACCATTCTGCCTATCTTCAAAACCATCAGAAACCAAAGGTAAGAAGCTGGACTTCATGAACATTATAGTAACTTGGCCTGATGCACTGAATCCTGACTGCCAGCACATTACAGCTGTGCAAAACCACACCAGACCACACTGTGACACAGTGGCATTTCCTCCTACACAAGTAAACTGTCAGATAAGAAAACTATATTCAGAGGTTCCTCTCTCTTTGATTAGAGCCCAAATGCATGCGAAAAGTTACAAGGAAGCTGAAATGAAAGTGAAGATAATTCATTAACTGGTCTTCAATAGGATTTTAAAGAATAAATCAAAGTTGAACAGAAGGGGCATCTACAAAGCTTCATGCTAAAGTATCCTTCAGATTAAACAGTCACATTATCTCAAAGGTCTTCTGAAAGTCTCCTTGCTTCCCTTTCAACCACTTGGAGTACAACAAACTCCCCCTTCCACTCAAGTCTTCAATTCCACACAACCTAATCCAGCTTCCTACTGAGAAGTATAATGCTTCCTCCCCACAGAAATGTGCCATCATTACCCCAGTGTGTCAATTCACACTTACTGAAGTAGAGTTAGACAAGTGTGTCCAAAATGACCTGGAAAAAACTAATGCCAATGCAAAGGTGTATATTAAGTAATTATTTCTCTAACAAGCTTGAGTTTTCTTTGAGGGGAAATAAGGAACAAATACCAAAAAAAATAGAACTTAAATGCCCTTTCTTGTTCAGGTGCTGACAGCACATAATATTCAAAGCCTGATGAGTGGGAGCAGCTCAGTGCTCCCACTGAAGAGCACTACCTGAAGAGTTAAAGCACATCACTGCGTGGAGGCTTCTTAAAATCATGTCCACTTATTCCACTAAATTACTCACTCCAGTTCTAACGTGGGAGTTTTGAAGTGAGGTTAGCACACGATGACAGCTGTACACCCAGTCATAGCAGACTTGCGTCAAGCAGACCATGACAAAAGCTCTGTTATTCAAAGTACAACCAAGGAAACAATGAACTAAGTGGAAAGTGGAAGGTCATGACCCAGATGGCTCACAGAGCCTGTAAAACCACAGTTAGAAGTGCAAAGAGATCCAAAACTTTAAAAAGGTAATAAATAACTAGAACCTCTACTGCACTCAACATACATGAGCTTTACTGTAGGGATTCGGATCTTTGATAGCTGGCAGGTATCTCCGTCTTCCCAGGATGGTCTGCACAAATCCATCTCTTCTGCAGTTCCTCACTGTCTCTCTCAAGAACTTCTGAATCCCTGTGAAAGGAAAGAGAAAGTTTTCCCTAACACAGCTGATGTTCCTTGTGGACATCTCACTGGGGTCACTGAAAGCAGTCTGGGACACTCAAACAGCACCAAGGTAATTCTTTGCATTTCCTAGACCATGTCAATGGACAAGGGCCCACAATCACTCATTCAGCCTATCCGCAGCTCTGCTGGGAAAGCTAAGTAAGACTTTTGAGGTAGAAGAGAGTGTGTAGTGTCAGGATATCTGGCTGTGCACAAGGACACAGGAAGTCCATGCTGCACAGTGCCCAGGCGCAGAGTAATACGTGCCTTACTGATAATTGAGAGGTCAGGACCTGGACCAGCACTAGAAAGACAAGTAGTAGGAAGGGGGTAAGCTGAAAGCAGAAGTGAAAGTCCTTGATGCCTCAGGCTGCCTGACTTCAGGCTGTGTCACTTCAGATTCTAGGATGAAAGAAACTCATCCACCTGCACTTTGCAAGGGAAGGAGTGAATCCACCAAGAGCATTAAAAAGAAACTTATGTGAAAGAAAGACGAGATAGGAAGAGTCCTTTTCACTGCAAGTTCAGGTAACAACTGCGCTGAAGTGCAAAAAGTTAACTTTAGGCAATTTCTTTCCAAGGTTTACAGAACATAAAATGTAACAGGAGCTATTCAAGGCCAAGACTATGTCATGGTCAGCATGAGCATTAGTCAGTTCATTAGGTATAAAATTCAGTGTGTCAGCCTAGCAATACACAGAAGTGAAAATTGGTAAGAAGTGAAGTTAAAATACAAGATAGGTTGCAGTTTGTGTGTGTGTACATGTACAGAGAGGAAAGAAGCAGGAAGTCATTTCTAATTGTCAGGAAGGCCAGACTACCCAGAAATTACTGGGGACTAAGCAGATTCTTAATAGGACACCATTTCTCAGCACCCACCTCCTAAAGAAATAAAGCAAAAGACAAGAGGAGTAGAGAGAAATGGTCATCTTTAGAAAGAAGTGTGGTCTAAAGCTGTAGTGCATTTCTTTTGAAGCTATGTGTTTTAGTAAGGAAAAGGGTTTCTTATTCAGAAAGTTGAGAGCTTTAAAAGGAATCCCCAGAGCTTATTAATGAATTAAAAAAATCCCAACAAAATAATGAATGTAAGGAAGGAGAAAGGGACAAGGTCCTAAAGACGATTAAAACCAGAGTTTAGAGTAAAACACTACAGAGTAATAAACTCTGTGTTCATGCACTAGACTTTGTCAAAAGAGACAGGAATAGTAGAGGGCTGAGACAAATTTAGGATTTGAAGAGACATGGAAAGAAGGGATTAAAAACAACCAGCACCATCACCACACAGCGCCTAACCAGCCATATCCAAACCTGTGTATCTCGACTTGAAGGATTCAATGTAACTGGCAGCTTCATTTTCATCAATCCCCATCTGCTCGCCTAAAGATTTTGCTCCTATTCCATAGATGATTCCGTAGCAAATCTGCCAGAGGACGGTGTGAAGAACCATAACCATATGGTGAGTCATGCAGAGAAAGCAAAACCAAATCAAAATGCGATTCAATGGAGGACAAGCGATTGGGAACAAGGGCAAGCCTTCAAGAAGAGACACTACCTCTGAGTAAAAGCCATTCACACTGTTTTTTTCCACCTTCATTCCCCAAAACCCAGACAGTTTCAGTTGAAACATACCGAGAGTGGGGGGACATACAAAGCAACTACTGACCAGTCAGGGCTGAACTCAAAATGAAAGCCATCCTATAGTTAGTTCCTGATGTTTTGAACACTGAACCTTCCTGGTAAGAAAGCTCCTGTTGATTTTTATTCCTAAAATGTACCTGTTTTGCTTGTTGCCTGGTCCTGTCTCCAACAGCTTCAGGATCAATCATTTTCCATTCTGCTGCAATACTCTTAAAGACATCGGTACCACTGTTCAAGGCTTGAATGAGTCGACAGTCGCAAGACAAATGAGCAAGGATCCTCAGTTCAAGCTGAGAGTAATCAGCAGCCAAGATTAAGCCACCTGAAGGCAAGAAGTTAGCAGAAATCATTATTACATCAATTACTCCAACACCATTCCAACCAACATACCAGCAAGAAAGACTGAAGTTATCCTTGCACCTTCTGCTCTGAAAGCTTTCCGCAGCCATTTCTATCAAAGTTTTGCTTGTTTTCCCGATGCCCAGGTATGCCTGCTTTCAATCTAGCCCCTCCATCTAGAACCCATCAAAACCACACAGACAAGTATCCACCAAGGTGTTTGTGTAAAAGTGTAGCACCTCACAGGAATGACTGGCACAGGGATCAGACCAGCAGACTTGTGCTGAGCCAGGGCAGGCAACGTGAGAACTGACATTTGGACAGGAAGGACACAGGTTGTGTATTAAGACCTATCTCAGCTCTCACTTTAAACCCAGGTATTCTTAAAGAGGAAATCAAGGTGTGAACTTCTGAATACCTTCCCCAACTGAAACTCTATCCTTTACAGTCTTGTGAAGAATGTTGAGGGCATGCTAACTACTGCATTAGTTTTCCAAGCAGGCTGTTCAGTTAGATATACGCTGTCATCAATTCTTAACTCTTCATTAGGTCTAGGATATTTCATTACAATTACAGAGCAGAATCTGGGCAGTACCTGGGAAGGGAACAAAAGCATGCCTCATGCTAACAGAAAATGGTATTCCTCTTTCTTTGGATCTGTCTTCAGCTTGAACCTTCAGGCCATTAGGCGCAATACTGGAACGCTTTCTGTATCTGTGGAGACAAAGAATGACTTCTTCACCAATTTCTAAAACACGTAAAGATGCATAATCATTTTTGCTACAAAGAATCAGTGAAAACAAGTGAGACAGTAGCTTCTATTCCACTCTTGTGGACAATCCCTACCTATATATGACCATGGCAGAACTTGATAGAGGCCGCATGCACACCTGAAGAGATTTACTGACTCTGAACAGATCTAGGGATAAATCTTTCTTGCACTATCAAGGCTTGTTCAGAAATTTGATACTTCTATTCAAAACAGATAAGATTAAAGCCTCCAGAACTTCAATGAGTGCCTAATCCTAAACAAGTTCCAAGTCTTCTCTCAACATCATTCTCACACACAGAATGCCTACATCAGCCCATACCTAGCAGAGACAGAAAGATTCCTCCTTGACATTGAGCTCATAACTGTTCACACACATGTACAAATACACACCAGTAAGCCTGTAAAAGCAGAGCAGAAGTTGCAGAAGATATGCTCACCAAACTCTGAACATTTCCTCTCTACAGACCGAGCAAAAAATTGCCCCAAAGCAACTTGATTTTCTTTAGCAGGAGGGAAAAAAAAGGTATCTCTGAGAACAAGACTGGTTTCAGCAAAGCAAAGTAAAAGGCATCATGCCTTCCCTTGTGCACGCCCTTTTCTTCTTGTACCTTGTCGTTCCAGGGATTCCCCATACACTGGGGATCAAGTTAATGAAAAGTAGCACAAAGATCAGAGAAATAAATTAGCAAAAGAAATACAGGTGAGGGAATGCTCCATCCCTGGCGGTGTTCAAGGCCAGGTTGGACAGAGCCTTGGGTGATATGGTTTAGTGTGAGGTGTCCCTGCCCATGGCACAGGGGTTGGAACTGGATGATCTTAAGGTCCTTCCCAATCCAAACTATTCTATGACAACATGTGGGAACTGTAGAGAACCACAGTGTCCAGCACAGGCTCCCAATTTAGTTGAATGAATAAGGGCCTTATACCATGATTTAATTTAACTACACTCCTTTGGTCAGAAGCTGCTTACAAAGAAGAAGGAGTAATAATGGTAAGTCATTTCTGTGCCTTTACGACTGCCCATTTTCCTAACACTGTGGTTGCTTAATTAAGAATGTAGTCTCAAGAGTCAGTCTGAGAAACAGACCTCTCTCAACATTCAGCAAGCACACCATGCTTTTGATGGTCTGCTGCTCTTCAGAATCCAGCTCGCTCCCCAGCCATCCTGCAAGGCTGCTGCAAGCCTTAGCACTGCTAGAGAGATTACTCAGAGTAACATTTCTGCCACCATGGCTAGGCCTAGCTCTTCTGAAGAGAGATGGACAAGGTCCTGCTACTCCTGAGCTCTCTTCCAATGATCTACTCAAGGCATGGGGATGTTAAACACGTAGTGGTAGGAAAAGAAAGACGAGCCAAAAGCTTTTCACGTTTCTCCTATCTTGCTATGGGAAAAACAATGGGAAGTCACTCAGGTGAGACGTGGGACAAGAACTTGAACAGAAAGAGAAACTGAAAGGACAGAAAAACACTACCAAGTCTGAAGCCCCAAAGCTCACAATCTAGCTGCTAAAAGATCCACCTTGATATTTCATCAGAAATTCTTTCCACACAACTGATTAGGCACTGGTATGTAATGCTGTCAAACCAGGCTGTTTGGTTAACAGACACCAGATTTAGGTATCTCTTTCTGCTAACCTGGTAGCTTTTGCAGGATCATTAATACAAATCCAATTATTAACAAAGAATGAAAAATAGATTTACCAATGCTCCCTTACACAGGGGGCTGCACAACATAAAAGAGAAACATTTTCTTCTGCTTCTTTCACAATATCCTATCCTCTTTCAGATTAGCTTTTAAGAAAGTCAAAACAGACCCTAACGTCAGTTTAGTTCCTTTTCAGACTCAGGTTTCCATCCAACTATTGGAAGCATAATGCTAATCTCACTGTAGGATTTCATGAAGGATCTCAAAAAGCAAGTGGCTGCATGGTGCCACGTGCTGTTAGCATTATTAGGTATTTCATGTATTACTGACTTTTAGGTATTTATTCCTCTGAACCTGTAAGAGAAACACTGAGGAACAAGTCACACTGACATGACAGCAGCCACAGGTGAAATCACAAAAGAGGAATTTGACAATCACAGTAAGATCAGAAGAGCAGGCAGCAGCTTCACCAAGATCATCCTACCTGGCCCCAGAAACAGCACAAGAATTAACGTTTCCATGGGTTCGGGAAGGCGGGCTTTCTTCAACCACTGTTGGCATCTCAATCTCAAAATCTCTTGGCACGTTCTGGATATTTGGCTCTGTGAAGGTTATTCGACCTGAGAAGGAAGACGAGGTAGAACTAAGTAAGGGTCCGAAAGGAATCTCTCTAACTTAACACAGCTGAACACACATCTGCATCTCCAAAAACCAAGGGGCAGGACGGCAGGACAGGACATGACCGCTGAGAAAACTGAAGGCAAAATAATGTGGATTGAATGGGCTTGAGATGGTTCCCCTGCAGCATTTCTGTAGCACTGATAAGAAACTCCCAAATCCAGAAGATCTTCTGGGGTCAGAGATTTACATGCTGATGTATGCAAGAAATTAATAATACTGCTCAGTGAACACAAAAGGTATTTTAACACACCTACGCTTTCAAATTCACATCAAATATGTATTTCAGTATTTTCATTTGGTTTAAGTAGAGCAGGCTTGATTTTCCATCTTTTCCCATTGGAAAGCTGCCCCCCACCCAAGAAAAAAGAAAAATCATTAAGAAGTAAGGATTATGCACACTTTTCTTTACCTGTAGCTGTGTGAGTCTGTGACACTGGATATATCCTTTCCATTCCTAATGCAGAATTCAATCGCTTTTCCCTCTGCAGTGGGAACACCACTTTAGTAATGGCATTGTTGATCCTCCTCCATTCCAGTATCAGCCCTGGCAATGGGTGAAGCTTCTTTAATTTCTCCAGAACATCCTTGTGGGGAGAAAAGGGCACAACTATAATCAACTGCCTTTAAAGCTTGGTGACTCCTTCACCTACAGTGAGCTTCGTGTGTCACTACCTTAAAATGAGATGGATATCCCCTGCATTTATGCCACCTACACCTGGGCAATAAAGCACCATGAGGCACAGCTGCAGGCTGATTACACGGTCACTTCCCTTCAGACTTTTGCATCCTCATCACCACTTTGAGTCTGCACCAACCAATAAATCATGTGAAATGATCAAATAAAGCATCACTTGCCATAGGTCCCCTACATTGTCTCCTCTTCTCCAGCGTTAATGCTTCTCCTCCAACTTCTTCTGTATTTTTCTCCCTGCTCTCTCCTATCCGTACACCAGGAACATATAAAATGAAGCCCTTGACCATGCTCCTTGAAAGACAAAGCTGATCACTAGCAATGAAATCCTTTCAGTTCGATCAGAATATGAAGAGACTAACAAGAACTTCAAAAGGCAGAGGCATACAAACAACTTAAAATCATGTTTTTTTTGTATGCAGCAGGCAGCTCACCCCTCTGTATCACGAAAGAAAGAAATCCTCACTTTGTTTCCTGCTGTCTGCTCTGCCACCACCACTGCACTCACTTCATCACTGCCACTTGAGCTTCAGAAATCAATACTTGTCTTCCAAGCACTGACTACACTGAACAAGGGGAAACTAAGAAAACAACAGAGATTAATGAGTCCTGAAAACAGGGAGCACATATATCTGCTAATATCACTTGTCTGGCAAGAGAACTCATTAGCTTGCAGCAATTGGTATTAATGCAACTCCACAATATTTATCAACTAGCAAGTATGTCAAGAGCCTTCACATACATATACAAGCTTTTGACATACTAAATTTGTTAAGCCATCAGATCAGCCATCTCTAAAGCACAAGATACAGATATGGTTGTACCAGGCAGTGAAAATACTGGATTTATCACCATGGTATTTAAGTATCTTTCAAGCTGATGTTGAAAAATTCCTCTACTATTGGTTTTACAAAATTATTGTGCTATTTTGGTCTCACATGTGGTTTGGGAAATCAAATTCTGCCCGATTCATTCTTATTGAGGCCTGCTATTTACAGTCATGTCCTCACTACACTAAGGCTTTAGGAGAGTAGGAAGAGCTAATGGCTGCTGACAGAGAAGGTAGAATCCGGTTTGAATTTCCAGTGGTAACTGGAGAAGCAAAAGGCAAGTAAAATTTACTTTCATTTAAGTCAGCATACCCAACTCTGATGGATCCAAGCAGCAAATGTGTGAAGCAAGAGGGAGTTATTTGTACAGACCAGAACCCGGCTTTACTGTACCTTGGTTGTACTGAACTGCTTGCTTAACCTAAGCCTGTTTCCCTTTGCAGTTGTCCTTCTGGTGTAACCCAGAGTTTTCTTGTTCCCTTGAACCTTCACATCTCCATTCTGCGGCAACTTCAGCTCCAGGAACAGAACCTGGAAAATGTCAGCATTTCCTTTCAGTTTCTGCATGCAACACGCAGGAGAACACAAAAAACAACCAAGCATTGAAACGACAAACACTTGTTCCAACCACAGGACAGGATGAACTCTGCAGGTAATTCAAAAACTAATGAAGGATCTCTGCCTTCACCACCATTCCTTCTCATTTTAATTAACCACAAAATGGAATCGAAAACTCTCATTTTCTGAACACTTTGAGGTATGTTTTCAGAAAAGGTAATTACCTCCATCCAAGAAGTAAGGTTAGTGCTGACAGGCAGCTGTTATCAAATGTGATGGTAAGATGACTGAAAGTGGGAAGAACATTGGTGAAAAAAAGAAGTGTTAGCAGGGAGCAGGATTCAGAGCCACAGGAATGGCACAGGAGGAGGTGGGCATAAATATAGAATAGCCGGAATATTAATTTTCCTAAAACACTGCCAAGAACTGGAAAATGAAGGATCTGCTCACTTAGTGACAGACAGAACATGGGTCTTCATTTTGCATTTATGTAGCATTACACACTATTTAGCAGCTATTGTGTTGCATTTCACAGCTGGCAGAAAGGAACAGAAGCGGCAGAAAGCTTTTATCTTCCTCATTTATAGAGCACAAAATTTGTCCTGACACAAAATTAGAAGGGTAAAGCTCTACTAACCTACACAAGATACTTTACATGATTCCACATGGGAAACAAGCTTCTGTAGCTCAGAGAACAGCACATCTGAGAAAACTTTCCTTCCCCTTCCCCATGAGGAGGAGTGAAATTGGAGCCAAGCGTTATCTCAGGAGTTCCAACTCACACTCCTGTCACCGAGCAAAACTGCATTTGCAAAAAGGGAGAATTATTTCCATAGAACTTCTTTTACTGGTGGCTGCTTGCACATTTTGACCACTTCGATATGAAGTATAGTCCCTCAGCAAGCAATTAGTATACAGGAAAGAAAGAAATGGGGGGGAAAGCATGCACAGCAATTAGAATCTATTCCTCTGGTTCCATGTAACAAACATGAATAAGCATATAGTAAAGTCCTTCAGGAATAAATGCCTTGCTAATTTACACAGAAAACTCTCAGGCTTTAAAAGAAATCAGTTCTATACCAGTTCTTATAATCAAACAGTACTTGATTCAGTTAAAGCAGTCTTTCCTCCTCTTTCATGCTTGTGTAGGGACCAGGGTAATATGCAGCTTATGCAGTACCATTCTTAGACTCGAACTACACAACATCACATCTCATGTGGAGAGCACTGGTATTGCAAAAAGCTTCTCTAGTCCCGCACCATTCACCAAAAATATTCCAAAAGGCATTTAACTGTCAGATCATCTCCTGCACCATGAGAAGCCAAGGTCCTCTCAAACATGCTGATTTCCCCTTGGTTTTTATTCCCAACATGCTTACTTCCACATCAGAATGACCAGTAACAAGCAGGAGACACAGAGCATCTTGCAAGCTCATCATGAGCGTACAGACAAATCAGCTCTGAGCAGCATTCAGTTTGTGTTTTGTCTTTTCCCCATATGCAGTCTCCTCAAAAAAGGCTTTTTTCCTGACCCTTGGGGGCAAAAGTTCTCCCTCTCCTGCCCTCGCCCCTACGTACCTCTGCAATGTCATCAGGGCTGGTCAAGGAGAAGCTGTGGCCTGCCAGCTGATACGCCTTGGTTTCAAGCTCACTCAGTTTAGCTTGCATGACTTGTTTCTGGCTTTCATATGCCGTTGTGCTAAAGCCGATGCCATTCAGCTCCAGCAGAGCCAAGCAGTAATGGGAGGGCATCTCCACTTTAGAAAATACATCTGTAGTAAGTAAAAATGCCAAGAAAAGCTTTTATAACCACAAAACCAGATCAACTGCAGGTAACAGATTCAGTAAAAAAAACCAGGACTGGGGAATCCTCGGGTTTTTAAATCCTGAATGTCCTGACACACTGAAATCTTTCAATATAGATTTAAATACTTTTGTTTCTGAAATATTTCATAGTAAGAAATATTTCGTAAGTATTCCAGAACTTTTTAGCACAAAAATATTCATGGGAATAACTTTTTTTTTCTTTTTTCCTAAGAAATACACATCTCTTTGTACTATCAACATCTTATAAACCATAGGCATGCTTAACCTAAAGCTTTCCAAGTTGATGCACCTCAGAGCAGCTTCCAGGATCTGAAGGGGGCCTACAAGGAACCTGGAGAGAGACTCTTCATCAGGGACTGCAGGGATAGGACAAGGGGTGACGGGTTCAAACTGGAACAGGGGAAGCTCAGGTTGGATATAAGGAAGAAGTTCTTTACTGTGAGGGTGGTGAGGCACTGGCACAGGTTGCCCAAAGAAGTGGTAAATCCCTGGCAATGCTCAAGACCAGGCTGGATGGAGCCTTAGGTGACATGGTCTAGTGTGTGGCATCCCTGCCCATGGCAAGGGGGTTGGAACTGCATGATCTTAAGGTCCTTTCCAACCCTGACTATTCTATGATCTATGATTCATTCCACCACCCACATCTTCTAAAAATGTTCTAAGGTTTATTTGTCATCATCAGAAATGATGTGGTAAACTTGAAAGGTTTCAGTAAGACTGGACCCTCATCTTAGGCTTTGGATATAAGTTAGGGGAAACGATCATAAAGCCCACCAGTAGTTAGGTGCTTTGGGGAGTTCTTTTTTTCTTGCTTTTAAACAGAGACAAGCACTCAGCAATCTTAGTGTAAACACACTGAATCGTTCACTATGGGAATCAAAAGTTCCATGGATGCAACACCTACATGGCAAACAATGCTATGTGGGCAGGCAAGAGGCAAGAAACTCCTTCAGAAAACATCTGAGGATTTTAGGAATTGTTTGTGACAAGGAAATGCAAAAAGTTTGGAAAATCTTCATAAGAAACCGTAGACAGATCCACAAGTCCCCTCAGAATGGCCAGAGGACTCACCTGGGACATAGAGATCAGCTTGATTCAGAGACGTAAAGTAAGACTCTGCAACTGCTTTAATCAATGGAACCAGTGGATATTTGGGATGTAAAAAATTTCTTTTAGTATAAAATTCATTTTTTTTCTTTTTTTTCTTTTCTTTTTAATTAAACAGATGTACTTCCAAAGGAAGCTCCCTCTTTTCTCTTAACAAATGAACAGTTTGCCACAGAATACACTTAGAGAAGAACTTCCAAACCTCCTCTCTTCACTGATCATTCAGCCTGTGGTAGGACAGCTACCTTTACCCTCCATCTTTGCCCCCAAGTGGAGGAGCTCTCTTTACCTGTCAGATTTTCCTTCTGTAATTCATTATGGAGCTGGTTCATGACATTGAAGCAAAGCACAGACTCTATCGCTGCTCTGTACCGCCCAGAATGATCTCCACTGGCACTAAGCCCCAGGCTCTGCACCCCTTGGCCGGTGCTCACCCCTTCCAGTAGAGGTAGCTCGCTGGGGAGAAAGTTGGTCACCATGTTGTGGAGTGTACGCTCCTTACAGCCAGAGTCAAGCAGCCAACACGCAACCTTAAGAAGGGAGACCTCCATGAGACCATTTTCCGTTTCAGTCATCACACCAATGTAACTATTTAAGTGCAGCTTAATATAAGGTCATAGTGCAGATTATTTTGTCTTCATTTGGCAGGCAGACTGGCATAACTTGTGGAAAATTTACATGATTTCAGATAAAACCTTTAAGAAGGCATAAGTCACTGAAAAGCTTCATTCCCACTCAAAGTTGAAAACCTTATCCCCTGTCAACTAAACACATCTAGAAGTGTTGTCCTGAGGCTTTTTTCACTTATTAAAACCTAACACAAAGGGGATTAAGTATGAAAATCTGAAGCAAAAACATGTTTAATCTGAAAACTGACTTTGTAAAAATCAGAACTGGCTATTGATCTAGAATATTAGCCAAGCTGAGCTCTCCTACGTTTTACACATCAGCACTAGTACCAAGAATTCTACAAGGCAAATTTTATTCATGGTAAGCCTCATACCTCCCACTGTCTTCAAAGCTGTTTCACTTACAGCTATATCTCAATTTCTTGTGTCAAAATAGTACAAACAGGTTTCTGCACTGTCTCTACCATGCAAGCAGAAGGCAAAAACCATATGTATACATATAGGGTGGCAGGAGGGATGAGTATGTATATATTCATTGCATCACTAAAATGACCAAATATGAATATGACTTAATTTAATACAAGAAACAGTGCAGGGAAAGGCACGACTTTTACTGATCTTTAAATTTACCCTAAAATAAAAATATGTCAGTATGAAAAGCTAAGTTTGTTCTTGTGTTGAACACCTTAGCTACTTACCTGCAGATTTTAATACTGACATTCTGCTATCCAGCCCAAGTGCGATACAAGCTCTAAAATCAACACTAGAAAATTAGATGCATGCAGAGCTTTTCCTAACAAGGACAAGAAGGTGCTTTTACCTATTTCTAGCGTTTCTTCAGAGCTACAAAGGGTAACCAAACCTTTTGAAATTACATGTACACTTTGTTTTGTTTCGAGGAAACAGTGGGAGCAAGGTGGTCCATACTCATAGCGGGCAAATGTTTGCTTACAAAGTCTTCTGCTGTTATAATCAATAACCTGACCAGAAGCTCTTCTGCCATTTCAGTCCCAGGCTTCTTATTGCAACAAAAGGTTATCCCTATCCACTGGTACATGGAAAAGGGTTAACTTCATCCTCCCCACACAAGCAATCAGGTGTAAAAGATGAATGTGTTAACCTGTCACTGAACCTGCCCTGTTTCTCATGTTGGCACCATGAACACAAATAGCAGAAGTCTTCTCTAAATACTGTTATAGACTTCCCACTGGAAGAAAATGTCACTAAACCTCTTGAGAGGTGTGAATATTCAAATCACAATGACAGAAGGAACATACCAGAAGGTATTCCTATCTTTCCACTTGTGTGTTTAAACCAGTAATTTTACCCAAGCTAAATTTCTTAATCCTGCAAACCTTTGGATCCTCAAAGCTTCCTTCCAAGGAGATGCCACAAGCCATCAGCAGAGTCTTGTAGTGTTCAATAAAGTTATACATCACAAGTGAGCGCTCCTGCTGGGGCTTCTTCTGCAGGTACAGCTTCAGTTGACTCAGTCTCTCTGTTACAGACAGGTTTTTGTCCAGAGGTGGTGGTGCCAAACTCATGCTGATTTCTAAGGCAGGAAATACAAGCAAAAGTCCTTTTTTTACCCACTGCGTGATAAGAAAGGCAAGAGAAAAATCTTGAATGCAATCACCTAAAGCACAAACCCTACAGTTGGACTATGAACACATAACAATAAATCTATATGGATATTACGTATTTTATCAAACCAGACAAGGCTCTGAAAACAATAGGCTGTGTCTGTACTACCAAACATGTGGCCACGTAGCACAGACTGGGTTATAAATCAGCATTCTAGTGTCGTATTTCTTCTGGAGAGCAAAAATTGGAAGAGGCTGAAAGAGAAAAGCAAGTAAGCCAAAAAGAAAACGGGAGCAAGAGAATATTTTAGCCATATGCATGCTCAGCAGTCCAGTGCTTGAGCCAATTACCTGGCCTTACATAGCAGCAGAGATGCTTCCACAACATCATGTTGAAGGGTGTTCAAAGCTTAAGACTGCTGAGTAATCTGGCTAAATTACTTCACCACACCACTGAGCTGCGCTTGGGACACTCAAAACAATTCCAAGAACCTAGCTGCTGAATGTACTTTCCTGAACTGCAGTGTCAGGTAACACAGTGCAGCCTGACCACCCACTTACCAGTCTGGTCTTCTACCTGCTGCAAAGAGATATAGTAGGCATCTTTTCCACCCCAACATACTGCCAGTCCAACTACCAGGATGTCTTCAGAGCCTTGGACAGGAAATCCGTCATCTTTAACTTGCATCCACTGAGGAGAACTTGCTAAAGAAATCATTTTAAAGTTACAATTATAAAATGGCATCCATAAATACAGAAGAGTTTGGATCCGGAATAACACGCAGTTAAGCCTAAATTTCTTATTTTCATTTTCATGTATAGGGAGAAAAATCCGTGTTTCTTTTGGGGGAAAAATATCCCAGAACCAAAACAATTTAGAATAGCAAAACCTTCTCTTAACAGAAACAACCACCCAGAGAGCATTCCTGCAAAACACTGGCCTTTCCTGGCAATCTCTTCAAGAGCTGAAACAGAAATGTATTCCCCCCTTCTACTCTGAAGGACATTTCTCACTGGTCTGTCAGGTAAGGAACGTTGTTGTTGTTATGGCAATATGACAGCAAAGAATCTAACTCTGCTTAATCTTGCCATTTTAAAGGAAGAGTGTTTTTATAACGCATCAGCAGCATATGAATGCTCCTGTGGAAAAACTGAAGCAATACTGCAAGAACCCAGAGACTGATCTGAATTTCACACATGCACATTGAACCTTGGCTAAGAGGCAATCCCACAAGCAACTCTGTGGAGACGCTGAGCAATCTGTACAGTTCACTGTTGGATATATTATTCGTTTTAAAAGACCCTAAGGTTGTTTCTGACATAGATAAAGGGACTGCACAAGCCAGACGTATTTTATACACAATGAAACGTGAAGAATGTTTAGATGCTCTCACGTACAAACAAGCTAACACTTCATTACTATAACCAAAGACCTACTAATGAAATGCTTGACCCTAATTCCCCTTCTTCTGCTAATACTCAGCTGGCAATATCCAATTAATATCAGTAATTATAATCCTTTTTTTGCAATCCCCTTCTTCTCCACTCCTGCTTTCAGCTGCAGATGCCATCCTGCTCTTCACAAAATAAGACCCTGAACATGGAACTGACCTTGCCTGAATTTGCCACCAATCGTTGACTTGGGAGACAAAAGACATTTTGTCCTTTCACATGCCACTGAGATGGAGAATCTGCTCTTCTCCTTCCATTCTGCAACAAAAGTCTGGAAAAGTTCTTTGTCGCTTGCTACATCAATGATAGTGAAACTTTCAGCACTTAGGGGAACAAGTGGAAAAACATCCTGAGAGAGCTGCAGTGAAAAGCCTTGGTCTATAATGGAATCATCTTTTATCTCATCAGTCTCAATTGAGTCTACACTTCCAAAACTGACCTGGAGTGTTTTTACCTGCTGCTCTGCATTGTCCTTGCTATTCTGCAGTGGCTGAATCAGCTGCCCTTCATGCATGCAGGTGACTTGTCTCTTCCTTGCAGATGTCCCAGGGAGAGAAAAAGAGCTCACCAGAAAAAGTTCTTTGGAGGGTGTTGGAGGAATAAGCCTGTTGTTACTATCTGGTGGAGGACAGGATGTTTTGTTGTTTCCCCTCAATGGAAGTGTTATGCAGTCTGTTCTCTGAAGACCCAAGGCTTCTCTTTCATTTTCTTTAACTTTGACAGAGGTTTCCAAATCCTGGCAAGTGGGCAAAGGCTCTGGCTGACAACAGCCAGATTCTAAACCTGGATCTTGCTCTTGATTACCAACAGGAGCAATTAAACTTCCTTTCAAACAGGAGCTTACTGAAAGCAGTTCAATGCCTGAGGCACTAGGCCATTTGTCTAATACATCCTGCAATCCTGGGCTTAGCTCAAATGAGTGGTCAGTCCACACTGCTGGATGGGTTTTCTTGTCTACAGTTTGATGGCTTCTCTGGAGCTTCTCACCTTGCTCTCCTACTAAAGCCTTTGGACAAGGGTTACTGTTAGAAATCATTGTGTTTCTTAATCCTGACTGACTGTGAAACATAGAAGGAAGATCTCCCAGGAAAGACGGGGAGTTTGCATGATCTAAAACTTCAGCTATTATATCAGAGAATGCTGCAGACACACTGGTAGGCTGCACAGGATCCTCGTGCTCTTTCTGATTGCCACTGACATCAAATTTATTCTGAAGAGGCCTTAGGTTCTGCAAAAGACCATCTGGAGGAAGCAGAGCCTCTTGCTTCTCCACAGGGTCCTTTCTGTCAGCATCCATGATGTGAGCAGCTGGAAGGTCATTGACATTACCGAAGCTATCATCAAACAGCAAGCTATCACTCATATTCAGGCTTGTTTCAGGGACAGGGTGGCATTCTACTTGCACAACGGGCTCCCTACCAAAAGGGGAGGTTGCTTCATTAAGGTCTTCAGACACACTCTCTCCTTTCACTGACTTCTGGGTCTGGAAATCTTGCAGAAAGCTGTGTAGCTGAGAGTCGGTCACTGAGAAATCACTTCCTGGAAGGAAACGTGTGGATTCTGCTTCCTTCACTATGGGCTGCAAAGTAAGGCCCCCAGACTCCAACAATTTATTACTGCAGTGCTGAGATGTGGGTTTTGTAATATTATTTGTTGTGATAAGGCTCGATAAGCCCAGTTTCCTAAGTGTTGCAGCCAGCTTTTCATCAGGAGCATTATCAGTCCGTGAAGTGCTCAGTTTCGTGGGGATTTCCTGCTGTGGTACTGCGGCCAGCTCTGAACCTTGTATTCCCTGCTGTCCTGTGATTCCAGCTGCTCCCTCTTGTTTTATTAGCATCTCAGTTTGAGTGTCCAACTGGAAGCTGTCTTCAAAGTCTCTACAGTCAGAAAACAGATGATAGGATAGACCATTATGAGCTTCACCTGCATTGCAAACACCTCTGGATTTTACTAGAGAGTCTTTAGGATGACTGTTGGCTTTCTGCAATACTCCAGCTTGTGGCAATACTTCATTGGGTTTCTCATTCCCATTTTGGCCACCATTCTGAATCTGAATATGGCAGGATTTGTCCTCACCAGGACAAAAATGCAGAGGCTTCTGTATCCAGCTGCCACAATGGACATGTCTGCTTTCAGAGCAGCTAGCAGTTACCTTATCATGGACTGTGTCTAAAGCCATCTGCTGCTTACCCATCATCATCTTAGCACATCTTGCATCTGTTTGTATTTTACTCATTTCATTCTGCTTACCATCAGTATTGTTTTTCTGTGTCCTTGCACTGCCAGGTACTACCAGACTTCGTGCAGTATTATGTTTCTCCACATTAATGTGTGGAGTACCCTGAAATGTACCAGGTGCCTGCAAACACACTCTCCCCTTAGGCACAGCTTCATTGGTGGTGGTAGGCTCCGGAAACAATTCTTTCATTTTATCTTTCCTCTCAAGGTTCATTTTCCCCATCTGTACAGAATTTGAAACTTGATTACCTCCAGACCCTGTTTCCATACATTTCTTACTATTTTGGTCTGAAAAATGATTATCTGTTGTAATGGTGGGGTGGAAAGCAGGTGCCTTTGGTATGTCTATGGTAAGTGTACTTGACTCTTCAAGAAGTGACCTCTGCAGTTTTGAAGCAGTATTTCTGTTCCTAATCCGGTTTAAATGCATGTCCGTGCTTTTTACCAATCTAGAGGCTGAAGATTTTGTTTTCAGTGCTGGCGTTTTTGCTTGTTCAGCAGGGAGTTCTGGAATTGCTCTCCCAGAATCCAGCTTGGGTTTAACCAGAGAAACTCCTCCTACATTATCATTATCTCCACACCTATTTGGCCGTTTGCTAGCGCTGCACACAATATCATCGCTGCCTTCCTCTGCTCGAGCCTGTCTTCTGCCTTGGAGTTCATTCCCAAATCTAGAGTTTTCTGTATTGCTGCTTAGTCGCCTTTTGTGTCCCTTTTTAGTAAGGGATAAGTTTCCAGTTTGAGAACTGAGGCCATTACAACGTTCAACTCTGCAGCCTTTCTTGTTTAACACCCTCGAAGACTCAGAAGACTGCTCTCCACTTGATCTATGTAGTCTGTCTTCCTGTTCTGACTCACTGCTGATCACAGAAGATGTATCAGTCTCAAGAAAAGACTCTGGGTTCCACTGCACTCCCATCAGTGCCAAATCCTGCTGGAGAAGTCCCCTGGCCTCCTCCACAATGAGGGAACCTGCCTCTCTTTCAGTTAAACCTTTCATTCCAGCCATCCAGATGCTGCGCACAGTCCGACGCTCCTCTGCTGATTCTTCATCTTCATCCACAGCCCTACGAACACTATAGGAAAGGTAACAGAGAGATGTAAACATTTATGCATAAAATAACAACACAAGGAGATGGCACTATTCTCCCCAGTCCCCTTTCATTTAGTTTCACAGCTTCCTAGCTTCACAGCAGCACTATATCCAAAATATAGCACACTTAATAGGGAATAACCAGTTATTTCCCATTAACTGGTTCAGTTTTCTGTATGTGAATTGATGCTGATTAAAGATATTACTGCCTGTATACCCCAGAAGCATTCCCAGGTTTCCGTGCCCAAGTGTATACCCCAGTTGAGTCCCACCTTCCTCCTAGGGGAAGATTCAGGGTCTGAATCTATCCTGCTTCATGCACTGTTTTCCAAAGCAAGGAAACTTCAGAAGCATGAACCAGACAAGTGTCACAGCACAGTCCAACAAGTACTTGATCAAGGAAGCCTGCCATTGCACCAACATGAAAATCACAAGAGAATCTCAAATGATATACAGTAATAAATCATCAACTCCTTTGATCATATGGTGGAGCCGCCTTTTAGAGGCAGAAAAAAAGCCTTCAGAAAGCATTAACAATTCATCCAAGACTGAACAGTGCATTGAAAAGAGGAATAAGAAGAAAATTTAGGTCTCACAAACTTATGCTGCAAATAAAAGATGCTTCTATTAATTCCAAAATAATCATGGAATGACTGTAAGCAGGCAGAAAGACCTACAAGTTATTTCTAACTAACACTTGACACCAAGTACCAAAAGGTTGCCACATTATATTACAGGTTTCATCCTGTAATCCTTCACCTCATAAACTCCTTTACTTGACTTGTGGACTTTGTGATTCTCACCTTTTAAATGGTACTGAATTCTTCAGAGCAGTTGCCACCTCATCAGGGCTGGCTTTAGCAAGATCAGCCACTGTGACAAAGCCAGCGTTGTAAAGCATCCTCGCACGCTGTGCATTCAGCAGAGACACTCGTACCAGGTCACAAAGCTCCCTGTGAACCCCAAAAGTGAGGCGGCTCTGGAACTGAGAGAGCAACAGCTCCATGTTGTGCCAGCCCAGTCGATTACAGAAAACAGTCACCATTCCTGGAACACAGAATTACAGCAATGCCTTAACTCCAGCACCAGTTCTACCAAGCTGAATCCATTTTTCCCCCTCATCTGACCTGCATTCACTTTACATTTCTGACCTTCCCATCACTTACAGAAACTAATTCATGTTCATTGTACCTATGACTAGGAGCTGGTCTTGTAGATCTTAATATCATAGCAGCCTTCCAGTATCTGAAGGGGGGCTATAGGGATGCTGGGGATGGGCTATTCGTTAGGGACTGTAGTGATAGGACAAGGGGTAACGGGTTCAAACTTAAACAGGGGAAGATTAGATTGGATATAAGGAAGAAGTTCTTTACTGTTAGGGTGGTGAGGCACTGGAATGGGCTGCCCAGGGACATTGTGAATGCTCCATCCCTGGCAGTGTTCAAAGCCAGGTTGGACAGAGCCTTGGGTGGCATGGTTTAGAGGGAGGTGTCCCTGCCTATGGCAGGGGGTTGGAACTAGATGATCTTAAGGTCCTTTCCAACCCTAACTATTCTATGATTCTAATCTAGAATTACTAGTTTATCAGTGAGGCATAGATTCTGAATGACACTGCTTTTTCAAAGATGCTGATCTTGAAAGTGTGAAGCACATGCATATCCTGTAACAGGAGTCCGAGGAACCACATGTTGAAGAAGACAGAAAAAGCAGTGATGAGAGGCACTGAAAGCAGCCACAGATCTTTGAGGAAAGCCAGCACTGATGTCCATAAGAGCAGAACTTGGCCTGTAGATCTTGGCCTTCAGTTACTGAGAGCATCACAGGAGGTAGCAAAGTCTGTGATAAAGGTTATGACTGCAGTTCCCAGCAGATGGAAGGTGTTAAAGAGCAGAGCAAAGATAGTTTCTTGCTCACACATTGCATCTTCAGAATATGAAGATAACGGAAAGACACACATTTCTGACTGCTTTTACAGTGATTATAGAATGTAACTTTTATCATCTCTTAACTATATGCCATGTCAATAGTTCATTTTACTTCCAAAATTACTTTTGTGAAAATTATGAATACTGGGAATAGAGAATTATGAAACTGCTACAACAAAAAGTTATTTCTACTACCAGAATTAATTTGAATGACTCTGCATCACTTGGTGTGACCTTTTCATTTTGGGGCTTTGACTCATGCTCAACCCACATAGAAGGTTTTGCAAATCAAGCTAAAAACGTCTTAAAAATTGAAGACCCACTTACAGAGTAATAGAGGACTTAGGCATGTCTCATCCACATGGTGGGCTGTTACTTTTACTGCTACACAGCCCTCTTCAGGAAATGAAGCTCAAGGTGACAGCTATCTGTCTTCTTGTTATATGGTGATAAATGACCCAGAAACTACTCACACAGTTTTGAAAACTACAAACTTATACTTTCTGGCCAATTAACATTGCAAGTAGGAGAAAGCCATGTTAAGTCTTGGAGACTCCAAACTTTACCCATATTGAAAGGTACTCTTTCCTGATAGAGCAAAGCTTCAGGGTGGACTTGTACTTATTTCTGCACTTAGTATTGAACAAACCATATTCTTGCACAGCACACAGATGGCTTCCACAGACCTCAGCATGCTGCAGCACTGCTTGATTCCACTCAGCTGGCCCCCTTCCCACAGCACACTCTGTGGTTCCATCTCAAAGCAGGGGCAACCACAGATGAAGCTATCAAGCTGGAAGTGGTCTTACAAGACTGCTTGTTGTTAGTACCACACTGTGACAATCTTGTCTGGAAGGAAAGAAAACAGACTAGCCTACAACTTCTGGAGTATTTTGCCCTGACAACTCACCTGCATAGGTGGCAGCAGATTGCTGCAGGGATTGAAGCTGGCCACGACTGCAGCCATATTTCTTCGTCATATCCTTCAAAGGAACCTCACTGATTAAATCCAGAAGGGCAAGGCTGGTGAAAAACCTGCAGCAGTAGTACACACGGATATAAAATCATCGAAGGCATACTAGTGTACACGGCAAAATGTACCACAATAGCATAGGGCAGAACGGTACTAATAGCATAGCACACAAAAGAAACAAAGAAGGTAGCTTCCAAGAATGTCAGCACAAACATCTTATGCCAGCAGTGTTCCCAGTCCAGAGCAGACCAGATCCAGTCTCTCTGAGCTATCAGCTCACTCAGCAAGAGAGCCAGATCCTGGAAACAAAGCCTGTTCAGTCCACATGTTATAGCCTCTATTCTTCACACATTCACACCAATCTGTGGCTACCTTTTGTGGATGGCCATTTGTCTATGCTGTTTCTCTGTTCTAGCAATGATTTTGCCCTTTACAGAGCGAGCCAGAAAACCTTCTTCAATCCCCACCAGCTCAGCCACACGTTTCATTGAGGCAGGCAGCTTCTCCCATAAACAGAAAAACTGGTACCAATCAATTGCGGTCCACTCCTCATACAGTGGGGTGACCTAAAGAAAGGAAGACAATGCAAAAACCTATTTCAGAGAAACAAAGAGAACAGAGCTCTGGGTAAACAAAAATACAGCCTAGGGAATGTGGTTGGAGCATCCTACACACTACTCAGAGGCACTGAGTCATAACCATGTACCCTGAAGAACACAAAAGCTCTTCTAACCTAGTTTTTTTGTATTTGTACTGATGAGATCTGACTCATATGGGTACTCCAATGATCAAACAATCTGGAATCTTGGTCAGATTGCTCCCTACATCCAAGCCACTAGAAGATGTTTAAGTTCCATCTTTATTTTCCTTTAAAAGAACTAAGCTTTATGCTGTTTTTAAGAAAAGTGACAGCTAGGTATTAAACCCGGTAGCAACCACACTAACCACTGCCACAGCATCTGACAAAGCCGGAGGGATCATAGCCTTTCCCAGAACTTGATGAAGCTTTCATTTACCTGGAGTACAAGAAAACTCAGCTTTGATTAACACTAAGAAAAAAGCCACCCAGAGCATTCAAACACTTTTAGACAGAAAAGCAATTCTGTTACAGCTCAGTCAGCACAGAGTCAGTGTCAGTAAGAGGAGACAAAATGTCTTCATATCTGTATCGATATACTGCAAGATTAATGAGTTTGAAACAACTAATAGTTCTTGGGGAATATTTAGCATAACATAAAATACCAGATGTCTACATAGTTGTAAATCATCCATCCCCTTCACCTGCTGATAAGAACAAACGCTGTTAAGGTTGTGGATTGTCTTTTGTTGTTTTCTGCTCTTTTTTGTTGCAAGTTCTTCTTGACTAGCAAATACTTGCTTTAATCCACTTGCCTAAAATACAAGGTGCTGGAATTCAGTCTCCTATTTGTAACAAGTAGAAGATTCAAGCCTTAAAGAATTAAGAAACATTATAGCAGATGTCCCTTTAGCAGATGTCCCTTTAGCAGATGTTCCTTAAATTCCCTTTAGCCTATAAGGAACAATTCTTTAAAAACTAAAGAAGAGCCACAAAAACCAATCAAACCTTCACCCTTGGAAATGAACAGACTTGCAAGAAAGTGTTTCAGGCTAGCTAATGGAAGAGAATCTCAAGAACATTCTGTTCAACTGTATTTGACTAAAAATAACGTTAGACATGCTGCATTAGACATGTAATGAAAAAATACAAGGTAAAAAACTATTGCCATCACTGTCTTTGATTTATCAGCCTGATAAAGAGAATTCACTTTACACTTAAGGAAGTTAAAGACAACTATCAAGTTTCGGATGATGACTGTATGATGGACCTCTGGCAGCCATGAATACTAAGATGTTCACTGAAACTCCATCTTGTTTCTTCAGTAATCTTCACAGGTTCATGACTTCCTCTCCAAAGGTCTTAAGCAGCTTTTCTTAGTTTAAGTATTTGTGCACATGGCCAACTCTGGGACACATTCCCCTCAAAAGATTTATCATGCTTCTTTCTTTAGCCTTGGAAGCATCGCCAGGGAAGTAAACTAAATCAGGGATGAATTTCACTGCTACTGAACTGAAGAAAGGCCCACCCATAGGAAGACAGCAGTGTAGTTCTCTGAGCCTTTTTTGTAGGCAAAATAGATGATAGAATCCCAAAGGTTTTCTGAACCTCCAGAAGTAATCTGGGATGCAGCCTGCTGATCCCAAACACGCAACAAACCGATTCTGACTATCAGAAAAATTACCATTATTCTACAGACCCAAAATGTACAATGTTCCAAAATCTTTCAAAGTCAGGAGTGGCCACAATGGGCTTAGATGGGTATAGAGCACCTGCTTCCACAACACAAACTAGGGGAGCAGACTACTCCTGAAGGACATTCAATTTAGAAACTTTTCCTCATGAAGGATGAGCGAAGCAGAGCACAAAACACCTCCCTTCATTCATGGAGCCCTTGAGTTTTGGCAGGACAAAATACAAAACACAGAAGGGGGAACCTACCAGGTAGACAATATGTAGATCATTCTCCAGAACAAAGCTTTTCATAGCTCGCTGTAGGTCAGCAAAGATTTCCATGGCTTCAGTTGGTGAAAGAGAAGAGGAAAGAGTAGCTGAGCCGAGATGTGTTGGATGATAAACCTTCGCTGTATTAAAAAGAAAACAAAACCACAGGAGAACATTGAAGTGCAAGTTTCTGTCTCACTTTCAGGCTGCAAAGTATTTTATAGATATCAATTCTACTCACTTTTCCCAACTGCTTTCTCAAGAGAAATAGCATATTTTTCCATTCTGAAGGAAAATGGAAACAATTAAAGGGTTAGACTTGCCTAAGTCTATCCCAGCCTTTTTCAGAGGCCTGATCACAAGCTTCTATCCCTCTAACTAGTCAGACTAACAGCTGTAACAGCTCTCTGAACTAAAACACTGGAATCCCATCTGCCATCCTGCCTAGGAGGTATCATTTTTGAGTATTTCTTTCTTAGGAACACAAAATATCTCCTATCATCTTGTCTTAAAAAAGAGATACAAACTACTTGCAATGGGGATTTTCATGGGGATTACCTGACATTACTGTAAAAGTCTCATCCTTAGCCATTTTAAGAAAATCAGGAAAAAGTGCAACCATGTATACCAAGCAGCAGCTCTAGAAGAGACTTGTGTTCTCTTAGAATGTACTGGTTCTTCTTGAGAAAGACAAAAATCACAGTCTACAGATAATGTGCAGAAATCCTGCAGTAAACGTATGCCTTGATTAAGGATATTTTGGGCATTTGTTGACTAGGATGCATCAGTCCCAGGGGTAATAGGCAGAGAGGCCTTCCAAGAACATGCACATGCAGAAACTGTTAAAGCAGGTATAAAGACATCCTTCAGAAAGCTAAAAACTTGAAACACATGAGAACACCAACATTACCTTCCACATCATCGCCAGAGTCCAGAACCTGAATGAATTCATTTTCTAGCAACCAAGCCACGCAAGCCTCAATAGGTCCAGTCTGCACTTTGTCTTGTGCTTTCTCATTTTCCCCCTTGCCTTCTTTCAAGCTGGATGCAAGAAGAGTGCAAGAAGCGTAGGTCTTCACATCATCTGGAGTGTTGGCCACTCCCCCCACTATGATCTGTTGAAGACAACTACTTGTTCACATTGACAGAGAAGCACTAGGATGCATCATAGATCAGAGAATCAAAGACATTGATCCATCAGATACCCAAGTTTTAAAGAACCAGTATGAGAGGGGAACATGAGGCAAAGCAAGTGCCAACCTTTAAGCAAGGTTTTATTTTCTTTAGAAGTTAAAACATCTTAGGTAGAAGTAAAAGGACTAAGCTATGGGAAAGAATCAATTATAAAATCTTATTTTGATAGCAGACATACATGTAGTAACAATTTAGATTTGAGACTAGCCCTTGCCAACAGTGTGAAATCCTTTTAAAAGGACAAACTGCAATCTTCTGAAGCCATAAAGCAAAGCAGGAAGGAGGAGTTCTGAGGCTCCTCAGCATACTGAAGTTGGCTCTTAATAAATGTGAGTGCTATACCCCACTATCGTTGCCCTGATTGAAAGTGATTTTTTTTCCCCTGGATTTTGTTATCTTTTTGGTTCATAACTGTTTTTCCTTTCCAAGTCATTGCCACATGTGTATCTTCCTTGAGACGGCAAGGTGTTTTAATAAGAACTTTCTTTCATGGTTTCAATGGATTTGTTTCATGTCATAAATCAACGCTACCAAAAAGGAACCCGCATCTTTTAGATGGCTCTTAGGTAGAAAAAATAGATATTCCATCATTCTGCTCAAAATTCAAAATCTATGCAATCACAACCAAGTTGTAAGTGCCACAGCAGCTTTCACAAGGCAGTAGAAGTAGTACAGCAAATGAGCTGTATTTAAAGAGCCTAAGCTCAGTTCAAGACCAAAAGCAACTCTGGAAAGGGAGATAAGCTCACATATGTGGAAAAAAAGATCCTTCTGGCCCTTTTTACTCCTGTAGGAACTCTACAGAGGAGAGCAGGCTAGAGGGAGCAGATCAGGTACCACACCTGCTTGTTCACCAAAAATCTACTTACAAAACTTCAATCATTTCTGTGCAAAAGAGGTAGATAAGTGGAGGAAGGAAATAAGGAACCTTCCAAGGTTCTACAAATATCATAATGGCCCAATTCAGTCTACAAAGTCTCTGGGATCTGTAGCTTACAAGCATCTCTCAGTTAACACTGTCAGGTCACATCTACAGAGTGATGCTTCATCCACTGTGTGCAGTTTACATGCAGACAAAAGCAACTTCCACCATCAGGATTCATAAAACTCACAATATGTGTGGAAGAGGGTGAACAGAAAAACTGGGGCTGCCCCATTCCTGGCAGTGTTCAAGGCTGGGTTGGATAGGGCTTGGAGCAACCTGCTCTAGTGGAAGGTGTCCCTGCCCATGGCAGGGGGTTGAACTGGACGAGCCTTAAGGTCCCTTCCAGGTCAAACCATTCCATGACTGTGTGATTATTTCTGCCTGAAGTCTGAGCATATCTAAATGCAATAGCAAAGCTTAGTAACCCTTGTTTGACTGTGCTCAAGTCCTAATACACAGCAAGCAGAGACTGAATCATACCAAACAAAATGCTGAATATTGAAGCAAGCTGGGCAGACCCAAGTAATTTTCTTCTGAAGCTGCTTCGGTTGACAAGGGAGGAAACAGAAGAAAAAGAAAGTGCACAGAAAACATTTCATGGTCTCACAAAAAAAGACCACCCAGTTCTAACCCCTCTCTGCATGTCCTATACCTCAAGTATTGCTCTTTTCATGCTAGAAGCAACACCGTCCCCTTCTCTTCTAAACAAACAACTGCGAACAGGCTTGAGAGATCCCTGAAGTAGGGCAGTTCCTTTTGATCTTTCTGAGGGCTTGCAAACTAAAATGCTCTCACCTACAGGGAAAAAAAACACAAAAACAAGCACACAGTGACCTTTGTATCACATATTAGCAGTGTAATAGCTTTTCATCACAGACATATTAAGGGAAAGGAAAACCATAGATATTACTTAAGAAGCTGAACACCACAAAAGAGAAACACCTTTGCAACTTTGAACAGTGTATATCCCTTGCTATGCCAGAACTCCACAGAAGCATAATACTTTCAGAACTAAAAGCAGAGCAAACTTAAAGTTACATTATGCTGGTCAGGGTCTTGCCAAATCATCTAAGGAGATTCCATAGCCTCTCTGCTCATCTGTTTTGCTGCTGAATTATTCTGTGATTCCATGAACAACTCTCACTTCTTCTTCTGGAATGGACTGGAACTGTAATATCCAGTGGCATCAATTTTTCTTCTATGCTACATTATTAAACTGTAAAGATTCTCAAAAGCAAGAAGAAAACATAAAAGCTGAACAGCACTTTAACAGCTTGGCTAAGTCAACCAGCTTCTGCTCCTGAGATGAAATAACACAGACACCAAAGTAATTCAGAAATCCAAAGTTACTAATCTAAGTAACTATGCATCCTCTAAACTTCCATGTAGGCACATACACCTACACACACATACCTTAAGTATCCTAAAGAGATACTTAGGATCTTAAGTATCTTAAGTATCCTAAATAGTTTCCACTGAAAATACCTCCAAACATAATTTACCTTAAAATTCTCTCAGACACCGCTAAGTGAATCTCTTAACTACCCATGGAAAATGCAGTGCCACATAAAGGAAATCTTTTCAATGAAGCCATTACAGAGGGTTTAGTGTGTGGTGTCTGCCCATGGCAGGGGCTTGGAACTGGATAATCTTAAGGTTCTTTCCAACCTAAACCATTCTATGATGCTTTGAAACTAGGTCCCTGGGAGATCCAGCCTAGTAAGATGCTTTGCCAGCTGGCAAAAGGATAAATGACTTATGGGTAGGACAAGCTTGCCTCTGACAAAGAAGAGAGCATTAGATATGATTAGCTGTACAGTAAATACCACGATAGGTTTCTGACAACTGCTTGAGATTTAAATGCACACTGTCTGAACACCAAGGTACTTTTGGTAGTGGGTATCTCAGTAAGATCCTAGGAACGTTAAGTTATGATAAAACCATAGCTGTGGTAATGCTACCATAATTAGCAAATCCAGATGTAATGAAAACACAACTGCACTTTAATGAACAGAATAAATAGCACAAATGCAGTGTAGGTGAGTAACAATAGAGCTTAAACATTATTACATGAATGAATTACAGAATGAAAGGCATGCTCAGAGCATGTGTCTCTGTGATCTTTTTTACCCTGCCAGGTGAAGCTTTGAACATCTATTGACCAGGTACTTTTGCCAGAGCTGACAGTACAGAAGACAAGCTGCCTGTAAGCACTGTCCTGTGAAAGTAAAGCTTGTTTTGATTGCAGCAATAAAGAACATTCCCTTGTTTCATAGTTGGGTTCTGGTATGACGTCCAATTCTCTCTGACAACACTGACTCTTCAGTGTGATAAATGTAACAGAAGATGGGTATCCACTTGACTCTACTTTATCTGACTGTCATTCAAGACTTGGAGGAAACTCTTTCCCAAGATGCAGCTAAGAACTTAAAGCCAGTAACTGCAACCTAATGAACAGTGTGTGTGTGTGTGTGTGTGTGTGTGTTTGGGGTGGAGGGAAGGGAAGGAACTGAGATATTTGAAGAACCCTTATTGAACATTTCAGATGAGACAGGAAGTCTAGGTTAGCATTAGATGAGACTAGCAGCAGAAAACTTTGGCTATCTACTCACAGAACTCCATTAAAAGCAAAAAAAGGCCCTATTATATTTCTAAGCTGTGTTCAGTGATTGTGAACAGCTTTACTTATTTCACCTTAGGAACGCAACAGTTTTGGTGAATGCAAAAATAACCCAATTTCATTCTCTAGAATGATGGGTTTAAACATCCATCAAATTAGAAAAAGCAAAAAAAAAATAATCAAAACCTGAGACAATCCAACACTATGATGTTGGGAGGAGAGGGGAAAATCAACCCAACAGCATTTCTCTGCTGTCTGTCAGCTGAATTTCATATCCACATAAGGCATTTTTTCCAGCTGAAGCTGCTATCCTCCAGCGTCCCTACTCTGTGAAAGAGCAGCAGCTGGTAATGTAACTTTGTGTTCACTCCAAAAGACTCTGCAGACTGGGAAAAAAATGGTGCATTTACGAAGCTCATCAGCATAAACTCAAGTGATTACAGTGCAAAACACAGACACATCACAACTGTCAAAAATGGGCTCTAATTATTGTATCTTGAAAGGGGGGGAGAAACTTCAAGAAATAATGTAACTTTACACCTGCCAACTACACTCAAATGACAAAACCCGTACAATTTCAGAATACAGCACGCAGCTGCCTTTTGCTTTAACACACGGGGATAGCTCCCAAAGATATAGGTCGCAAAATGCTCTGTTGCTACGCTACTCCAGCAAAAATAGAAAGTGAAATGTAAGAACAGCCTGCTTACACAGGGTTCCAGCAAGCACCAATCACACCATCAGTAGGGCAAATCCCACTTCCCGCTTCTGTTAAGCTTCTGATTCCCTGCTTATACTTGTATAATTGATTTTTCTCCAAATATCATCCATGAAGACAAATTTCCATTGCAAATTAAAATAGCAGACAGGATTATTTTGTTGAACATCAACCAGTGCTGCTGTATGCAAGAATACCCCATGTTATCCATGAACCACTGCTCTTCTTTCCCTGCTTCACTCTTGCATTGCTACTTTCAAGATCCATAAAGGTTATGGTTTAGTGGAAGTTTAAGAACCCCAAATAAGAACTTCAGACAACAAAGGAAGTTTTCAGATTCTAGTCGTAGACTTTAAGTGCGTTTCTTACATTTTAGGCCTGTGCAATAAGAGTTCACCATGAATATTTTCACTGAAACCGTAAAGGCTTTAGTAAACTGACCATGGATCATGGATCCCAGACCATGGTTTCCAGAGCTAAGGCAAATGAACAACACAGTCTTAGAAGCTAACAAGTATTCAAATCAGAAAATAGCCCATTCCTGAAGTAACTGACGTGTAAATACCAAAGTCTCATGCAGTCAAAAGAATCCCCTGGGTATTACATTTTTTACTCCATTAATACCAAACAAATTCATCTTGATTAACTTAATCACACTGAATACCAAAGGAATTCATCATGATCAGCAACTAATTGCAAAGCACTGCACTGGATTTAATCAGGTTAACATTGTTCTTAGAGAACGTTAATAAAGCCTCTGCTTACCCTCTGTGTCTACTCCTTTCCTGCCAGCCCTTCCAGCCATCTGCTTGTAAGTGAGAATGTCCAGCAGTTTGCCACCAAACATGGGAGTTCGGATAATGACTCGGCGCGCTGGCAAATTCACTCCAGATGAGAGTGTGGAGGTTGCTGCTAGGACTCTGATCAAGCCCTGGCGAAAGGCTCCTTCAATGATGTCCCGTTCATCAAAAGTAAGACCTGAGGAGAGATGAATTGTGGTGAATCTAGAAAAGGTGAGACTGCATTTAAGAGCTTATAATATTACTGACCATCAAGGGGAAGAACAAAAGGTTGGGGAACGACCTGTTAGAGAGCAGTGTAGGGGAGAGGGACCTGGGGGTCCTGGTGGACGACAGGGTGACCAAGAGCCGACACTGTGCCCTTGTGGCCAAGAAGGCCAATGGCATCCTGGGGTGTATTAGAAGGGGGGTGGTTAGTAGGTCGAGAGAGGTCCTCCTTCCCCTCTACTCTGCCCTGGTGAGACCCATCTGGAATATTGTGTCCAGTTCTGGGCCCCTCAGTTTAAGGACAGGGACCTGCTGGAGAGAGTCCAGGCAGGGCAACTAAGATGATTAAGGGAGTGGAGCATCTCCCTTATGAGGAAAGACTGAGGGAGCTGGGTCTCTATAGTTTGGAGAAGAGGAGATGAGGGGTGACCTTATTAGTGTATATAAATATATAAAGGGGGAGTGTCACGAGGATGGAGCCAGGCTCTTCTCAGTGGCAAACAATGATAGGACAAGGGGCAATGGGTACAAACTGGAACACAAGAGGTTCCACTTAAACTTAAGAAGAAACTTCTTCTCAGTGAGGGTGACAGAACACCGGAACAGGCTGCCCAGGGAGGTTGTGGAGTCTCCTTCTCTGGAGACATTCAAAACCCGCCTGGACACGTTCCTGTGTAACCTTATCTAGGTGTTCCTGCTGGGGGATTGGACTAGATGATCTTTTGAGGTCCCTTCCAATCTCTAACATACTGTGTGATACTGTGATATTTGCCTTTCAGTGTTAGGAACAGGACTTACAACCTCAGTTAACTTCTTTCAAACTGTATGTGAAGCAAAACTTCACCATTACGTTTTTATTATTAAACTGAGAGCAACAGCTATAAACTGGATTTTCTAAGGTTCTTGTACACATCGTAACAAGATGAGCTGCTATCTACTCCATATCTACAAGCAGTGCAAGTGAGAGAAAGAAAACAAAAAGCAAACTGGATGTAACAAACAGTAGGAAATTAGGAGTTAGTCATTTGCCATCCTAACCCTGGAATCCTCCTTCATTATTTCCATTCTAGGTTAGAGGTCTAATAGGTATCTTACTACATTTCCTTGAGGGCTTCAGGCCTATTTTATTCTTGAGAAAGAAATCCACACTCAAGCATTTGGAATGACTTACACTACATATTCAATGCCATAGACAGTGTTCTCTCTTCCAGAGTCAGTCTCTCGGTGGATCAACAGGTCACATACACTAGTGCCAACTTAAGTAAGAAATAAAAGACCTAGCCAGAAGCGTTTGCAGCACATGCTCTTTTTATTTATGCTTTCATTGTTACACTTCTTCTATTTACTCATCTATTTCAAGTATGAAGTGGAGGAAAACTGCTCTGAAATATTCCAGCAGCTTTAGGGACAAGTTGAAAATGCCTGGGCTGCAAATCAGCTGATTTTTCACCAGAAAAGAAAAAATTAAGTTGTGTTTAAAAAGTTGCAGTTACTCAACACAATCATAGCAACGAGTGAATTCAAGTCTTAGGCCACAATAAAATAATTTCAAACTTATTGCCAACTGTGAAGTTCTTGAAGCATTTTAATTCACTCAAAAGCTACAGAAGGTTTCAAAAAGCAACTGGTAAATTACTGATAACTACAGCAAAAAGAACCCATAATACTTGACCATCAAGACCAAGGGAATGAGGAATACCTGCATGATGAAATGCCACGCCCCATGGCAAAGTACATTGGAGCACAGAGTCCAGGCCTGAGACAGAACGCTTTAGCTGATCCAGAACCTCATCGATCCCTTCTCTGTCCACAACCACTGGGGCCAGGGTTGAGTTTTTTCCAGAACCTTGAGATAGAAAATACTTTTATAGTTTCTATTAAAATTAATTTTAATTCAAGGCACTGCGCATTACGCTTCAATCTTCTATTAACTACATTTCTCT
Organism: Neopsephotus bourkii; assembly: GCF_033783945.1. NCBI lineage: Eukaryota > Metazoa > Chordata > Aves > Psittaciformes > Psittacidae > Neopsephotus > Neopsephotus bourkii. The sequence goes on along the minus strand of NW_026901771.1, from coordinate 2,276,551 downwards.
TACTCTCAGCCTGTTGCAAACTGTAGAACTCCCTGGCAATGATGTCTGCCAGCTTCTCGCACCAGTTCTTGGATGGACAGAAAAGCAGGACTGAATGGCCACCACAAACAGTCTCATAACACAGGCTCACGACATGATCTTCATCTCCCTAAATCGAGACAAAATATTGTCAATGCACTCGCACACTGAATTGAGCTTTCAAATGCTGTCATTCTTCTGTGTCACAGTATGAATCTTCTACTTCAAATCATAAAGGGGAGCAAACAAAGAAGATGGAGCACTGTTATCTTAGTCACTCTCTTGCTTTTGGAAGTCCAAGCACCAGTATGACCACCTTGTTAAGGACAGCCATAGATCTACCTATGAATAAATATAAGGTTTTAGCTCTTGCTTTCATAGCTCTGTTTCTGAATGATGGCTGCACTGCACACAAAAAAATCACTGCAACCTCTGTATCATGGCTAACAGCAGTGATGAAGAACTAGGAAGAGGCCCAAGGGAAAACATTTCTCTGCAATAACTAAGAAAGACTTATCCACTAGGATGTCTGAACTAAAAGCATGAGATTTAGGCGTTTAAGCATACCCAATAAGGTGCATGCAGCAAACACTGCTGACCAAAGAGTGCAAGTGGAAAGCTTTTATTGATACTTACATAGATGTGCATGCAAACCCCTACTGTTCTCATCTTGCCTTTTAGGTTTTAAGATCCTAACAGTGTGCCTGCAACTGATCTGTTTTGCTTGGCTAAGCCAGATTCTCTTCCAGCAAGCAAAGGAGGAAGAGAAAAATGTAGGTGTACAGTAAGAAATAAAAAGCACTAAAATGCAAACAAAAACAGGGGAGCAACGGCAGGAACTGCATATACATAGCAAAAGATTGGTAAGGATTCAGCCAAATTCAGCAGAAATGGTGAGGTCAAGTTCCCTCTCCTGGTTAAGTCTGAGGCACAGAAATCTGAAGGTCCAGTGACAGATTTCAAGCCCAAGAGGATCATCTGGTCTTATAAAATAAGCTGGCTCCCTTAAACTACTGAGTCATGAGCCTAGTTTACTTCTTCCTCTCACTTAATTTAGTACCTACCCAAAGCAACTACTTCAAAAAATAGCCAGAAAAGGAGATGCAACACTACCTTCTCAATATGACCTCAAAAGAAAGATTCCTTCCAGATATTCTTGTCACAAACATTACCTTTTGCTTCTAGGTTATTTTTTCTTTGCTGTACCACCCTGCTACTGGCAACAGAATGATGGTGCACCATGAAATTGTGTGCCAAATATTCCAAAGTATTGCTGATTCAGCCCGTATCATCCAATTACTACACTAGTATTACACAAAGCAGTTGGAAGGACTGAGGAGAGAACTCACCCTTCAGGACTCCACAGAAAAGGAGCCTACAATTAGGAAGTGCAAATTTCCCATTTCTACCCATTTGGTTCTTCCAAATCATTGCAGTAAATTACCCATAACTTACTATATCTTTTTTAAGTGCACAAAAGGGCTAACTACTGAAAGCAGATTCAGAAGAATCAGGATGGACATCTGCCTTAACGACAAAATTAGATCAGTTAGGAGTTTAACATAAGCGGGTTCAATACCAGATTTTAATGCAAATATATTTTCCCAATGATTAATGCAAATTCCTTGGCCTAACCAAGACATACTTTCAGTTATACAGGACACAAGACAGGGTGGTAAGGGAAGAACCAAACTCCTTCTACCTGTCAAGTGCTCAGAAACAAGGTAACTGCAGTCAACTTTGTCTTCAAGTCAGAGTCAAGAAACTTCATGCATGTGAGTGTGTTTTGGTTTGGTTTTTGTTTAAATCAGGAAAGGACAAAAACCACAATTTTGTTCTCAGTTTAAGCATACAATCTGTGAAGTAAACAATGAAGTTGGGAATGTCATGTGTTACCAAAAGAAACCGATTAAAACCGTACCAGTATCTGTCTGTTTAACATCAGCCATATAAAAGTTGTTATTCCAAAGCCACGGCTCAGTTTTGTTACCTTCAGTGGAAGCTTGGGCTGGAATTCTCGCACTAAATTCATGGAGGAGTCATAAATGTTGCTGCCAATTTTCACCCACTCTTTGAGGGGCACTGGCCGAAAATCTGTACAGTATAGCTCTGCATCTAGCCATGAGGCTAAGAGTCCCAAGTTAGGGAGGGTAGCACTCATGCCTATGATCTGTATCCCGCCAGAATCTGGACTGGTCATCTTCACCTGTCTGGAAGTGGTTAAAAGAACATGCAAGTTAGTGACAACACAGGCTCCTGACTTGGAAAACAGGATTCAGAAAAGCTAACTGAATCTACTTCCTTCCAGTGGCTAAAGTGCAAAGCCGTTTCATTCAACATCTTGACAAAGAAACAAGACATACTCTATTCTTAGCAAACAGATGTCAGGTTATGCATTGGTAACAAAATAATACAACTTTTTATCATTTTGAACCTAAACTTGAAGCTTCTTCAGGTAACAACAGCCATAAACTGACTACATATTTGGAGAAACTGGAAACAAACAGATAAACCAACTATTTCCTTGCCATTCACAAAAACATGGAAAAAAGGAATCATAGAATCACAGAATAGTTAGGGTTGGAAAGGACCTTAAGATCTTCTAGTTCCAGCCCCCCTGCCATCAGCAGGGACACTTCACACTAAACCATGTCACCCAAGGCTCTGTCCAACCTGGCCTTGAGCACCAAATGCCTTAATTAAGCTTAAATGCCTTAATTAAAACACTTCCATTTGTTTCAATTTCAGGACAAATAATACTCAACTAAGGTCTTCCTGGAGCTGGGAACCAAAGCCCTTAGTTCAGCAAAGAAGCAAGCAGCTTCAGTTCTCAAAGTGCTGAACAGCAGCTTCCACTAAAGGCAGTGAGAAGTAATGGACTCTTAACAGATCTGAAAACACAAACCCTTAATTTAGATGCCCAGATCTATATTTCAATTCAGGCTTTTACATCCACACAATAGGAGGGGTTTATGCTCCCAAGCCTACATTTGAAAACTCCTCATTTGTATTGCACTGAGCCACAAATTGAGACTTTAAAAAATGAAAGTCTGACAAATCACTGTGAGCTCAGAAATAACTTGAACCTTCCTTAGAGGATCCAGGTAATCTTGGCAAAGATAAAGGAAAAAAGACTACTCAGAAGCTAGAATAGATGAGACAGAAAAAACGAGGATGCGGAGAGGTAGACTATGATCCAAGCTCTTAAAGCATTTGCTAGGATAGCTCTGCCATTTAGGTTGAAGATTTCAGCCCCTACAGCTCCGCAACACGCTCTTTGACTGGAAGTAGAAATATCTGCTGCAGAATTCTGGCTGGCTCTGCAGAAGCCTCATGGAGAAGCAAAGCACCCACAATGGCAATGGCCATCAGAGGATATTCTCTTGGTGAGAAGGCACAGCCTTATACTTCAGTGGGATGTCCAGCTAACCACTTAAAAAGCTCTTAAAGGCACTGGTCACTCTGATAATCAGTCAGGCTGAACAGTGTTTAAAGAATCTGGATAAAGGAAAAAAAAGCAGCACAGACTTGGGAGGACATCTGAGATAAAATGTGGTCTCCAACTCCAAGAGTCTCAAGTGGATTCCAAAACAAAACTAGCAGCCACCTCCTTTGTGTCTGTAAGTGGTACAGGGAACCAGTGTCAAAAAACTGGCAAAATCTGGCTTTTAGTGCTAAGGAAACAGTTGATTTTGACTTTCTCTCAGCACCACCAACAAAGGTTAAGAAGCTTGATGCACCATCTCCTCTATGTGCCTTTGTCAGTGGTTGAGCACTATGGAGCCACTGGGCAATTTGGTGCTGGGAATCTAGATTCTGGATTCTTAAAAGCCTCTAAAGCTCTTCTGAAACACCACATCTGTTCCCCAGTGTCCAGTCAGCTGTGCTAAACGCAAGAAACCATGAAACCACTACAACAACACATGATACTAAAAATCATCCTGAGCAGTGCTACCTAAGCAGACTACTGGCACATCCTCTCAAGTCTTCTGATCAGTTCACCATTGACAAGTTAACAGCATGCTCACTCTTCCACAGTACCTGACCACTTCAGCAGTATAAATACCCCATTCCATGAAACACTAAAAGATGAAGCAGAGCAAGTCCGCTGGCAAAAACATTAAAAGAATCCAGGCTTGGGGGGTTTGTTTTACATAAGTAGGCTAAAAAAAGTAAATGAAAGCTTCAGCCTTATTTCTTTTCCTGAGAGAATGAATCCCATGGCAGCACACAAATTGAAAACCATGAGGACAAGAGGTTTTGACTACAATGGCAGGCCCCTGAGAGGTGGTAGGATGAGACTCTAACAACCAAAACAGGTCACCACTCTCAGAAAACCTGGAGCTAACCCAAATTTCCTGTCACCCATAGAACAGAATATTTAGAACCACCCATAATTTAGCATTAAGAGACAAACATCTTGGTGTACCCACCGTTTTGCAACCTTCTCTGTAACATATCTGACTTTGGTCAGGAGGAGTTCCAGCAGATATCCTCGATGAGAGTCTCCCAGCATATGCAGCTCATCCACAACCACCACTCCTGATAAAGAGAAGCACTCAGGTTATACTTGACAAACTAAGAACAACTAAGAACAGATAGCCTCTTTCCTTTGAGGTTCCACATGACGAACTGAAATTTATATCCACAAATGCAGCTGTGCTTACTAAGACCACTTCCTTCTGTCACTGATTCTTCTGAGAGGGGCAAATCATGACCAATGTCATGGCATTTCCCCCCCCCAACACTCTTACACACACAACCAGCTCTTACAAAAATAAACACGAACAGATTGAGGTATTAGTCTGGCCCCCATGCAAAACAGTCCTGCAGCCTCTATACTGGAACCTCTTTGCAAGAAAACCCCCCCAGGCTTCAGAGTATCTAGAAAGGAGCCCAGAAGAGCTAGTCAAAAGCTTTGTTGACATCACTGCCTTAGTAAAAACATCACTCCTTACTAATGCAGTAACAGCAGATAAAACCCCCTAGAGCACACGTAATTAGACTGGCATATCCTGCTTCCTATTTTACCTTTTTTCACTAACCAAACCTGAATGAGCTCTACTATTTAACTTTGCCTTTCTATTGTTTTGTTGTCATCCTGTCTCCTGCAAATTCCTTTTTAATCTATTAGCCACCTCCATCGAATGTGTGAGAAATGCAGAGCTATTGAAAAGAATAATGTCTAAAAAGCTTTCTGACTGTCAGGAGCTGAAGACAGCAGAGCAGACTAGGATCTTCCCTGAGGAGAAAGCGTAAAGCCACTACAGCTCAGCTGCATCCTGCACACATCCCAACTAGCAGCAGCATGTACCCTTTCTGGCCAGCCGACAGGGTCACAGGGTCATGGAAGAGGCTGAATAAGGGTTCAACAAAAGAAAGCAGGGCATAGAAGACACCAGACTTCATTAGTTCTGCTGCTGAGGAGTTTTTTTCCCTCTTTGGTGCAGCTATGTAATATCTTTCCAGTACAGCTAAAATAGCAGGAGCTTAAGGGCAAATGTGACCTTTTATTATCTGCTTCAATGCTTTTTTTCCTGCTCACTTTTTTTTCTCTCCTTCCTACATATGTTCCTTCCCTCTCCGTCTGTTTTCTCCCCCCTTCTCTTCCAAAGCACTTAAGTTAGAAAAGAGTGCTGCAATGCTTCATCAGCCTCTTGTACAAACTCCCACCCATCCAGCTCCTCTGTCTTCCTGTACTTCCTCTGTTCTGTGCTCACTTGTAAAAAATGGTAATTTGTTGGTCACCAAATACGTATTTATCCAGATACCAGAAAAAGCCTCTTCCTGCTTCCCCATACAACAGTCATCTGAATGCTCCCAGCAGCTGAGACAGGACAGCATAATCAGGTATCTACGAAAGTGGAATGCATGCAGGTTACCTTCCCAGGCTTTGTGCCAAGCAGCACATCTTGCTTCCTGAAACGAAGCACAGAACACTAGTGGTACCTACAGGCCAAAGCAGAGGGAATACTTTGGCTACTTGTTGTGTACCTTCTGCTGCTACACAGCTGGAAAACATATTCAAGCCCACACTAAACCTGTGTGCTGTATTGCCCTGACAGCCTGCAAGCTGGTGAGACCTGCATGGCACAGATGCACAGTGTTCTCCTCTGGTTAAGCTGTGCTCAGAGCACACCCGCTGGGATAACACAGCAGCAGCCATCAGGCAACCAGTGTTTTCCACAAAGTGGATCCTCATCTGGAAATGGAATTGCAGCCAAGGAGGACTTCAGGTCCCAGCATGCAATGGCATCTTCTACTCAGCAGCAAGTTCAGAATTGAATTACACTGTGTTGCTACTGAGAATGAGGCCTCAGGCTCCTGTTTCTGTCTGCAAATAGGTCTCTAGAAGACTGCTGAAAAGCACCCACAAAAAAGTACCCAAGAGCTATCCCACATGTTTACTGTAGCATAACTAGGCTCCTTCAGGTGCACATCCTGATTAAAACAAAAAAGTTCTGAATAGCAGGCAGGGAGGATGCAATTATTTCCTTTTTTTAATATAATTAAAACAGTATTTTTTTAATTTTAAGTTTAAATTAAGAAGAGAAACAAATTAAGCATCACGACAGCACATCACAAACCCATTCCCTGCTGACACACTGAGAGGGCAGCAGATTCTTCTCTAACCACTTTCCTAAAGATTTCTTTAGCATCAGTGTCAAGAGGCTGAACAAGAAGGGGAACAGCATCTTTTGTATACCAGGACGTTCAAACCTGACACACGTTCTATTATAGTTAGCCACACAAAATTGCTTTTAACTGCTTCACACAGCAAAGAGAGCTCTGCCAGGCACGGGATTTGAGTTTCTCTCGATGATGCCCATGGCAGGGGGGTTGGAACTTGATGATCTTAAGGTCCTTTCCAACCCTAACTATTCTATGATTTCCAAAGGCAACGTGAGCTATCAGCACGGGGTTGATATCAACAAAAGGAACAGCTCAAGCTTGAGATGGAATCCAGCCAGAACTGCAGTCATCTCCCAGTAACTCATCTCAAAAGATAAAACACTCTCGTTATGAACTGGTCTAAATTTAGACTTAATTAGAAGACAAGGTACAATCTTGCAGTTTCAGACATGCTGCCTTGCTTTAGGTGACAGTTAAGCTGGCATTTTACGTTCATGCCTGTATTTTGCAGCTTTTAGGAAAACTTATCTCCAAATATAACCTCATCCTTAAGGGGAGAATTTGACAAATTTTAAACCTCAAATTTAATGTAAAAATTCATTTCAAATAAGGACAGAAAGAAAAGGAACTCACAATATTTTTATCCTTCTTTCCGTTATACAGTTATATTAGAACACAAGAGAAATGAGGGGTTGTAACAGAGGTGTATCGGTGTTGAGGACACATATTCATACATATCTTGTAATCACTTTGTTGGTTATACTGATATGACTCTTCTCTGATATATTCATCTTGGAGAGCACAACAAAATGGAGAGATGGAATGAAGGTACCAACCAAAGAAATTTGGCTTATCTCTAGCTTCTGAAAGACGTTATCATTAAATAATACATTTTAGTATACTGAGCATGCTTCCAAGCCAACATAAATATGAACATCACGACCCCACTCTCTGCCTTCTGCTGGCAGTACAGCTTGTACAGTGTGGTGACCTAGGATCAAACTAACCTTATTCAAAACAAGACTAAAAACCCCTAAATTGAGTAGTCGTATATTGACATAACTAACTGCACGATCACGTTCTCTTGCAAGGGAAGGGATGAAGATATACATTCAAGAATCAGGCTGGACTGCAGGAGCCTTAATTTGAATGAGCTTAAAATGCTGCACAACCATGATCACCCACTCATCTTTCAGCCCACTGGCAGTCTAAAGCATTCATGGTGATTCAGCCCCTATAGATGCAGGTGTGAATGAGTTATCTCATGATTGTGCACTCTGAAAAGAACTGCAAGGCTTTATTTCCCTTAATTCTCTCTTGTATTTAATAAACTCTTCTGGCATATAATGCTGTGGAATACTGTGACACCAGATGCCTGTGAACAGCAGTTTTGTCAGTGGAGGTCTCAGAGCACTTTGACACTCATCAAGTTTTCCAATTTTTATAGTTTTAAAATAGCAACCAGCTATGTTACAGGCCAAAATGAAGCTGGGAGGGATTACTGTATAAAATATAATTGGGTATAGCTTTACTGAGCAGGGAAACAAAGCTAACCAATTTCTGATTGGACTAGGAAAACACATCTCTCTCCAAACGCACACGGGAAACATAAGGTTTCTTCAGGCTTTCTCCTCCCAAACACTAAATGAGTATTACAATTATCCAGTGGCCATCAGGGCCACTGTGATCCAGAAGTCTACATTAAGAGAACAGTGGGATTTTGAGTGAGCTACAAGAGAGAAATGAATGTCACAGCCCTCCTTAGTCACTGTCCCTACCCAGAGAAGCTCTGTGCATTCGTTCCACTTATATGGACCCAGATGTGCACCAAACACAATTCCTCCTCTTCCCTGAGCTAACTGAAGAAAACCACGGATGCTGGATAACAGTCTGTGTCCAAAACAAACATATGTACATTCTTAACTCAAACAAATCCAAGGCATTTAATTCAATTTTATTAATTAGAAGACATTTTCTAGCTATGGGAATCACTGCTTAATGCAGCTAATCACTGTCCATGGATGGTCATCCATGTCAGAGAAGCCAGGAGTTGCAGCTTCTACCTACACACCCCAGCCACCAAGCTACACAGAATAGTCCTGACTGCCTTCCTAAATCCAAATTAGAGGTGCTCTGAAGGAAGAAAAACTGCTCAATTTTCTTATCTTGCATGTCTGTCACATACAGAACTGGGCAAACACGAAATATCCCATGACCTCACATGTACTCAGAGCATGTAACAAACCTCATCCCCACAACGGTCAAGCCTTAGTGTTTTACCCAGTGAGTCCATTTTGTTTTCTTCTATTAGTCTATTGATTAGACCGTTGGCTTTCTCAATGGTGCAGACAGCAACGTCCAGGGCAGAGAAACGTCCAGCAGGAGACATGCTTCCCATGTAGCCTTCAACTCTCACATCCACATCCTGAAACAGTGCCTGTTTTCCAAGGATACAGAATGCCACACCAAGGTTACAACTCTACATTCTGACCAATGCCTGGAACCACATAAAAGCCTGCAACCTACAACCATGATTTCTAGTACTTACAATGCCAAGTAATGAGATTAAAGCCACACCTCAGCCATTTACTGCTATATCTTTTTTTTCCCCCCAGTGTCAACTTTTATTTCCAAAGCCACACAGTACACACTGCAGGATTAAGTGTGCATAGCTGAGTAAGAGATGGGGATGACTGTTTTGTATTAAACACTTACCATTAAAAAGCTTAGAGAACACAAGTAGAACAGTTTATAATAACAGTGGGTTATGTAGGATGGAGCCTTGCTCCTGAGAAATACCAAATGTGGTACCCCAAACACAAAGATGTCACATCTCCCACTGAAAGTTAACAACTTCTTTTCTTCATAGCTTGGCACTGCAGCGCCAACGCTTTAGTAGATTACACACTGCATTAACAAAAGGTACAGAGATTTGAACTAGATGGGGAGGATACCATAGGATTTCAAGTACATGCAGCTACAGCCAAACCTTAGTCCAGGAGTAGCACAGCATCGCATTGAAAATCCTCCAGCTTTACAAGATTAAAGCAAAAGCATGTCTCCATCATCAATCACTACAAAGTAGCTTTTGCACTCAGTTTGCAGTGTTTCCTAGCAATTTGCAAGGTTAAGGTACCATGCCAGTTTAACACCCAAAATATCTTAAATGCCAGAAACTGATGTAAATGCCTGCTGGTTTTGGATTTGTCCTTAGTAATTGTTGCTACTTTGACATATTAGCTCATGTTTGCTATGAAAGTCTTTCAAGAAAAAGTTATTTTGTATTGTTTTAAAAAGACTGTTCCCAGTGTAATTTTGTTTCCAAATAGCTGGGGTGGGGAAGAGGAGACATAACCACATTCTGTCAGTGCAAAGTTGTAGCGAAGTCAGACGAAATCAAAGGCACTAAATTCTGGGGGAACACCCCCAAGGGAAGCTAAAATATCCTTTTATCCATTCAGATAACATTGGCACCTTCTCTTTGTAGTTTTTTTCAGATGAAATCTCTAATTAGAAAATTCCTTTAAAGTTTGTGTATTATAAAAATCTGTGAATAAATTTACCCTGAGGAGAAGGACTTGGGGGTGTTGGTTGATGAGAAAATGAACATGAGCCAGCTTCAGTGTGAGATTGAGTCCAGAAACCACCTGTGTCCTAGGCTGCATCAAAAGGGACATGACCAGTAGGTCAAAGGAGGTGATTCTGTTCCTCTGCTCTGCTCTTGTGAGACCTCGTTTGGAGCACTGTGTATAGTTCTGGTGTCCTCAACACATGAAGGACATGGAACTGTTGGAACAAGTCCAGAGGAGGGCCACGAGGATGGTCAGGGGGCTGGAGCACCTCCCGTATGAAGACAGGCTGAGAAAGTTGGGGCTGTTCAGCCTGGAGAAGAGGAAGCTGCATGGAGACCTCATAGCAGCCTTCCAGTATCTGAAAGGGGGCTATAGGGATGCTGGAGAGGGACTCTTCATTGAGGACTGCAGTGACAGGACAAGGGGTAATGGGTTTAAACAGGGGAAGTTCAGGTTAAATATAAGGAATGAGTTCTTTACTGTGAGGATGGTGAAGTGCTGGCACAGGTTGCCCAGAAAAGTGGTAAATGCTCCATCTGCAGCAGTGTTCAAGGCCAGGTTGGACAGAGCCTTGGGTGACATGGTCTAGGGTGAGGCATCCCTGCCCATGGCAGGGGGTTGGAACTGGATGGTCTTAAGGTCCTTTCCAACCTGAACCATTCTATGATTCTATGATAAATGCAAGTAACAATTCTTTAGAAGTCAAAGCTGAAATAAAATGTTTTAATCAACTCCTTAAAATTTTTCCAAGTCTCCCTATTTTGGCTAAAACTGCCAGGTTTTTATCTTCAACTTACAATGAACACATTTTATATTACCTACAAATCCTTTCTGAAACAACTCTGCGATATTATTTTTCCCTCAAATTCATGCATAAAACTTCTAACTGCTTAAAAAACATGACCCAACAACTACAATCTGTAAGTTTCCCCTCTTATAATGCTACTTACTTGCAGATAACTTTTTTTCTCTTTGGCCACAGAGACAAAGGGAAGGATGAGAAGAGCTTTCTTACGAGTCTCCAGGACTCGCTTCAAAATAAGCAATTCTGCAACAAGAGTCTTTCCCGCACTGGTAGGAGCTGGAATTTAAAAGAAATACATAAATCAAACCCAAGAAAGAAGCTTTATAGAGTTAGCATAGAAAGCAGTTACTGGAGAGCTTGGGCAGGACTTCTCAGCTGATGCCTCTCTCCCACAGCCACAACCACATTTCAGTTAACCCCAGAAGACTGCAAAGTATTTCTCTTCCAACCTCTTGTGTTCTTAGCTCTGCTCCAGAAGCAACAGCACCTCAGAGATAAGCAAGGGATAAAAGCAAACAAACAAAAGACAGAAGAGATCAGCCACAAGCTTACTGATTTAGCACATGTATTAACCCATCCTGCTTGGTGAGCATTGCTGTTTCCCATCCACTGTCTATAGAAAACTGCAGAGGAGATGCCACATACCAGGGGACAGCCATTAGCTAGCAGTCAGGCCCAAAGTCTTCTGGAACCAAGTAAATAAAACTCAACTCCAAGCCTAAGAAAATCACCCACCCGCCTTCTAAGTTCTTCATCCTCCCAGTGCTGCTCTGGGACCTGCTTCCCATGAAGAGCAGACACTGAATTTGTCGTTTCCCACAGATTCCTGGTTAAGAGAGTTGTCATTAACTGACTCCTAGTTTTCAGCTTCTAAAAGAACACTAACAGAGAAAATGGGGGGAACAGTCTCTCCTCACATCTGGAAATGAGTCCATTAAGCCAGGTCTGAGGTACAGCAGTGGAAGAGGTCTCAATGGGGTCTCTCCAGGATAAACAGGATCTTGACCTTTTTATCTGCCAGATCAAAACCCTTCAGCACCAATACATTCCTGCAAAGGGCACTGGGAATGTCAGTGGGAACTGGGTTTGTCAGATGTTTGCATACCTGAGTAAACCAGGTTCTTCCCTTCGAGAACGTGTCCGAGCATTAGGCATTCTGCTTGCCATTCAAACATCTGTACTACCCCCAGGCTGTGGTATTTCTTCAGAACTGCTCTGGGAAGACCCCAGCTTGCAAGGAGCAACTTGTCTGCTTGTTCTTCAGGAATATTTACCTGTGGATGTTGCCCTTTAGGATGAGAAAATGAAAAGCCAAAGAAGTCAAGTATCATCCTTGAACCTGAGGTCACGTAGGTTATACACCTGAATGTCAAACTCCTCTGCAAGCTCCTGTATTATGAGGAAAGGTAAGAAGAAACCATCTTCCCTGTTCTTTTTCTCAGTATTTCCTATGAATGTCTCACCATTTTGCTTATCTCCTGAAATCATTTTTTCACGTTTCCTCCTCTAAGGTTTTCTGTATTCAAATAATTTCTTCACCAAACACTTGCTCTGATATTTGCTTTTGAGACAGAGCAGCCATTACCAAATACATACTCAGCACTGATTAATATAACAGCGTTACAACATATTTGCCATCTCATCTTTACCTATACTGCTACAGAGCGCTCAGTAATCCTCAGAGACCACAGAACTGCCCAGCCTTTGTCTTGCTTTATGAACGTATGAAGAAACCTGCACAAAGCAAACAAGCAGCTCAAGCTGTTCTGTACAATGTGTGTTACTTCAGTTTATCAGCACCGATGAGAATCTCCACCACACGGCCTGTACCTCTAGCTTAATTATTGTCTCATTTCTTGTCTTTATGACCCTAAATGATTTTCAGCTGGCTATAGATATTGCCTCTTCCCTCCCCTCCTCTTCTCTTTTACCAAATCAGTAAGAAAACTCCAACATTTTGTCCCTTTCTTCATCTGAGATAGAGGTTTCCGATCCACAGGAATGCCTTCCCCCTGACTACAGTTCCCATAAAACAGTCTGTGAAAGACCTTGTCAAACTGAAATGCAAAAGGAGCAGTTCTGTGTACTGCCTCTATTGCAGCCATTCTTCTCCTGGCACATTCCAGAAGCTGAGAAGAGTTTCCCACTACTACTGACAGCACTAGGGCAGGCTAGATCAGAAACACTACTGAGGATAAGCTGCTACTGTTCTCGAGAGTGGCTCACTTCCATGGGCTGCATCTTTCTGCAACAGGCTGCTCCAGGCTGGGTCCCCCCTGGGGTCACAAGTCCTGCAGCAAACCTGCTCCAGTGTGGGCTTCTCTCTCCACAGGGCCACAAGTCCTGCCAGGATCTGCTCCAGCGCAGGCTTCACACATGTCACAGTCTCCTTTGGGCATTCCCCTGCTCCAGTATAGGGTCCTCCATGGGCTGCAGGTGAATATCTGCTCCCCATGGACCTCCATGGGCTGCTGGGGAACCTCTGCTCTGTGTCTGGAGTACCTCCTGCCCTCCTTCTTCACTGATCCGGGCATCTGATGAGTTGTTGTTCACACATATTCTCACTCCTCTCTCCCACTGCAATTGCTGTTGTGCAGCAACTTTTCTCCTTCTTAAACACGTTATCCCAGATGCACTACCACTGTCGCTGATGGTCTTGGCCTTAGGTCCATTTGATGGGTCCATCTTGGAGCCAGCTGACACTGCCTCTGTCAGACACAGGGGAAGCTTCTAGCACCTCCTTGCAGAAGCCACCCCTGTAGCCCCCCTGATTCCAAAAACATTCCCATGCAAACCCAATCCAGTGATTCATAGGGCAGAATTAGGATTCAGAAACATAAAAACAACATCCACAGTGGGATCTCAAGCTTCTTTCTTAATGTTAAAACCAATGAACTACATGTAAAAGATGAAAAAAGGAATGGACTACATCATTCTGCTGTTTGAAGAACATCTGTAGGTCAAGACTGAACATGAGTTGGAAACCTGTGCCTAGGTTTTTAAAGATCTGTGTACAGGACTGTTATCACTGACACTAATCTCTTTTTTACCTACTAAAAAAGTGCTAAGGAATGAGGATAATGCACACTCAAAATGAGGAAGATGCACAGTGTTAGGTAAAAGCCCCAGACATCAGATTTCTCTGAAAGGAAACCCTTCCAAAAAGTGGTGCCAGGAGGAGACAAGTGTGCTGCTCACTCAGCGGTCTTTGAGGAGATGCCCTGTGGAAATACCCACATTGCCTTCCTCAGCTCCATTTGCAGAAGCTGACAAGACTGGATCTTGCAGAACATGATCATATCAGGGAGCAAATGCGACAGGACTGGGGAAGAGGCTGAAGGATGTCAATGTTTTGAAGGGTTACAGAAAAACTGCAGAAGAGATGAGGTTACAAGATGTTACACAAACATCTTGATTTTAGATGTCAGGTACACCATGATGCTGTGTACACCTGGATTTCTCTCTCGATCTGCGAAGTACTGCATCTAGAAGCATCACTTTCAGTGGTCCTGGCTGGTGACAGGCCCACTTTATATGACATCTTGCCACAAGATATTTATATAACGTGAGATGTTTATATAACATCCTGGATATTTTGTGTGTGTGTGTATATACAGCCAAGATGCTATGTAATAAAACACTTTCTACATTTGCAGGTACCAGGGCACAAACCAGGACCACTTAAAGCACAATATCAGGTTATTGTGCTCTTGAATCAATTTAAAACCACAATTCAGCCCTGTATCGTACAGCAAAAAGCACAGACAATACTGATTGTCTGTATTATGGTAGCACCTAGAGGCCAAGCCAAGAATGAGGCTGCTGTTCAATGACACACAGTGAAAGCAGCGTGACTTCACAGGTGCGCACACAACACACGTTTCTTGCCTTCCTCAACCAGAGAGTGAATAGGGCTGCAAGAGCCTTCGATTCCTGTTTGTGCGCTACCGCCCATGCTACTACCATCAGAACGTACCCCGGCTGCAGCCGCTGCCCTCACGGGGGAAAGGCACGCTTCTCCCACCAGAGGGCGAGCTGACCCCGGGCCAAGGCTCCGCACCCCGGCCCCTTCCAGCACCGCCCGGGCCCGCCCCAGCGCCATGCTGCCTCAACGGGCACCGACCCGCAGGCCGAGAGGGGCAGCCCCGCTCCCCTCGCCCCCCTGTACATCCCTACCCGGACCCGAGGGAAGGGAGGGGAAGGAAGGATGCGTCCGTTACCTGCTGAGCCGGTGGCGGAGCTGCCGCGCAGGGAGAGGTCGAGGCCGGGCGGCGGACTCAGCACCGGGCGAACGCAGGGAGCGGCGGGGCCGGGCGGGCCAGGCTGCCCCGGGCCCCCCGAGCTGCCCCTGCCGAGCGCCGCTGCCGAGGGAGCGGAGCCGCCCCTGGGGAAGACACCGCCATCTTCCCGCCGCGCCATTCAAACCCCGGCTCCGCCCCCGACCCGCAGCGGCCCCAGCGGGAGCCGGGCAAGGCCGGGAGCCGCGCACCGCCGCATGGCCGCCGTGGGGAAGGCATTCCTGCAGGAACCAGCGTAACCCGCAGCTCCTGCACTCACACACCGCTCACAGGGTTTAATTGCTCCTCGTTCCCAACGCAGGATTGGCTCCCAAGTGCCACACTCACCTTTGTCAATGAACTTCACGGAATGGACCTTCAGCTCAACCAGTTCCAACCCCCTGCCATGGGCACGGACACCTCACACTAAACTATGTCACCCAAAGCTTTGTTCAGCCTGGCCTTGAACACTGCCAGGGATGGGGCATTCACTTCTCTGGGCAACGTGTGCCAGTGCCTCACCATCCTCACAGTAAAGAACTTCCTCCTTATATCTAACCTAACTACCCCTGTTTAAGTTTGAACCCATTACCCCTGTAATCGGTTCACCTGTAATGGGTTCAAACTTAAAACAGTACTCTGCTACAGTATTTGTTTTAAATGAAGTGTCAAGACAATGTCTGAACTCCTAAAACGGTTATCCAGACCCCAGATGATCGGTTTTCTGTGTAAAAATACCTGGTTTTGTTAAAGCAGCGCTCAGGAGTGTATGTTATGTTATCATACAGATGAAAGACACAGGTAATTGACAAAGCAATGTAAAGCAGTCTGCTTTAAAGAAACAACCTTGCTACAAGCACACAGACTCACCTGGTAGAGCTTCTTCAACATTGCAGGACGAGACTGAAATTATAAAGATGGAACAGTACAAAGGACAAACGGCCTTGCTTTCTGTTTTGAATGGCTCAGCTAGCCACAATAACCTCTTTGATTCTAGAAGAGTAGTTTTATCTCTCCCCAGTGATATCAGTGTCAAAAGCAGTTACATGAAAACTCTGCAATACCCAAAAACTGCAGCTCTCTGTCCGTCCTCACCTGCAGAGCTAGGAAGCATGATACATAACAAGCAAGACGTAAGGGAGAAAATGAAGGCTTTTCCAAGTTGATTTTAATTTCAACTTAAGACAACATATTAATCTATCCAGAAACACCGGGAGTTACGGGTGAACGTTCAAAGTGGTTCCAGCAGCATGAACATTTCCTTCTGCCCATCAGCAGTGCATCTCTTATTGTGGGTTAACACACATATTCCACTTGCTCAGAAAGACTTTCATAGAATCCTGGAATGGTTTGGGTTGGAACGGACCTCAAAGCTCATCCAGTTCCAACCCCCTGCCATGGGCAGGGATACCTTTCACCAGAGCAGGTTGCTCCAAGCCCCTGTGTCCAACCTGGCCTTGAACACTGCCAGGGATGGGGCAGCCACAGCTTCTCTGGGCACGCTGTGCCAGCGCCTCAGCACCCTCACAGGGAAGAGCTTCTTCCTTAGAGAGAACTTTCTCTCCATATTCTGTACATCTCTATAAAGAAACGGATCACAGCTCGGGAGGCTGACTTCATGTGATGTGCCAGTGCACATCATCTCAAACATAGGCACACACCCTCTCTGAGGCACCCAAGACCCATGTCCCTCATCCTCTCTCCTCACAAGAACAGGTCATTGGCCCAGGAACACTGGGAAAACAGCTGGTGGTAAAAAGGAGCAGGGAGTCAAGTGTGTAAGCAGCAGCCTTCTTTCCAGCTGTCTGTCTCTGCAACAGCCTAAAGCTTCTGTACCCTCTGTCCTGCATAAGGAATTTCTGGCCCACAAAGATGAGCATGTGCTCTGATTCCTGTCATTAAAGCAATCTCTTAAAATATTAAATGGAAGCAACATTCTTTAAGAACACAGCTGTCATTTCAGACAATTCTATTTGAGTTAGTGTAAGGAATGGTCTAATGGAACAGCCAACATAGATAAAACCTTTAAAGCAAGCAACTCAAAAAAGCTTATTTTGTTGTTAAAAGAAAGTTTACAAAATCAGATGCTAACAGTAGCCTCTTCTGTGTTTCAAAGTCCAAGCACCATAAAGGCACAACACGTGCTTCTTCTGAACTGATTATTTTAATGAATTGACCCTTGGAGGATGCATCCAGCTCTGCAGACCAAAGGTTGAATGCATTAAAGAGAAGAAAGGCATACGTAAATCCTTTGGTGAAGACTCCTTGCTGCAGAAAACAATTCCCACAGCAGACTAACCATTTCCTGCTTTATTATTGACAAAATACTGAAGAAAATATTTCAGTAAAGATTTCTACTTAGTAACAATATATAAGTCTATTATACCAGAAAATATACCAGAATAAGCACTGTTGCTATCTGAAATACTCAAACTGACATATTTCACTTTAACATTTGGTTTTACAATTGCAACACAAACTCTATTACTTCCCCATGACCTCATGTCCAATGGAGTGCAGCTTTGACAAAGCTATTTAAAATATTAAAGGGACTTCTAGCTCCATTTTACTATTATTTTTAAGGGGGAAAGCCAGGTGTTGCTAACTGAAAATTTTAATCCATTAAAAATAGTTTACAAAATTTGAGGACTGACTTACTTTACCAAAGTAGGAAAAAGGGCTAACTAGCAACCAGTCGAAGAATTTGGTTCCGTAAGTATGTGCACAGCTGGTTCATCAAGTCTCTGTTCTGCCCTTCAACCCAATGCATTTCTACTAATACATCGTTTCCTTCTTTCTTGACATTCATTAAACACTTAAAGAGAAAACATCTACTAGTTTCTTTGGGGCTTTGTTCTTTTTCAACTGTCAGATTGCTAGATTCCTCTGAAGAGCAAGATTCCTCCTTAGCATTACTGGAACCTTTGCCAAGTGATGTTTCTCCCTGCTTTGCTTCTGTCTCCTCCTCCTTCACGTGCTCACCACATTCTTCTTTGGCAGCAGATTCTTCTGGTAGCTCATCACCTGTGGTCAACTGGACATCCTCATCAGGTGCCATAAACCCCATTTCAGAGTCTTCAGTCTTGGAGTTTTCACAGCCTGAATTATTGCTCTCACTCTTCTGGCTGGTTTTTTCCTCTTCCATTGCTTGCAGAACATCTTCAGAAGCTCGAGGAAGTTCTCGTAATTGCCTTACTCTCTCTCGTTTCTTTCTCCTCAAATGAATCCAGGAGTTTTCAATGGCAGTCACAAACAGGCTCACTTCATCTTTCCCACAGGGAACACGTTTGTGCTGAACCTATAGCAGAAAACAGCAGAACTTCATACTGTCCTCTCACACGTATGCTTTCAAGTAGGGTGTTGTTTTAACGTATAATACTTAATACTGTACCTTCAGATCAGTGAGAATCTTCTCTACCCAGGCTCTAACCACAGCAATGGCTTCTACAGCATCCCAACCCATAGCTGCAGCTTTGATGGATAACTCTTTGACTGTAGAAGCCAAAACCATAAATGTAATTGGTTTTCGTGGTTTTTCTAATTTTCTTCTTTTAGAGGGAGGTGACTAGAAGCAGAAAGAAAAACAAATTATAGTTATGCAGTGTTAGTGGGAGGACTTTTGTAGTCAGAAGACATGGGATTAAGAGGGATATGTTTTAGCGGTGGTCTTGGCAGTCCTGGGGTAATGGCTGGACTCAATGATCTTAAAGGTCTTTTCCAACCTGGTTGATTCTAGGATTCTATGAAGAGTAAAATGTAATCCACTAAACAGTCATTGACATGGCCTGTGTTTCACTTCAGAGAGTTTTAGATTAAAAACAGCTAACATGAAAATAAAACCAGCTAGCAGGATCATGCACCTTACACTAGCTTGATGGACATCTTCAGACGTTAGCCAAAAAGTTTCATTTGTTCCTTCAAACTATTCTCTGTGACCTGAAAAAGTGTGGTTACTCTTGAGAATAGTGCTAATATCCACATTTTGATGAAAGTTCACTGAAGATTAACTTGCATCTTCTATAAGGCTGGTTATTGTCTATACCTACCTTCCAGTATGTGTACATATGGATCCAGAAAAGCAACTGGCTCATGCAAGGGAAACAAGCTCCACTTATATTCTCATAGGCAAGTCTGAGATAGGCATGTTCAAGTCTAGTTGGTACCTAATCTATTCAGTAAATTAAAACTAAGTTCTCAGAGGGAAGCTTAAAGCTCAGATCTGGTCCCATACTTGGCATATTTCTAATACTACAACCTTGCTATTTGACGTATATTACAAATGATCCTTACTTTCACTGAAACCCACAGTAAGTTCCTATACAGGCTTCTTTTACCTTCCTAAACACTGGATATTCCTGAATCATATCTAATGATTGCTAACAGACTGGTGGCCAGTTAAGGAATCCCACCACACATCCAGTGTTCTGGTCCAAAGGACAATTTGTTTCACAGTGGTCCTAGTTCATTAGGCCCTTCTTCAAGTAAGAGGCAGAGATAACGACAAGCAAACCAGAATGAAGCAACTTACAGGTACTTGAACATCACTGTAGAAACTCCATGCCAGGGCCCATCTCATGGTGCGTCCTTGACAGAATTCAGTATGGGTAACTTTAGGAACCTGTGCAAAGCAGCAATACCAAACTTCATTCCATATTCATAAACAACACTGCTTTCCTGCACACATTTTCAAACATTTAAAAAACACAAAGTTAGCATAGAGTCATTTTCTCGTAACAGAAATGGAGATCCTTTCTGACATGGCTCATGGATGTCAGGTTGGATGTAAGGAAGAAGTTCTCTACTGCAAAGGTAGTGAGGCACTAGCACAGGTTGCCCAAAGAAGTGGTAAATGCTCCATCCCTGGCAGTGTTCAAGGCCAGGCCAGATGGAGCCTTGGGTGACATGGTCTAGGGTGAGGCATCCCTGCCCATGGCAGGGGGTTAGAACTGGATGATCTTAAGGTCTTTGCAACCCAAACCATTCTATGATTCCATGAAACACATTAAGACTATTATTATTTAAACTAATATTAAACTAATATTTAAACTAATATTAAACTTATAATTAAGCACCTAAACAACCAAGATGTCAGATACTTGAAATTTTGTGCCTAGTTCAGCATCTGCTTTTGGCACTGAATTTACAGACTCCCTTCTGGCCTGCAGTTCATCCTTCTGCGAACTGATTTCACAGGCATTATCTTTCCTTCCACCTTCCACCACATATAAGAACAGCTCTCTCAACCATTTTCTTTGTATGGAAATTAGAGAAGACTACACTTCCTCCAGAATGCCATTAAGAAACCCTTACACAGCCTTCTTGCATGAGAACAGTAGCAGAAGGTTCAATTTTACTTGGTGCCAGAACTGAACACAAAAAGCCCAGTGCTGCCTCTTGAATGATGTTAGCATTTCTTTTATCATGCAAATTGCTAGATTCCATGTTAGCTAAGAGGAAAGAGAGCTAGATTATAGTTTTGTGGTTGCTAACAACAGCCCTGTTAAAGTTATTTTAAAGCAGGATCCCTGTACATTCTAGCATGACAAAGACCTGCTCCTACATGTGATAAAAACATAAATCTGGAGACAATATGTTCTACTTACGTATCAGCTTTGAACCTACAATAATTAAATCTCAAACACTTTGAGTGCTTCCCTAACAAGGAATCACAGTTTCATCTTGCAAATAAAAACCTCAGTAAAATAATTCAATAATAATTACCCACATGCACTGGAACACAGTATATATTGTACAGAACATATACAGGACTACGCACAAACTCACCCCTTGGATTCGAAGTTCCTCTTTCAATGGTGCTAAACTGCATTTCTTCCCCAACATGCAACTGTACCATCTGCAAAGAAGACATTAACAAAGTATGTTACAAAGACAGGTCAACTGAAAGTGGCCACTACCAGGAAGCTACTTGCTTCAGAAACCTGCAAGAACAGTAGATTTCAAAAACACAAAAAGACAACAACAAAAATCACACTCTTAAACATAGCAGCTAGGACATGCTACAACATATATTGGAACAGAAAGCTTAAAGACAAACTGGACAGGGGAACCTCTTTGAGGTTTTAGTAAATAAATGCTCCATCCCTGGCACACCTGGCAATGTTCAAGATCAGGCTAGACAGAGTCTTGGATGACATGGTCTAGGGTGAGGTATCCCTGCCCATGGCAGGGGGGTGGAACTGTACGATCTTAAGGTCCTTTCCAACCCAAACCATTCTATGATTGTATGAAATATATTAACGCTATTATTGAAACAGCAGCTAACCAACCAAGAATCTTGTTTCCAAGAGTGACTTCAATTATGAGGAAAATGTTACCCCTTTCAATAATTTGTTTCAATTTCTCCACTTTCTTTGGAGAATGAATCAGAAGAAGACGGAATATTCAACTATTGACAAACATTTGTGCCTCAGAAACACTCGACTACCACTTCTGCTCATTTCTAACTTGATATATGGGATTCCATCACCTAAACCACACTTCATCAGGAAACACAAACAGGGGAAAAAAGGAAAGACATTTTCCCTTCTCATGAATCTCATCCTTCCACCCAGCTCGTCCTTTAATATATCTAAATGTTACACCTCTGCTCCTCATCTCAATCACTAGTAGAGCTCAACAATCCCCTCTTCCATACTTATTTGATGACTGGATCCAAAAAGCTTATTCATAAATTAAATGTTAAAGAGTGCCCAGTTATCAAAGGACACTTTTTTCAAGAATATGCATTTAAGCTGAAGACAAGCACTTTAATTGCTCACATACACAAATTAAATATATTGTAAACTACACTGCCCTTTGGTGGAGTTGTCAAACCTCATCTTTAACAAAATAGAAAACAGCATTTGAAGTGAACTGTTCTTTCTGTAACAGACTCTTATTTTCCCTAACTATGATACAAAGTTAGCATCTGGGGTATGTTCTATGCTTTAAGCAATTTACCAGATGTATCAGATGAAGAGATACCCTCCTCTTTCCTAGAGAAGTGATGTTGCCAAGAGGAGCAATACAGGGATGATGCATTCCTCATAATTCCATCTCACCTTTTCAAGGCAAAGACTTCTTGCCTTGAAAGTAATATCAGTCAGTTCTCTACTATATTTGCTCTTCCTTTGAAGGTCATCGAGTGGCAACTTATCAAAAGCAAGTTTCTCCTGGATCCACACACAACATGTGGAACAAGAAATCATGTTGCTATAGCCTTTCAATAAGTCACCACAGATGCATCCTCTGCCCTACCTTAGAGAACCACTTCTGAACATCAAAACCTCTTATTTTACCACTCTGACATACTATCTATCCCACTTTTATATTTTGTAAGACTTGAGGGTGACAAAGAAAGGAAGACCATAATGTAAATAATAAAAAAAAAAAAAGGCCCCAAAAAGCCACACATTTCAAGGTTTGCAAAACTGCAGCCTCTGCAAAGGTTCTCAACTGTTTTCAAAACACTAGAAGATAGAAGCATTTCTAACAGAGCCCAATGCAGTTTTGCTTTGCCCTGTTCTTTCCCAAAACTGAATATAGCCTGATTTTTTTCAGGTCCATTACTAGAAAACAAGCATTCTAAAGAAAAATGTTGGTATTAGACAGATGAAGGTTTTAAGGCAATGCTAAGCCTAGAAGGGCCTGAACAAGCCAAAAACAAAACACTTCTTCAATGTACAAAAAGCAAACTGTATTTCCTCTGCTTAGGGCACTGATGAAACTGCAGCAACACGCACACGCAAAGAAATTAGTAGCTGTAATTTAGAAGGGTATTAGAACAAAACCAAAAAACTAAAAGGAAGCTTCCAGAAGAGCCAGAATCATAATGTACAGAACTGGGGGAGCGGAAGTCTGATAGGCAGAAAACTGAGGATGTGCCATCTGTTCATCTTGTTCAACAGAAGATCTCGCTGTTTTTTCCTGCAGCTTATGTTCACCCAAAACAGCATTCAGTACAATAGTGTCCTTTAGCTGCAAGTTACCAACATTCTGCCACAAAAAGACAGAAACTTTTAGATCATGAACAGGCAATGTCATAAATACACCCCTAACCCAGAAGCCCTTAAGAATCCACCTGACTGTCTTTACAAGCATGTGTGCTAATTCAGCTGCAAGCTGCAGGTGTCACTTGTACAGGGTTTTTTTTGGCCTCCAATGATAAGTTGTAACCTTTTCATGCTCAAGAACAACTAATCTTACATAAACTGAGACTGATCTGTAATGTGTGTGTATCATTAAACAAACCAAACAGATACTAACAGACAACAGGTATATTCATACTTAAAATATCTGTTTCTTTGGCAGAAATCCTGTGCAAATGATAAAAGGGGGTTGATTTGGTGTTTTTTAACTAGAACAAAGCACTTACCGTAACCTCTTTTTAAGCTGTAGACTATCGTGAATAATCCTTTTGACAAATTCTAGCTCTCCCCCCTCAGCCATGATTTCTGTGATCCCTCCTGTATTCACAGAACTGGGAGGAGGACGCCGTGGATTTCGAGAATTCACTCCCTGGATGAAAAAGAACACTTGAGATGAACATTTAATGAAACATTAGGCTGCTTTATACGCTGCTTCCTGCCTCAAAGTTTAATGGGTAGCAAGCACCTCTAGTTACCCTCCCCACCCCATAATAACCATGGATAATAGAGAAATACATTCAAAATAAGCATAACTGAGTGAATTCCCTACAATCTCAAACCTAGGTAAGTTACTTGTCACTTCACTATCCTGCTAATAAGAAATAAGTGGTTCAAACACATATAAGACATGCTAGTTACATGCTTCTACACAATACATAGTGTTCAATCTCAACACTTAAATTTTTTGTGCCCTATATTATACAGTTACATTTCTGACTGTATTCAGGGAATATTGAAAGAACTGTTCTGACATGTATGATATTGCTTAGATCACTAAGGAAACAAAAAGCACAGACAGGCACAATGCCAGAAGCTATTCCAGGCACCTGATTTTGGATGTAGTAGCTATTTTCCAAACTAATGCTCTAAGACAGCAAGAACCTGTGAAAGAATTCTACAGATCATCCTCCACTTTAGAAAGGGCAACATTTAACTTTTTCAGAACTCCTTCGGAACCAGTGGGTATGGAAAAAGAAAACTTAAATGCTGTGTCATAATGATTTGGGATTTTCCACTCAATCTGTCAAGGGAAGAGGTTAAATTGGTGCTACCCTCCCACTCACTGACCACTGAGTATATGCAACATTTAGCTTATTCGTTTACCTTTGCTTCCAGCTGGTTGGCAAAAAAGGGGGGGTTGCACATGCAGAAATCATAAATGATCTCAGATTCTTCTTTCAGTGCATCCATTAGAAGAGTCTTCTGTGGTACCTTAACCACTAATAGAAAACAGGAATTTCATCAGTAAGGAACTTCGTATTTTATCTAGCATGACATTCACATTTCAGTGTGTCCTGAAACAATACACCGTATAAAAACCGTACTTTCTAAACAATACTTTCTACCAAAAACTGTTAACAAATCTCAACATGCAAAAAGAGACTTCAGGTCAAGGATTAGCATACAAACAAATTGTATGTTTATATACAGTAGCAGAATTACACCAGGCTGTTTAAAACAATTAGAACTGCTGACTTATACTGAGCTCTCTGATGCAACTACAAACACACCAAAACCACTGTAGTCTTAAACATACTGTAGTCTTAAATAACTTATCAGAATCAGAACAAAAGAAATAGATAAGAGTTCCTTTCTGGAAAACATTCTGCTTATTAGGGTCCACCATCACAAGGATGAAAGCAAACATCCAATGTAGATCTCCACTGCCTTTTCCCAAATGCTGTTATCATTCCCTTGGAAACTGTGGTCAAGTCCTGTAACACACATGATGAAGACCATAGAAACTCCAGCCCAGGGAGCAAGAATTTAAATATGGATGAAGTCCAGTTAAAGCATGCGTAAAGATTACTAGAAGAAGGACTTCTTATAGACTTTGCCAGTCCTGCAACTCACAGATATTGCACACAGAATGAAGATATTTACAACAGAGGCAGAAGACATTCCTCTCTGTCTAACATTCACCATGTTTATCACAATCCTAAGAAAACAAAGTCATTAGGGTAGCAGACTATCACCAAGGTGTTCAGGTGATATGTAGCAAGAATAATACCTAGAACACCAACTAACTTCAAAACCACAGTTCTGTAAGTCACAAGCATTTCAGAGTACAGAAATCTATAGACAAGAGAGAAACAAATTTTAACTCCTATGAAAATATAAGGATTGTTCATTTTAAAATACATTAACAGACTGTTTACTGGCTTATAATCTAAGTTAAACACTTGGCATTTCTCCCTGTATTAAGTTCTTCACATTTAAAATTACTGACATTGAAATGTGATGCTTTATCTTTGTGTATCTGTTCTGTTTCCCTTGTAACACTGTCCTGCACAACATCCTTGTCTCTAAACTGGAGAGACACAAATTTGATGGATGGACCACCCGGCGCTACTAAATATGTTATTACCTCGTACCTTTTATAAGATCAGACAAGTTATTCTGTTCCACATTTTTCTTGGCATAATTGAAGCACATATCATCCACTTCTGTTGCAAGAAAATACCAGCCATTCAGAGTTGCTCCTAGCAGCGGGTATATGCAAGATGCCCCTGTCCCTGCAGAAGTGAAAAGGCATGAGAAAGGCAAAAGAAGTCTCTGCTATCATACACAGTGTGGCTGTTAAGTATGTGTTTTTTACAACAAAAAGAACTGATTTCAGAAAGTATTGATTAATAATCATCTGCTACTCAGTTCTTTAATGAACTTCATCTTCTTGATCTGAAATACAGCATTGTCAAATATACATTTTTAATAAAATAAAGAATTTAATAATCTGGAATACAATTTTTTAGTAAATTATCAACCTCTTTTTTTTTTTCTATATGACAGTGATTAATTTATATAGCAAAAGCCGAATATATTCTGGTTTTACTGGGGAAAAAAAAAAAAGAAGAACCTATCAATCACATATATATTTTTCTTCTGCATTTTTCTATTATCTGCCACAAATAAATTACTTCAATGAATACAACAATCCCCAATCAAAAACCAAACCCACAACCAGAGAAACCCTACAAACATTTCTGTTCCATAGAATCACAGAATGGTTTGGGGTGTCAAGATCATGCAGTTCCAACCCCCTGCCATGGGCAGGGACTCCTCACTCTAGACCACATCACCTTGAACACTGCTACCACTTCTCTGGGCAACCTGCTCCAGGGCCTCACCACCCTCAAACTTTATTTCCCTAGTTCCCAAAATGGTCGAAGAAACAGAAACGACAATTAAGACATCTAAAAAGATAGATGCAACAGATAAAAATTTGGTAACAAACAGAAAGACACAACAGCACAAAATAATTCCTCCTCATAATTACAGCCTATCTAGGTGATCATGTTACCCATGACAGTCAAACCTAGGACTAATGAGATACAAGGGAAAGGTACCTCACCACCACAAACCTTGAGTTCAGAGGCGTATCATGAGTCTACTGTTATACTGACTTACTGAAGCAGAACTAACAAAATCTGTCAGTGTACAAAAGCGTGTGTTTATTTGAGGCACTCCTGCAACATCCACATTCCTCCTGGATGACTTACTGCTCCCCAAGAGTTGGAACATCAACACTCATTGCAGACTCAAACTGAAGATTTTGCAATATTTGGAGGATTTAAAGGATCTGTCTCTTCTACCCATGATGAAGTTCATAGAAATTGTTTTCAAAAACGAAACCTACTACCAAATGCATACAAGCTGGCTAACAAGTTTAAAAGTTATGAAAGGAAAGCATGTGATGATACAAAGCTTGTATGCATCACAAATCCAGCTAAAAGTACACATCAGTACGTTTCAGGAGATCAAAAATTCTACTAAAAAGAAAAAAATAAATCATAATAGCAAACACCAAGAAAACAGTACCAAACTTTGAGGGAGTCAGTAACTTCCAAGTTTTAATGTCAACTATTAAAACACAAGTTAGAGAGGAAATTCCAGCTTCTCTCAATTTCATTATGAGTTCATTTCAGCAGAAAATAACCTTCAAAAACAAACCTTTGAAATCTTAAGGGAAGAATCTATCAACAAAAAAAAAGGTGTGAACTAAATCAAAACATACTATGACACATGCCTTTTAAATAATTCATGCAGAATCACCCAAAATGTGGACTCCAAATGCCAGTTTTATTATCTATAAGTGGAATATAGTTTCTACCTCTTACAGAGCTTGCCATTTTTTTTCTAATGAAAACCAAATTCTGTGCCTAAGTGTACATCTTATAAACGCACATCTCTACTGAGTAACTGTTCACATTAATCTGCTGCTTTATCCATATTGTCCAGATATGACCAAGTAGGAGGTGGCTATAGGTGATCTGTGCCTGGTCTCTGCTCCCAAGTAACAAGTGACAGGACAAGAGGAAACGGCCTCAAGCTGTACCAGGGGAGGTTCAGACTGGGTATCAGGCGCAACTCCTTCCCCAAAGGGTGCTCAGGCATTGGAACAAGCTGCCCAGGGCAGTGCTGCAGTTACCATCCCTGGAAGTGTTCACACACCGTGCAGATGAGGCCCTCGGTGACATGGGTTAGTGGCGGCCTTGGCAGTGCTGGGGAACGGTTGGACTTGAGCTTAAAGGACTGTTCCAACCTCTTTGATTTTATGATTCAATAATCCAGACATTGAAACTGAACAAATGGCACTGGAGACAACATCATCCACCTGTAGATGCTCAGTCCAGTTTAAAAAATATTTTGTTTTCAACAATAAACAGAAAATCTTTGACCATCTACAACCAAAACACAGCTTTGCCAGCATTTGCCCTAGTTTCCAACTAAGCCCCTTTTCCAATTTAGCTCATAAAAATAGCTGCATTGGGAGAAAAAAAAATAAAATGCAGTTTATAAAGAGAGATCATTCATCTGTCAAATACAACTGGAACAACAGAAAAACACTATTAAAAGGAATGCTAGAAAACATTGCTATGCAACTCACAAACTCATGTAGAAATCTAATGCAAAGTTAGTAACGGCTAACATAATTCACTACTTAGAAGACTGAGAAGAATTGCCATTTTGTTTTAATTCCTTTGAAGTGACATTGTTGCCTGTGTTAGTGGCAGTACCATTTTTACCTACCACACAAAGCTATGCTCAAGAAAGCTCAAGGCCACAAAAAGCTGAACAGTTGCCTGATATGGCCGTGCTTGTGTTTGTGCAGAGAAACCCTGCCCACCAAGAAACCAAATGAGACACCAATGCAGTCAGGCTGCCCATTTCCCCATGGCAAGCACATCTCAGCTTTTTCTGTCTCTCAAAACTCACGTTTAGATATAAACGTGCTACAAGCCTCACCAGCTAGTTTTACTGACAGCAAACAGCACACCAAACGTTCTGTTTTACCAAGTACCTATATCAATGCCTCGTCTGACGACTCGCTCGCCAGCATCCTGGTGACCGATGAGATCCTCCACCCAGTGGATGTAGTTCAGCCTCAAGGGAACGGTCGGAATAAGCCTTTCCACAGGGATGTCAATCGTAAGGCCAAAATCCTCCTTCAGGAGGGTGCACGTTAGAGCTCTCACCGCCTCGGGGTCCTTGAAGTTCAGGCTGAAAGGTACAAATCAGGGCTTAAATCGGAGACAGCCCCCTCCCGCTCCTGCTCGCCACACACAGCCAGGCCCGGCCCGGCCCGGCCTACCCCCGCCACCGCGCGGGCCGTACCTCACCCTGCCGGTGAGGGTGGTCTGCACATGCTGCTGGAACTCGGGGTACTTGCCCGCCAGGTAGGCGAAGTCGGGCGGCTTGTCCTTGTACCGGTTGCGAGCGTGCATGGACTTGTTGAGGGCCATGGCGGCGGGGAGAGGGGCGGGGAAGGGGAACCAGCGCCGCAGCGGGGCGGGAGAACGTCCTCCCCCGCCACAAGCGGGCGGACCGACCGACCCAGCTCCCGGCGCGCACTGCGGTGCCTTGGAGCGTACCAAGGAGCAGCAGGCGGCGGGGGGTGGAGGGAGGCGGGCACCGTTCCGCTCCCACCGTAGCGCAGGGCGCTGAAGGGGAG
Organism: Neopsephotus bourkii; assembly: GCF_033783945.1. NCBI lineage: Eukaryota > Metazoa > Chordata > Aves > Psittaciformes > Psittacidae > Neopsephotus > Neopsephotus bourkii. The sequence goes on along the minus strand of NW_026901771.1, from coordinate 2,247,146 downwards.
CGGTGAGTCCGTGTAGGGCGGATAGAGAAGCGACCAATACACTTCACCTGAGTGTTCTATATACATTCAACGCCTCAGAGTTAGATACTCAATGAGTAATAAAGATAAAAGAATAAAATGATGCAAGCAGCTGGAAGTCCTGTTCAGGCTCAGACCACTCTTGGATATTCACAGCCATCACCTGCACATCACCTCCACAACTTTGAAGAGATCTTTAAGCCTGGAGGAATGGCTTTAACCTGCCAGAGGGTAGACTGAGATGAGCACTTAGGCAGAAGGTCTTCCCTGTCAGGGTGCTCAGGGGCTTACACAGGGGGCCGAGAGAAGCTGAGCCTGCCCCATCCCTGGCAGTGTTCAAGGCCAGGTTGGACACAGGGCACTGGAGCACCCTGCTGTAGTGGAAGGTGTTCAATAAGAGCAGTCCAGTAACTAAGGTATAACACAAACCACTCCTGCTACCACCAATAATAATGACAAGGGAAATAACAAGGGAAGAGAATACAACCACTCACCACCCACTGACCAATGCCCCGCACAACGCCAGCAGTGAGCTAACCCTTCCAGGTAACCACCACCAGTTTATATAGTGGGCATGACGTGCTGTGGTATGCAATACCTCTTTGGCTAGTTTGGGTCAGGTGTCCTGTCTCTGCTTCCTCCTGGCTTCCCCTCCTCCCTGGCAGAGCATGAGACTCAGAAGGTCCTTGGTCAATGTAGGCGTTACTGAGCAGCAGCTAAAACCATCGGTGCTATCAGCGCTGTTCCCAGGCTGAAAGTCAAAACCACAGCACTGCACCAGCTACTAAGAAGGAGAAAAATGACTGCTACTGCTGAACCCAGGACATTATCATACAGTTGTGCTTAGTGAACATTAATTATGAAAGACAATGTGTATTACAGTGAGCTTTGTACTGTCTCCTTTGATTAAAAAATTAGAAGGAAAAAGAATCAGCCTCAACTAAAATAGGATGTAACCATAACAAAACAAAGCTTTACCTCAGTTCCTGGCTTTGTCACTGACTTCCAAGTTTCCCAATCAGTGGAGTCAGAACAGTCCTTACTGCATTAACATGGTGCTTTGGTTCCTCAGGCAGAGTCCTGTGAGATTAGCTTTAACATTTAACCTACTACTTTAAGATATTTCCTCTTTAAAAAGCCAAACACAAATCAAAATGACTCATTGCGTATTGTTTAAAGTCACTTTAAATATGCCACCTTCTCCTCTGACTCTTGCATATCTGAGAAGACCTGCAGCCCACTTTAAGTTCAGTCCTAATTCCTGCCCTCAGTCAGCATCCTGTGATTTATGGGCAGATAAGCTTTATATACAGGAGTTCATAAACCCTCTCTTGTTTTGATTTTTAAATCAGACCATCAAGCCACCCACTCTGGCAACTTCTGGAAGTTATTCCCCTCTCTCTGCCCCCCCCCCCCACAATCACAGAAGTTCATATGGAGAAACCAAAACAGAGGCAAAGGTAAAAATATGCATTTTAATTCAGAGCACTTAGTGTATTTACAGTACAAAGTGTCTCTCCAGCCAAGGGATGAGAGACTAAAACCAGTCCACATTACAAATCAGCCTGCACCTGATGCAAGCTAATTGATTTTTGCTGTTTACACTTCACCCAGTGTAATACCTTTGAGAAAATGATGCTGTGAGCAGGGAGATGGTACCAAACGGCTCTTGCACCCAGGCAGCAATCACAGAGTGCAGCCCAGGAAGTAGTGTGAAATTATTCAACAGTTGCTAAAAGCACATATCTATCTATCTATATATATATATATATGTACACATACACAGTCCCATTTGCAGTTAGATCAGATCCAGCAAACCATTCAGAGAAAGACCAGCAGGTAGACACAGGCCTACCAACCTGTGTGCAAGCACAGATGTGCAGAGGTGCTCATGCTACCAGGTACATAGGTATCTTCTCACCCAGACAGATGCACACATTCCTTCCTTTTCTGCACTTGGACAAACACACAAGCTGGTGTTTTGTTAATGCTATCTTACACGGTTTCTAGGTATAGGAAAATAAAACTTGCCAAAAAACCACCAACCTTCTCATCTGACTCACTGCCTCAGAATCCTTGTTCCACTTAAACCTGAGGAAAATGGGGTTTCCTCTCCTTTCTCACAGCCACCACGTCTGAATCTCCATGCCTTTTGCCACAGGGATAACCAGTTGATGCCGAAAGGGGGCAGTCCTCTCCTACTCTCAGAAAGGCACAACCTCTCCCCACTTCCTGATGAGTCAGATTTAGCAATCCAAGGGCTGCAATGTGAGCCAGTTCAACTGTCTTATCTTGCAGAAACACAGATCTGCAAAAAGTGAGTAAGTACTTCACCATCTGAACAGCCAGCTTAACCAAGACACCCTACAAGTTCACCTACCACATATGCTGCATGGAGCACCTATTTCAGAAACAACTAGTCCATAGAACATCTGATCTAAGTCACTCTGGTCTGTCTTGGCTTAAAGGCATTGAATATATGGTGGCTGAGAAGCAAACCTCAGCCTTCCTCCAGCATAATGTGCTGCTTTTCCCAGCAAATCCAGATGAGTGTTAGAAAGATAGGGAGGTATGAGAAAAGGAAGACAAGAAAGGGAGGGACTTATGATCATCTTTTAACAGCCTCAGCCAGGGCAGCTGAAGCAGAAATAGACTAATGATGGACGTGGAAGCTGCAAGGTTGAGAGTTCTGGTTTAGCAAAGCTTCCTGAATGGCTTCACTGCAGCCACTCAGCTCCATCTGGTTGAGAACACAGCTGATGTGCTCCACAGTTGCAGCATGGCTCATATGCAGTTTCCACTGTCTGAGCATTTCATACTGGGCATCTCGGAAACACCGATGCTCCATCTCAATTCGCTCTAGATCGTGGTCACTCAGGCCCAGACGCCTCACAAATTCTTTCCACCGAGATGGCGGTACATGATCCACCACTGTGTAGAGAATAGAAGGACCTGGGAGAAGGGAAGAAATAGTGTGAAAAACAGGATTCTGCAGCATCAAGGAGAATATGAATAAATCCAGGGCTGGATGGTGCCTTGGGATCATGCACTGCCCACTCCCGTTTCTTCTACAGAGTCACACAGATTTGTTCTTATGCCCCAAAAAGCAAAGGGAATGCTTCCACATGCTCTTGTGTAAAGTTATGAGCAAAGCTGAGCACATATGTTTAGGCCTTGCTACCATACGTTACAGCAAAACCAAAATGCTCTGTGTCACCATCCCAGAACTATTAAGACTGACATCATGTCACTACACATTACAATCCATTTTCCTGGTAGGGAAAAAAGACAACGGAAAGACCTAGCATAGATATTTAGCATATACAGCCCCACAAGCTCTGGGTGTGCTTCCAGCTTTGTATTGCCTTTGTGCCATGTATTATGTATAGACACAGGTCATATACACTGGGTAAGGTCTGTCCAACATCCTCCTTAGCTGCATCTGCATAATCAGGTTCTCATTTGCCTGGGGGAAGAGGGAAGGATGAGGGAATTTCACTTACTGTCTGGAAGCTGCCTCTTCCTAGCAGGTCTGACACAGTCTGGGAACTCATGTGGCCTTTGTGTCAGAGGTGCAGGTGGTGCTGTTGCATTCACCAACAATTCTGTTTCTTTCCGGGACTCAGGAAGAAGGATGGAAATTTCACCTCTTTTTACCTCAACCTGAAAGACACATTTTCTTAGTCCTGAATCACCTGCAGCAGGACAATACACCTGTCTCCTGCAAGGAGCCACTAGTTTTATAGATTAACATTTATCCAAGATAGGGGGGGAGCAGGTGCTAAGGTTTTAATTCTTCTTATATGCCTTTTTTGAGCAGAAGGCACCAAACATTTCCTTCCAGCAGAACCCAAGGAGTTTAACTCCCTTCTGGCATCAAAACTGTAGTCCAGAAGAAATTACTTCTTTACAAAACCTAGTAAAGCTGGTATCCAAAATCACCACCATTTTAGGAGCTCCACATGCAACCGTTCCCATCAGCCTGTAAGGCTGTGAAAACCCCACCTCAACTACTGCTTACTTGCAGAACAACAATGGACCTGAGAGAACGCTGTGATGCAACACTGACTGGTTTGTAGGGTCAAGATCTGAAGTGAAGTAAAATTAGTTAAATCCCCCGATCTTGGAGTGTATAGGGAGAGAACGGGATTAAGGACCAGCTATCTGAAAAAAAATGCATAAAGAAAGAAAAAGGCAAGAAGGCAGGAGTTTGAAAAGCATCCTCTAGAAGAGAGGAAGTAAAATGTTACTGGCTCTGCCCTCAAGAAAACTTCTGAATTTAACAGCCCTATTACTCAGCTCATTTGAAAACAGCCCCCTGGGGAAAATTCTTACTCTGGATCCCAGAATAACATAATTGAGAGCAGAAGGAAAGCTCTTATACCCGTCATCTTGCTCACCTCAGATACTGGCTCCTTGGTTGTCTGCGGCAAAGGGACTTTAAAGGAAAGAGAAAGCAAATATTATTTTAATTTCCTCTCATCCCCCCCAAAAAAAGCACCTATTCACAGTCATGCCCACAAAAAGGTTTTCTAACAAAACACACATCTTCCAGCCATAAGCTCACATGCACTTCCAGTCACAGCTATGGGCATGGATGCAGAATTGCAAGAACTACTGCTCCAACAAGCTTAGCTGTCAAGTTCTCGCATTCCTTTGCCCTTGCAGCAAAGCAGAGCAATGGGATCCCACTTTTTGCCCTCCCTCGCACTTGTGCATACACAAACACGAAGAGAACGATGTCAATCCCAAATAACATCACCACGTATGCTGTACTCACCACAGGAGTAGGAAGATGATGTTATCCTCTTTTTCTGGATGAGCTTCACTACTTTTTTTACAATGTAGAGGATGAAAATAACTCCAAATATTGCAACAATGATGCCAAGGACAAGGCTCCCATCTGGACAAAAGGAAGACAGCAAATTAGTGAGTGACTGAGAAAAAAAGGAGGCAAGTGCTAGAGGAAGAACAGCAGTGCAGATGTGTAATTAATAGGGAGAAAAAGAGCAGTTTGAGAGAATGGAGAAAAGATTACTTTACAAAAGGCATTAGCAAAACAAAAACCTGCACTGAAAAGATACCACTGCCTCTCAGTTCCCCCAGTACTCACTCAGCCCAGTTGAAGTCGGTGAAGCAGTCACTGGGCTATGACACAGCAAGCATTCTTCATCAATGCAGCTGAAAGGGCAAATCAAAGGTAAGCATGCATGAAATGAAACACCAGCCATTTGCAACAATTCTAAGTAACAGACAAGTCAAGATGAGCCTACAAAGCAGAGCAATGGAGTGTGGCTAGTGGCTCTGGGTTCTTACTAGGGCAATACCTACTAAGAGAAGACTGAGGATCACAGAGGAGAAGACTCAATTGACCCAGAATGGCAGAATGTTATAAAGTTATGTTCAGATGGACAGAGCCTTGAGAAAAATTTCTTCCTGTGGGGCTGTCCTGGGTTCAGCTGTAACAGTTATTTTTCTCCTTCCCAGCAGCTGGTGCAGTGCTGTGTTTTGGCTTTAGCCTGAGAACAATGCTGATAACACACCAATGTTTTAGTTGTTGCTCAGTATTGCTTACCCTGATCAAGGACTTTTCAGTCTCATGCTCTGCCAGTGAGGAGGGGCACGGGAAGCTGGGAGGAAGCAGAGACAGGACACTTGACCCAAACTACCCAAAGGGGTATTCCATATCACAGCACGTCATGCCCAGTACATAAACTGGGGGAGTCACCCGGAAGGCCCAGATAGCTGCTTGGGTCAACCCGGGTATCGGCCAGCAGGTGGTGAGCAATTCTGTTGTTCATCACTTGTGTTTATTGATGTTTTTTTCCCTTCCATTTTTAGTTTCATATTCTCTCCCCTTGTTATTTCCATCATTATTATTATTATTATTATTATTATTGGTGGTAGTTGTTTTGTATTATACCTCAGTTACTGGACTGTTCTTATCTCAACCCATAGGATTTACATTCTTTCCATTCTGCTCTCAATCCCTCTGGGAGCAGGGGAAGGGGAAGGGAAGAAGGGGAGAAGTGAGCATGCAGCTGTGTAATGCTAAGTTACCAGCTGGGCTTAAATCACACCACGGGCTCCTGTCTGCTGTCTCTCCTATGAAGGGTATGCTCCCTTCAGTACATGGGCATACAGAGAAAAAAGCTCACCTGTTGCAAGGCTTGCAAACATTACTAAGTGTCAGGAAGAATCCAGGCTTGCACCTGCAAACCGCATCTTTGTTCTTTGTACCTGTAGAGAAAAGAAGGAAACATTGCCATGATCTGGACAGAGAAGGAAACAAAAGGAGAAAAATCCACTCCAAGATGGGTGGGGGATTTTACCTCAGAGTCTGAAGAACAGAAAGAACTTTGTCTGCATTTGAGAACACGGTTGGGAGGGGGTAAAAATGATAACACATAAGGATACCACTGTCCTGGTAGGCAGGGAAAGGGACTAAAATTACAGTGCAGCTGAAACTGGTCTGAAGGATAGCAACAGTTCCAGTGCAAAAGCGGGAGAAGTCACTCAAGTTCAAGCGTGGCAGGAAGAAATCACATTAGTTAAGCAAAGATGAGGGAGAAGTGGTCCCGTAGCAGCTGGGCCTGGTGAGGAAGTCAGTTCAGGGCAAGGAGAAATCACTTCCCAGCCATGGGACACGTTCACTCCTGTGGTCTGCTATGCTGTGACTGGAAGGGGTAAGAAATCAAAGATGTATTGCTTCTAAGCAAGTCACAGTATGGAGACTGAGTAAAACAAGTGTAGGGAAGAGCAGACAAGAATAGTGATGGAAGGACGTAAACTTGCGGGAGGGGAAAAGAGCAAGCACCATGCATTCTGTGACAAGTGAGGGACAGGACCAAAACAGTTCTACACCAGCCAAGAGGAAAGGAAATTGCTCAAGGCCAGCATATGATGATGACCCTTGAGGGTAAGCATAAGTCTGGAAACTGACAGAGAAAGATTACCCAGCACCAGAAGGAACACATGCACCAGTGGGAAAGCAAACCTCACACTACACAGGCTACGAGATAGGAAAGGTGTCAGGAGAAGCAGAATTTGCAAAGAAGGGGAGATAGTTTGAAGACAATGTATGGCTCATGAACAGAACAAGACTATAGCTTGAAGTGGAGCACAGTAAGCAGTATCTGGTTAAGATCTGATTCCCAGCTAGAGATGAGGCAGCTTAAGACAGCTAACATGGGTACTTTTCCCAGACACCTGCACCATTCCCAGGTCATGCCTGATGCCACTGGGTGTATAGTTCAGCATTACCTGAGCTTTCTTGATCTCATGACATCTGCTCTAGAGCATAAAGACATGCAGTACATGCAAGGCAGAGGTACCAGAATTGAGTAAAGAGTATCTCCTCATACAGCCAAAATCAAGAAGCCGCTCACAGAAGTAAGATAGAAACTGTGACAGAAAACAGAAATTGATACCAAGGCAGGCAAAAGATGGCAGTCTTCCTGTGGAAATGGGGTAGGCAAAACCAAGAGTTGATCCACTATCACTTGAGGGCAAGGCACAGAAGCACATCAGAAAGCAAACAGAGAGCTGTTAATGTCTACCCTAGAACAGTATGACTGTACTGGAACCACGTCCATGCCATACTCACAATCAGTAATAGTCCCATTAACACATGAGCTGCAGTTCCTACACTGGAAGAGATCGGCCAGGCCAATCTGGTACTGGTTCTTCCGACAGCCACATACAGTATCTTGCTTTGGGGTGCAGGGAGTCTCTACTATCTGTTGGAATTCTGAGGAAAGAAAAGAGAAGTGATTATTCCAACCTCTTCCCTCACCTTCAACTGAGAGCACTATTATGATTAGAGGCATCAGGATCCCCTAGTCTTCCCAGGAAAGGCCAAAAAGGCCTGCAAACTGTATCTCAGGCTGTAGACATTTGGTAACCCTTATTCCTACTGTCCCCAATCCCTTCCCATACACTGTCCTTCTGCCCAATCAACTGTTCATTTTTCCAAGCTTCCTTACTCACCTTGCCATCCCCTCAAGCCCCCACTTGCCAACTACCACCCTTTTTCCTCAGTTCTATAGGTAGCTCACCTGTACGGCAACGTGTGCACTGGAAGCATTTAGACATGGTGTTATCCACAGCTGTGAATGTGCCATTAGCACATGGAAGACAGACGGGTGCCTGGTCAGGCCGATCACAGTCTTTTGCCTTGTAGGTGCCTGCAATAAAATCACTTATCAGAGCTCTGACAGAGTATGCTTCCTCTCACCACTGTGAATGACAGAGCCTAAAAGAAAAGATCAGGAATAATAGTTTATCTGGGTAGGGACACGTGCCAAGTAAAGAGAGCACTGATGTAACTGTAGGACAGAGACAGTTTGAATATGCAGGGAAATGCTCTAAGGTGAAGGTCACTATTACTGTCCTGTTCTACATACCTGCATGGCACCTCATGCAGCAGTGGGTCTCTCTGGGATGTAGATATTGTCCCAGTTGACACTGCATCTGCCTTTCTTCACTCAAGGAGCTAGAGGGGTCTCTTCCATCCAAAGGTATCTGATGGACTTGCAGTGTGTAAGATACTGGAGAAATTTCTACAGATTCCTTCATCAACATGCAGACAAATGTTAGGATAACCTGTAAATACAGAGGGAGAAAGAAGGAGAGGGAAAGGAAGAGAGAAAACATCTTATCCCCTTGCAGACTGCACAGCTGACTTCAGCACTAAAATACTGTTACAAAAGCAAGTTCAATTGACTTGACAAATTCTGGTATTAGGAAAAAAAGACAACCAAAAAACCCTCATGCCTGACATTTGTATTATTAATACTCCATACAATGGTCTCTATGACCAACTGGCTGTATATAAAGCAAATGCTTTTTTTACGATATGCAATTTATAGATGGAATGCCTTGAAAATGCTGCAGCTTGCAAGAAAATTACTTGAGCACAGGAGTGTTTTTATTAAGGGAGGCAGTAAGACTGCCCATCCAGAAACAGTTTCAGAGAGAAGAACACGTCCAGTACTTGCGGTTCTACTGAATAAATAAACCAGATGGGAAGTCTGGAATAAGAAGGCAGAGAAGGATCTCACTGCATGCAGAGTCCAGAAAAACTTCCAGAACTTCACCTGAGCAAGCGAGCCCTAGAAACATGGGAAAGTTAGGTTTTCAGCTCTTCCCCTGACAAACATAACCTTCTTCCTCTTAAACTGCAGCCATTAACATTCAGTCTGAAGTCTGTCACAAAAATGTGCATTTTTTTCCTTTTTTTTTTTAATTATTCCTTTAGGATTTACTTGCTATTCTTAATTTTTAAGATGGCAGTTGTCAAGAATGTTAAAAGGAATATTAAGACTGGCATGACTGCAGTACGACTGTAAGGGAGCATGTGTACACACACACAGAACAAAGGGTTAAAAGAGCAGCCTGCACTGGTAACGAAGAACACCATTTCCCTGGCCATTGTTTTCAGAACACTATTCCCAGCACTGAAATTGAGAAATGTGCTGTTTATGTTGTGGCCAAAAGGTCTCACTGGTAAGAGGACAGTGTAGATGACTCATCAGCAAAAGAGGCACCAGGAGGATGGTCACAAGACTGCAGCAGATCACAGACACGATTCCTTTGCCTGTTGGCCCAACAGAACAGATCCTTGGCATCCATTTCAAACACACATTAAGAAAAGGGGAAAAAAAATACAATAGCAAAAAATAAGTTAAAAAAACAAAGCCAGGAAACAACTTGGCCCAAGATATACGGAGCCTAAAGCCAGCCAGTTTCTATGACAAAGGCCCATCCCATTCCAGCTGATGAGTCCCCAAGAGTATGATGGACTTGTCCAAAAACTACTCTGTAGTGCAATGAAGAACCCCAGCAGCACAATCAAGCCACCACAGCATCCCTTGCTGTCTGTGCTGCATACATGTGATCCTGGCCACATCATTCTGGCCATATACCTGTTGGTGTTTCTGAGTATGTCACGGAGACTGTATGCTAGTGTAGTCTATGCATTAGATTGAGTGAATTCACGAAAATCAACTCATGCTTTTGCAAATAAACACCACCCTGCCTGTCTGTATGATCTCACACCAAGTTTTACTACACCAGCTTCCCTACATTGTAATGTTTTCCCAGCTTGCTCTTGTGGATGAGGTAAGATGCCTGTACAGGTGTAACTTCATAGTTTGGCTCCTTTTTGCATTTTCAGGTAGGAGAGTTACAGCAAAAGCAAAGTAAGCAATAAGGGCAAACCACAGTGCTGATACCAATTTTGTGGTTGCAATGACACAACTATGACAGCTACACGCTGTCCTGTTGCTCTCTCAAAATTAAAGCTTTCAGGAGAAAGGTACATACATGAAAGCAACTCAAAACCTCAAGCAAGATAGGAGTTTGCAACTCTGACAAAGCAAAAACCCCATTTTTCAGAGAGCTCTGTCATACAAAGACATATTCAATAGACAGATGCTAAAATGGTGAACAGGAAAAAGAAAACCACATATTCAAATACCATCGTTCCAGACTTAAATTATGTGACCACAGGATAAATGTAAGCGCTCCAACAACAACACAACAAGAAATAAAACTCATTTCAGCAACTGGCAGTCCTACAGATTGACTTGACTGCAAGAAAATGGGTAAAAGATCATTCACAAAGATGGTCTGACAGAAAGAATCCCGATTCTCTAGCTGATGATTAATCCCCAACACGGCAATATATACAGCAGGCCTGTAAGTCAGGTAAGTCAGCAACAGAAATAACAAAAAAGCATCAAAGACCAAGGCAAAACCACAAAAAATTGGTCAAATACACCTTAAAACCCAAAAGAAACCAGAAGTGTTTTAAATTTTTCAGATTAAGTGAAAGCATGCGTATAGTAAGTGTAATGAACCCAGAGTTAACACATTATTACTGATGACAATCGGAGATCCACAGACCACAAGTGACTCACAAACCAACGACTTGGCCTTCCAGAAAAATGCATTCACATAGCAGAACACCCCCCCCTCCACCACCATCTTCAGCAGCTCCCGAAGCCATCCAGCAGCTGCAGATTTACACCAAGGACACACTTCATGAAATTCAGGAAATACATTCAATTTGAACAGACTAATAGACTAGACTATTTCAGTTGGAAGGACCCTCCAATGATCACCTAGTCCAAACACCTGACCTATTCTGAGCTGACCAAAAATTAAAGCATGTTCTCTCCAAACCAGACAAGCCCAAAGCACTCAGCCCTCCTCACAGGCCTTGCCTTCCAGCCCTGTCACCAGTTTTGGTGCCCTCCTCTGGATCCATTCTAGGACCTTCACATCCTTCTTAAATGGTGGGGTGCAGAATCACATCCAGAACTCGAGGTGAGGCCGCACCAACACTGAAAACAGCGGCACAAGCAGCTCTCTTGACCTGTGGCTGTGCTGTATTTGATGCACCAGGATGGGGTTTGCCCTGTGGGCTGCCTGGGCACCCCACTGGCTCCTACTGAGCTGCTGCCAACCAGCACCCCCAGGCCCTTCCTGTGGGGCTGCTTCCAGCCACCCCTCTCCCAGTCTGTACTTGTGCCCAGTGCTGCTGTCCCAGCTGCAGCATCCGGCATTTCCACTTGTTGAACTGCATCCCATTAATCATTGCCCAGCGCTCCAGCCTAGCTAGATCCCTCTGCAAGGCCTCCTGTCTCTCAAGAGAGTCAATAGGACCTGCCAATTTGGTATCATCAGCAACCTTGCTTATGGTGCATTCATCTCCTGCATCCAGATCATTGATAAATATAATGAACAGAGCTGGCCCTAAAATTGAACCCCAAGGAACACCACTGGTGACCGGTCACCAGCTAGATACAGCTCCATGTACAAAGCACTGAAGCCTCAAGTCATAGGTAAGAGCTCACTGAGGCAAAGTTCAGAGATTTCTGCAACTGAAAATGGTTTTCCATTGTTAGATTTATAACATGCTTCATTTTTACTTGCCAGGAGAAAGAACAAGTAGCCACTAACCAATGCTGCACAGAAGAGTGGACAGCATGCGTCAGCTGAATGGTAACTCAAACCACCAAACCACATCACGCACACCAGTGACTCACGTTCTTAGTGAGCCGGGACGCCCAAGAGAAAGAATAGTAAGCAGAAACTCTAGGTTTTACTTCTGCAATTGCTGCTGAAATAAACACAACAAAACCAGAATGCTGCTTCCCAAAATCATTCTGCCCCTCAGGGTGACAGCTATGTGACGTCACATGTGAGGAAACCATAGCTCCTTCTCGTGTCTCATGAGAGCACTTACTGTTGGACAGCTACAGTGAAATAAACCCACAACGCTGCACAAACCCAACTGCTCTTCTATGGAAGGTTTTGACAGCTGAGACAGGAGTTTGGAGGCCCTGCAGCATCTTCAGCCTCAAATATCCTTGAATTACTGCCACTGCTACAATTCACACCCTTACTTGCTGCTTCTGCCTCACCAGACCAGAAAACTGTGAGGTGACATCTCTATAGAGTAAGGCAAAAAAAGGAACAGGAAAGATAAAAGTGAAGAATGTAGCAAGATTGGGAGGGCAGGGTGGAAATAAGAAGAGAACTTGAGAACACTGTTCTCAGGCCAAGGAAAAAGAATCTTAAAATCCCAGACTGGTTTAAGTTGGAAGAGACCTTAAAGCTTATCCAGTTCCAAGCCTCTGCCATGGGTAGGGACACCTTCCACTAGATCAGGTTGCTCCAAGCCCGTGTCCAACCTGGCCTTGAACACTGCCAGGGATGGGGCAGCCACAACTTCTCTGGGCACCCCGTGCCAGCGCCTCAGCACCCTCACAGGGAAGAGCTTCTTTGGTATATATAATCTCAGTCTTCCCTCTGTCGGGTTAAAGCCATTCCCCTTGTCCTGTCACTACATGCCCTTGTAAAAAGTCCCTCTCCACATTTTTTCTAGGCCTTTTTCTGGTATTGGAACACCGCTACAAGGTCTCACCCTGAGCCTTCTCTTCTCCAGGCTTAACAATCCCAACTCAGCCTGGCTCCACAGGAGAGATGCTCCTGCCCTCTGTTCATCTTTGTGGCCTCCTCTGGACTCCCTCCAAGGCAGCACAGTACCTGAAACACAGGGACAAGGACAAGGAAGTGCAGCATATCAGGTTTATCTTATTATCTGCCAATGCCCACAAGGCTAGGAAATAGCAAATCTCTCAGCATGGAACGTATCTGTATCATTTGCTCTGCCCTCCCCATACAGATCTGTAGCCTTGCTGCTACCTACAAGGCTCCTCGCTGTCAGGTAAAATGGCAGAGGAAGCAGGTACAGTGACACACAGGTATGACAGTACGACAGGAAAGAGAAGATGGAGAGGGTCATGTTGGGAGCAAGACTCCCTTCTCCTAGAAAGCTGATGGATGCTTAGAGGTGTCCAGAGGGGAGCAAGGCCAGTCATAGAAAGCAAACTGACTAGGAAGGGAGTGATTGAACAGGTGACTCCTGCCCCGCACCACAGCACCTGGAAACCCCAATGCCTGTTCACGTGAACTCACAGGAAGGCAATCCTTGCTGGAGCACCTGCTCAAGTATGAGTATTCCAAACAATTCACATAGTATTGCTCATCACTAAGCTAATGTTTAAAATAATCCAGATTAATAATTTCCAGAGTTTAAACAACCTTAATACAAAAGCATAAAGTGGAAAATTTCAGAATAAAATGATTTTATCAATCCAGATCTGCTGTTAAAATCCAGAGATGGAGGCTTACTCCTTTTTTAGCACATAACATACTCATTTAATAAAGTGTTTCCCCACCAACAGCTTATTCAACTGCTTCTCTCAGAAAGACATTCAGTTTACAACTTCCATTTTTAAACTAAAGAACTTCCTGCAAGAAGACATTCCAAGTCATTAGAATTTCTCAAGCATATACTAATAGAAATTTCCCTTTGCTTAAGAGTTCCGCATGGTAAACACCAATGCACAAGTAATCTGTGCACCAGTCCTATCTTAGCCTTTTTGAGGAGTCATAAAAAAAATAAATCAGCTTGGAAGTTCAGAGGAAAGCAGATCCTGCTCATAGTGAGGTACCAAAGAAATCAGGGTGCAAGATTACCTTTATGCTCCCTGACTGCTTCAGACAAAAGCTCTGAGATTTGCATTGTTTTTTGGTTTGCTATGCAATGATGCACGGGGAACCAGAACTTCTGCTTTACACATTGAGAAATGTATATTAAAGCAACAATTACAGGAATTATTTCTCATTGCTCACTAAAACCTGGAAAGGTCAAAAGAAGGATGTAAGAGCTATTTTTGTGAACAGTCCTCCATTTTATGAAGGACAGGGGCCCTGTCTAAAATCAGGAGACTGGGAACAGCTTTCACACCATGAAGAAAGGCCTTAGAAATCAACAACAACAACAACAGAAAGATTTATTTATAAAGATCACGGACTTCACATCACAAAATGTGTGTATATATACATATACAGCATACAAAGCTAAAAGTTTGTATTTCATATTAGCAGAGATAAAGAGTGGAAAAGTCATTGTCATGTGGAATCCTACTCATTGGAACCAAAATACTCCTGGCTTAATAGAGAAACACAGCAACATGGCTTTGAGATGTGCTTTCCGCTGTCAGGTTCCCAAGACCACAATAAAAAGATATGCGTTACCAAGGGTTCAGAGGAAGCACTCAGTTATCCAGGGATGAGGACACAATTATGGAAGAGAACACAACACATCTGCCCCAGAAAACAGTCAGAAATGCAATCAAATGAATTATTAGAAAAAGATTTGAGGACAAAACAGAGAGTGTTGTTATGCCAGTAACAACAATAAGAACTGAATTCTGACTGTGTTTCTGGTCCCCAATCCTGAGAATATATATTAACTCAGATATTACACAGAGAAAGGCAACAAGGATGATCAGTGGTACAGACTAGCTGCCATAAGGGCAATCATTAAAAATACTGGTAGAGGATACTATAGTGGGCCCTGAAGTCATGAATGCCATAAAGAGAACAGCCATCCCAGTTCACATGCTATCTCTCTCAATGCAAGATCTAAGAGGCATCACATTAAACAAGCAGGAGAAAGGTCTGAAACACATACGAGGTACTTTTTTTACCCAACACACAGCTGATGTGTGGGACTCCCTGTCAGAGTGCTGAGGGTGCCAGAAACTTGCCTGTGTTCCAAAAGCAATCATCACGTTCATGACCAGAAGAAAAAACACACTCAGGGCTCCAAAATATGAAGACACTGTTTCAACTTGGGAATTCCTACAGTCACAGATCACTAGAAGCGGGGAAAGTGGTTTTATTTTTCATTGGTTTTGCACTCACCCTGGTCCAAACCCCTCAGTAGATACATGCTGTTGGCCACTACAGGAAACAGGACAGTAAGCCCGACAGTTCTCTCTTACAATGCTCTTGGTAGCTTGGTTTTCAATTTTCATATAACATAGCTTCTAACTTCAAAATTGCGTTTCCTCCCTTTACCTTCAAAAGGCTTCAATGCTTGAAGCACTGTGCGCTTACTTCCCTGTGCGCTTCCAACTTTCACAGTGAACAAAAGGGCCTGAGCAGAGACAGATGCCCTTTTATTCACTGTGAATGTTGGAAGCGCACAGGGAAAACATGAAGGACCTGGAAATAAGGTTAAAGACACACAAAAAGAGAAAATGCACGCAAACAGGCAACAGGAAATTTCAAAGAATCAGTGGAAATGTGAAAGAATCAAAAACTAAAAGAGGGGGCATCAAGGGAGTAGGCAAGGCCATGAAGGCAAAATGCAGGATGATATGGAAAATACATGGAGGATGGAAGGGCATGCAACAGAGTAAGAATTGTTAACACTTAAAAAAATAGTATTATTTCATGGAAAAGATAAACATTATCTGTAATGAGTGAGTATGGTGCTATCGAGAACTTGAAATGAGAGAGGGAAAATGTCCTCAAAAAGAAACATAAACCCCACTGAAGGATGGATACGCTTCTCCAGCATATTACTGAACTGAAGATAATATACTGAGCTTGAGGAATACAGTGAATTCTTTTTTGTGTGCATTTTATCACCAATAATATGAATACTGTCACATATACTATCTGAATTACAGCAAAATATATGCACCACTATACATAACACTTAAACCACCTTTCCATGTTTGCTAACTGCTTTGAAATCTATATGCAAGTCAGTTTAAGTATCCTACCTATGTCCCGAAATGGTAAATGATCCACAATTAGAGTCAAGGTGTAAGCTTCTCCTACTCCACCAGTTTAGTTGTGTTGTCCTGCCCATGCTAAATGCAGTGCTATTTATTACCTTGTTTCCGAAAGCTTCCAAGTGCAAAAAAATACAGCTTCTGGAAGAAGTAAACTTTGAGCCACGAGTCACAATTTTCTGACAGCAAATTAACAACTAACCCAGCATCACAAGCCCAGTGCAGTCAAGTGCTAGTTACTAGAATGCTCAGCTACTGGGGAATAAAGAGTTTGATCTTGTAACTTCTACAGCTGAATTTATAGCCCTGTCATGGTGCTGATGCCACCCCTACTGTCATAGCTTTATCATCTATCTGCCAACAATGGTTACTCATTAAACTCACAATTTCTTTTACAAGTAACTTTTTCACCTGCAGAGTTACAGCTGACAGCTTAAAAAAGTTAACTTATTATACCCAAGAATTGTGAAGTCATTGAGGCTGGAAAAGACGTTTCAGCTCATGGAGTCTAACTGCTAACCTCACACTGTGAAGTCCACTACTAAACCACATCCCTCGGTACCATATCTACATGCCTTTTAAATACCACCAGGGACCCTGAAAACAAAAACAAATGAGAGTGATGATGTGCAGACATACATGCATGTGAGATGTTTTCATTACTTTGTCAAACAACCCCCAAGTGGATTAAAAGGTTTACTTATTTCATACCTCATGTCACTTGCTTTCTGTTCTTAAAATTTAATGCAAAAGGGGGCTAAGCTCTTCAGCACAACTCACTGTTCCCAGGGTCAAATCTAAACGAAGATGCTCGACACACGGGTAAACGACAATTTACCGGTGAGGATAAACAAACCTCACGGTTTGGGTGGTAGGTACCGCCCGCTAACCTCTGTTTCAAAGCCCGCAGAGCAGCAACACAACTTCAAGTGGCACCGAGACGCCCGTCCCGTTCGCGGCGGTACAGCCCCAGGTACTTGCAACCAACCGCACGGCAAAGCCGAGCCCGGTGAATCAGAGGCGGCTCGTACTCCCGCCGCCTGCAGCCGGCCCTGACCCCCGCTCACCGGGAACGGCGCCCAGTCCAGCCCGGGAGGCTCCGTGCCCTCGGCAGGGTCAACCCAGCGCCTCGCTCCAGGAAATCCTCCTCCATTCCTGGAAATCCAGCCGCCTTTTCTCCTGACTCAGGGATAAACCCCGGAAACGGCCCCGGCGAATCCAGCGGCCAAGCGGTGGGCGGGGAGGACAGGCGGGCGGCAGCCGGCATCGCGAACCGGGGCGGAGCGGGCTTGGCCCGGCCTAGACAGCAGAGCACCAGCCGCCCCCTCCCTCCACGACCACCCACCTCAGGTGATAATGGCTCCTCGGGAGCTGCCACCGCCCTTCCCTCGCTCCCCGACAGGACTCGGAGCTGCCGTGAGGCAAACGAAAGCCCTCGGACAGTGGGAGGGGAACGCCGACCCCAGAACGATGGGGACCAGGAGGATCGAAGGGAGCCCGGGGCCCTGTAGCCTCGCAGCTCCGGGAGAAAAGCCCACAGACAGGAGCGGAGCCGCCGCCACTGACTGAGGAATCTCGGGGTCCGGCCCCGTCCCGCCGTGACTTACCGTGCCCAGCGAGCTGCAGGGCAGCGCAGGGCCGCGCATGGCTCCGCGGCCCACTACATCCCCATGGCCGGGTCCCGCCGCGCTAAGAGGAAGCCGCCCCAGCCCTGCAGAGCCCCGGCCGGAGCAGCACGGAGCGGAGCCGCGCTGGTCCAACTTCCTAGGGGCGGCAGGAGGAAAGCGGGAGGCGGCCCAGCTCCGCCCACCCACCCACCGGCTCAAACCGAGCGCTGGCGGCGGCGTTCCTTTAACCCTGGGGTGAACAGGCTAAAAAGGAACGACCGATGGCGTGCCCGTGGCTAAAACTGATGGAAAACACGTGGGAAAAGAGTCACCTCAGTGGAGGGTGTCCCTGCCCATGGCAGGATGAGCGTTTTCCAACCCCAACCCTTCTATGAGTCTATCTTAACATTTCCTACAGTGTTTCACCTTTACCCCCTACTGTTAATGTTGAGTTCATGTGAAACTTAACCATTAGTGGTGAGACGGTAACACACTGCACCTCAACTGCCTTGTCAGCACCTAATAATTCTCAAGAATGGTATTTATCAGCCCAAACTAGCATTGTTAGAGTATATATGCCTATACTTTTTAATTTAAAACACGCATTTTCTTGTATGCTCCGATGAACCAGCTGCATTTACAATGCAAATATAAAGTGAAGTTAATGTAGCATTCTACGCAATCTCTGCTCTTAATTATCGTGTTTAAAAACACAGTAAGGGTTAGGTGGCAAACAGATAAAGCACTCCCGTTTATATGTTGCACATAAAAGTCCCGCCTTCATGTTCTTTCAGAACTATTCCCAGTTGATATAACCAGCTGCCAGGTTAGTTACCTCATCCTGACTGCTTGTCTGCTAAGGGTGATAGGAATTGGTTGGTTGTTACAAGATGCAGGTATCATGAATGGGAGGGATCCCGAGTGGAAACAGCTGCAGCACCTACTTCCCAGGGATCAGATTGTGACAGGAAATACTCCCCCCTTTCCTGCCCTATCTCTGTCATACAAAGACATTAAACTGAGGTACTAAGCACTGTTTGGGAAGAATATACCTATTTCATGTATGTAAGCCCAAAATTTATATACAATTCACTCGGTGCACTGCCTGAGCTGCTATGAAGAAAGCCAAACACCTCCATCGGCTGCATCTACTATGCAGAGATGCTTGTCTGCAGTGTGGAAGCCAGCAATGGCACATGCAGAGGACAAAAGGACAAGAGCCACAGAGCTACATAGCTCTCCTCCACGCTTCAGGCTTGGGCAGCTTTGACTTTCCAGTTGTAAGTGGGAAGAAAATAGAATAATGTGTTATAAGTCTGCAGCCATCTCCAGGGATAGAAATAGAAACAATTTACTGAGTTTTGTCTAGTTCTTTTCCTTGCCTTACATTGGGAAAATACAAAAAACAGAAGGGGGTTTGAGCCCCTCTCCTATGGGGACAGGCTGAGAGAGCTGAGCTTGTTCCGCCTGGAGAAGAGAAGGCTCCAGGGAGACCTCAGAGCAGCTCCCAGTGCCTAAAGGGGCTACAAAAAACCTGGAGAGAGGCTTTGGACAAGGGCCTGTAAGGACAGGACAAGGAAGAATGGCTTTAAACTGACAGAAGGGAGACTGAGCTGAGCTCTTAGGCAGAAGCTCTTCCCTGTGAGGGTGCTGAGGCGCTGGCACAGGGTGCCCAGAGAAGCTGTGGCTGCCCCATCCTTGGCAGTGTTCAAGGCCAGGTTGGACACAGGGGCTTGGCGCAGCCTGCTCTAGTGGAAGGGGTCCTTGCCCATGCCAGGGGGGCGGAACTGGATGAGCTTTTAATGTTCCTTCAACTGAAACCAGTCTGGGATTTATCCCCTGAAGGAATACCTCATGCACCGGTAAGTATATTCTGTGGAGAAGAAAGTCACATTTTCAATGGGCTGTTTCAAATTTATCACATACTGTGATATGAGTGGCGCAGGCACACCCTTCAGTGGAGCTTCAGCCTCCCACAACAAGAAAAAGCATTTCTCCAGAATAACTGAAGTGTCAGAGGAGCCCCTCTTCCTGCACTCCGCACGGGAGTGAGCTCACAGCCTGCTGCAGGCTTGGCATTTACACTAACATCAAACGCCTCAGCGCACTTCCCATCTCTCCCCAGAACCGGTCAGGCCACGCCGCCCCCCCTCCCCGCCGTCTCCCCATGTTCCAGCCTGCGGAACCCTCATGGGTTCCGTTTCTCACCAGTGTGCGGGGTAAGAACCGTTCCTCGGTGAGCGCAAACACTCCCGATGGCAGCCGAACCGCCCCCATCGCAATACTTTACCTCAGGAGCCACGACCGCCTCCGGCTGCTCCCATTGGCCTGAGCGGAGGGAGGGGGCGGAGACGCGCCCTGCGCATTTCCCGCCGGCGCGTCCCCACGGTAGTGCCGTGATTCGCGCGTTCGGCCCAGGTGCCGTTATGGCGGAGCCCAGCGCGGCGGTGAGTGACCGACCCAGCGCGGCTCCGCGCCCTCCCCTCCTCACCCTACCCCATGGCGCTGAAGGCCCGTGTCTCTGCTTCTCCCTAGGAGCAGCGCTGGCTGCAGGCGGCTCAGGACTTCAGCCGCCGAGCGCTCCCGGCGCAAGAGGGGCCTGGCGCACCGGAAGGGCCGCCGCTGCTGGACGCGGTGCTGCGGTGCCTGCGCAGCGCAGTTGGCGGAGACCTGCCGCTCGGCTACAGGTGAGAGCGGGATGGAGAGGGGCGAACGGGCATGGTCGGACCGCCCTTGACGCCTGCGGCATGGTGTTACACACGCACACACGTGCAGGGCCAGCCGGCGACCGGTGGAACGGGGCTGGTGGGGTCTTCCCGGGAGCTCGGCAGGGCGCCTGCGACCGGACCAGTGCCGCCCGCTCATGTGCGGTGCCTGCCCCGGATGCTGAGTGTGGGAGAGATGTTGTCAAAGGCAGATAACCACATGCGGGTTCTTGGCTTCGGTGCGCCCCTGGTCGCTCTTGCGATATTGACTAAGCACCGTATTTGCAAGTGTGCGGTAGGGAGAGTGTGACCGAAGTGGGGCATCTTGCTGGATCCTGCTAGTCTGTTGAGGAGACTGTGTCTGGCCATGGTCTCCAGGGTTGCTGGCCAGCTGAGGTCTGCTTTCAAGTCTGTGGTCTCCCAAAGGTGGGAATCTAGGATAGCATGATCCACATTTTAGCTGGTAAACGGCTTTTGGGTGTTCACCATCATGAAAAACACACAATTTGTTGATCCAGATTGGAAGATGTGGTTTGTCTGGATCTATTGCTCCAATTTATGGTGGAAGAATGTCTCTTAAAACCCCTGGCACAGCTGGTTTGGGGAAGGTCAACTGGAATTGGTTAGGGTCTTATGACCTTTAATTTTGTACTAATAGTTCATAAATGTAGATGATGCATCTTTCAGGCCAGCTAAACTGATTTCATCAAAGCCATATTTTTTTCTGTAGACTGTATTTCACAATGTTTAAAACAGAGTTTGGTTTATGTACAGGAGAATTCATCAAGAAGAGCTGATATTTATCTTGCGTGAGGCCAGTGGTCTGTTTGTGAGCAGCATTCTCCATCCACAGTTAACTGTCAAGCTCTGGATTACCAGAAGAGCCCATTTAGGTTTCTGGATGTGATAACCAGGATCCAGTGCACTTCTGCAGTTTTGGTTTCTCTCAAAAAGCAGCCAGAACATGTGATGTCAACACAATCAGTGCTGCGTTCTCCTTGTAGATCATAGATACCAGTATTATTACTGGTGCTGTTATGACTCTTGAGTACAAAGCAATTTGCTTATGTTATTTTCGGCTAATCTTGAACAAGTGTTCAAAATCTGTCTAGACAGGCCCTCAGTGATGTGGGTTAGTGGTGGCCTTGGCAGTGCTGGGGAATGGTTGGACTTGATGATCTTAAAGGGTCCAACCTATTTGATTCTATGATATATTGATGGCCCAGACCCATTGCTCATGTAGACTGGTTTCTGGCTTTGAACCTTTGATACCTGACTAACCAGCTGAAACTCATCAAATTCGTACTCTCTCAATTTGATTGTGTCCTGCTACTGAGCAAGTGAGTGTTGAGAATAGAGTTCCAGTTTCACAACCTAAAATTGTCAGCAAACCTCACTGGAAACAAGTATCAAAATCACTAGCTGGAGGCCAGGTTGTATTCACTCTTTCAGTATTTATGTTACCGTGGAGAGGGGACTTCTGTTAATGTATTTATGTTATCATGGAGGGGGGACTTCTGTTAATTCTCTAGAATGCAGAGCCAGGAAGTAAACAATGATGATGAATGCTGCCAGGATCATACACTGAAAAGGCTTAGCATCTACTGAGAATGCTGCCTTGCTCTCCCATATTTGGTACTGTGGCCAGTCTAAGCGTGATAGACGCTAAACTGTGGATGGCCTCACATGCCAATTTGATGTTACATCTCCTCCCCTCACTCTCCAAAGCCAGGAGCTTAGGTGGGAAGTTTCAGGGCTAGCTTGGCTCTGATGTTATAAGTGAAGGCCCAGTCTAAGATTACTGGCTTGTTGTCTTTCAGTTTTGTACTGTGTAAGCTATTCACAGGAGAGAATTTGTCACAAAACTGTCACAATCTTCATCTAGAAGTTTTCAACCCTGCTTTTACCACAGTTCGTCAGCTTCAGCCCACAATGATGGAATTAGTCTGTATTTACCTGTGTTCATAACTGGTACGTAAACTGTTCGAACAGTTGTTGGGCTTTCTTACAGTCTCCCATTCAAGCTAAAAATGCCTGAATCAATAACTGTTCTCCTTCCCACCTCCCCCCCCACACACACATGTACTAGAAAATGTGTTCCATTTTCTTACCCTTCAATTATTTTTTTCCCCAAGTCTTCTGCATGCCTGCTCAGGTAACCATAGTAGCAGAGGATGCCTGTTTTCAGAGGGGATGCTGAAGCCGCACAGACATGTTGACTGAGCTGAGAGAGATAATTGATAAATGCCAGTGAATGAGTTGGTTCTTGCCATGTGGTATTATCAGACCATACCAATAGCTAAGGCTTTTTTGACTTAGCCAAGCTTTGTGCACTGCAATGATCGCCGTAATCCCTAAACTTTGTAGACTTGAGTTTTTCCTACATCCTTCTATAGTCTTGCTTCTCTTTCTTTTCCAGTTTCATCTCCGTCTCTGACCTGCAGCATCAGCAGTGTGTGCCATGCTGCAGCCACCTGACCTGGAGTACTAATGAGTTTAAAGAATGGGCTCGTCAAGGACAAGCTGCTGTACCCAGGCATAGCACTTTGCCGAGGACTTACCTCATTTTGGTTGGCTATTTAACAGATGGAAGGCAAGAGAACAAAGAAAAGTTAGTAGATGGCATTCTATATGTGAAAGACAATACTGGGATAATCCCATGTGAGGTATGTTCTCAGTCTGAGGAATCCTGCTTTTATTCCCACTGATGGGGCAGTGTCACAGACCACCAGGGGCTTCAAATGGTCTGCCAAAGTTTAGTGAGGGAAATAACACACTTGTATAACTGGCAGGAAAACATGTCCTGGGGAGAGGATAGGACATGTCACATTTGTCATTGCTAGGAGGGCAAATATTGGATGCACTGGCCTGGAGAAAAGAGGCAGCCTAATGTATGATTCTGTTAAATTCTCAACAGTATAAGGTGGCCTGGGAGACCTAGAAGTCATAGCACTCTCCTCTGATCCAACTAGTGGAGCAAAAGTAACTTTCTGTAAAGTCATACTGGGTGCTCAGTGATGCAATGGTGACATTCTATCACAAAATAAGAAGTTGGCTTGATAATTGAATTACAAGCCTTCTGAAAGTCATTGCGTGGGGAGTCTAGACAAGAGGTAACCCCTAGAAGTGGTGTTGAAAGAGCACTGAGGTTGTGCTTTCCAAGGAGATGAAGAAAAAAAGCTATATTGGTATGAACTTCTAACTGAAAACAAAGGGGGAAAGAAAGCAGGTGGGAATTCTAGAATAGTTTGAAAATAGCTGAGCTTTGCAGTGAATTAATGATCACCTAGCCAGGAGGATGCAGCCATAACCCAGGAAATGCTAGCTCTAGAGCTCAGCAAATTTGTTCCAGATTTCCATCTGGAAGGACAAAAGTTCTCCATGCAAGATAAGAGTGTCAGCAGAAAACACCACTCTCATATAGAAATGAAGCCCAGCAGTAGAACAAGAGTTTGTGATGTGCATGCAAGTGCAAATTAGTAATGCACATTGTAAGTAATGCTGAGAAAACATACTCTTAACTCATCTCAAGCATTTATCTCGTTATCTTTTTTCTTAGCTCCTGCATTTTGAACTTGAGTGGCTGGAGTCACTGTTTGTCTTCCCAAGCTGGTCGTACATACCACAGACAGACAAGAGTGCAGCAGGGTATTTGGAAGTCCTGTTGGACCCAGTGCCAGTAAATGTTCTCAAAGTACCTGAGAGCATTCCAGTCACCTACCAAGCATCAGCCAAGACACTGCTTACCTCCAGGTAAATACTTAGCATGCTCAACTCCATCATAGCACTGTTGCTCTGGTTTGGCAGGTACCATGAGGAGACTGGTCTTAGGAAGAGCTGGATTCTGTTTCTGCCACAGGTGGAAGCGTAACAGTGAGTGGTGGAAGTAAAAGTGATACAATTAAGCTGCTTTTCATTAATCAGTTGCTTCCCAGGAATATTTATTGGTGGTTTTAATTCTGTATTTTGACAGACTAAAGCGAATTTAAGTATTTCCAGGTGTATTTTGATATTACAGAAAGGACATGAGAACAAAGGGATGATTCAGCTTTCACTGAGGCTGAAATTCACTCCTGTGATTAGCACCACTTTTTCTTTGACCATGAACCAAAAGTATTATAAGTATTATTGAAAGTAATTCTAGATTCTAATGGGGAATTAATATACACCACTGATCAAGCTCTTTGTCAGATTGCTGAGATAAAGGTGCCATTTAAATGTCAGCTGCTAAGATTAACTGTTGTCTTTAGTGGAAATAACACAGTATGTGAAAATGTAGCCAATGGAATTGCAGATCTTACTGAAGTTGATTATTCCAGGTTGTGCTAGATCATATTTTATCTTCTTGAGCAGAGAATCCTTGGTGTGATAACAATAAAATGTCACTAGTCAGGCTGCTGTAGTTTCTTTTTAGTTTTGTTTTAATTGTATGTCTGCTTTACTTTAAGATGAAGTGTTTCATGTAGCTCACCAGACCTTTCTAAACAAGAAATCTTTCCCTATTTCAGTGTACATTCTCAGAGCAGCTCCTCTGCTGTTACCTGATAGTTGAACAATTTTCCATGTTCTTCCTTTAAACATGTTACCAATAAAGTGCTGGTATTAGCGTGTGTGGACTTCCCTTTTAAGAAGTCATAGAGGTAGATCAGTGTGTGGTTTAGAATCAAGGGTGTGTTTGTTCACAGAGGGTTATATTCAAGCCCAGTTGGAGTTGAAAATGTCAAATGTTTGAATTTTTGGTTTTCATTTATTGAAATGAAGGTTTGGCTGCAGAAATGTCGCCTCTCTCTCCTCTCTTATCTCATCTACTTTCTCTTTTGCTACTCTTTCACCCTGTGCCAAGATTGTTAGGAAGACTCCATTAATGCTCTCAAGCCTCTTTTGTTTATAGGCGTAGATCTTCCATGGTGTCACATTCCATGGCTCTACAAAGCCAAGTTCTATTTTCTGCTGAAGCTTGTGACTTCCCCCCTCTCCTTCCCTTCTGATCTCTATTTAAGCTCTTATTTGTGGTAAAGCTTTTTAAAACCTGGTTGTTGCCATGGAACATGTGCTGTATTCAAACGTGAAGGTTTTGTAAAGTGTCATATGGTTTTAGCATATAAAACTAAAGAATTTTGCAGCCAAATACTGTTCTGAAAACCATTATGAGAAGTGATCCACGTTGGATCCTTTATTTCCAGAAAGTGCATGCTGCAGATTTATTTTGCTTTTGAGACACTTTTGCGTTCTTCTTTCATCTCTGATTTCCTTTGCCTCTTCAATTGTCCTCTAGGAGTCCGTGTAAGGAAAGAGCAAAGCTCCCTGTGGCAGGTGAATTGACCCAACGTGGGCCTCTCCTTCGTATCCACCACAAGACATTCTTCTTTCTGTTTCTGAAGTGCTGTGTCTCAGGTGTTCGGGTCCCTGTGCTGGTGCAGGCAAGTGCTTGGAATTTTGCTCGCATACTCACTGTCTGTATCTGTGTATGTGCTACTTGATTAATGCTTTGAAGCTTGCCCTTGACTTCCTGGTTTGATCTAGTCTTCCTTTTACTAGTTGTTTATTTTATTCCATGCAGCCTACAATAGTCCTTGTGTGTAAGAAGTCTAGTACTCTAGTTTTATACCCTGCAGAAATACAGCCTTCCTTCCTTATGCAGTTGTAGTGCTCCTAAACATCTTGCAGATATCACCCCTTTGCTAGGTGTTTGAGGCAGTCCTCTTGAAGGAAAAGGTTTTTTGGTGGGGTTATCGGGGTTGGGAAGAAGTTTTTCCAGCGCAGAAGATGCTGATGTTGCTTTTGATTTCTCTGCTCTAGAAGCCCAGCCAGCTGGCATGGCATCATACCCTCCAGTTGGGTCGCAGGTATGCAATCACAGGCCTGAGCATGACCAGCCTGAAGAAAACTGGACAAAGGACATTTGTTACCAGTGATTCTTCCCACCTTCTGCCCTACTGTGCAGAGCAAGTGAGGGAGCAGTCACTGGACAGTGCTTGGCAAGACGAATCCACTCAGTCTTCTTCCCTTGAGACTGCTGAGCAGCTCAGTGATATCTTGGAGCTAAGAGTTGAAGAGGAGAAGCCAAGATCAACCAAAGAGTCCAAGATCATCTCATATGTGGTAAGGATTTGTAGGGTTACCCTTCACCTACTCATGCTGTAGGGTTTCAGCTTATTTTTCATCATGAATTTATTTCCTTATTGCTCAGGCCTATGAGACTCTTGTGTTCCGGGGCTCTCTATACCCGTATAACTTTCTGTTTGCTTTCTGTTTTAGGGATTTGTCACCAAAATACTCAATATCCAAGCTGGCCTCTTTTTACTGGATAACAAAGTCTGCTTGTGCCTTGCTTACCAGCAGTGGTTGAACTCTGCACGTGGACTCCGACCAGGAGCATATGTGGAGGTAACTTGTGACTTAGAAAGGCATAAAGCATTCAGTGTAAAAGACATGGGCCTGGAGCACAGCTCACGAGTGTGTGGGTTAACAGAATACTATGGAAAAGTTGGAGTTATTTCAGCAAGTCAAGTATCTGGAACAGAATTGGGGATCTTGTTGTTTAGGTTTAGTCATGAGCGTTGAAATGATGATTATCTGATTCCCCCCTCAGCAGTGCCTCAGGCCCATTTGATCTATAGATAATCCAGTAGAGTCAGAAAGGATTTGGGGTGGGGTGATAGTTTTGGGGAGTGGTGGCAGACCAGCTATCTCTTCTCTTAAGTTGTACATTTGTGTGTCTCAGCTCGTCGATGTCCACCTCCTGCAGAAGCCTCTGGTATCCTTCCCTTTCGTTGTACTTGGTGCTTGCCTGAGCAGCACTATTGGGCTGAAGAGTTTTTCAAGGCTCAGCACCCCCTACCAGCCACCAACCTCTTCTGGAAATCTCTACTTAGAGCTGCTCTTCCGCTACAATCTTGGTATGCCACTCTACCTCTGGGTGGTGAGCCTCCTGGAGACGTTCGAGGAGAGGTGAGGACAGTTCTTCTGAAGTCAGCCTATGTATGAATGTGTTTTGTAAGCTACCTGGGTGTCTTCTAGATCAAAGGTTCACAAAATTACTGTGAGGGATACGAATAGCAGCAGTAATTGCTTCTGGTTTCCTGGCTTCAGTAAGCCATTCATCTAGATTTCACACGGTATCCAGTTGCTTGTACCTTGCATTTGCTCTCACAAGAAAGTCCTGTATGTTTTTCCGGTGCATGTGCAGTAAGCCCACTGGTTGCAGGAAGCTGCAGTACTCCTGCTTCTGTACTCCTGCCTAGGAAGTTTTGTCCTGACATATGGAAGCACTGTAGGGATGTCTGCCTGCCAACATGGTTTGCTTGGCAAGTCAAGGTGGATGCAGGCCAGGTTGGAAACTGCTGCTCCAACCAGATAACAACAAATATAAAAGCTTTTTTGTTCTGGCCGCTCAGAGGAGCAGCTGCAGCTGCTCAGCAAACCACTTTGATACATTCTGAGTATGGTCAGTAGTACAAGCATTTGTTTGAGAGCCTCTGTCTTAGCAGAGGTCTTCCAGACGGCTTCGTGCTCTCCCTGACAGCTGCACTGCATAACAGCTGTGGGCCAGTTCCTGGATGTATTTCTGGGTTTGTTCTGGAACCTTTATGGTTGATCACTAACAGCAGCCTTGGACTTCAAAAAGGAACATTTATGTATTTGATCTCAGGCAGTAAAATAGTAGTTTATGGAATGCTCAGTCTTCCCATGCCTTACGGGCACCGTGGAATTTTTATGCTTTCCAATCAAACAGCTTCAGTTTTGCCCTGGGAATGATGCTAGCTTTAAGTTTCAGTTTTCATTAGCTTTTTCACGTTCTTTCAATGTGACTGCTTTGCCCTGCTGCTGCTTGGAAGTTGTTGCAGTGAGTCAGTTGCTACCTTTCTTTGAGTTCGCTTTATGTAGTGTTTTGACCATCAGTGTGATCAGTTCCAGACATTCAGAAGCAGTGAGCTAAACTTGAGACAGGATCACAACACGAGGGCAATGCTGGAAGCAGGGCAGCCTGTGGTTGTTTCTGTCTTGTGATTGATTTATTTACTGCATCCTGTAAAAGAAAGTCAAGTATACCTAACGTGAGTAATCATGCCAAGCTTAGGCAAAATACATGGAGGTCCATTTGTGGGGCTTAGAGGGAGACTATTTTCAGGTGTTTTGGGGTGGGCATTTTTTGTCCACTTGAGTTTTGAGATTTTGCCAGTCCTTCCATTTCTGCACATTTCCCTCTTCCTTGTCTGACATCAGTCTGCATCATCCTTAAATGTTCCTTTTTTAGTCGCTTCATGTTCTTTTTGTGCTATCCTTAGTTCTTGTCCTACTGAGCATGTTCACTCATAACAAGCAGAAAGAACACAAGAGTTAAATGCAAAATTCACTAAGAAGCTAGGACTGCTAATCCTTTTTGTCATCATTTTCTTCCAGGTTTTCTTGTTTCTTTGGCCACTGTCACCCGTTGCTTCGCTCCATGCACCGAAACCCTGGAGCTGCTGAGAAGTTCCTTGTCCCCCTTCTGCAAGCTGTGGTGCCAGATAGACAGGAAGCAAGAGATATTTACAGTGAAATCCTAGATAGAAAACACCACTGTCCCCTGCAGAAGGTGAATAAATGGTCTGTGAGCTGCTTCCTGTTTGTCTGATGGGAAGAAACTCAGCTGGTTCTTTTGTTCTTTCTTGTTTTCTTAGTATTCAGCCTTGACCCCCCCATGCCAGGCTCCTTATCTGTCTGCAGTTTGCCATGTGGCAGAACAGAAGAGCTGGGAAGGCTTCAGTCCATCACAGTTGCTCTCCCCCTTGGAGGAACAGCACATGGGCACCCAGGAGCTGAACCGCAGACTGGCCTGGTCCTACTGCACATTCTCAGCAGGAAGTTTCCAGCCCCGACTGGTAAGTGCCTTGTTCCCTTTACTGTCTGTGCCTTGAGATTTCCCAAGTCTCCCCATGCCTTCCAGCACCGTGTTGGATGCGTGCCTGTGCTTCCTGTTCGGCAGTGACACTGTTTTTCTCACTTGTGTGTTGAACACAGGCCAAATTCAGGCTGCTGCTATATGCAGTTTGCTTTATAACCTTCCAAGATGGGAAGTGTTTGATGCTCTTTGCAGCTTCCTTTCTGTTGCAGATACTGCTGGGTGTGCTGAGAGTCTCCTCCAGGAGCAGCTCCCTCCAGCTGCAGGACAAGAGCAGCATGCTGCCCTGTGTGATATGCAATAGGGATGGTAGCCCCTTTGCCTATACAGCTCTCATAGGTATGTCCCACTAAGTTAAATTTGAGGGTGCTGAGTGTCTGGTGTTCTGCGATCCAGCTCCAAAATAAGGAAGAGGAGACTTAGTATGGAGATGCTGAACTGGCACTGCCTGGCCTTGAGACTGTAAAATGAGGAAATCGAGCTTACTGGTTTTATGTTTCCTTTTTATTAGCTCCTCTCTGTGTTTGCAGGATCACTCTTGCAGGTGGAGACCTATCAGCTCATAGTGGAGAGATTCCTTCAGACTGATTTTCCCTCCTGGGAGCACCTGGGAAATCTGGAGCATATAAGGGATAAAAAACATAGGTGAGTCCCTTTATTTGGTGCACAAGTAAAATCATCCCTCTTCAGTTCCACGAGTATTCTGGACTATGGCAAAGCTGCTGATCAGCACCGTATGTTGTGCCAAAGCAACTGGCCTTTGCTATGTGCAGAAAGGGGTCTGCGCATAGGACCCTTTCCTGCTGACTACTTGTGGGATACTCGTCAGAAGTGCTTTTCCCAGATAACTGCTTGTTTTGGACAACCACCTGTCAGGATCAGGGAGTTTCACTGCTACAATTTGTAATTTCAGTGTCTACGTGCAGTTCTACTATGAGGATGTTCAGGTTCTCCGTGCTGCAGAAGGACAAATCCAGAGAAGCCTTGGGAGAGGAAACAGCTCCTCTTTGAGGAAAAAAGATGGTGGCAGCTTAACATCGGAGCTGGAAACCCCAGAGGCAAAAATGCCCAAATTGGAGGATCCCAAGCCAGATACTCGCAGAGATGAAAATAGTCAGGGGGGGCAGAGCAGCACTAGGACAAAGAGCTGTGTATCTCACCTCTTCCTGGTTACCCAGAAGGAAGGTCTTATGTTTCGCAATTACCAGCTACCCAGGAAAGACGATGGAAAAGGATGGGAGCTGCAGTGCAGTTTCCAAGCCACGGTGCTGTGGCTGGGCAGACCTCGGCTCTGGAGCCACCCCAGTGAAATTGGGACTCTACCAGAGCTGGAGGAGAGCGGCTGTGATGGAGAAGAGGACAAGACACGGCAAGAAGTGAGGCAGGAGGCGGCTTTGGGGTGTGGTTTGATAAGGCTGGGAGCTGGCTCTTCAGGGAGCCTGTGTGATAAGGAAGTATCTAGATCCCTAATCAATGGGAAAGGGATTTCTGTGTTGGGTACAGATGCAGGTGACTTCCTTGTTCCATCTCTTGTCACCTTCCTGTAAATGCATTCCCCTTCCCTTACC
The DNA here is from genome assembly GCF_033783945.1 of Neopsephotus bourkii. NCBI lineage: Eukaryota > Metazoa > Chordata > Aves > Psittaciformes > Psittacidae > Neopsephotus > Neopsephotus bourkii. Next base: position 2,216,198 of record NW_026901771.1, on the reverse strand, counting down.
CTCCATGGTGCTAACCTTACTTCTCAACCAAGACATCTTCTGCTGGGCTTGCTGTCTTTTAAATTTCCTACCTTATTCCTAACATTCCTCATCACCTTTTGTCTCTCTCCCTCCCCCTGCCAGGCACTACTGCTGTTTATGGGGAAGTCTCTACGATGGTTTCCATTTCTGCACCTGGACGGGCTGTATCGCTTCATTGTGCCACACTGCTTGGTAAGAGAGAGGTTGTCTTGCTGTTTCCTCTTGGAGACTTGCTGAACTGCACGTCAAGGTGTTGGAGGATGACTAAGCTCTTTTTGAGGCTTGGAATTCCCATCCATCTTGCCAAGGAACTGCTTCAGTTCTGTTTTGGTTAAAATTCTTGGAGCTCTGAGTTCAAAAGTTGGGTGGTTTTTTTAACTTTAAACCACTGTTCTGCAGTTTTTTTCCTACATAGCTTTCATCCCTTCCTTTACCAGCCTTCTTTCTTGCCTCTCCACTCTTCCTTCAGGACTTGGAAGTGTTTGACAAGCTTTGTTTTGCACCTGTGCCAACAAAGTTCCTGAGCAGGTCATCCTGCCCCCTGTGCCTGCCTGTCCAAGATACTTGGCACTTACAGCATGTGACCTGGATCTCCTCTCTGCCTGAGGTAAGTGCCTGATTGCTCTGAGCTTTCACAGGCCACTTGTAGATGTCTCTAGAAGTAGCTCAGAAAACTATCAGTACAGAGTATCTTGTTGATTAGACTGTTCTGCTCTAAACTTCATCAGAGAAGGATGCTGGGCTTTACATTGTCCTGCCTCAGAATTAATCTGGGGAGAAAGCATCAGTAGCTTGACCTAGCTCTAAGCATGCAGAGCTTGTCTTTTGCTCTGGCTGGGGACAGCTATAAACTGCAACCCATCTGAGGCTGTGTCTCCCCCACTTCTAGCTGGCAGCCAGGTCAGTGCTGACAGGCAAGGACCAGAAAATTTCCACCATTCCAGAAATACTTAGCAACAGGTATGTTGGTCTGCTCCAGATTACATGTGACTGTCTTAGGGAATGGGTCTGTATTCGTCTTTACTGGAAACAGATTACATTAAGCAGCAATGAATTACCTGCCTTAGAAATATGGTTTGGAAGCCCTCCTGTGTGCAAGCAGTTCAGGCTGCCCCTGTTCTGTCTAGCAAAACTAAAGGAAGTGCTGGTGACAAGGCTGCAGAATAGTGTCCAGACAAAATTGAGCTACTGCTGGTGTGGACTGGGTCACAAAGGTCTCTGCTAAATTCGTGTCAGAAGCAGGAACAGACACATGAGGGAAACTGAAGGTGAATGTGCGATGGCTGTTGTTGTTTTTTGATTGTTATAACATAATTTGCTCAAATACTAGGCTTAGAAGGTTGTCTGTTCAAGAGCATGTTCGGATGTTTAATCTGGAGTGACAGGCATGCACACTGAAATCTTCCCCAGTGCCTTATGGCAAACTGAGTTTTGATTTGCTTGACTCCTTCCTCTAATTAAGGAAAACAATTAGGAGTTAAGCAGGTAGGAAGGCTGTAATGCCTCTCCATTTTTCTTCTTCACTGCTGAGCCTGAAGAAACAGAAAGCAAGTTAAAGGAGCCTCTTGACCCTGGGGAGGGGCAGGATGCAGTAAGCTACCTTTAGTCCAGTAACTCAGGTGCTCAAAGGCAGGTTCCCCTGAAACCAGGCTCAAGCAGCAGCACTCCACCCTGTCCTTTACAGCCATCTTGAAGGCAGGCCTTCATCCACTCCCTTCGTCTTCAGAAATCCTGGTCTGCTCTCAGTTTCACAGGTTCCCTTGCTTCCTTTTCTGCCAATATAGTGGAGAGGACCTTGTGTGCCTCTCCCAAGACCAAGAAGCCAGCTGTGACTGTCAGCCTTCACAAGCAGAAAGGTAAGATTTTGCCAGCCTGTTAGGTAACAACAGATTGATTCTTGCTTCTCTCTGTTTCAGGGACAGTGCCAACTGTACTCCTGTATCTGACAACAGTGGAAGTATGCCAGGGTGTTGCACCCCATTGCATGTTACAGGGTTGGGAAACTATGCTGCTTGTGTGTTGGGATGGGAATGAGAAAACTCTACCTGAAAACTCTGGGAGGTGGAACAGTGATAGCCTTGTTGTGATGGGAGGGAAAACACCTCCAGCAGATCCAGCCCCGTGACAGATTATGCTACCTGCATGTGAGTGAGCTCATGGCATGTGTGGTGCTGTGCCCTCTCAGGGAGTCTGCTAGCCAGTGAGCACACCGTGAAGCTCAGCGTCTCAGTTGCACCAGGCTCCCCTGCTGTGTTGGATGTTTACATTGCTTCCACCTATCTGCAGCATCTCTGGGGTCTGCTACCTGGAGCCACGATCCTCTTCCAGAACTTGGAACGCAAAATCTCAAGGTACTTCTGTCTTTAGAGCCCTGATCTAGGCTGCTGACCTCTCTTATTGTCTTTGAAACCATCTCTTAATCTCTCCTCTCATGGGAACTTGCTTTATCCTTTGTCCATACCTTCACATATCCCAATCTCTTACTACAGATTATTTCTCTACCATGTTACAGATGAAGATCAGCCCAGCCATCTCAAGAAAACTGAGAGGTTTGCTTTCTACAAGCTCTTTCTGACATCTGCTCTTTCATATTGTAGATTCTGTAATGTTTATTGCACCTACATTGCCTCCAGCTGCGTGAGCATCATATCTCTGCCAGCTTCTCCCCTACCTTTTCCTTCCAGGTGAGTTCAGCTTCTGTTCCCACCATACAGTGTCCCAAGAAAGCTTTCTGTGTTCCAAGCTTCTCACATTCCTGTTTCTTCTAGTCCTGCAGGAGAAAACTCTTCCCCCTCACTAGTGTTTCTATCCAGCCTGCAACGTCACCTGCAAAGCCTGCCCCAGGCACGGATTTTATGCCACTTGTCCTGTGTGGCGACTCTGTCCTTGCAGTGGGTTTGCTCACTTTGCAACAGCATCTTCAAAGAGGTATTCAAGCTTCTATAGGGATAATTTGTGAGGAGCTTTGCAGACTTGCTACTCTGACACATCCTTTGCTACCATGTAGGAAAAAACAAATTAGAGTTCCTGTCCCAGTTCCAAACCCTCTTTTTCCAGTGTCTGAAAAGGATTTGCATATTGAAAAGGAGCCAGAGTGGCAACTGATAAGAAATATGTATCTCATGCCAGGCAGCCTGGCAGCTGAAGTGAGGATACCGCAGGGGAGAATCCTGCTCTGTTAATGCTGTGCTTGTCCCATGTTCACTGCTGCTGGGGTTCAGCAATTAGCAGCGCGTGATTTTTGTCTCCATACAAACCTTTCCCAAGACTCTCATTGGAAATGCAGTAAAGTTCCTTAATCCTCTGCGTATGTAATGAAGGGAGGGCTAAAAGAAGCAGTGGCCCTTCCCCTTCTCTCTGTTATACCCCTCCCCATACATAGCTGTAGCTTTACTCTTCCTTCAGGGGAGGTGCACCCGACACAGTCCACCATGTCCATCTCACACTGGAGTGAGGCAAGCCAGTGCACGGTAAGCACTGTAGAGCTTGGGTATGGGAAGAGGTGTGTAGGAGGGAACAAATGACACTACAGAGGGGAGAGGAAAATCAGATCAAGGATGAGATGTGGACAGAATAGCAAAGATAGACGGTAGAGTTGTCATGTCTTCCCAGATGTGACCAAAACTCCCACTCTCTTTACTGAGATCCATTGTCTGGGACGTGACCTTTGTGAAGCCATTGTCCTGACCTCCACATCTTGGTCTGCCTGCTCTCTCCATAGGGTGGTGGTGGAGGATGGAACAGGTGATGCTTTGGTGCTGTGCCGGAACCAGCATGTGGCAGCAGTGCTGGGCCTGAGCCTTCTCGAGTGGGAAGCGCTGCAGAACTGCGTGCAGAGCAGGGGCAGTGTGTCCATTCAGCATGGGGAAGCTACTGGCACAGGGGTGAGTGGGTTATTCCAGTAGCAGTAGCAGTGTGCTGGGCTCGAGCCTCAGGTGAACTGGGTTTCCCGTTGCTGTGGATGTTCCAGGGGCTCCCTGCCTCCTTCTGCACATTGATTCGGAGAAAACTCCAGGAACAAACTTGCCAACAAAGTTTTCAAGCTGACAAGCAGGTATTCTTTATTGCGGCGCCGGGAGACACGGGGGATAAATCCTCCTAACGTGTGAACTAGCAACACACCCTTTCCTTCCTCAGTGTGTAGAGGAACCTGAGGATCTCATTGCTTGCTATCTAAGGAGCCTGTGCAGGAGTCCTCTCATCTGTCGCCCTATCCTGCTGGATTTCAGCCTAGACAGGAAGCCCTCCAAGATCCTGCAGCCTGGTAAGCAAGCACTATTGGCTTTAACCTGGGACGGAAGGGAGGAGGCATCTCACCAGGCTGGGGAAGGAGAGCTGCCACAAAGCAAGGTCTTTGGAGGATTTCCATGGAATTGTGAACACTGTAGTGTAGAGCTAACATGTGTCTCAGCAGAACCATGGTTACAGAAATACAGAAATAATATAAAAGTCACTATCTGCAATGATATTTTTTTTCCCTACTTTACACAGAAACAGAGCTGGTTTAGAGCAAGGTTCCCTGGCCATGGATGGGAAGGGATTCTGGCCAGCCAGAGTTACTGTGCAGACCTCTCAAATCAAGCGGGGTTTAACTTTAGACAGGACAGCAGGTTGTGTCAAGACTAGGCCTGGAAATCCTCACCATGGCCAGTACTGAGAAGTTCTGAATCCATAGATGCTGGTGCCTGAGCTCATGCTGCCATAACTGTGCGGTTGCTGTGTTAAGGGACATTTGTCTTAGCCGTTTGCTCTAGCACTGATGTTTGAGTATGCATCCAGGCACTGCAGGGGTTGGTTTGCTGAGCTAACCAGAGAATGTTCTCCTGTGAAGACATTATCTTTTGGCTCTCATTTAACACAGTTTGTAAGGCCAGGTTGCTGATAGTGATAGAAGGTATAAAGCTCAGTGCATCAGCTGTGTGAGCAGCACATAGTTCACAGCATTTCACAGTGTAGTATTGTTTTCCTCCAAGCTGCAGGGGTGCTGGCCAAATGCCTTCATCTGCTTACATCCTGGATTCATTAAGCTGTCCTTGGAGGTTCAGCAGATGCCAAGCAGCTGCTGCAAGGCCTTCCTCCCCCAGCAGCTCCTACAGCTGTGTGCTAGAACAGAGCAGGAGCCCTGGGCTGAGCTCTTACATATATCTTTCCCCTTCAGATCCACTGCAGCTCAGGAACTTTCGGTGTGATGAAGTGGAATTTGTGTCACAAGTGGGATCTCGGCTGAGCCTGCTCTGCCTGGATGTGAAGGAAGTGGAACAAGACACCTTGAGCTATCTGAACAGCAAGAGGATGAGAAGGACATCCAGTCACTGCTGAGTGGGAGCCACTGCTTAACATCTCTCCCAGTGGGAGAGGAATTATGGAAATGCCTGCTGGGATTAGGAGTTTCTTTTAATCTCCTTTCCAGTGGGAGCACAGGGTGAAGGGTGCAACCAGGAAGCTGCTGTGACTGGAATTCCTGAAGTCATTCTGGACCATTGCCACCAGCGACACTGGGTTACGGTTTGGAAGAGAAATGTTGAATGCTTCCTATGCGATAGCCGTTACTTTGGGGCTCAGGCACACAATGTGTGAACTTTATGTGGTAGTATCTACTAAATAAAGCTATTAAAATGACGTTTAAATAACACTGTCTTAATATTAAGGGGGTTTTGCTGTAAGAGGAATGAGGTAGAACACAGATCCTTGGTTTATGAGCCAGAGCCAGGTGTTCTGCAGTCCAGCTACAGTTGCCACAGGGCAGAGTAGTCTCAACCTAATTACAGTTATTAAACTGCTGGTTTTAAAGCATTTTCTTCCTCCAAAAAGAGAGGGGAAGAAATTACAGTTTGGAGACCAAATCATGGTACTAAAACACAGGATTATACGGTCATTTGTTTTGCAGCTTAAACAGTGTTCTGAACATTATGTGGGGCTAGTAACAAGAGGAAGGCAGTGGGTTGTGATACAAACTCAATGTGCTACAAGCTGGCCAATCTCTCCTTTATGAAGAAGGAGATGACTGCCACTGCCAGTGTCCATGCAGCATGTGAGATCACTGTTTGAAGAGATTCCTCCCCTATCTACTTGCAGTGATGACCCAAGTGTTCTGGGCTTGCTTTTGGCAAGTAACATCCACATCTTTCGTCTCTGTTCGCCAGGGTGGTGAATTGCACACACAATTACTCCCTGGCATTATGCAGCATGTAGTGCCAACAGCATCTCTGAACAGCTACTCTGTTTTGGGGTTTGTTCAGTGCCTCTCCCCTGCCTTTTCTCCCTTCCCTCTTAGTTTGAGCTATATATTAAACTTAAGGCAGTAGAGTTACAGAGCATGTGTAAAGTGTCTTCCCTCTCAAGGCTTGCTGGCTGCTGCTAAGACCAAAGCATGCGTGGCACAAGACCTGACAGAGGGGCCACCATTCAACAAAGTTCTGAGATGCCATCCTAAAAGAGGTTGCCAAAACAGGGACTTGTTTAAAAACAAGGCAAATTTGTCTCTGTAATTACATCTGTGTTTAATAACTGTCTTTACTTCTGAATTCGAACTTCCCAATAGTATCTTACTGGATAGTCTCCCTCTTTTCCTCCTCATGTAAATTAGTCTTCTGTCTGCTGCCACACTTGAGTACTGACCCATTCCTCTTTCATGTCACATTACAGATGCAATCATCAGGCCTCACGCAACTTCAGACACACTGGTAGCCTTTGCCAGGTTGGAAACCTGACGTATTCCAAGCCTGTTAGCTATTTCCTAACCCATTCCTCCCTTGCTATTCACATCTTTTTCAGAAGGGGAGTTCTGAGAAGCTAGATTCACTGGCTCTCTTATTTACAGTTTTATTAGTACATTTAGAGAATCACAAGGCAGGAGACAAGTGAATCAAATCTGTTTGAGGGGAATTAAGATTTGCTTCCTTTTTACTACTCATGAGTTTGAAGGACCAGTTCCCAGATGTATTGCAGGAAACTCTTTTCCTGTTTGTCTCTGAGATTCTGCCCATGATCAGAGTTCTGGTCACTGGGTTACTATAGACAAGATTGTTCCTGCAATCAGTGTTTTTCCTTTATGCAAGTCTCTAGCACATCCCTCTCTCTCTTTCCTAAGTCGAAGTATCCTGTTGTTGTCATGGGTAAGAAACAACATGAGGGAAAGCGGATGACTTCATGTTTGTGCTACTGCATGCTCTGGAACTGGGAGGAGCTCTTCAAGTTCTCAGCCCAAGAGGGAAGAAAGCATGAAGCGTGTCCTGCCATCAGGGAAGTTGTTGTAACTCCTGTGTGGAAAAAGAGGTGTTCCTTTGGGCTGATTTTCTGTAGCTCTCCATCACTGGTTACCTCTAGAGCCCTCGCCCACAGCTGATGTGCTTTGACTGTCTTCAGTCCTCCTTATTCCAGGACTAGGTGGGATTGCTCAGGCTGGCAACTCCCTCTAGCCCCATTAAAGGTGTTCATAGTAGGTATTACTCACTGAAGATACTACACTGTGCAGCAGAGTTGTCTGAGTAAAATGGGTGCAAGCAAAGCTTGCACTGCAGCAGCCTCATGGGAAGGGTGAGAGAGAAGCTCACAGTGCTTCGCAGCCCTGAACAGTAACCAAGGTCCTGAGGGTGCACAGAGCAGCAGCACAGACATCTATCAGGTTGAGGAGGGAAGAAAAAGAGAATGAGGGAACAAGTAAGAGATGACAGTTGATGGTGTAAGAGAGCAACCCATAAGGTTGCAGTGATGGGAAAAGCCACTGGGGAGCCTGCAGGAGGGACAAGCCATGTGTCGCACCTAAAGCTGGGGATAGGGAAAGGGTGGGCACAGGGGAAAGAGGATCTCCCATTCTGGCTTGAGATAGGTCTGCTGCTGTAACAAATCTCAGCAAGAAGGTCTACACATACTGAGCATATATTGTGAGTTTCCCTTCCTAGGCTTACCTCCACATCCAGCAGTGTTTCTGATTGTTTGAGGGACGCTTTATATCAACAGCAGATACAAGGGAATCAGAAGCATCCAGTGACAGGTTGGAAGGGAGGAGGACACTGACTCTGTGTCCAGGTTAACCAGCTGCAAGTCGGTCGCCCTTGTAATGTTGAAATCTGTAACAGAATAGGGAGAGGCTACCAGAATGGGGAACACAGCAAGGAGGGCAAAAGGAGAGTATTTAATCCTGCCCATTTTTCTGAGGATTGATAAAGACGGATCCTGCCTCTTGTGCTGGATTAACATTCAAAGGAATACGTTCTTTTCAGGTGTGTCCTTCCCTCTCATTCCTGGACAGTTCTGTCCCTGTGCTGATGGAGCAACCATTACCATGAAGAACATCTGAAGTAGCAGGACCAAGCACAGACCCGTTCCTTCACCCCAGGGATTAGCTGTGGGTTCCAGTCCCTTCCTTGGCTGACACAGGTGCTGCAGGAACCCCCAGCACACACAGGCACACTGCTTAAACCCTTCTCCCCGGTGCTCATGGTCTCTGCGTGGTATTCAACCTTACCTGTCACTTTGATGTCGCCTGTAGCCTTGGCAATGCTGTTTTCAATCACACAGGTGTAGGTGGTGTTAGCAGTGATGTTGTGCAGAAAGGAAACCACTTTCAGAGTGATGCTTCCAGCGTTCAGCTCGTAGCTGGTGTTGGACACGTGAGGCAGGTACTCCCCAGCATCGCTGTAGGCTGCCCAGCGCACCATGGGTTGAGGGAACCAGTGCGGTGCTTCACATTGCAACGTGTCCCCACTGCTGCTGCTTTCCACATGGACCCTGGGGGTGCTGAAGGCTTTGGGAGGGAGAAAGGCAAATGTCCAGGAACTGGGCATCAAACACCCACCTGCACCTGTTGGTCAGCCCCAGGTATTTCAGGGCTACTTGCTGCTCAGCATCGCAGCACTGCACGTAGCCACGCCAAACACAGGATTGTACAGGTTGGGCTACAGGGGATGACTGCGTGGGATCGACCTGGAGACTCCTAGAACAAGACAGTGCAGTCTGATGAGACCTGCTGAGGTTGTGGCACGGCTTTAGTGGCTTGGAGTGATTGTGCTTAACAGTTACAAGCTGGTTCCTGGGCTCATAAACCAAGGGTTTCCCAAGAGCTCCTGGACACCTGAGCTCCTGGAGGAGACTGGACTCAGGACCTGGCCAGCCTGCTTCCTCAGGCAGGAACCACAGCTAGCATAACTCCACTCACCTCTGCTGGAGACTAGGGGCTGACAGGAGCCTGACCAACACCTGTGGCTTCATGGAATCATAGAACCATTTAGGTTGGAAAAGACCTTTAAGCTCATCAAATCCAACCATTCCCCAGCATTGCCAAGGCCACCGCTAACCCATGTCACCGAGGGCCTCGTCTGCACGGTGTGTGAACACTTGCAGGGACGGTGACTCCAGCACTGCCCTGAGCAGCCTGTTCCAATGCCTGAGCACCCTCTGGGGCAGGAATTGTTCCTCAGCTCCATCTAAACCTGCCCTGGTGCAGCTTGAGGCCTTTTCCTCTTGTCCCATCCCTTGTTCCTTGGGAGCAGAAATCAGCACCCTCCTGGCTCCATCCTCCTGTCAGTGGGAACACATTGCTTTGTGCCAGCACCGAACACAGTGGCTAAACCCAGCGGGCTCAGGAGAATTAAGCATCCACAATTGAAGATTTGTCCATGCCTGTGCATGTTTTGTGGTTTACTCCTAACAAGGTGAATGGTTCATACTAGCAAATATGGACTATTTCAGATAACTCTGATACGTCATGTTTAAATACTCCATAGTTTTATACACTCACTTTGAAAAAACTGAATACTTTTTAAAACAGAGAAAACATGCATTAAATAGGCTACAGTTGCTACTGTGCATCACTTCTCCTGGCTGAATATGTATCTTGATTCTAGAGAGAAAAAACTATTGTGTTATCTTTAGCAGGCATAAAATCAGGATCTTTATCAGGTCAATTAGCAACTCCCATTCTTAGGGGCTCTTTGTAGTCAGTTATGGTCCTGACAGAAGGACAAAGACAACTGAGAGCACTGCAATACTAACAGTTTCTGGAACGAGGGTGTCAAAAGAGCAGGTAAAGACATGAACGCCTCTGTAAAAGCCAGAAAACCACCCTAGTCCTGCTCAGGAGTGCAGGGCCCGATGGTGGCTGCCGGAGGGGTGGGTGCTGCACACACAGCCTCCAGCACCAGCATAACTACAGGTGGGTCCAGCCAGGTTACACCAACACGGGATTTGCTCCAGGATGGAACCCCTGGCACCGCTCACCTCCAGTCCTGTAGTGCAGCAGCGCTGCCCCGCTCCCGCTGGCCGTGGTGACGGAGCACTGGTAAATGCCGGCATCAGAGAGCCGCACATCCCGCAGCTCCAGGGAGGCATTGCCGCCCATCAGCTGCTCCACGAAGAGGGCCGTGCGGCCCTGGAACAGCGCAGCTTGCTCCTGCAGCTGGTCCTGCCCGCCTCGGAACTCATGAACCGGCCCGGTTACTCCTGCCTTCTCCCACCGGATCGCTATGCTGCCCAGGCGGATGCCGGGCTGGAAAGCGCAGCCCAGGATGCCGCGCTGGCCGATGATCCCTGGAGATGGGAGAGCTGTCACACGGATGGAGCGCTGGCCTGCAAGGGGAAAGCAAAGGGGTGTGAGGAAGGTGAGGTGGGAAGGGCAGAGAAAGGCCAGGCTGAGGCTGGACAGACAACGACACCAGCAGCAGCTACCAGTGCTCATAGCAGAGGTCATCTCCTATGGCTTCTATACTAAAATGAAGCACAGGGACATTCCTTTAGCAAGCACTATGCTTCAGAAAGTAGCTCCTCTTATTTGAGAAGATTCTGCATGCTGTTTTCTTGCTTGTTTGCATATATCAGGGGTTTTTCTCTTTTGCAGCTTCCAAAAGAGTGAGATTTTTGTGTCTTTCCTCAGTCAGGTCCTGCCTCTCTGCAGTATAAATGTGACTGCAGGCAGAGAAACAAGAGGCTGCTCTTTCATTCTTACTGGAATCCAAACCAGTTTCTTGCATTTAAGAAAAGTCAGCATTTCCCTTCCCTGGGGACACTTCCCAAGTCAAATCCTAACAGGCAATCTGGAGAATGAACTCCCTCCCAGAGCTGGCTCCTTTTTCCCGTGCAACCCTTCCCTACATGTACTTGCTCAGCACACCCCAAGGAGGCTGCTAAAGCCGAAGCAATGCATTGCTGGGGGAGCAGGGGAATGTGCCCCATCCCGGCAGATGCTGCCCAACTTCCCAGGAAATACCATTGTCTCCTCCTATCTGGGAGAAGGAGCACAGGACATGCAGGACTCTGTATGTGTAAGCTTAGGGCTCCAAGCCCAGTGACATTTCAGCTAACACAGAATCATGGAGTGGTTTGGGTTGGAAGGGACCTTAAAGCTCACCCAGTTCCAACCCCCTGCCATGGGCAGGGACACCTTCCTCTAGAGCAGCTTGCTCCAAGCCCCTGTGTCCAACCTGGCCTTGAGCACTGCCAGGGATGGGGCAGCCACAGCTTCTCTGGGCACCCTGTGCCAGTGTCTATAAATCTCTGCATTATTTACAACCCCCAGGAGCTCACAGTTTCCAGGGCGAGCACAGCTCCTGCTGGTTTGATGCGATGGAGCCGTACCTTGTTGAGAAAGACCACAATGGAAGTCGCCTGTGCACCCTTAACTCAGCCATCTGGTGTGCAAGCTTCATAAAGCAAGCCAAGTGTTATAGGTGGCACTTGCACACAAGATCACACCTCAGCCCATGCACAGGATGGAGGGATGGAGGCAGAGGCAGGGCAGACATTCATCATTCCACAGCAAGAAACCTGAGCAGTCACATACCTGAGACACCAAACCCGATGATCAGGACAGTCACTACAGCCAGAATGACAATGGCTGTAATCAAGCTACACAGGGGAAAAAGAAAGGACAACATTACCATGCAGCTGACCTCCTTCACACCTTACACCACTGGTAGGAAGGAGGTTGAAGTGGGTAAGCCACAGCCATTGGGCGAGGTGGACTGATGAAGCACACAACCACAGTAGTGGTGAACATTCAGGGGAGCACTCACCATCAAAGGAGGTGACCCATGCTTTGCCTTTGAGAGGAGTTAGCTGGCCCCAATGCAGGATGCTCGTTTCTGCATCCCTGGGGCATAAGGAAGGCCCTGGTGGTACTTGAGAGGGGCCATTTGTGCAGGGAGGTGAGCAGAGCACTGAGACAGGCTCCTGACCCCGGGAGACACCCAGTGTGAGCCAGGGAGTGGGCAGGAGGAGGCTGGAAACAGAGCCAGCAGCACGCTCTTTCCCAACACATCTGGCAGCCTCCGCATGAGAGCACATGGGTGCCTGTGCAGCCACAAACTCCTCCCACGGTTACTGTGTGCCTGCATCAGCCACTTGCACAATGTCTGAGGAGTCACTGCCAATGCCACAGTCAAAGGGCTGAAATGGAGCCATGTGAGCAAACCTCTCCTTCAGGGAGCAGCAGGGAAGGGAGAAAGGGAAGACAGGTTGAAAGAGGGGATGGAAAGGAGCGGAGGTGATGCAGAAGGCTTGCTTGACCTCCCACTGGCTCCCTTCCATCCTCATCCTTAAAGCCCGCAGCAGGTTCTCTGAGGAATCCCTGTCTGCACACACCAGCGTGCCCAGGAGGAGGGATCAAGTGCTCCCTGCACAGATGCTCTCAGAGCCCCTCATCTCACCAGCCTTTGCTCGCCACCAGGGTGGACAGCAGTGCTCTGCCTCCCATTCACAGCCCACCCTACCAGGGAGGAAAGGCCTGGATATCCTCCAGCCGCAGGCACTGGGCATCTGTGACCCATCCCCATGGACAACCATGTGCTTTCCTGTTCTGGGGCCGACACAAAGCTTCCTCCGTGTGCTGAATCACATCCACCTCCTTGAGGAGCTCTATGGCGCCGATCCCAGGGCAAGATAGTTGCTATAAACTCAGCCAAGGTTGCCATGAACAGCCCCAGCTCTCAAGCCTGGGAAGCATGGAGCAAACACACAGGAGCTGTGACTTGCCTTCACCCCTCTAGATTCAGATCCTCCTTCCCAGGAATGGGCAAGAGGAAATAGCTGGGAGCTGAGGGATGCAGCGATTGCATCAGTGAATACCAGAGGGGGTATGGCAGGAGACCAGGAGCCGGGATGCTTCCTGTGCAGTCCCTGAGCACTTCAGTGCCACCACACTTGTCTCTGGTCCTCAGAAGGACCCTCTGGCCTGACCACCACCATCTTCAGCTTGCTCACAGACAAACACAGAGCAGCACAAACGGGCCAGCACCAACGCTTTTGTCCCCTATGGTTATAGGCATCATGTGCCCACGTAGCTGCAAAGCCTTGCTAGCTCTGCATCCGGAGAGCTGCTTCCACGTCCTGGCTCAGGACAGCAACAGGGCTGATGTCTGTTCTGGGTGCACAGATGTCACCATCCCCTTCAGCACCCCTCCCCAGGGATGAGGGGAAATCAGACCCTTTGGAGTGTCCTCTGCAGCAACTGCAAGAGCCAGGAACCAAAAGGGTCTGAATTTGCCTGTGAGCCACCCACATGTACTGAGTGGATGGAGCACAGGGTGAACAAGAGGGTGCTGGCAACCCAGCCACATGCTGACAGGAGCTGTTTTGCAATGGGCCACTCCAGCAGTTCAAGTAAACAGCAATTTCCCATGCATCAGCATCATACTTCCAGTGTTTCAGAGGCATGGAACAGACAGATGAGCTGGAGCCCCGCTGCTACCCTCAGTTCCCAACATCGCTTCGGCATCCTGTGGGATGCTGCACCATGCATCCTATCCTCTTTTCCATGGTTCCATTCCTCATCAGCCAAACAGAATTGGGCATGAAACTCATTCATTCCCCACCTGAATGCTGCCAAGCACAGCCCAGGGACAGAGAGGCTCGTCACCCTGCTGTGACAGGCGGCAGAGGCACAATCCCCCTCATCTCTAGCTCCACTCAGAGTAAGCTTTGCCTCGGGAATGGGTTCGGAAGTGTAAGGACCAAAAAACCTGTAAGGAAGAGATTAAAGATCCCTTGCCTTCATCCTTTTATCAAAGCTTACGGTGGAAAAGAAATAGCATGGCAGGGGAAACACAAGAAGACAGATTTCCATTGCAGTGAGCAGTTAATGATCGCAGAGCTCAGCTGTTCTCAGCATTCCAGCTTTGTTTTGTTTAGTTGTCTAGGGGGGGAGATTATTGAGGTTGGGTTGGGTTGGGCTGCTCTGGAGGACCCCACTGCTTCCCATGAGTGGCTGTTGTCTGGCTGTGCGCAGCCACTTGTGGTGGACACAGGGGCTGACAGAGCCAGGGGCTGGCTCGCAGAGCAAGGGGGTTCTTGGTGCATATCCCTGGCAGAAGCAGCTGGGCTGCCCCTTGGGAACAACAGAGCTGGTTATTGCATGCATTCCAGATGCATGAGGAACACGATGCCCAGTGAATATTCACACCGTGTTACATTACGCCTACTGGTGATCTCACTCTCATCAGTGAAAGGGTGCAGATAATATCACTACTTACTTCTATTTAGATCTTCCTTGAGGCTCTGTGTGAGGAAGCTGGAGCACAGCTCCCGCATGAGAGGTCTCTTCTGTTCATGTGTACTGTCCTTCTCACCGCTGTTGAGCTCAGATGAGACGGATGCTCATCACAGCTGAAACCTTCCTGACAGAAAGAGGACCAGCAGGCGTGTTCCACACACCTTGCTGGAGCCTCTGCCTCCATCCCTGCCAGAAACATCCCCACTTGGGATCAAGGAAACAGCTTCTTGGTGTGTCTGTTCAAGCAGTCAAGGTTAGATGCAAACTTGGTCTGTTCATTGGAGGCTGAAGCAAGTTTGCCACTTTACCCAGCTGGTGGGGGTTATTTTCAATGAGTCAGGAGATAAGGATATGAGGCAGATATTTTTATGGCCTTCCCCCAATACTTCTTTTTCTGACTATAGTTCACCAGGGCTTGGTCAATAGGTCCAAAGGAAGCAGGCTCATTCAAATGAGAGGCACAAACCAGCTTGCACATCTTCCCAGCTCTTACTCCTGACTCACACATGGATATCCCAACCTATAACAGCAGGAACACTGAGCTTTTCTCAAGCCATTAATACCCTGACCTACCACAGATCAAACCCAAGGTAGTGGAATATAGCCACGCACACTTTCTAGGACATACATCTCCATCCTGGCTGCAGTTGATGGCCTGCACATGGGGTTCTGATTGATAGCTACATGGCCTTACTGATTGTATAAAAGAATCCATACCAGTGTTTAGGTAGCTTGGGTGAGTGCAATATGAGTCAAGCTGCAAAGAACTGCTGTCTTGAAAGCTCCTGATAGCAGGATGAGACAGACAAGGAGTCTGGAAAATGCAATTCCCTCCCTCCTCTCTCCCAAAGCAGAGACAGCTAATACCATACCTCCAGAAAATGACCTGGCCTTGGGATGCCATGGCCATGGCACCTACAAAGACAAGCCACACACCAGGTGCCCAAAGGTCCCACGCTGTTCAGCAGAGCTCCTCTCCTTCACATGACACAGTCTCCCAGGCTGTCCTGCTTAAATAACTGAACTCAGCTAAGGAGTGGTGAGCCCAAGCAGTGAACTCTCAGGAATGAGGAAGCAATGAGCATCTCAGCTCCTCCCGAGCAGGGCACTCAAAAGCAGAGGTCTGGTTAGTCACTGGGGCAACAAGAGAGACCTCCCACACCTAAAGAAACGTGTCTGATTTAACACAGAAATTACACACCTCATGGTTTGGTGGGCAGCTAATTCTAGGGGCAGAGTGCCACAGCTGGGATCTGGCTTGACATGGCATTCCAGACAGTGCACCCTGCCATGGGAAGGCCAAGAAGCCCTGCTGAGCCAGTTTCTGCACTGCTCCTGTGATCTTCTGGGGACAACCAGGCACTCATTCACAGAGCTACAAGCACAGTGCGTCACCAGCGTGTTTTGCCTCCTTTGAGAAGGGAGAGATACCCTAGAATGACACCCACCTCCAGAGGCACCTTACATGGAGTTTTCCAGGCTGCAGGGCCCCTTCCAGGTCTTCCACAGTCTCTTGTTCTTGCTGTTTTTCCATCCAGCTACACTCTGTTTCTGGGGAGTAAGTCCTCCTTTTCTGCCTCCCAGAGCCCTTCCTCATGCTCATCCCCATTTTATTTCCCAAGCTTTGGAGACAGGCAGCTTTATCAGAGGGAGCTTTTCTCCTGGGAAAAACATCAATAGTTACCAATAGTTATCAATAGTTAATAGAAAAACATCAGTAGGTGCAGTTCTGTCAGCACTGCCTGTGTGTCTGTCTTGAAAACACCTTACTTACCTCAAGAAGCAGCGGGTCAGAAACAACACCACATAGCTCAGCAGATTAACTGCACCTCCAAACCCACTGCCTGCCCAAGGCTGTTATCAGCCCAGCACTGGAACCCATTCCTGGGAATGGCGAGACTCTAGAACGTTAGTAGGATATATTCATTTGGCAAACCATTTCGAGCAATGAACACTGAGGGCAAAGTCTGCTTGCAAATTATGGGAAGACACTCGCTCCTAACCCCACAGCGTGTCTAGGTCACATCTGCATGTGGTTCTGCAAGCTGTCCTTGTGTGCAGCACTAACACAGCGCTAGCCAGTCAGTCCTTTACACGCTGGGACTGCCTGGGCCTTCAAGTCTAACAAAAATCAATCCAAGAGACTGGCCCTGGCAGGATGAGTAGCCCATGCTGGCTGAAACTGCTCTTCTCATGTCAAACACAGAGCTCAGTCCAAGCCGAGTGCAGTTCTCTGAAGGGTTTCTATGTTTGCTGGTGTATTTCTCACAGACAGCTCCTTGGTCAATGTCAGCACCAAGGTGTGTAAGGGATGCCTCACACAGAGGGAAAACACATTCCTCTGTTTGAGCTAAGCTGTTTTCAGACAGAAAGAATGTACTAGAAGGTAGTGCTGTTCTTACGTGCTCCCTCTGCAACACAGCATGGAAGCTCCAAGAAAGAACACCGCACATGTGGGGGGCAAGAAACAGAAAGACACAGAAAATGAGGCATTTCATGTCACATCACATTCTGTACTGAGCACTGACTCTGCACATAGCAAGGACAAGAATGAGTTCTTGTTTGTTCCATTAAAGGTTAATTCAAATTCAACTTTCACCTTGAAATGTCAGAGTCAGCACCTCGGGACACTATTGCCTAACCTGGAGAGTTAAACTGCCCAACCTTCTCCCATTTGTTTGACAGCCCTTTCTGGATGATTAATGGAAAGCTATAAATAGCATTTGCATAGGGATATATATCTCCTTTGCTGGACATAAGAGGTTCCAAAACCGGCTTTGCAACAACAAACGAGTCTTCTAGGTGTGAGCAAGCAGACAGCACGTTTCTACTATTTATAAGCCAGCCATCTTCAGCCACAAAGCAAAAATGAGTCCTTACTGTTGACACTGGAGCAGCATTCTTCTCCCCAAATGACCAACAGTCAGACCTTTGTCCCCAGCTGCCCAGGCAGTATTAGGAGCCCTAAGCAACACTCACCTACTAGCAAGGTTAACCCCAGCCAGTAGCATTCCCAGTCTCAATGACACGGGTGCATTTCACAAGGGAAGGTATCCAGGCTTCACCCAGGAGAGCAGCAGGTTATCAGCTGCTCTTCCTGGAAAGTGCCTCTTCCCCCTCATCATGAATTGCTTTTACCCAGCTACAGCCTGGCAGGGCATGCACAAGCCCAGGAGATACACCCACCTCTCCCCTATGGAAACAGGACAAGCTCTCCTAAACCGAGCCCTGCCAAGACTGCACAAGTCAAATCCAGGAGTTCTGAAGCATTCCATCTACTGCTGTTCTTGCCTGGTTGCTCCAGTTCAGGACAAACACCTGCAAACTTGTGCCTATGGCTCCTACTGATGCTCAGACTGTGCCCAAATCTTCCCTTGGTGAGCTGGGTGCTCTCCCGGCTCCTGCATGACCCCCAACAGAGTTATGTCCCATACCATCTCCATGGAGAACATACAGACTGGGTGAATGACTTTCTAATTCCTGTTTCCATCAGTGCCATGGGTTTTCCTTGGATTTCCTTCAGATATATTACTAAACCCACCTCGTTCCTATTTTGCAGGGAGGGTGTAATGAGACTTCATCTTATGTGGAGAAAATATGAGAGCTGCAAATACAACAGCAGCTCCCAGGAGTGTGACTCTGCTATATGCATATAATGCACACATCCCAGGCTGGAATCCAGCCGTATATCTAAGAGGAAGGCAGAAGCCATATTCAGGCTGCCAAGCCTTTTCAAGGCACAAACACAAACCCTTTGGAATGTGGCCCAACAAGCAGCTTTGGCCTCTTCAAGAGGGACAACAAAGACTGTCAGTCCTGCAGAATGAGATGTACCTTGACCCTCCTGTGAGGTAACTGCTCAGACTCTTTACCCTTAGAGCCTGACCCATCAGCAGTGTAGGATTCCGAGTACAATTCCGAAGTAATGCAATTCCCAGTCTGTTCCTGTTCAGACACAAAACAATTTTGCACACACACCCCTGGGTGCAATATAAGGCACAATTTTATTTTCCCTCATCCCCCTTTCCCAGCTCCCACCCATCACAACGTTGTTCTCTGGCATCAAGGCTATGCAATGATGGTGGGGATCCTCATGGTCTGTGCCCATGCAGAAGCAGCAGCAGTGCCCCGGGCTGCAGGAGCTCACCTGGCTGCTCAGAGTGCCACTGTCCTGAGCAAGCTCCTCTGCAAGGCATCACTGGGTGGCCCACCCAAACACTCTGAGCTCTTCTTCACCTGTCCACAGCATGACCAGTGCGGGCAGCCAGGGTGACCTTTGTGTCCATGGCCACAGCCCTGATACCCACCTGCAAGAGAAGAGGTGCTATCAGCTCAGCCCCAGATGGGCAGGAAAATCCGCGTGCATTGAGGCTTTCGGACAGTGCTTCAGCCTCAACACTTCTCTAAGATGGGGAGGCACATGCTGATGAAAGTATGGCATATTCAAGGCCAAAAGTACCAGGGCCCCGTAAAGAAATGAGAAAAAATGAGGAGAACCTCCCTGTTCCAATAGCTGGGGAAAGATTAAGATTTCTGTCCCATTGCCTGTTGAGTAATGCAAGACAGAGGCCTGCAGAACCCCATGCCAGCTGCTAATGGCTATGGCCAGAGCTAGACACGGATTAAGCACGCTAAAAGGAAGAGGTCAGTTCCATACTAAAACCATGAAAACACAGAGGTTAAGGACATGGAAGCTGGTTGGGATTAAACAAGTAAGAGAGTTGAACTCTCATCCTAAACAAGGAGTGAGGCTTCTCCAACATACCAGCACAGGAACAGTATAGACATAGTGCTGCTTAGCCTCACTGAGATGGGCTGAAAGAGAGGTGCGCTGCTCATCTCCTGCACAGTTAGCTCAGGTCTCTGTTTATGGGGTGTGCTACAAAGACCCTTACTGTGTCCTGCTGAATATCTCACTGCTGCAGTCACATCCTACCAGAACATATGTACATATAGGTTACCACAGATCCAAGGTATGTGCAAGGCAAGAGCTGGGCTACAGTATCTTACACTGTGGAGGGCCAAACGCAATGTATCCTGATGCAAGCAGCGTGGGGAAAGCTGAGCACCCACCTGGCATGGTCCCACCACAGGCACAGCGAGCAGACTTCTGGCCTCCGCTGGAGCAGAACGTGCAGCAGTGAAACACACCGTGGTGCTCACGGAACTTGCCCTTCACCATCACAGTGAATGGAGAGCCCTGTGGAGGACAAGCAAGCAGAAAGGCTGCTGCAATGGATGCTATCAGATGGTGTTTCGGGTACAGGTAATCCTTTTAGAAAGACTGAAAGCAAATACTTAAAAAGGAAAAGCAGGTAAAGCAGCAGCAGTGCAAGAGAAACAAGAAATGCTACCTGTACATGTTGCCCTTTCACACTGACACAGACGGCGTACACGCCTGGCTCCTCAGGGCTGTAGGATACATGGTAGGTCCCATCACCATTATCACACACTGTTGGCTTGACTGTACTATGAACAGAAAGAAGTCCAAGAGGTCAGTGACTGGCAAAATACTGCTCTCCATGTGAACCACTGCTCGGCCTAGATGTGTGGTCAGCTCCTTACCCTCAGCCTTGTGGGTCTCAAGCAAGTTTAACAGGATGAATGAGCAATGCTAAAGCACAGAGTTGCTTATACACACTACTCTCCTGCTACTGGGAGCTGCAGTAACCATGCAGAGGAAGTCACACAAAGCTAGCTGCACGGCATGAATCTGCAGCAACCCTGAGCACTGAAAAGAGCAGATGAGAGACACTTGCAGGTCAGATTATCCTGTCAGATAAGAGCCCTCAGAAATGGGGTGAATTCACAGCCTCAGAGAGCAGTTACCTCCAGAACACCCCGTGAAGAAGACGGGACATGAACAGGGGAGGTTTGGATCACTTCAACCACTGTCCCAGCCACATTGACTCTGAGGAGTTCTAGGACTCTGCTGGTGAACTCACTGAGTTCCACAAGAACACACTCTGGTGGACAGGGTGCCAGGGAGAAAGCATCAGCTAGTTACTCAGGGACAGGCTGCCTGCTTCACAGAGATGGAAACAGCTTTCCACAGCCAATTACTAGGCAGCTCTGCATAGAGGAAGGTATTCTTCATAATCCCCACTAACTAGTCTTTTGTGCTTTACGACAGTTTAGAGTCTTGCAGATGTGCAGACTGTATTCCCCACCCCTCATCATTTCACATCAATACAGCTGCCAGCATCATATCCTGCCATGAACTTCACACTCGTCTGTCGCTGCTGTGCCTCAACCCAAACCCAGACAGCTTCCAGCAACAAATGGAGCAACTGCGTGCACGCAAGAACAAGGAACTGAGTTAATGCCACCACAGCAACCCCTAACCCATAAGGCACAATCCTCGTTTGCACACCTTCTTACCTTGTGTGTGCACCTCGACACGCTGCAGGGAAGGGATGGGATGCAGAGGGACCCTGACATGCTTGAGAGGTGCCAGTGCAAACCTCATTAAGTTCAACAAAGCCAAGAGTAAGGTCCTGCCCCTGGCTCGGGGCAATCCCAAGCACAATAGAGGCTGGGTGGAGAATGGATTGAGAGCAGTCCTGAGGAGAAGGACTTGCAGGTGTTGGTTGACAAGAAACTGAACATGAGGCGGCTTCAGTGTGCGCTTGAGCCCAGAACCAACCCCCCCATGATGTGCTGGGCTGCATCAAAAGGAGCGTAAGCAGAAGGTGGAGGGAGGAGATTCTCCCCCTCTATTCTGCTCTTATGAGACCCCCCCCTGCAGTCCTGCACTCAGCTCTGGGGCCCCCAGCACCAGAGGACGTGGAGCTGTTGGAGCGAGTCCATGTTGGTTCTGCTGTTGGTGGCTCTGTATCTGTTCCTGTCTGCTTTATAGTAACAAGTGCAGCCTGGAAGCACTTACAAATCATTTGTTCTAGTTGGTAATTTTCCCTGTGGAAGCACTAAAGAACTCAAGGGCAGTCTTCCCTGCTGCCTTTGCTAGAAAACCTCCAAACATGTTGACGTGCCAAATGCTTGCAACAACAGGAGATAGCACAACAAAGTCCAACAGAGTCTTTCTCCAGAGCATGAACTAGGCATTTCCACCACTTGTCAGAGGCTCCTGGCCTTGGTGGACTGTCCTACCTGGGACAGTCATTCTGGGGTTGTGATGTTTTATGTTCATTAGGTGTTAACAAAAGCAGGAGTCCTGGATGTCTGCTGCTAGGGAGGGGAAGGAGCAACAGTTCATTCTGACAATGTCTAATACCCACTGAGAGTTGAATTCTTTATGTCTCAAATCACTCACAGACTCAATACAAATCTAAGCCAACACTGTCAAGCTCCACACAGTAAAATACAACCAGTAAGAAACACTGCTATACTAACAGATTCTGATCCACATGCTGAAGCATGTTCTCCCACCTGCCCAAGCACAGAGGGAGCTGGGATAAGGGAGGCAGAAAGGCACAGAACCAGGGAGTTCTCAGATGAAATACCCACCAGTCCCTCTTGTCCTTGTGGGTGATGGTGACCTGCACAGCCTCTCCTCCTCTCTCCATCCGCTCCCCCATGGTGTCATTGCAGAGCAGGGTAAAGCCAGTCAGCTGGTTCTGATGGGCACTATGGAGATCTGCAAGGCAGAAGAACAGGACCGGAAAGGATTCACTCCAGCCATGACTGCCACCTCCCACCTATTTGGCAGTGCTGTGGTCCCATCAGAGCACAGTCAGGACCTTGCTGCTGGGGTGCACAGCTCCTTCCACTCAATGGGAAAAGTAAATATATGTGTGGGGATCAGGAGAGTTGACAGTCATAGGCACAGAGATGTCAGGCAGGCTTAGCCCTGGTCTCTACAGTCCTGGGTGGTCTTCCTGCACCCTCCAAGCCCAGCTGGCATCTTCCCAGAAGGTCTTAAGGTGCACAGTGCAACCAGGAGGGAGAAGGAACAGCCCCACTGTGCAGCGTGGAGCCCCCGAGACCTCAGAACCTATAGTTTGGTATGGAAGAGAACAAACAAGCCCTAGTTCTGTCCCATCTGCTTGGCCAGTGATGGCTGTGCTCTGTGGGCTGGTCTGAACGTTATCTATTTGCTGGCACTGCCACAGGTCCTTAATAAGCAAATATCCATTAAACCATCAATGCCAGTTATCCCCATGGCAATTCCAGCAGAAGTGGTAAGGGAAATGAAACTACTTGCTCAGCCAGATGGGGGATCTACAGGGGCCCATGCTGCAGAACAGGAGACAAGAACTGACATCACAGGGACCATTCCCATCCCAAATAAAGCTGTGGTATTTGCCCTAAGGGTTGCTCTCCTCACACCTGAGCCCCATGCTGAGGTCAGTGACATTGCAGAGGGCAGCTCCAATACGCTCTGTACATCTGGATGGGGATAGGCCTCTGCCTCCCTGCCCCACACGGATTCCACAGGCCCTCAGCAAGCAAAGCAACCTCTGTCAGAGCTCTACCTCTACCCCTAGGCAACGCCTGGACAGCAAGCTGTACAGCTCCCCATTACCTTCCCCATGCAGGGTACATCTGGCTGGATCAACTGCTTTATTGAGAATGGTCCCAAAAACTTCATAGCCGCAACACTGCCCTGCCTTCTCCTGGGGAGAGAACTGGATCCCATCATCCATGCTGGGCTGGGTGTTGTAAGCAACTCTGTTCAGCTTTGCCAGCCGGCTTGCCACCACCCCTTTGGTGATGAGGATCTCCACGTCCGAGCCGCTCGCCAGCAAGTGCTCTGTGAACCCTACGCCTGTCCTCATGTCCAGCAGCAGCTGCTGCAGCTGCGCCTTCTGCAAGCGCAGCAGGTTTACCTTCTGCACCTTCAAGTCCTCCAGCTGCTTCAGCAGCCGGTCCCGGTGCTCTTCAATGGCTTTCACATAGCCACTGGCAAACAGACAGATCTCCGTGGCCACAGCCTCTGCGCGACCGTGGACAGCAGTGCCCATGGCATCAATCTGGCTCAGCGCACTCTCCAGGGTGCCCATGTGCTGCTGGGTGCTCTTCAGCAGCTCCCGTAGGGCATCCCCATGCTTGCGGATGACATTGCCAGTGAAGTCACAGGTGTGCTGTCGGTGCCTGCCCACAGCGCAGTGCTGGCACACTGGCTGGTCGCATTGCTCGCAGAACAGCCTCAGCTCCTCTGTGGGGTGGGAAGGGCAGAGGAGAGGCTCCCCAGCCTGGTTGCAATCTTTGCTGTTCTCCAGCTCCGTCACGGTGTGAGAGGCTGTCTTCTTCTGTCTCCTAGAAGAGAGCAACCACACATCACTTTATGCATGTTGGATATGAAACGCAAACATCAATGTGAGCTGCTCCCTCCTGTCTCCACTGAAATCCACTCTGCATGAAGGGACTTCGTGTCTCCCGACGACAAGGCTCCACGCAAAAGAGGACAGCATCTGCAAGCAGCTTATTAGAGGCTGCCCTCAAGCTCCCTGCATGCAGTCAGCGCTGTTTTCAGAGCTTCGTGCCCCACCATGGCCACACACAGAGCAGGGAACAGGCTGTCAGGCCCCTCTACCAGCAGTGGCTTCATGAAGCCTGGCAGAAGTGGGATACTTGCAATGACCCCCAGAGCCCACTGTGCCAGCAGGAGGGTGCTGAGCCCTGCAAGGTGAGAGCTGGCAGTGGGTGTCACAGCACAGAACTGGTCACTGACAGTCACTTCTGCAGAGGGACAGGAGGTGCCAAGCTCTTCAGCCTGTGATTTTCACCAGCTTTGAATCTGCTGAGGCAAATGAGCTCTAACATCCCTCAGGGGAAAATCCATTCTAGGCCTCTGCCAGAACACAGTCTGTGGTAAAACATTTAACACGCCCAAAGCCAAACTCCATTTCCTTCTGGCTGCCTGGTTAGTTTCTGTACAGAGGTGGCCAATGATGGGACACAAAGAACCTGTTATGACACAGACATCCACCTTGTCACAGGGCAGCATTAGTATGTTTCCACTTTATGCTATTTTGGACTCAGGGAACTAGTTATTGAGAAGGATGTAAACACCTCTCCTTCCTTGTCTCCTGCACTAGTGACTTCTGGAGCTCCAAGCCATAAGCAAAGAAGTACTCGGAGGAGCAAGCTCTATAGAGTTACTCTGGTAACACAAAGCAACCTCACCACAGGGCAGGACACAGCCCTTTTGCTACCCCTTTCACTTCCCACTCATTTCCTTTGGGCCCAGCACTTTTTCAAAGCCTTCCAGCAATATCTGCATAACACCCTTCACATTCCCACTTCCCTCACTCCAGCCTAAGACCCCTCTCACTTGTTCCCAAGGAGCACAACAGTGGCACTCCAATAATTTCCCGACACACTAAGGAATCATTTCAAAATGTGTTTTCTTGGCCCACGTTCTGCTCTACCATCATGTGCAAGTCTCCAGATGCTAGCAGGGGGAAAATGGTAGCAGTAAAAAATGTAGGAAGCTGGTTCTGGGGACAATTCTACTGCTTTACACCTCCTGCAGTTATTTCTGTCCATGCAGCAGCCTGCTGCAGTTCAGGGTCTCAGTTTATCACTCGTCAGCAGCTTGCTGGGGTATGAAGCACGATCTAATGTGAATGGTATGCTGAAAATTACAGCCTGGGGTGGAAAGGTAACTAGGAATCCCAGCCGCTTCACCATGGCACCGTGTCTGCAGGGAGGGCAGGCAGTGAGGAGTAGGTCCCAGTTCTTTGTGGGGAAAGGATTTACTAATCAAGTGGAAAGGAGCAGCAAACGTGGATGGAATGGGCTGAGCTGATTAACCCAGGCTGAGGCTTCCCCGGCTAGTACTGGGGGGTGTTTTGTCCAACCCTGCCTGTGACCTCCTTGCTTCAGAAGGCCATTCAGACTTGCTAACACTTTTCTTAGTGCTGCCTGTCCTCTGCTGTGCCCACCTCCTCTTCAACTCCTACCTCTGCTGCAGTCATCTCTGCCTCCCACTTTACTGCTGCGTCTCCCTCTACACAGCTGCCACTTCTTCAGCTTTCCCCTATTGCAAGAGAAGTAAACCCCACACCATCAGGCACACTGCTACAGCTCCAGACAGGGAGACTCCACAACCCCTGGGCAGCCTGTGCCAGGGCTCTGCCACCCTCAGCGTAAAGAAGTTCTTCCTCATGCTGACGTGAAGCTTGTTGTGGTTTAGTTTATGGCCATTGCTCCTTGTCCTGTCGCTGTGCACCACTGTAAAGAGTCTGGCACCATACTGCTGGCACCTGCCTTGAAGATGCACACAAGATGCATGGACACACCAGTTAACAGGCAAGCACACGGGTCGATCACCAGGAGGTAGCACCCACAGTAGGCAGGTTAGTGTCAGGACTTCCAGCTATCTCCTTTCACTTCTCCCGAAGGTGCATTTGCACATACACACCGTAAACGTTTGTGGAGGTGGAGAAAGGCAGACCAGCAGCTGAACTTCCCCATTTTCCCCTGGGAGATGTGCCTTCTCCAAAGCAGGTCAGCACAGCATGCTCCGTATACCTGTGGGAGCACTGCCATTCTCCCCACCCACCGATGGTCCTGGACATCCCCACATGAAGAGAGTGGCTTCACCTGAGCAGGGATGCCCAACCCACTGCTCAGCAGCATGCCTGTCCCTATCTGAACACAGAGAGAATCCTTCGGGAAGGATGAAGCCCTGTTGGGGACTGAACACACTGCGTGACACGGGGGCTGTTTGGCCCCCGCCGCTGCGTCCCCTCCGCAGGGCCCCGAGCACCTCCGCGCCCGCTCACCTGTGTGCCTGGCAGCAGAAGTGGCAGAGGTCAGCCCCGCACGTCAGGCACCGCCTCACGGCCGCCCCGTCCACGCACAGGTCGCAGCTCGCCGCTGCCGCCGCCGCCCCGCCGCGGCTCAGGGCCAGGTAGTCGGGGATGAGCTGCTCGACGCCGCCGGGCGGCAGCGACACCTCGGCGTCGCACACCGGGCAGAGGACGGAGCGGGCGGCGGCGCGGCCGGGTTCCTCCAGCGTGCCGAGCCGCCGCAGGCAGGGCGAGCAAAGCGAGTGCAGGCAGGGCAGCAGCCGCGGGGACACCCAGGGCTCGTGGCACACCGGGCAGCGCGGCCCGGACGACATGGCGGCAGCACGGGCGCCGCGACGGAGCCGAGCATCGCGCCACCACCGGCCGTTGGGAGCGGGGCTGCCCCGTTGCTAGGGGCGACGGTTGTGGGGAGGGGGAGCGTCGTGCAATGGCGGCTCTGTGGGAGAAGAGCCCGGGGCTTCTCCATCACGGACGGGCCGAATAGAGGAGAGCGGGGGGACCCAACAGCCCGCTTTGTCCTCTCCCTCTTCTCTTTGTTCTTTTTCCTTCTTTTCTCTCCTTTCTCCTGCCGCTTGCCACCTCATACCCCCCGTGCTTTCCAAGCCGGTTGTCTGGGAAGCAGCCTCTTTCCCCACTCTACCCCGGGTACACTTTGTGTTCCCAGCTCTGCCAGCTCAAAACCTTGAGGTTTACCTCCTCATGGAGCCTGCTCTGACCGGCCTTGGCCACCATACCTTTGCCGGTCCCATGGGTGCCTTCAGGGGGTCGGGGTTTTCCCTTCCGATCACCGGTGGGCCTGCTGAGCAGCTCAGGGATATCGGGGAAGGTCTGAATAGAAGTAACGCGACACAGCTGGGCGTCCTTCCCCCTGGTGCCTGCAGAAGGCAGGCTTTGAAATCAGGACGTCGTTGAAGTCCTACATGAAGCCCCTTGCGCGTCGATGGTATCTGCATGATTACTGTTACCAGTGTGATTTGTAAGCTCCTCAAAGAATTAGAATCATAGAATCATAGATAATTTCGGTTGGAAGAGGACCTTAAGATCATCCAGTTCCAACCCCCCTGCCATGGGCAGGGACTCCTCACACTAAACCATGTAACCTAAGGCTCTGTCCAACCTGGCCTTGAACACCGCCAGGGATGGAGCATTCACAACTTGCTTGGGCAACCCATTCCAGTGCCTCACCACCCTAACAGGAAAGAATTTCCTCCTTATATCCAATCTAAACTTCCCCTGTTTAAGTTTTAACCCATTACCCCTTGTCCTATCACTACAGTCCCTAATGAAGAGTCCCTCCCCAGCATCCCTTTAGCCCCCCTTCAGATACTGGAAGGCTGCTATGAGGTCTCCATGCAGCCTTCTCTTCTCCAGGCTGAACAGCCCCAACTTTCTCAGCCTGTCTTCATACGGGAGGTGCTCCAGCCCCTGATCATCCTTGTGGCCCTGCTCTGGACTTGTTCTGACAGTTCCATATCCTTTTTATGTTGAGGACACCAGAACTGCACCCAATACTCCAAGTGAGGTCTCACAAGCGCAGAGTTAGAGGGGCAGGATCACCTCCTTTGCCCTGCTGGTCACGCTCCTTTTGATGCAGCCCAGGATTTAAGACAGATTAATGGGGTATTTTAGTTCTCTTGTCTATAAACCATGTTGACTAGCACTAGTGATACTCCTATAGTGTGCAGTTTTCAGCCCTTGACTGAATGTTGTCCCAGCTTCTCCATTAGTTTGCCTAGGACCATGGCTATCTTAATCTGTCCTATCCTGCTGGTCCTTTTTGTGATATGAACACCATCTGAGACTGCTGGATTTTAAGTTCCCTAAGTTGTATTAAAAATGAGCAAGCAAAGATCTCGTCAGGTTTCCTTAGGACTGCTGAGTGCAACATATCTAAACCTGTTTGTACACACTTGTACACATTTGTCACAGATGTTAACAACCCTCTGATAATGGCATAGTGTCTTGACACAGACATTGTCTTCTTCATGCAACACATTTCTGTGTCTTTTGTGTTATTAGGTATGTTGTTATCCCATATTTGGGATCAAGTGTTTACAACCTTGAAGCTGATCAAACAAGGAAGATGTTCTAACAGCCTCCTTCTGAATTAACTAGTAGTGAAGTGGTTGCTGAGGACAGGGTAAAAGTTGCAGTCATTGTGTGATGAGATGACTTGATAACGATACTAGATATTGTGGCAGAGGAAAGACTGGTTCTTCTAATGGTGCTGGAGGAAGGAATAGCAAATGACACTATCAGTGTGGGTGTGGGAAGAAAACAGGAGAATCATAATGTCAGCATCTTCCATTGCTGCTGCAGGGAGATGATGAAATAAGCCATGGCTGGCAGTTGCAGAGGAAACCTGAGGTTTCTTTCACCCCAGCAGACCTGATCTGATACTTGCCCTCCAGCTGCTCAGGTTGGAGCACAGAACAGATCACTACTGAGTAATGCATCCCTGAGTCATCAGCAGGCAGGAGCAGCCACCTCCTGATGACTAGAGGAAATGGCAGTGAAATGGGCTAGAGAGAATGATCCTGAGAGCCCCGGGAGGCTCAGAGAGAGAAAAGAGCAGCAGAAATGCCAAAAAACCACCCATTCCTGAACAACCCTCCCCCAGTGCCCTGTGTTAGTACAGACTTGTGCTTTGGTTTGGGTTGCTTTCCCCATAATACTGCTTTCTTCGCTACTGCCCATCAGTGGAGGAAGCCCCCATTTCACAAAGTCCTAAATTGTGGAAGACAACTCAATGGACGTGTATACTGGTGCCTGTGAATATCTTCAAGAAATCACTGCAAGAACTAGCCTGGGAGGCCCTCTCTCATTGCGTTGTAACTGGCCAAAAGGCAAGGGTTTAAAAAAGAAAGTGTTGACTTACAAACACTGGTGGGCAATACAGGAGCATAGTTACAAAAATGAAACAATGGAAATGTGTCATTAAACTCACACTAAGCAATAACGTTTTTCTTTTGCTGCATTTCAGGAGAGTTGATAGGTGGCTAATTATCCTTATGTGACCCGTGATTTACTCGAAATGGAATCCTCTTCAAACTCATTTTCCTGCTCCTATTGTTAGAGATGTCTATCAGAGCCTCTCAGGGTACTTGCTCTGAGTGACCTGTTCTTTCCTGACACTTTTACTGCCAGCTCCTTCCCCTTTTTTCCTGCTTATCTGTTTCTCATTTCCTACCATTAAGACTGGATTATCACACAGAGACATAGAAGAGTTGATGGTTCCCTTCCCTTCAAGGACTCTTGACTAATATTTCTATTGTAGTTGCTAATTAGCCCGTTCTGGGGGGAGCTTTATGCTCCTTTTCCATTTGTGTTCTTTTCTGAAGTAATGCTGGTAAAACTTATATACCAAAACCAAATCTTTGAGGCAAAATTTCCTTCCTAGACCCTTTGTGAGGAGCGCGGGCATAAAGCAGGCTTTACACCTTGAATAGGATGCCTTACACTTCCCTGTTCCTGCCTACTCGGTTAATTTTAGGGAGCTGTTTCTGGATATCCTGCTGTAAGAAACAAATGGAAAAGGCGGTGAAGCCAAAGCCATTAGCGAACAGGCGAGTGAGAAGCAGACCTGCAGTCTCTGGGCTTGCAGGAAGGTCCAAGCTTGCTGATGATAAAGAAGCAGCTCTGAAAGATATTCAGAAAGAGCCTTTTTTACAGAAAGAACCTTATTCATAGAGCCACAGCCTGGCATAGGGCAGCCAGAGGAAGGTGGGAAATGGCTTATTTTGGGAGTTCACAAAACTGAGTCAGTGCTCATCCAAGCCTGTCCATCAGCTCAGGGTGTGAAGCAAGGTTAGATTTGGTAACAGGCTCAGTAGGCATCATTAATGTGCTCTTTGTGAGCAAGACCCTCCCATGGCCCCAGGTTTTGTATGCAGTGTCTCAGACACAGTTCTGATGTGTGCCTTGTTACAAAGGCTTTGTGTGTCCCTGTCTCAGCCTGAACCCCTGGGTTGAGTTGGTGTCTCCTTTGTTTCCTGTAGCATTCTAGCTACTAGACAGTAGCTCTGTCAGAGCTGAAGGAGTGGGCCTGCTCCAGCGCATGGGATGAAGCTGCAGTGAACAGGTCTACCTTTGGACCAGGAGGAGCCAACGAAGCTATGCCTGTGCTGGGCCTGGAGGGCACATGAGCAAACTGCCCTAGCCCAAGGCTCATGTGACAAACCTTGTGCAACCTGACAGCATGGGTGTATGCGAGCTGCTGCAGGAGGACAGCGCTGATCCCCTGCCTGGGGACACTGCCTGGCATGGACAGTGAGCACTTCTGCCCTGGGATCTCCCATAGACTTTCTACAAGGCATTTCTGGGGATACTCACCCTTTGGAGAAACACCTTCACTGACAAACATACCTTCACACACCCACTTAATACACCCTCTTTTAAACTTGCTGGTAGGTTTTGCTCTTCAGTGCGGTGTTGATCTTAAGGGAATGAACTAAGCTGAAAATCAGGAGACCTCATTTTACATAAGCCCAGGTCTCTTCATGTCCATGATGGACTCCACGTTTCTGTAAGCTGCTGTCACATGTCAAACCCAAGCTCCAGTAGAAGTGCTTAAGCCACTGCTGTGTGACCCAGGAGAGGTGAAGGAAGAAGGCAGCAAAACTACACATCTGGCAGGCTAAACATGTGCTGCTCACTGAGTAATGGAAGGGGCGCAAAAAACACGCTCAGGTGCTTGGCTTGACCCTAAAAACAGCAAACTGGAAGCAAACAGGATACAGAGAGCTGGTAAAACGGGAACCACAGAAAGAAAGTGGCACCAGAGATGGGTGGATCACTCTTGTCCTCTCCATTTGTGAC
Source organism: Neopsephotus bourkii (assembly GCF_033783945.1). Lineage (NCBI taxonomy): Eukaryota > Metazoa > Chordata > Aves > Psittaciformes > Psittacidae > Neopsephotus > Neopsephotus bourkii. The sequence continues at coordinate 2,185,157 of NW_026901771.1, read as the reverse complement.
AGGAAGCACAGTGTTTGAGGTGATCAAACAGCATTACTTTCAGTTGGCAGCAGCACTCTGAATCACAAGCAGTTGCAGCTGAACCACCCAGCACCACTGGCTTTGTGCAGACTTGCCCTTGCAGTGGCATCCAACCAGGCACTCTTGCCTTTCCCTCCTCCCTCCAGCTTTCCAGCCACCTGCTGCTGCTTTCAGTTTCCTGCTGCTATATATGTCCTTTGTAATCTCTTCTGAATCCTGCCTGCATTTTGTGGAGGGAAGATGAAACTGGATTTGTTTTCAAGCCAAGTTTTCTAAGGAAGAAAGTTCTTTGTGGTGTCCAGCCACAAAGAATATTTTACCTCCCCTTCGGACATATATGAGACAGGGGAAGTGACCTGAAAGACTGTAAACTTCTATAAGCAAAAGAAGATTTGTAAGTCAGACACTTAATCCTCACACTGGGAAGATAATGGTGCAATTTGTTGTCAGGACCATGATGGACAGGAGGATATTACAGTAGGATATTACATGTGCATGGGGGCAACTAGAAAAATGGGGAAGCACTCCAGAGACAAACAGGCTCAATTCATTCTGCTGCTCACAGAGCATCTACAAACCATACAACTGAGGAGGGCGTGGTGTGGGGAGAACAGATCCTGCAGCAGAGTGTGTCTGCGCAGTGAACGCACAGCATCATAGTGTGCCGTCTGATGGGACCACTTTGAGGCAGCATCCCAGCATCAGTTCAGTTAGCCTCCAGCACAATACAAAATTACACCATACAACAAACTGAAAAAAGCTAAGATAAATAAAGCAGCACATTTTCATTCAGGCACTATGCTGATTAAGCATCTTGCAGTAGTAGAATATTCCAGTATTCTGGATTTACAGAGCTGTGCACCTTCCTCTCCCTTTTGGTATAGATGTGGCTTTTAAAACATCCTTAAATTAGATCTTACTTTGTCTTAGCAGCCTTCCCCTTCCTGTGTTCACAGGGTTCTTCAGGCTGTAAGAGAGGCCTCTTGCTTCCATAGTTGAAAAGACATCTCAGCACCAGGCCCCGTCACTGCTGACCTGCAGGGCTACATAGCTGTCAGTAGGGGTAGTCACCTTCACACCCATTCAGGCAACATGAATTAACAGGGCCAAGTTGCCTTCACAGAGGAGCTGGCAATTCCGAATAGCTAAAGGTTTGAGGGGAAAATACTCTCATTTGAGATTCTTCTGTTTAAAAAGACCTTATGCAATCCCAGGCACAGCTACAGGTTGGGCAGAGAAGAGATTCAGAGCAGCCTGAGAAGGCCTTGGGGGTGTTGGTTGATGAAAAAGTGAACATGGAGCTGCTTCAGTGTGTGCTTAAGCCCAGAACCCCCCTGTATGCTGGGCTGCATCAAAAGAAGCGTGACCAGCAGGTCCAAGGAGGTGATCCTGCCCCTCTGCTCTGCCCTCGTGAGACCCCACTTGCAGCACTGTGTGCAGTTCTGGTGTCCTCAACAAGGACTTGGAGCTGTTGGAGCAAGTCCAGACAAGGTCATGAGGATAATCAGAGGCTGGAACACCTTTATGAAGACAGGCTGAGAAAACTGGGGCTGTTCAGCCTGGAGAAGAGAAGCTGCATGGAGACATCAGAGCAACTTCCAAAATATGTACAGAAAACTCTCCCATGCTTTCCATAGGGCATGTTTTCAAAAGGAAACCAATCCCTATGTGGTACACCTCGTAAAAGAGAAGGACAAGAGAAAACAAAGGCTGAAGCTCTTCCCTTTCCCTGCTCTTTACTACTGTGCTTACCCTTATCTGTAGCCACATGTCCTGCTGCTTGGTTGCCTACCCCCAGCCAAAGGCTATGGAGGAGTTGGTGGGAGGGTGACTAGACACCTGGTAGCACATTCTTGCCTTCTGAGATAAGCACAGCACACTCAGCCACTGTTGGAAGCAAGCACTGCCACCAGACCAGCCACATCAGTACAAAGTGACACATGAGCTTGTTAGCTGTGCCAAGTGGAAGGAGTTAGTAGCCTGAACACACTGCTCTGCTAATGCAGCTTTAGGGAGGCAGGCTGAAGCTCTTCATGGACCTGCTGCATCAGATGGGCACAAAATGGCTGCCTGGCAACAGAGATGCTAGTTTTTGGGGTAAGAGAGTCCCACCTAGTCCTGACTCTCCTCCTGGACCTGAGTTCTACTGATCTCAAGGAGACTTGCATTTCACTAACAATGCAAAGGAAAAGCTGCAGTATTTCTCACCTCACCAAGTGGTTTTAGACTGGAAAATAGCAAGATGATTCAACTTAGAAACAAACAGTTATCTGACAGAGCAGCTTTCAAGTTACGGAAGCCAAGTTAAGCCAGAGGATGACTCAAAAGATCAGTGCCATGCTCCAAAAGGAGATTTCTGTCTAGATGGTTTCAAAGCATTCATAGCAACTGAGAGCTTGCAGTCAGTCAGAAGCAATGGTATAAATGTGTGGGCACTATGGTTATGTTAGCTCATCCCAACCTTGGCATTCCTGAACTGGGGGACATCTTCCAAGCATTTTTAACTGTTACTTCACAAAATACAGGACTAGAAACCTTCTTCATTTCCCAAAGTTACCACTGGAAAAAGAAATTGCAGAGGTGTCAGCGAATACTTGAGCAGGTCCCCTTTTGAATCCCATTCTAAATCTGTTCCAAACACCCCCAAACTGAACATTTAAAAATAGAAAAACATTAAACCAACTTGACCCTAAATCTAGTTTTGAGACTTGCAGGTATTTTCTTCCCCAAACGTGCAGGTTTTATCTCCATTATAAAAGGTTTTGCCCAGATCTGCTACACCATAAAGGAACAGATGTATCAGCATTTCTTCAGTCCTAGGTTTTATTGTTAATCATTAATAATAAAATAATGGCTACTTTAAAAAGTCAAAGAAACCCAATATAAAAATACAGCCATTAGAGTATTACACACACCCATAACAAAACAGCTTAATACAGCCGCACATCAGTTTTCTGTTGTACCAAAGAGAGCATACCTTAGTACACATCAAACAGAGATTCTGATTTCAGCTTCAAATAGTCACTTTAGATTTAATATAAAAATATTAAATGGGATCTTTAAAAAGCAATCCTTGAGTCCAGATAGAATTCCCGATACAGGAACTGCACAGAAAACAACTTCTAGGAGCAAGTGTAAACCACAGAAGGAACAAGTTATTTCTTATGTAAATTCTTATGCAGGAATAAGGCCAGAATAACCTGCATCCTAATCTCCAGGTTGCTTTTGAACATGAGGCTGCATTCCCTCATCTCGGTTATTCCTGAATTTTTCATTCCCATCCTGTGTGAACACACGACCCAGGAATTTTCACATGGAATTTCCCAAACCTCCTGTCTTCAGCGCATCTAAGCACAGGTATCAGATGCTCAGCTGTATTACTGCAGCAACCTGAGTTTACACTCTTGTGAAAGAGTTATTTGGTGTAAAGCTCTGATGTCACAGCAGCATGTCTACCTCAGAAACTCATTCCCAGGAAGTTTCACATGGAATGTGAATGGCATTGACAGGAAAGCACTTCAGAGTTAAACTGTACATCTGGAGAGGAGGACTACTGTAACCTAACGTAGTTCATAAACCATACAAAATATAGGCCTTGAGTGCAGCTTCCTTTACATGACGTGCATTGACAATGCAAACCAGCCTTCCTCTTTGTGCTTTTCCACCTGCACAAAGAAGAAACCAGTTGAAACTCATATATCACAAATTTCCCACACACTTGCTAGTTAGTTCTGGCTTGTGTAAGGCTGGTACATACCAGTTCACCAGCATGTAGCAACTGTCTGCCATTGCCACCATGAACAGAGTCATACCACCTACTTTAGACACCTAGCTTAAGCCACATCTACCTTAAGTATTCCAAATTTCCCCTCAGGGGATGTGTGCTTTGCTGTGAGGACAGGCAGTCTTGGACCCTAACTTACTTCTCTTTATCTCTCCTAGTTTAGGTTGTTCTGGACATCAGGAAAGATGGTTAAAATCTCCTCATGGTTGCTTTCAGACATATAAACCGATGTATGACTGGTTCAGCAGACTGTGCTACTGCCTGGAGTTCCCCATGAAATCATTTCACTGTAGTCTATCCTCTTTGCACATCAGGAATCAGAGATCTAGATTAGGGATTTTTCTTTACATTTGGATTTATTTATCCTTCAGCAACTAACTTGTGCAAAGCTAGGTAAGAGTTTGCTGTCTGCTTACATGTATCTCTACCAGTACCAGCATAATGATTACTTGAAATTCTCAAGCCACCAGTAAAAGACTGCCAGAGGTTCCCATTCTAATGCAGGAAGATGCCACAGCAGAAAATGCATTTACAGGATTACTCACTACTAAGTAGCAGCACTGTGGCAGCAAACAACTAATGTCATTAGCACTGCACTCAGGGCTTCCCTTACCAATTGTCCAGGATTCTCCCCTCTGAGGGTGCTGAGGCGCTGGCACCGGGTGCCCAGAGAAGCTGTGGCTGTCCCATCCCTGGCAGTGCTCAAGGCCAGGTTGGACAGGGCTTGGAGCAACCTGCTCTAGTGGAAGGTGCCCCTGCCCATGGCACGGGGTTGGAACTGGGCGAGCATTAAGGTCCCTTCCAACCCAAACCATTCTGTGATTCTATGAATCCAAACCACCATGAACTGATTACTATTTGCCTCAGTGGGTTTCAGGTAGGACAGAGCTCTGTCCCCTTTCTTTACTAGTCTTGCTTTTTCCTTATAGGACAACCACAAGCAAACTTTCTGGCTGAAGACTTTTCAATCTTACCTTTGGCCTTTGGCTGACAGGAGTTATCACGCTTTCTGATGTGGCACTTAGGGGTGAACAAGGTTTGCTAGAGTCTCCTACTGACCTGTAGACATTGAAAAAGTGAAAAATGGAACTGACTACTAGAATTATGTCTCAGATCCTGAGTTAGGACCCCTCATCAGTAACCTTCAACAACCCAGGTCATCTGGTTTATATCACATTGCAGGTATTTCAAACAAACAATGGAAGTTGTGAAAAAGCTATTGGAGCTTTGTCCCATATCCATAGAGTTGAGTGTGATGAAGTCAGGGGAAGTCCATGAAGCCAAAGATAAAACATGGCAATTTTTCCATTGTGAACAAGTTCAGCTGCGTGGATAATCAAAACACCACAAAAACGAAATAGTAAAGGGTTAACTTTTACCTTCTTATACTGACCATACTGGCAGGGGAAACACTGTCTTCTTTGGAGCTGTCCATAGCAGCTGCCACAGGAACAGACACTTCAATTGTCCTCCTGGAATTTTCTAGGCAATAAAGAATAGTTTGATTCTGATGAGAACGCAGCAACATCGCACAACAGTCAATTAATTTTCCCATTTTTTGAGGGCATCACATATCTCTCCATCATTGCACAGAATATACACATGAGACATAAAACACCAGGCTAAACATCAACCCCATACCCAGTCTCTGAAAACAACAGCTATTGAAGTTGCTCAGAGCAACTAGGGACAATGTGCACAGACAGAATGATTCTTCCATAGGTAAAAACCTTCTGGTTTTGGCAGTCAGAGGCACAGAGAATTCTGATTTCACTACTTTGTTCTTTTAAGATTTTACTCATCGTGCTGAACTTATGTTACAACAGCAGAAGAAGTGTTAGAACTGTTATGATCCCACAGCATCAGTCATTGCCTATGCACCTGCATGCATATGCACGCACCCATGCTTACTCCTACCCCTCAAGTCCTTTCCTTTATGCATCCTCTGTGGTTTAGGAAGGGGAAAAGGGTAGGTGTCCTAGATACAGCATGTCTACATGCTCACATGTTCTGCCCATCACTACAATGACTCCATGAAAAGATAGAGCAGCCCTCACCTGCTGGAAAGCATTTCTGTTTATAGTTACACATGGCAGCTTATCTATGAATCCTGAATTAGCAAGAATACTCTCTTTGCTAATTTACCTCTTCAGATAAATGGAAAGCTCCAGTTATTTCTTTCTATTAGCACTGGCAGTAACTCAGCAAGGTAGTCTGACGGAAAGAGCACCCAAAATATCAAAAACTAAAAGTGCTTGAAAACTGGATAACCACTCTACCAAGATTTTTAGAAATCTAATGTAAATACTTAAACTTATCATAGTATGGTTTGGGTTGGAAGGGGCCTTAATGCTCACCTAGTTCCAACCCCCTGCCACAGGCAGGGACACCTTCCACTAGACCAGGTTGCTCCAAGCCCCTGTGTCCAGCCTGGCCTTGAACACTGCCAGGGATGGGGCAGCCACAGCTTCCCTGAGCACCCTGTGCCAGCGCCTCAGCACCCTCACAGGGGAGAACTTCTGCCTAAGATCTCAACTCAATCTTCCCCTGGCAGGTTAAAGCCATTCCCCCTTGTCCTATTACTACATGTCCTTGTATAAAGTCCCTCTCCAGATTTCCTGTAGGCCCTTTTAGATACTGGAATCTTTTAGTAAAAGATTCTCCAGCGAAGAGGACTGATTAAAAAGCCCAGTTCTGCCCATCAGTGACTACATAGCAGAGCTGTTCTGCAGACAAGGACACAGCAAACAACAGATTTACCATGAAGCATGATATCTGCAGCAGGCTAGTTACTAAGAAACTAACTTTAAGGGAAATTTAGCTGACCTATTTTTGGCTTTCTGAAGTAAGGAGTGTTTGTACCACAGAGACATTAGCAGCCACTGTACTGCTGGCCATGACTGCTGATCCAATCGGAAAAGGACAGAGAACTCTCAAAAGGGGAAAAACATTGTCTTACTAGTTTTGTTTACTCCTGAAGCTGGGTACTTACCAGGATAATTTAGGGATGAGGGCAGAACAGGAGATGTCATTGGAGAGACCGTATCAGCAGCTAACTTCTGCTGCTCTATTAGTTGCAACAGTTTATCACGGGCTTCCGTACTCTGACGATTCAGCTCTGCTATTCTTTCCTCCAAGCTCTTCGACGCTGTGAGATGAGTCTACTTGGATAAGGACTTCCAATTAAAAACTTACAATTGGCACCTTCAAGGAGAGTATACAGTGTACTTCAAGTACCTCTGTGGATTTTGTTTGCAAACTGAAAGTAAACATAATGATATAGCACCTCATCTTGTCCCTTCCACTGTCCTGTATCTAGTTCCTTAACAGTGTTTTAAACTGGTCTTCCTACAGATAGGAAAAAACCCCAAACAACTGTTGTCTGCATCATTTAAGGGAAAAAAAGAAAAATGAAGAAACCCCAGCCATCCAGCAATTAACCATCATTAAGAAAGTATTTACTCAGAGACACACATATTCAGGAGGGTGTGGGGAAGCAAAAGCAGAAGTACTCTGGAACTCATCTTTAAGCCAGGTTTTCATCCACTTTGACCTCTTCCCCTTCAGAATTGCTTCCACAAAAACACCACTTCAAAAAGTTTGCATCATTTTGCATGACTAAATGAGTAAATATTACACAACATAATAGAATGGGGAAAGGACAACACTCCCAGCCTGCATTTACATGAGGAGATTTAAAATCTTTAGGATCCTTAACTGAACAGTAATTCAGCCACTGTGATGGAACCGAAGTAAAGACAGTAGCAAGGGCAGGGATTAGGCATTTCTATGATGTTCATTCCACTCAGGGGCACCACTGAATAGCTGCTTAGTTTCAGATTAAAAGGTTTTCTATGTGACCTGAAGCCTTCAAGTTCTCCCCTTCCCAATAATCTTGGGCTTTTCACCAGACAGCAGGACTAACAAGGCAGACCCAATTAGTACATACACTATAATCAAGTATTTGCAAGAGATGTACCTGCACTAACTTCAATGGGCTTTTGGGTCACAGTAGCAGACAAAATCTTTGGCATGGGTTTAAATACGTAATTTACAAGCTTGACAAGAAACTGCAGGTTGGTGCAGTGCTTTCCCTAGTATTATCCAACATTCAAGAGGATGACATTGCAATCACACCTCTTTTTTACATCATAATCTTATCCTCAACTTACAAATGTGCTGCACACTTTCCAGCACTCAATGTACAACATAAGCCAAATGTAAGAAACTACTGTTAAGCTCCTAGGGAAGGATAAAAATCACAAGCCTCCAAACAAATGAATTAAAAGAATATTTGGTTTGCTGCTCTTTACAATAGAAAAGGAGCAGTATTAAAGCATCAGTAAGCTATAGGAAAGCAGATCAGCAGAAAGGGGAATCTGTAATTTACGTTACATTCTCACCTGTCCTTGTGAAGAGGCTGGACTAGGATTTGCATTTTGTAGTGGGTCTAACTGATGTAGGTAGTCACTTGTGTCTTCAGAGAAGCCTCTGAATTTGCTGAGTTGAGCTTTAATGAGAGAGTTCTGCCGTGTGAGCTCAGCTATCTGTCCCAGCAGATCGCTGTTTGGAAGTAACTCTTCAGCTGGGCTGCTTTTCCTAGTGTCACGGGGGCAGGACACACTGCTTTTCTCATGGGAACTGTCCAGATCTCTGTCTCCAGGAGGAACTGGCTGCCTTTGAGAAATGAGACAGTTCTCAGCTGTGCTCTGTGCTCTCAGGGAGGAAGGTGAGCTCCTTTCCTTGCACGGTTCTCTTTCGGTGTTTTCAGGAGACTGAGGAGTGACTGTGAATGCTGCAAACAAGAAACAAAGGAACAGTAGGGAAACAAACATGTGATCCTCATCAATGAAAGTGACAGTGACTTTACTGCATCAGGTTAGTAACAATCAAGCAGGCATTTCAGTTGTAACATCTAGCCTGAATAGTGTTACGTTACTGATCAAAAATCACTCTTATGCAAGACCCTGCTGGAAGAGCTCACCAGGTTTACTATTTCCTATTACAGTCTTAGATTTAAATGTTTTAATTAGAGATTGAGAGAGAACTCAGAGAGAAGACAAACTGAATTTCTTAGCTGACAGATCAAACACCACTTCTTAGTTAGTCCTCCGTTTTCCAAAACACACTGACTTTACCTAGTGGATTGTAACTTTGCGTTTCAGCTTGGATATTCATACTGAGTTGGGAATGAAACTTGTAGAATAGTAAAACAAAATAATACAGACTTTTGGCATAATAAACTGGCTACGTACTCAGCCTCTAGGAAAGGGGCTTCCACACTCTGGCCTCAATAGTGGTGTGGTCATCAGTAGAAACAGGTAACACACCACACACTAAGCATCTTACTGCACTGTCAGCTGCTACATCTTAAATCCAAGCTGGATTTTATGACCAAACCCAGATTTCCTATGTTTTATATACCAAATAGCCTATCCCTTCCCAAGCTTTAGCTTCTGCCTCTTGAGCAGCGCATGACATGTAAAATTTAAACACAAATCTGATTTACAAATCGTTTTTCATAAAGAAACATTCAAGAAGTTTAACACTGGGTTAAGCCACTTAGCATCCTTCACTGTCTTAAAAGAGTAACAATACATTTCTACAAAGTTGAACTGTAGCCAAGCCCAGGAATACAGTTTTACATTCCTGTTTCAACTAGCAGACGATATCTGACAGTTCTCAATGGGACTGAAACTAGATGTTGCTCTTTGCAGAACACTACCAGTAGCTCATATCCTCCTGATGTGCCTTCTCACTCACAGCAGCCCACCAGAAGGTTAAATTAGACAGAATCTTTCAATTTCCCTGCTAACTCCTTAGAAATCAAAAGGACTTTTGGGTTATTTTTCTGACTTGGAAAAGACTTACAAAGCCACACAGCTGAGACACAGAGATATAAAACCCCACTACTTCACCCTGCTTCCCGTCAGCACAGAGGATTACAGAGGCCTAGCACATCCAGTAAGATGCATGTGGTTACAATGACAACTGCAGGAGGAAACAGCTGATTTGAGGAGTCACAAAGGGTCCTAAATACGTTCCCTAATTACACCTGATGAGCTTTCTTCCTCCTAACAACCAGAATTGAGTGTCTGACCTGTAAAACTCCTGAAACCTGTGAATAGTGATACAAGGCTGAGTTATTCTGGTTATCCAGCACCACACAAATTCACCCCAAACTTCTTCAAGCCATTTCCTGTGTATTAAATGAAGCCAAATAGAAGCCTGCTCCCAAAGCTTTTAGAAAAGACTCTGCTGGGAAGATTGGCTCAAAGCAAGACTATGCAACCTAGAGACATCCAGGTTTGTCTGCAGCATAGAATGCATAGGCATTGAATTTACAGCCTTCAGTGGTCCCACTGTTACAGGTGATGGAGGCTGGATTACACCAACAGCAGATGGCAATCTGAGATGATGTGATGATATCAAAGAGCTACAGCAATAATACAGAACTGGCAATCAAAACCAGTACAAAATAAAAATGCCAGTCTGGATTGCCACTGACAGGACCACAGGCAGCAGATGGAGAACTGCAGGAGACAGAAAGTCTAAAGGAAATCTAGCAAAAGGCACAGAAAGCAAAGAAATGCATAGGTGGATGCACAAGTTGGGTGTTCCAGCCATATAGGACCAATGTGTTCAAGTATACAGATTAAAAAACTTCAACAGAAAAATCACAGAATGGTTTGGGTTGGAAAGGACCTTAAGATCATCCAGTTCCAACCCTCCTGCCATGGGCAGGGCCACCTCACACTAAACCACGTTGCCCAAGGCTCTGTCCAACCTGGCCTTGAACACTGCCAGGGATGGAGCATTTACTACTTCTTTGGGCAACCCGTTCCCAGTGCCTCACCACCCTTACAGTAAAGAACTCCTTCCTTGTATCTAACCTGAACTTTCCCTGTTTCACCTTGAACCCATCACCCCTTGTTCTATCACTACAGTCCCTGATGAAGATTCCCTCTCCCTGTAGCCCCCTTCAGACACTGGAAGCTGCTCTGAGGTCTCCACGCAGCTTCTCTCCTCCAGGCTGAACAGCCACCAGCTTCCTCAGCCTGCCTTCATACGAGAGGTGCTCCAGTCCCTGATCATCCTCGTGGCCTCCTCTGGACTTGCCCCAACAGCTCCATGTCCTTCAAATAATGTTATCTCCAAATGTAGTGTGAGATTGAAACATCAACACCCTACAGACTCCCAATTCCACCAGAGCCAGAGAGATCTCACCATTCTGGAGGGGAGACAATTCCTGACTGCTCTTCTGCCGGGGGGGTGACAACAGCACAGCTGGCTGGAAGACGTGAGCTGGCAAGCCTCTAGCAGATCCCACACCACCTGAGGCGCCTGGCCTTGGGGGACACATGAAAGGAAGTTCTTCCTGTGGGAATTTCAGCATATTTTCCCTGTTGCCTGCATCAGTCCTGGGCTCAGAATAGCTCAAGTCAGGCTTTTCTAAAGCAAAAGACAAAGCAGGGATAAAGTAACAATAAATAAATAAAACAATTAGTTTTAGTGCAATAGCAGTGGAAGGAAACATCTCAGTAACAACTCTTCTGTTCAGGTATCTGAAAAGGCAGACTACAGTATGCTCCACACACACTCCAAACTTCCTTCTGATCCACAGGTATGGAACTCCTTCATTTGAGCATAATACAAATCTTTACTGCCCTTAAAAGCAAGAAGGGCTCTTACATGTGGCCTTAAAACTTTGATGATCTTTTTCTGATTTAATTCAAATCAGGTATCTCCTACATTAAAAAGAAATAGATTACCCTTCTGTAGTTACCTACAAGTAGTTTATGTCTACACTGCCATCTATTTTGAATGTCCCAGGGAGGCAGAAGATGTAAAACATGAAATCAAACTTTTAGCTAGCTATGAAACTACAGTAATTTTAATATGCTTTGCCAGTGCTGTCTTTGAATTGTCCCTTAACGATTTTGTTTGGGACATTTGTTCCCAGAAGAGAAGTTAGTGGAAAATTAAGTGGAACATACCTGATTCCAAAATGCAAGAGTCAAAAAGCACCCTTCAAAGGCAAAGAGCCAGAAGAGACTGTTCACATAAAACAGTGCTTGTGGTTCACATTACTGATATTCTACGACTGAACTGAAAACCTACCTACCACCTATTATTCCATGACCCCTGGCAAGAAATGAACAAGATCTTCCTATTCTGCTTCACTGTACAGAACTACATTTATGAATTACCCTCCTCACATGCTATTTGTCACTGTGATATCCCCCTCTCCTTTCTCAGTCATTCCTTCTCTCTCCAGAGAAGTCCTCTGTTAACTTACACATGGTATACGTCCTAAACTAGCTATCTCAAATGTTTCACATTCATTCAGATGCCTTAAGGGTACAAGAGATCTCTTTCTAAAGGAGGAGAAGGAAGAAATAGTTTCTTAACTTTGGGAAGCATTTCCATAACTTTAGGAAGCTTTCCTCTCAGGAAGATGCCTTTTCCTCAGAAGAGAGACCAATAAGGAAAGATTTGGAAATTCTACTCCTGCAGAACAGTTGATTAGGGAGGTTTGGGCTTTTGTGGGGAGAGTGGTTGTGTGGTGTTTTTCTTCTATCCCCCAGAAAATCAGAGCAGAACACTGATAGAACAGGATCCTTTCCTTCCAGGTAGCCCTTGCCTTGCTGTACTTAATGATAAGTCTTCCAAGGCTCTGTCCAACCTGGCCTTGAACACCGCCACAGACGGAGCATTCACCACTTCTTTGCACAACCTGTTCTAGTGCCTTATCACCCTCACAGTAAACTGCTTCCTTACACCTAACCTCAACTTCCCGTTTCAGTTTACAAGTTATCAAGTAGCAGATTTCTGCCTGGTTAGCTATCAGGCCTCAGAAGCTCCTATTTCTTATCAGCAGCGACCTCCAGCGTCTCATGGAAGAACCAATCTCATACTGTCAGGCTGCCTCAGCAACAGAAAGTCAAGATCGCGATTCTGTTGTTTGCTTGTTTGGGTGTTGTTTTGTTTTAAGGTTAATCTTGAAGTCCTGATCCGGACCGAATGATGCCAGTGGGGATGGAATACAACCCATAATATTGCTAAAAAATAATCTGTAGCAAAAGACTCCAGAACACATGGCATACGAACTACCAGCAGTGACATTCACGCTCATGCAAGGCACAGATGTCTGCTTGAGTAACTATTAAGTACCAGATTTCCCATTACAGGGATAAACGAGCCACAACTCCCATTTCATCCTTCACACACGCATACACACACCTTGGCCATTTGCTGGGCCTTTGCCTCTAACTCCAAAATGGTTTGGACTTTGTTCTCTTCTGGGTTCTGCCAAAGGGAGGCCTTTAAATGCTTGTGTGAGAGACATCAGCTGTTCATCTGTTACTGTCATGTATTGCTGAAGCTTCTTCTAAAGGAGGAAGGAAAAAAAAAAGAGAGGGATATGGAAAGCTGTACTCCACAAATTAGAAAATTAGATACTACAAGCAGCCCTGTGAAGAAATTTGGCCTCTTAATACCATGCATGTGTCTGTAGGATTCCAGTGAGGTATTAAATACCAGTATCTCCAGATTTCTCATTTATTTCCTCTCCTGACTCAAAGAAATTCTTTGGTTTTCCTTTTCCTAACTCACAACCCCACTTCCTCTCCAATGTTGCTTTATTGCTTCGTTCCCCAAAATAACCACTGAACATGCAAACTGGAAAACAAGAGAAAATGCAGTCTTACATCCAGGTTACTTGGTTGCTCCAGTAGTGTTACCAGTACAGAAGTGCTGAGGAAGATGCTTAAGCTTTTAGACTGATAAAGTAAAGCCCAGTTTCACAGAACTATCATTTTCCTCAGGCTTTGAATTTAAATTAAGGTAAAATAGTGACTTTCCAAACATTCCTTCCCCACATCTCCTACCTGCTGTTGGAATTCTCAGGCTCCTCCTCATTCAATTTTATAGTCTCTTGAACATGAGACAATGCATCTCAAGCCCGTACTTGCAACACAACTCAGTATTCCTACAAGTCATCCTAAGGGGTAAGGAGCAAGGGGCTCAGTACCTGCATAGTATTGTTTTCCTCCCTGACTAGAAGTATTTCTGCAGTCAGAGCATCAATTAGTTCTCTGTGTTCATTCAACGTCTCCTCGTGCTGCTGCCTCATTGCCTCTTTCTCACGCAGCTGCATTTCACTCTAAAGAGGGAGAGAAAGTTAAAAACCTGCTATAACCCAATACAGATTTCTATTTAGAACCAGGAACAAGTCGACAGGAGCTCAAACTGCAACAGCTCTTCCCACTATTGCTAAATTGACTTTACAATTAATTACATTCACAAAAATCCAATTTTCATGGCTTGAGAACTGTCAGAGAGCTTCCTGTTCCTTCTCTGTTGCTCCAGAACACTGTAGAGCAATCCTGCATGTCTTTTTTTTCTGCCTTTACAACTTTTCCAGGCTGTAACTACCACCATTGTCTCTCTGCACGAATACAGGTTTTTAAGTCACTGAATCTTCGTGCAGTAACCAAGTAACTCCAGATGTGATGATGCTTGTCAGTATCCTGTGCTACCTGTGCCTATTCTTTAGTTTCCTTAATTCACTAATGAAGACAAATTTGACTAAATATAGAAAGTACTTGCTTTCTAATGTGATCCCTCAGGAAAAGTTCGACAGGGTTTATTTATTTATTTTTTTATTTATTTTAAAGAAGCCCAAAAGTTTTATATGATAATCAACTTGAGCATGAGGAAGAAGACCTTACTGTAATGAACCTCTTGCCCTCAAAAGATATTATCATGGAGTTCCAGACTGGTTTGGGTTGGAAGAGACCTTAAAGGTCACCCAGTTCCAATCCCCTGCCACGGGCAAGGACACCTTCCACTAGACCAGATTGCTCCAAGCCTCATCCAACCGGGCCTTGAACACTGCCAGGGATGGGGCAGCCACAGCTTCTCTGGGCAGCAGGGAAGAACTTCTGCCTAAAAGCTCATCTCAGCCTCCCCTCTGTCAGGTAAAAGCCATTCCCTCTTGTCCTATCCCTACAGGCCCTTGTAAAAGGTCCCTCTCCAGACTATCAGTTTATTATCAATTACTAAACAGATTATCAATCTATCATTTTAAGACAGACCACAGCAGTAGCCAGGCTTCCTGTACAAGACATAAAAGAGTCCCTTCCACCTCTAATGGGTAAATGGACTGCCGCTTTTTGGACCACCACTACTAAAAGAGTAGAGGCTACAAATAAACACACCAGTATTAGCAGATGGAGCTCTTCCCCAAAGGGTTGCCTGTATCTACAGAAAGGAATCCCCGAATAAGAGAAATACACCCCATCTCCAAATTTCATGTAATTTCAACTGGTATTTTCCACTGAGAGACATTCACTCCAATCAACTCCTCTCTTTTTCACTAGGGATACCTGTTTCTAACAAACTCAAAGCTCTAACTCTGAATTGCATGCAATCCAAATAATAAGCAATGATAATCAGACTTCAAAGTGAATTGACTGGAAGCCAAAAAGACTGCAGTTCATGTCTGTAAAGTAACTTTATACCCTTTTTTTATTCACTCTACAGAAGCAATTCAAAGCCTTCTCACCTCTTTGAGGTAGCGCATCAGACGACAGAGAGCATTCACCAGTGACAAGGTAAACCCAGTGAGCCCTTCACTTCTCTCAGTTTTCTGAACCACACGACCTGTACATCGCTCATATTCCTCCAATTCATGCTCCACTTCAAGTATCATGTGGTTGAGAATATCCAGGCTGGATTTATTGCCCCTCTGAAGGTCAATGGGGATTGAATTACCTGGGGAACTATCTCTCCTCTGTCTCGCAGAGTTCTGTACAGTTTGTTTCCTTTTCACTGAGGAGAAAAAAAAACACATAAAAAGTGTAATTGGAATTTCAACTTTTATAAGAGCTTTGCAGTACCAGAGAGATGACATTGTTTATTACAGCAAATCAAAAGAGAAGCCCTCTCTTGCCCTGAGCTGGAATGGACCATCAAAGAACGTCATTTCAGTTTTCATATCATCAAAAACCACATCTTCTACCACTACATTAGTACCTCTCAAGTATGATTGCTTGGTGCTTTTATCTTAAGATACCTGTTTATACTTTCCTCCTTCTCAGCTAACAGCATGGAAACATTTGCCAGTGAACAGCCAGTGAAAAATACCAGCTGCTTTCAGGTCCCATATTTAGTGAGCAGCTCTTTTACACAGTCCTTTCATGTTACAGTTTGTATTTCATATCAGTTCCCACATACAAATGTGTGTAGAATATGGGTACTGAAATGCATCACAAGTCTGTGCAGCATAGAATAGAAAGCGGTAACAGAAACTGGTTCACGAGAAGCTCAACATGACCCATCAATGTGCACTTGCAGGCCAGAAAGTCAAATGTATCCTGGGCTGCATCAAATGCAGCGTGGCCAGCAGGCTGAGTGAGGTGATTCTCTCCCCTCTACTCTACTCTTGTGAGACCCCACCTGCAGTACTGCATCCAGCTCGGGGGCTCCCAACACAACAGGAATATGGACCTGTTGGAGCGAGTCCAGAGAAGGGCCACGTAAACGCTGTGAGGGCTGGAGCACCTCTTCAATAAGGACAGCCTGAAAGAGCTGGGCATGTTCAGCCTGGAGAAGAGAAGGCTCCAGGGAGACCTTAGAGCAGCTTCCAGTGCCTAAATAGGCTACAAGAAATCTGAAGAGGGACTTCTTACAAGGACATGTAGTGACAGGACAAGGAGAAATGGCTTTAACCTGCCAGAGGGTAGATTCAGATATTAGGAAGAAATTATTTACTGTGAGGACAGTGAGACATTGGCACAGGTTGCCCAGTGTGGCTGTCCCATCCCTGGCAGTGTTCAAGGCCAGGTTGGATGGGGCTTGGAGCAACCCGCTCTAGGTGAAGGTGTCCCTGCCCATGGCAGGAGTTGGAACTGGATGAGGTTTTAAAGTCCTTCACAATCCAAACCATTCTGTGATTCTAAGAAATAGAAAAGCCCTGCACAGCAAAGAACTCCAAGGCTTGCAAAGTAACAGATGGCATCAAAGAGCTGTATTTATGGTTCCCAGATTCCTATGGAATTTGCTTTGCCAATGAACGTGCAGAATGGAGGGGAACAGGCTTTACAAGGGGCTATGAAACACCCATCCTTAGAGATGCTCAAGACTTACATGGACCATGTTTCCCATAATCCAACAGTCAGCCCTGTGATGACTTCCAAAGATCCCTTTCAACCTGCGTCACGTTATGATATTGAGGACCTTGGTCAAAGGGAGGTAAGTACTAAACCT
This sequence comes from Neopsephotus bourkii, assembly GCF_033783945.1. Taxonomy (NCBI): domain Eukaryota; kingdom Metazoa; phylum Chordata; class Aves; order Psittaciformes; family Psittacidae; genus Neopsephotus; species Neopsephotus bourkii. Next base: position 2,168,080 of record NW_026901771.1, on the reverse strand, counting down.
TTTGCTGCACTTTGCTTTTGTTTCCTTGATTTCGGGTTCAGCACTTGTCTCACATTGTAAGTGGAGTCTCCAGTCTCTTCTCCGTCTTCCTTGTGAAGTCTTGAATGAATTCTCTTGACTACACTGCTACCATTGAGGGCTGATTTAAACACAACACAAAAAAATACATAAGTGAAATATTTCAGGAATGTTCGGAACAGTAATATGTTATAAAGTAATTTTATTAGAAGAACTGGCTTTTTAGTCTGGAAATTTATCCAATCCAAATAAGCATAAGTCTGTGTCTCTCACTCCACCCAAAAGAAGAATCCACAAGATCCTGCGAGTACCTTAACCACCCCTGAGATGCTGATTTGGCAAATCCAACCTGACTGATCCCATGATGGAGAAGCAGTTGGAGTCAAAGGCACGTTTGATTCCTGTGATGAGGCAGTTCTTCTCATCTCCTTTTCAGCCCACAACTGGGAATTCACCAAGGAATTTTCTTCTCTCAACAACCGAAGCAGCCTACATTCAAAACAACCATAACAGTGAATTGTAACAGGATAAAAGCATGATTCTAAGTTAGCTGTACAGTCTGGAAAAAGCTTTTTAAAATATATGTAATTGTTCAGGTGAGTTCCCTCCTCAAATTAATTCCCAGTCTGAATGTTACAAGGAAGGCTTTCCCTGGAATTCTGAAGTCAGGAAAGGAGGACAAGGGGAAAATGAAGAACTAATTTAACTACAACCATGCAACACCATAGAGATTAAACAATCTTCTTCCAGTGTTAAGGAGGTGGAAACCTGACTGGATATATTTGTACTGACCTGTCAGAACTGATGCTGGATTTGAAACGCAGAGAGTCATGGTGCCCATCTTCTGATTGACAGATTGATGATGCCTCCTCTTCCACTTCATTAAGAGCCTTTTCAGGAGACAACAAAGGAAACAAAAGGGACTTTCAGAGCAATTTCAGTTTATTTTTAGGAAGAAGTTAGAGATAAATTCTTGGGAACTGTTTCCAAGAAAAACAAAAAACATTTGTTCCAGTCTCCACTTCTGCAATAAAATCAGGAAGAAAAACAAGAAAAAAAGAAAAACAAAGAAAAACCCAGTCCTCTGTGGCAAGAATTTTTGGGGACTTCAGCACCTCTGAAATCCTGATACTAACAATTGCCTCTGAAAATATGACAGCAAGTGATTAATTCAATTTCCAATACTGGGGTTTATTATTTGTATTAAATAAGAAAGACCACACACACTGTAGGATAAAAAAAAAGCTTTAAAGACTGCACCAAAACAAATACAGAGATATAGCAGGCAGAGGATGGAAAAGGCAACTTAAATTACAGCATTTCTACAATTCCAGCTTTTCAAAATTACAAACTAAACAACTTTGGAATGAGAGCTGTAAAATTACATTTATATTCTATGTGTGAAATGCAACCAGAGCAAGATACAATTCTATGCCCTACATTCATAGGGAAACTTAGGCAATCAAATTGGGAACTAGGGTTCTTCAAAATACCAGATCTCTATGCTCCCGGATAGGCTTCACCAGAGAGCCTTTAACTATGATTTCTGTAGGCAAATAAGGACAAGAAAATCTCATGGAAGTTCAGCAGACAACTCTCAGTACTCTCATGTTTCTTTTACACAGTGTAAGCTTACCCTGCAGCACACATCCAGAGACACAGCTCACCAAAGATACTACACTTAATTCTTCATATTAAAAAAACAACCCAAAACCAAATACCACACTGAAACACATGACAGAGAAGTACTGCAACTCCAATTGCAGATATTTGTGCAAGATAGTCAGAAACAGGATTAGAGAACCATGAGTATAAGACACCATCACTTGTGCTCGCACAGCCCTTTTAGTCTTCATCAGCGAGCTGTTTTCTGGGCATGTCATATGCCTGTTCTCAAGCCACAGTGAGCATTCCTGGTACAACTCATATTATGAAAAGAAAACAGAACACAAGGTCAACCTAAATGGAATTTTAAACAACTTCAAAACTTTTTAAACAGATCTAAATAATTGTAAAATACTGTGAAGTATTAAAACTTTAATTTGTAGGACTAAACAAGACAGTGGAGATAACTGGAGTACATGTACATGTGTTGTCAGAAACAAACCAGAGCTCAACTGGCTATGTCCCCATATATGCAGACATAATTAGAAAATCAGAGGTATGTTTTATATATTAAATATACTATTTATATGTATATATATAAATATATATGAAATATTGAAATATACATACATTTCAGTATGTAACAATTAGTTAAGTGACAGAAGAGTTGTCTTCTTAGTCTGTAATTTGTTCTCACATTGTTAATTCCAAGATTGCAAAGAGAGAGCGTGCTAACATGAGAGCACCTCTATGCCACGTTTGTTGCTTATATTCAAAGTTTAAGAAATCAAAAATCCCAATTCCCAGAGTCTCACAAAACCAGCTTAGCTCCATTTAACACAATTTCCTACGTATGTTCTCAACATAGTATACAACACACAGAAGACAGGTTTCTGCTTGGAAACTCTGCCTTTGAATATTCTTTGTTTGTGCAAACAAAAAAGCCACAGGACGTGCACAGAACAGGACATACATTACCTGAGAACGCATGACAGATTCACTAAGGGTGGAAAGCTGAGTGGGAGCATCACATCTTTGTACAATGGGTCCTTGAGATGATTCTAGGTCACAGTTAGGAGCCATTGTTACATTAGGGATACCTAGAGGAATTAGACAAAACAGGGAAGAACACAGAGGACTCGGTCTGTAGTATGTAACAAGACTTTGTACCAAAAAGCAAGTTCCCATACTTATCGCAAAAAGGGTCACAGGGATGTACAATGCTTTAAGCAACTGCCAAAGGCCAGCTATATTGTTATCTTAATACATTTGGCCACATACCAGGCTTTTGTCCTTCTCATCTATGTGAATACATTTCTGCAGAAGCAGCACGTAGGATGAAACAGTCTTTATAAGCAAAAGACTATGACAGCCTACAGAGAAAATAACCTGTGTTTAACATTCCACATGAAAACAGCCAATCCTGCCTTCCAGCAGCATAAGGACTCACAAGCCAGGATAAGAAAATGAAAAGCCTTGTTCACAAATTGCTGATGAATTTTCCACAGTACCCAAGCAGTCAACCAATGTAGGAATGACCATCAAAACTACTACAGTGGCTCAGACTGGTGCTCTGTACAGGCCAGTAGCTTGGCTGTGGGAAAGAGTAAGCGTGAGGTATTTCCACACTAAATGACCTGAAATTCCACAAGTGGTCCACAGTTCCATAGTACAGCAGCATAACCAGCCATGGGTCACTCGACCCTGCCATGGGAGGTGTTATCTGTGTTTTATCCAACATGAACAGGATCTGATGTACTACGTCACATGATGAGATGAAAACAGTTAAAAGTAACACGTTGCAAAGTGAGACTATTTAGGAAAAGCAAGGAGATAATCTTAAACGCGCTACCACATATGAATGAGATGGTCTACCTGTTCGTGTGCGAGGAGCATCCCCAACCAAGTCTTTTGCCACAGCTATAACCTGATCAGTTCGTTCCAATACATCTTGCAACTGGTATTGGTCAGACAGAATCTGAAAGTATAGTATATAAGGAAATATTCCATACTGAGCAGACCAATTTTTCCTCTTTTTTTTAATATTGTTCTTTAAACAGCTAGCAACAGCCAACAGGACTGGTACTGTGCAATTAGATCCTGATTAAGATAGAGCAGAAAAACATCCTTCATTCTTGGGTTTCTGAAAAATTGAACAGTTATTATTTGTGGGGCCCCCATCTGCACTGACTCTTCCTCATTAATCCTCTCACTCTCTTCTCCTTCCAGCTTGACAAACACAAAAGTGTTTGACACACTCATCAGAACAAAGACATATACCTGGTATTAAAAATACCAAACCAGTATGTATCTGCAAACCATTTTATCTGAGTTGTCAATAAGTGTTCTATACATATCATTAGCACATGTAATATAAGAAAACTTACCTAGATCTCCTTTCCAACCTTAATAATTCTATGATCTGATAATAATTATCAGATAATTATAGTTTAATTATAATATATAAATAACATTATTAAACAATTATCAGATAATTATACTGAGTCAAACAATCTGATCATAACAATCATAACTATCAGATGTGATAATGATGATGCTGTCAAGTCATAGAACAGTTATCTACGTCTGACAGACAACTGAAACTGCACTATTTGGTGAGATCCAAACAAATTCAACCAGACTTGCTTTATTCAGCCTTGACTACTGAAAATCCTGCTGAAAAACAAGCCACTGACCACCTGCAGGGCATTATACTTCTCCTCATAAGCAATTTAGCCAACCAGCGAATATTCATCTTTCAATTATCTCAAATATCTATTTTCCCAAATCAATATTCAGTTTTCACACTTGACACCAACTAAACCTAGTCTTTCCATTCCACCATCTGATGTCAAAACAATGCAGGTTTTTAGACAAAGTTATGCCAGATCTGAAGGAAGAAGAATGCAAGGAAGGCAGGGAAGGCATGGAGATAATAATTTACCTGTCCCAAAACATAATTTCTTTCCCCAAAGCAATTAAAATTAAGGTGGTGTGTTTAATCAGACAAAAGCTATCCCAATCCATTTTTAACTTTCCCTACTAGGTCTGTTTTAGCATGAACAGCTTCTGAAGCTTCACCCTGCTGATGAACACATTATGAACATTTCAGAACATTGTTCCCAAGTTAGCTTAGCTCACATGTATTTGAGATCAGCAGAAAACAATGTGGTATCTGCTTCTAACCCCTCTGGGCTCATTTACATGCCCTTGACAAATGCTGTACTTTGTCTCAGTTTAGTATCAGCTGTGAATTTCATTAAAATTCATCTTCTCTTTAAATTGTTATTAAAGACTGGACTAATCCTAAAACCTCCCCACTGTGATAATCCATTCACCACCTACCCTTCAGTGCAACACGTTAACATGTGTGGCACCTCCACATTCACAATCCACAGTTACAGAAGCAAGCTTGTATTATTTTTTTCATTCAGATTTTTAGGCAGACAAATCCCAAAATACTAAAATTTTGCTTTTCTATTTCATAACTTTTCAACCTACAAGAATAAACACACTAGCAGCAGCATCTTCCTAGTTTTTGCCAAGTCTGTTGCAATTGAGCAGGATTCAAAAGGCTTAGGAAGCTACACTCACAGCAGTAAAGGAAAAGAGATCACCAAGGTAAGAGACAAGGAGACAATCTATAGTGGTGTCTTGTATTGGGAGACACAGACTGAAGAGTCCCCTCAGTTACTCTGAACAACAGAACATAGTAATTGACAGGATTTAAGCTTCAGACAGAAAGAAGTGGTGACTCTCCTCCACCTATTTTATTTTTCTCTCCACTCAAAAAGATGCTAATGTTTCAAACAGCAACCGCCAGGTGGGTTTTATCTTGCCTGGCATCATCTCCTGTTGTCTTCCTGTCTGGAAGCATCTTTTCTCCAGTTCAGAAGTATACACAGAGTATGCTGAGTAAACTAACCTCTTAAGTATGAAGGGCAAAGCCACTCAGGAGGAATTGATAACTGTGCATTACCATTAGAAATGGCAACAACTTCAGAAGACTATTTCCTATCGATGAGTTCTACATCTGTGAAATGAGTAAAATCACATAACAGGTAGTGCAGCCAAATCATAGCGGGATAGCTATCAAATCTAACTTTGTGATAAATTATTTATTTCTGAGGGAAGTCTTATTGAAACTAACTTTCTACTATATTAGAGAAATCTGAATAAAAGCCCATAGCTTTTCTGAATACTCCACGAAAATGCATTTGGCAGAAAAGTATGAAGGTAACAAAGGTAAATATTAATTTTTGAGGCTTTATCAGCATGATATCCTTAACACAAGAATTCGACTGGGATTGCAAAGAAGCAGGTGTCAAACAGGAAACTAGAAGGTGAACATCAATTCTAAGTACTTAAATTTGTTTCTGTCTATGTCTGAATGTTCTGAGAGATCAGAAGAAGATTTCTGAAAATGCAGAAAATCTGAAAGAGAAAAGGGGTCTGTGATGGCTAACTCGCTGCACGTTTATAGCACTACCAGATCATGTTTATCTGAACTGCTAGGTGAACACTGTTCATTAGCAATCTTTACCAAGAAAATTCTCAGGTTGTCCAAGTGCTGATGAGGTCTGAAAGCTAACCACCATGTTTTGAGACTAGTTTTTGTAACATATGGCAAGGAGCTGTCTGGCATATGAAACAAAAGGATGTCTACCACGGAAATCCTCTTCCAGATAGGGACATCTACTGTCTATTAGCTAAGCTTAGGTTTCCTGCTACAGTTCAGTATTTACAAGCAATTAAAGCAGTACATTTTCAGACAGAGTGCTTCAGAATGCCTAAAGAACAACCTTTTCAATTCCCACATGATAAGCTTGTCTGCTAGCAGCCATAGTTCCTCAACCTCTGTTGTATCAATTTTCCTTTCAGACAAGCTCTTTCTTACCAACTTCTTGCCTCACCCCTTCAGCCCCTATGACTGCATTTTCTCTGTTTATAAAAGCTATGGTAGATAAGGATGTTCCTCCCAGAAACAGAAACACTTTCCATCAAAGAAAAATACTAGAGAGGAGGAGGAAAGGGCAAGATAGCAATAAAAACACAAGGAATACAGATACTTTTCACAACACAGAGTTTAACTCTGCAAACAGTTCCTGTTGAGATGCCAGGAGGCCTGCAAAATTACACAGGGCGTAGCCAGGCAACAAGGATCAAATGTACAACTGTATAGATGAGTTAGCCTATTCCAATCACTGCATGCACACAGCACATAGAGGAGGAAGAGTGTGTGCATACACAAAGTCAAGTTATCCAACAAGAGGAGCAAATGCTGACCTACGTGCAAAAGCAGTTTTCCACTACTGCTGCAAATAATCTTTAGCAGGCTCAAAGTGTGGGTTTAGCTCTCACCTCACGCATCAGAATCAATTTTCTTTTCTCCAAGGAATCGGTGGCCTTTTCCTTCTTCCATTTTCTTTTCAGTGCTTTCTCTTGCAGTTCCAGCTGCGCCAGTGCTTTGTTTTTAGACTTGTGTATTTCATGACGACGCAACTACATAAACATGAAAGAAATTATTTCAAAACCAAGGGATGATCTAAAGCAGAATTTGCAGGGTGATGCTAACCAGCTCTTCTTGATTTTATCATTCATTCACTGAATACTGTTTATGTTCACTTCATGGTAGTACCAATAACAGCCTCACAAGCATCTAGAAGCTTACAATGCCATCAGTACCAGCCAAATTTAGTGGGTGTGAAGATGAATAGGAAAATTCTCATAGTTTTCACCTGCTCCACACCACTGCCTCAGCAACAGTTGTCTCAGCCATAAAGGGAGAAAAAACACAAACACTTTCACCTCTGATATGCATAAAAAGCCATAATGCATTTTCCTGATTTAACACTGTCAGTCACCAGCAATATTCTCTCTTCTTCTAACACTTACTAAAGTGTCTGGAAGCTGTAAAGTCAACCATTCATAGAACCAGGCCTCTCTCTGCTATTGTATCCATCTGTACTGACTAACCCATCAAAATTCATAAGCAACAACAGCTCATATTGCTATTCCACCCTCGTAATCAGTGAGACCAAGGAAAATGAAATAGAGTTTACATATTTTGTTAGTTAGGCCATTAAATGAAAATTGAGTACACTCTGAATTAAGAGAGATTCCTAAAATAAAGCATGGCTTTCAGTCCTTCCAGCAGAGATGAGACTTAACTTCAAAACCCACTGAGTTTTTATGCATTTATGGTTTTATGTTGGGATACAGTTTACTGAAATAAAAGTGATAGCTACTGCTTCCCCAGGGAAACAGAACTGAAAACCACCAACCATCAGAGCTGGGGATGCATGGTATCATGAACAAAGAACTAACACTAAGGAGAGGGTATTTTCCAAAGCTTAAAAAGGGGGAAAATATCCCCCAAAATATGGTAAACACTTATGTCAGATAACCAGCTAAATCTCCTTGCTGCAGCAACTGCTATTATTACACTTACAATGTCCTCAGGAGTTGCACGGAGGACTGTCAGATCATGGACGGTGCTCTGCAAACGGGAACCACAGAACACATCAAAAGCCAGAACTGAGTACAAACTAGGGTTTTTTTTCAACTTTAATTCAAAAATACAAACCAAAACTTTAAATTACAATATAATTATCATATATAGTATAGAACTGTGAATTTTTTAGCCACTGTAAAGCATTCCATCCTCAGCGAGGTAGACAAACAGCAAAACCGACACCCCTACCAAGCCAAATCCACTCACAAACCGAGAACGTCCCGTATGGGACCCCCCCACCATGGAGGACGGCTCCCCCCCGGCCCCAACCAGCACCTCGGTGGTCAGGGAGACTGCTTGCTCCTTCCCCAGCCGGCCAGAGGCCTTAGCTCGGTCTGCGCCTCACCCAGCTCAAACAACCCCGCCGCCGTGCTGCCCGCAAGGGAAAGCCGCCCAGGCCGGAGCAGCCCCGCGGCCCGGTACCCGGGGAAGGGGAAGCACTTACGTCCCAGTCCCGCTTAACCGGCAACGGCTTCCTAGGACCCTTCCTGCCGGCTCCGCGGGGCCTCGGCCCGCGCAGCAGCGACATGACCAGCCCCGCCGCAGGAAGGGGGCGGGAGCGCAACGGCACCGCGGCGGCGCATGGAGCCTCCCGCCGTTGCCATGGGGACGGCGCCATTACCCGCCCGCCGTCCTGGCTGGAGCTCACTTCACGCCGTGCGCCCGCCGCCGGCCCCTCCAGGCGGCTGGGTATCGCCGGTACGTGCGGTTCCCCTCCCGTCATCGGTTTGCTGTGGGGAAGCAGCCGCTGCCCCTGCCCGCCCCGCTGGGCAGTACCGCAGGGGGGCAGAGGGACCCCCGGTTCCCTCGGCACCGAAGTAGGGCAGCGCCTTGTTAGTTTCAGCCCTGTGTGGACAGGGTTCTTTATACTCCCCAGGGAAAATCCACGAGCTACTCCTAGCATTGTCAATTAGCCATGTCTTTCACCTCTCGCATTAATTTTCCTTTCATTTATGTCCCTCTTGGCTGCGAACACCCTCCAGGCCATCTCTCAGTGTCCTTCTGAGGAAGCCTTGGAAACTTTCCCATGCAACAATATGTATTTCAGATCCTGTTAGGGATGATTGAGAGTGGGACATCACACAAACTATTACATTAAGAGCCCATCAGATTAAAGAGTGGCCCTCGGCAGTGTATTAACGAACAGATCCCATTAGCTGTGCCCCTGGGAAAGGGTGTACTTCCATACCCGCAAGGAATTTCTGGCTTCCACAAAGCAACTGCTGTTTTTACACCAGTCGTTTAACTTACACGGTGTATTTCCTATAGACTTGCCCCACAGAAATGGGACAGATCCTCCACCTCCCTGTCACATACCTGGAGGTGAGATGTAAATTACCCTGAAGGGTTAGAATTAACATCTTGTATTGCGGTATGAGCTTAGTGTTTTGTCTGTGGGAGCTGGAAAGTGAAGACATAGGATTGATCAGCCTTTCATTCAAAACTCCTTCCTTAAAAACTCCATTTCACCAGGGTTATCCTGTGCTTGAGGTCCTCATCAACCCTGTCCTGGCTTTACCAACGTCACTGTGGGAAGATTCATGTGAAGGTGTGAAGGGTTAATATGCCAAGGGAAGGAACTGCATTGCATGTGATGCAAAAGGTTGAAATTATGAGGGGAGAAGAAAGTGATAGAGAAATACTATCAGCAGTTGCCTGTGCTGAAGTGCTGCAAATGTGGCTAAGCCTTCTTGAATACTGGAGATCGCATCTGAACTTCAGTTTCTGCCTAGGCACTAGATATAGATACCATTCACAACCTGAAACTGAACATATGAACAGCTGCTGTAAAACAAATCCTTGCTCCAAGGCACATGTGCAAGGCAATGAACTGGATTCATTACTCCCTGTTTGAAAATTCGGAGCCCAAAAGCATGAATTAAGGGTGTACCTGGAGTTTTCTCCTAATATCAAAAGGAGCGTGACCAGCAGGTCGAAGGAGGTGATCCTGCCCCTCTGCTCTGCTGTCGTGAGACCTCACTTGGGGTATTGTGCGCAGTTCTGGTGTCCTCAACATAAAAAGGACATGGAACTGTTGGAACAAGTCCAGAGAAGAGCCACAAGGATGATCAGGGGCTGGAGCACCTCCCATACAAAGATAGGCTGAGAAAGTTGGGGCTGTTCAGCCTGGAGAAGAGAAGGCTGCGTGGAGACCTCAGAGCAGCCTTCCAGTATCTGAAGGGGGGCTAAAGGGATGCTGGGGATGGACTCTTCATTAGGGACTGTAGTGATAGGACAAGGGGTAATGGGTTAAAACTTAAACAGGGGAAGTTTAGATTGGATATAAGGAGGAAATTCTTTCCTGTTAGGGTGGTGAGGCACTGGAATGGGTTGCCCAAGCAAGTTGTGAATGCTCCATCCCTGGCAGTGTTCAAGGCCAGGTTGGACAGAGCCTTGGGTGACATGGTTTAGTGGGAGGTGTCCCTGACCATGGCAGGGGGGTTGCAACTACATGATCTTAAGGTCCTTTCCAACCCTAACTATTCTATGATTCTATGTGGACTTAAACTGTCTTAAAGAATAATGTCTACTAAAGATGAAAGTTACAAAGTCACAAATAATCAACACAGCATCCACTCTGAAACCCCTTAAACCTCTCTGCAAGTACTATTTACAATCAAATATAAACATTAAATACTTAATAGAAGCCAGAGGTATTTCTCATTCACTCACCTGTACTCAAACACTTCAGCCACCTATAAGAAAATGGGGAGCAGGTCCTATCAGATGTCTTAAAAGCCTGTTGTTCTTCACATGCATCTACAGCGAAGTCTGAAAATCTGCAGAAGCCAGCTGAGCATCTACAGCATCTATTAACTCACAGCAGAGCTTACATAAGATGCAGACAACATATTCAAAGAGCAGTGATGTAAAACCAAACAATTTGGTTTGTTATACATTTATACTCTTTCTCGCCCTCCCTTCCAACATAGTATGATTTGGGGAATTCCTTTGTAATCAAGATCATTCCTTTATCTTGGATGTTTTTGCAGCCCTGGTTACCAGGAGAAATATCATTTCTCAGCTGTGTTGGTTTGGGTTTTTTTTTCTCTCCAGTAGCAATGAGATTTTCTACTTCTGTGCTACAGCAAAAAAAGAAGAAAAAAAGAAATAAAAGGGAAAAAACCACCAAACCCACTCTCATGTGAGTCTCTGGTTCAGCACAGTTCCTCCTTCTCCTGAAACACTCACAAACCTGGGCTTTGCTTATATTGGAAAAACAAACCACATTAGGAAATACGTGCCCCACACACATCCAGAGGCAAGGGCCCTGAGAGCATCACCCCCTTCCTGGAGGTCTGACACCCTGGGCTCACTGACAGTACAGAGATAGTGCAGCTGAGGGCTGCCCCCTTTCCCTGCAGCAACCTTGGAGGCAGGGCTGCAGGGAGACCTCAGGGAGGCTCTGGTGCTGCGCTTTGCCTGAGCTACCACTGCAGCTCTGATGACCAGGCCTGTAGCTCCCTAGACCTGCTGACCAGCTTCTTGGCCGGATCTCAGACCTGCCTCACTGCTATGGACTTGACTGCTGATCATGGGGCTGTGTCCAGCACCAACTGCTGTCGGTGGACTGAACTCATCAGACCTATCCCATCACTGTGTACTTGTCCAGCAATCTGGACTATCCATTGACCCCAGCTGCCATTTCTAGGCCTGCCCTGCTCACCTTGCACAGATCCTGTGGGATGAGGCCCTGGCCAGTGAGGTCCCATGCTCCACTGGCCATGTTCCAGCACTCAGCTCCCTGCCCTTTAGGGAGAAGCTGGCCCTCACTGTCCCCTGATGCCAGAGTATTGTGGCATATACAGGAATACCACGCCACTTCCTCAGACCCACAGTTTGTCTAGATCAGCATATTGTTTCTTACAGGACTAGTTCTTTTTTCCAGAATACATGCTGCCATTCAAGAACAAGATCCAGGCAGAAGTGAAAACAGTATACCCATCTTTATCAAAGGGTCTGAGGGAAGAGTTATAAATCAACTGACCTCCCTTTGTTATTTGAACAGATAATGGAACAAGCTGTTCGGCAATCAGTGTGCAAGCAACTAAATAACAATAAAGTAATGAGAAACAGGCAGTGTGCATTTGTCCAGAACAAATCATGTCAAAGTAACCTAATTTATTTCTTTGCTGAGGTAACTGACTAAGTAGGTGCTGAAAGGAATAGATGAAACATCTTTTGACTTCAGTAGGGCTTTTCACATTGCCTGGAACACCACTCTCATAAAGGCAAATAGGTCTCAGGTGGTATTAACATGAGAGGTATGTGTAATTGAAAAACAATTCCCAAACTGTAGCGGTGGATATTTTGCTGTCTATAGGAAGGTACATCAAATTATGAGATCTGATCTGTCTGCTAGGGTTGATTACTTTAACTAGTGACTGCCCTTTGATGTCAAACTTCTGCAAATAACAGGAAGTCAGGCAGTACCACACTTTGGAGGCAAAGATTTGAACATCATTAGTTTAACATCACTAAATGGCAGGAAGAGCCTCAAACCAGTGAGATGAAACTCAGTGAAGACAAGTATTGCACTTCTAAAAGTTGAATTCTCAAATTTAAAATGAGGAAAAAAAGTGAAGCCTTTGGTAAGATACCAAAAAGTACATCCTCTCAGGGCAAGTACTTTAAGAAATCTGTAATTATACATTGGAAAATGTGGACTATATGAAAAGCCACTTCTTTGTCATGAGGACAGCATGACTGGGAAAGAACAGTGCACTGATAACACAGTGATCTCCCAATTTGAAATACACACAGCACCAAATGACACAAAAATCATTTGCAGCAGTCAAAACTATCTTGATCTGCAGAATACTGGCCTTGTGCCCTCTGTCATACTGCTCTGAGCAACTTGTCATGGCTCTGATGTCTTTCCCTTTGCCATACCTCCTCCTGTTGCATGAAGCCTCTCTTTGGGGGAAGATGTTGCTAAAGGGCTGCTCCCCCTGCCAGAGGGCAGTGGGTGAGAAGGGAGCTATAGATTCAGGAGCTCTGGGCTCTACAGGGTGCGGAAGGGAAGCCACAAGTCTCCCATGCCACCACCACTGAAGTCCCTCAGGACAGGTCATACTGTGTCCCAGTAAGAGGCAAGTCACAAGAGCTCAGAGGTGACATTGCACAGGTCTCCTGGTCTGCACAGCATGATAATACAGAGAGGCAAAACCTTCCTGTTTGAGTGTCCATCTTCTAGCAGAGCCCAAACAGATATTTTTGCCCTCAATGCTACCCCCTCTTGGGACTCTGCCAAAAGGCAGGGTGACTTGAACAGCAGCCTGCTTCAGGACAAACACAGAAATCACTGACAACCGTTTTGGTTTTGTTTCTTTTGGCAGATATCACACAAAGGCCCGAAGATCAAAACTGCGGCATAACACACGCTGGCTCGTTTTACTGAGCTTTGCAACTTTTCCTCTGAAGATGCCAAGTGACCCCCAGGAAATCTCTCAGTCTTGAAGCCAAAACCTAAGCTTGGAAAACTTCTGTGGCCAGCGTCACCGCAGTTGGAGGCTGCAGACTGGCTTTATAAAACGGGGTCTCTGCAAGTTCATCCTCAGTCTGAAAAACCTTTCTGGTTGCTTTCTAGTAACGCTCTGTCTTCTCTGACTTAGAAGTGCATCTCTCCGCCATGGCATGTGACACATTTCCCAGATGTGGTTTCAGCAGAACACAGGAGGGTTCAGCCGTGCAAGAGACCCCTGGAGCTTTTGCAGCCCAACAGTACTGCTCCCATCTTGCTGAAAGGTTAAGGGTATCACAGTCATAGGAGTTTTATGAACGACTCAAACAATGCAGGATGTACCAAGCCATGCTTGAATTAACGAAATTACATTTTGCTGCAGCCTTTCACACCTCCGGCCAGAACTAAAAGACGAGGACATTTATCCCAAAGTTACGAGCAGCCAAAAATGAAGGCTGGGGATGGCCCCGTGCAAGATGCATTGCAGGTGCAAGCCGGCAGAGCCCTGACTCGGTGGGCTTGGGAGTGCTGAAGCCCCGCGGATGCCGCTGCCGCGGCCCCGTATCCATGTGCCTGACGGTGCCCCTGAGCTCACAGCACAGCTCCCCAGGGGGAAATGCTCCCTGACAACCATCTGCCAAAGCCGGCTCAGAATTTGGGGCCGGGCACAGGGAGGAGACCCTCCTCTCCGGGGCCATTCCGCCGGCCTCCCTTCCCTTTCCTCCCTCCCCTTCGCCTCCGGCCGGGCTGCGGAGGGTCCTTGTCTGGGCGGGGGTGTGGGGCTGCTCCCCCCGCCTGTGGCCGGGCTGTGCATTTAAATTGCAAATACAGCGGCTCGGCGGCCGCCCAGCCGGGGAGAGGCGGGTCCGGCTGCTGCACCGGTCGGCGTGCGTGAGGCTGCCCCGTTGGGACTGGCAGCGGCACGGACGAGCCCATGGCCCGGGGGGCGGCCCCGGCCTCCGGGGCTTCGCTCTGCGCCCTGCTCTGGGCAGCAGCGGCAGCAGCGGCGGTGGCCGGCCCCGAGGGCAGCCCCGCACCCGGCGCCTTCGGCCGTGTCTACCGGGGCAACGTGAACATCAGCGCGGAGCGGGTCTACGCCTTCGCTTACCGCAGCCAGCCTGGGCAGGTAGGAGCGTCCCGCGGAGCGCCGGCTTCCCCGCGGCAGGGACATGGACCGGGGCCCCTCGCCCTCTTCCCGACGATGTGGCCGGAGGTGGGGGAACCGGTGCCGCTGCGGCTCCGCCGCTCTGCGGGAGGGGGCCGGGCTGTCCTTCAGCGGCCGGGGGGTCCTGCCTGCATCCTCCGGCCGCCGTGCACCGGTGGGCTGCGCTCGTCCTCCCGCCGGCTTCCCTGGCACGGCCGGGGCACACGGGGCTGTGGGGCCAGAGGACACAGGGCGGGCGGTGCAGCCTCCCACATGGGGGTTTGGTAGCCAGTGCTGCCAGCAGCAACATGGGCTTACAGTCTAGAAGGGAATTAAGAGGATAATAGTACTACCTAAAATACATGTATCGATATAAAAGGGCTGTGTTTGAGCAGTTAATAAGCCTTTTAAAATACCGTTTCCCACACTTTAGCACTCCTATAGGATCAGGGTGCTCTCTCCTGGAAGGTGAGACAAGTAAGGTGCTATGTGAGGAGGCTGCCCGGCAGCACTGCTAAAGCCATGGCTGTGTGATGGGGGGAGGAAACCTGTCATAGCTATTGCGGCTTTTTCCCCTTCCCCCCCTTTTTATGTCGTGTTTATCTGAAGGAGCTAAGTGGTACCTTGGAAACTGTCCCCGTTGTTTGGATTGGGCGTTAATTGCTGGGCAGGATGTTCTGATGAACCAAAAAGATGGTGAACCAGGCGAATGACTCTTTGCTCCTGTCCTCAGCTGCACAGGACATGAAAAATTGGAAAATACTGTTTTTCCCACACTGTATTTGACATGTTTCAACATGAAGCGAGTTGGTAGAGAGCATGATAAAAGGGGGAGGAGGTGAAGCAGGGGGAGGTAGCGTTAACCATCCCTTTGGGAGGCTTTACTTTACTCTGAAATTCCAGAGCTTTAAAGACTCATTTTTCTTCTGTTATGTGTGTTACTATGTAATAAAATGCAGCTGGTATTTATGGGGCAGGAGTTGTGTGTCAGGGCTGTGATGCAACTGAGCCCAGCATTACTTACCTCTTAGGTGTCACTACTGAACCCAGTAGGTCACAAGCATGCTTTGGGCATGAACCTCTGTGTGGAAGCTGGTGGTGATGTACATTAGGCTTTTTCATGTGTTACAGGTACTGGGTGTTAGGATGAGGGTCTGTTGGCAGGCCACATGTTAGTGGGGCTTGTTAGTAGTGACAGCTCAAGTACTGACTGCAGCCAAAATGAATCTAGTTCTTTTGATGTCTGTTAATGTGTGTTTGCCAGACATCTTCCATAAAGAAGGAGATCTAGGGTGATGGCAGAGTGGGAGAAGGCAGGCAGGGAGCACATGGCTGCTCTGTGGTGTTTGTGGGCATCGAAATGCATCTGCTGCTCAATGGCACTAGACCATTCCTATGGCTGTGAAGAGCCACCTGGTTCAGATTGCTGCTGCATTTAAGCATAAACTTTAGTGGCCTGACCTCCATGTTCCTGTGTGCTGGAACGTGAAATTTCTGCAGAGATGCTGAGCAGGTCAGGGGCATATCTAAGATGGGAAAACTCTGGTTTGAGGCTTAATATTTTTTTAATGCAGAACTCTCTAAACGCTGCCAGGAATGTGCTTTAAAAGGGCCATGCAACCAGCTCCTGCTGTGAAACCTAATTTGGAGGAGAAAGGCCACTTAAAGATGGACTGTCCCAGACTTTCTGGTGTGGGATGCCCAGAACAGGTTATGAGGATAGAGAAGGTCCTAGAGAAGAGAATGCTCCAGGGAGACCTTATTGTGGTCTTTCTGTATATAAAGGGATCTTTGAAGAAGGATGAAGAGAGGCTTTTTACAAAGTCTGTAGTGACAGCACAAGGGGCTACAGCTTTGAACTGGATGTAAGTTGGATGTAAGGAAGAAATTTTTTTACAGTGAGAGTGGTGAGACACTGGAACAGGTTGCTCTGAGAAGTTGTGGATGCCCCATCATTGGGAGCATGCAAAATCAAGTTGGATGGGGCTTTGAGGAACCTGATCTAGTGAAGATGTCCCTCTGCCCGTGGCAGGGTGTTTGGACTAGATGATCTTTAAAGGTCCCTTCCAACTAAAAGTGTTCCATGGTTCCTCACTGAGAAGCCCTACAGATGCTATTCCTGAGCTGAAGCAGAAGCCTGCAAGAAGGTGTCTGGCATAACTGGGATAATGGCTGCAGGTGTGCACAGCCCCCTTCCCACTACAGCCCTGAACTAATGAGAGGCAAACATGGCTGGGTCTCCTCTTGCCAGCCTGGTCAGAGGCAGAGGTTTATCTGTTCTGGTGGTCCTGCATCTCCCTGCTGATGAGGATTGTTCAAGGCTTAGAAGCTTGATAGTGGAAATCTTGATTTTAATCTGGCACCATGCTCTTGCAGGCAGGTATTTCTTGTGCAAAAGTTGTGTAGATACTTAGGGAGGTCCTGTCCTCTGGGTAGTTATTGGATCTTCTGAAGGAATACAAGTCCTGCAAAAACTTGGTGTACTGGTGTTTGCCTTCCACTGCAATCTTTAGCCTTGAACTCTTAGCGAGTGGAACGTCAGCTGTAGTTTGTTGGTTGCCTGCCACTTGCGAGCTCTCTGCTCATCTCGGGCTTTCTCAGTCTCCTCCTGTCTGCGCTGATGGCAGGTCAGCCAGAAGCCTCTGATACCTCGAGGCAGATACCACATGGACCATTAACCTTAGTTACAGGAAATATAATTGAATAAAAAGAGCATTTTCTATGTGGAAGGGCTGCAGTGGGTGAGTTTAATGGCTTTCCCTCTGAAGCAAAGCCAGGGCCAGAGTGGTCTGGCTCTGAAACAGGGATATTTTTTTTTTCCTGAGCTGTAGATTCTGCTGGTTTCCCCTCTCTGCTGTTCTCCCTCATGAGGGAAGGCCTACAAAGCAAGGGATGCCATGGAGCCAAGGGTAAGATGTAAGAGCTGGCTTGTGACCCATCAGTTCTTTGGATTTGTTCTGGTTGCACATGTGCTATGGCTGCCTGGGCACATGTGACAGTGCAGCTGGATGGAGCAGTGCTTGAATGATGGATGAGAGAAAGGAGGTAATTGTATTGTAGAACCATAGAATCAGAGGATGTTTTGGGTTGGAAGAGGCCTTAAACTCATCTAGTTCTAACCACCCCAGCCACGGGCAGGGACACCTTTCACTAGACCAGGTTGTTCAAAGCCCCATCCAGCCTGGCCTTGAACACTGCCAAGGATGGAGCATCCTGTTTGGTGCTTTAGAGACTTATCACTTTCTGAGAAGTGTTGTGCTCGCCTGATCTCATCTACATAATCATCCTTACTCCTTGGGATACAAGGATGCACAAGGGAAGGGGAAAAGCAAGTCCTATCAGACTGTTGATGAGCAGATGCGTACAAGTTTAAGAAAGTACAACTTAGGCCTCTGGAGCACAGCTGCTTTGAGACAGGGAAGTGACTTCCCTTCTGTGCAACTCTTGGATGTGTAAAATGAAAATAAGGTCACTTGCATGCTGTCCAAGTCACCTAGCTGGAACTCTGATGCACATACATGATGCCAGGTCTCTGTGTGTGTGGAGCGGGAAAAATCCTCCTACATGCTATGCACGCTTCATCTCATGTCTTGAGGCAGGAGCTGTCAGGCTTTTTTGTACTTGGCAGCTAGGATTTAGGTCTTAATTCCTGAGTTGGAACTGTAGGGTGAAGCTGTTTAAGGAGAAGCACAGCCACCTGTGCTGCAAGGGTCTTCTTGAGGTGGCCTGTGAACAGAGGGATATGAGAAACTCCTTCCTTGTGGCGGAAAGTCTCCGTTTGTTCTAAGGTAGCCTTATTGCATTTCTAGCTCCCTTCTCCTCCTGACTGCACTTGGGAATCTTCCCCTCTACACAGCTGTTTGCTTAATGTTTAACTGTGAATGTAGAAAGGACAGTAATAAAGCCAGCTGTTGTGCCTGGAGTCTGGTTAACAGTTACTTGAGCAAATAGGATTACTTTTTTTAGTATTGTTTAAACTGGAGTCATTCAGGATGGGGAAGAAATGAGCACACCCATGAACATCTCCAATTCAACAAACTCAACTTGGGAGGGTGGAAGGAAGGAGAACTGATTTGCTGGGGCTGCCTGTGCAGTGTGTTCCTACCCAGAAGACTGAACAAGAGTTGTAGAATGTTTCTGGTAGATTTACCATTGACTGGAGAAGCCTTTATGTGGCAAGTGAGAGAACCTGCTCAGTTCTGTGCTTGCAATAATACAAAGGCTTCCAAAAGGTAAAAAAGGTGTGTGTGGGAGTACCAAAGGAATTCAAAGTGAATGACACTTTCCATCTCCGTAAGCTCTGGTAGTTGCTAGTGGTTGATTTGCTGAAAACACAAATACCACTAATACTGTGTATGTGAGTATCTCCTGTAGCAGGTCCCAAGTGCTGTAGGACAATATTATGAGGAAGAAGATTGCTGGAGACAACAAAAGTTCTTCCCAATTTGGAGCTCAGGTCAGCTGAAGGCATGACTTGGGAGATACTTGGTTTTCTAACTATAGTCCAGGTATCTGTTGGGAGAACAAGTTTCCATCTTTCCATTTGTAAGCAAAGCTGCTGTAATCCAGACAGCTCTTGGACATTCATGCAGTGCATCTTAGTTGTGATAAGCCTAAAAGCTGAGCAGTGGGCTGCACTTATATGATGAGCTCAAGTTGAGCAGTGGGCTGCACCTATTTTAGGAGAAAGAGTGGGTGATGTTTTCCTCCTCTTCCTCCTCTTCCTTTGCCAAGACTAGGAACAGAGCCTCAGTATCAGTTACCATATGGCCCAGCCTTACTGTAAGCTGTGATTGGCAGTAGATTAAGCTGTGGCTTCTTGTTCCTTGTGAGGTTGGGTAGCTCTGGAGTGACTCTTTCCAATGAGGATGGGTACCTCAGAAGTGTCTCGTTCCTATGGGGACGTGTAGCTCTGGAGTGATTCTTTCCTACGTGGAGTCTATCTGAGGCATGATAAGTAAGAAAGAATTACTGTCAGTGAATGAGTGAGAGAGTCTGTGTGCCACCATGGAGGGTTGCTAACATCATTACCTTTCCTTTCTTTATGATTGCAGATGTGTGTTGGCTGATCTAAAGGAAGAGGGGAATCAACACTAGCAAGAACAGAAGTCTTTCAATTAGATGTCTTAAGCTTTGTGACCTAATAGAGACCAAGTGCTTTTTCGAGCCCAGAGAGCATAATGCATTTGGATTCCTCTGTCCCCTAGTGAATGGGTCTCTTATATCCCAGGTGTAGATGGCAGCTGCACTTCTTTGCTCTGGGCAACAAGCCAGAACTGGAATTTACTCTCTGGGGTTTTGTGATGAGTCACTTGCTCAGACCAAAGCCATCTGTCATAACTACAGGGAAACTCCTTGATCTGCTACACAGGGCAATCTGCTTTAATAAATGGCAGTGATCAAATCTTCTGTTTCACAGGTGAATGTAGGTCCCTCTCCAGCAGCAGCCATGCCTGTTGTAACAACTCTAGGAACCATTTTTTCACCTGATTTTGGGCTTCATGTATAGAACTCTTCAGGCGGGAACTAAAGTACCTCGAAGTATTCCCTTGCTCTCCTGTGTGTCTTCTCCATAATGTTGATCTTGGCTCTAGTTCAAGTTTCAGCCCACAGCTATTCCATGCATACAATAAAACTGTTATCTTCTCTTTGGGGGTGGCTGAACCTTAGCTATATTGGGAAGCACAGGTAAGGTTTTGTCTTCCGGTAATGCTGAGTGAAAGCCCAGCATTTTAGCCACAAAGATGGAGGTAAAACACAAGTTGGGAAGACTATGAATGTTTGAACAAGATCTCCTAAGGTCAGTAAAGCTTTTGGTACTGCAGGGTCTCCAGGACCTGAACACTGTCACTTTTCGGTTGCTGGAACTAGTCTGTTCACCACAGGATGCTGGAAGAGCCTCAGCACACCATTTCTGGAGCTTAGTATTACATTTCTTACGAGGTAGAAATGTTGGCACAATGTCAGACCAAGAAAAATCAAAGCAAGTTCTAGTATGTGAAGTCTGAAGCCAAGCAAGGTTCAACAGAATCCTTTTGGAATAACTTTTGTATATCTAATTAATCTCCTTTAAAGGAAACAACCAACCCTAGGAGATGACAACATAGCAGTGTAGAGCACACAGCACTTGGAATGCTCTTGCTGCTTCTTAGTGGGGTTTCTTGGCCGCTCCTCACCCTGTGTGAAAAGCTCTTGCTTACAGAAGAAAGCAAAAGTACACTATGAGAGAAGTGGAGCAGGGATGTACTGAAAACACAAGCTGGACTGTTGTTTTCTGCAGTAGAAAACAGAGTCTTGGAAACTTTGGCTCTGGCAACAACTGGAAATCCTCAGTGAAAGAGCGATGTGGGAGGTTGCTTCGCTTTGAGCTAGGGATGAGATTGTGTGCCCACCTGAAATCCCTTCAAACTTAAATTATTATTTAACACTGTAGGATTTTGTTCTTTGTGGGTTTCCCTACCTGGAGGGAAAAAGAGAGCACATCTTGAAGGAGGATATCAGTTTGCAGGCTTTAAGGAAAAAGCCTGAGATCCACTCTGGTTTCTTGCAGAGTGGCCTGCAGACCTTCAGATGATCACTTTGGTGCTGGCAAGTGCTTTACTTTTATTTCCAGTGTGTAAGTTGGTGCTGTCAAGCCTGATAACTTGCCATTGAAGTGAAGCATCTCTTTCTAATTTTGATTTTGTTCTTAATCTTCAAATCACTCTCTTGTTGGGCTGCCCTGTTGTTTGAAATCAGACACTCAGGTTTTGTTGTCTGTGTCCCTCCCCCCCGCCACCCCTTTCCCAGCCCCAAAATGTTTCGATTAAAACCCTAAAAATTGCTGAATAAGAGTAACTTCATCCAAGTGTCCCCCTGGGTTTGAAACCTTTCCAAGAACAGTGCAGCAATTTGTATTACAAACATTTGCATTGAAAGTGGAGCCTGAAATGTCCTTAAATAACTTGTGCAGAAGTTGTTGGGTAGAAAGCTTTTCCTATACAGACTTCATCTGTTCTTTTGGGGGATATTTAGGGAATGAAAGTGCAGCCTGTAAAAGCTGTATTGCAAGGGTGTGCCATCTGCTTGCGTTGAGAATATAGTTTAGTGTGTTTGCATAAGCAAATGTTATTTTCTGCTGTGTGTACTTAGAGAAACATAGGATTTCAGAAACAGCATTCATTTCTTCATGCTTATGTTTTTCTTTGGGTATGGAAACAGCTAGTTCAGTGTGTTTTAAAACAAATGAACAATGGTTTTAAACAAAGAGATGAAGGCAACATGTAGGATACGTAACTCAGTCCACATCTGAAGTGTCACTGAGGTGAAGAACCTGGGAGCCAAGAAAAAAACAGATGTTGATGTTGTGACAGTAATCCTTGGAGTTATTGCTGTGAGTTTGGAGTGGCAGCAGATTTGGGAAGGTTCTAAACACACTTGTTTCAAGGATTGCCCTAACCCAGAGTTCTAGCTCCTGTGGGTTAGGAAGATGCTATTTATTAGAGAACAGTTTGTTTCTTAACTGGCTCTTCAAAAAAAGAACTTATTTTCTTTTAATGCCTTCCTGAAGCCTGAGGGTGGTCAGGAACAGGCACCTCCTTCATCCAGCATGCCTGCTCCTGGCTTTTCTTTCTGGCTGTCCTGGAGGCTCCCTAGTGACATTGGTTAGAGGACAAGATTTCAAAACCAGGAAAAGGTAAATATTAACACGCTTTGTATTTGTCTTCCATTTATGCTGCACAGATACTCTTGCAAACAAGTGAACTCCTGGGAATGACCACGGCAGACAGTAAATCCACAGAGCATGTTTGCGCAAAGTGGAACTTTGAAGTGAAAAATATGAATCCTGGAACAATTACATTAATGTGTCTGAGGCTGTGCCTGACACACTGAGTCTGCTGCTTAGTTTATGCTGCTTTGGGTATTTAATTCTCCTGGCAGAAATGCTGGAAGAAAACTGGGGGCCAAGGTTATTTGACAGATGGCTTTTGGTAATTAAGACTTATTGATGTTAGGGCACAAAGACAGAGAAAGGCTGAAAGGGAATGCTCCTCTGAGCTCCATTTGTTTTGCTGTTAGACAGGAGTACTCATATCTCATAAGAGGGCAGGAAAGAGGTTCTGTAATGCCTGTCACTGTCTTGTATCTATTCCTTCAGGGTCTCAGCTTCCCACTGTTGTGTTGTCAGTGGGAAGAGCAGCTTAGTTTGGCACTGACAACTATGTGCTTCATTCATTGCTTCAGTTGCTGCAGCCCATCCAACTGCATCCTACTTCACTTAATTGTGGGGTTTATGTAAGATGAAACACCTCTTTCTTGTGCAACAGCAGCAGTTCCATGGCATTTGTAGACGCACCCTGCGCTGAGACCTTCCATTGTAACTAGCAGCCTCCCTGTGTGCTTGCTGGATGCGTTCCCTGCCCATTGGGTTGGCTTGATGCCTTCTCAGGTCCATACCCAAGTGCTGTTGCAATTTGGACTGATAATCCCCAGAGGTCTTGCAAGGAGTGGCTTGTGTGTAGGTGCGGCAGAGGACGTGGCGGAGCCCTGGTGTGATTCGAAGGCTTTGCTTGGTGTGAGGTGGTGGAAAGGAACCCACAGGAAAGCTCTCGAAAAGCTTTGCTTGCAGCAGGAACTCTTTGTTGCAACCTCCTGCATGCCCTTAGATTCACATCCCCACAGTCTTAAGCTGATGTGTAATCTCTGTGGGAAATGCAGACTTAATAAACAGTCCAAGGACTCTTTGCGTCAACAAGAGTCCGGTTTGTTCTCCTTTATGTTTGCAGCCGTGTTGCTCCTGTTCAGCTGTGTGAATTCAGGCCCCGGCTCTTTCTGCCTGTTCCAATCTAGAGTACAGAATCCAGATACACTTGTGTTTATTTCTTTCCTTTTTTCCCCTTCCCCCTATCTCCAGGGTGGTGATAGAAACAAAGTACAAATATTTGTCTTTCTTGGTCTAACACGTTTTTATATAGTGCTGAGAGCCCTCTCTTTATTCAGCTGTCTGACTGCTCTGGCCACCTTGAAATACAGAAAAAAACCTTACTCACCTGAGAAACAAAAATGCCATCAGCTTGGATGTTGAAGAGGGGAGTCGCACATGGCAGAGGCTTGGCAATGGGAAGGAATGTGAGGAGCGGAAGTCTCTGAAGCAGTCCTGCCCCTGCCGTGGTGCAAAAGGATTGTCCTCCAAGACTCATCCTGCACAAGCTTTGGTCATCAGGATCAAATATTAGGCTAGATGGAGGTTTTGTCTTGAGGAGGTCACTTCCACTAATTTTATAACAACCTTGGGATCAGAATTCATGGAATTGCATGAACAAAAGTGCTTGGAGGTCTGTTTGCAAACACTGGAGCTTTGAGGAGCACCAGGGTTCAAAAAACAGGCAAGGGGCTCCAGGTGAGATATCAGCAGAGCATCAAAGAGGAGAGTGGGTTGCTTGAGTGCTGCCCAGAAGAGAAACTACAGATCTGTCATCTGAGGAGCAGAGTATTGCTGGGCAACTGC
Organism: Neopsephotus bourkii; assembly: GCF_033783945.1. Lineage (NCBI taxonomy): Eukaryota > Metazoa > Chordata > Aves > Psittaciformes > Psittacidae > Neopsephotus > Neopsephotus bourkii. The sequence continues at coordinate 2,143,848 of NW_026901771.1, read as the reverse complement.
TGGAAGGAGCCGGAGGGATGTGACTTGGGAGGGAAATATGCACCCCAGGTAGTTGCAAATGTGGTGGCTTCTCGGCCATTCAGTACTGCAGTAGGAAGGGGACAGAGCTGTGAGCTGCAGGCCTTACGACACCGTCCCTCTTAACCTGATGTTTCTGAGGGTCATGCAGTACAATCTATACGAGGAGCAGATCTCAGGCTTTGAATGTCTCAGGCACTGCCACATGTTAATCTCTGAACACGTTGCTTGTGCCCTTCTGCCTCTTCTTGCACACTTGAGTCTCGGCATCTGTAGAATGGAGATGATTATAGCATGTCATTGCAGAATCAAGAGACCTTTCAGTAGTTGCATAGTAACCATATGGGGGAAGCTAAAACTCACTAAAGTCTTTGCTTACCTGAGCAGGCCCTGCAGGCATCTCGTGTGGCAGTTGCCACAACAGCAGGGCTGCATGGAAATAGGTGATCAGCCTTTAACAGCATGGATTAGTCTTGACATTGGTTAGTGAAGTAAATGTCTAATAGGCTTGGATTCATAACCAGGTTTCTCTCTCCCTTCTCTCTCCCCACCCGTCCCTTCCTTGAAAGAAACTTGACTGCTTGGACTATTAAAGCATTTAATGTGGGAGAGATTTAAGATCTCAAAAAAGAAATCCTCAGTGCCTAGAAAGGTTGGCCCAGATGATGCTGGAGGACCCTTCCAACCTGGTATTCTATAATTCAGTGTATTACCTATAGGTTAAGGAGAGAGAAGCAGTTATTGGAGTTCACAGCAGTTTGTGACTCTGTGCACATAAGGGCAGTCAGTAGCTCTTGCTCAGGGACATTCCAGCTATCCCGGGTGAGGAACAGCAGCAGGAGGAGGCCTGAGCAGAGTAGGGCCTTGACTGGGTTCACCTTGCAGAGGTTTTCAGCTGTGTTACTGCATCCACAGCCATGGTTTTCATCATCTTTCCTTTCAGAGGAAACAAAAGTGCTAAATCTTTTGGCTAGATTCAACAGTGGACAGTAAGACAAGCAGGAGGGTGTCTGGGTAAAAGTGTGTGTGAATGGAGCACTAATGAGTCCCTGTATGAGCAGCTGAACTGTTGGGCTTGTCTAGGAAGTTTTTACGGAGGTGGCCTTGTGTTGTAAAAGATGGGGGCTCACATGCTCCCCAGGTTTGCCTTGGGCAGTTACAGAGCTTTCACACCTGAAATACTGTGTCCAGTTCTCTTCAATTGTATGGACTTACTGGAATGAGTCCCATGCAGAGCCACAGAGATGATTAAGGGAATGGAGCATCTCTCCTATGAGGAGAGGTTGCAAGAGTTGGCACTGTTCAGCCCATCAAAGAGGGGATCTCATTAATGTGTATAAATACCTGATGGAAGAAGGGGGAGCTGGCCATGGGTAAGAGTGACAGGACAAGGGGCAATAAGCTGAAACACTGGAAATTCCATATGAACTTTTTTTGTTCTTTCTTTTTTCCTAACTGTGAGGGCAGTCAAAACCTGGAACAGGTTGCTTGAGAGGTTGTGGAGTCTCCATCTGTGGAGATATCCAGAACCTGACTGAGTCCTGAGCAACTTTGCCTTGAGCAGGATACAGTAAATTTACAAAAGGTGAGGATGGGATGCTTGTGTCATGTTAAGTGCTGTGAGTGACTGTCTTCCGCTGTTTCAAACTGGGTTCTTAGTAGAGGCTCCAAAGGAAATTAGGCTGCAAGGCTTGCCTGTTCCCTTTGGTATAAGGGCTTGTCTCATCCAGTGGTGAGCTACCTGTGAAGGTACTTGCTCAGTGTATGCTTAAGCTGCCATCCAGAGTAGCTGTTCTTCTGCTACCTTGCTACCTCTGGATGGTTTTTCTACTTTTGCTGTTCTTGGAGGACATACAGTTAAGATATCTGTGTTTCACTGATCAAGTGAGAGGCTATTCTCATTTTTCAAGATGTGGTGGGCTTAAAATGTGTGTCTCTTATCTACTTCATATGCTCTCATATCACATCATATCATCCATATATCGTCAGTCATCAATGTCATCAACAGAGATGTGCTGTCTCTTCTGATAAGTTATGCATTCTCATACCCTGTTTTCTTTAGCAACGTGTGCAGCTCTGGAGAGAGAGCTGAAGGGATGTTCTCTTCATAGAATAGAATCATAGAATCATAGAATAGTTAGGGTTGGAAAGGACCTTAAGATCATCAAGTTCCAACCCCCCTGCCAATGGGCAGGGACACCTTACACTAAATGGTATCACCCAAGGCCTCGTCCAACCTGGCCTTGAACACTGCCAGGGATGGAGCATTCACATGGAAACGGTGGCATTGCCATTTGGTGCATACAGACTGCTTGCTTGCTTCTCAAAGCAAATAAAAAACTGAGGGCATTCTACTCCACAGCCATGCTACCTCTGCAACCGTGTGGCGGCCAGATAATGTAAAGAGAAATTCCAGTTGCTGGTGCAGTGGGTTCCATTAAAACCCTTACTCACAACCCAAAGCAGCCTCCCTTGTGTAGCTGAGGGCAGTCAGCAGTGTATTCTTGTTTTGTTAGGTGGTGTATGTATGGGTTATGGTCATCTTGCTATCATTTACAGCAGAGCCAGGTGTTAGCTGTTAACTTGCTTTTTCATTCCTTAGCTATTAATGTTGGCTTCAATCATTTTTGACTCCATGATGTTGTTTGAGTTGGGTACATGAGAGTCCAAGCAAGAAAATTCTCCGTTGTAGCCTTGGGTCTGCGTTTTGTGTGTATGTTTGCTTGCTTTTATAACACAAGTTATTCAGGTTGCTCCCATTTGGGTGAGTGAATGTCTTATTACATCTGCTGCATCTGTCCATTGTGTCTTATCTGACAGTCCTCCCTGACCTGGGGACAGGGCTGTGATGCTGGATTAGAGCAGCAGCAAACAGGCATTTCTATAAAGGACCACTGGGTCTGAATAACCAGTGCAGTGACAGTGTTGATCTCCCTGTGGATATTGCCAGCATCTAGGTCAGACTGAGGAAGGGGGGCAGGCTTCTTCCACCCGGATTTGAAGCTGTCTTGTTTTTCCCCTTTGGCTAACACCCATCTGACTTTTCTTTCTCTTCCCACAGGTTGATGCAGTGCGGGTGTATGTGAACAGCAGCTCCGAGAACCTCCAATATCCTGTCCTGTTTGTAGTTCGCCAACAGAAAGGAGTGCTGTCATGGCAGGTCCCACTAATTTTTCGAGGCCTGTAAGTACTGGAGTATCTTCCTTGTAACACACTTGTCTGCCAGCTGTATCCCTCATCAGCCTTCCTCAAGTGCTCCATCTTGCTGCTTGTGTAGACCACAGGGCTTGGTTGCAAAGCGTGATTGCTAACTGTCACCTGAACACAGGAAGACCAGGATTTGGTAGGTAACCTCTTAGTTGGCAACCTGCTTGGTTTCTCATATATGTCTGCTGGGGATCTGCCTGTATTGCTAGTCAGTGAATCTACCACAGTCACAGTCACTTATGGTATGTGCAAGCAGTTCATGTGCCCTAGTTTGGAGCAGGGTTTGAACAAGAGCACCCTAACTGCTGTGTTACAGTGTGTTTGGGCAATAAGGGCTCTCCTCTGTTTCTCACCCCAGGTACATCTAAGCTGAGTCTATTATGGCTGGTGGTAGTTGTTTTGGGAATGTTTTCTTTGTGAAAGTGATGCTGCTGTGTATCTTCAGCAATCTCAAAGCTCATCAAGCTGCAAGTACTGAGACTTTGCAAGCACCTTAGACCACCTGAGATGGGAAGTTTCATCCTGCCACTGAAATGCTGGTGCCTGGCAGCAGATACCCTGCAGTCTTTTGCCTGATGCAGGGGGTGGTTACAGCAGTGCCTGTCCTGGGCTGCCGTTGCTCTCTCTACCTCCAGCAAATGGCAGATGTGCTAGATCTGCAGATGGAGCAGGGAGCCTTGAGGGAAGTGAAATGTTGGGGATGGCTACTCCCTTATGCAAACCACAAGATGCAATAGAGGTGGAGTTTGAGTTCTGAATAAAAGGCTTGATGATCTTGGCGTTTCAGATTAGTATTTCAGTTATGCAAGCAGGGATTATGTCATTCTTGGAACTGCCAAGCAACTTTTTAACTGCTTTCTCTCTCTTTTTCCATCCAACTTCCCCTTCCCTCCTTCCTCTGGCTGTTGTAGCTATCAGAAGACCTACAATTACCAAGAAGTGAGTCGTACCCTCTGTCCTTCTGAGCCAACACCTGAGACACGATCCTCTGACCAGATCATATTTGTGGACGTCGCTTCCATGGCACCGTTTAATATTGCGTATGAGCTACTAGTCACCAGGCTTGAGAACTTCCAACTTGAGTAAGCTGGGATGCGAGAACACAAATGTAATTTCTTCATGTATCTGTTCCACAGGGATTTGGTTAATCTGCTGTGACTCTTCCCTTTTTCCTTCCCAGAACAACAAAAGGAGATTATGTTTTATTTTGCTTAATCTAAAGGTATTTTTGTGTGTTCCAGCCCTGAAAGTTTTAGACTTCAACATGCTGGCATTTCTTTTGTAGGACCAACAAAGCCTTTAACTTCACTGCCAGCCCTTCCCAACCCCAGGTAAGGAGGTGTACTGTGTGTCTTACCACATCCAAATGGTTGATGCAGTCCTTTGTTAGAGATAGCAAAAGCCTTACATGACTAGGTCATTTCTCTTAGGATGCAGGGAAACTTACTTCCTCTTGAATTTTCTGTGGATATAGTGAAGAGGTAACAGTGCTTTAACCCCTCTAGGGGCATGTTTGGGTCCTCTTGCAAAGCAATTAAGTAAACCAAAAAACCATGACCAGAGCAAATGAGTAGTGTCTGTAGTTCAGGAAATTCCAGAAATGTACAGAAGGCCAGAGGCCATTTGACTGCTACACTTAATGGGAAAGGAGATGGTGTGCACCAGTATCTTGTTCCAGCCGTTGCTAGTTCAGTTGCCTGAGTGTGACTTGCCAAGATGCAGTCTTTACTGGAGAAAAATAACTACCTAAATAAATAAGCTAATGATACAGCAGAACTCAGACTGCTGTTCCTTGCTCATGGCAGCAAGGTGACTTGGGAGGTGCTAAATTAAATGCCTCATTATTAGTTCAGAAGACTGCACACATGTTCAGCACATCCAGCTGAGCAGCTCTGTTTAGAGCCCTGCAGATACTACAAGTCCTCTCTTGAATGAAAATGCTGTTGGCAGTAACTATAGTGATACAGGAGCTCTTAGAACTGGGGAAGTATGTAATTTACCCAGGCTGTCTGGTACTCCAGTTCTGTTTGTGCTATCACTGTTAGTAACACCACTTAATTTTAGGTTTCCTATTACCAGGCATTCCAGCTAATCTTTTTTGCTGTCAAATGTCTTAAGCTGGTTTGCAGTTACATGCAGTATTTTTATATTATAGAAGCAATAGGGAATGGTGGTGACTCTTTATAAACCCTTGTTACTTAGGATCTTGTCATTTGAATGTTGAATCTTTAGGATCTGGCCTGGAATTAACTTTTTGAGTTTGGTCTGTTATTTATCACAATTAATAATATGAGATCGATGACTTTAATTACAGACCAGATGTTAGAGAGCAGAAGGTGAGTGTTTCTTCATTCCTATAGTCCCGAGGCTTTTGTATATCAAAGTATTAAGTAGTTTTCAGGGGGAAAGAAAAGAAGGCAATTCAAAATCTATATGCATGTTGGAATATCCCTAAGACTGGAAAAAGACTGAAGGACAACTGAAGGAGTTGTTGTCTGGAACCCAGCTCATGCCTTAGGGCAGGAGAAATTAGAAGGGATTGTATAGGTCAGGAGTATTGCCTGAATGTGCTTATACCACTCACAGCCTATGCAGCAGAAAACTGTAGGTGTCAGTGCCCCTTATGTTAATTCTGTACTCTGGTATAAGTGTGGCTTAAAAAGATGATGACAGGGAAGTCCTCATGGGTGACTTCCTCAAGGACCTAAAACTTCCTAAGGGTAAACTCACCTCTGTGGTGGGGTAAGGTGCCCATCAGCCCCTTGTGGAAACTGTGGTTGTGAGCCTGTGCTGCCGTATCTGGGCTTCAGGTAGGATGATGTGAGCCCTTGTGACAAGCCTGCTTGCTGGCATAAAACACCCTCCTCCTTCAGCAGCCAGTTGGTGTAGGACATCAAACCTTTAATGGAAGAAGGTGCAAATAATGCTGTTTCCTGGGGCATCTTTTGCCCAAATCTGGAAAGACCAGTGCTAGGACAGGGAAGGGTATTTCCTGACCCCACAGACTGTCCTGTGGGCCTGCTCAAAGTATGGGAGCAGAAACCTCACCATTCCTTGCCCCGGAGGAAAAGTAGGAATATTGGCAGGTGTTAGTGTCTCCCAGTTTTTTTCAGAGCTATAGCTGCATTATTTTTAAAGCTGATAAGAGAAAAACCCCTTTACCCTTTGCCCTCAAACCCCAAAATCCTAAATCCTACAACTAATATCAGGCATTTATTTATGAAACACTTGACAGAGTTTCAAGTGTTTGACCTAATACTTCTCACAGTCTCTCTTTGAGGCAGTTCATCTGAGAGAAACTCTTATATGTTCCACATAAAGTACAGCTAGCAGTATGGAAACAACTGGAAATTGTTCATAGCAACATAAAATGGAGTAGGGTGTTAAATGAAGTCACTTTAACTTCATCGGGTAGGAAAAAGCTTAAGGGGAGCCGAAGCTGTGCGGTATCTTGCATGTTCAAGGTGTGTGTGTCTAACAGTGTGCTGTGCAAGGGGGGGAACTGTCTGTACATATTTAATCTGCTCTTCTGTAGCATAAGGTCCTATTATTTGAAATCTCAATTTTTGTGAGAGGCCGTCACATCCAAGCCCAAAGGCCAGCTTGCGCTGTGCAGGTACCTTAGGGAGGCCATGAAGCTCCTGGCAGGGGTGATTTCTGGACCGTAACTCTCAGCACTCTGTTTTCTCCTCAGTATTTTCTGTACAGATTTCCTCAGGATGTCGATTCAGTCATCATTAAAGTGGTGTCTGATGCAGTCTACCCATGCTCTGTTGTCTCCGTCCAGGACATTGTGGTAAGCCTGAGCAGAGTAAGGAGCTGCCTGCTGGAGCATTGTGTCCTGCTGTGAAGGGGGCTCTGCTCCAACAGAGAGAAAAGACCTGGTGTTTTCTAGGTCTTTTTCACTAGGGCGAAGCCTGGTGGTGGTGGTGGTGGTGGTGAAGAGAGGTTCCCTGAAAGAGGAATGGAAACTGTGGGAAGGAGGCAAAGACAGGGCTGCTTATACCCAGATTTTTATTGTAAATAGATGACCAAGCTGTTTGTCTCCAGCCTGTTCACAGGGCATTTGTTATACCCCCCTTGTAAGGTTTAATACCTTGCTGCGCTATCATATGGGTCTTTTTCTCCATGGAGTGGTGTTAGATGGGATGCTGGTGGCTGAGGGAGGACAGTGCTGTTCCCTTGATGGAGCCTTCTCCTGGCTCAGGGCAGCATGGGAAGCTTCTGACTTCCAGACAGGTGTCTCCTCCTTTCCCATTCTATTCCCTCTCTATGCAGTTACTCATCCCTTTTCGTGGGAAGGGGAGACCAGCTGTTCCCTGCCATAGAAGTTGGCTGTTGCTTGTAGCTGGGCATAGCCCCATATTTATCCTCCTTCCCCAGCTCCCTGAATGATGCAAGGACCTACACTGTGAAAGCAGCATGATGGTGACAGAGATGCATGATGCTGCACAGAGGTGAAGCAGCCTTGGCTGCTGGCTCTGAAATCCTGGCAGTCACCTTTAATACCTGTGGTGAGGAGAGGAATGAGTAGCATGAACTCCTGCCCACATCCTTGTGTTTGAATGGTAGAAGGGCAGGAGCAGAGACTGACAGGTGATTTTCAACCTACCAGATATTAAGAATAGTGGGAAAGAGGAAGATGAGGGCAAACACTTGGCATATAGTATGGACTGCAAAGCATGACACACCCAGTGTACAGCTGAGCATATGCACTGCCCTGTGGGAATGATGAAGTGATCAATCTGGCTGAATGCTTCTAGGATTAAACTGCAGCCTTCTTGTGATACTGCCAAGATCAGTAAGTGCAGGCCACAACTGGTGACTTCAGAGCAGCTTTCCTCACTTCTGAATGGGTCCTAGTTGTTCTGTTCTCCTTGTTATCCTGAGCAGGGCCTTTTTTCTGCTGTTCTGCATTGTCTGTTCTCCTGCAGGCTTCCTGTGAAATTAGTTCAGGTTCTGCCCCTGGTTTAACCCTTAGTTGTGTCTGTTTTAGTGCCCAGTATATGACCTGGACCATAATGTGGAGTTCAATGGTGTTTACCAGTCTATGACTAAGCAGGCAGCCATAACGGTGCAGGTAAGATGCTGATTTTTGTCCCAGTGTTGTTGTTCTGGGTTATTTTTGGTTTAGGTTTTGTTTGTCTGTTTTACTGGCTTGTCCTATGCATTCCTAGCTTGCTTTTGCTACTGGTGTGCTGTGAGCTTTTGCTTTTTAGGTCCGCTGATATAAGCGGAAGAAGTGATATTGCCTTTTACTACAAAACCTTGCTTATGTTTGCTTAGGTAGGTGTGTTATGCTTTAAGTACTGAGGTTCTAGATCAGAGTGGCTGCAGCCAGGTGCCTTGTGTTTGAACCTGGCTCTTCTACTATTGAGTGGTTGTAGTAGAGCCTTTGTAATAAGCAAAGCTTAGGTAGATGGTTTGCACTACTTAAAGTAAATAAATGCATTAGTATTAGCTTGCTTGTACTGGGGCACTGCTGTACTGCATGGTGTTGAACTCAGCTTACTGTCAGCAAGGAGGAGAGGAACACCCCCAGAAGCCAAGCTCTGTGCAGAACAGGCAGATCTCTGGAAGGCAGCAGCCTTGTCTAGTGACTAAAACCTGATTTCTGGCCTTTTGGAGCACTGCCTCTGCTCTGCATCAGAGGGAGAGGCTCCTTCACATCTTATGGAGTCTGTCCTCTTCTATCATCTGTGCAGAGAAAAGATTTTCCAGGTGAGCAGTTCTTCGTTGTATTTGTCATCAAGCCAGAGGATTATGCCTGTGGGGGTTCTGTGCCTTCTTCTGTTCATGGTAAGTTGTACTGGGGGGTGGATTTGGTTGCTGTTGGAGCAGCAGGAGGCCTGTGGGACCTTCTTGTGGGAGGACACAGATTGGTCTTATAGCTCTGTCTCTTCCAAATACCTGTGAGGAAGAGTGATGTATAAACCTGATATTGTTGGGTAGTTTACAAGCCTTGACCAATACAGGAGGTGGCTGGCTGGTACAGCGCCTGGCTTACTAGGGTTATGCGCTTGTTAGAGGAGTCACTGGAGTCTTGGGAGATGGCCAGGGAATGCTGTTTACAGCTTTTTGGAAAAGTTAGTCATTTTAGGAGGATAATTTCACAGATACTTTTTAAAGTCTCTTTGGTTGGGAAAGGCAGTAGAACAAATCAACAAATCTGTTGCCTTTCCCAACCAGAAAACACTGTGTTCACTTCCTGTGCAGTGGTAAAAGCAAAGCCTTCACCACTAATGTGTGGGTGTAGCTGGAGTGGGGACATTGGTATCCTCATAGCCAGATGGCTTCCTCCTGTATGAGAAGCTAGACTGCAACCAGTAAATAGACTGGGCTCCCTCTACAGCCCCTTCCTTCTACCTGTCTCCCAACTGCACCCTTAAAGCAAGAGTTGGCACCTTCTGGGTGTGTTTGCTGGTAGTTTTAGGATCAGGTAGAGTTGTACTGGCAGGGTGTGCTGAGCCCTGCTGAAACAGAGCCAGTCACTAGCGCAGCAACCTGCACACAAGTGATTTGCCAGCAGAGCTTTGGCCAAAGGAAAAATGGTGTCACAGTACCTGTAGTGAGAGAAAGTGCCCTTTGGGGACTAGTTGAATAGGAGATAAGATGCTCCTTGGATTCAGGCATTCAGACCTGCACAGTGGATGGAAGGGTCAAGGAGGGATTTCTCATCTGAAAACCAGGCTGTGGATAGGGAGGAAGGGGAAAACCTACAGAAAAGGCTGTATGCTGATAAGTCTGAGTAAGGTTTAGAGCAAAACCACACACAGGTGATAGTGAAAAGCCAGATGCTGATGTTTTTTTGCAAGTGCAGAGAACTAAGATCAGAGCCAGGGATTTAATGTTTGGTTTTATATTTGCTGTACACTTTGCATCTCACAGGGAATGTCAACCGTACCTGGAACCTGCAGCGGACAAAGAACCTTCAAGTGACGATTGTGCCCTCTGTTAAAAGTCAGTGCCTTTGGGCAGAGCAATGCAACTTTACTTGGCACTTCTGTGTAGAAGGGTATGGCTGGGCTGGCAGCCCTCTGATGGGATGGTAAAGAAAGGACCAGCAAAGGAGTCAAAACCCAACTGCAGCCCTGGTGCCTTCCAGGAGGTGCTGTGTGGCACAGGGTGGTCTCATGGGCAGACCAGCTAGTGCTGGGGTGAAGAAATAAGGGGAGACTTTGCAACAGGTTCTGGCAATTCCTCTTGAGGAAAGCAGATGTGCTCTGGGGGGCTGTTTTGAGTTGGGTGTTGCCACCAGGTGGTGGTGGGAAGAGCAGGATGGGAGCTCTGGCTCTGCGAGGGGCTGTCTCTGCTCTGCATTGTCTGATACGCCATCTCTTTCCTCAGAGTCTGTTTATGTCCAGGCCATGTTCTTCAGCTTCCTGAGTTTCCTCTCCTTTTACCTGGGCTCAGTGGTTGTTGCTTTTGTGCACTACATCAGGTGAGTTGAGGGGTTTTACAAGAGCAACCTTTCTGTCATCTCAGAGATGCCTCACCCTGCAGTACATTTGGGGCCAGTGGGGCAGCAAGCATCTGAACAGAGCAGTGAAAGAAGTCCATGACTACTCAGTATAAGCACCTACTGACCATGAGCCAGATGGGGATCATGGCAGTGTGATACGGTGTGCCAGAGCACTGTGAGGAAAAGGTACTTCACAGAGTGCTGGACTGAGTACTGCAATACGTGGCAGTGACTCAGATAGGGCCCTGGAGTCCTGAGAGTGCTGGTTTCCTTCCTGACCTGTGTCCCCTGCCCCAGACTTTGGTGCCTGGGCTTGTGTTGAGGAGAAGATCTGTGTCTGAAGTGAACTTGGGCACAGGTACCATGACAGGTTGTTCTAGGGCAAAAAAAAAGGGGGAGGAGGGGGAAATAACAAAATCTCTCCCACCACGCTGAGCAGTGTAGGATGGGATGGTCATGTAACTGCTTGTCCTGCCTCTGGTGGATAGCTGAGACAGTAAAATCCCTTCTGTTGCTTTGGAAATGGGAGAGGTGGGTAGCAGGCAGCCATGCCTGAACCATGGCTGGTCCAAACACTGTTTTCCTTTTTTATTGCCTTTGTTTGTTTCTTTTATGGTCTATCTATATTGGGTTGGTTTGTTTTCTAGAGGTTGTACCATATTTACCTATTGGCATCCTAGATAATCCTGCCATGGCTGGCAGGTGATGGGGTTTGTTGGCTATCTCATGAGTGCTGTGTGTTCCTTTTCAGGGTTCAGAGGAAGGCTTCAGCTGGGAGACTGTGTCCTGAGGATGGTAAGGTTTTTCTTTCCTGTGTGACAACTTCTAAATGAACAGCACAGCAAGTACATTCTGTCCCTTCTAGCTTTTTCCCCTGTACATGTACCAAGTAGTTCCTGGTGCTAATAAAAGATAGAGCTTCCTCTCTGCCCTCACAAGGGTGCCTGAAGCAGGCTCCCCTGAACGTGATCCTGACCCCGTACCCCAAGGAGCTGGCTTTTAGAGGGGTGGAGGAAGAGCAAGCCTTGGCTAGATCTGGTTATCGACTAATGTTCTTGATGCCAGGTCTGTTCATTTCTAAGCAGGGCACTCTGAAGTAGCTAGCTCTTGTGTTTTAAGATTTCATCTCCCTGCTTTAAGCATAGGGTCTCTAAGTTTTTAAATGTAATTTAAATTTTAGTTTGTTTTTAACTGGGAAGTATTTTAACAAGTGAATGAATGACTGATAGTTTGGTAGTGCTGCTTGTGTATTTACTTGTGGTATTGGATTCAGTTTACTTTATCCTGCACCCACCTTTCAACATGCTGCAGCTTTCTGCTTTATACAAACATAGCTGCAGCTGAGAGGCTACCAGTGGAAGATGGAAATTTTCATCATGTGAGGAGGGGCACTGGGAGTTCCTGCTTTTTGGAGCAGTGGTGGAGGCTGTTTAAATATTTAGTGCCTGCAGAGTAGTTCAAAGCACTAGTGGTGTTAAGGACATTGTCATTTGTACCCTTCTCCTGGAGAAAGGGAAGATGTTGCCTTTTGGCAGCATTGAAAGGTTCTTGGTGTGTTCCCTTCTTTAATCCTCAGCTCCTTCAGTCTCTTTGGTCGGCTGTATGCCACCAGATAAGCATAGGATTATAACTGAGCTGTACTGAAAAGATCAGCAGTGGAGCTTCACTCTGACATGGCATTACTTGGATTAATGTTTCTGCTGAGGACCTGAGGATATATGGATTCTTCAGCTACTGAGATCCACATATTCATCCCTGTATGTGGAATGTGTGTAAAGGTTTTCTTCACAACCAAATGAGCAGGGGACTGCAAAAGATGTGCTTAAAAATATCCTTATTTTAAGTCATTTGGGATGGATCCTGCTGTAAGACAACATCAGGTCTTAGGCCACTGGAGAAATGGGAAGGGCCTGTGTGCCAGGGAAGTTTGGGAAAGCCAAAGGGACCTGGCAGAGGCTGGAGGCTATGGAAAAGCTCCAAGGTGGTGACAAGGGAACACTGTCTAAGGCAAGGAGGCACAGCCTCAGCCGCCTGAGACCAGGAGCCTCCAGGAGTGCTGCTGGTGCTGGAGCTGAGGGTTCCTGTGCTGAAGGCAGCTCAGAAGCTGCTTTCCAAGCTGCCCTGGAGAGAGGTGCAAGTTAAATTCTGGTGGTTGGGAAGTCCCTCCAGAAGCTGCAGGGCACAAACTCTGTGCTCAGCATGGATCTGGAGGGTTCCAGGGCAGGGAGGTGTCCTGAACACCAGCCCTGTGACAGGACAGAGGAGCACAGTTCCTTCACAGCTCCTCCCAGAGGTATCTCTCCTTCTGTGACCTGTCCTGTTCCTTGCAGTCTGACACCTTCACATGCTTGGCACTGCACATCAGAGCCACGTCTCCTCTGGGGAGGAACTGTGTCCTACCCACATGCTGTTGCTTTCTCTATTGTGTCTCTGCAGGGTGTGTATCTGACTGATGCCTATAAAATGGTAACTAGCATCCCCCCTGTCCTCCACATCACCAAGCGCATGCTGGCTTTCTCTCTTGTTTTTTGTTTGTTTGGTTTTTTTTCTCTTCCCAACCAATGGTATTTCTCTTCCTCTAAAGTACCCCTGATCTCGTTGCCTTCATTGCTCCCCTTTCCTTTCCCCTCTCCAACCAAGAAAGTGTGGATGGAGGTGCTGAGCAATCCATCTCTGCCTTTTGTTTTCAAATATCCTGTAACAACATATGCCCCTTTGCTCATTATGCAAAGGGACATATGCAAAAGCTCCTTTGCACCCACGTTATGCTCAGATTCTACGGCTAAGTTTTATCTAAGCTCATGGCATGCCTCCCATTCCACATCATCACTACCTGGTAGAGGCAGTAGCTGGAGGAACCACACCTAGTGTGGTACATTTACTTTGGTGACTCATTTGCACACTGTGAGAGGTGGGACTGAAATTAGTGGCTGAGCTGGGTCCAGAGCAGCTGGTAGAGATGGGGCAGAGCACCACTTCCCCCTGGCATTCCTGCTTTGTCCAGGTTTAAATCTTTCACAGTATCACAGTATGTTAGAGATTGGAAGGGACCTCAAAGATCATCTAGTCCAATCCCTTTCCTTGGTTACTTGGGAGAGGAGGTTGACAGGTCACTTGAGAGGGTAAAGCCTGGTCTCAAATTAGGAGGGAGCATTCCTATGGGGTAGAACAGACAGGAGCAGGAACTGTGCATGGTGCCATGAACATGGAGTAACGCTTCTTTCATCCTCTTGCTAGTGATCCGGATTTCCAAGTGACTTTACAGCAACAGGAAAAACTGCCATGAGAGAGGGAGGGTTGCACAGTGGGTGATGAGTAGAAGGTGGATCTTGCTCCTGTAACAACCTACAACAGCATCCTGCTAATCACAGCTCAGGGCTGAAGGGGTGTCATGGGGGGGACTGCAGTGTGCCAGAGCCTTCCTTCTGTTCTCAGTCCATGCCATGTTGTCCACTTCTGATGCTCCTCAGGGCTGTTCATTGTCTAATCAGAGAGATGGGGCAGGAGGGTAGAGAAGCTGAAATGGAAACCAGCTCTCTACAGCCCAAGCAGCGCAGTCAATGCGTCGAAGGAAAGCAGAATTTGAACTGGAGTGGACAAATGCATGAGGTGGGGAAGGAGAAGAATTAGAAATTCAGAAGAGTGCTCTGAGTATTGGGAGACCTGCTGTAGAATTTGCCATGTCTTACAGCCCCATAATGTGATTACTACAGGGAGCTGGAGGGAGGCTTGTACTTCTGTGGGTCGAACTGGCAGCCTGTGTGGGGAGGCTGAAAGAGATGGGTTTGCTTCTCATTGCAAAGCAGTGGTTTCCCTTTTGCACAGTATGCCCCTAGAGGGAGACTGCCACCTGTTTGGAGAAACGATGCATTTCCCAAGCCCTCCAGCTCTTCAAGCTGTTTGTATTCACCTCACAGATATGATTCGAAGCATTGATGTGAAACTAATTGTCCCTTTTGGGTCTGCTTCCATGGCAGGATCTGGGATCATGACGCCTTCACAACCCATCACAGCCAGCACCCCTGAGGGAAGCAGCTATGGTGCTATTGGTACAGTATCTTCCAGAACTGAGAACATGGGGAGGGTTCTGTTTGGAGCAGAAGAAACTTTAAGGTGCTTTAAAGCCAGAAGGGAGTAAACCAGCAAACTGCTTTAGGAGCAGCTTGCAGCTACTTGGGAAAACAAAAATAAATAGCAGCTTGGGAAGTTCAGGTTGCACTTCAGGGCAAAGCATCTACATCAGAAAGGTGACACATCTCTGGAAGAGGTGCCCAGAGAGGCTCTGTCACTGGAAATGTTCATCTCAGCTAGACAAGTCACCTGATAAGCGTTGGTGTGTGCTGCAAGGCAAGACAGAATCACAGCTTATTACGGTTTCATTAGGGGAGAAATAATGTCATTCTGTCCACAGGTGAACTACTCCCTGGTAGCAGAGGAGGAAGAAAACCTCTCAATGGTCCTGTTGATCAGAGATGATAGGCAGTGCCTTCCTTTGCCAGAGTATTTCTTAGTCCTTAACAGCAGTTTTCCCTCCTGTGGAGGGATTGGTATTGAATAGCTCAGTGTTGTGGACTTCTGAGCATAATCCTTGAATTTGACAGCCTGGGGACTCAGGTTGCAGGGTGAGGTGGTGCAGGTCCAAGGAAGCCTGAGGCAGCTGCTCATATCAGTGTAACTTTTAGTCCTTGCTCAGGATGCATTTGTTCACTGTGGTGTGAAGTAAGCTCTGATGCTCCAGATGTCATCCACCTATTAGACTGTGAAGGTGTGATATCTCTGAATGCTTGACAAAGAAACATAGAACTGATACTTCATGGGGGTTTTGAAAAATTCAGGAGGACTTAAGTCCTGGAATAGAGGGCTTGGGCACCATCCTGTCCCCCTTCCCCAGTTCCCAAGGAAATGCTTTAAAAGCATTTGGGAAATGAAGAAGAAACTTCTGTTCTGCTCATGTGAGGATGAGCAATGGGCTGGCCGGGAGCTTAGCAGCTTTCTTCTTGCTATGCACAAAGGGATTTAGCCTTTACCCTGCCTGTTTCCTTCTCCTCACTCTGCTCCAGATGAGTCAAGCTCTAGTGGTGGACGACGGTTTTCTTCCCCAGAGGGCAGGCCGCGGGCTGGCTCGGACACAGACAGCTCTGTGGAGGAGGAGAGTGACTTCGACACCATGCCAGAGATTGAAAGTGATAAGAACATCATCCGCACTAAGGTACGGCTGGCAAGTCAGTTGTGGCCATGATGCTGGGCCACGGACACACCTGGGCCAGGACCAGCACAAGTCACTTCAGTTTCAGATTCTCTTTTAGGTGGATCTAATTAAATAAAGCTGAATGTGCTGCTTTGTGGGGTTTGTCAGTCTAGAAAGTTTTCGTGCTGTACTGAGTGTATTGCTGAAATAAGCAATTTAGTATGGAAAATCAGAATGTATTGGGAACTATTGAGAAAGGAGGAAGAAGCACAGAGTGTCCCAGAAAGTCAAAGGAGGTGCAACAGCACAGGGAGAAAATAATATGCAATAGTGGGTCATTATCTGGTATGAGCAGTGTGGCTACAGTGGCTATGCAGATGGGCTTTAAGCTAGCCTCCTTTTCTCAACCCACACTGCTCTGTGTGGTCAGAGCCATTCCTGGAGGTCAGAGAGTTTTGCAGAACTCATTCCCCATAGGATCAAAGGACACAATGAGCTTAATGTATAAAAAATGGTCCAGATAGCACCAAGCTGCCTGTTGTCCCAATACTTCTGTAGTCTTTATTAGTTCTTTTCTGTTTTCATCTGTCTTTCCCTTCCCACTAACATTTTAGGTGTTCCTCTATCTGTCAGACCTGTCCAGGAAGGACCGAAGGATTGTCAGCAAAAAATACAAAATCTATTTCTGGTAAGAAGAGGACAAACTGATAAGTCCCAAGCTCTGGAACCACTCTGTGGTTGTGAAGTCTGCCCACATGCCCTTCTGAACAACACTTTAGACATGAGGGTATTCTTTGAACCACCCTGCTACACATTCTGACCCTGTTCCAACCAGTAACTGCAGATCCACATACCTCAAATAAGGATATTTGTGGACCAGTGCACATGTGATCCTGGCAATGGATTCTGGTTTGCATAATTGCTTTAAAGTGTGGTAACAACCAGTGTGCTGGAACATACTGGGGGAGGGGAGAAATTGGCTCTCAAACACGTGAGATTGTGGTCCACATGCTGCTTTTTCTTGTGCCTTTAGCATTTGCCTCACGTTTGTTTAATGTCTTGCTTCAGAAGATCATAGCCAGGGGTATAAAGCTTGCAGGATCTGTGCCCTTGGGCATCAAGGTGTACACCTTCCTCCACAAGCACTGTAGGGATCTCTCCTGTGTGTGCACCAATTGTTTTGGTGTAACTGCTGCTACTGTCTCTTCTCTGCAGGAACATCATCACCATTGCAGTGTTTTATGCCCTGCCAGTCATCCAACTTGTCATCACTTACCAGACGGTGAGTTGGGTTCTGTCTGTCCCCCTTGTTTGGATCCTCTTGTCCTTTAACTTGCTCTGTGGTTGCATGGTGTAAGGATGGCAGTCACAGTGAAACCCAGGAACCCTGCTAGGCTGAGGAGCTTACCTTAGCTGCTCTCTCTGCTCTGTGTCGAGTGCAGCGTGGCTTTCCAAGCTTGCAGTTCTGCTATTTTTGCTTGGGAAGTGGGAGTGTAGCTGGCTTTTCTGCTCATCTGATGTCTCATTTGGGTCCTATTTCATTTTAAAGGCAGGAGAAATCTGGTGTTACCTCTAAAAGGCAACTGAAAGCAAGTAGGGTTTGCTATATGAGTGATTTCTCTTCTCCCCACCCTTGCTATCCTGCTGTTATTCAGGTATCTGCAAGCAGATCTATTTTAGTGGTGGGGTTGAGAGCACAAAATGTATTTCCTCTGAAGACCATTGTCAGGTTTGTGGCCTGTGGCAAGATCTTATCGTATGAAGGCAGGCTGAGAACATTGGGGCTGTTCAGCCTGGAGAAGAGAAACTGTGTGGAGACCTCAGAGCAGCTTCCAGTGTCTGAAGGGGGCTACAAGGATGCTGGAGAGGGACTCTTCATCAGGGACTGCAGCGACAGGACAAGGGGTGATGGGTTTAAACTAAAACAGGGAAAGTTCAGGTTAGATACAAGGAAGAAGTTGTTTACTGGGAGGGTGGTGAGGCACTGGCTGGAACAGGTCGCCCAAAGAAGTGGTGAATGCTCCATCCTTGGCAGTGTTCAAGACCAGGTTGGACAGAGCCTTGGGTGACATGGTCTAGTGTGAAGTGTCCCTGCTCATGTCAGGGGGCTGGAACTGGATGATCTTAAGGTCCTTTCCAACGCTAACCATTCTACGATTCTATGAATCACAAAATAGCTTGAATTGGAAGGGACCTTCAAAGGTCATATAGTCCAGCCCCTCTGTAATATTGTCCACCCATGAAAAGCTTCACTGCAGATGTCAATACCCCACTGCACCAGTGTTAAAGCCAGGCTGTGTCCTGGTACACCTTGTGTTACATGCTGTGTTTGGATGAAGCAAACCCCACAGAACAAGGAGGATATGCTAATACTGGGTCTTGCACCTCCTCTTTGTCCAGGTAGTGAATGTGACGGGCAATCAGGACATCTGCTACTACAACTTCCTGTGTGCTCATCCCCTTGGGGTGCTGAGGTGAGTGAGCCCTGCGGTCACTGCATTATTGTCTTGTGCCTCCTGAGAGTTTGTGCTGAGCCCAGGTCAGGATTTTATCCTTGCCAGGCTCATAAGAAGAGTGTTTAGATCACTGAGAGTTTAGGACTCTGAGCTTTCTCTTTTGCTCAGTAGTGGCTTTCTGTTGCAGTGAGACACATGCATCCAGGATCAGATGGCTTGTGGGTTCTCCTAGCAAACCTGTGGCACAGCAGAGAGGTGCTCCCATGCTCTTCTGGACATTTCCATTTGTATCCAATGAGCAGCAAAGAAGTTCAGATCAGACGTTACAGTGCAATGTTCCTCTGAACTGATGTGAGAGTGCAAAGGCAGCTCAGAGTTGGGATCTTGCCCCAGTGCATTTAACGCTCTCTCTGCAAGTGAACTATTCAACCTAAAGCTGCAATCCAGGGTGTAAAACTGGCAGGTGTTTGGTAGCTGCTGAGGTGGAGCATGGGAGGGGGGGAGCAAAATGGATTCAGTTTATCAGGGCCCAGAGTTCAGCTTCCTGTTGCTGTGCTGCCTTTGTCTTAAACCTTCTTTTTCCCTGCAGTGCCTTCAACAACATCCTCAGCAATGTGGGCCACATGCTGCTGGGCTTTCTCTTCCTCCTGATTGTGTTGCGCAGGGACATTCTCCACCGTCGTGCCATGGAGATGAAAGATGTCTATACACTGGTAGGAAGCATGGCTGCATGGGGCTGAGTGGAGGGAGAAAAGACAGGGAGAGCTTGCAAACCAAAGTGATACACAGTGGGTTTCCCTTTTCCTTCCTTGCTGGAGAATTGAATCCTCCTCTTTTTTTCCAGCGCTGGAAAAGGGTCTCAGTGGGATGCTTACATTCTTGCACACCCCAGTACTTGGCTGCTTACAGTATGTCCATACTGCCTTAGTGATCCAGCCTGGGCTTGCAAAGACAAGGAGATGAGTAGAGGTCTCTGTGCTGCACTGGTGACTGAAGGATGTGTGTAGGGTTTAGAAGGGATGGAGTGATGGAAGCTTGCTTGACATCAGAACAGTGAGGGTACTTGCTATACAGCTCTGCTCTCTTCCAGGACTATGGGATCCCAAAGCATTTTGGTCTCTTCTATGCTATGGGCATTGCTCTGATGATGGAAGGGGTGCTCAGTGCCTGTTACCACGTCTGCCCTAATTACTCCAATTTCCAGTTTGGTAAGCTGAATTTCCTCCCTGTGTTTGAGCTGGAGGTAGGATTTAGCATGCTTTGTCTTCTGCTGAGTTGCTCATTTTTCACACCCCTCTACCTTTGCAAACTTCCTTGGAGTCTGCCTGTTCCAGGGCTCAGCCAGGAGGCAGTGAGGCTTTGGATGCTGGGGACTAACACATTTCAGCCTCCTCTCCAGACCTTGGGACTCCGGTAGTGCACTGCTGGCAAGATCTCCCTTTTGCAGCTCAGTGTTTGAAGGTAGTCAGCAAACAGGCTTGAGTGGCAAAGTGCTCAAGCCTAGGAAGCCTCTGTTTGCCATCTCTGTGGAACATTTCCTTTGTGGGCTCCTTTGGCTTCCTGAGGAAGAAAAGACAGAGGCTGGTTTTTGTCTATGTGCATAAATACTCAATTAGAATGAAGATGAGTGAGCCAGATTCTTCTTAGTAGTGCCCAGTGGCAGAACAAGAGGCAGTGGGCACAGATTAAAACACAGGAAACGCCATCTGAACACAGGAAAATGTATTACTGGCAGTACCTGTTTTAACTGTTCCTGTTGTGCTCCCTTCACAGATACCTCTTTCATGTACATGATCGCAGGACTGTGCATGCTGAAGCTCTACCAGACTCGCCACCCAGACATCAATGCCAGTGCCTACTCTGCCTATGCCTCATTTGCTGTGGTGATCTGTCTGGCCGTCCTTGGAGTGGTATGGGTCCCTCTTACTTACCTGCTGCTGTGGGAAGGAGATGATGTGCTTAAGTGGGCAAATGACTGGGGAGAGAAGCAGAGTACAATAAGAGCATGTTAAGCAGCTGCTAGCATTTGAATTTCTGGTACTCTGGGGTTTCCTTCTTCCTTCCCCTGGGTTTGCAGGGAGGGGAAGAGCAGAGCAGTTTTCTCTAGTTGGGCTCCTTTTTGGACTTTGACCACCACATAGAATCATAGAATAGTTAGGGCTGGAAAGGACCTTAAGATCATCAAGTTCCAGCCCCCTGACATGGGCAGGGACACCTCACTCTAAACCATATCACCCAAGGCCTCGTCCAACCTGGCCTTGAACACTGCCAGGGATGGAGCATTCACAACCTCCTTGGGCAACCCATTCCAGTGCCTCACCACCCTAACAGGAAAGAATTTCCTCCGTATATCCAATCTAAACTTTCCCTGTTTAAGTTTTAACCCTTTACCCCTTGTCCTGTCACTGCAGTCCCTAATGAAGAGTCCATCCCCAGCATACCTATATGCCCCCTTCAGATACTGGAAGGCTGCTATGAAGTCTCCACGCAGCCTTCTCTTCTCCAGGCTGAACAGTCCCAACTTTCTCAGCCTGTCTTCATATCCCTCCTTCTTAAGAGGAAAACTCTGTGCATGCAGGGTGTGTGTGTCCGAGCATGCAGCTGGTCTCCTGCGTGGTGGCTCAACTTGGAGGAGGGGGCTGAGGCTGGCTGAGCTTCCAGGAGAAGCTCTACCAAATTGCTTGTGCCCCTTTCTGCCCTTTGGAAAACTCTGTTTCTGGGCACAGCTCCTGCACTTGGCCTTCCTATCTTTGGGGAAGTGCAGGGCTGCAATAACAGCCTGGGGGCTCCCAGGCAAGTTTCTGCCTTGGACCTGCCTATAGAAGGGCACTGGAGCAAAAGGAGTCACTAGAATTGCTCTTGCGCACCAGTAGTCACAGACAGGTCAGACTTGTACAGGGCTTTGCCCATTTGCTCATAGCATTGCAATTACTGAGCTCGGCTTGCCTGAATCCCCAGCCTGTGCTTTACCTTGGAGTCTCTGCTTTCCTTCTTTTTAAGGACTTCCATTCAGCTGCTCTGAAGTAGCAGCTAGGTCCCAGTGGGCTGTCAGCCCCTTACTACCACACACCAAGCAGAGTATCAATTGATTCTGCATAGGCCTCTGTCCAATAAGGCATGCAGGAGCACCTGGTGAACTTGGGACCTTATAAGAATCTCTTGATAGCTCTGGTAGATCTGTACATCCAGGTTCAAAACACTGGGGTTTTATTATGGGACGCTGTTATCTTCCCTTGTGGGATACTTTTAAGCTGTTCAGTGTAGCTTGTAAGCTGCATGTTTCCCTTGCTCTGTTGATATAGAGGTGGCTTTTCTGCTTGATTTCCCCCACCAAAGATCAGGTGAGGGCTGTGCTCCAGGGGAGTGTGTGGTGAGAGCCTGATGGCAGACCTGAGTTTCTGGACTCCTTAATGTATAATGAAAAACTAAGGTTTTAATATAGCATTAACATGCATTTGTAAGTCACTTCCAGATCTTAAAGCAAAAGTGTGGAGCAACGCCTGCAGGGCAGTTTTGTGCCTTTTGGTCTACTGCAGTGCACTTGTTAATGTTTGATTCCCTGACAGCCTTTGTAGAAATCCAGCTCAGCAGAAAAAACTTCCCTGGCCTGAGGGTCCCTCCATTTCTGCTCCCTGGACCAGCTGATGTCCTTCCAAACTGCTGTTTTTCACTGGAAGAGTGTTTAGAAAGAATGGTCTCCTCTCCAGAATACTGAGCTCCTCTTGCTTCGCTGAACTCTGTTTTGCATTTATAGATCTGTTTTCAGGTTGGAAGGTTAGGGGTTTCTATTCCATACTCAGTGAGGTTGTCTAATGCCCCACAGTGATATAGGACAGGAAAGGATTAGCCTGCTGATAACTGAGCTCTGTTTGCTTTCAATATGTCTTTGCTTTCAGGTGTTTGGGAAAAATGACATCTGGTTTTGGGTCATTTTCTCAATAATCCACGTTCTGGCCTCGCTGGCTCTCAGCACACAGATCTACTACATGGGTCGCTTCAAGATTGGTAAGTGCTATGATTGAACCAGCTTGCTCTCGGGTGTGCAGGTGCCTCCTGCCCTCAGCTGCATGAGTTGCCTATGCAGCATGTCTGTGAGCAGTCTCATTCTGGGTTATCCTGTCCTCTTATCCATCTGATGCTCTTCTGGCATCTTCTGAACTGCTCTGCTGCTGCTTCCCAGACCCATGGGAGTCAGCAGGACCTGTTTGCACTCTGGTGGCAAAAGAGCTGGGCTCTGAGGGTGCCTGCCCTTCAGCTACAGCTCTCCCTAGCACTGTGCTCAGAGCAGTAGCGACATAAAACCCTATCATGGGATGAGAGGGAAGAGGGTTTGGTGGGGAAGCTGGCTCTTGTGCTCTGCTTGCAAATGTATTTCTCCTTCCTTTTCTGCTCCTGTCTGCCTCAGATGGCTCTGAATCAGGTAACTGTCAGCAGCTCTTATTTTTTTCTCTGTTGAACTGATTGAGCAGGGGTGTAGCAGCCAGATATGCATGGATGTGTGTGGGGAGGCAGGCTCGTGTGCCACCTGGGGTGGGCTCTTGAGAAGCGAAGTCAGTTTGCCAGCAGCGCTGCCAGTCCTGTTCCTTGGCAGGAAGGTGGGGATACAGCACAGGAGAGCTCTGATCTTCGTGCAGGAGCCTTTTCAAGCTCCACATTTGTGGTTGGTGTGTGTGTATGCATGTCTATCAATCCCGCTGCCACTGATGGCTCTCCAGTGAAGCTTTTGCAGTGATTTTCAGAGCAGGAGTGTCTTGAGTCTGCTCTGGCCCTCTAGCACCCTCTCAGGGCGGTGGGATCTGTTTCTGATGTTTCCCTGCTCTGGCAGCTTGTTCCATGGAAGGTGATTATTTTTTCCCCCCCTTCCTGCACAAACATCTCTTCCAGAGATGAGATTGCAAAGCTTTACCTGTTGTTCTGGCCACATGTTATCCACATCCTGTGGAGGCTTCCCTTCTGCTCCCAAAGGGCAAGAAATGAATGCTGACACCTTGACCACCCACAGGCTGGGTTCTGTGTTGTCAGCTAGTGGGTGTCTGTGTCTTCCCCCATAGGCATTTCAGAGCTCACTCTGCTGGCTGTTCTGGCTTTTTCTCCTCTTCTTTGACAGACTTGGGGATGTTTCGACGGGCGGTGATGGTGCTGTACACAGACTGTATCCAGCGGTGCAGTCGACCTATGTATATGGTAAGTGATTTCTCACCTTGGCACCTCTCTTAGCAATTGCTCACTTTCTAGGCAATGTGCAGAGGAAAGAGATGTGGCTGTGTGAGGAATGATGCTCCCTGCTTCCCTTCCTTGCTTTCCCCAGCATTCAAAGGGATGGCTATGAGGCTCTGTGCAGCGCAGCCTCTTTGGGGAGGGCACTGACTATTTTGTTCAGTGGCTTAAGCAGTAGCTATTGCTATTTCTACAGCACCTCAGGGCAGACAGCAAGAAGAGGTAAGAAATGGTAGCTGCTACCTTGTGTCCCACTGATGGCTTTCTTCTTGGCACAGAGTGCTAATGAGGGCTTGAAGCCAAACGAAGCTTTATCCATGAGCATCCTGTTCATGTGTTTTTACATTTATGTACTCTCCTGTCTCTGAATAAGTGTCAGCCCAAGTTTTGCAAGCAAACTTGGTACACTCAGGCATAAAGTAAGGCTGGCTGGACTGAAAGAGCTACATCATAGAGTCATAGAATAGTTAAGGTTGGAAAGGACCTTAATGAAAGCAGCTGTAAGCATAAATGCACGTGCTCCACAGATGTAATGTGTCTGCCTGCTGCAGTTCCAGGGCTTCCCTAGCTAATGATGAGACGGGTGAAAACAGGCCCTGTGGCAATGTGCAGGATGGTATTCCAAAGCTTCCCTTGCTGCCTCTTTCAAGCACATCCTCCCTCTGTGCAATATTTTTTCTGTAAAATGGAGGGAGACAAGGAATCTTGCTACAAAAATAGTGGAAACAAAGGCTTTGCAGAACATCCTGGGGCTGATTCTTAAGTGCTAGGCTTGGACTTCTTTAGATGTTTAGTCTCCTTGCAATGCTTTCTTCAGATTTGTAAAGGCCAGAGCAGTTTCCACCTGGAAAAAGCCCCTGCAGCGCAAACTTCAGAGCCAGGTGCATGTGTGTTTGCAGGAGCCAGATTCCGACTCCTCACATAATGATATCATGAATTCCTGAGGCAGAAACCTCTGTGCATTTCCTTCTGCTTTCATATGATCACCAGTGTCTTCTCTCCCAGGACAGGATGGTGCTGCTCATTGTTGGAAACCTGGTCAACTGGTCCTTGTAAGTAGTGGGGTGCAGGTGTCTTGCATAAACATGGGTAGCAGGGTTCCATAGTGGTATACAGGCAGCCTGAATTGGTGGGGAAACGCAACAGTGTGCAATAATCCTGTGCTGGAGCCCATCTGACATGTTCTGGCAAGGAGCTTGATTGATGAGTGCTGATGGGTAGCAGATCCTTAGAGTAATAGAATAGAATCATACACTAGATTGGGTTGGAAAGGACCTTAAGATCATCCAGTTCCAACCCCCTGACATGGGCAGGGATGCCTCCCAGAAGACCAGGTTGCTCAAGGTTCTGTCAAGTCTGGCCTTGAACACTGCCAGGGATGGAGCATTCACTATTTCTCTGGGCAGCCTATGCCAGCGCCTCACCACCCTCACAGTAAACAACTTCTTCCTTATATCTAACCTGAACTTCCCCTGTTTTAGTTTGAACCCATCACCCCTTATCCTATCACTACAGATCCTGATGAAGAGTCCCTCTCCAGCATCCTTGTAGCCCCCTTCAGACACTGGAAGCTGCTCTGAGGTCTCCACACAGCTTCTCTTCTCCAGGCTGAACAGCCCCAATGTTCTCAGCCCATCACAGGATGCAGTGCAGCACTACAGAGCTATGTGAGGCATCCCTGAACATTTCAGCTGGTGGCTTGCATCTGGTTGAGCTTGTGTAGGGCTCTCTGGTACTATGGTGTTGCCCTGTGCTGTACCTGTGCCTTCTATGTAGCTGGAAGGTCTCTGGCACATCCAAGGTGCAGGAGACTTGACAGACACTTGTGAGTAACAGCCACGGAGCCTGGCTCAGCAGTATCTGTGTGGATGGGAGGAGTTAGCTCTTGGATGAGACCTAAAATCATTGTGAAAAGCTCTTGCTTTTCACTAAAAGGTGCTTCTCAGGGACATGCCTTCTGCTAAACCTACAGGTCTGGAGCCAACTCCTATTGGGTGAGATGTGTTTGGCTGTGGGGTGGAAGCAACCCAAAGCCCTTGCCTGTCCTCTGGGGCCTTCGGTTGCTCTCAGGCATTGACCATGGCCAAGTTTGCTTAGCAGGGAGCAGAGGCAAATGGAGCATTTCCTCCAGGGAACTGGGAAGCTATGACAGTGTTGTTGTGTCCTGTGGTTGGTGGGCAGTGGGTGGCTGTCAGTTTGGGGATGTACCCTGTCCCCAGTGAAAGGGCTGTCTAACGTCCCTTCTTCCCTCTCTCTTAGTGCCATCTTTGGGTTGGTGTATAGGCCCAGAGACTTCGCCTCCTACATACTGGGGATCTTTATCTGTAACCTCTTGCTATATCTGGCTTTCTACATCATCATGAAGGTAAAGGGAGGCAGCCGTAGCTGTCCTGTCCCTGGGGCACCTGTCTCAAAGGGGAAAGGATGGGCATCTTTTTCTGGCTGCAGTTTGTGTTCCTGTGGTGCTGCTGAGGGATGTGGATGGGTTGTGGGGCTAAGGGTGCAACAAGGTGTTGGTGTTGGGAAGGGATGCTGTGTGGCGTGGCTGGGCTGTATTTCCCTGGGATGGGGAGCCCTTTGTAGCTGCAGCTGGTCCTGGCTGGCATGTCAGTCCTTTGCATGCCTCCAGACCCTGGGAAGGGCTCAGGGCATGATGTGAGGCTACTTACCTATTTGCAGCTCCGCAGCTCTGAGAAGCTCCTGCCCGTCCCCATGTTCTGCATTGTGGCCACAGCAGTGGTGTGGGCAGCTGCCCTGTACTTCTTCTTCCAGACCCTCAGCAGCTGGGAGGTAAAGTTTCCCTTTCACTGACCTTCTGTCCATCTGTGTCTCATCGTCCTTCCTTCCTGTTGTTCATTTCACACAAAAGATACTCCCAGGAAGAGTCTTGGGCTGCTCCTGGAGAGCTGAAAGAATTAACCCCTTCAGCAGACTGGGATGGGAGCATGGGAAGCTGTGTGGTGACTGTGCAGCTTATGCTATGCAGGGCCTCAGATATGGAGACCAGAGGGGCCCCCAGCCGTGGGCTGTGGCCCCAGATTCATCTCCAGGTCTAAGTATGACATTGCATTCCTGCCCTTCTCTCGCCACATGTCCAGCCAGCACGGTCCTTTTTCCTGGCTTCTGATGGAGAGATAAGACAGGGTGTTCTCCAGAGGGTCCAACATGGCCAGAAAGGTCCCTGTATGAGTGGCTATTGGGTAGTGACCCCTTGCCTGCTCCCCTAGGAGACTCCAGCAGAGTCCCGGGAAAAGAACCGGCCATGCATCCTGCTGGGCTTCTTCGATGACCATGACGTTTGGCACTTCCTCTCTGCAGCTGCCTTGTTCTTCTCCTTCCTGGTGAGTCCTGCTGAGCCTTCCACTCTGCTCTATGGCCTCACCCTCCCCTCTCCCTTCATGTCCCTCTGTGTACATGGAGCTGTGGCTGCCTCAGGACCCCACAGAAGTGCTCAACTTCTCTGCTTGGCTCTGCCTCCTGACACCCTTCACAGTAGGATCAGGCTTTGTCAGTTGGCTTGTTGCTCCCTGTGCTTCCTGACATCAAATTCCCTCTGGGCTGTGGGTCGCACAGCTATTGTGG
Organism: Neopsephotus bourkii; assembly: GCF_033783945.1. Lineage (NCBI taxonomy): Eukaryota > Metazoa > Chordata > Aves > Psittaciformes > Psittacidae > Neopsephotus > Neopsephotus bourkii. Next base: position 2,116,718 of record NW_026901771.1, on the reverse strand, counting down.
GGAAGCTAAGGGGCTGCTGGTGTGATCAACCCTCTCATAGGTTTGTGAGGACCTCCCAGGAAGGGACCCTACCCCCTTTGACCCAGGCAGTAGAGTCACTGGTGTGGAGCTCACCTCACTCCGCAGCTTTCCATCACTTCCATAATTGTCTCCTATGCTCCTTTACTTGGAACCTCTTTTCAGGCCTGGTGGTCTTTGTGGCGGCAAAGGTGGAGGCCTCCCCTGTGATGGGGTCAGAGTATATTGTTTTGGGGAAGTAAAAAGTGGGACCCTAACCCCAGTTGCACAAAGTACAAACTGAAGGAGCTGCCTGGCCACTTGCAATGCCTGTCAAGCAGTTCTCATGCTGCTGCCTCCTGGATGGCTATCCAGAGGCTAGGACCAGTTTACAAGCAGCATCTCCATCATAATTGAGGCATGATTACCTGCTCAGGTTCTGGCAGCACTGTAGGCAGAGCTATCTGTCAGCTGTGCTGTCAGAGTGACTTGCTAGGAGCATTACAGAAGCAAAATGAATGTGGCTTATCTCCATGGGTTGCAGTTGTGACACCTGTACATGCTGGAGACGTGGCCCAGGTGGAACCCCCCTGTGATGTGATGCTGTCAGGAGCTGGTCACTCTCCCCAGCTGCGGGCTGGCCAGTGAGACCTGAAGCTGCCTCGTGCTTTCCTCCTCAGGTCCTGCTGACCCTGGATGATGACCTGGATGTGGTGCGCAGGGACAAGATCCCGGTGTTCTGAGTGCCAGGGGATGAGGGCGCAGGGGCGTCCCAAACTGCTCAACCAAAGCCATTGGGTCGCTGGCATCTGTGGGGAATGAGCCTGCTCCTGTGGCCACCAGCCCTGCGGGAGCAGGGGAGCTGGATCCCACAGCATGCGTGAAGGGTGCTGCAGTAAGTGAGGTGGGACTGGGAGGGAAGATGCCATTTTCTCCTTTCTCACCACATCCTCTGGGGCAGGAGTGACCCAGCACTGAGGCCAGTGCACAGCCCTTTGGCTTGTAGGTGCAGCAGGTGCTGGAGCCAGTGAAGAGGGAAGAAACAGGAGGTGTTTGAGCACTTGGCTTCCCTTCCTCCCTGCTGATGTGCTCTGCTTCCTCTCTGGTGAGCAGGCTTGAGAAGTGCAGTGCAGCTCTTCCTGCATTGGCAGCTGGTGCCTGTGCCCTGCAGGCTGCTGCCCTCTGATAGTTCCTTTGGCATCATGGGGAGAGTGTTCGGTTCCTGTCCTGCAGCTGCCAAGGAAGCAAAGGACTTCAAACTGAGGTGGCAGTGGGACACTGCTCCTGTAGTGGTAGGAAGCCATGGTAACAAACCACTGCAGTGTTGCAGGGAGATGATGGACTAGGGTTGCCCACCAGTGCTCTGCCACTTTGCTCTTGCAGCCCCTCACTTACTTGTGTTGAACAGCATTGGTTCTCTCTGGTGGCTTCTGCACAGGCACTTGTCAGTGTGATGGTGTCCTTCACAACACCAGAACTGCTGTCCTCAAGGGGCCCTAAGAGAGACAGTGTGGTGAGGCTGCAGCCTTGTGCCCTGGGCACCTTGGTTCCTGCTGTGTGGGCTTGCTAAAGGAACAAGGTGGAAGGGAGAGGCCATCCAGCAGCCTCAGACTTTCTCCTTTCACAAGCTGGCTTTAGGTAAACCTGGCAAAGCAGGATCCCTTTCGGGCTGGGAATGGGGAGGAGGTTTTGGGGCAGTTGGGGTTGAGCTCTTTGGCTAAAGATCTGGACCAAACTTCCCTGTTCTCCAACTCTTCTGCATCTGGGATAAGTTTTTAAATGGCTTCTGCATTCTTCCTCAGTTCTTAGTTATTTAAAAAACAAGAATAAGGTGTGAATTATTTCAGGCCTTGCACCTAAAATGTGACCTGTTTTGCTAATTTTGAATTAAAAAAGGATTCTTTGAGGCCTGCTGTCCTTGTCACTCTCTGAGCATTTTTCCTTTGGAGTATGTGCATGTACCTGGTGATGCAAAGGCTCCATTCCACTTGTGCTTACCAAAGCAGGAGGCTGTGGTAATTTTCTACTTGGAGAAGTCTGCATCTCCTGGTAAGGTTTTGCACCAGTTGGTGTTTATTTTACTTTTCCTAAGTTGGTGTTTGTCAAGATGGTCAATAAAATGAATGTTCCTGGTTCTCTGCTCTGCAGAATGAGCTGAATTCTTCTTGCTCCAGCTTTCAGCAGCAGCAACGAGAGCACTCAGGGCAGAGGGGTACCAATGGTGTCCTCCCTAGGACCCTCACAAAGCTGAGCGTAGGTGCAGATGACCTGCTTGGTTACAAACTGCCTTTGTGAGGCTAAATAGAGTAAAGAACAGACACTTGTTGCTCACTGAGGCCCCTTCAGCAGGGTGACGAGGGGCTGGAGGAGGAATGACACAAAACCAGCTGTTAATCTTCCTAGAGATGGAGCTGTGATTCAGGCAGGGCATGCCAGAACGAGCAGGTGGTGGTCCTTGTGTGCTGCCTTACATTACAGTGCTTTGGGCTTGATGTGGGAGGTTTGCCATGTGGATGGAGTCATGAATGGTTCTTGTTGGAAACAGCAGCGTGTTTCTCAGGCTTGTTGTGAAGCACAAGCTTCTCTTCCTTAACAGTGTCAACACGGGCTGCAGGGGAGGCGACAATGCTTGCTTTTGTCTGAGTAGCACCAGCAGAGGAGCATCAAGCTTAGGAGAGTCCATACTTTGCATTCAGCCACCCTGCAGCCTTGCCATATGTTCTTGGCTAGTCAGGCTTGCCCGCTGCTTCCTTTCTTCCTAGAAAGTGCCTGCCAGCACTAGCAGGTTCAGCACCAACTCCCAAGAAATGCTAAACCAAAGGGAAGCCTCCATTGGAGTCAAGGCTTGTCTTGCTCCTCTGGGAGCCGGAGGGAGATGTGTAGATCTCACCCAAGGTGGGAGGCAATTCTGGGGTGATGAAAGGTGCTTGAAGCAGAGATACTGCCCTCCTGCTGCATGAGGCTCAGCAGTTACAGCATCTGCCTCCTGTAGGAGCTTCGCTAGCTCTTAATCCTCTAACTGCGTGGTTTCTCTGGTGTCCATGCACCAGTCACAGCTTGCAGCTGTAAAGCGCTCCAGAGCCCACTGAATGCCTTCATATGAAGTGGACAAGTCTGGCCAGAGACTCCTGTGTGGTTTCTTACTAGAATTAGCAAATGCTGCCTCCCTCAGTTCCCTTGAGACAGAGAGATGGGCAGTAGAGTGGCACTAGTTCAAACACATGTTGGTCTTGGCAGATGGTCAGAACTGGTGAGCAAACAGGTATTGAGGCGAGTGGAGAGCAAGACTTGGAGGAGCCAGTGTTGGATCCTGCTGTTTGTGAGTCTAACCTGAAGTGCTCTTTGTTCACTGTGCTGCCTTCACACCCCTGCTCAGTCAGGTGCAGGATGGGCTCTTGGCCTTGCAGGACTGTTCTTACCCTGTGTTTAGGTGTGGAGAAGGCTGAGCAGCTTTTCCTCTTCTACAGATATGTTCTGCTCTTGGTGTATTTTATGGTGTGCAGAAATCAAGGACATGGGATAAAGTCACGGAATAGTAGGGCTATCATTTCGGTGCCAGAAGGGCTTGTGTGCCCCAAAATTGTCCAGTTTCGGACACGCGTTTTCATTCCTTCTCCTTGTGTCTTCCATAGTTTATAATCTCAGACCTTGTTCCAGGCTTGTTTTTGTTTCTAGCTGGCAAGCTGGTATCTTCAATAAATAGGTATGTCAGAAAAAACTCGTGTTGAACAGCAGTTGGAAGGCTCAACGTAGGAGGTAGAAGAGCAACATATGGGCTCACTGAGCTAAGCAGGGATGAGCACAGTATAAAAAGGGGAAGGTGGTAGTAGTGAGGGAGAGAGGGGGTGGAGAACAGCACTGAACAAGCAGGAAAACATGCAGTAACTTTAAATAAATACAAGGAAAGGCATTTCTAGCCTCAGAGATGGGAGAAAGGGATGGAATTGTCTCCCTGCTGCTTCTGTGCTTCCACTTTAGCCCCTTCTGCTGGTCTGTGCTTGTACTTCAGCTCCTTGGGCCCAGCCTGGCATGGCTCTGCCTGGTGGGTGCCAGGCTGGGCCCTCGGGCAGCTCTGCTGTGCAGCCCCCCTGACCAGCAGCTTGTGCCGTTAGTCCTTCTGTCCTCCTCCAGGTGACTGCCCTCAGGGAAGGTAGCATCAGAGAACCATGGAATCAACCAGGTTGGAAAAGACCTTTAAGATCGTGAAGTCCAACTGTTCCCCAGCATTGCCAAGGCCACCACTAACCCATGGCACTGAGGGCCTTGTCTATATGGTGTGTGAACACTTCCAGGGATGGTGACTCCAGCACTGCCCTGGGCAGCCTGTTCCAATGCCTGAGCACCCTTTGGGGAAAGAATTGTTCCTAATCTCACTGTAGGGGCTGAGGAATGGGCCTGTCTGGGAATGGTGGCTGCCGGCATAACTCTGTGTTCCTGCGCAGGAATGACTGCCCAAAGCTTCTTGCAGTTCCTCATTAAATACTCATCTTGTGATTTGGCAAATAAGCTGATGTTTGCTGGTTTTTACAAGCAAAAATGCTGTTAACACCCAGTTTAGTATAACTGTGTTACAGCCCCTGCAGCACCTTCCCTGGGCCTCCACCAGCTGTCCTAAGTGCAGTGCTGTGGGTGGGTCAAGGGATTTTGGGTGCTCCACAGCCATGAGATCAGTAGGCTCTGCTCTACCTGCCCCCCCTGTCTCTTCCCTCTTCTGTGCTCTTCTCTTTCCACAGTTCCTGAAGGTGTCTCCCAGAGCTGTGCTGCCCTGGGTACGCAGGGGCCGTGGGTACCACCATCCCAGTGCATTTTCCCTCTTGCATCAGGAAATGGAGGTAAAGTTGTTCTGCCAACTCAAGGGTGACAGAAAGAGCTTTTGTATAATAATAATAATAATAATAATACCCCCTCGCAGTGTAGAAAAGTGAATTATGGATTACGAGGATCACACAAACTGACACTGTTACAGCTACTACCACCACCTCTGAGCTGGCAGAAGAACAGCCAAGGCAGGGGCAGCACAATACACTTTGAACTGTGAGGGCATGGTTTTAGGGGAGATGTTAAATGCAGATTATCTGTGCTTGTTAAACTGAGGGGAAATGGTCTTGAGGTTAGCAGTGCTGTTAACGGGGTGTATTTGAGACTGAGGTGTGGTGCTGGGGCTACGTTCCAGCTTAAGATGGGAGAATAAACAGTTTGAGCCTGTTTCACTTGTGCTTCTGGATATGGTTTCCTTCATGTACGTGTGGCCCTCAGGTTGCAGTTAGCCAGGGGTGAGGGCATCAGCCCATCCTTGAAATCATTCAGATGGGATGGCTCCTGTCCTCCTTCCTTTCCTGTGACAGAGCAAGTTGCTACAGCAGGAATGCCACCTTTACCCAGGGTGCTGGCAGCACACTGCCACTGATGTTGGGGCTGTTGTTCCTGGGCAGTGCTGGGTGCAGTTAACCAGCCCTCCCTGCCACCTCTTGGGCCAGAACTGCCCTTTCAAGGCTGGGCAAACAGGCTGGGAGTAGGTTACTGTGGCTGCTCAGAGGCCACCAGTAGTCCTGCACACAGCTTCTTGATAGTCTGAAGCACAGTGAGCTCTGAACAACTCCCATCATTAAACTGTAGTTACTGGAACAAAATAAAAGCTCATCTATCATAATACTAAGTTTTAATTAAAGCAAACATAATCTTTCTTAATGGCAGCTTCTCTATCCCCAAGAATGTTAGTTAGGTACTTCATTATCAGTTGGGGTTTCTTTGGGATTAGGTGATTTTATACAGCCAAATGAGGTGGTGCATAACTCTGGTGTACACAGAGAATAGAGAGCAGTGCAGAGCTGTAACTGTCTGTTCCCAGGCTCAAAACAAAGCTTTGATTTTTACCTATCTCGCAGCATGATGTGGCTTTCCCTGGGGAAAGGAGCTGCACCAACACAAACACGCAATTCCCAGGGTTTTCCTTTTTCTTTTTTAATAAAATACTATCATGTTCATATCTATACAAATAATTATTACAACTATTAAACAAAGTCTTACATTTAACAATAGAAATCTCCGAACTCTGAACAAGATCATGGTTTGGGATATTTACACCTGAACGCAACACATTTGTAAAAAGCTGTCAAAATAAACAGAGCAAGATCTTATTTACAAGAGCAAGGTGATGTTCCTGTTCATTCATTACAGATTTCTACTGCAGAGTTCCTTTGTGCCATTACAAAACAGTAAGGACTTCCCGTGGGACTGTATGCAAGCTGTAGAAAACAGAAGCACAGCAGAAAACACTGGACTGAACAGAACTAATTTATCGTGGAGGGCAACAGCATCTTTGATTAATCTCCTGTGGCAAAATCCATCTTTGCTTCCCTTCTCACAGCGAGCGGGCAGGACCCACTGTGAGCTTGGTTGGTTCATGGTGGTGATTGCCAAAACTTGGGAACCTGCTGGTAAAAATAGTTCTGCTGAGACAGAAAGCAATGCCCTTTTTCTGATTTTATTTTACATTTCTCTCCTGAACACTGGTATCAGCAGATAAAAAAATGGCTTCTGTATAGCTAAAACCAGGGCTTGTTCACAGAGAGAAGACAGTTTTGTATTGCCATGACCAAAACCCTCTGCTAACTCTTTCACTGGTTCACAGACTAAATTGTGCTTAGTGTGACCAGAGGGAAGAAAGTGTTGGTGCTCTGAGGTTTTCCATTTATCCTAAGGATTGCAAAGGCAAACACCGTCACATGCAAACCTGTGTCTGCACTAGCACTCCTGTCCTTGAGGCTGCTCCATCAGTGGCAGGTAACTTGTGTTACGTGACAATACAGAATGGAGATCCTTATGTCACTGTATCAGAAAACAACACCAATGTGACCAATTTGGTATAAGTAGATTCAATGCTGCTCTACGTTTCCAGTCTGAGTGAGAGCGTTACAAAGTGATGAGCATGGAACGTCTCTGGGGACTAACAAAAGACCATGGCTCTCAGCACAGCTGCTGACTACACTCAAGACATCCAGAAACAGCGGGAGTTTGGGGCCAAGTCCTCAAGTGAGGCTGCACAAGTACCTTGGGTAAGGTGAGAAAACAACAGGAGATCAGAGACAAGGAAACAACCCCTTTCCTCCAGTAATGCCTCTGCAGCTGCCCTGCCACACAACTGATGTCCTGCAACAGCAGCAGTCACCAACCACAGCAGCAGCTTTAAAGTGCAGTAGGAAACGTATCCGGCATACATTCAGGAGGCTCTGCACTAGCACAGCGTGAGTTTATTTATCAGAGGTGCTCTTCACCTGGGCAGCAGTGTAGAGACTGGAGCTGGGAGCAGGAAACATTCCAGTCAAGCTTGGCCACCAGCTCAAATCAGTGTCCTTAGCTGTCCTTAGCTGAGGTCCTTTCTCTCAATGAAAGGGTACATAAATGTTAACACGTTACTTTCCTATTGCCTGCTTTCAGCTTGGTCTGACTCTGCTCCAGACTGCTAATGGGATTGATCAAGGGCTACACTGACATACATGCAATCCAGCCCTATAACCTTTGCCATTGTCTGTTGAAGTCACTTAGGCCAAGCTAAAAGCCACAGCTATGGTGGCAGTCCCACTTTAGAGGTAGCACTCTCCCTTCTGCTGCTGATTTGCTTCATTAATCAGTACTGGCTACTTTTACTTCTTCAAAGTTAAACCAAACCCCCATTTAGTGTAAGTAACCATCTACAAGGCATTATGGAAGACAAAATGCCATTCCCGGGCTAACACACTGCAACTAAACCCACACGATCCTTTCCAAATATACCTTGAAAGACAAAGGGGCTGTTAATTGCCAGGTTGGCATCATAGATGTTTGCTGAAGAAAATGCATCTGTTGGCGAACTTCCCCCCTTCTCCTGGCATAGATGAAGGGAAGGTGAACCTTCCTTAACACCATAACAACACAATACCAAAACGCAACAGCTTCAGGGGTAGTGGAACGAAAAAGAAAAGAAAAAAAAGAAGGAAAAAGATTAAGAGTTTCCACTCAATCAATGGTAAAGATGTTCCCACTGTTCTTCTTCCCAAGAGCACAGCCCAAAGACCTGGGAAAGGGCCAAGAGCTGGAAGCAGAAACACAGACCTGTCAGTGGCACAAACTGACCTACAGACTGAATGCAAGAGGCCTGGTCAGTGTGAAACAGGACTGGTTAGCTTGTGGTAAAGAGGAAAACCAAAATAATTTCATAATGAAAAACTAACCTGAATTACTTAACATCTAATTTCCTCTCTTTTGATGTGAAATACCCACTGTTCTTCCTAAAGGCATGTAACCATAGCAGCATGTGAGAAGCTGAAATCTGTGGCAAACCAATGAGTTGCTCAGGGGACCTGGCCAGATCAAGCATTCAAAGACCATCTTGGACAGTCAATTAGACCAAAAGCCTGCACAACAGAGCCAGTTTGTCTTCAATTAAATTGCTCTAAGAGCCAGTCATCACTGTAAAGAACCGAGTTCAGACAATTTGTTCATATGAGGCTCTCAAAGCCCACTTTTCTTCTCAAAGCAGTCTTCCTGACTCCACATCACCACCAGAGGATCATTCAGCATCCATTATGGTACATAAAAAGACTCACACTGGTGTGTGGTTGAACTTCAGTAGCAACTGAAGGAGGGTAAGGAAATGGTATTTCTCCATTCTAGCCTCAGCAGGTTTCAGAGGAAACCCTGGGAAGGAAGACAGAGCGGCGTGGTGATGCCACAGGAATCACCATGCCCTGTCACAGCAACGTGAGGTCCAATCCTCTAGAGAAGACTGATGGGCATCACTTTAGAGGCACATACCACAAAATGGTGCAGTTCCTGCCGAGTCCTGATAGTCTCTATTGCTGCAGTGCCTGTGCTGTGATTACCTGCACTACAGGCATCCTGGGAATAAGGGCACTCTTTTTTGGCTGTCTTTCTGTACAGAGAAGAGGCTCATGAAAGTGACTGACACAGCTACTGCCTCTTCAGGAAACCATGTACAGCGTTAACAGAATACCAACCAAGCTAAATCCCATCTGAACACTCTGGATCACATTTGACCTCTCTATAACACCAATGAAATCAATATGAAAGAATAAATATACAGCACAGACTAGACTATTTCAGTTGGAAGGGCCCTCCAATGCTCACCTAGTCCAACTGCCTCACCTATTCTGGGCTGACCAAAACTTAAAGCATGTTGTAAGGGCATTGTCCAAATGCCTCTTGAACACTGGCAGGATTAGGACATTGACCACTGCTCTAGGAAGCCTGTTCCAGACCACCACAGTGCAGTGAAGAAAGGCCTCCTAATGTCCTTTCTAAACCTGCCCTGGTACAGCTCTGAGCCATTCCCACGTATTCTATCACTGGATAGACAATGGAAGAGCTCAGCACCTTCCAGTCCACCTCCCCTCCTCAGGCAGCTGCAGAGTGATGAGGTTGCACCTCAACCTCCTTCTCTCCAAACCAGACAAGCCCAAAGCACTCAGCCCTCCTCACAGGCCTTGCCTTCCAGCCCTGTCACCAGCTTTGGTGCCCTCCTCTGGATCCATTCTAGGACCTTCACATCCTTCTTAAACAGTGGGGCGCAGAATCACATCCAGAACTCGAGGTGAGGCCGCACCAACACTGAAAACAGCGGCACAAGCAGCTCTCTTGACCTGTGGCTGTGCTGTGGTTGATGCACCAGGATGGGGTTTGCCCTGTGGGCTGCCTGGGCACCCCACTGGCTCCTACTGAGCTGCTGCCAACCAGCACCCCCAGGCCCTTCCTGCAGGGCTGCTTCCAGCCACCCCTCTCCCAGTCTGTACTTGTGCCCAGTGCTGCTGTTCCAGCTGCAGCATCCGGCATTTCCACTTGTTGAACTGCATCCCATTAATCATTGCCCAGTGCTCCAGCCTAGCTAGATCCCTCTGCAAGGCCTCCTGCCTCTCAAGAGAGTCAATAGGACCTGCCAATTTGGTATCATCAGCAACCTTGCTTATGGTGCATTCATCTCCTGCATCCAGATCATTGATAAATACAATGAACAGAACTGGCCCTAAAATTGAACCCCGAGGAACACCACTGGTGACCGGTCACCAGCTAGATACAGCTCCGTTCACTACAGCCCTTTCCGCTCTGTCCTTCATCCAGTTCTTCACCCAATGCACCATGGACTAGCTCATCCCACAGCTGGGCAACTTGTGCAGAAGGATTTGGAGGGACAGCATCAAAAGCCTTATTAAAGTCCAGGAAAACTTCATCCCCCACCTGCCCTTCACCTACTACGCGGGTGACCTTATTGTACAAGGATACCCAATGAAACAGGACTCTTCCTCTGTGGACCCATGCTGACTGCCTTGGTGATTACACTGTTCTTTAAATGCCTTTCAATAGTACCCAGTATAGTCTTCTCCATAATTCTCTAGGAACTAAGGTTGGACTCACAGCACCGCAGTTCCCTGAGCTGTTCTTCTCTCACACCCTTGCCATAGATTGGAATAACACTGCCTAGCTCCCAGTCAGCAGGGACATAACCAAAGTGCCAAGACCTTTGGCAGATGATTCAGAGGAGTCCTACAGTAACATCCTTCAGTACTCTGGGGTGAATCCCATTGGGCCTTGTGGACACATGAACATTCAACTGTTGCAGCTGGTCTGTGCATGCTCACCCCAGTTCTCAAAGACATCATGAAGCAGTGTAGTTTTCTCAGCACAGGACTAATGCGGTGCTACATGAATGTCTGGAATGATGTGCAGGATTATATAAAGTCCTGGAAGCCAGGGCTTTTTCACTACTTTGTCTTGAAAGCCAAATGCACCCACAATGCCATTTAAAGAGTGCAAGAATGGCTGTTTGGCTTCCCTCCTCAAGGTCCAGATGAGTATGTAATGCACAAGGTAGCTGCTGCTTCAATATCTTTATGTCTTTATCATCCAGAACTCATGGAGGCACTGATTGTTACGGAACTCACTTCAAGGCAGCCCCTTTGGAATCTATTGTGCTTGGGAAATCAATCTGATTGAGAGCCTCATCAAGTAAGACCCAGACCTGCAGTTCCCTTGGTTCGGAGTTGAGGGCTGAGCACCCTTCCTGCTCTGCTCAGGCCAGTTGCTGCCATTCAGCCAGTAGCCACACTTTGGTGGCCTGGCTTTCAGTTGAACTTAAGGCAAGCTGCCTTGCTGTGAAGTGAAATAAAGAGTGAATCTATTTAAGAAACACAGAGAACTGATGCATCGCTTACTTTTTAGTGTCCTAAGATAAGCTTCATCTGAATTAAAAAGTGATTCCAATTTGAATCAGAGCCATTAACTGCAGGAAAACATCAGACCGCAGGTTACAAGGGCAGAGACATTGTCAAGATGAACAACAGACACAGTCCAATGAATTTTCATGCTGAAGCCTCTTTGCTTCCTGGATCACTACAAAAAGACTTAACAAAAAGAAAAGCTGGGCAGTCAAGCTATGGAAAAATGTTTATCAGGTCCCTTTTTGTGGGTCCTGGTCTTGGAAATAAGAATATTAACTTCCTCTTTGCCTCTCAAAGAAAGAAGAAAACCACCACAAAAATCCCTGCTCTCCACTAGGAGAGGCTTTGGGGAAGAACCTGTGACAGGTTCCAGGAGCAGCAAGACCATGCACTGGTGGGCAGCACAAGTGTGTCAAACTTCCCGTGCCCAGAGAAGAGACACCAGAGCAGATTTTGCCAGCCCGGGAGTACTGCATACAAGGAAACCTGAAGTGACTATGTTATTTGAAGAATCAAAGCCAGAATGGCATTTCCGAGCACACAAAAGTAAGAGACAAATATTAAGGAAAAGCACACTGCAGAGCCATTAAATAAATAAAACTTAGCTAGTTTTGATCCTTTCCTTTAGAAGAAACAGGACTGAAATTTGTCTCAGTCCTGGAGACTCAGCCAGCACCCACACATTCACTCCATCTCTCATCCACATCCAAAGCATCCCCTTCCTAATAGTGCTCAAATCACATCTTGGTGCGCAGCGCTTCAGTCTTGACATGTTCCTGTTCCTCACTGCCAGCCACAGCCACGCCGGTTTAGACTAAAGGTGCATTCCAGTGCAAAGTACTGGTATTAACTTGGGCTCCAATCCTGTCAGCAAGATCCTATCAGCAACATTATGTAACAGCGGTGTCCCCAGGGACCCCTGCTCATTCTGCGGGATGCCACAGGCTCAGTCCTCCTCTCATGTGCTACCCGGTACACCAAAGGGCTGTCACCCACAGGAACCAGAGAGCTGGTGTTTGAGCAGGGGCCAAAGAAAAGGAGGGGGGGATAAAAGGAAAAGACAGACATTAAGAAGGTGCTAAACAAGATACAAACCCACCCTGAGGTAACTTGCAGCATATGGACACTGAAATGGCAACAAATACAACTGCTGTCTCTGCTGACTACACCAGGGGTCGTGAGCTACATTAGAACATTGACCACGTCCAGCAGTAACTGAAGCCGCTGTTCAAATGGATCCAAACAAAATTCTTTCTAGAAGCAGAAAGTCATGGGTTAAAGAAATCTGAATCTTCTAAACCCTTGTTTTGAACTGCTGACCATGGAAACACACAGGAATTTTTGCTAGGTGAGGTCAGCCTTCAGTCAAATGCATGTGACAAACTTCAGGCAGCCAAAAGCTGCCCGACAAATGCCTTTACCTGTCAATGCTGGAAGAGAGAAACTCAAGCCACTTCCAAGTTTGTCTGTAGTTTCAGGTAAACACAACAGAAACAAACCCAAACCTGCAGCATACTTCCCGTCCCCCATACAGATGCTCTCACTCCATGTGTTACTGAGGGTGGCCCTTCCCCTGGAACAACTGCACATCAAACTTGACTGTTGGAAAATCAACAACCAATATTTGCACAGCTCTCAATGTTGCATCCTTACTATTTACAAGTAAGCATTGCTATAGGCACTGGTGCTTTAAAGTTAGTAAGGTGGATGGAAATACAGTGTGTATATAAATACGAAAAGTACCCATATACATACATTTAGGCAAATAAACAGTGATGCTATGAATGATCTCTTCAGGGATGCCAGTGAGATCCACTTTCTTCTTACATATATAAATGATGCATCAGACCAGGAGTCAGGCTATCGGTTCTCATACAGCTGAGCTGCAGTCGTGACCTAGAATATGGCTTATATTGTGGGCAGGTCGGTTCGAGGACTGCTTGGAAGAATCTGAAGCAGATGTGTTTGCGATGGACAGCAAAGGCGACATTGCTGAACCGTCTGGAGGAAGAGCTGTGGCTATTTCTGGAAACAGAGACGTTAAGTTAAAATTGGATAAGTGCGAGGTGTTGGTCATGTGCATGGGCGGCATATCCGGGAGCAAAGGAAAACTGGGCTGAGCAAAACCAACAGGCCTGGGAGGAGACAAAATGGATCCAAATCGATTGTTTAAACTTCCACTACTCGGCTTCTCGGTGGTTGGGTTGGGAAACATTTGGTTGGGAAAGTAAGGGATAGAAATGTCATTGGAAAGGGTAGGATGGGCAGGAGAGTAAGGTGGATAGAAGGATGGCAGAGTATTCTGAGGATCAACCGGGATGAGAGCCGGAGTTCGAGTGGCACTGGGCTGGGTGACTGGTGGGATGAAAGAGGCGTTGGCGTTTATCGGTGGATTCATGCCGCCCTCCGGAATAAAAGGGAACCCAAAGTTCTGAGAAAGAGTATGTTGGTCGGGAGCTGCATTGTCGTTAGACACTTGAGGGCCATCAGACATAAATCGGACAATGCTGCCTCTTTTTTCTATGGCAGACTGCTGGCGCCCAAGGATCATACTGCTGCTGGTGGACAGGGGAAGGTGTGGAAGACTAGGGTCAAAGACATTCCCATGCCTTTGATTTCCGGATCGATTCCTTTCGGGCTGACGTATTTTAGAACCTCCGTTATCTTGCAGAGGATGCCTCGAGCGCTGAGTCACTGAAGAATTCGGCTGGCGAACAGAAGGTTGCCCTTGCTCACCGTTCCCATGAGAAACTGCAGGGTGAGGGTGGGTCGGCCTCACAACTCCGTGCATGTTGCTAGAAACAGGCGTATTCATGTGGCTCTTAGTTCCATGACTGTCCGTCATCCTCATGGGATTGGACTTCTGCACAGAGATGTTTGGGCTTGTATTGCGACCCTGAATATCTCCCGAGGACGAGGAAGTTGAAAAAGGAATATTCAAAGAACTGTTCCTTGTGTTAATTGCACCAATAGACATGTCACAGCTCTCCCTGCTCTGAGCATCACCATCTCTTCGGATGTGGACACTCTCTCGCGCCGGGGGACAGTTGTATTCAATTGTGGAGGAGGCACCACACTGCGTGTTCCTTTGATGCTCTGGGATCGATCTTTGGCTTCCACTAACTTGATCTCCAAGGTGAGGGGCAAGTAAACTCTGCATAAAGCTTTGGTGGCAGGTGTTTTCATTCTCCCTTGATGGCAGGGTATTTCCTGCGGGAATACCCTGCACTGGCTGGTAGGGCAATCTCTTCTGCCTCTCTATGGACGGCCCAGTATTTTGACTGATCCGAAACGCTTGGGACTGCATGCCCCTGAGGGATGACACAGAGTTACCAATTTCACTGTTTCTTGAAGCCTGTACATCAAAGTTGCCTGTCGGTTGTTGGTTTGGTCCAGCCGGCTTAAATGTCTGACAATCAGAAAGCCGCTGCACATCTGACCCAACTGTGTGGTCGACAGGTAAGCGGCCCTGCATGTTATGAATCACCAAGCCTTTATTCCTAGAAACATCAAGATAGCTCCTCATTTCAAGCTGGTCAGGAACCCGAGGGCCTTGGAGAGAGATCCCTATTCTCTGTTCTGAATTTGAGGGTGTCTTCCCAATGAGTGCCTCAGCAGAGTAGCTGGAAACTCTGTTTCTTTCCTGCCTGTGAGGGGTGCATGTCATATCTGATGGTCTGGTTACGATACTCGCCTGCGACACCATTTGCTGCTCTAAGCCCCTTGAAGTCATCAGTCTTTGCATCTGATTGTGCCCTGACACGTGTTCAGAACCTGAACCTTGCTGCCTGCTGCTAACATCCTGTTGCTGTTGATGCATAATATCCTGATTTATATGGCTCTGGGGGTGGTTATGGTGGTTCCTGCTTGTTGCAGGGTTTTCACAGTTCTTTTCAGGCTGGGAAGCTCCAAAGTGCTGCTGCATCTGCTGCTGCATTTGCTGGTGGTGAGGATGAGGCTGACCACCTTTTTGCCGTGTCTGGTCACTTCCGTGGTGTTTTTGCTGGAGAGAAAGCTGAGTGGCTTGTGTTCCCTGGATGAGATTTCGCTTCTTTTGCATCTGCACCTCCTGCTGCATTGTTCGCTGTTGGTGGACACTGTGGGGTTGAGAGTGGACTGAGTTCTCCCCGTGTGTAACATGGTGCTGCAGCTGATACAAGTGGTGCCTTTCCCTTAACTGACCAGCCTGCTGTTGCTTTAAGTATGGGTGATTACTGTGAAGGTGAGATATGCCTTGAGCAGGAACGTGTTGAATCGGCTGCAAGTGCTGCCCTGCCTGGCCCTGCTGCTCTGGAATCGATGGCTGAGAACTGCACTGAACTTCAGTCTGCCTCACAGCTGCTGTCACGAAGTTGCTGTTGGGTGGGAATAACCTATTAAGGCCATCAGTATGCCCTTGATTGCTCACTGGTGCCACCGAATTGGATGAATTAGGGGGAATCTGACTGACCAGCATCTGTGTCTGATCAACAATGCTCTCTGGTGTTCGGTTCATCAACGCCATCCCTTCAAGCCTTATGGGTGTTGTCTGGCACTGCTTTTGCCTCTTTGCTGTCGAAAGCAGAAGGTCATCTTGAACAGCCCGCTTGGCAGAGTCTTTGCGACCTTGACCTTCATGATTTTGCTGCTTTAAGTGTGATTCCTGCAGCTGGGAAGCCTGCATGGTGCTTGCCCTAATAGCATTCAGTTGTTCCTGAGCATATTCACTCATCATAGCAGGTCCTGGAGACTGATTGACATATGTGCTAGATGGAAGGGAGAGGCTCACAGTTGAAGGGACTATTGCT
The DNA here is from genome assembly GCF_033783945.1 of Neopsephotus bourkii. NCBI lineage: Eukaryota > Metazoa > Chordata > Aves > Psittaciformes > Psittacidae > Neopsephotus > Neopsephotus bourkii. The sequence goes on along the minus strand of NW_026901771.1, from coordinate 2,100,724 downwards.
GGATCTGAAGACTGGGATAAACTTGAGCAACTCACAAGTGGATGGACAATACGACTCTGGTGTATTAGATTGTTCACACTTAAACTGGTTAGGCTTGGTGACTGGGAAGAGGAAATCTGCAGAGAAGTGTTTGATGTTTCCACACCTCCTACTGAGCAGCTTGGATTCTCAACCTGTCTATCGACATTTGCCTGGACTGTATCTTGAGCACTGAATTTGTTTGGTGCTGCTTCCAATGGCCCAGCATTGTTTTCTTTCACTGGCTGAGGTTTAAAAGGCTGTTGCTCTCTCTCCAAAGGTGCAACCTCAGTCGGCTTTGAGATGGCATCCCTCACGTTAACCTGTATTCCTCCGCCACCTTTCTCAAGGTTTTCCTGGTCAAAAATAGCTCTTGCTGCAAGAGCTACAATGTCAGTCTGTTCTGAAAATGTGCAGCTATTACATGTACTGGTTGAGGTGCTGCTAGTGATGTCTTCTCTGGTGGTATCTGGCAGCATAGATGCAACTGAGAAGCCTCGACTGCTGCCAGAGCTAGTTGACATGGGGGAGTCTGCCTGCCTGCTAGCGATAAGGGAAGCACTGACTACTTCCTGATCAGAAATGCAGGAGTGATGCTGGGAGAGAGCATCACCTTCCGTGTTCATTAGCAAGAGTTCCTGCTTGTCGGGCAAATCCACATTTGCTTCTGCTGATTTAGAGTTTTCCATGGGAAAATCAGAATGCTCCCCCTGAACGGCAAACGAAGAGGTTTTCTCCACAGCTGTTCTTTCTTTTGTGAGATCAGACAGCATTTTGGTTAGACCTTGTCCTTCCAGCAAGTCTGCATCCTGCATCACAGCTGCGGAATCCTGCGCAACGCTGCAGGGCTCTGACACCGTTCCTGCCTTGGAAGGATGAGCTGCCGTGCTGCTCTGTGCTGCTGATGTCTCAGCAACCTGGGGCTGTGCTTCGGTAGGAGAGGACGTTAAGGTGCTGGGGGGGTCACGGGCTTTGGTAGACTCTGATGAGGCAGAGTCGGTTGAGGGATGGTTCGGAGATCCTTGGGCCTGCTTGTGCGGAGCATCTTTGGCAGCCGGTGGGACCTGCGGCAGCTGCTCTGACACCACGGACTCCAGCAGCGAGGAAGCGGGTGCCTCTGTGGAGCTCAGCTCAGGGGCAGGGCAGGTTTTCACTGCCTGCTCAGAGCGAGCAGTGTCTTTGGAAGGAGAGTCAGGAACACTGACACCACTCAATGCTGCCGTACCACTCGCCTGCGACGTCGTTAAAGCTTGTGCTGCTGCTGGAGCGGTTTCAAGCAGCCCCTCGCCATTTGAATGCTTTGCCACCGTTTCCACAGCAGTACAGTCCACCTTCCCTGCATCTTTGCAAGGAGCTGCTGGGCAGGACACTTTACTCATAACTGCTTGGTGTTTCTTTGTACTTGGCTTTTTGTTTGCCCTTTTGGACTTTGCGTTGGCTGGCAAGCCAGCAGCCGCCTTTTTGGGGGAAGCATTTATTGAACTGGACGCAGTAGTTAATACTGAAACCTCTGCAGGTACTGAAGCTGCCCCAGAAGCTGGCAATGACACACAGTTAACTGTGGCGATCTGATTACTGACAGTTGTGGGATTGGAAGGATGGTTGAGAGACAAGTGTAAGCAGCTCTGTCCAGCCATTTGTGATATGCTCTGATTGAGGTTAGCTAAAGCACCAAACGTATTGAGGGCAACATTGGTATTTGGATCTTCGCTGGTGGTGGGTTGAATGATTTGCATAGGGGCTTGATTGGAAGCTCCAGATGAAGACATCACAGGCTGCAATGCAAAGAGCTGCCCGTTTAATGAGATAGTTTGAGGATGTTGTTGACCGGACATTGTAACTGAAAACGTTTGCGTAGAGCTAGAAGATGGCAAAGAAGATGGTCTTGGCAATATATGGACGAGGTGTTTCCCTCCGAAAGTCTGCGGGAGCGACACATTTTGGATGGAGCTGCTGGAGTTTGCGATTGCAGTTGGCCCATTCATGGGAACTCTCACAGAAGCAGAGGGCTGAGCGGAGAGGAGGGGAAGAGGATTCTGGTTAGCAGCTTGTATAATCACAATCTGCTGACTAACAGTTTGGCTGGGAACTTCTGCTCTCACAATCGGAGGGCACGGAGTGGGGTTTGGAGGCTGGAGAATGATGACATTCTGGTTAGCTGGTGCTCCTGTAACAGCTGCTGCAACCGGCTGAGCCATCTGAATCACCTGCATAGCTGAATTTAATGGAAGGAGATTTCCTGCAGCCTGAGTTTTAACCTGTGGCTGGCTGATTAATGGCTGCATAGGTAAGGGTGGGCACGAGGGCAAGGTAACTACAATCTGTTCAGCTGCCTGGCCATCCCCAGGCAGAGAAGTATTCAAACTGATACTTGCAGTCAAAGGCCTGCTGTGGGCAGAAGGTACAGTACCAGCACCATTAACTGGCTCGTTTAATACTGCAGTCATTATACCAGATGGTGTTTGGCTTAGTGGCTGAACAGTATTTCCTGCTAGCTGCAGAGTTGTCCATGTGGTCTGTGTGTTTCCAGCTGAAGGCATCCGTGTAAGGCTACTCATGTTTTTCAAGTCCGAAGTGCCAACACCTGAAGAGCCTGAAAAAGACCAGCAGTTCTCTAGGGAAATGGCAGGCAGAGTGCTTATTGCCGTCGCAGCCTTAACTCCTTCTGCTGCAGAAGTCACAGGCAGCCCAGCACTACTTACTAAGTCTGTACTTTTGAGGACGTTTACAGAGGAAGAACTATCTGCAGCAGACAGTCCCACAGATGGCACACCAGCTGTGTCCGTGCTTGAAACGACACAGCTTTCCTGAAGGTCACTCGTAGAATTCTGTGCATCTGAGCAAGCTGCATTCACTTGTTGAACTTTGGAGGCTTCCGTGGAGGCACTGGAAGGAAGGCTGATTCCCTGGGGGAGCGTTTTCTTAGTTAATTTAGTGCCCTCCTCGTCAGTTTTACCTTTGGGAAGGTTTTGATCATTCTGTAGTGCATTACCTGAAGAACGCTGGAGTTCCTGTTCTGTTCCGGATCGAGATGCGCTCTGCGAGCCAGTGGTAGCAGTGGTAAGCACGCCTCGCTCGTTCTCTGGGGTGGAAAGCTCAAGAGCATTCCCTGCTGGAGCAGTCTGAGCAGATGCCACTGGAGAAACGGTAGTTTGTGGCCATGGCTTGTTTTCTGTGGGGTAAATACCAGAAATCGTCACAGGAGTCACTAGGTTGCAAGTTCTCTGGACTGGCACAACATTGGCTGTTTGCTTTTGTAAATTATGACCAACATTAAATGTTATTCCCTGGACAGATGCTCCCTGGTTATTTCCATTGGGTTGACTCCCATTTGAATAGACAATGATGTTCTTTTGAACCTGATCGCTGGGAATAACAACCGAGACCTTGGCATTTTTGAGATTTCCCTTCCAGTGGATCGTAGGGTCGTCATACAGGCAAATATCATTTGCTTTCAGTAGCTCAATGTATCTCCCGTTCTCCTTTTGCAGTTCATCCAGCTGTTTTCGGAGCTTTTTTATCTCTTCAGCTACAAAACAGTGAGAGCACTCCATTACATCAGCACCAGAGCAAACACTAGGTAACATTACCACATGACTTGCACGGTAAATGCTATGTAGTATTGAAATAAGTTGTTAATTATGTATGACATCTTCATAATGAAAATGAAGACTCTTATATTGATAAGCCTCTCTACTTAAGTGGGAAAGTGAATGAACTTCATAGACTATTCCATTGCCAACAGCAAGACATATCAAACTATTTAGTTATTAAAAACCATCAGGACAAACTCAGATGAAACTGAACACTCATTAAACTGTTTAATTACTGAAAGATGAGCACATTAATTTAACTTGTTCTCTTCCCTGCTCCTTTGCAAACAGTAAAACCGTTTGTATATAATTGATAATCTTGTGGTTTTGCAGGACAATTAAGTTTCATTACTTCTAAAAATGATAATCAAAATTAAATATGAAGCACTTACATACAGCCACAAACCCCAGCAATGCACTTGGAGACGGCTCACCTAACTAGAAAAATCACCTAGGTTTTTCAAGCCAAATTACACCACCAAGATAAAAATAAACTATCAAGTACTCCATTCTATGGGTAGAAATAAAACTCACAAACTGCAAATGAGCTCTGAGATTATTTCTGTCATACCTCCATCACAATATTTGTATGCATCTGTTCAAGAAGGTTTGAGATGATGCGTTTTTATTAAATAGGCTGTTATCATTTACAGCATCTAAAAGGAAAAGAAATGGCTCTATGCATGACAAACTCCATTGTTTTGATGGAAAAAATCTAACTAAAGTTTGTCAGAAATCATTCTGGTCACTACAGCAGACTAAATCAGGAGGGAATCTACTAGATGATGCCGCATCACCTATAAGCTCTGTAATTACATCACAACACAATTGCTCCATATTCTCTCAGCTATGTACAAGAACACACACTTGGGCATTTTGCTGGCTTCTTGTTCAGCAGCCTTCCAGTATCTGAAGGGGGGCTATAGGGATGCTGGGGAGGGACTCTTCATTAGGGACTGCAGTGATAGGACAAGGGGTAACAGGTTAAAACTTAAACAGGGGAAGTTTAGATTGGATATAAGGAGGAAATTCTTTCCTGTTAGGGTGGTGAGGCACTGGAATGGGTTGCCCAGGGAGGTTGTGAATGCTCCATCCCTGGCAGTGTTCAAGGCCAGGTTGGTCGAGGCCTTGGGTGATATGGTTTAGAGTGAGGAGTCCCCGCCCATGGCAGGGGGGTTGGAACTGGATGATCTTGAGGTCCTTTCCAACCCTAACTATTCTATGATTCTATGAGTCTATGATATAGTAAACAACCGTGTTTTTCCTGTATGTGCACAATGTCTTGGAATTCCCAAGCGTGTTGATCCAGGCTTTGCTGTTAGTCCGTACAAACAAACACACACTGGAAGTGAGTGACAGAAATTCCTAGAGCCTCCAGCAGCATCTGTACTTACCCTGTTCATTGTTCCCTCCGTTTAACAGAAGTTCATCATTCTGTCTTTTCATTTCTGTTATATACTTAAAGGCCTGATCCAGGATCATGTTCTTGCTCTTTGAAAGAAAACATGCAGATAAAATTAGGAGAAAGGTCTGTAGTTGGTAGATCCATTGATGCTACTGACCCCAGTGCCATGAGCTTTTACAGAATAACATTTTCAGTGCTGGAGCTGACATTTTTCAACACCCAAAGGTAGCTACTAAGGCCACGGAACCCAAAGAGCAAGCATCATTTCTTGCTGAGCAGCCTGAAATTTGTGTTCACAAACATATACATCATGAAATTTCCAGGATACTGCTTTGGAAATACTTGCTTAGGAAAGAAACAAACAAGGAATGATTATCCAGGAAGGTGTATGCATAACTTTGAAAGTAATATACTGGAGAATATGTTAAGAGAAAATATGCCGTAACCCCTTCACCATCTTCCCCCTATGAAACTGCTTACTCTGCCTGCAAAACCTCTTGTTCACCTCTTAATTGCTAAAAGGAATTCTATTACAAGTGTTTTTTAAATACTAGTAACTAGTAAGATTTTGGAGCATATTAATTCACACAGTTTTGCCTTCACCCTAAGACAAACAGCAAAGTAACTATACTTCCTTGCACAAGGAAATGCACAAGCATTTTACAGGAAACTTGTACACACCTCTGAACGGACACTCACCTGCTTAAGTGCTGGAGAGCAGGGAATGAGTTCTCCGATTCTGTTTATCCCAGCATTAATCTTCTTCTTTCGATGTCTCTCCACTAAGCAAAACCAATACATGCTGTGTCATCTGCTTGGGCAAGTCACCACAACAGCAGCACAACTAGTACCAGTGTAAGGACCCATAAATTTGTTATTCCATGGTATACTGGAACCCTGAGTAACTTGAGAGAGGAAAAAAATCCTCTAAAGTAAACCTCAGCTACTGAATGAAGAGCTGTAAACATAAGCAGCAATACCTCTAAAAGGTGGGGATGTTCTGGACCCCTTTGTGGAAAGGAATTGTTACTACATCTCAAAATTCAGGTTTTGATACTGCTTTTGAACTGAGTTTTATAGCATTCAGAGAGATAGGCATTACTGTGTGAATGCTCTGCATTTATTTCCCTTTAGAATTAAATATAACTGAAATTGTTTAATTCTTACTTCACTATCATTGGAAAGGCAGTGAGATGGTCCTGCTTTCATACTTGGTTGTACTACCGCAACCCTGTACTATGGAAAAGAGCAAACAACCAAGATGCCATTCTGCACAGATATGCAAGGACACAGAAAGGTGTTTGGAAGGGTGGGGTTTTAAATGAAGTAAACTCCTTCAGAGGAACCTTCTCCATGCAAGATCTGTTTTAGTAGTTCAAAGCATCAGCGCTTACTTCCAGACCAAACAACAAAGCATAATGTTCCTACCTGCATTATGTGTTTCCCGGTTTTTCTTTCTGTGAAACACAAAGGGAAAGCAGTGATGTGAAACAGAAAGGAAAAAAAATGTGCATACAAACAAATGCTTCTCTTATTATTTTCTTTACAGCTAAAAATGCTAAATACTATATTCTGCTCAGTGAATACGGATGTAGCAGAAGTCACACTCACAAGGACTGGTCTTAGACATTAGCATTAAATAGTTTCTAATCATAATTCATGAAGAGACCCAGCTGCCCTTTGATTCTCAGTATCAATACAGAATACAACCCCCCCCCCCATTATTTAGTGGGGTAAGAAAGAGTCCCAAAATCCATGAATACCGAAAAAGAATCCGTAGGACAAATCAATGTTCTCCCCAATCTCTTCCTATCATAAATCAGATCCTACATGGGTACCTAGCACAGGCTGAATGCTCTATTTAACTAGGGACTGAAGGATTCCCCTACCAATCAGGTATTAGATCAGTGTGCTACTACAAAAGAACAAAAACCTTGTAATGACCCCGGTCAACCCTCAGAACTGCTTGCCAATATCCAATTGCAAACTCTTAGCTAGAAACCTCACACCTGTGACATGACCACAGAGCACAGAAGTACAACTCACCGGTGTTGCTTCTTGGTAGGTGTCTCATTCTCTGTCATCTCTGGCATGGTTTCGGAGAAGAGAGCCTGAAGACAATTGGGGAAGGAATTAACAACTGCACTCTTCTGAATTCTCAGCACATGGCATTTGTTGCATCATTTTGTCTTTAACCACAAGGACAGGTCCATACTTTAGTGTATGCACAGGTCCATCACCTTGATGTAGAGCAGTTGGTCATGTGAGTATTAACTCACATGGGAGTACTCACATGAGTAGTTTTGTGAACCTGCCCTGCTGTCTATGATGAACTGGTTTGCATTTCCTCAATTACTTTAAATATCAAACCAATTATAGTCCCAACTACTTTAAGGAAGCAGGAAGGAAAATTAGAGTGACTGGTCTTTGAATGGGAGGAAATATAGCTGAATTCTCTTCCGTCAGCTTTTCTTAGTTGAACATGCATTCAATTCCCACCTCTAAATAAAACATGAATGCTTAGCAAAATACAAGATACAATGGGGACATTTTATTAAATACAAATTTAGAGTGCTATTAATGTAGCAAATTACAAAACCTACTTACTATTGAATAATGTACATCTTAAAATGGCCAAAAATGACACCCTATGTTGTCAGGTATGTCAAATTCGGTTAAAGTTATGAAATAAAGTTATACATAACAGCCTCAGCTTGAACACATCAGGAGCCTGTATTTAAACAAAAACATTATGAAAAATAAAAGATGAGTTTAAGTCAATGATGGTTGAATACGTATCTACCAGAGGAATTCATTTTAGAGAGGAAGTAACATGGAGTATATTGTAGATTACAACAGGAAAAACCCCAAAATCTGCTTTTTGATAAGGCAGACCTCTAATAACTATTTAGTTCAGTGTTTCTGCTCATTCTTTCACCAACCAACCTGTTACTGTAACTCTTCCCATGGGCCCTCAGACTGCTTGTGGCTTCACCTCTCCCTGGTTCCTCCTACAAAGCTCATCAGCTTCTTTTAAGGCTTCATTATGGGGTTTGTTTGTGCTGGAAGGAAGTGGGGGTGTGTTTTAATATAACTTTCAAACCCAAGCAGTTCTTAATGTAAACCAAGCATTACTGATATTGACACTAAAAACACCCCCAAAACAACATCTTTATGAACCAGAACGCCAGCCACCTATAGATAGAGCTCCCAAAGCACTGAAGCACCCACTTTGGAAAGGGCTCTGCACACACGCTTGCATGCATGCTTGTGTAAAGTCAACAGAAATAATCTGTATTGCACCAGAACAGAATTTGGGTGCTGTTCTCCAGTCTAAAATGTAGGGTGCTCTTGTCTAGTGAAGATTAACTAAAAACAAGGGTGCTCTTGTTCACTAAAGATTAACTGGGGAGAAACACCAGGGCTGATGCCGTTTACCACTCTATCCCTTCCTTAAATACTTCCTCTATTCCTGTGAAGGAAAGAATAGGGGAATGTTGGCAAACCTTAAAGTAAAGCAAACAGGCGACATCCTGCAAATAGATCCAGCTTGGGGAACTCAAAGTCTTCAGGAGCATAATTCAACTCTTCCACCTACACAACAGTGTTTACACCACCATAAAATTAGCCACAATCCTCCCTGAGATAAGTTACTGCATTACACCACTCCTCTGGGTGTTACACACAGCTGACCTGAAACAATCACCACAGGCTTCCCCAGCCCATCAATGGGAGTGCATCATCTTCTATTCGTATTTCGCCACAGGTTTGCTTCCTCCATTCTCACTGACCATGCTCTGACAGAGTTAACATTCTTTTACTGTGAAAGAAAGTAGTGGTGTAACTTTCATTCACTCATTCACTCTCTTTTAAATTACCTTGTGTTACTTTATCTTAAAACCAAGATTTCTTCTCCTTTACATCCATTTAGCTTAATTCACTGGTTTATTTTTGTTTATACACCATAAGAGACTATTCCAGTCGGGACCTTAGGTCCTCCAAGTTGGTGAAAATTCACACCTCTGAAAGCTAGGAAAGCCAGTTTCCTACCCAAGGCATCTGTAACTGATCCCTCCTGTGCATAACTGGCGACGGTCAGTAGTACTTACTTATCCTAGCTGCATTCACTGTACCAGGTGATGATGGAGGGTTTAGCTGGGAGAGTTTAGCAGATGTGCAATTCTGATTACTTGAAAAGTAAATCTGATTAAAGCCCAGCCATCTTTCGCACTGCTGGCAACCAGAGATGTTCACACATACACTGCGAGACTGTGGTCAGCACACCTCATTTCAGTTGTGTCAAAGCAGCCCAGCAGAACCTATATCCATTAAAGCTGCCAGCAAAGACATGAGAAGCAGAGCAGCTACCCACTAATGCTACATACACTCTTGTATGTCCATCACTAAGATGATACCTTATGTATCGGACAAAACAGCTATTCAGGGAGGCAAAGGGGGCCATTTAATTTAGCGTACACAACACTGTTTCTGTTTAGTGAGGTAAGGATGTGTGCACAGAGTATGTGGACATGGTTCTGGTACAACAAAGCTCACTAACGTTACACTCAGAAAAAGGAACATGCTGGATTGCATTGTATGGCAGTCATGTACCCTGTTTCTTGACTTGTCTGCACCATCTGTAAAGCCAGAGTTGATGTTATCTGTTAGAGGGCATTACTAGACCATGCCAAGTATACTGGAAATCAGAGCAAAGAGATGGAAGAGGTCTAAGTTTTGGTAAACTTAGCATTTTTTAAGGACTAATGTATTCACCAAGCAACTACACTTTTATAATCTTGCAAATTTACACAACTTCAGAACCAAAGGACTATTTCTGTATTACACTGTATTTAATATAGAAAGCATTAACATGAATTTAGATGGCCAGCCACCATGCAAGTCTACAGAGAACGCAGAACTGTGTGAAGGTAAAGGGTATAAAAAAGCACCCACCCACAAATACCCTCCCCAAACCAGACACAGCTGTCCTGGCTCCATGTGCTCTCCCAACACACAGTCCAGATCACATCCACAACCACGTCCTCCCTGTGCCCCAAGTCAGAGCATCCATTTCTCCCTAACAACACATACTCCAATATTCAAGCTTCTTCCGCCAAGGGTCCATATCCAGTCAGCAAAATTCTTATTCCTAATAGGGGCATCTCTATCTCTCAAAGTTATGATTGATGCAATTTTCCATTGCATTCCATTATTTCTGCCCCCTGAGCAGAACCCTGAAACGATTCAGCAATACACTGTACATAGCATTTAGGAAGATCAGCAAGGCCCCAGTGGTAACTTTTGCTGAAATTTATTAACACAGCCTCCAACCATTTTTGATCCTAGGAAATGGATCTTTATTATGGGTCAAAGAACCCTGATTTCTTTCTTCCTCCCTTGCCCTTCTTTCAAATTGTCAATGAGCTGCTTCTGAGCGATGCCATTCCCTGCACATCTTAAGCCAGACGCCACCACATGCCGAGGGTGTAAGCCTCACAAACAACTGCAAACGTGTGATGCGCTTCAGTTCCACTGGCATCTACAGCCCATTTCACATGGAAGACAGGGCACAGGAATGCAATGAACACTAGTCTAACTTCACTTCAATGTGGAATTAATTTAAGTCAAATTTATCATAGTCTACCCTTCAACCAATGTTTCCCCTAAAGTTTCAAAGCAGCTTTGTGTGACTGATAAGAAAAATCAAGGCTGTATACGTTATCTCATTAACCCAGCGTATTTCAAGTGCTGATTTTCTAACTGAAAAGAGGTAGTTAAGTTTGTTAAACAGCACTTGTATACAACTCTGGGGTTTCTACTGAGAGACTGCACCCTAAGAAACATGGTGAACTGAAGGTTGTTTCCTATTCTTATTCTCTAAGGACAAAGCTTTGGCTGTGTGGAGACTTCTGTGGGCTCACAAATAATGTTTATACTGTCTCCACTTCTTCCTCTTAGCTGTTGTATCACTAGCACACTGACAATGGGTTTATCTCTGCTTCTTCATGGAGGGATTCGTTCACTGATTCGCTAAAGCAGAAGGTATGTATTTGCTTTATAAACTCAAAGGCAAATGCATTTTAAGTTCCCTCACATTAAATACTCCCACTTGACTCAGCCAAGTGCCTTTTGCAAAGAGAATGTAGTAAATTCCAAATTCTTTAGCCAGATGAACCAGAAGCAACACAACATTCATATTTATTTAGTACCAAGGCTCCCTCAAGCTTTATATTGTCTGTAGCTCTTCCAGTGTCAAACTGAAATACCAGTTTATATGCAGTGTCATCCCCAGAAATGAAAAGAGTTTTTGTGTTCTGGAGATTTAAGTTTAACATAATCTAATACCCTCTATAGTTCTGAAAAAGTAGGGTAGAAAACTCAAAACCAAACTGGTTTGAAGGGTCTTCTTGTCTACCACCCATCTTTGCAGGTATTACTCAGCAACTTAGTTTATGAAATCTTTTTCTTCAAAACATAAATGACAAATAACAGATGGGGGAAAAAAATAATCACTGCTTTTAGAATTTACTTCCTTTGTTTGCACGATCTAAACTCAAATACATTGGTTTGGGTTTTCTTTTTCTCTTGTTCACTTAAAGCAATAAAGTTTCAGTAAGGCTATTCTGTAAGAACATAGAACTGTCTGGGCTGGAAGGGACCTTAAAGCTTATCTGGTTCCAGCCCCTGCCACGGACAGGGACACCTTCCACTAGAGCAGGTTGCTCCAAGCCCTGTTCAACCTGCCCTTGAACACTGTCTGGGCACCCTGTGCCAGCGCCTCAGCACCCTCATAGGGAAGAACTTGTTCCTTATATCTAACCTGAACTTTCCCTGTTTCAGTTTGAATGCATCACCTCTTGTCCTGTCACTGCAGTCCCTGATGAAGAGTCCCTCTCCAGCATCCTTGTAGCCCCCTTCAGACACTGGAAGCTGCTCTGAGGTCTCCATGCGGCTTCTTTTCACCAGCTCTGAACAGCCTCAATTTTCTCAGCCTGCTGTGTAAGACCTTGAGGAGGTATCAAGTGATTCTTCAATAGCTACACTAGACACACAGACACACACTAAACTGGCTTGCTGCTCCCTCCTGAAGACCCTAACTAACAAGCAGTGCAAAATATCCTGCAACTGAAATGTGCAGGCCATCCAGAGAATACATGTCAGGGGGTTTAATTCATCTTTTTAGCTCTAAGTCGTTAAGTTACAAAGGATTACAAAGTCAAGTTCCTGAATATCTTATAGGCTTGGGGTTTGAGAAATATGACACAAAGAACTTGCCAAGGATTTGTGGTACAGGAAGCAATATTGTATGGGTCTTCACTACAAAGCTCATTTACAACATGCAGAAGAGATCCATCTTGGGATTTGGTTACAAACACAGACCTTTCAGAGTAAAGGATCTTCCTAGGAATCTTCTGGGGGCTAAAGGCAAAAATGGCTGAGGTAGAAAGTACCATAAAGGAGTATTCCAGTTTTAATGTATACGGTGATCAAACACTTACCCCACAACCCCACTCTTAAGATACATAATTTCTGAGCACGTTGGCTTTACAAGAATTAGTGAAACTTCCCATCAGCTTCCAGAACTGTGGAAGCTGGCAGCTCTACAAATACACTTCCAAAGCACTCGTTCAGACAGCGTACTGCCACGTCCTTTGGAGAAGGCCAGCATATAATTCCAGCTGTGGTGCTTTCACTGTTATGAGTGGTAATGAAATTTAAGCACATGCTCTGCCCCCAGACTCAACAAAATCAAGCAAAAACCCCAGAAATCTGCAATGTACATTTCATTCCAGGCTCCTCTCCAAGGGTTTTAGTGGGCAGAAGGGGGCTCAATTCTCCTTCACAATCTTAATGCTATTTCACACTTCTGCTCTTCAGGGTTTTTTCTCCATAAAGCTGGGCAACTGCTTCAGTTCCAGGAATAAAGGACTCGTGATCTGGATGCTTGACAGTTCGGAATAACACTGGCAGGGATAAAGCTGCAAACGATTTCAATTAGGTTTAACAGAGAGGTCCAAACTAAAGATATCTGAGCTGAGCTGGCCAGGGAAAGTGGGCACACTTTCTTAACACTCCCAAAGAGGAAATTTAACTGCAAGATCAATGTATGTTAGACACCAGAAAATGGAACCATTAGGAACTATATCTGTAGGAAACCTGGATTCGTTAATTCCACCACTTCCAGAACTACTTATTTAGCTTAGGAGCATTAAAGTACATGAGCCATCCAGGAGTAAATAAGGAGCTCTGAAAGCATTAGATAAGCAATAAGACTATTAGAGAAATTTAGCACTGACAATGGAGCAGAAACTAAAACCAGATTTCCAAGTTAGTACTTTGCAGAGGTCTGAAAAGGATGAATAAAGGGAAGGGACAGACTGATACCATGATCCTGCAAGTTTTACTTCATCAGAAAATCATTCCGTAACATTAAAATGCCTTTACCTCCATCTTCTTTCTTTTCTGTAACTGTCTGCAATCACCTTCTTACTGCCACCTGACACTGGCTTTGCAAGAGTATCTTAAAGTGGGAGATCTCCATTGTGTTGCTTTGCAAGGGACAGCTTATACAGTTAATGTTTCCAAGCTAAGAAACACAGGGTCTTCCCATTCCCACCCAGAGTAAACCAGAAAATCATAGACAAAGTGAGTGAGATGGACTGGAAAGCCTCTTGAGACAATTAAAGGTGGGACTCTATAGTTGCCAACCACAGCAAGTATAAAACATGACCTCCAAAGATACCACTGCTTCACGTAAAGGCAATACTTAATACTCCAAAGGATCAGCTGAGACTGAGCATCACTTCTGCTCACAGACTTCAACAAAACCAAACCCAAGAAGCCCTCAAATTGCCCCCACTTTCATTTAAATGGACACAGACAGCAGCTAAGCACCTGACAGCTGCCTCCAACAGAAGCTTTGCACTTGAGCCATGGAGACCAAGATAGAAGAATGGGTGTGCAGGTGTTACAGGCACCATTGGTTAGAAGTACAAAGGCAGAGCTGCAGCCCATGGTTAACACTGCAGAGCAAGGAAAGTGCAACTCAGAAGTACAGAGCACACAGAAGCTGACTGAACACACTGTATTTACACTATATTTGGTAAGTAATACACCAAATAGATATTATCCTTTTGGGGTTTTTTTTAGTTTGGGTACAAATGGTAACTGCTGCAGCTGCAACTAAAGCCAGCGATAACAGACCAATGGGCATGTAGGCCAGCTGTAACTATAGCACTATAAATACTGTCAGGTTTTAGTTTTATGCACCCTTCCAAGAGTTTCTTAGGTTGTGAAGTATGTTATGGTGTTAGAATCACGGAATGGCTGAGGATGGAAGGGACCTCTGCAGGTCCTCCTTCCCCTGGCTCAAGCTGGGCCACCTAGAACCAGTTGCCCAAGACCACATCCAGGCAGCTTTTGAGCATCTCCAAAGATGGAGACTCCACAACCTCCCTGCACAATCTGCTCCAGTGTTTGGCACCCTCACTGTAAGAAAGTGTTTCTTGAAGACCAGATGGAGCCTCCTGCATCCCAGTTTGCGCCTCTCGCTTCTGGTCCTGCCACTGGGCACCACTAGAAAGAGCCTGGCTCCCTCCTCCTTGCACTGTGCCTTCAGGTGCTTATACACACTGATGAGATTCCACCCTGAGCCTTCTCTTCTACAGGCTGAACAGTCCCAGCTCCCTCAGGCTCACCTAAGGTGAGATAAGGTCTAGTATCTTAATTAGTCATCTTTATGGCTCTTCATTGGACTCTCTCCAGTATGCCCATGTCTCCCTCATACTGGAGAGCCCAGAACTGACTACAAGCCTCACCAGTGCTGAGGACAGTGGAAGAATCACCTCCCTTGACCTGCTGGCAACACTTTATCCAATTTGTTCCAAGACAGCATTCACCACCTCTGCCACAAGGGCACATTGCTGGTTCATGTTTAACTTGGTGTACACCAGGACCCTCAGGTCCTTCTGTGCAAAGCTGCTTTTCAGCTGGGTGGCCCCCAGGATATACTGGTGCATCAATCGTTCCTCCCCAGGTGGAGGACTTCACCCTTGCCCTTGTGGAGCTTCATGAGGTTCCTGTCAGCCCATTTCTCAGCTTGCTGAGGTCCCCCCTTGGGCAGCAGCACAATGCTCTGGCATATGAGCCACTCTGCCCCATCATCCAGATCAGTAATGAAGACACTAAACAGACCCAGTACTGACCCCTGTGGCACACCACTGGTTATTGGCCTCCAACTAGACTGTGCCAGTGATCACCACGCTCTGGGCCTGGCCATTCAACCTGTTCTCAGTCTAACTCTCCTTATGTTGAGATGTAAGCTACAGGGTTCTGAAAGGCAACCAACAGTTGTGACCTGATGCACTGCAAAAACAATTACATTTTTGCTTGTATTATTTTATCAAATCTCAATGCTAAGAGAGTCAATGAGTTACACTGCAACATGTGAAACTAGCTACCTAACTTTCTTCAGTTAACAAACTGCCCTCACAGCAGTAATAAGAAACTCAGGAAGAGGGCTACTCTTCCCTACTGTCCTACCCACTCCAAAATAGTGCAAAATTAAGCTCTCCCCCACATCACCAGCACTTGCACAGCAAGCCAGACAAGAACATTATTTCAGCTTAAAGCTGACAGCAAAAGGATCACAAAGGATCTTCCATTGACAAACAAATACACTGAAGATGCTTATGCTGGTACAACGTTGCTTCTTGCAATGACAGCACTGGCTTAGTACCTGTATAACTATGACCCGAGATCATGCCAAATCTAGATAAACTTCTTCAATAAAGTCTCAGAATTTACAACAAGCAAGAGACTTCCATAGAAGAATCAAGCATTTAAACTGCAGATACGTAATATTTAAACAGCATCTCTGAATATTATGGATCCTCCAACAGTGAAAAATAAAATGGTGTTCCTTCTCTTGCTGCTGATTTTGGAGTGTTGGGCTAGCACCATTTTATTGCTGTAGTAAGTGGTAAGAAGAGCTGTAGTATGAAGCAAAAGGTGATTTCCAGCCCATCCAGGATTTGTATTCAATTTCTACCTAACAACTTCACTGATGCATGAAGACAGAGTCCAACTTCAAAGGTTGAAGGCTGGCATGAATTAGGTGTCCCTTAAGCCAACCAGTCAGTCCAGAGTGCAGATGCAGGCAGACACCCCAAAGGGACATTCTTTTCACTTTAAACTTCAGTTACTTGAAGAGGAAACCAAACTTTTCAAAGTTAAGCTCTCCTCTTCCCATATACACTGCTTTTAACAGTGTCAGCAGCATAAAGAGCAATGGCTTTGGTAATTTTCTCATGATGCTGCCCACCACACCAATGACATTCAGATCACAAGACCTGTATTTAGGCCTAGAAGTTAATTCATCCATAGTCCACTCATTCCAGCCTCTCTAGAGATGGACCACACAGAACTCATTTTGCTGTCAGAGCACCGGCATGACTGAGATGTGCTTTTAGAGGGCACTGATCTCATTTCATGTTCTCCCATTTTGGTCACTTAACCTGACAGAAGCTCAGGTAACTGGGTGAGAAAGGCACTTGTTAACAGGAAGCATGAAATGTTTTTAACAGGCTGCTACTTCCTTCTTATATGAACCACAATGGCACACAGTGTGGCTGATGTAAAAGACTGCTATCATATGTCATGGTTGCAAAAGTAACTCATTCACCTTAAAAGACCCATGCCATAGCTTTTCATACAAGACACAAATGTAGTTTGCACACAATTTGTCAATCCTCTGCAAACAGCAGAATCACTCAGAGCATGACAATGGTGCTACGCTTGTAAGGTCAAACCAAAGTACGCTTTGGACACATCATGTGCACATAAGAAAGCTGGAACTGCATTTTAACCTGCATGTTAACCAGTAACCAGTTAGCATTATATAAACTGGACACTACACAACATCAAGGAGCTGTAACCTTTACGTGTTTTACTACAATTTGAAACAAAGAAAGCCCTACAGGTCAACCGTTCTATCTGAGATGCTGTCACTCGATCTTCCAGAACACACACATACAACTCACATTATGATTTTGACACCCTTCAGAACAGTAAATGCATTCCTGAGGGACTTAACTTGAATAAAGGAGTCACAAATGTGACTGAGGTGACAAATGCTAGCACAGGCACTAAGCTGTAAGGTAACTGGCAATACCACAGGCGAGCAATCAATCAGTCCGGAGGTAACACTTCCTCAGAAGCCTGACGATTATCCTTGGACCCATTATGAAATGGTTAGGAACATTAAAGCTGTCAGATGCTATGCATACACACGTTTTACACATTCATTTTCATTTCATCTCCTGCTCTGTACCTACAGCTAGGCACACATCTCCACTGGTGTTTTATAACCAGGGGCAATGTTCAGAACTGTTCTTTAACTGAAAACTGTGTCAGCTGAAACACTGCTGTGGTACTTACTCCCTATCCTTCAAAGTGGCACAGACTTCACAATACTTTTCCCAAGTTCTTCCAGTGCAAATAGCTATGGTACATTGAATTCCCTCCATACCAAATGCTATGCTACTTATCCCTCCCCCCAGGCACATGTCATTTACAAAGTTATTTTGAAGACCATTTTGCATCTAAACACTTATTACAAAACCCCAAACACTAGTGTAGAACAAGTAAACAACAAAATGGTTCTTGTCAAATCTAGCATGTCACAGCCCTTGACTTCCTTACCTTCTTTCTTTCTTCCTTCCTTCCTTTCTTTCCTTCTTCCACCCTGTACAGTACTCAGCTTCAACCCATATTTTGCATTAATTCACATCCAAGCTGGATGTGATTGGTTACAGTGTCACACACCTTATACCAACACACTTTGTCAATTAAAAAGCATGCTTGAATATCTGGAATTCCCTACTCCAAATCTCTTTGTTGCCTAATTTGTCATACTTCAGTATCTCAGAGCCAGAGGTGTTCTTATGATTTCACCATTCACAGGGGGGGAACCCATCACCACCACCACAACCACCCAGTTAGCTCTTTAATTCCTCCCTTTAAAAAACTTGGAAGCCCCCAAGAAAAACCAAGGTGAAAAGCAGCTGGAGTAGCTCAGTCAGTGGTGTCAGCAGGACGCATCCACTGAACTTTTGCCTTCCTGTTCATATGATGTCTTTGGAATTTGAGACTACAACTAAACTTCAGCTACAAACAACAGTGTGCAATGCACACAACAGGCACACGCCAGGCACGCAGAAAGGTACCACTTGAGTGGCAGTCACTTCAGTCTGTCCCCAGTCAGCTCCTGGGGACACTACTTGGGAAACCAAGAATCAAAGCAGCAAAGCCACTATCAAGCACTTACATCCTGATTATCTCTTTGCAGCTGTCACACTCCTCCAGGATCCACCACCGTTTTGCATCTATTCCATTAAAATCCTCCCATGTATCCACAATCTAAGGAAATGAGTAAGTTTCTGAGGGAATAAGTACGCAAACCTTTCAAAGTTAGCAATGTTCTCCTATTGCTTCACATAACCAATACGTTATTATTAATACACATATCTTCAAATCACACAACATGAAAATCTTCTAAGCTTATTTTCCATTCAGTGACAAATGTATTTTCAGTTGTCAAACCTATTTCACCTCAAAATGTGCCTCTGGATTATTATTATGGCACTAGTTGAGAGTCAAAACCAAAAATTCTAAATCCTTATAATAACGACCATTTCCTCATGGGAAGTTTCTTCCTTCCTATTTGCCTGATTACTGCACACAATGCATGAGTGACAAACAACACTGCAGGCTGCAAAAGTGCTATGTAACATAATCATGTAAGGTTGTCCCAATGCACTGTATATGAAAAAGCAAGGATAACATCACACTTCCAAACCAAGCTGTTAGATCACCATGATTCCTGAATACTCAACTGTGCAACCATTAAGTTATCTTTGCTAAAATGATTTAATAATCATGTATCTGGATGGAGGCTAACAGAAGGCCAAGCTATTATGTGAAAAGCAGAAATAAAGATGTGTGATTTTCTATGTATCTATGGCCAATGACTCAACACATCACTGTTCTCTTCTTCTTCACCTTATTTTCACTTTTTCCCTAGAAGCTTCCCTGGACAAAGGGCTGTATTCATCCATGTGTTTGCTGATGGACTCGGTTCACCTGTGCTGTCTGTCACAAGAAGCTGGATTCTTAATGTGCACAAGAAATGGGATCTTCTGCATTTGACAGATGTTGATTTCCATAAAACTAAAGACTTCAGTCTCTAATACCTCTGCTGCTGACACATTTGACTGAAATAGGCTAAAGAGCTCAAATCTCTAGGTGAAGAAGGAACAGACAGAGCTCATCCACAAGCCTTCCCTCCTTAGGAGACCAAGCTGCAAACACACCCAAAAGGAAAAGTTAGTTTGGAAGGGCAGAGCTCTGCATAAAACCGCTGGACTTTCACCCTGCGCTCAGCAGCTGACTAACCTCCAGAACGAGCTGTCACCCGACAACAGCACGCAGAGGTGATGCGCAGCACGTTCTGTATCCTGGCCTACGCTGACAAGAGGTTGCGGTGGGGAAGCAGCGCCCACGTTTTGCTGTCTCCGAAGTGAACTTTCTGCCTGAACCGCGACTCCCGGTCACTTGTCTGTGATCATCAACATTTCAAACCCACAAGCACTCCGCTCTCCAAACCTTTCATCATTACTTTCCCCGATGACACACACCAACACTTCCAGACCTTATTTCTCCACGCGGGGCCAACCCTCACGACACAAACAACAAAACTTCTACGGAGCAAACCCCGGCCGTCACCGGCACCAGCACGGCGGTACCGGCGGGCGCACCCGAGGGGCAGCCGCCTTCCAGCCGGGGGCTCCGCACCCCCTTCCGTGGCCCCCATGGGCAGGCCGGGCGCAGCTGGGCACATCGGGGAAGACAAAGGGACCACGGGGAGGCCCGGGGCGACAAGGGCGGGGAGGGACCCCCGGCCCGACCGGCGGGCGAGGAGGCCCGAGGCGGCTCCCGGATGGGTGCATAAGGGCCCGCGGCCCTCGGTCGCCACGGCGACAAGGCCAAAATCCCGCGTGGGGTGGAGGCGCCCCTTTGCCAACCTCCTCCGCACGGCAACCGGGGAGAGGAGGGGCGGCCGGCAGCCACCGGCAGCCCCGGCCCGCTCCCCCTCAGCCCCGGCCCCGCTGCCGCGCCCGCTCCTCCTCCTCCTTCTCGCCCTCCTCCCCCGTCGCGCTCACCAGGCTCCGCTCCAGGCGCAGGCAGCGGGCGCACCCCGGCACTCACAGCGGGGCTGGGCGGGCTGAGCAGCGGCGACCCCACCGCGGGGACCATCCTCCGGTCGTGCCGCTGCCTCCGCGCCAGTCCCCCCTCCCGCGCAGCCTACCCTGCTACTCGCACGCGCGGCACGCGGCAGCCAATCCGAGCGCACGGGCTGAGCCCTGGAGGCCAATCAAAAAGGCCGAGACGAGGGGAGGCGTTACTCGGCGCAGATGGGGCGGGGCGGAACCGGCACGGACAAATCACCACCAGAAACATTGACGGGACGGCCCAATCAAAGGCCAGAGAGGTTGAGATTGGCGTGAGACCCGTCAACAAGTTAAGGTGGCCGAAACAGGAACTGCCGGAGACTGGCACCTCAGCTGACCAATGGGGAGAGGGGGAAGGGGAGCACGCAGGGGCGATAGGCGGGCAGAGGTACTTAAAGGGGCAGTGCCCGCGTTCTCTGCCATCACCGGCTCCGCTACAGCGCAAGCTTGATGACACTGGTAGGGTTTTAGCTCGGGGAATGAAACCTTTCATCCGCTTTCCTTTTGAATTAAAGCTGACCGGAAAAGTGTTGCTTTGTCCTCTAAATTAGAGACTCAATCATTAACCGCTCTCCCGTTTGCTCCTGCTAAGCCCCCAATTCAACTACTAGCCACAATAAGACAGAGCTTCTCACTTCCAGCCTGTTGTTTTCTTCCACAGCTCTTCTGGAACTCTTTTCCTATTCCCAATGAATGCAAGCAACTCCATCTACTGATCAAGTAGTTTCCAGCCCAATGTAAATAAGTGGATAGAGTATTAAGGGTAACTTTTTTTTCCCCCAGAAACTGTACCACAGTGCAACTTGATCAGTTTGTAAGCAGCTTGTCAAAGCAGGAGAGGAACGGAAAGGAGCTACAGACAACCAATGGATTTAAAGAGACTGGAATAGTTAAGAAGAGATGAGTTTTACTTCAATACCTGAGAAAAATCAGTGTGGAAGAGCACTCGCTGCATCTTAAAACCAGTTATTTTTACAGGTACAGACCAGTTTATCAAAGATTGTTGTCGAGATTTACAATAGCTAGCAATTAGTCTGAATGCTTTCAGATATCTAACCTATACAGCCTCACACCAGTTGCAGCGCTCTTAATGGCTGGACTGTTTGTTTCAAGACTGCTCACTAGTCAATGCAAAACTCTTCCAGAATTCCTCTTCCTTTCCTCCCCCTGACTCTCACACAACAGAATTCCTGAGGAAAGACTCATAGCTTCAGGGAAACAACCAGACCCCAGCCTCCTCAGCTGTCAGACACCCACGGCATTCACCACAGCAGCCCAACTCACAGTATACGTGGTAGAAATCGTCCCAGTTACACCGTTCAGGAAACATCTGAGGAATATTCTGTATCTGATTTCAGAGGGAAAGAGCTGGACTGCAAAGAAAGTGCACATGACAAATTGTAAATGACATAACTCAAATAGTGCACGTTTATTCTGAACAGTATTTCTAAAGAGTTTGAGAAAAAAACAAAAACATGCTCCTGATGTACAAGGGCAATGATACAGATTAAAAACGGACCACCTTACTGTAAATAACCTGCTCCCCCTGCAACTTAACTTGTAACATTGAGAATGCATCTGTAAACTGTATACAGTTTGAGTGAATCTTAACTCAAGACACCAAGGGGGGGGGGGGTCTTAGCCAAATGAATCAGGAAGCAGTTGCAGATTCAAAAGAAACATCCAAGTCAGCAAACACTTTACAAAACACAGACTTTGTGCATAGCAGCTGACCCGGATTACAACATGGGGGAGAAGAGAACAGTTCAGGGGATCAGATTTTTATTAGACACAGGGCACCATCAAGATTTAACGAAATACAACGTAAGTTTATTTCAATGGTAACAGTATGTCGTATTTAGTTGGCAGGTTTAACCATTAGCTGCATCATGTAAATTCAACCGGCTTCTGTATACACAAAATAAATTCTCTCCTTTCCCCTCCCAAAAATGAGGGATATCTCTCCTGGATGATTCTTTTTCCCCTGTACCATGGTTTCCTCTTAATAGGAGTCTTTTTGTGGATATCATCTTCATCCTTCAACTGATGTATGACAAAACCAGTTGCAGAGATTCAGGAATAACTCGTATATACACAATTTACACTCTAAAGCTGTTAGTTACATACATTTTTCTTGCTCTATCTTCACCCAGAAGAGGAAGTGCTAATATCTTTTTTTTCTCCCAACTTTCAGAAAATTCAGTTGTTCATAAGCTGTTCTTTTCAAGCTCAAAGGAGGTCCTGCTGCAGCAATGACCAAACTAACTGGAGGTCTCTGCAGTGAACAGACAATTCACACGATTTCAGTACCTCTGGGTAACAGCACTAAGATACAGCATTCTCCTCCCACACTCAACATGGGTGATACACCAATAAAATACAACTGTTTGTCACCCAGAACTACTGACCTTCACCTGCCCTTATCCATGTACAGGGAACACAACTTTCTATGAGATTCAGATTAAACCTTGTATTCAAGATTAAACAACTGTCTTCCAGAATTAACAGCCTGGGAAAAGGAGTCTTAGATTTGTGGTCACCCTCTCTTCTACCTCCTACAAAATGTTTTAACAGGAGTTACAATGAGGCAGGTTTGCTGTAGAACAGGAGCTTTAAGAATTGTTTTCAGGGATACATTCATAGAATGATGGCAGCCCAAAGCAAAAGAGACAGAAACAAAGGCTAATCCAAGTAACTTCAGACGTCAGACTTGTACTTTTAAACCTGAAGGAAAACTGTTTGTGAAACACACCGATTTGTGGAAGCCTACGACAACAGCAAATCCTAAGAGTTCATATCCCCACACCCATCTACCCAACCCAAACACTTAGTTCTATTAGAATGAAGAGCACTTCGCTTGGCACCAGAGGCAGCTATGGTCTGAGTTACAGCTGTGCTGCACAAACATCCTCAAATACAATACTATCCCTCTCCCTGCACATACTTGTCTCGGTTTGGTCTACAGATGGCCAGGGAAACTATGTTGGCATATGACAAGCTAATTGTGCTTCAATACACCCCCTTCTAGAAAGATGCTGAAACTGCCAATGTAACCAGTGCGAGCAGGTCCTAGCAGTACTAAAAATAAGCTTTTGTCAAAACTAGGCTGCCTCTGGCTGAGGAAACCGTTTGCATCTTTCTAGCCAGAGTCTGCCACAGAGTGCTGCAAACACAGATGCTCAGGCCATGCAGAGGGGCTTTTGTTGTTAAGACATCTGCCCAACCCCACAACCCAATTAGTGCAAACCCAGCAAATAAAGTATCCACTTTCCAGCGTAGCTCTGTCAAAATGCACTCCAACAAGGACTGCACACCTCTGGGAAAGGAGCAGTAATTCTGGAGCAGCTATAGTCACCCCTCTGGATATCAAAGACCACAATGTGCAATGAGGGGTGCCATCCCTTGCCTCACCACAACTCCCTGTCTTGAAATCCTTAGTTCCCAACTCACCCTCGAATGACTGGACAGCATCTACTAACTAGATGTATGCTGCAATGCACACTATAGAGGTTGGAGGTTTTCAAAGCAGATGCATTTGAGATGCAGTCTTAGACTTTAAAAAACAAACAGGAAAGGAATGCAGTTCAATATCTACTTGGGGGACGGGGCAGGTTGGTGTTGTCTCAGCTCAGTGCACTTTCCCATGTGCTTGGAGAAGAGTCCAAGCTCAAGTTGGTATTTGTATTGGCATACATAGGATTGCTGGCAACAGTGCATAGAGAGCACCGATATTCACGCAAACAAAGCATGGAAAGATGCAAAGCAGGCTTAGTAGAGGTTACTGTAGCATTGAGGTTACAGTATTAGGAAGAAGCCACTCAGCCTATTTTCCAAACCCATAAAATGCTCTAATATAGGCTGCTTTCTCTGGTGCTCCATGAACACCCTCTCAGAGAGGAGAACTGCATTATTACCACTGAACAGGGCAAGGGGAAAATCGTTTTCAGCGGGGCAAACTCTGCAGGTCCTCACCACCTCTTCCCAAAGGAGCGCATAAACACAGCAAGCCAAGCTAATCCCAACAAAATCCAGGAAACCCCTGCAAAGCTCTGTGATTAGGGCTGGATTTATGTTTGCCTTCTCAGCCTTGCTGCGTGGTCTCCTCAACCCTTGCCTCACCTCAGATGTGTCACCACACGCTTCGTAGCTGTAAAAAATGTGGTTTATGTTATCAAAGCTGGTAAGGTGGTCACAGTCACTTTTCCCATCCCCAAAACACCGATCAAACTAACTCTCAATGAGCCCTACAGCATTTCACCCATTTTTAAAGCAAGGGTCCTGCCTCACGATGTGTATTTCTACAAGGTTACTCTTGCCATCACCAGATCTAGCTCTTACTCTGGCAAAAGTCTGCTGGGAGTTGGGTAAATGAAAATGAAAACCAAAGACCACTCTAAATTCTCCTGTCGGTCAGTTAAGAAATGTAGCACCAGCTTGGGTGAGGAGTAGTTAATAAAAAAAAAAGCATTCAAAAAGTTCAGGCCAGGCAGAGCGAAAAGGTATGGTGAAGCAGCCCACCCTTCTCAGCAAAAGATGGAGGGAAAAGCCATACTTGAAAACATTGGGAAGAACTAAACATATTTTTGAGGTGGGAGAAATTAAGAGGGAGAGTGGGAAGTATTGAAGTAACATTCAAAGGTTGGGGGGGGGGGGATAAAGTACCCTGTAGGTTATAAAAAACACAATAATGTGGGAGTCAAAGGACAAGATATTGCTTTTCCTTTCCCCTCCCCCCCATTGGATTTACATTCTGCTTATTGAAAGAAATAACTGTGAAGGGAGCTTGTCACCAGGATAACCTGCTGAAGCCCTCCACACCTCAAACTTAGATCTACACACCTTTCCCCACCCCAACAAAGACCAAAATACAACAAACAAGAACCCAAAACCACACCCCTCAAAAAAAAAAGAACAAAAAAAAAAAAAAAGAAAAATACAGAAAAAAAACCCTAAACCCCAACAAAATCAACCCCTAACGTATCAGAAAGGAGAGCTCAAAAACCCACCCCAACCCCAAACATGACTGGACAATCCTCGGAAGAAGCATTACATTACATTTTGTTGGAGAGAGGTCAAGAAGAAAAAACTTAAAGAGAATGAAGGGGTGGAGTTAAAACCAAAAATCAAACTCAAGAGGCCTCTCTTTCCTTATTTGGCGACAAGCAAGTGCAAGAAAGTGTTCATTGGGGGTTTGTTCAGTTGTCGGTCTTTTGCACATCTGCGTTCTGGCCAAGATAAGGGGCTTTGAGGTTTTTCTGCAGCACGTGGGCATCTGCAGGCTCTATCCTCTTGTAGTAGTTTTTCTTCGTCTCAATGATCTCAAAGCCAAACTTTCTGTAGAAGTCAATCGCAGACTCGTTGCTGATCTGGACATGCCTGGGACAGAAAGGAAAAGAAAGAGAGAGAGACAGGGATCAGAACTCTTTGTGGTTCAGTCTTCTGCCTCCACACTCAGAACGGTCAAAGACATGATAAGAAAAAGAGCTGCCTAGATAGAGACAGGAATACTGGTGGGAAATCAGGACTGGGAATTTTGGTCTTCCCAAATCAATCCTGAGCTAACACACAGCTCCTGGATGGGCTTTCTGAGAAGTGGCAAACATCTTGCCTCATTAAAGCTCTTTTAAGGAACACAAATAACAGACAAATAACAACATTAATAGTTCAGTAATTCCAATTTTTCTTAATCTGAAAGTGACAGAGGTTTTGTGGAAATATATAACAAAGTTTGACTGCAGAGCCAATTTTACCTTCCTGTAGTGACACTTCTTAGGCGACCAAAACAGTTTTTTGACTGCTGATCCCTACACGCTGCCACACAACACTGGCAATGGTATTTGATGCAATTTTAACTCCTTGCTCACTTCCAAGTACTCCTCTCTCCTCACAAAAAGCTATGGATGCATAAAAAAAAAGCCCCACAGACTTACTAAGTCCTTTTCCCCTTTTACCTATCTCCCCCCGAGTTTTACAGATCTCGCTAGCATATTCCAAGTTTCAAGGCCTCCAAAACAGCCACCAGTTCTTCATCCTAAGCAACTAGGAGATTTATTTGCACAAGTTCTATTAAAATGAAAATAAGAGAAAAGGGATGTTTGGCTCAACAAAAGGCATTCATTAAACACTCCCAAAAGTCAGCGGACACTGCACCAGCCCATGAATCACTTTGCCATGAT
This sequence comes from Neopsephotus bourkii, assembly GCF_033783945.1. NCBI lineage: Eukaryota > Metazoa > Chordata > Aves > Psittaciformes > Psittacidae > Neopsephotus > Neopsephotus bourkii. The sequence goes on along the minus strand of NW_026901771.1, from coordinate 2,074,242 downwards.
AACATGCTACTTAACCATAGAACCAAAGCAACTCTGGGAGCAACAGCAGAACAAAACAAAAGATCTTAGTGTTAAGCCCAATAAATACCAAAGAGCTAAAAGGGAACTTCACAATAATGACAAATTTACACACTGATAGCTAATTGGGTGCTAAGCTACATAGTACGTTCAGATAGAAGATGCACAAGCAACAGACACAGTCATAAAAATCAGTGGGCCACTAAAAGAACTTTATTATACCCAACTTTGGGACCTACTTATCGTCATCCCAGAATTCTACTTTAGGAAGTGGAAAGGGTTATGAAGGATCTGTTTTTTTTTTGCATTAAAACCAGCAAACAGTTTCTTCACTACGCACACAGGAACATGCAAAAGCAGAAATGGAAGCCTGTGCCAACTAGAAGGCATCTGAGAGTTTGTAACCGCTCCTTCAAAGGCAGGAAAGCATGAACACAAGCCAAAAGCAGCTGTACTCAGACTCGTCTTTTAAGACACCTCTTACAGAGATGGCTGAAAGCTACAACAGGAGAGGACTTGGAAGACTGCATCTCCTTGGCAGAGTAGGGAAAAACTTGAGAAAAAAGTCACTCCATTTATACTGATATTGGTGTATCAAACACTAGCATTTTTAACAGTTGAAGGCGCAGTTCTGTGGCAGCAGCATAAGTCCATTCAAGCTGTACCCGCTGTGGATCTATCCCTAACAGTGCACCATGTTTGCACCGGTATAAACCGGCATTGATGGACAGGAGAAGTGAGCACTTGGTAATCACACAGATACCAATGAGCTGGGAGAAGCATAAGTGTGCAGCCGGCAGCAAAGGGGAAAACAAAGCTTTGGCATCTACGGATTTCAGGCTCTATTTCCATGGTGATCTCAGAATGGCAGTGCTCTTTTAAGTAGCTCTGTCCTCTACCCCAGTCCTTGTTCTCAAGTCTGCATCACACCAAATATTTATGCAGGCGTGCAGTTGATTTAAAAAACAAAACAAAAAAAAAACCCCAACCCCACCCAGAATCAAAATTGGAAACAACTTCCCAAGATGGGTCAGGGCACTGACCTGCTTTACTGTGTTGCTGCATAAACAGCTGACCTGGCAGAGTGCAAGAACAGGAATAAGCATTTGGGCCTTGCTACTGAACATGAACCTGTATTGCCTGCAAGCACCTCTGATCTGGTGTTCTAACCCACACAGTGCCGTCATAAAAGACAGACAGCAAATGCACCAAAACTGCATGCAAGACTTGCAGCATTTTCCATTCTGTGGCTGACACTGTATGGTAAAAAAAAAGAAATAGAATAATTCTTCCACATTTTTTTGTTATACTCATTACTCTGCTGCAGAAAGTCATTTGTAACTAAACTACATCCAAATTCAGCAGATTTGCAGAAGCCCTTCTGAAGCAAGCAAGGCTTAGTTTTCTTAGCATCACACAAGCCCAAAATGTGACCCCTTGCTTTCTTACTAGCACTTACAAGATGTCCCATGACCCCACTGTAAAACAAAATACAAATGTTCTTGGCTCTCCCTCCCTTTGCTCCCATATTTGCCTTTACCGTCTCTCAAAAAAAATGCACGAGTAGAACTCATTTACTTACAAATAGATGTTGTCAAAAGTGCCATCTTTTTCACAGATGTTTAAGACATGATTCAACATTTTAGTTCCTGCCAAAAGGTAAAGAGATACTTAAGAAAACCGGAAATGGACAATAAAGTCTATACTTAGCTAAGGGATTTCTTAAGGAGAAGGAGGTTAACTGCAGATAGGTTAAAATGACCAAGCTTGTGAGAACTAGGCAAGGCAAATAAAACATGGCTTGTAAGTATTTCACGATGTTTCTGACTGCTCACAAAATCTAATTAATTGTTTCTTTGGAGGAAAAAAAGAAAACCAAAACCAAAACCAGACAACTCAACAACAAAACACCATCCCAGAAGCACATGTATAAAGCAACTTATTTAAACACTAGCTTCAAGGTCCTAAACTCACCTCAACTATGGGGTCAAAACAATGTATGAAGCAGTGAGAGCATTGGTAAGTTTTCTAGTAAAGACCTAGTAAAATAGTTTAAAATAAAGTCATTTTTCCATTCCGGCTTGTCAAAGCAAACAAGTTACTGTAAGGTCGTGATTAGTCTGGCCTACAAATCTGCAACGTGGAGAAAAGAACTAAATGCAGTATAGACAGAAAGCAGGTATTACCCCTGAGCAGTGATAATCAGTATTGAAAAAGTTAAATAGAAACACCCCTTCCCTTTAGAAACCTAATGAAGGAATGCTGTGTTCTACTTATACATGACTTGCATACTGGCTGTGTACCTCTAACAAGTTATTTCATGTGTCTGTGCATCAATTTTTCACATCTATAGGAGCAGAGTGTTTACCTCACAGTATAATAACACGATTAAGATTAAAATACTCTGAAATCCTGAATTAGAAAGTTCTACAAAAAGCCCATTTCTGAAAGGCAGGGAAAAAGGAGCACATCATAAATCATACCCCTTCCCCAAAGTCCCTTCCAGAGAAATCAGTGGTCTGAAAGTGAACGATCTTGGTCAAAAATCTGAAAGAGCATTTAGTAGGCTGCACAGCAATCTGATTTCTTTGAAGATTCAGATACAAAAGAAGATCCTCCTTACCTATTCCTAGCCTTCGGTAGGGTGCCAGGCATCCGAGTGTCATTATGTACAGTCTCTTCTGGTTCTGCGAGTGATCCACCCTACAGCACACTGCTCCCACTGCAATGTCATTGAAATAGGCTGCCAGGGAGGGAAACAAAATGTTATCAGTCACAAATTCAAACTATACGTACAGCTCCTTCATTTACACCCTATTTCCTTCCTTCCCTCTTGCTAATTCTCCCATCCAAATGAAATATCATACTTTGTGGCTTAACACTAGGAGTGACATCACCAATGGTGCTTTGACAAACCAGCTAGCAGTGACATCACGATATAAGCTGGCAGCACACATCACAGGTTTTTTGTCATAACAGAAAACCTGCCCATTCCCAGTAAAGTGGAATCTATTTAGAACACAAACCCTCTGATGTTCAGACTGGGGATTTTTTTGAGGTTCCCAAACAGTTCTTTTTCACTACGTAAAACAACAAAATAGAAGAATATGCTATTCAAAACCATTATGGATAGCAATGATGAGCACTTCTGCCACCATAGCCCACAATTACTGGCAAGAACATCTGTACCTAATTTGGCTAGTTCGCCAACCTCCAGTACATCCTTGTAGAACTTGTCATTGTAGCTGACAGGAAAAATGACCTGGTTTAGCCTCTTCAGCTGCTTAATGTTGTGTGGCGTCACATCTCCCAGCTCGATCCGGCTACTGGAACAAATCAAAACATGCTTAACATCTGATACACATCCAAACTTAATGGTTTTATTTATGCTTAGAGAACTGTCCCAGCTAAAAATCAGCTTGACACATATTTGAACTGCAACATTCAACCTGTACGATTTAAGTCTTCTGTTGGTGGCTTATTTACTCCCAAACCCACTTTCAGTCTGTACTATACAGTCAGAAGGTTCTCAGGCCACACTTAATAATGATGTACCATAGTATATGTGTGGGTTTATCAGATGGAAGACAGGAAGAGCACACGTTTCTGCAGGAGTATTAGCTTTAACTTTATCCCATTAATTTCCTCATCAAGACTGGGAAAAGGGTGGGAATTAGGGGGAGGGGTGTAGGAGAGGAGAGAGAAAAGATGTGAGGGACAGGAGGCTAGAACAGAGACCAAGAAAATGAAGTCCTTATCTATGCTTCCAAGACAGCCTTAATTTTACCACTTGATCAATATAAAGCTTATACTTGGACAAAGTATAACTAGACATCTATCTGAAAAACAACACTGTGTGCAGCATACTCATATGAAGCCTAATATGCAAGTGTGACACTCTCAAGGTGATATCTGTATTCTTCCTGCTGACAGAGAGCAGAATCACAACCTTAAAATACACAGTACTATACTGAATTACACTCAAAAGAAACAAACCAAACTCTTCTCTCTTTTCTAAGACTAACTTCCTGACAGAAACACTGCTTACATAGAAGAATATATATATATAAGAAAAAAAAAAATACATATATACACACATACACTAGTTGTTCATATTCCCAAGTCAGTTTTTTGGCTGCAGCTGGGCAGGTTTAATGAGGACTACAAGAATGAAAAAACCCCAAACAAGATAGTAAAATTCTTTTCCCAGATGGTCGCCAGAATAGGTAGGAAGAGAAAAAGCCAGTGCATGCTGAGTTAGAGACACGCAGTCCTAGGTTCAGCCCAGCCTTGTACCCAGGACACAACAGCATAGATTAACTTCAATAATACAGTGAAACAAGGAAGATATAACAGCCTACAACCTTCTTCAAGAACTGTACCAAGCAATGTGGTGTACAATCTGTCTCTGCTTTATTATCTGACCTTGATTATACATCAAAGCCCCTTAAACAATTAGTACTCCATGCATCATATCAGTTTTAGTTGTTGCTACCAACTGTGGGTCATAAATACACAATGCTTTCTAGACATTGTACTGCAGCCTGCAAAGCTACCAGAAAAAGCTACAGGAATGAAGCCTTTAACGTGTACTTCAAGCAGTGTAACTTGCCCTCACAACCACTTTCTCCTTTTCTTTTACAGCAAAAGATACAGTCTTCAGATCTGCAAAGGTATAAAGGATGACCACTGCCCACTCTGCAACGACACAGATCAGACAATCTCCCCACTGAGCCTTACAGAAGCTAAACAATTTCTTAGTAGCACCTTTTAGAGACCCATCTAGCATTAACTAATGGACTATTGATGATTTTGCAATTCTCCATCAGATTATTATGTTCCAGTTACTACTTAGAATTAATGGATGGTATTTACATATTGAACTTTGCTGACTCCAAAATTTAACCTTTTGTGCCAAAGACAGTAGAAAGCCCCCTGGTGTGAAGCATCTCATGCCAGTATTGCTTCCAAACTGTTCCAGGGAGCTCCTCATCTATCTGCCCCTATACAGCACTGGACTTGTCAGTCTTTTTCCTCCCCCAGTGCAAGGGCAATTGCAAAGCAACTAATCCTTGTAGTTTGCCCCGAGCTCTGCCCAATTATTGTACAACAATCTTGAGAGACATCTCACTAGAGCTTAGTACAGCAGTGATCTCAAGGATGACAGAAAAAGCAACAGCCTCCATATTCTTGCATCTCACCCATGCCACGATACCCAGGCATACTACAAGCACCAGCAGTGGAATATATTTCTGAAGTTTCTAGCTATAAACCACTGAACTATTGTGCTCGAAATACTCTGCAGTACCTCTTTTCCATGACTTCCGCCCTCAGCAGCCCTTTGTTTCACAGCCTTTTCCATCTCCTAGATTATTTCTGCTCTCAAGATTCCTTTCTTCATGTATCACCACCTGTGCAAGTCCCTTTGATAATTATATTCCAAAATGAAGTAAGTACTGTGCTAGTAAGGACCATCTCCTCACATCACAGAAGGACTCCCATTGTAAACAAGCACGTTATCAAAGTTATCAGATGCTGTGATAACTTTAGGAGTTGCTTTATGCCCAGCTTTTCAGCCTAGCACAGCAGGGCTTCCGCAGGAACACAGAAGGCAAGTTGTGCCCCCTCTACCAATCTCAGCCAGCAGCGCTGCCATCTTTTCCTCACAAAGGTTAGGAATAAAACTGGCATGTGGATTTCCAGGTGTATTTGTGGCTGGGAGGGAGTTTTGCTAAGGTAGAGCACCCCAGTAACCTCATGCTAGCAGCAAACGCCCAGCAGCTTCTTTGTTGCAGTCTGTATCAGAGTGGGGACCAAAGGAGCAGGTCTCAGCTGCCCAGTTAGATCAGATAAGCTATAGAGTAGGAGGTCAGTAAGGAAAGAAAAAAACCTCACATTCACACTCAGTCTCTTGAAAGCCTCAATCTCTTGTCCAAAAAGATTTAATAGTATATTAACCTTGGTGATACTTTTTTCTATCAGTAGATGCAAGCTTCAGTAGATCAGTAACACTAGCATGAACTTTTAGGATGAACTCACAGCAAAGCTGTTACAGAGCAAGTCTGACATAGACTATTATCAAGTGCTTTCTAACATTATTTTAAAATTAATCAGTTACTAATGAAGCAAGAAATCAGGCATTAGAAGACAGTCACTATGGAATAGTAATGATGACAGTGCAACAGAACAAAGACATATTGTCAGAGACACCCAGGACAAGAAGAATGAGAAAGGGACCACGGCCAGAAGATGGACCTTCACAAAGAAGGCTTCAGGCAGAGAATAAGTAAGTGCAGAAGCAGAGTCTAAGGCTGCTCGTAGTCTCTGATCCAAAACATCACCTCTGAGACGGGCATCAGGCCAGAGAAACAAGTTCCAGTAGTAGGTGGCTAAAAGGTGCTGTTGGCAGATTTCCTCAAGCCCTTGGGCTCCCCAACTCTCTCTCTCACCACTTGCCACACTCATTGCTGCCTCCTGCCATCTCCTTCTGCCTGCCTCCTGCAGGAAGCAGTAATCAATATGCTAAATATGTCTGTTTAAATAGTATGTACTTAGACCACAAATTACTTTAATGTATAGCACTAGCTGATTAAATCAGCACCACATCTATTACACACAAAAACATGTAGTAAATAAACTAAATGAGGACATGGAAAGGAGAACCCAAATCATGAAAGTTCATCACCTTGCCCAAGGATACTGTGGCAAAAGTGCCACTAGAGCCTTAAGTATAAGCAGGGGAAAGCTTGCACTGCTGCCAGAAGCATCAGTCTTCTTGTCTCCAAGTCACTCATTTCCATTCTTCTGCTGGCACAAACGTGTGCAACAGTGTGGTGATAATTCAGCACCTAGGTGTGCTGGCAAATGAAACTGCTAAGCCACTGTCCATCATAACTGAAAAATCATGGCAGTCAGGAGAAGTTCCCAACAACTGGAAAAAGGGAAAAATAACCCCCATTTTCAAGAACTGGAAAACTACAGACCAGTCTAACTTCTGAAAAGGAGTGGAATCAGCAGGTTGAAGGAGGTGATCCTGCCCCTCCACTCTGCTCTTATGAGACCCCCCCATGGATTTGGGGGGGTGGTTGACAAGAAATTGCACATGAGCCGGCTTCAGTGTGCACTTGAGCCCAGAACCACCCCTGTGTTCTGGGCTGCATCAAAAGGAGAGTGACCAGCAGGTCAAAGGAGGTGATCCTGCCCCTCTACTTCGCTCTCGTGAGACCTCGCAGCACTGTGTGCAGTTCTGGTGTCCTCAACGTAAGGAGAACATGGAGCTGTTGGAGCAAGTCTGAGGATGACCAGGGGTCTCAAGCACCTCCCATATGAAGACAGGCTGAGAAAGCTGGGGCTGTGCAGCCTGGAGAAGAGAAGATGCATGGAGACCTCAGAGCATCTTCCAGTATTTGAAGAAGCTGGAGAGGGACTCTTCATCAGGGACTGTAGGGACATGACAAGAGGTAATGGGCTCCAACTGAAACAGGGGAAGTTCAAGTTAGATATAAGGAAGAAGTTCTTTACTGTGAGGGTGGTGAGGCCCTGGAACAGGTTGCCCAGAGAAGTGGTGAATGCTCCATCCCTCTGAAGTCACTTAAACGTCACTCATTGCAAGGCTGCTCCCAAACTACCAATATCCTTGTAGATAGCCTTTCTTCTAATTTCCATCCTAAAGGTACTCAAAGTCTACCCATATGCTGTCTCTTGTTGCTCATTAACTTAAGAGTGTTGATGAACACCAACACAGCCTAACCCATGTGCCTTCCAGAGAGCTACCATGATCTCTTTATACTTCTAACTAAAGCCAAGCTCCTGGCCTCCTCCTTTAGGACTGGCACTCAATTCTTACTATTGTCATACTAGCTCTTCTTTCCATTGCTTCAGATTAAAGTTAATTTTCCTTAAACATGGCTAACCAAAACTGCTTACAGCACCCCAAATACTTACTATTGCCTGTACAATGGCAGTAAGTTTTCCCCGTCTCTCCCAGAAGCATTTTCCTGACATACCCTAGGACTATATTTGCATTTCTTATAACTACAACATACTGTGACTCAGTTACTGGGGAAAAAAACCATCCTGAGACTTCACTAGCAAGGAGAATGGTTTCTGGTGCATAAGGCTGGTGTTCTTCAGAAGCACACAGCCAACACTGTCCAGCAATGCAAGGGTGGAAGTGATCCACAAAATCCAAATGGAAGTGGAACTTTAGGCGAGGTGACATGCAGCAGTTAATGAAGCTGGCTGCACACCTAGAACATCAGCATTAACACTCTTGCTCTTGCATACTGGTGCCGTAAGATCCTTCAGGCACTTGCTAAAAAAAATGGTCACACTTTCTGTAGGACTAAACACAATCCAGTTAGTCCTACTGCAGCTGCATTCCTCTATCTGCAGCCCACAGGAGGGCTGGGATTTGAACAGTCTATTTTCCCTATACTGGCTTAAATTTATACTAGTGGAAGCAACACAGAATAAACAAGACACTACTGTTTGCTTATGCTAAGGCTGCCTTTTGATGTATAATGGAGGAGAGCTGCTATACAGAATGACAGCTCAAGAGGAGGCCAATTTCCAGAGTTAGAGTTCAAGAGAAAACACAAACTCAGTCCCGGGGAACAGCAAGTGTTGAACATCAGCTCAGGATCAACATCAGGGAGAAAAAGGGGGAATTTTGAGTTTCTTAATGCTGTAAGAATCTCAGTCTCATTCAACTTTAAATAGCGTTAAGTCTCTCCCGAGAGGGATGTGCCTGACTGAAACAGATCTCAGTGTAACCGATAGCTGGGCTCAGGCTTATTGAATGCATCTGGCATGCTAAATTTAGCAGAGCTGTATCTGCAGCCTCTAAGACTTACTGAGGTATCACCAGTCAGGAGGACAGAGGAGAAAAGGGCCCTAACAAATTAAGAGGACTTCAGAGAAGTTTTGTCACCCGCTAAGCAGCCAGCTAGCTTTACTGCTTCTATTTTGGCTTCCAAGTCAAAGCAGGAGTCTAGACAGGATAATCCACTCATAAAATAAAACCAAACCAGAGCTATGAAAGCTATAGACCTGAAGGGTGTGGCTTTGCTTAGAGTAAACTCCAAAGCCAAAAGAGCCTCTCTAGTGTTTTGGGTGGTTTGGTTTGGGTTTCTTTTGAAAGCAGATGAGCTGTCTTGCTAGACACACAAGTTAGGCGAGTTCTTGTGGACAGACTGGTATGTTTCCAATTACCTAGAAGATCTGTGGGCTGTAAATCTACTTTGCCTCACTTGTCAGAAAACCAAAAGGATTAAGTACAAGCCTAACATGCGGAAAAGTCTTACCAATTTGCTTCTGAGCCTCCCCCCCCCAAACCTCTTTAGCTCCACTCAACCACTGAAAACTTCTCTTTGCATGATACCAGATACCCTGCTGGAAGTTACCCCCAGATGTGTGCTGGGCTGTAGAAGGGCACACTGATGGTCAGAAGAAAGCTAAGCAATTTTAGAATCAGAATTAACAGAAGACTTGGGGTTCAAATGCATCTCAGTGTGAACAGGTCTCACTGGCAGGCCTCCTCATTCTGCAAAAACATACTTCAGACCCTCCTTGCCCCTCTCCTTTGTAAGGAAAGAAAACCCCACCAAAACTACAGCACATTGCATTCAAGGTTTCTTCATTATATTTAGGTAATTCACCCTGCTTCAACCTAGAAAACCTGACCATTGTACAGAAAACTGGATTGCAAGAAGCAAAGTTATGCTATAATAGGCTCATAGGCTTCCCAGCTCAAACCTGTTCTTTGAGAGCTGCACTAGACCTCAAATCTAAGCTCAGAACAATCTCAAAACCACACAATCCTAAAGCTGAAGTAGCAGTACAGTTATGAGGATCAGGAAGCATCTCAGCTGTCTCATTATGCAAGGGCAAAGCAGAGGCAGTGAGGTAATTTCAACAAGTGCCAAAGAAAAATAACCTTTCCCAAGAAAATTAAAAGTTCTCTCCCTCTGCAGCCGGATACAAACCGCAGAAATCACCATGCCTACCTGACAGAATGGCTGAAGTCCCAATATATCAGAAATAAATGCAGTTGGCCTAGAACAGAGAAGCAGCCATATGTACATCAGTAGCCCATAACACTCTGCTGTTTCAGAGCAGCTTGTGAAGTAAAGGCTTAGATTTTATACCTGCCTACTCCAGGTGCATCAGTCAGGTGAAAGAGGAAACAACATGCATGTGATCATACAGCAGATAAAGACCTGCCTGGAAGCCTAATTCTCCATTTAAGGTCTAGCCACTTATTAGTCAACTAAACTCACGAGACCATTCAGATTTTGAACCATGATGCAAAGCAGAAGCACTTCACTAGTTTGAAACAACTTAGCTCAAAATTAGTGTTGTCTCTCCATTACCAACAGCCTGAGACATCTTATAAATTACTGCCCCTTTCCATACCCACAGTGCCCCTGGATATAACAATTCTAACCCTTATTTGCCTCCTAGAAGAACATAAACCTTTGCTAACCAGTGTTCATGAAGAGCCTGATGATCCTCGGGTAAGATCAGAGATTTACCTTTCAATTCAAAATAGAAGGGATGCTGGGTTCAAAAAGTGCCTTATTTACATACATCTGTATATCTCAGGGGCCCTTCTCTTGCTTATGTTAGGTTACAAACTATAGAACTGACATATCAGGAGAAAGGCGTTTTGCTGCTTTGCACAAACTATTTCTGTGGGTCACTGAAACACCTCTGTTTACAAATGCCGTGTCCATCAGGTCAGTACAGAAAGAACAGCAGGTCATTCTAGGTCTCCTGACTGCCTCCAGATTTCACCCCCAGGGTTGGTGGGGGGTTTTTGAGGTGTTCAAATCATGCATTATATAAATAACATACCATGGAAAAATAACAGCGCTGTCAGTTTTATGAGCCTACCTTCAAATACTTCTAAAGGAACAACCATTGCAAGCTATCAAGCACAACCTATTTCACCCTCCTCTCCTTTTCCCAGTTTTCAATAACAATGACTTTTTTCTCAAATGAAAGCTAAAAACCCAAACAAGTCTCTTATAATTGCCATTTTCAACCTAATTTGTGATCTTTACTGACAAGAAAATCTAAGTGTTATGTAGAAAAAACTTTCACAAGCCTTCAAATGCTGCCCTGGGTCTCACCCCATCTTCTCAAAAGAAGATTAATATAATGGTCAGATGGTGAAAATCAGATTTCTTTTCAGGGATCAAGATTCTAGTCTCCTATGGGCCAAAAAACACATGGAGCCTGGAAAAGAACAAGGAGAGGAAGGACGAAGGCCAAGTGAGCTCAGGAAGCACTTCATGCATCAAGATCTTAACATACAGCATCATATTTTCAATCCATTAAAAAAACCCAAATAAATTACTCTGTCCTCGGGAAAGTTCAAACACCTTAGCTCAGTCACCTAGTGACGGTGTTGTGTAAATGATTTTGGCTCTATAAAGGCCAATAAAGGCCTATAAAGCCTTGTTTAATTTCCTTCCCATAATGAATTAATTCAATATCCTTTGAAACAAATACAGTTACCCCATTTCAATGTCGTGCTTCTCCACTCTCAGGTCTTCAAGTCCAAGAGTCTCCAAACAACCAGCAATTCTTCTATGCACAGACTGCTTCTCTCATCCCCTCTCCTCCCCACCTCAGACCTCTATCTTGACAAACTTGCTGTTGTAAAACTCCCACAGTGGTCACTTCTTCCCTTCCCCTCTTTCAGCAGGCAGCATAAAGTAATCCTGACATTGCCTGCTCACTTAGAGCAAATGGGATGCAAGGAGGTACTGCACTTCTCTCTTATCAATTCCCAAACAAATGAAAAGACACAACTTCTCCTGTCCTTTCCTCCTCCTGCGGTTAAAAATATCTAGCACCTTCTCAGATTATTGGTCTGAACACTTGTAATGCTTGCCAAATGGGCAGGCTCTATGAGTTCTGAATCATTTCCACTGGATAAAAGTATTTTTCTGGCTCAACCATTGCCCATTATTTCCCATTTTAGAAAAGATTTAATGTGGCAAAGGAGGATGCATCATTTCTCTCGTCCTCAGGAGATGGCAGCAGAGTATGTGGCATTTGGTCATTAACTACATTTTTCACAGAACCTAACAAGCCACTCATGTGAAATGAAGTGAATGGGCAAACACCACTCAAAAACTAAGACTGGGTTCTAAAGTACTTCAATAAAATGTCTACAATCCCTATGCTACCCTCCTATGCTCCAAATACTTCCTACTCTGTGGAATGTCTTAATCTGGTTATGGAATTAAAGTGGTAAGAGTTATAAATCAGGTTAAAGTACCTATAATAAACTGCACTGAGTCTTTATAGACTAATTTAGAAGCTATTAAGCCATTTGTAAGCATGCATATAGGCAAGTCGAGATTTACCATCCATGAAATTCAATGTGGAAAGTATAGCTCACACTTGGACATTTCTAGGTTCAGAAAAATCCTAAAACCAAACAGCGATTTTCAAGCTCAGTTACCTTTTTTGTCCCGCCAGCCATGTATATGACAATTCAGCAGTTTTCTCCTAAACTTGGAACTTCCTCTCATATACGTTAAGCTCAGCACTGTGCTTTGTGACTGGAAAAACATCGGCAGTTCTGTATGAACTCTGTAAAACTAATTCAGGAGAGAAAAACATCTCCCTGTTCTCGTGAGAAACATGCACAACTTCAGGACCTTGAAGGGTTTACTTTGTGAATCCCGGCCAAACAAACAGGTATCAGAGCTGACCCATAGCGACTCATTCTACTTTCAAAACCACTATTGTTTTTCTGTTATCTCACTACTCCCCAGCTGTGGTGTCTCTTCTAGGACAACAGCTAGAACAGCACTAGTCTGCAGAGCCTCTGGATTACCAAATTCTCTGTGGCAGCAGCTACCTGTTGTGTAGCATCTAATCTGAAGGGCTCTTTACGCAGCAAGTCAGGACCCTTAGAAACTACGAAGTGTAAGACTTAACTGCAAACACATAAAAGTTTAGAGGCAGTCTCCTAACAAATTCCTTACACAACAGTAGTGCCCTGTTACTTTCTAAAACAGCGGTGTAACACACAGCTCTCTGCTCCCTGGTTCAATTCATCTTTCATCATGTGGCTCCATGAATGCTGCTGACAGTCCCATCAAAACTGGAGAGAGGTTTGGTCAATGTGACAGAATAACACATATGTACAGGATCACAGGCACTGGGCCCTGCTTGCAACATGCACTATACACTCTATATAGGATACACGCTTTATGTATCTGATTCTTCCGGTCACATAGCAGGTAGAAGCATATGACAGAGCATGTGCACCCTGTATTACTCCCCTTGTGTAACGTGGTTTTAGGTAAGGGCAGCAAGGAAAGGCTGGATAACCTATTCTCACAGGCTCCATCTGAACATCACTGAAATGGGTCAGTAAACCACCCTTACTGTAAGACATCACAAGGCCACAGACAGTGACCAGCAAACACTCAAGAAACAATGCAAGATTTTCCACTGTCTTTCCTTAAAACCAGTGGCATAACAACTGTACTGAAAATATAAAACCACTGAGCAACAAGCGATTCAACATTGCGAAGGCATGAAGGTGTAGGGAGTATTATTTACATCTGCTCTACAAAACCAGACAAATTACTACAGACTGTAGAAAACAAGTCCTCTCCATTGGAATTTTTCATTGTGCAAATCCAATTCTAAAACAGATTTTCAAATTCCAGACCTAACAATAGTAACATTTAGGAATACAATAAAAAGATGAATGAATCTCTAGGGAATCATGAAGTTAACTAACAGAGCAGTGAATTACCTCAGTCTTTTAACTCATCTCTAAACTATTAAAATCATTCAGAAGATGAGAAACGAGTGAACACAAAGCCAAGTAACACGGAAACAGTACCCAGTTCAGAAGCTGGTGTTTTATCTCATCAAAAAAGGAAACCCCACAAAATTTTAAAGCAGCTGAGAAAGCAAAAAAACCGAACCTTTCACCCTCACTGAAACCAGAGGTCCTCTGCAAAAGTCACCTAGTCTCAAACACCCCCATGACAGAGATTCTACAACCCTCTGCGCTATTACTATTGTTATGTGCTCTTTGGAATTCAGAGCTAAGAAGGAGGGCTGCAAGCAAAACATGTTGCCTACACAATCTCTTTCAGATTTGAAATTTCCAATTGTCAGTGGACTTGCTAGTTTCTTTTGTCATTCTTTCCCTGCCAAAGCAGACTGTTGATAATTACAGCTGATGTTACGGGTTTCAGTGCTCTCAAACTTCTCTCTGCACTTTGCAGTGTGGGTTACTATGCAATGCATACACTCCAAGGAAAAATACTCAGATGGAGTAAGTTTGTTCAAAGGAGATTCAAAAAGACAGATCAGAATCCTGCAAACAGCACATTAGCTTCTGTATGTTGGAAGTTGAAGCTTTAGATCTATTTCTGGACCCACCTTCTGACACTACTTGTTTCTTAGGGATCTTCTCCAGTCTTTGCAGCTTGACAAACAATTTGGTTTTGTTCCAAAGTATCCCTATGTAATTTAATATATTCCTTCTGAAAACTTTGCCCAGTCCTTTGATTCTCTCATTGTACTGAGTTATTTTTCAGTTTCTATCATCCTGTGTGCCCCAATGTGAATTTTTACAGAACACCTGGATTCAATATGGAGATTTTATTCTGCACAAAAATTTGCTGCGTGGCACTAACGGAGTTTTGACAGGAATATACTGCTCTTCAAAGAGATGAAAGAGTATCAAAAAAAGCAGAAATACACAACTATAGAACCCAAAGACATCAGTTCTGAAGTCAAATCAGGATTAAACCTGCCCAAAGTGAAAGCAAAGTAACAGAAATAAAGGTTTTGGTGCTCTGGAAGCAGAAGAGGGGTACACATACCTTGGGTAGTGCCACTGCGTCATGGACAGCCCTGGCTGTGAGTTGCCAGGAGACTTCCACGGCTCCCACTTGACATGTCTGGGCCGGTTTCCACCTCACACCTCCATACCCCAGTAATCCCCTCAACTCAGGACCGACAAGGGAGGATAAAAGAAACCTGGTTTCGTCAGAAGCACTGCTGAACGGTGACCACATCACCTGCCACTTCATCCCGAGCGCTGTTGCTCTTCTCAATCATCCTCTCTATAAGGTGACTAAGAGGTGAAGTGCCCTACTTCACACAGCATGGTGCAGGCCAATAAAGGATTTACAGATATCCTAAACACACCTATGTCTCAAATTAGTCAGTTTATTTGCAAATCATTGCTGAACTTCTCTCTACAGGTATCTACCAACACCTTGCAATGCCTGAACCTGCTTACACACCGTAAGAAACAGCCAAACATCTGTTATCAAGCAGTCTTGTTGTGTGACCTCACAATGACTGCTAATAAGCTAAACCCCTTATCATTTCTAAGTAAAAGCTTAAATGCTTCGGCTTCCATTCACCCTGCCTTAAGCTGCCAAACTGGAATAATAATACCCAGCATTGCATAACACCAGTTTCAAGGGGACTGGTTTAATACTCCTTTGAGAAACAGCTGTGTAAAGCTTCCTTTGCAAACGTGAAGAAACTGAGGTATGGAGAAGAAGGTTCATGTTTGGTGGCACACAGATGACTCTGACATTGATAAACATCAGGTGATTTAACCAACATTGAAAAACCTGTCCTAATGTGACCTGTGCAAGGTCAGGCAGGTCATCTGACACCTAACTAGAACCGTGACTCTAAAAGTCTCCTGTCCTGTTTAATCACTGCTCCTCACTGCCTCCACCGAGCAGGAAACCGAGTGTTGCAGTCAGCCACGTCTGAAATCTCTAGGTTTTGAAGAGCCACTGAGAAATGCAGCCAGGCCCAAATAAGCGTTGCTATAGAAATCAGACACAAAACACAGCTCGTTTTCACCCATTTGCGTTGTACAGCCTCCACGCAGACAACACCTAAAGATCTAAACCAACAAAAGTACTAAAAGGATGTTACAAACAACAACACTGCAAAACCACTCGTCCGAGAGTAGCAGCTTCGTACAGACCCAGCAGCGCTTCTTTGCTATGTACAGACGAGTACCAACGACCAGACAGGAGCATGCCCCGCGCCGACTGCTCCCCCCGTTCGTCCTGTCGATCGTTCGAGCCCACAAGCCGTAATCACTCAGGAGCACGAAGAGCCGCTGCGTCCCACCGGCTCACCAGTTTCCCTTACGGCAGCAGAAGAGATTTCAGGGCGAGAGAACTCCTACTAAGAACACTTTTTGGGTGGGAAGGGCACCACAGGGCAGCCGAGCGACCGCCGGCTTCTCTCCCTCCAAGGCACTTCGCTTGACACCAGCCCCGCGGCGGTGCAGACCACGGCCGCTCTCCCGGAGGGCAGAAGACGGCAGCGACATCCCGTCCCATTCCCGAGGCGCCAACGGCATTGCTCAGCTCCTCCATTTCCACCTCCCGCCGCCCCCCTCAGCCCGCCGAGCCTGGGCCCGCTCCGCTCGGCAGTCAGAGAGTCGGCGAGGCCGGGCCGGGCCGATCCCCGTGGGGCGCGCTGGGCCCGCACTCACCCCTTCATGGTGCGACCACGGCCTGGCCGGCACCGACGTCCGCGCTTGCTGCGTACAGGTCCTAACGGTGCAACTCCGGCCTCCGCCTCCTCCTCGGCCCGGGCAGCGCGGGCGGCTCAGCCTCCTGCTCCCGCGCCCGCTCCACATGGGCCTCCGTCCGCCCGTCCGACCCGCCCCCGTGACCCCTCACCTCACGCCACAACCCGCGCGCGCGGGGGACGCCGGATCGCGCTGGGGCGCTTCCGGTGCACGCAGCGGCGCATGCGCACTGGGGCCGGCATCAGCTGATAAAGCTCCGCCGCTGCCGGAGGAAGGAATAGAGTCTCGGGTGTGCCGGCGCTGGCCGCAGGTGAGACGCTCCGGCCTTTTCTGCTCCGTTCTTTTTTGTCCTCCCCTGTCCTGAGGCACGCCTGGAGGCTGCCATGCGCCCGGCGGGTTGCGGTGAGCAGGAGAGGGGTCGTCTCGCCCCTTCCTCAGCCGCGGCCGTTACCTGCCCGGTGATCTCCCTGCCGAGCCGCTCTCTGAGGGAGCGCGCGCGGCCTAGGGCTCCGGGAGGGGGAAGGCTGTAGAGGGGGCGTCCGACCTTGAGGGCGCGGTGAGGGCGGAGGGCTGCGCTGCGTGCAGAGGCCGAGCCTGCCGCCTCCTCGGCTGCGGCTGAAGCACCCAGCGCTGCGTGCGTTGTCTGTGCGGAGCCGTTCCGCAGTGGGAGAGCTCCGCTGGCGGCGGCGGTGGCCTTCCTCGTCCCGTTTCGGCTGGAGAAAAGGCCTGGGAAAAGCAAAGATCTTCCTTGCTGAGTGCTCTCGAAGATGTTTAAGATGTATGGATGTATTAGAATCCATTTTAAAGAGAAGTGGGGATAGTGGCTGGGTTTCTGTGCTGGATCACCATTTTGGGTGGGTGTAACTGGATCATGGAATAGTTTGGTTTGGAGAGGAACTTAATGTAGTTTCGCCCCCCTGCCGTGGGCAGGGACACCTTTTGCTAGACTAGATTCCAGACAAAGCCCTCTCCAACCTGGCCTTGAGCACTGCCAGGGATGGGGCTTCCACAGCTTCTCTGGGCAACATGTGCCACTGGTTCACTATTTGCAGTTGTTTTGTGCGTTGACCATAGCCCTGCAGCTATGGTCAAGGCAGAGCGAGTGAGCAGCAAAGTTATGGAACACAAATGTTGCTGTTGGCTTCTGACTGCAACCATTCCTTAGTAAAAGAGTCCACCTGTTCTTTTGCAGTTGAAAATACTGATGGTAAATTAAATGTTTCCTACTCCTGTAGCTAGTAACATAATCCTGATATAGATTAACTGTTCTAAATGTTACACTTAGAACTGACTTAGGGGCAAGAAGGAAGTTTTACATGACTGTGTTCCAGATGATGTTGTACATGTTACAGATAGCTGTGACATCAGAGTATATGACATGTGTGGATATCTATCCATTCAATGCAGTTGCCCATAGTGATTTCTTCTGAAGATTTCCCTAGCTCAGTGCAGAGAATTTGCACTCCAACTGAGAGTAAAAGCAATTTGGTGATAGTTTTACTCACTGTAATTCAATACTTGAGCAAACACCACTTGATGAAGTGGAGAGGGAGTGGAAAAGGAGGAAAACCTGCTGATAGACTGCTTAAGGTGGTTTATTAGCCCACCCACTCTTTCTGTTGAGTGTAGGTTGGCATTTGCAAGTGGAAGTGTGAATAGCTGAGGCAGATCCTCAGCATATTGTAAGTTGCTGTACTTGGGCTGACTTTAGCACTCTGCAGGTCTGCATTAGCTGAATGTTTGCCTTCTCTATACAGTACTTTTAAAGGCCTTTTCAAGCAGCAAGCATAAATAATTGTATGTACATTTCATTATTTTCTGCTTCAGAATATGTGAAGCGAGGTCAGTGTCTACTGTTACCAAAAATATTGCAGATTACTTTTGCTGTGCCTGTCAGTTGATTAAGTCAAGTCTTCTTGAAATCAGTTTTATTCTCTGATGTGGGGAAAAACCTAGTCTTAATTCTACAATCAGGGGACAAAGCATGGCATTCAGAAATGATAAACCACCATGGACATCAATTTGAGAGAATGGGAAAGGAGAAATTAAGACAGGGCTGGAAAATGACTGCTGGCATCAGCTGACTATTAAAATGGGGGTTGAAGTCTTGTGTTGCAATAGTAACACAAGATCTGTTTCCTGTAAATGTAGCCTTTCCATTTTCTATATCAAGAACCCTTTTCTACAGATAGTGCTAATGACTGGTTATTACTACCTGCTTAATTTTTAGAGAGCATTAGCTTAAATTTATCTCTTCTTTTGGTCTAAGTATATATCAACTGTTTTATACCTCATTCAACCCGACTTAAAGAGCTTGCAGGCTTCAGTGTGCTGTTGTCTAAATTCTTCCTAGTATGACTTTATGCAGTCATCTTCCAGACAAACATGGGTACTGGTATTGGCCGTTATCATCCAAAGCTATGATAGACCAGCAGATAACTAGATTATTCCCCTGGAGATACATTTAGAGGCACTGCGCTTCACCTCTTTTGTTTGCTACTGTAACACTGTCCTTTGAGTACCGGAGTCCTGAAAATTCTTACCAATGTTTGTCCCTCATGCTCTTATATTGCCTGTTTGTGAGCCAAGGACGTGTTCTTTTTAAAAGAGTAGAATGATTACAGGATAACCTGTACGATGTCTTTGGTTACTTTGGTGTTGACCATAAGATGTTGCATGCTATTGCTGGCCAAGTAATAATCCCTCTTTTTCTTTCTCTATTTTTTTCTCCCTCTAAACCCTAACAAACCACACAGTAATCCAATGCTACATTGCCTGGAGCTGGAATAGTTAGGTTTTTTTCCCCTTCATACTTTTATCATTACTTACAAAGAAATTTGGGGGATTTTAGACTTGGAAATGTTGAGGTATTGTTGAACAATGGTATCCACATGATTTGCTTTTAGACTGGAAGTGTACCAAGGAAAAGACGATGTAGTCAACTGGAATATATCATGCTCATTCACTCTTACTCACCATCTTAAAACATGTGACTTCTTTAGTCTTCCAGCTGGACAGGGAGAAATAAGTGGGGACCTATTCCAGCAGAGGAAGTGGAATGAATCTGAACATTTCAACCTTTTCTTCCTGGATAGATTAAGCCAGTAATCACCTAAAGGCCTAACATGCAAAACTGGCTTAGACTTGATCTTATGGTTGTCACTGTTGTACCTTCTTTTATGTCCTGAAAATGTTTTTTTTTTTGTTCTTCGTGTTATGCCCTGTTTGAAACTGGAAGCTAAGCTTATTCTAAATTCTTGGGTTTGGTGATACTGCATGCATATGTTCTACAATCTTACAAATATTTTTGTTTGGTTATTTTATTTCATCTGTGCATTTATTTCTCCTGTTTTTCTCAAATTCTCAAGTTAAATGCCTCAATTTCTCCAAGGATTGACTATTTGCCTCAAGATTTTTAGACTTCTATGCTTCTATATGGCTGCTATAAAAAACTTCGCCTTACAAGGTCTGTCTTTACTGAAATGATTACCTTACTCTGTAAACCAGTAAGATGTGTATGGCTAAATCTTGCAAGTCATGGTCTTTACTGTGACTTAACCAAATGGCAGATGAAAATCAGTTTTAGCTATTGAGTTTATTTTCTTTGTTCATCAGCTCGATTGCCCTGCTGAGCTTTTGTAACAGTAAATGTCAGTGTTACTGCTTGCTCTTTTCAGAAATGGTTTCTCTGGCAGTGATCTAATACATGCTTACTGCCTTCTGACAGGCCTTTCATTTTGCCAAAATCTTGGAGAGTTCATTGTGGGTGTCTTAAAATGGTCATATCTTAAATAACTGGGAAAAACTAAAACTAGTATGGGCAACTGCCATCGTGGCCATGTTTTTATAGTGCTGGGTGTTCTGCATTACCTACCTGACATCTGTTTAATCCTGAGAAGAATAATTCTGAAGACCATTGCTATCCCAGTTAAGCGAGACTCATCCTGCTGAACAGTTAAATGAACTACAAAGTCTGCTGAAAATAGACTCATTGCAGTTAAGAGAGAAGTGGTGTTCCTAAAGGGTACCTCTGTAATGTGAAAATCTTATCTTTGTCCTCAGTCAGTTGAATAGAGCCCATATTGTAAGGATTCTCATGGCCAAGATGAAACGTTGGTATGTTCAGCTGACCAATCTGTATAACTTCTCGCCACATGGCAACCCAAGAAAAACACTGAAATCTGCACTGTGAAGATGCCATGTTCCCATGCTGTGTCACATCTTTAGGATGCTATAAGCTATGCTTGCTTACTGGAGCGGGTTGTTGTTGTTTTAAGACTCTGCAAAAGATAGGAGGTGTCTATGTTGCTGGCCTGCCCTAAGCTTGAAGACTAGTTCTGTCATGGTTGGGATGGTCAGGTGTGATATGGGATTAGAAATGTTATGGAAGAAGGTATTAACTTCATAGCGACAAGACTGTGCCCTTATTAGAATAATTTATTATAGCAGGACAGAAGCTGTCAGGTGTGAGAGTCTCCTTTAAGGGCCTGAAGAATGATTTGACTTTTTTCTCTTTTTCTTTTTTTTCCTTATTTTTAGATGCAGAGAAACTGCATCTTTCATGAAGTTCAGTTAGTGAGACAACATTTGGTCTTTCTCATTATTACACTATATTATTCTTTTGTTTCTCACTATAATACATTAAAAAGCAGCTCCTCAGGAAAAAAAACCCACAAAATAGTATATCTAGCTAACTGGAGATAACATTGGTAAGGCCTTCTAAAGGTGATTCTTTCATGTGAATTTCCTCTAGATCCTTGAAATCTTGTTTTGGTTTTTCTTTATTGTGAGATGGATTTGCATCACCTGGTAGATATGCAGACAACCATCACAATATGTAGTTTAAACCACGTTAAAATGTAGTATGTTGGAGGGGCTCTGGTTATTCTAAAGAAGCTGTAAATACTTCAGGTAATTGAACGTAAAATCTCCAAATGTGACTTAACTTGCTTTAAAACATAAAGATGATGTTTTCCATTACAGGAAAAGTTGACCTCAATTTAATTTCCTTTTACTGGAATCCAATGCCAATGTGTGTGGTGATTCCAAGCAGGTGTTTCATTATACCAGTGTGCTGTAAAAGACTACTTTTATCTGCTAGGGGTATTAGGTCTTTCTCAAAGACCTTCGCACAGACTTACTCCTGGTTCAGCTTTTAAAACCAGCTGTCAAATACCTTGGATAATAAACTGAAGATTCTGTAATATCCCAACTTTAAAGACTGATCTGAAAACTGTAATGATAAAATGCTTATTCCAAACTTGTGCTCAGTATTTTAGTTATTACATTTAGGGGCAAGGAGTTACATGGTGAGGCTCGGATAGGAGCTTCTGTGTTTTCATGAGCCCAAATTGCTAATATGTTTCTGCATGTAAAACTGAGCCTGACTTACAAATCTAGTAATGGTTGTGTTAGGAAATTGTGCATCTTCTGTTTGGTGAGAATCTTTAGCTATTCAGAAATCACTACGAAACTGGAGTAAACTTGCTGCTGTGATCACCTACAGCTTTGTGTTCATCTCATTTTGGTGTTTGTCGTCTTAAAGGTTAGAGCAGTGAGAAGTGTTTCAAGTAACAATGCCAAATACACCTAAAAGTAGTGACTTTCATTTAGTAACAGCAAGGGCAGATCTTATCTTTGCAGTAAGTTAGTGAGGTTAATGAAAATGTTGCTTGTCCAGAGGAAGTGACTGAACACTGCACTAAGCAGATGGCTGCAGGACTTTTCAGTCCTAACAGCTAGATCCAGGGTCAAGGCAGCCACTGTGTGACACAGAAATGAATATTGTATTAGTATTCTGTGTTGTGGCTTGAGTAGCGATCTCAGTAGAATCTTTTGTGTGAAAGTTTATCAAGCCAAACAAGGGCAGAATGTGTAGCAGGATGAAAGGAATAGCAAATTTTTTGCAGTAGGAAACTTGTGAAGCAGAGTAGCAAGTAAGAAATAAGGGGAGGCTCATCTCTTTCCACCTCTAGAGCTCCTCTGGAGGAGCTTTCTGGGCTGAGAGGAAAGAATTGGTGTAGAAAACCCTATTGTGGAAACTTTGTGGCATGCAACCAGTCAGCTGATGGGTTTGGGTTGTTTTCTTTTCCACATGAACAATGTGTTTTTTTTTCTAATAACAGGAGTATTGTAATAGGTAAAACTGGGATCTTTATCAGTTCTAGATATAGCATGACAGTAGCATTTGAAGACAGAATGCTGGTTGTCTGAGCTGATCAACTCTTCAGTGGTCAAAATAATTCTGCAATGAATGCCCTGCCTGCTTTTCTCCCTGGTTTTATTGCTGCTGCTAACTTCACAGTTATGTTTGAACGCAACTTTTTCCTCTAGTCCTTCTCTGGGCTAACTGAATAAATCTCCTAGGCTTCTGAATAAAAGCTTGGGTGCTTGAATAACAATTGGTGGTGATGGGATTTGTGCAAACAGCCTTCACTCTTTGTTTCCATGGGAGGGAAAAGTCTTTCATGCTGCATGTATCTACTGCATATAAATACATTTTATATGTGTTTAGCTTGTGTGCAAGGCATGATGTTTGCTTGAAGTATTAGACTTTTATGTATTGGCATACCCACAGGTAAGTCTGCATGTGTTTTGCGGAAGAAGGCAGTGAGAGCTTGTGATGGGCTTTGTGAAGTGCCAGGTTGCACAGTCTCACTTTGCAGCCATTGTCTGCTCTGCTGATAGTGACAGCATAATTCTGTTTCCTGTCTTTTTTTCTTTAGTCAATTTGGATTTACCTGTGCATGTACTGAGTAGCAAGCCTCATGTGAAAGGAAGGGGCTTTATAGTACCCAAGAAGCAAGTGGTGTGAAAGGTGAATTGCCTTGTATGGTTGCAGGTGGATCCACAGTATGTAACTGAGCATCACTTAAGCAGATTCCTGACCTATCAAGAGCAGAGGTGGCCTCAGAGTGCCCTGTGGCAACTGGAATTGTATGAATAATTAAATGGAAGTGTTGAGTTTAAGAAACAGTGATACTTCTATCTTGGAGTTTATTGCAAGAGGTTGGTACAGTTAGCTTCTTGATGTTTGTGTGAAGACTAAGCCGTATCATTGTGTCAAGCTGGGGACTGACTAGCTGTAAAGTGGCTTTGCTGAAAAGGACCAGAGGTCCTGGTGGCCACCAAGTTGAATGTGAGCTGGCAATGTGGCCTTGTGGCAAGACAGCCAGACTATCCTGGCATTAGGAAGAACGCTGCCACCAGGTGCAAGGAGGTTTTTTTATCCCCTCAGTTAAGCTCTGAGGAAACCACATCTGGAGTGCTATGGCTGATTCTGGGTTCTTCAGCAGGAGGAAGTTATGGCTTAATGGAGTGAGTTCAGAAAAGGGCCCCAAAGGCTGTTAAGGTTTGGAGAAATGAGGGGAGGGTGGGAGAGCTGGGATTGTATAACCTTAGGAAGAGCAGGCTCCGGGAATCTTAATGTATATACATACCTAATGAGAGAGAGCAAAGAGGATATAGCCACCACTCTTTTCAGTGCTGTCTGCTGAAGTAACAAGAAGGAATGGGCACAAACCGAAATACAGGGAATTCCCTTTAAACATAAGAAAACACTTTTCTACTGTGCCTGAACAGAGGAACAGGTTGTCCAGAGAGTTGGGAAGTCTTCATCCTTGGAGGTAATCAACACCCAGGTGGACATGGCCCTCAGCAGCCTGCTCTAGCTTGCTCTGAGCAGGGTCTTGGAACTAGATGATCTCCAGAGATGCCTTCCAACCTTAGTGATTCTCAGTGATTCTGTTATTTGGTGGCTGAGAAATCTGGAGCAATTTTCCCTGCTGTGTTATAGTAAAATCATAACTCTACATAGTATGAAGGTGCAGATTTCCCTATTTGGCTTCCCTTCCAGGTGACCTGTGTTAGAGTCCTGGACATGCTGTTTCTTCTGGGACAGTATCCCGAATTGCCTGCACTGGTGCAGAAATGCTGCCAAACTTCTGCATTTGACTAGTAACTTGGGCTCTGTTTTTTTAATACTTCCTCTTTATAAAGTCTGTTGGAGGGGGAAGTATAAACCACCCAAGTTACTGGAAATCTATGACAGTGATTATCCTATTATTTATGAGGCCCTTGCAACGCATCCTTGTTCAGCCGGACACTGGGATTTATGCAGTATACCAAAGTCTGCTCTGGTGAACACAGTGAGTGTTGGCAGTCTTCATTCTAAAGCATGTCTTGAATGCAATGCTAAAGCTGACTGCTGTGTGGGTTCTGATCTTTACTATCCTGCAACATCTACATTTTTACTAAGAAGAGGAGGAGGGCTTTTCTTTGGAAAACTTTATTTGGCTACATTTTAATGTGTATGCCTATTAAGCTTCCCTGAATATTGAAAGTAAGGGCTTATGTTCTGACTCAATTTTTCTACTCTAGGAAGTCAAATCACATTAGTCTGTTTCAGATCAAGTAAATTCTATGAGCGTAATTCAAAGTTACTCCAGCAAAATGAATCCTAGCACTGGTGACTTAGTAATGTAATGCTGCAGCTTCTGAATTGCTGGTCTTGTGCTATTTACTACAATTTTAGTTAGTATATTTAAGTAATTTGATATGTTGCTAATGATAGAACTTGCAAAGATAGTCTTGGGAAGCTGTGAAAACTACAGGGAACTCTTCAACTCATGCAGCTTCCTGGGGGAGAGACAGTGTAACTGCTTGCCTTCTGTACCACATAGAGGACAATTTGCTAGTGCCCATCAGGCTTTGGCTGTCACTCAAGGTGGCATGTCAGTCTGCTTCATTAAAGTTCTGGATGCTGTGCAGCTTCACCAATGCTTTCAGTAGCTAGGGAAAGGGGCTCTTAGCAGAAGTAAGCCCCACAAGACTCAGTTTTGACAGTCAATACCTGTTCTACATACTCAAGCAATTAGGATTACAGTGTCTTCAGTGCCTCCTTGTGCAGTCTGTTATTAAGCAGTTCTGTTAAGCTCTTCCAGAACACAGCATTCACTGCCATGGATATATTAGTCTGGAGGCTGGGGGGGGTAAACAGATTTCAACAGAAAGCATCTCTCTGAAGGATTTTTAAGTAGCAGTCTGCACCATTGGGATTACTGGGTTTGTAGGGGGCCCTTAATATGAGCACTGAATTTCTTCTGCCGGGTCCTGTGCAGTGAGGAGGGCACAGATGGGAGTTCAGCTGGGCTCTGGGAAGCTTGATTTGCTATTGCGGCATTCCGGAGTGCTGGTGGGAGAGAGAGAGACTGATGACTCACCAAGTCAGGTGGTTATGCCTCTGCTGTGTGTCAGAAATTGCTTTCCCCTCTGCAGCAGGCTTTCTCATCCCTCTGTCGGGGCACGAGAAGGACAATCATTTCCTAAGTGGTAGTGCTTAACTGCTGAATTCTGGCTTTGCTGCACTGTTACTCCCCGTTTCTGCAGAATAAGGTAAGGAGCTGTGTTTGTATGATAAAATAGTGACGGATTTTCTTCCATGCTCTGAGAAGGCTCCTTGTAAAAATCTCACTGGAGTCTTAATTTCGAAGAGATCTTTGTGGTATGGCAGTTAATAGTGTAAATTCTGGGTCTGATCAAGTGTTTGAACCAAAACCAAGGAACTGTAACAGAAAACAGGTTTTTCCAGCATTGAGAGCTAGACAGTTAAATTTTGGGGGTTACTGTGTAGCCAAATTGCTGTGCTGGGGTTGAAACCAAGATAGAAAACTTGGGTTGTTGGCCCTTTCTTGTTTAATTATGACTAAATATTACTTTAATAAATCATTTTTCAGTCGGAGATGGTTCTTCAGCAAGTAGTATGTTGATTTCTGGCACTGCTAGGCAGAATATGTCTGTGTTAGAGCTTAAGAGCATGTTTAAAATCAATTGGTGTACTGTTGAAGATAAGGAAGATTCATGTATGTAAGTTGTAAAGAATGCAAGATGCATCTTTGCTCATAAGGGAATTAAAATTAAGCTAATATCCTGTGTAGGTGTGCTAGTGGAATTTTGTAGGAGTGGATTGAGTATAGTGCCTAATACCCTGTGTTGGCAATAGGCCTCTGAAAGGCTACAGGAGCTCAGTAGCTTTCCAAAATGGCTAACTACCATGGCTTCTGGGGTAAGTACATGCTGCCTGCACATACATCATGTTGTGTTTAGCAGATCCTGACGTGCTTTAGGGAGCTCCATTTTATCTGAGTAATAACACTGAAAACATTTAACAGTGTAGGTAGGTAAGGCAGCGTTTCTGCCCTCAAGGACTTTTCCATATAAAATGAAAATCTGTTAGTGCTAATACACTAGCACAAGAAAACTATGCAGAGGTAAATAACAGCATTTTGTTTTCTTAATTTGCATTCAATGTTAAATGATGTGTAGCCCATTAAAAAAGAGGTCAGCTTGTCTGCGTGAGGACTGGCTTTTTAGAATCATAGAATTTTTGTTTGGAGGTATATAGGAGATGCAGCACAGAAAGGTGAGGATGAATTCACTGTGCCTTTTACGCTTGGAATAGTTAATAAATGTGTGTTTAAAAGCAGTTGGTGCAGGTGATAAAGATCAGGACAAAACCAGGGTTTGTTGGTGCATTGCTAGGTGGCCTAGGAGAGAAATCCCATTCCCTTTTACCTGCCTTCCCCCCTTCGTTTGGGGAAGTGGCTGTAGGAATAGAGAGCGAGCAGAGCAGGCACAGCAACAGGAGCTGAAGGTGCTGGGTGTCAGGATGTTGCAGTTTAACTGCAGAATGACTGTTTTGAGGTTCTTATTTGCCTCCCTGGAAGCCAAGCAGCTCCTTGCAGTGGTGGTCGGTTGAACTGTGGGGTTTGGATAGGAAGAAGAGTTATTGTAAATTGAAACTGGCTGGTCTTCTTGCCTCTCCTTTCTTCGTAAAGTGACTCTTCTCTATGGGCCCTTGTACTGACTCACTGACAAACAGTGTTGTTAATTCAATTATGAGAATCTGGTTTAGCTCTCTATTCACACAGAAGATTTTGGTGGTGGGACTCGAGAGTGTTCTGTGTGGTGTGTTGAAGTAAATGCTTTGGGTAGATTTATAAGGCAGGCTGCTTTTTCATATGACCAGTAATTGTGGTCCAGTTTTACAACGTTTTAGTTGTTAAAAGCATTAAAAGCAAAAAAGCTGAGGTAGTTACGTTAGTCTGATCTGAAGCAGCTCTTACCAGTTGCTCAGGAACTGCAGATTGCTTTGCAAGGGCCTCCCCTCTACCATTTGTTAAGAGGATGCTTCTGAGAAATAAGCAGTGAAATTCACATTGTCTTCTGAGCCTAGACAAGTTTAAATGCTGAACTATCATTATGGAGAGGAAGGGGGTCTAAAAGGTACCTGACATGTGACTCTGCCTTTGAGCTTAAGAGCAGCTAGCAGTTCCACTCCTTGGTGGTGGTGATCAGCTATTGGGGCGGCTGTTGTGAAATGAATCAGTGGGAGCCATGTTAAACACAGTCCACTCCAATGAGACATGGAGCCTGGAAGAAGCTATTCCTTCAGGATGAATAGGAGTTTGGAATCACTTGATCTTTTTCTCACAGAGCAGAGTCAATGTGTTTAAAACATTTAGACTGGGGAAGAGCTTGAGGGGCAGAGGTCTTGTTAGTGTGGTATTAAAAAGCTGGGAAACAGTTACAAGGTTTTAAGAATAGCAGATGTCTGTTACCTACTGCTCCTGAAGAGCAGGCAGAAAATGATGGTGGATAGGGTGGCAGTGTAGCTGTCTTTTTCCTCATAGTAGATGGGTCAGGTTTTCAAGCCTGAGCATGCCACTCTATTTGCTGCCTTGCAGAAGATGCTGGGTTAGGTTAAGCTTGCGAAGACTGTGTCAACAGATGCTTCACCTGGTTCACGTCACCAAAACACAGCATCGTATGCTGGGGCTGCCATACTGTGCCTTTCACCAGTGCTGGGTGGTAGGCATGGTTAGAGAGTTGCCTCACAGTTCTCTAACACTAATCAGTTTCCAAGGTAACACAAAGCAGGATAAGGGCTGACAAAGCAAAACCATTATTCTTATCGGCACCAGATACAGGCCAGCCCAACTGTCGATCACAGGACAAGCATGGATGGAGGAGGTCTTCTGAAACAGCTTTTCCTGTTCCCTGAACAGTGACCGGCAAGAGATGGCAGTCAGGTTTTTAACTGCTGCAAGTTGGGGTTTTGGGCCATTATTCAGCACAATTTTCCTGTAATGCTCCATGGGTTTCACTGAGAGCAAGGATTCGGTAATACCTCGCTGTGAGGCATCTAGAGAGAGCTCACATGTTTATGTGCTTGTGGAAATGTATATTTCTTCTTCTGAGTGCTGTTGATCCTGCAGCTTAAGGTAGGAAAAATAGAAGTTTCACAATTAATGTTTATAATATTGCTTTTAGAGACCCTAGCAGTAAAGAAGCACCAGAACATTCTCATGCTCAGAATCATAGAAATGCCATATTTTGATGGAGAATAAATGAGATGTGGAAGACAGGAGAGATTCTCCATTGTTTAAATATGCTGTTATTGGGGTTGGAAACAGTCCAGCAATGTTAGGACATTTTTGGAGTGTAACTGTTTCACTCAGCAATGTTTTGTGGAGCATATTATGGAGTGATGTTCCACTCTTGGTGTTCTGCAGTGGGGGATGTTAGTTCTTTTGTTTGCTTAAATAAGTTACCTTTTAACTTTTTATGGCTTTAAAATCAGTGTGGTTAAGGTGCTTGAGCTTGTATGAGTTCGGAATTCTTTCTCACTAGAAACAAGGAGAGAACAGAGGGAGGAAGAGGAGGAACTTACAACATGTGTTTTCATCAGGACTGACTCTTGTTTTTTCCTTCTCTACAGTTGAACAGACAAAATGAACTTTTCCAAGCTACCCAAGATCCGTGATGAGGAAAGAGAGGCTTTTGTTGGTTATGTCCATGGAGTCTCAGGACCTGGTGGGTATTTCATAGGATCTGTTTAATCTAATATCTTGTTAATCTTGTTCACTTGGAAGTGAGCTTGGAATTGGAGAAGTATAGTAGAGCTTTTTCTCTTTCCTGGGATGGGGGTGGAGCAGGCTTTTTAAGAAGGATCACTGATTGGTCTGATAAAATATTAAGAAATATGCTAACAGGATATTACTACTAATTCATCTTATTTAAAGAATTAGCTGAATCAGGCTTAATAATGATGATAATAGTACCAAATGTAGTAAGCTTTCTGTATGAGAGAAAGCCACTTGGTCAGAAATCTGCAGGCCCAGTGCTTCTCTAAAAGGGTGAGAGATGCATAGTCCAGTCTCACTGAAATGCAGTTTGACCCTATGATCTCTGGAATACTCAGTCCCTTCCCAGTGTCAGGCTGTTCTGTGTTACTGCACCATAGGTTGGAGGAGCTCAGTGAGGAGCTGTAAAGGTCAGGGAGCGTAGCACAGTGTGGTGGTAGTAAGACTGGAAGAAGGAGGAGGACTCCTCCTCCTTTATCAGCTTAAATAGTTTCTTTACACTCTGATGGTAACAGCTTTTGAATATGTGCCAGCTTTTTCTGCTCTTGAAGAGGTAAAGAAAGGGATGGGAAAGTGAGAACAGAAGAATAGCATGTATTTTTGTTAATGCAGCTTATTTGATGAGTAATAGTCATTGGCTCATGTCTACCTAAATAAATACCTGTTCTTTAACTGCCAGTTCCTTAACTGCAGAAGTGCTACTTAAAACCAGCAGCTTTATTTCCTAAAAAGGGGAAATATATTTTTATGTAAATATGTGAACCCTTTGTGGAAGATTGAGATTACAATATTAAAGACATAATAAATTTTGTCCTAAAGCAGCTAGGCCTTATGTATGACCTGCCGAAATATAACCCAAAACAGTTTTAAGGCCCAAAACATGCAGTAGGACAGTCTTCTTCCGTTGAAAGTTGAGTGCCCTCATACCACTTTTCTACAAAATAAAATAGCAAAATAGTGTTTCCTTTAAAGCTTTGTAGGCATCTGCCACTCTAGATACAAGGGTGTGTATTGCCTTTAGCAGGCACCTTGGCTTGATCTACACATGGAAATGGATTATGTGAGCATCCAAATGCTACCAAGGTGAACAGAAGTTTGAGTAACTTGAAAATTATGGTCCCCAACCACAGGTTTATGAAACTATCAGGTATTAGGTGGGTTTTTTCCATTTTCCTGTATGTTTTAATTTGGTCAGGTGGGAATGTGGCCTAGCTCACTGAAAGGGAGAAGTGTCTATGTAACTTGTCTGTCAAAGGTCACTATGTCTCTAGAACTCTAAACATTCACCATCTGTCAAGACAGATAAGAGAGGATGGCATGAATTGTCTGTGACCTACTACATTCTGATAGTGTCCTCTTACTGAGCATAAAGGGACAGTGTGAAAAGTATAAGGAAACTTTCGTCTTTTAAACTAGAAATGTCAGGATTTGTGGCACCCTACTTACCCCTTTTGTGAAATCAAGAATGCACTTCTGATTTGGTTGAATCCCAGACTTATGCTGTGCGGTTCTTGCTAACTTTTGATGGGTAAATTTCCTGAGCCATAAGAAGAAGACTCACCTACATGCCTGTCTCTTCCAGTGGTCACGGCGTGCAACATGGCAGGCGCTGCTATGTATGAACTGGTACGAGTAGGCCACAGTGAACTGGTGGGAGAGATCATCCGGCTGGAAGGTGATTTGGCAACTGTTCAGGTGTATGAAGAAACATGTATCCTTTTCACTGATCCCTCTGGGCCTGCCAGGCAACTCAGTCCAGAGCACTGGAGTGATGAGGGTGAAGACAATGACCAAAACTGAGTGGGATCAGCACTGGGTACTTCCAGTGCCAGCAAGACATCTGTTCTGCACATTCTTGGTAAATGCTGATGGCTGTGAGGTAAATCTTGTCCTGCTTGGCTGTGTGCTGAGGAAAGTTCAAGTAGGTATCAAATAATGTGTGCCTTAGAATTGGAGTTAATTTTGGTTTAAATAGTAGAGTTCATTATTAAGGAAGTTGTCTCACAAATGTCAGCTATACTATCAAGTAGTATTTGTTGTGTTAATTTTCTTTGCTTTTGAAAGCTATGCTTGTATAAGAGGGCAGGTTGCTGCCTTCTGGGCAGAGTACTTTGCCAGACATAATAGGTTGCATTTCTGCTTCTGCAGTGTGCTTACAGAATCTTGGTCCAGCTAGAACACAGTATGTATCCTAAAATCTAGTTAACATAAAATATGTTTTCTGTTACACATAAATGAGAGAATGTCAGAAAAGAAGTCATAAAACTTGAAGCCAGACCTTTTTTTTTCCCTTGTATTCTTTTAAACTTAAGAGTTGGCTCTCTCTATCTGTAGAGGCTAAGGGTAAAACCTGTGTTGGCTTCCAAAGTTTCGTTCTGAGGAATTGGATGGTAAACTGGTGACTAGCTCTTCTTTGTACCTAATGATTTATCCTTCTAGATGGCATCACCATTGTAATACCTAGTAACCTTCCAGTAGTACACGGAGCAAGTTTGAATATAGTTTACTCTTAAGTTCCTCATGGGAGGAGTCTGCCATAAGGGCTCTCTGAAGTCAGCTTGCATTTAATCTCTTCAGTCTTGCATAGGGTTCTGGGGGTTTGTTTTGTATTCTAATAGGGCCTTTCTCAGGCTGCTGGCCCTTTGCACAGAAGTCCATTGTGCATCTTTGGAGTTAGATAGTACATAGACTGGACAACTTAATAATGGAAAGGAAGGAAATAATGCTGGTCTTGGACAAAATCCCTTTAAAATCAGACTGCTGTCAAAAAGGCTGTGGAAGGCTCAAGGTCAAAACATTTGTGCTCTCTAACAAACAAAAATCTATATATTTCATAACATTGTCTGACTTTAACAATCAAACCTGTTTTCTAGGTTTGAAGATGTAGGAAATGGTTGATGTTTTGTCATCTTGATGCCTGGCACTCCAGCAAACTCATCCAAACAGTTGACTTGAACTAACGATCATGAAGCAGAGTATTTATCCCTCGAATGAGCAGCTTTGTTGCTTTGGCAATTTCAGCTTAAGTACAAAGCATACATGCTTCTCGAATGATGATGGTTAATAAAGTAATAAAAATATTACCTTACAGTCAGAAAGGGTGTTCTAGATGATGAAGTTGTGAATGTGGTACTTTGTTCCCCTTGCTCTGGATGAACTTTTCCTCAGCAAATCTTTAGCTGGTGTCTCTGTAGGAGATCCTGTACTCCGTACTGGCAAACCCCTGTCAGTGGAACTAGGGCCTGGCATCATGGGAGCCATTTTTGATGGTATCCAGAGGCCTCTCTCGGACATCAGCACTCTGACCAAAAGTATCTATATCCCTAGAGGTGTCAACGTGTCAGCTTTGAGCCGAGATATCAAATGGGAATTCACACCTTCAAAGAATCTACGGGTAGGTGCTCACAGGCCTTCACCTCCTTGCTTCTCTACCCCCGGAGGTTAGGGTTGGAGCAGCGCCAGGGCTGGGACTGATGGGAGCTATGGTTTATGCAGCTTGTGTTGGGAGGTGGTAGTGTTGTATAAGCCTGGATGGGGACCACCAAAACTTACTCTGTGTGACTTACAGTGTGTTGCTGCTGCATCTGAGAAACTTAGAAAGTTTTAGTATGTTTGCAAAACTGTAAAGAAGCTCATGGAATTGCACTAAGCAAAAGGAATGACTGTGGAACACATTTTGCAAATGAAGGTAGCCTTAGAGCTGGAAAATGTCATGGCTTTAGCCCTTGGTGACATCTTTTTTTCCAAGCCTGCAGGTTAGAATATGCCATTCTTTCTCTACTTAACACATTAGGCTTAGAGGTGTATAAGAAACAAGGAAGATTCCTTGCATCAGTCAGTAATTGCTACTGTCTGAGCCTTGAAAGGCACCTCAACCCAGATAGTGTTGCTAGCAATGTTCTGTTAGTGTAATGATGTATGCAAATGGGCTACTGTGCTCTAACAATGCATTTACAAAGGGAGTAATCACAGTGCTAGACTTAATAGCTATAGTTACTTTTTTAAGGTTAAGGTTCTTTTTTAAAGCTGGAGTTCTTGCTTATGACTAATACACCTGTTCTGATTCCAGGTTGGCAGCCACATCACTGGTGGAGATATTTATGGTATTGTGAATGAAAACTCCCTTATCAAGCACAAAATCATGCTGCCCCCACGGAACAGGGGTACAGTTACATACATTGCTCCACCAGGAAACTACGACACTTCAGTAAGTCTCCCAAACAGCAGTTGCTGATATATTCCATGTCTCTCTCATAGGGTTGATATATTCTTTCTGTTCTGCATGATGACAACTAAAAAGTGTTTTATGCAACAAAGTGTCTTGAGTTAATGCTCACCTCTGCTGACCTGCCTGCAGGGATTACATGAGTATCTTGTGCAATTATATTCTATGTATGGCTTCCCAATGGCACTTGGGTATGCCACATTTTCTGACCTCTGGGGATCTGCACTATCTTATGAATATGTAAAATTCATTTGCTCTTCAGAAGCATGTTTTTAGGTGACGCTTTGCCTTGCACGTCTTTTTCCCTTAATAGCATTGTAAATACGATATGGGAAAGAGCTATCATCCTCTTTTCACCTCGAGAAGGGATGATAGCATGTTGAAGTTTGGAGAAGTTACTGGTCGTGGTGTCAAATACCTAGCTGTGCAGAGCAGTTGAGACAAGAATTTGTATGAGGGTCCAGTGTAGCTGTTTGCTTACTTCAGATGTCTGGTGCTGTCTGTTAGGATGTTGTCTTAGAGCTGGAGTTTGAAGGCGTGAAGGAGAAGTTCACTATGGTCCAGGTCTGGCCTGTACGTCAAGTCCGTCCTGTTACTGAGAAGTTACCAGCCAATCATCCTTTATTAACTGGCCAGCGGGTCCTGGATGCCCTCTTCCCGTAAGTACTACTTCTCCTTTTCTAGTGTATAAGAAATCTCTTTTTTGGAGGGAATCAGAGGGAAGAAGCCTTAATTTTTTTATGGGCAAACAGACCTGAAGATTTCACTGTGTGTTCACAGCATGATCTTAACAAAAAAAATTAGCTGAATTCATCATATTTCTGTATTTGGCAAGAGATGCTACTAGTGGAAAAAGGAGGACAAGTTTAACAGGATAGGTCTAGTGCATTAATCTAGAAAAGAATGGACAAGCATAAACTTAACATAATCGTGCCAAGCCTACAGAAAGGCTAGAACTTTCAAGCTTGATACCTCCATTTGAACACATCAGTAGGATTACTTTCCATGATCTTGAGGCTGCACAGTTCCCAATGATTATGGGGTCACCACTTACAGGAACTGTTGCATGGAGCTGTAGCACAAAATGCTTATTTAAGCAGCTACCTTCCAAGACACTGAATTCAGTAATTTTGGTCCTAAAATATTATGCTGCTTATTCTTACAGCTAAGTACAGTTGTTTCTTTCTTAGCATTTGCGTTCTGTCCATTCCTCCAGCTGTGAAAACTGCTATGTTTCAAGCCTGAAGCTGTTTTACCAGCATAACTCGTGTACTTCAAGGGCAGGAGAAGAAAAGGATAGTTTATAACTGCAGTCTTTTGGTTTAGTGAAATACCTCTGTGTTTCTAACCCAGCAAACTGAATGTGGCTCTTGTCGTTCTGCTTTCAATTATGAGTTTATTGGAAGATGTATTTTAAGATAGGAGAGAGCCGATTTTTTTGTTTCTTGCAAATCAGAGTCCTTTTTCTTTACTCAGGTGTGTACAAGGGGGCACAACAGCAATTCCAGGAGCATTTGGTTGTGGGAAGACTGTGATCTCTCAGTCTCTCTCAAAATACTCCAACAGTGATGTCATCATTTATGTAGGCTGTGGAGAACGAGGAAATGAAATGTCTGAAGTACTGAGAGATTTCCCTGAGGTTAGTATGGAGAATTCATGGAGATTAAACTTGCTACTGTACTGGTATTGTAATTGAATAACGTACTATATCGGCAGAGTGACTCAAAATGACCTTCTTGGCTCCTTGCTGTAAGTTCTGGCTGTAGTAGCAGAAATCCCTTTTGGCTCATTCAGGAATTATTTCAGTGGCCCCTCAGTACAGCTCTGGGCTAGTTTTTGGGTGTACCTTCTAACTTGTTTTAAAATAAAGCCAAGACAAACACAGTTACAATCACCTTACCTTTCGCTGGTAACATCTCTAACTTAACCATGCATAGCAAACGCAGCATCTGTATTTACAGGGTGCAGGGTCGTGATACAGTTACCAGATAAGTGTAACATGTGAGGCTTTGGAATGCCCTCTGAAGGAAATAGAAAATGCCTGGTTAGAACAAAAAAAGCAGTGGGTTTACTAATCCTTCTACCTGTGGTTACATGTTAGTGAATTAGCTGTGGCATGTCCTTCTGTAAAATATGGGAAAGAAGCCAGATAGTCTGAACTGTTAGGGAAACTCCATTGTCAGAAATAAGGGGTAAAGGGTGTGTTGGTTAGTTAAAAGATTGGGAAGTCAAGATGAGGTGGCCATGAAAACAGGTGAATGCCAGTGTATTCATAAGTGGAGTTCTATACAAATATCAGGATATGCATTCTGTTCAGGTGTTTATGAAGTTACACGGGGCTTATATATGTGGTTTAATGTCCACTTGTCAAAGACAAATTTGGATCATTTTAGATGGGGGAAAAAAGCTCTCTGATTCCTAACAGTCTTAGGATACAGGTGTAGGATACAACTTTTTTGGCTCTTCCAGCCTCGTAAGCTGAGAGAAGATAATGTACTTCCTGATGCAGTGGATTTGTCATTACTCATTTGAATGGGATCAATAGAGATTTGTCAGTTGCAGAAGATGAGATAGGGCAGTGCATTAAAGAGTTAAGCTGTGTGCAATCTGGGAGGCAAACCAGCATAGTGTCGTCTAGTCTCTGGTCTTGGTAGAGTAGCTGTGAGGAGAGGCTCCTGATTTAAAGGCAGTAATACTGTAAAAACCAGGCACCCCACAAAACAACAAACTCTTTGCTGCTGTTACCTTTTTTTTTTTCCTTTTCTTGCATTGTAGCTAACAATGGAAGTTGATGGCAAAGTAGAAAGCATCATGAAGAGAACAGCTCTGGTAGCAAATACCTCCAACATGCCTGTGGCTGCCAGAGAAGCCTCTATCTATACTGGTAAGCTTTACAGCAGGCTGAAAAAGCCTTGTGTATAGGGCAAGCCATAATGCTGGAGCGTTTCCAGTTCCTGAGATGGTCAGCACCAAGAAACTTGCTTGGTTTCAGAAGTCAACCCTTTTGGAATTCGCCTGCATGAAATCCAAGTAACTTAATTTAATTTGGTATATACTTGTGATTTCTGGATATTGAGTAGATTTGCTCATAAGGTGAATGTACTGCACAAGCTCTCATGTAGGTTTGTCTCCATGTTTTAATTATGTAAGCTTTTGTTTATGGCTAGTGTTTTGCTGACACGTACAGCCACTTACTGGGCAGGATTAGGAGTCTTTGAGTTGGCTGGTGAGTCTGCTTTCCTTTGCAGCCTCTCATAGTGCTCTTTTAAGTTCTTTGTTATGAAAACTTGTCATGTCATTAAGATAAAACATGACCTTTTCTCACTGTTGTATTCTGGTAGTTTGAAAGGGAAGAAGACATTTTACAATAAGAAGAGGCTTTGTTCATGGTTTCAGTGAGGCAAGGAGTAACATTAGTGACATTGCCATGTCACTTCAAAGAGATACATGGGAATGTAAAATGAGCCAGGGTGGTTCATAAGGGAAAATGGAAAGAGTGAGAAGAAATAATAAAAACCAGCAAGGACATAATCTAGTGGGAAGAAAGAATCGATTTCCAGTGTCTGTTTCCATCCAGATGTGAACTTGGGTATAATTTGGCTTATTTGCATCTTGGTGACAACATGGAAGCCTAGAATTCCTTCCGGAGCCTTATGCTGAGCACGCTGTTCTCTTTGTTGTAGGAATCACCCTGTCTGAGTATTTCCGGGACATGGGCTACCATGTCAGTATGATGGCAGACTCCACTTCCCGATGGGCTGAGGCCCTCCGAGAGATCTCCGGGCGACTGGCTGAAATGCCAGCTGGTGAGTAATCTTTTCTCAGCCTACTCTTGTAAAAGCATCCTTTAAACACTGAACCTTTGACTCCATTTCTGTGTGTTGCTGTTTGCAGACAGTGGTTATCCAGCCTACCTTGGTGCCCGTCTAGCCTCTTTCTATGAGCGAGCTGGCAGAGTGAAGTGTCTGGGGAATCCTGAAAGGGAAGGCAGCGTCAGCATTGTTGGAGCGTGAGTGTTGCATCACTTTGCTCTGTGTTGGGTGCAGCTCTTCCTCTGTGTTTTTGTATCTCAAAGTACCTATTTTTCAGACAAAAGTCATTGCTCTGTGCAGCTGCAGGACTAAAAATACATGGTTGAGTAGGTAGATATTGAGTCTCTGTTCACCCACAGCTTCTGCTAAATGATGTGTGGGGGCAGAAAGAATGAATGTGGACAGGTAGTTCTGTGAGGTGCAGGCTTGCAGTCACTTGCAGCAGTCAGAGCAATGGCTCAGGGAAGAACGTCATTAGAGCTCTCACTGAAAAGTATGTCAAACCATGCTCAGAGCAGGAAAGAAGGGGCAATTAGAGCAGCACTGTGTGTATTTGGGGGCATAATGAGTTGTGATACTCTTGCTTAAATAGAGTAGAATTACATAGAGCAGCACATCTTAAGCTGCCATGGGCATGTGGTCCCCAGACATTGTTAAAGGTGGCATATAGGTATATCATACTGTGTGCAAGTGAACTTTCCACCACATGTTTTGAGGAGATGCTTCAGCATCTGTAAGAACACCTGGAGTCCATTTTTTGCTCTGCTTAGTTCTGCTGCCTACAACATCCATACACAAATGAATTGTGCTTTTGAGTCAGATGTTAAGTATTTTCTCTCTGAGGCGTATGTTAAGGTGTCAAGCCCAAATGAAATTTAAGTGGTTATTGTGTAAGTGAATATCTCAAATAATTTCAAATTGGGGTATAGTTTTCTGTAGCATAATCATTGCACTGTGTTTCACAGTGTTCTCTCAGCACACTTGCTGAATCTGTTCCGATAGAGCTAGGTTTGATAATCCAAGCTGTAGTTAGTTCCTGGAACTAAAGCAACTGAAATCATACCTTGATACTGTCACTCAGTTACTGATGCAACTGTATTTCCTGGTCTATTTGATACAACACCTGTGTGGGTATGCATCAAACACTTTCTGCAGTGGAAGATTGTGATCTGTTACTTGAAATCATGTCGGCTTTTGTGTTTTCTGTGATAACTGAGCTGTGCAGCCTCACGTTCCGTACTTCAGTTTAAACTGTGAAAGCAACTCTGATTCTTCCTTATCTCTTCCTGCTCAGTGTGTCTCCCCCAGGTGGTGACTTCTCTGATCCTGTCACATCTGCTACACTGGGCATTGTTCAGGTATGTCCCGCAGTGTTTCAGCTCTTCCATCCACTTTGTTGATCCCAAAATGACCGTGCTTCAGTGCATTTGTGCCAGTGGCAGGGGTGTGAAAGCTTTGGTTTGACACAGGCAGCTTTGTTAGGATGCTTTGCAAAATGTTCTAACAGTGTAAAAGGTGATCTTACAAGATGGTCTCTGAACTGATGTGTTTGAGATCACTTTGGAAGAGGTACTTAAGGCAGCAATTCTTCCCAATGCCGACTACTCAGGACTGTCTGTGCTTCCTGATTTCTGCCCACTGGGCTGCACTTCAAATGTGGCTGCTGTTGGCTGAGATGGAAAGTGAATCACTCTTAATAGGTGCATTGAAACCACAGAAAAGTCCTCAGAGCAGATGACTGGGAGATTAATGTCTTGCAACTGATTGCAGCCCTGCTTAAGGAAAAGGAGTTATATCTTGTAGGTCCCCACTTAATTAGACTCCAGAATTGACATTGTAATGGCTGACTTCTGCCTCCTTAAGAGGAGTCTTAAGCTGAGTAAGTCTGAACTCAATTTAGAAGGTACATCCTTTCTTGAGAAGTGTGTTTGAAAGTCACTGCTATAGGTAATATAAGGAAGGCTTTCTTTTTCTCTCTGAAGCTCTCATTTGTGATAGCCTTTGCTATATTGCTTTTGTGCAAACTTGCTTTCTGTTCTTATTGCCTTCAATTATGTTTGGTTCATATTTTATGTGGAACACTGGTTGGTCTTTCTGCCTTCTGCCAGGTTTTCTGGGGCCTGGATAAGAAGCTGGCACAACGCAAGCACTTCCCCTCCGTCAACTGGCTGATCAGTTACAGCAAATACACACGTGCCCTGGATGAGTACTACGACAAGCATTTTACAGAGTTTGTCCCTCTCAGGACAAAAGCCAAAGAGATCCTACAGGAGGAAGAGGATCTTGCAGAGATTGTGCAGCTTGTGGGGAAGGTGAGTAACCAGCTCTGACAAAATGTGGTGTCAGTGAGCCATCCTCCATTTCCTTACCACTAGTGCAGGCTTTAGATCGTGTCTTAGATAAGATTTGATGGTTACTGCATTGTGCAAAAACAGCAAATGGCCACTGGGAGATGTCAGACACTCCTGCACCTAACTGTGCTTTATTCTAACTTTCTTCTCTTTTGACTTCTAACAACAAAAGAGTTTTTTGGATGAACCTTGGCTTGATGCTACTTTTCTCATATAAATTAGTTTGCAGAGCATCTAATGCTGGAGTTAAGAAGCTTCTTGCTTTAATGCTTCTGTTCTGCTGAAACATGCATTGCTGTAACTTACAGTAGCAAGTAATTTTTGCAAGAGAAATGATGCAACCTGATCTTGACTGTTGAAGTCATCTGAAGGGTTACAGTTTATTAGAAGCCATGTTACCAGCTGCAAAACAGAGGCTGTTGGCATTTACAAGCTGGTCTGTAAGAAACAGAAGCAATGCCTGCTTTTTCCGAGATTCGGTGATTCCCTAGTTTCTCTGGAAACCTGTGACAGGACATATGGCTCCACTTTACTGGCATTCTTTAATTTCCTTCATTTGCTTCCCTGTTTTGGAGAGAAAGCTGAACTTGGATGGAAGTATTTCCCTTGAGAACCTTCAAAAAAGGGACCTAGTGGAAACTTGTGTTTCAGCTTAGCACTATAAACACAGTTACTGACAGGTGCCCAATACATACTTGACAGCAACTTAATTCCATGAGGTTTGGGTGAACTGTGCTGATTTACAGGCTCGTAGTACTGTGTGGGATTTTGTATTAACTGTCGTTATTTGGAGGGAGTTTTCTCTCTGTTCACTGATGATGCAGCCCAACCAAGATGAGGCCTTCACTACCTCTTGCCTAGCAGAGCTCTCTAGATATGTCTTTGAAGAAAAGGAAATGTGATCTTGGAGTCTTCTGCACTTTTCTGATTGCAAAACCATGTTCTGAAAGACTAGTTTACAGAGCAGGGTAGAATCAGTTCCTTGGTGGGGAAGGGATATTGATAAGCCAGTGCTTGCCACAAGGCGTTATTCCCATGGTAGAAGGACTGGAACTGGTGATCTTAATCTCAAAGATGGTAGCTTTAACAGTTGAAGCCTGGGCTTGGCCAAAAAGTGCAACAAACCTTTAGAAAGGGGAAATTGTGGAGAAACAATTGGATACCCTTTTTTTTTTTCTTATTAGCTCTGATTTCTGTTAGTCTTCTTGTGAAAGAAGGTCCAGACTTTCTGTGCAGAAAGCAAGCCTTGGGGTACTCGGAACTCAATTTGCCCTCTTTAGCAAAAGCACAGTGAAGGTAGAGGAGTGAGCTGTGATGCCAAGAGCAGCAGTGGGCACCAGGATTGTGGCTGTCCCATGAAGTATGACAGGCATTGTCATCAACTCTTTTGCCCTTCTTGAATGCCCGCCAGGGAAACCCCATTGGTGGCTGTGGAGGCTAGTATCAAATCCTTAGGATTATTTAGTGAGATCCAGTTTT
This sequence comes from Neopsephotus bourkii, assembly GCF_033783945.1. Lineage (NCBI taxonomy): Eukaryota > Metazoa > Chordata > Aves > Psittaciformes > Psittacidae > Neopsephotus > Neopsephotus bourkii. The sequence continues at coordinate 2,032,870 of NW_026901771.1, read as the reverse complement.
TCTTCCATGGACATTAGGATTTGGGAAGGTAAAAATGAATTGATTTCTTTATGTAGGAAGGTGATGGTTCAACGTACCTTGTAGCAAAGCCATGTGTGTTTTCTGCCTGGTGGCTTTCCCATTATATTAAAGTAAACTTCCTTTCCATTGTTTATCATCAGGTATACTTAGCGACTGTTTGGCCCATCTTAGTTTGGCAATCAATGAAATTGGCTGGACTAGAGCAGGGAGTGAGAAATACCCCAAAGATAGAATTCTGCTGAAAGCCATCTTAAGAGGGTGGGAAGAAAACAAGTACTGAAAGATACCGGTTCTTGGCCAGGACATACCATGTCCTTATGGAATGGAGTACTAAACTAACAGTGTGCCTTATTTTTCTAGGCTTCCTTGGCAGAAACAGATAAAATTACCTTGGAGGTTGCCAAGCTGATAAAAGATGACTTCTTGCAACAGAATGGTTATACGCCTTATGACAGGTGAGATGTGACTGGCTGCTCTGCCCCCTTAGGCTTGTGTAGTTGCCATATAGACAGCCATTGTACTTGGAAGTTGCATTTAGCATGCAAATGGAAGAGCTGTGCTTAAGCAGGCCACTGAACAGTGTATTCCCTTTGTCTTACCCAAGGCGTGCAGACCTTTTCCAAATGCTGTCACACCCTTTGAGTTTCTCAGGCCCTCATCTGTTCAGTTAACCAATAGCATGTCCTCCTTAGGAGGAGAGGAGCACTTCATTTTCAGAGACAACATCCAGGGTCTTCCTGGTTATTCTGGCTATACATGGGGGATTGCAAGAATCTGCTTTCAGTTACTGTTGCGTAATTCATGAGTAAATTAGATCCATAGAAAAAAATACTGGATCTTTGCCCTAGTGTGATATTTATCCCTGTCTGCTTTGCTGCTTTCTATGCTATCTTTGTGTTTTTAAGAGCCTTACAAAGGGGCCTCTTGTACTTCATCTCGCTCACCTGCTCAGGTAGATCAGGAGGTCTTAAGTACTTCATCACTAAAAATATAGATGTCCATCGTTCTGTAGCAGTGCATGCCTTTGATTACGTTACTAGGACAAGCATGCTCGTAAGTGATAGGGAAGCACAGAAAGTAGCATGATGCAGGGTATAAATAATAACGAGGCATCTTCCATGGCAGTCATCCACCCATTAAACTGAGGGATTTGTATATGGAGTGTTCTTGTCATAGAAACACTCCTTTTCATGTGAGCAAAGAACCTTGCAGAGCTATCAGGTCATCCCAGGCTGCTTGAAGGAAGTCTGCTCCCATGATGGACAAAACAAGAAGGAGGAATTCCGTTGACTGCTCTGGTGTTTTCCCTTTCTTGTCAGCATTGGCACAGATTGAAAAGTGAGACTTTCTGCAGCCATAGTTCCTATTCTCTCCTGTTTTGCCCAGTGTTTGGGTGCTACTTCAGAAACCTCCCTCCAGTATGATTGTCCTAGCCTATGATTTGCTTGTTTAAAAACATGTCTTTCGACAGGGTATATTCAAAATGCCTTGAGTAAAGCAGGCTAGTGCCCCTTCTGTCAGGTGAGAACTCAGAGTTGTGAAGGCTGAACTCCTGTTAACTGTGACATGATGCCTGATCAATCCTTTTGCGTCCCATCAGGTTCTGCCCTTTCTACAAAACAGTGGGAATGCTTTCCAATATGATTGCATTCTATGACATGGCACGCCGTGCTGTAGAAACCACAGCCCAGAGTGACAATAAAATCACGTGGTCCATCATCCGAGAGAACATGAGCGAGATCCTCTACAGACTTACCTCCATGAAGTTCAAGGTATGTTTGGAAGGAACTGGGTTGTACTGCTTTCTGTGAGCTTCCAGTGCCTCTGGAAGGGAAAGGTGGTCATCAGTTGTCTCAGATAAAGGTCTATGAACAGAGTCTTTCTGAATGCCCTTAAGAACTGGTTTTAGTTTGTGAGCACAGAAATGGTCAGTACAGAAACCAGGCAGGTGATGCACACTGCATAGCGTCGGCACTCCCATCTTTGAGGTCTCTTCTATGTTACATGTTATCATGGTACTAGTACAAGCACCTTTCCTGTCTATTTGGGGGATTTGTGATAAACTTCTGTGTAAAAAAACATAATATGTTTTAGAACATAAAATGTTCTAAGGAGAATTAGCAGATAACAGCAGCCTCAAGTTTAAATCCAGGAATGTGCTAAAAAGTGAATGATAGAAATGTTGATGGCATACTCTTGAATGGAAGTTAAGAAATGCTAGTCTGCAGTAATACATGATGTATGCTGTGTTTGGCTTCAGGAATTAAGGTAGATAACTAGGAGGAGGGAAAGGGAGAAGTAACTTCAATGTGAGCTGAAGGGAAAACAAGTGCCTTGGAGCACCTGCTCTGGGTAACTTCAGAAGCCATATTCTTAGGGTACAGCTTTCCTAAAACTCATCCAGAGCATGCTGGTGTAGCAGCTCCTGGTAGGACAGTAACCTGTGATGCTGACTAAACATGCTAAGAAATTGATGTTAAAGTGGCTAAGGAATAATCTCTGTGAAGAATAATACTTACTCTGCTATAACTCTTGTAAGCCATCACTGCAAATCTTTCAAGTACCATAGGATAAAATTATGTTAAATTTAAGTGTTCTGGTGTGCCAATGGATTCTGTTCCTGGAAGTTTTTTAATTTCCTTGGCTTGTTTCTGCAGTAAGCAGATCCCTGGTATAGAATTATAGAATAGTTAGGGTTGGAAAGGACCTTAAGATCATCAAGTTCCAACCCCCCTGCCTTGGGCAGGGACACCTCACACTAAACCATATCACCCAAGGCTTCATCCAACCTGGCCTTGAACACTGCCAGGGATGGAGCATTCACAACCTCCTTGGGCAACCCATTCCAGTGCCTCACCACCCTAACAGGAAAGAATTTCCTCCTTATATCCAATCTAAACTTCCCCTGTTTAAGTTTTAACCCATTATCCCTTGTCCTGTCACTACAGTCCACTTTCCTGTTAGGGTGGTGAGGCACTGGAACAGGCTGTCCAGGGAGGTTGTGAATGCTCCATCCCTGGCAGTGTTCAAGGCCAGGTTGGACGAGGCCTTGGGTGGTATGGTTTAGAGCGAGGTGTCCCTGCCCACGGCAGGGGGGTTGGAACTTGATGATCTTGAGGTCCTTTCCAACCCTAACTATTCTATGATTCTATGCTTTAGTGAGACAACGAACGAGGATTGCATCCACGCATGTTAAGTCCTCTGTGTTTCCCAAGAGCTGGACTGGCCCAGAGAAATGTAGTGCTGACAAGGGAATGGTGAAGATACAGAGCAGGTTTCGGAGCCTGGCAGTTACTGCTTCTCCCAGGAAGGCCTTGCAGCCTCAGAGCAAAGCTGATTGTTACGTTTTTGCCTTTCATGAGAAGTATTCTGAGGAAATGAAGCTGTGCAAAGAGGGCTTTGAGCTTCTGATAGCACAGTAAGATTTTAATTGTAACCAAGTGATCTCCGAGGGATGGCAGAGTAGCTTCTGCACTTATTAGGGGATGCACCCCAGAAAGTACAGCAGAGCATTTCTGAGTCACAGTGAGGCTTGCTCCGCTTGGTTTGGGGATAGGAGTTTGCACTAACCACTGCAGCTCATCAATCACATAGCATTAACTAAGACCCTCTCTATTACTGAGTCCTCTCCAAATCGATTGCTTTGCAATGAAGTAACCACTGCTCATGAAAGAAAATGTCCAGGATCCATCCTATCTACTCCCTGAATGTGGCAAGAGGATGAGATTTAAACCTTGTGGCTGTCAGTGAGACAGATGGGAGCTATAATGCTTGCTCTGCAGTTGGCAAGGGTTAATCCCAAGGGCAAGAAATGACAGCACTGGCAAAGCAGGGTTGTCTAAAGTACCCAAGGCTTTTTCCTCATGGAGCTGTTCACTTGCTGTGTTATCTTTCAGGACCCTGTCAAAGATGGTGAAACAAAAATCAAGGCAGACTATGCTCAGCTGTTTGAGGATATGCAGAATGCGTTTCGCAGTCTGGAAGACTAGACTTGACCTCTGTGACCACTCCAGTTTGTCCTCTCAATTCCTCATCTCAGCTCCTCTGCTTCCCTACCTTACAAGAATGATGCAACAGTACTTGAGTTGATAAATAGCCCTATGTTTTCCCTGTTCATACTCAGAGAGTGTCCTTACAAAACATTCCTCCTAATTTGTGTTTGGCATTGCTTTGTGTGTCTGAAATGGTGAGTGTTGTGTGAATGGGCCTGGCTGAGTGAAGAAATGCTGTTGTACGCTTCTAGGGTGGGAAGAATTTCACTTTGCCTCTCCCAGCTCTCTTGGTAACTGGTCTTTCACCTTGGGATGTATCCAGCTGAGCTGTACTGGCAGAGGAGGTGTACATCTTAATGCAGTCACGCGGTACGTTCTGAGCTGGCAGGGGTAAGGGCATTTACATCTGGCGCTTTGCTAAGTGACTATCATGACATAGAACTCCCCCTTCTCAAAGAGGTTTTGATCATGTTCTGCTGATAACATTGATACAACCAGAAATTCTTCACTACTCCGTCCCTTCTGCAGCCCTCAGCCGAGTCAGTTGGTGTTTAAACATGGTAGTTCTAGATCTCTCCAAGTGACTGTCTAGAAGATGAACACATACAAGTGACCAGTGTACTTCCGTACCCTGGAGAAACAGTTTTATCTTCCTACTTAATGCAGATAGGACTGCTGGGCTCTGCATCAGCTAAACTCAAAGCCATAGGTGCTCAGCTTCCAAAAGAATTTGACCTTCTTGCCTCCCCCTCACCCTGTAAGGTTTCATGACACTCAGCTGCTTTAGTTAGTGAAGCTTGTGACTGCTGCCATGTGCTGCAGGATGGAGATGGTAAATTTGGAGATGCCATGCATGTGGACCAGGAAGGCAGTCCTTCCTTGGTGGTGCTCTGCCTCCCAGTGCAATGCCCAGATTGTCCTAAGGGAAGGGAAAGCGTGTGCCCAGCCTTCCTCTTCCACCTGGGCTCACGTGGCCAGTTTGGTGGTGGCACAGAAGGTCCCTGGTTCTCATGTAAGAGGAATGTATGATGCTAAACTGGGGGCGGGGGATGATCAAGGGGAAGGCTGGGAAGTGCAAAATGTAATTACTCCTGCCGTGTTGATGGCAATGCAAGAGAAACCAGTGACTCTGGCCTTGTGCTCTGGAAGCACTCTTGCCAAGCAGCTGAAACTGCTGCTTCTTGGGCTTGCTGACTGGTAAAACTAGTAAGAGGTGAGGAATGAATAGGGCAGCCTTTCTGTCGCACTCCAGGGGCCCACTGCTGTGGAGACAGAAATGCCTGCATCCTCTCCAGTCTGCCTCACTTGTGTCGGGTGGAATCCAGTGCTGCTTGCCTGCACCCAGCTGGCTTCCAGGTGATGTTTTTTACTGCGTTATGTCATCAAACAGTCCCCAGTGTTGGTGACACCATGCGGGTAGCATGGCTGTGCAAGCATGAATTCTGCACTGAGGTATTGCTGCCAGCTCTGAACAGCAGTGATGCAAAGGGATCTTGCACTACGGACCAAATGCTGCCACTTCCATTACAGTATCAACTTGCTGTTTGCTGGGGGAGAGCCAGGCTGAAAGTTAAAGGGATTAACTACTTCTGGTCCTCCCAAAAGCAAGTACTCCTCCAGCTGATATCCTGGTAGTGAATGGTTAAGTTTACAGCTCACTGAACTTCTGGTGTATGCTGCTTATTTTACCAATGAGCATGCGTGAATGAGTAGTCACTGTCCAAGCCCTTGCTGGATTCCTCATTGTTTGTACCCTTCACCACTGTACTATGTAGCATTTCATGCTAGAAACCAGATGTTCTTATCTCTTTAAATAGAGGATGTTAAAAACTTTACAGAAGATGTCTATGATAATGCAGTTCTAATATTTATTGTGCTGTACCTGGCCCTGAAGTGTGACCAGTTCAAACAGTTTCATATATATTTTTGTCTTTTTTGGTTTGTGTCTGTTTTCAGTGTTGAGATTCTGATGTTCACTGTGTCCTGTAGGTCCTCCCTCCACAGCTGTGGGAGGAACTAAAAGATGGGCAGAACCCCACCACTTACTTTATCTTGTATATTTCACAATGTATGTTGCAGGAAATTGTGTAAAAAAGAAAAGTAAAAAAAAAAATACGTTGAAGTCAATGAAAATAAAATTGATTTAAAGTAGGTTTTATCTGTCCTCTTTTATTACATCAAACCAACCCTGTGCCCCTGGGGTATACCCAGCATGCTATCAGAAGTTAGCATTCCTTTTCAATAAGGCGTTGAAATCCACCCGTAAATAGCAGCACACAAAACAATGTATTGAGGCATTGTTGTACCTATGTGACCAGTGTGTAACACCTCTTTGATGGAAGTGTTTTGCTATTTTTATATACATATTAGAGATACAGCAAGCTTGATCAGAGCAGATACGCAAGTAATTCCACTGCCTCACAAAGGGGTGGAGGGGACAAGCTCAGCCCTGGCGACTGCAGCCTGGCAGCTCTCTGTGGATGGTAAGAACTCCATCGAGAGAAGCGAGCAGTTCAGGTTTTGGCACTGTGGAAGTTCCCGACCGGCAGCGTTCTCACTTCATCCACACGACTTTTGTGGATCTGGAAGGCAGGTGTCACCCAGCGGCCGCAGGAACACTGCTCACCCCGCCAGCTGAAGGAGCCCAGCTTCGATGTGCATTTGGGACACAGCAGCTGCAAGAAAAAAGCATGATCCAGTCTAAGGCACATGCAGATGGAGAGTTACTTCAGTGTACTTCTATGGCACATCGATTGTGACAACCTCTGCAGAGCCAGGTCCTTCCCTTTAACACTTCAGAAATGGTAAATGGGCTGAAAACCTGACAAAAAAAGCTAACCTGGCAGGGCTGTTTAGCCCTAGGGTATAGCAGGCAGCTGTGCTGGCAGAAGGGATGGTGTGGAAATGCAGCTACTTGGACCTGGTGTGGTTCCAGGACAGTTCTGCCAGTCTCCAGACAGCCTCAAGTCAGTGCAAGACCACAGCAGATTTAAGTACCACAAGCTCTTTTCCTACACTAAAACGAAACAGCAGATCAACACGATCAGCAGCTCCTTTCCTTGTAAAAGCATATATAAGAATCTATTCACAAGCTGGAAAATTCATGCCAGAAAGGCTGGTAGACCTGTGTCAGGGAACAGAAACAGTTTGTTCTGCCTCTTAGAAAGAGTAAAATCCAAGACTAAAGCGCATGCTGCCCATCACCTGTCCTTCCATTACTCCGAGCAATGCTGGCTCCATCCATTGCACAGGCTCAGTGAAGTAAGAGGTACACTTCTCATGGGTGTCACCACAAAGCTGAGCAGAGTCCGTTATCCTCTTGTGGGCAAAGGCTGTCGGGCCACTTCCTTCTGTGTGGGACAGGATGCTGGAACTACGGAACAGAGCACGCCTGCACACCACGACACAGAAGGGAAAAAGAAGTAAAGTAACTGGGTTTTTACTAGGGAAACTACAGACAACAGGAAATAAGGACGAGGACCTCCTGCCAGTAAATAGGATTGCAAACGCTATGGTTTGGGGTTGTTTTTGTCTAGTCTAGAAGGCAGTGGTTTCTTTCTTGACACATCTAGTGATTGGTGTAGTTTTGGGCTCTGCCCCACTTGTATGCTTTTATCTATACCTGTTTTCAAACAATTCCTGCCTACAAAAACTTTATGTTCATATATGTGAAGAAACCTACACCTAGGAAACAGCAGGATTATTCAGTTTCACTTAAAACAAGCCATAAAAGGTAGTTAAAATGCAGTAAACCTACACATTTAGAAGTTTCTTCTGGAGAAACTGTCAAAAACAAACTAGAAGTTATGGGCTCAGAGCAAGCTGCTCAGAGCCAAGTGGAATTATGCTGGTCCATAGCAGGCAGCAGATCAGGCTGCACAAGTGCCATACAACCCCAAGGAACAAGAAATTCTATTCCATAAGATTTGTCTGATTTTGGGGGCACACATGGCACAGAACCTTGGGCAAGAGCACATCCCTGTCCTATCAATGACAATGATTTACACAGACTGTTTTGAGTCCATTACAAAATTACATCTTACGGAGAAATAGAGAAAGTTCAGTACCTGCATTTCCTGCACCTGTAGAGAACCTCTGTGTTTGGAGCCTGACATACACTGGTTGGATCAACAGCAAAGACCTCTCGGGGCACGTCTCGAAGTTCTGCAGAGGTGTCAGTACCAAGTTGGGAATCAGATGGATGCAGCTGTGCTGCATGTGGGACAGGGCAGCGCTGCACCTCTGCCCCAGCATGCACAACTCACCTTCATCACATCCATTTGTCCACATCCATTAGATAAGGTAAAAATGAAGGAGCCTTGCCCCACCACACCTAAGACTGGGATTCACTTAATACAAGGAACCAGGATCTAGACTTCAGCCTTAACAAGGGTGAAATAGTTGCACTTTGCTTTATGTTCATAGAAAGTAAAGGCAGGGAAGGAGTTAGAACAGTTCTGCCAGTCTTTCAGTGCACACAAGTCAGCTTATGAACAGGGCCTGCTAAGAAGAATGACACCTAAGGGGAGACAGCACTGTCATGCTGAATATGCAACGCTCGGATCCTGCAAAAAAGCTATGGATTGTGATTGTTTTATAAGGTTATGCATCCGCACACATTTATACTGCAGTCACCCTTGGCAAATCAAAGTATAAAAGTTTACTTCGTATCTTGATTTTTGAGCTCTATCTCAGTTCTGCATTTGCTGATTTTGTTATTGTTGACTTCTTTTTAGAGGATGTGCACTTTGCTCAGCCAGGTACGTAAAAACCAGGAAACAAATCAAACTGACCTTTACCATTTCTGCATTGTGCTAAAGAGAGCAGTTCCTTACAGACCTCTTTTCTCGGGCTTCTCTCAGGGACACATTTTTCCCCACTGATGAGCTGGAATTCTTTAGGGCCAGTACAATGTGCCTGTCTGCCTAGCCAACCCAATTGCTTTGAGCGCAATACTCCAAGTCAACCACCTCTGACACGGCCTTCTGTGCTCCCTTTAGGACAGCCCTGGTCCCACAGGGACCACCCTCCTTGGGACACTGCCCGAAGCCTCTCTCCACGCACCCGCCGAGGCGCACATCGCCCCCGCCACTCACCGGGGTACCTCTCCGTGAGCATCTGCAACCGGTACCGCTTGTAGAGGGCGCTGCTGCTGTCCACGGCGCAGCCCATGGCCTCGTAGAGCTTCAGCTGCGCCTGGAAACCCGGGTTCATCCTGCGGCGGGGCGAGAGGAGAGCGGGCTCAGGGGACAGCGGGCGGCGGCGGCCGGGGAGGGGGGGGAAAAGGGACCCACTCGGCGTCGGGTTTGGCGGCCCTGACGGCGGCGTAGGCTTCTTCCCAGCCGAGTCCCTGTGTCTTCATGAGGTAGGCGGTCACCACGGCCACGCTGCGGCTCACCCCGGCCTGGCTGCAAGGACAGGGCAGGGCAGGCTGTGAGGAGCGCAGAACGGGGGAGAAGGAAGCGGCCTGTCCCCCGCCGCCGCGGCGCTCACCAGCGGACGAGGGCAGCGCCGCCGCCCGCCCTTGCGGCGCCGATGAAGACGGCGCACTCATCCAGGCGGCTCAGCAGGTCGGCGTGGGGCTCGTCCAGCGCCCGTACGTGCATGGCCCGTAACCCCGGCACGGCCGGCGGCTCCTCCGCGTCCACCGTCAGCACCGCCACCACCCTCGCCGCCGCCAACGACTCCGGGGACGAGCACGACCCCGCGCCGCCCACGTAGAGCCCCGGCAACACCGGCACCATCCCAGCGGCCGGGCACGCCATGGCGGCGGGCACGCAGCGAAGGGGCAGGGGGCGCTGCGCATGGCGGCTGCCGAGGGCCCTGTGGCGGGGCCCAGTTGCCGGCAGGGGGCAGCCGGGAGCCGCTGGTGGCGGTGTTGGAGGTGTCACCCGTGTGATGCCCCGCTACGGGTGGGGATGGGCCCAGGAGCCATCAATGGGAGCCGTGCCTGCACTGGTGTGAGGCAGGCGGAGCCGTGAGGGCACCGCTTTAGTTACCCCTCAGCGGTATGTAAGGAATAATGTCCATTATAACCCTCACACATCTGCGGGTGCCGGTGCAGCCTTCTCCTCCCGGTGTCCATAGGTGTGTGTCTTCACCTCATCCTTTTTAAAAACAAAGGGTTTCCCTCCTCCCTGTCCTGTCTCCTTACACATGCTCACAAAACAGGAACTTGCAGCACTTTGTGCAGTTCTGGTGTCCTCAACATAAAAAGGACATGGATCTGTTGGAAAAGTCCAGAGGAGGGCCACAAGGATGATCAGGGGCTGGAGCACCTCCCGTATGAAGACAGGCTGAGAAAGTTGGGGCTGTTCAGCCTGGAGAAGAGAAGGCTGCGTGGAGACCTCATAGCAGCTTCCAGTATCTGAAGGGGGGCTAAAGGGATGCTGGGGAGGGACTCTTCATTAGGGACTGTAGTGGTAGGACAAGGGGTAATGGGTTAAAACTTAAACAGGGGAAGCTTAGATTGGATATAAGGAGGAAATTCTTTCCTGTTAGGGTGGTGAGGCACTGGAATGGGTTGCCCAGGGAGGTTGTGAATGCTCCATCCCTGGCAGTGTTCAAGGCCAGGTTGGACAGAGCCCTGGGTGATATGGTTTAGAGCGAGGTGTCCCTGCCCATGGCAGGGGGGCTGGAACTTCATGATCTTAAGGTCCTTTCCAACCCTAACTATTCTATGAAAGCAGAAAGGAGAAGAGAGGAGAGGGAAAGGGAAGGGAAGAGAGGAAAGGAGAGGAGAGGGAAATGGGAAAAGGAAAGACTCCTTTTTGGAGTCCAAAGCCTGTATTATAGTGTCCAAAGCCTCCTTTCAGAGCCTCCTTTTGACTATCCAAAGTCTTAGGTTTTGCTTCGTAAGCCTAATTTTTGGCTTCAAAGCCTCATTTGCAGGGTCCAAAGGCTCAGGTTCAGTTTACAAAGTCTCCTTTTCAGATTCTAGGGTGTCTTTTTTTAGGATCCAGTCAGGCATTTTCTAGATCGAAGCAGCATCTTGAGTGTCCAAACCCTCATTTGGAGGGTCCAAACCCCTCTTCTAGGGCTCAAAGCCCCAGTTTATGTCCCAAAGCCTTATTTTTAGGGTCCAAAGCTCAGATTCTGCTGTTGAAATACTCCTTTTGGGGCTCCAAACCCTCATTTTAGGGTTCAAACTGCCCTGGTTTTGTCTGGGATAGAGTTAATCCTCTTCCTAGTAGCTGGTAAAGTCTGAACCTGACGGCCTTTAGATCACCACAGTAACAAAGAACCAACTTTGATACCACCAGCCAAGTGCAGTGGTGATGGAATCTGGAGCTGGCCTCAGTGTGCAACCATCCCACAGCACACACCATCCATCTCTCCTGCCCACAGAGATTGCTGTGACAGAGAGGGCCACGAGTTGTGCACCGAATGAACTCAACCAGCTTCCGTAGGGATGCTCCATAGGCTAAGGGAATGCTACCTCTCTGTGTGTGTGTAAGTATATATATATGTATATCTCTATCAAAAGGCAGTGAAGGTGATGGTGGGAAGTGTGAGACCTGGCATGACGTGAAAGGGGTGGATACTGTCCTGTTTTTTGGCTGGGACAGAATTAATTCTCTTCCCTGTAGCTGGTGCAGTGCTGTGTGGCGGTGGCCACCGTAGGCACCCAGACAGAGCCCATGAGAGGGGAGGTTGCAGTGCAGAGCTGGAGTGTAGAGAGTGCCTGCACTGCTCTTGCGAGGCTAAGGTGCACAATGGGCAGGGCTGCACTCGGTGCTCCCTGGTGGAGGTCCTCCTGCAGCAGGGGCTGAGCTGCGGGATGCTGTTAATAGGCTGCAAGATGTCAGGGTAGCTGAGAGGAAGCAGGGCTGCTTGCTTCAGACCCAAACTGTGCAGGGGCCTCAAGCTTCCCCTCTAGCTCATGGAGGAAAGAAGGAGGCCATTAACCTGGGAAGCTGGGAATTAGTGACAAAAAAAAAAAACCCAAAAAACAAAAAACAACCCAACAAGGAGGAAAAGGACAATTAAAAGCAAGGGACTTCCTCCTAAATCTGTTGTCCCCACGCAGAGCCGCACTGCTGTCCTGCTGGAGGCTAATGAGGAAACGCACTCGCACCAGAAACAGCCGGCTGATGCACTGGTAAAGAAGATCTCTACTGGTGCTGCCAGCAAAAAGCAGCGGGTCATAGTAGTAGGGGACTCTACTTTGAAAGGGACAGAAGCACTCGTCTGCTAGCCTGACCCGGTCTCAAGGGAGGTGTGTTGCCTACCAGGGGCACGGATCAGGGATGTTGTAGAGAGGCTGCCTGCTCTAAAGTCCCACTGACTATTACCCACTTCTAGTGGTCCATGTGGGTGCTAGGGATATAGACAGTCAGTAGCCTGGGGAACATAAAGGACTACAGAGCCCTGGGAGAGGTGGTTAAGGGCTCTGGAGCTCAGATAGTCTTTTTGTCAATTATCCAGGATACAGGGGAGGACCCAAAAAAAGCTAGGAGGATTAGCCAGGTTAATAAATGGTTAAAAGGGTGGTGTCACAGTCAGGGGTTTGGGTGTCTTGAACACGGGATCCAAGTTTGTAGGCCAGGTCTAGTGGGGGCTGGTGGAGCTGGTCTGGGAAGAGCAGTTTTGGTAGGAGGCTTGCCAGACTGGTCAAGGAGGCTTTAAACTAGATGTGTTGGGGAAATGGGGCATCATTCCATCCCAACACTCCCAGTCAGTTGCCAGCACCTATAATAAATGCTCGGAGCAATGTAGATATATTCCAGCTGCTCCAGGCAATGAGCCGGCTTCATTTGGAGCTCAGCTCAGATGCCTCTATACAAACGCCTGTAGTATGGGGAACAAACAAGAGGAATTAGAGATGTGTGCACATCTATGGGGGTGGATGTAACAGGCATCACAGAAACATGGTGGGATGGCTCCTATGACTGGAGTGTTGGAATGGAAGGTTATAGGCTCAAGGACTCTGTGGATGAAGCGTTCTATAGACAGATAGGAGTAGCCTCATGCTCACAGGCCCTTGTCCTCATGGGGGACTTAAACCATCCTGACATCTGTTGGAACAACGGTACGGCCTGGCATAAGCAATCCAGGAGGTTCCTCGATTGTGTGGAAGACAACTTCCTTCTGCAAGTAACAGAGCTGCCAACAAGGAGAGGTGCCATGCTTGAACTTGTGCTCACCAACAGGGAAGGGCTGGTTGGAAAAGTGACGCTCCAGGGCAGCCTTCACAGTAGCGATCATGAGATGATTGAGTTCGAGATCCTGCGGGCAGTGAGAAGAGCATGCAGCAAGCTCACTGCCCTGGACTTCAAGAGAGCAGACTTTGGCCTCTTCAGGAACCTGCTTAGTAAGGTTCCATGGGATAAAGCCCTAGAGGGCAGGGGGGGCCATGACTGTTGGTTGGTATCAAGGATCACCTGCTACAGGCTCAGGAGTGTTGCATCCCAACTAGAAGGAAATGGGGTGGGAGGGCCAGGAGACCTCCTTGGATGGATAAGGAGATGCTGAAGAAAGAGGGGGAAAAAAAAGCTGATAAGTAGTGGAAGCAAGGAGAGGTGGCCTAGAAAGAATACAGGGATGTTATCTGGGAAGCTAGGAACCAGGTCAGGAAAGCTAAGTCCCAGTTAGAATGAAATCTGGCAAGGAATGTCAAGGATAACAGGAAGGGCTTCTATAGGTATGTAGCAAACAAAAGACACACTAAGGACAATGTGGGCTCTGTCCAAAAGCTATCAGGAGAACTGGCTACCCTGGATTTGGAGAAGGCTAATGTTCTCAATGACTTTTTGGCCTCAGTCCTCACTGGCAAAGGTTCTGACCATGACTCCCAAGTCTTGGAAGGCTGATGCAGGGACTGTAGGAATGAAGACCTTAGGCTTACTGTAGGAAAGGATCAGGTTCAAGATGATCTTAAAAACCTGAATGTGCACAAGCTCATGTGACCTGATGAAATCCAACCGCGGGTCCTGAAGGAGCTGGCAAATGAAGTTGCTAAGCCACTGGCCATCCTATTTGAAAAGTCATGGCAGTGAGGTTCCTGACGACTGGAAAAATAGAACTATAATACAGAAGAAGACCCAGGGAATTACAGACCAGTCAGTCTCACCTCTGTGCCTGGCAAAATCTTGGAGCACATTCTTCTGGAAGGCATGCTAAGGCACATGAAAAAACAACAAGGTGCTTGGTGACAGCCAGCATGGCTTCACTAAGGGGAAATCCTGCCTGACCAATCTGGTGGCCTTCTGTGATGGGGCTACAGAACTGATGGACTGGGGCAAGGCAGCTGACATCATCTACCTGGGCTTGTGCAAAGTGTTTCACATTGCACAAGAATGAGGTCTGTTTCTCACTTCACAAATGGTGTCAACGTATTTCTAGGCTTCTTGTCTCTCACCCTTCAGGCAAGACCCAGGTTTGCATAATGTACTCATTCTCACAATTCAGAAACCTTCTGGGTGATGCTCCATCATGACGCTTAGTTCTGTTCTTGTAAAGACAGCTTGTTACTCTTTGACACATACCAACAAAAACCCATCCTGGTGAACGATCACTCATGTAAAGAAAAAGTAATCACTGTAAAGACAAAGTAATTTCTATGGACATTAAGAGTGAGAATACAGACCGGGCAAGGATGAAGTTAGAGAAATAACTGTGTCCTATTTATTATTAGAAATATTTCCATTCATATTAGCTATATTGAAAGGACTCCAAGCTCAAACAGAGAAAAATATGAAGCTAACATTAGCTGTAAAGCTAATACAGCCGAATGTGTTGATTTAAAGAATAGCTGATGATATAGCTTCTGACTTTCCTTTATCATATCTTTATGTGATATCACTTTACCTGATTTTAAATGTAATGCTTATTAACAATGTATGATATGTCATATGAAACATACATGTATAACCATGTTCTCTGTGAACATTTTAACTTTGCTTTGTGGTCATATATATTACAGCAATATGTATATTATTCCCATTATTCAATTAGATGGATTTGTTCTGTTCTTTCTCCCATACGAATTCACATCAGCCACGGTGGGAGGAAACCAGTTTAGAAAGGGAGAACACAATCTTGGACTAAATTCTGATCTTATTTACATCACTCTATAACAGAGTTACCAGCTGAAAAATCCATTCTAATTGCTGTTTTGAAACACCCTCCCATAAGAATTTCTTTCAGTTGGATAATTCACATTCTAATATACATATATATGCACAGAGACATAGGACGAATCTCCTGTAGCATTATGAGATGCATGAGGATATTTGATGTATTTTTAAATTTTAGATGTTGCCTAGCATCTCCTGTTGAAAGTAAACAACACCATCTCTTAAATTTCTTTTCAAATCATAGTCTTTTCTCCCTTATGGAATCATAGAATGGTTTGGGTTGGAAAGGACCTTAAGTTCATCCAGTTCCAGCCCCCTGCCATGAGCAGGGACACCTTCCACTAGAGCAGGTTGCTCCA
The DNA here is from genome assembly GCF_033783945.1 of Neopsephotus bourkii. NCBI lineage: Eukaryota > Metazoa > Chordata > Aves > Psittaciformes > Psittacidae > Neopsephotus > Neopsephotus bourkii. Next base: position 2,017,420 of record NW_026901771.1, on the reverse strand, counting down.
AGCCCCTGTGTCCAACCTGGCCTTGAACACTGCCAGGGATGGGGCAGCCACAGCTTCTCTGGGCACCCTGTGCCAGTGCCTCAGCACCCTCACAGGGAAGAGCTTCTGCCCAATATCCACCCTGGACTTCCTCTGTTTCAGTTTGAACCCATCATCCCTTGTCCTATCACTACAGTCCCTAATGAAGAGTCCCACTCCAGCATCCTTGTAGTCCCCTTCACACACGGGAAGCTGCTCTAAGGTCTCTGTGGAGAGGGAGCCTCTCCAGGCTGAACAGCCCCAACTTTCTCAGCCTGTCTTCATATGGGAGGTGCTCCAGCCACTGCTTGTCCTTGTGGACATTTTTATTGACATTCTGCCTTTAAAGTGTCTGTATCTTTAGGTAGACATCAGTAACACAAATTGCAGAGGAGAGTTTTCCATATCTCATGTAATGAACCAAGGAAGATCTGGGTCTGTGGAGAATGCCAGAGGCTTTGCGAGATTCCTGGTACACTCAGGAAATATACTGTTAATGTGAAGGACAAGGAAAGAACATGAAAAGGCACATGGAAAGCAGCGAATTTCCTTCACATCCCCTCCCCAATCCAGAACAACTTGAGAAGCCCTGACATGCTTTGCAAGGCTGCTGGGCTATTAGGTGAGCCCCAATTACACAGCCAGCTCCTTGGGACCCCCCAAACTCGATGCTCCCAAGTCCTTCTACCCCTTCCAGCAATGTTCTCTTACCATGTCCCCTTGGCCACTTGCACCTGAACCTGGCTGTACTCCCACCAGCATCTCTGAGGGCCAGCTCTATCCATCAGCTGGTCCCCATGCAGTGTCCAGGTGATGCTGTTTAAATCAGGGCAGGCTCCAGCCTATAAAACCTGAGGTGAGGGAAGACACCACCCTTCTTCTCAGCCAGAATCAGCTCTTACAGGAGTAGGTATGGAGAGGACAGGTGTATTTCCTTTTAGAAGGAGAACCAGCAGCTCAGCCTGGAGAAAGGTATGGTGGTTGCTGTGGTTATTAACTTGTGGAAGTGCCCTGTGTTGTTGTTGCTGACTGGTGTGGGAAGGTTAATTGGACAGCTTTGTGGAATCATAGAATGGTTTGGGTTGGAAGGTACCTTAAAGCTCATGAAGTACCAACCCTGTGCTACAGGCAGGAACACTTTCCACTGGACCAGGTTGCTCCAAGCCCTATCTAACTGGCCTTGAGCACTGCCAAGGATGAGGCATTCACAGTTTTCCTGAGCAACCTGTGCCAGTGCTGCACCACCCTTCTAGTGAGGTTTTTTTTTTTTCCCCAAAAGCTCATCTAAATCTGCCCTCTTCAAACTTAAAACCATTCCCCCTTTTCCTGCAATTCTAGTTCCTCTGTAGGCATTCTCTTGCCTGGCAGGGTTTATGCCTACTCTCAGGCTTGTGTTGCCCGTTCAGCGGGGTTAGGCCGGTGCCCGCCCTCCCAGCATGGAAGGTGCTGCAGTGGCGCAATGGAAACACCCAAATCCGTCCATGCTCCATAGAGCTCAGTTCCCGCGGTGCCCGCTGGAGGCTGTGGCGTGCTCCGCAGTTCCCCGCGCTTCGGGGCACATCCCCCGCGGGGCTCTGCCGCACACAGCCATTGGCTGCCGGTTCCCGCCGCCTTGCCGAGGGGAGCCTGCCATTGGCCGGGGCGGGGCCCAGTTGCTGGGCGGATCGGGGCTGCCAGGCGAGCGGGGAGTGGCTCCTGCGCGCGCAGCGAGGCTGACAGAGCAGTGCCGCCGTTGCGCAGCAGGCGGACGGTGCCGGGTGTGCGGGGCCGGGGCCGCCGTGAAGAGAGCTTAAAAGCAGCCCGCATAAAGAAGCGCCTCGCCGCAAACCCGCGCTTGTGTGCGCCGCAAAGGGCCCATGAGGCGCGGGGCAGAGGCTGAGAAGAGTTTGCCTTGCCCTGAGGGACGCTGCTCGGTGTGCCCAGCTGCCGGCGGTGTGCTTGCTTCAGTTACACTGTGTACCTAGGGCTGAGCTGGTGCTTTCCTTCTGCCTCTGGGGAGCTTCAATAAAATGACACAACTGCTACTAAGCAGTGTGCTGTTGTGTGTCCCACAGGGCAGCACGGAGTTGGAGGCAGGTGGAGGACCTGTGGTGGTGTGAATCTCACACATACACCCACCTCCTGTGGCTGTTCAGGGGCTGGATCGGGCGGTATTTTCCCTCTGGTAGACGCTGTTAGCAAACTGGCAGCTGTTTCTCCAAGGGAGGTTTGGAACACAGAAGCTTGTTCCTTCCTCAGAAGAACGGGTTAGACAGGGAGAAGCGCCTGGGTCTGATGCTCAAAGCAGGAGTAGCTTCAGAGTTGGAGCATGCAGCCCAGGTGGTGTGCCGGGGGTACAACCCTGTGGGAGCAGAAATGTGAGGGGTGGAGAAAGTTTGGGGAGGGAGAAGGGGAGGAGGAGAAAAATGTTTGTGTGGGACCTGTGGGGGGAAACCTCACCAACCAGAAGGGGGGGGGGGGGGGCGGGGGCCACCTTCCACTGGACCAGGTTGCTCCAAGCCCTACCTAACTGGCCTTGAACACTGCCAGGGATGGGGCATTCACAGTTTTCCTGAGCAACCTGTGCCAGTGCTTCACCACCCTTCTAGTGAGGTTTTTGTTTTCCCCAAAAGCTCATCTAAATCTGCCCTCTTCAAACTTAAAACCATTCCCCCTTTTCCTGCAATTCTAGTTCCTCTGTAGTAATTCTCTTGCCTGGGAGGGTTCATGCCTACTCTCAGGCTTGTGTTGCCCGTTCAGCGGGGTTAGGCCGGTGCTTGCGGTGCCTGCTGGAGGCTGTGGCGCGCTCCGCAGTTTCCCGCGCTTCGGGGCAGTTTCCCGCGCTTCGGGGCAGTTTCCCGCGCTTCGGGGCACATCCCCCGCGGGGCTCTGCCGCACACGGCCATTGGCTGCCGGTTCCCGCCGCCTTGCCGAGGGGAGCCTGCCATTGGCCGGGGCGGGGCCCAGTTGCTGGGCGGATCGGGGCTGCCAGGCGAGCGGGGAGTGGCTCCTGCGCGCGCAGCGAGGCTGACAGAGCAGTGCCGCCGTTGCGCAGCAGGCGGACGGTGCCGGGTGTGCGGGGCCGGGGCCGCCGTGAAGAGAGCTTAAAAGCAGCCCGAATAAAGAAGCGCCTCGCCGCAAACCCGCGCTCGTGTGCGCCGCAAAGGGCCCATGAGGCGCGGGGCAGGGGCTGAGAAGAGTTTGCCTTGCCCTGAGGGACGCTGCTCGGTGTGCCCAGCTGCCGGCGGTGTGCTTGCTTCAGTGACACTGTGTACCTAGGGCTGAGCTGGTGCTTTCCTTCTGCCTCTGGGGGACTTGAATAAAATGACACAACTGCTACTAAGCAGTGTGCTGTTGTGTGTCCCACAGGGCAGCACGGAGTTGGAGGCAGGTGGAGGACCTGTGGTGGTGTGAATCTCACACATACACCCACCTCCCGTGCCTGTTCAGGGGCTGGATCGGGCGGTATTTTCCCTCTGGTAGACGCTGTTAGCAAACTGGCAGCTGTTTCTCCAAGGGAGGTTTGGAACAAAGCAGCTTGTTCCTTCCTCAGGATGATGGGTTAGACAGGGAGAAGCGCCTGGGTCTGATGCTCAAAGCAGGAGTAGCTTCAGAGTTGGAGCATGCAGCCCAGGTGGTGTGGCTTGTCCTGGGTGAGCAGTGAAGCACCACACGGCTGCTCCCTCCATTGCACTCACCTCTGCAGGGATGGGAATGGAGGAATAAAAGCAGGAAAAATCGGTTGTGGAGATGTGTGTCAGGAAGTGGCAGAATTGAAGAGAAACACACATGAGGCAGGGGCAACCACTGGCCACCTCCTGTGTGTAGGCTGATGGCGGCTTGTGAGCAGAAGGTGGCTAATCCTCCTAACGCCCTTTCTGTTCTCTGATTGCTGAGCATGATCCCTGTTCAGTTTGGGTTACCTGCCTGCTGCTGTCTGCTCCCAGCCTGCTGTACACCCTCCCGTACTCACTGGTGAGGCAGTGCTAAGCCTCAGTGCTGTGCAAGTGCTCTTCAGCAAAAGATGCAGGACTGTTGAGCTGTTTTGGTCAAAAATCGGAACCACAGCCCCCAGGGAGCTGCTGTGAAGAAAAGTGATTCTCTCCCAGCCAGGTCCAGTGCATTTGGACTGGAGGAGAGTGTCTAGAGGTGGTGCCAGGGCCTGGGTGCTCACACACTGAGTATGTGTGGTATGGTGATAGGAAAAACGGGCCAGGGAATAAAGGGAAATAAAAAGTGGGGGAAAATACGGGGGGGAAAGAATCCAGGGGGAAAAAGAAACCCAAAAGAACCCCCAAAAGCCCCAATAAGAACAAGAAAGGAGAAATCACTCCAAAATCCCAGCAAAAAAAAAAAAGGGGGGGGGGCAAGACTACCCCTTCAAAAAATAAAAACCTCTTTTTCCCCTGCCCTCGGACCTGAAAAGGAAATCCAAAAGAAAATCGGGGAGAGACGGTTGGGGGAGAAAAGTTGTGGTGGGGGAGGTGTGTGTGTGGGGGGAATCTGGAACAAAAACCATGGAGAAAATCCAGCAAATAAGAATTCAAGACAGAAAACAAAAAAAGAACCCCACTAAAACCAGTCCTCCCCTGCCCCACCAAAAAAAGGGAAAAACATAACAAAAAAATAGAGAAAACCAGCCTGGGGGAAACTCAGGAAAAAAAAAAAAAAAACAAGCCCCCAGACCCAACCAACCAAAAAAATAAAAAACTAAAAAAAAATCCCACCCTCTAGGAGAGAAAAAGGTGACGGGGTGGAAACTGTGGAAAGCAGGACCCCCCCACCAACTGGCTGAGAAAAAATGTGTGGTGTGGAGGGGGAAACAACTTTGTGGGTTTAAAAAATGAGGACCAAAAAACATGGTGGAAAAAAAAAAAAAGAAAAAAAAAAAACCAACCTGGAAAGAAAAAGAAACAACCGGGAAAAAATTTAAAACCCAACAAACCAGACTTCCCCCCTCAAAAAAAGCCCACAAAAAAAAAAAAAAGCCACAAGAAAAAACCTAAAACCCCACCAAAAGCCCCCCAAAACACAGCAACCGGGGGGGGGGGCGCAGAAATCCCCAGCCAAAACCGCCAACAAAATCAACCTACCCCAAAGAATAAATGGAAGTGCGGGGGTGGGAAGGGGAGAAAAAAAGGGACGGGGCGGGGGTACAACCCTGTGGGGGCAAAAATGTGAGGGGTGGGGAAAGTTTGGGGAGGGAGAAGGGGAGGAGGAGGAAAGTGTTTGTGTGGGACCTGTGGGGAGAAACCTCACCAACCAGAACGGGGGCGAAAATTCTAGTTCCTCTGTAGGCATTCTCTTGCCTGGCAGGGTTCATGCCTACTCTCAGGCTTGTGTTGCCCGTTCAGCGGGGTTAGGCCGGTGCCTGCAGTGCCCGCTGGAGGCTGTGGCGCGCTCCGCAGTTTCCCGCGCTTCGGGGCAGTTTCCCGCGCTTCGGGGCAGTTTCCCGCGCTTCGGGGCAGTTTCCCGCGCTTCGGGGCACATCCCCCGCGGGGCTCTGCCGCACACAGTCATTGGCTGCCGGTTCCCGCCGCCTTGCCGAGGGGAGCCTGCCATTGGCCGGGGCGGGGCCCAGTTGCTGGGCGGATCGGGGCTGCCAGGCGAGCGGGGAGTGGCTCCTGCGCGCGCAGCGAGGCTGACAGAGCAGTGCCGCCGTTGCGGAGCAGGCGGACGGTGCCGGGTGTGCGGGGCCGGGGCCGCCGTGAAGAGAGCTTAAAAGCAGCCCGAATAAAGAAGCGCCTCGCCGCAAACCCGCGCTTGTGTGCGCCGGAAAGGGCCCATGAGGCGCGGGGCAGGGGCTGAGAACGAGTTTGCCTTGCCCTGAGGGACGCTGCTCGGTGTGCCCAGCTGCCGGCGGTGTGCTTGCTTCAGTTACACTGTGTACCTAGGGCTGAGCTGGTGCTTTCCTTCTGCCTCTGGGGAGCTTCAATAAAACGACACAACTGCTACTAAGCAGTGTGCTGTTGTGTGTCCCACAGGGCAGCACGGAGTTGGAGGCAGGTGGAGGACCTGTGGTGGTGTGAATCTCACACATACACCCACCTCCCGTGGCTGTTCAGGGGCTGGATCGGGCGGTCTTTTCCCTGTGGTAGACGCTGTTGGCAAACTGGCAGCTGTTTCTACAAGGAGGTTTGGAACAAAGAAGCTTGTTCCTTCCTCAGGATAACGGGTTAGACAGGGAGAAGTGCCTGGGTCTGATGCTCAAAGCAGGAGTAGCTTCAGAGTTGGAGCATGCAGCCCAGCTGGTGTGGCTTGTCCTGGGTGGGCAGTGAAGCACCACACGGCTGCTCCCTCCATTGCACTCACCTCTGCAGGGATGGGAATGGAGAAATAAAAGCAGAAAAGATTGGTTGTGGAGCTGTGTGTCAAGAAGTGGCAGGATTGAAGAAAAACACATGAGGCAGAGGCACCCACTGGCCACCTCCTGTGTGTAGGCTGATGGCGGCTTGTGAGCAGAAGGTGGCTAATCCTCCTAATGCCCTTTGTGTTCTCTGCTTGTTGAGCATGATCCCTGTTCAGTTTGGGTTACCTGCCTGGTGCTGTCTGCTCCCAGCCTGCTGTACACCCTCCCCTACTCACTGGTGAGGCAGTGCTAAGCCTCAGTGCTGTGCAAGTGCTCTTCAGCAAAAGATGCATGACTCTGTTGAGCTGTTTTGGTCAAAAATCTGAACCACAGCACCCAGGGAGCTGCTGTGAAGAAAAGTGATTCTCTCCTGGCCAGGTCCAGTGCATTTGGACTGGAGGAGAGTGTCTAGAGGTGGTGCCAGGGCCTGGGTGCTCACACACTGAGTGTGTGTGGTATGATGCTAGAAAAAAACGGGGCAGGGAAGAAAGGGGAATAAAAGGTGGGGGAAAATATGGGGGGGAAAGAATCCAGGGGGAAAAAGAAACCCAAAAGAACCCCCAAAAGCCCCAATAAGAACAAGAAAGGAAAAATCACCCCAAAATCCCAGAAAAAATGGGGGGGGGCAAGACTACCCCTTCAAAAAAGAAAAACCTCGTTTTCCCCTGCCCCCGGAGCTGAAAAGGAAAACCTAAAGAAAATGGGGGAGAGACGGTTGGGGGAGAAAAGTTGTGGTGGGGGAGCGGTGTGTGGGGGGGGGGAGTCTGGAACAAAAACCATGGAGAAAATCCAGCAAATAAGAATTCAAGACAAAAAAAAAAAAAAACAAAAAGAACCCCACTAAAACCAGTCCTCCCCTGCCCCACCAAAAAAAGGGAAAAACATAACAAAAAAATAGAGAAAACCAGCCTGGGGGAAACTCAGGAAAAAAAAAAAAAAAGCCCCCAGACCCAACCAACCAAAAAATTAAAAAACTAAAAAAAAATCCCACCCTCTAGGAGCGAAAAAGGTGACGGGGTGGAAACTGTGGAAGCCCCCACCAAGCCAAGACAAAAATGTGTGGTGTGGAGGGGGAAACAACTTTGTGGGGTTAAAAAATGAGGAACAAAAAACATGGTGGAAAAAAAAAAAAAAGGAAAAAAAAAAAAAAGAAACAACCTGGAAAGAAAAAGAAACAACCCGGAAAAAATTAAAAACCCAACAAACCAGACTTCCCCCCTCAAAAAAAGCCCACAAAAAAAAAAAGCCTACAAGAAAAAACCTAAAACCCCCCCAAAACACAGCAACCGGGGAGGAGGGGCGCAGAACTCCCCAGCCAAAACCACCAACAAAATCAACCTACCCCAAAGAATAAATGGAAGTGCGGGGGTGGGAAGGGGAGAAAAAAAGGGACGCGGCGGGGGTACAACCCTGTGGGGGCAAAAATGTGAGGGGTGGGGAAAGTTTGGGGAGGGAGAAGGGGAGGAGGAGGAAAGTGTTTGTGTGGGACCTGTGGGGAGAAACCTCACCAACCAGAACGGGGGCGAAAATTCTAGTTCCTCTGTAGGCATTCTCTTGCCTGGCAGGGTTCATGCCTACTCTCAGGCTTGTGTTGCCCGTTCAGCGGGGTTAGGCCGGTGCCCGCCCTCCCAGCATGGAAGGTGCTGCAGTGGCTCAATGGAAACACCCAAATCCTTCCATGCTCCATAGAGCTCAGTTCGCGAGGTGCCCGCTGGAGGCTGTGGCGCGCTCGGCAGTTTCCCGCGCTTCGGGGCAGTTTCCCGCGCTTCGGGGCAGTTTCCCGCGCTTCGGGGCAGTTTCCCGCGCTTCGGGGCACATCCCCCGCGGGGCTCTGCCGCACACAGCCATTGGCTGCCGGTTCCCGCCGCCTTGCCGAGGGGAGCCTGCCATTGGCCGGGGCGGGGCCCAGTTGCTGGGCGGATCGGGGCTGCCAGGCGAGCGGGGAGTGGCTCGTGCGCGCGCAGCGAGGCTGACAGAGCAGTGCCGCCGTTGCGCAGCAGGCGGACGGTGCCGGGTGTGCGGGGCCGGGGCCGCCGTGAAGAGAGCTTAAAAGCAGCCCGCATAAAGAAGCGCCTCGCCGCAAACGCGCGCTTGTGTGCGCCGCAAAGGGCCCATGAGGCGCGGGGCAGGGGCTGAGAAGAGTTTGCCTTACCCTGAGGGACGCTGCTCGGTGTGCCCAGCTGCCGGCGGTGTGCTTGCTTCAGTGACACTGTGTACCTAGGGCTGAGCTGGTGCTTTCCTTCTGCCTCTGGGGGACTTCAATAAAATGACACAACTGCTACTAAGCAGTGTGCTGTTGTGTGTCCCACAGGGCAGCACGGAGTTGCAGGCAGGTGGAGGACCTGTGGTGGTGTGAATCTCACACATACACCCACCTCCTGTGGCTGTTCAGGGGCTGGATCGGGTGGTCTATTCCCTGCGGTAGACGCTGTTAGCAAACTGGCAGCTGTTTCTCCAAGGGAGGTTTGGAACACAGAAGCTTGTTCCTTCCTCAGAAGAACGGGTTAGACAGGGAGAAGCGCCTGGGTCTGATGCTCAAAGCAGGAGTAGCTTCAGAGTTGGAGCATGCAGCCCAGGTGGTGTGGCTTGTCCTGGGTGGGCAGTGAAGCACCACACAGCTGCTCCCTCCATTACACTCGCCTCTGCAGGGATGGGAATGGAGGAATAAAAGCAGGAAAAATTGGTTGTGGAGCTGTGTGTCAGGAAGTGGCAGAATTGAAGAAAAACACATGAGGCAGAGGCACCCACTGGCCACCTCCTGTGGGTAGGCTGATGGCGGCTTGTGAGCAGAAGGTGGCTAATCCTCCTAACGCCCTTTCTGTTCTCTGCTTGCTGAGCACGATCCCTGTTCAGTTTGGGTTACCTGCCTGGTGCTGTCTGCTCCCAGCCTGCTGTACACCCTCCTGTACTCACTGGTGAGGCAGTGCTAAGCCTCAGTGCTGTGCAAGTGCTCTTCAGCAAAAGATGCAGGACTGTTGAGCTGTTTTGGTCAAAAATCTGAACCACAGCACCCTGGGAGCTGCTGTGTGGAGAAGTGATTCTCTCCTGGCCTGGTCCAGTGCATTTGGACTGGAGGAGAGTGTCTAGAGGTGGTGCCAGGGCCTGGGTGCTCACACACTGAGTGTGTGTGGTATGGTGATAGGAAAAACGGGGCAGGGAAGAAAGGGGAAGAAAAAGTGGGGGAAAGAATCCAGGAAAAAAAACACAAAAAGAACCCCAAAAAGCCCCAATAAAAACAAGAAAGGAAAAAACACCCCAAAATCCCATCAAAAAGAAAAAAAAGGGGGTGGGGGGGGCAAGGCTACCCCTTCAAAAAAGAAAACCTCTTTCTCCCCTGCCCCAGGACCTGAAACGCAAAACCTAAAGAAAACGGGGGGGGGGGGGGGCAACAAAAACCCAGCAACCCTGTGGGGAAGAAATAACCAACCTGTTGGGTAAAGAAAATGGGGGAGAGAAGGGAGGGGGAGAAAAGTTGTGGTGGGGGAGCTGGGGGGGGGGGGGCAGAGACGCCAACCAGAAGGGGGGGGGAAGTGGGAGGGGGAGCGGGGGGGGGGGTCCAGCAAATAAGAAATGAATTCAAGACAAAAAAAGAACCCCACTAAAACCACTCCTCCCCTGCCCCACCAAAAAAAAAGGAAAAAAAAAACAAAACAAAAAAATAGAGAAAACCGGCCTGGGGGAAACTCAGGAAAAAAAAAAAAATCAAGAAATAACAAGCCCCCAGACCCAACCAACCAAAAACAAACAAACAAAAAAAAACCCTAAAATCCCACCCTGTAGGGGAGAAAAAGGAGGAGAAGAGAAAAAGGTGACGGGGTGGAAACTGTGGAAAGCAGGACCCCCCCCCCACCAACTGGCTGAGAAAAAATGTGTGGGGTGGAGGGGGAAACAACTTTGTGGGGTTAAAAATTGTGGAACAAAAAATATGGTGGAAAAAAAAATAGGAAAAACAAAAGAAATAATCCAGAAAAAATTAAAAACCCAGCAAGCCAGACTTCCCCCCTCAAAAAAAAAAAACCCACAACAAAAAAAGTCAAAAAAGGAAAGGGGGGAAAAACCCTGAAGAACAACTAAAAGAATAAAACAAGCCCACCCCGGGGGTGGATGAAAGGAGGGGAAAGGGAAGTGCAGAGAATAGAAAACCCTCACCAACCAGGGGAGAAAAAAAGGGAGGGGGGGAAGCTTCGGGGTGGAGGAAATGGAGGGGGAAACAACTTTGTGGGGTTAAAAAATGTGGAACAAACCATATGGTGGAAAAAAAAAAAAGTAGGAAAAAAGGAAACCAAGCAAAAACCCAAACAGAAAAATACAACAAAAAAAAAAAAAAACCCAAAACGACTCCAAATTCCCAACAACTTGCAGGGGAAACCCTCAGCGAAAAGAAAAAAAAGAGGGCAAATAAACCTCACCCCAAAACAACAAAACCAATTTTTCCTTCCCCCCCAAAAAGCAAGTGAAACCGGGGGGGGGGGGGTGGGGTTGGGGTTTCTGTAAAAAGTGGGGGCTGGGGAAAGCGTGGGGGGGAGAAGGGATGGGGAAGAAAAGTCGGGGGACGAGCACATGGCATTGTGGGGAAAAAACCCACCAACCAGAAGGAAAAACATGGGTGGGGAAAAAAGTGGGGAGGGATGTGTGTGGGGGGAAAACTATAGGAAACACCCTACCAACCTGGGGGAAAACATTGGGAGGGAGAAAGGGGGAGAGAGGAAAAAAGGGGGGGGAAGAGGGGGGGGAAAAAGCATGGAAAAACCAAAAGACATGGAAAAAATCCAACAAAATAAAAAACACAACCAAAAAAACCTCACCCCAAAACTCCAAAAAAAATAAAAAATAAAAGGAAAAGAAAACCAACCTCAGGGAGAGAGAAAAAAAAAAAAAAAGAGAAAACTGTAGGGAAAAAATAAAAAGGGGGGGGGTGAAGGGGGGGGGGGTGAATGTGAAAGTGGGAGGAAGCAGTAAGGGGGAGGGGGGAAAAAGAAAAAATAACCTTGGGGTTTAAAAATGTGGAACAAAAAAAGGGAGGGGGGGGGGGAGGCAAACCCACCCCAACTCTATGGGGAAAAAAACAACCAGTGCAGGAAAAAAAGTATGTGTGCATTGCCATGTTGGTGGCATGGTTGAGGGGGCCACCGTGTGCAGGTGATGCCCAGCACCAGCTTTCTGTCCTTGAATCTTAGGCTTAGCATCAGGGTCTGGACATTCGCACTTTGGGAGCTGGTTTGTGGGTCAGCAGGGAGTGCATTAGACATACAGAGTTTTAGGTGGGTGAGGATATCCATGTTGGTGACACTGTCCCGGAGGGACTGTGTGTAGGTGATGCCCAGTACCAGCTTTCTGTCCTGGCATCTTAGGCTTAGCATCAGGGTCTGGACGTTGGCATACAGGGTGCTGGTTTCTGGAGTGCCCGAGTGCACTCTGTAGGCAGTAGGCAGATAGACTGTTATGTCTGTAAGCAAGGATGGATTGCTGTGTTGGTGTGAGAAACGTTTTCACGCACTGGAGATGGGGTTTTGCAGTATTAAGACTTTGAAATATTGGGGCTGGGGCTGAGTTACTAAGGGAACGAAAGAAAGGGTTTGAAACACCATGACTTAAGCAGACACACTCTGTAGATCAAGACAATGTCACCTTTTGGTATCGGTCGGTGCTTGGTCGGGTTGGGGGGGGGCGAGTTATCAGTCGCCTGGTGATGGGGTGTTGTATTCTCTCTTCCCTTGTTCTTTCCTTTATCATTACTATTATTGGTGGTAGCAGCAGTGATTTGTGTTATACCTTAGTTACTAAACTGTTCTTATCTCAACCTGTGGGAGTTGCGTTTTTTCTGATTCTCCTTTTCGTCCCTCCAGGAGTAGAGGGAGGGCAAGAAGGGGAGCGGGAAATGGGTGAACAAGCTGTCTGGCATTGGTTAAACCACGACAGTTCTTTTTGGCGCCCAACGTGGGGCACAAGGGGTTGAGATAACGACAGATCTGACCGGATTAATAGTCACTCGTCACAATGCTGATTTATTGGCTCTCAGAGTTGTTCCTCTTGATCTCACAGCTTCAGGATGTTGTAACTTACTTAGAGCCGGTATTTGCTGTGTTAGAGTTTATCAAGTGTGGGGCTCGGGCTAAGGTTCCTGTCTCACTGGACTTTATGGCAATGACTTGTAATACGGGCGGGCTCCAGCAGCAGGGCGGGACGGACGTGGCCGTGCACTGGTCCCTGAGCGTCCGGCTGCTCCTCACCGCCCTGGCCCTCGCCCTCGCCTCCGTCTGCGTGAGGCTCTGGGGAGCCGAGGGGGGGCGGCCCCGGGAGCCGGCGGCTGCTGAAGCGGCCCGGGAGAGCGGCCCCGGGGACCAAGCGGGAGCGGGACCGGAGGCCGCAAGGGGACGGCTGCCGGTGGAGGAGGTCGGGGAGGCCGAGCAGCGGGAGACGGCGACGGAGGAGCCGAGCCCCGCGGAGGAGCCGAGCCCAGCTCCGCGACGGCCGAGATCATTCCCCGGAAACCGCCCGCCGAGCCCCAGGAGGACGCAGGAGACCCCGCAGCATTTCCCAGCAAGGCAGAGGAGGAAGAGCTGGACTCAGGAAAAGAGAAGCTGGTGGTGGGAGAGCCGGCAAGCACAGCAGCTACACCAGCCCCAGTGACAAGTACAGCAGCATCGCTTGAGAGTTCTGAAGGTTTTGAATGGCCTTTGGGTACCCTTGGGACCTGCCTGCTGATTGTGATGGGGATCAGCATGTTGGCACACACACAGAGTGTGTTTTACCCACCACCATTTTGTCTGATCCCGAAATTTAAGCAGAGTCAGGTTTGGGTCTTGTCTGGGGTTAGACGACGATATGGGAGGACCAAGAGGTTTTCCCCAAGGCTGGACAGTCATGAGTGGCAGGGCATGTGGGACAGTATGGGCAAGTATCTAGTCCACTGGGCCCCTCCAGTGCTTTGGAAGCATTGGAGATGGAAGGCAGCTGTATGGAGTCCCCAGCTACAAGCTGCAGAAACTGCTGAAGGGGACAGTGAATTATTTTGAGCCTGGTGGGCCCATGACCCTTAAGGCCATCAGAGCAGAGATGCAACATAGAGATGGACTCATGATCGAGGGGTGGACTTAGCCATGGACACTATTGGCCAAGTTATTCACAAGTGTCAACACTGCACACAGCCTCTCCTGCTCTGAAAGACTGTTACAAGAGATGGAGCCTGACATTATGGACCAGATGGACTCAGCAGCTTTATAGGGACTGGTCCATGCACTAAGATAAGAGTGCACTTAGGTAAGAGTGATGGTATATTGAAAATGTGGGATCTGAGCATGACGTGAATGGTATGGAATAAGGGGTGGATAATGTCCTGGGTTTAGCACTAGCAGTCATTTTCCTCCTTGGTAGCTGGTGCAGTGCTGTGTTTTGACTTTCGGGCTGGGAACAAAGCTGATAAAAATGATGTTTTGGTTTGGCCAAGGACTTTGTGAGCCTCATGCTCTGCCAGGGAGGAGGGAAGCCGGGAGGAAGCAGAGACAGGACACCTGACCCAAACTGACCAAAGAGGTATTCCATACCACAGCACGTCATGCCCAGGATGTAACTGGGAGTTACCCAGAAGGGCTAAAGGGACTGCAGGGTTGGAGGAGGTATCGGTTGGTGCTTGGTCGGGCTGGGGGGGGCAAGTTATCGGTCGCCTGGTGATGGGGTGTTGTATTCTCTTCCCTTGTTATTTCCTTTATCATTACTATTATTGGTGGTAGCAGCAGTGATTTGTGTTATACCTTAGTTACTAAACTGTTCTTATCTCAACCCGTGGGAGTTGCATTCTTTGTGATTCTCCTCTCCGTCCCTCCAGGAGTAGGGGGAGGGCAAGAATGGGTAACAAGCTGTCTGGATGGGTTAAACCACGACAGTTCTTTTTGGCGCCCAGCGTGGGGCACGAGGGGTTGAGATAACGACAGATCTGACCGGATTGATAGTCACTTGTCACAATGCTGATTTATTGGCTCTCAGAGTTGTTCCTCTTGATCTCACAGCTTCAGAATGTTGTAACTTACTTAGAGCCGGTATTTGCTGTGTTAGTGTTTATCAAGTGTGGGGCTTGGGCTAAGGTTCCTGTCTCACTGTACTTTATGGCAATGACTTGTAATACGGGCGGGCTCCAGCAGCAGGGCGGGACGGACGTGGCCGTGGACTGGTACCTGGCCGTCCGGCTGCTCCTCACCGTCCTGGCCCTCGCCCTCGCCTCCGTCTGCGTGAGGCTCTGGGAAGCCGAGGGGGAGCGGCCCCGGGAGCCGGCGGCTGCTGAAGCGGCCCGGGAGAGCGGCCCCGGGGACCAAGCGGGAGCGGGACCGGAGGCCGCCAGGGAGCGGCTGCCGGTGGAGGAGGTCGGGGCGGTCGAGGAGCGGGAGGAGGCGGCTGCCGAGCACCGGGAGAAGGCGGCGGAGGAGCCGAGCCCCGCGGCCGAGCCCAGCCCCGCGACGGCCGAGAGCATTCCCCGGAAGCCGCCCGCCGAGCCCCAGGAGGACGCAGGAGACCCCGCAGCATTTCCCAGCAAGGCAGAGGAGGAGGAGCTGGACTCAGGAAAAGAGAAGCTGGTGGTGGGAGAGCCGGCAAGCACAGCAGCTGCACCAGCCCCAGTGACAAGTACAGCAGCATCGTTTGAGAGTTCTGAAGGTTTTGGGTGGCCTTTGGGTATCCTTGGGACTTGCCTGCTGATTGTGATGGGGATCAGCATGTTGGCACACACACAGAGTGTGTTTTACCCACCACCATTTATTATAGGTGCTGGCAACTGACTGGGAGTGTTGGGATGGAATGATGCCCCCTCCCCAAACACCTAGTTTAAAGCGTTCTTGATCAGATGGGCAATTTTCCTACCAAAGCAACACCAGCTCCACCAGCCTCCAGTAGGCCTGGCCTTTCAAACTGAGTCCCATGTTATAAATACCCAAACCCCTGACTATGACACCACTGTTTTAACCATTTACTAACCTGCCAAATCCACCTGGCCTTTTTAAGGTACTCCCCTTTGACCTGGAGGATTGATGAAAAAAGCTGAGCCCCCGAGCCCATGACCACCTCTTCTAGGGCTCTGTAGTTCTTAGTGATTCCCAGGCTACTGCTGTCAATATCACTAGCACCCACATGGACCACGAAGTGGGTGTCAGTGGTACTTACTAGACCAGGCAGCCTCTCGCAACATCCCTGTCCCAAGCCTCTGGTAGGCAACGCACCCCCCTTGAGACTGGGTCAGGGTGACACATGAGTGCCTCTGTGCCTTTCAGCGTTGAGTCACCTACTACTATGACCCGCTGCTTTTTGCTGGAGGCACTAGTACTAATCCTCTTTACTAGTGTGTTATCTGTTCATTTGGGTGGTGTGGGTGTCCTCGTTATCCCCCTGCAGAACCGCGAAGAAGTTGTGGGTGGGGAATTCAGGTTTTGGAGAAAGCCCTTTACTGTTAATTGTCCTCTTCCTCCTTTCTGTTTTGTTGTTGTTGTTGTTACTATTTCCCAGCTCCCTGGATTACTGCCCTCCTTTCCTGTATGTGCTGTGATGAACGCTTGAGGCCCCTGCACGCTTTGGCCCTGGAGCAAGCATTCCAGCTGCCTCTCAGCTTCCTTCACATCTTTTAGCCTATTGACGGTGTCCCGCAGCTCAGCCCCTGCTGCCGGAGGACCTCCACCATGGCTCACCGAGTGCAGCCCTGCCCTTTGTGTCTCCCCTCAGGAGACCAGTGCAGGCACTCCACTCTCCGAGCTCCGCGCTGCAGCCTCCCCTCATCGGTTCTCTCTGCTGCTCTGATGCTGCCACCGCCAGGGCAGCCGGAGCAGAGCTCAGAGCCCGGACGCTGGCCCTGAGGCGAGCGCTCACCATACCGCCCGCTCCCCGCTCTCTCTGCCGGCTGCAGCTGTAGCGCCAGGGTCCTCTTCGCCGCTCCCTGGGACACGTTCTGTGAGTCCCTGCTCGCCTCAACGGAGCTACCGGCTCCGGGCAAGGCCTGTCGGGGACTCGGTGGCCTTCGCCGCTCAGAATTGAGGCTCCTGGACGCTGAGCTTACCCTGTGTTGAAGCGTGCTCTCTGGAGCTGCTCACCTCGGCAAAATCGGCACATGGTGCCCTCTGCAAGAGTGGCACCAGCATGGCAATTCACCTTTGCTTAGCCATGTAAAACTCCCTCTGTGTATGATCTCGAAGGGTAGCGCTCTCAGATGCCCCAGAACCCAGCTCCCTAGTTGCAAACGTCCAGCCCCGCGGGGTCTACCCGTTCTCCTGGCCGCTGCGCCTCCCCAGCTCCTTCGCACGCAGCCTCCATCCCTGTACCTGGCAGCGCGTTTCTCTCCCTTTGTTCCTTCCCATGCAGAACAGGCGGAGCTGGGGTGAAAGGTCCAGGCAAACCCCCGGCAACTCCAGTTCCATTCCGGTTTCCACCAGGAGCGCTCCTCTCTTCCCGTTTAACCCCGGCTGTGGCTCTTGGCAGTGGCTTCTCCCCGCGCCGTGCGGTGCCGGGACCTTCCACTGAGACCCGCCAGCTGGAGCCCCGCGGGGCCGCTTCTGGCCACTGATCCCTGTAGGGAGCGCGCCGAGCAGCAAAGCCGGGGTCACCCCCAGCCCCGGCACCGACGGACGTTCTCGGCAGGGCTTTGTGTGGCCGGCGCTGGTGCCGATAAAGAACGGACCCGGCTGTGCATGAACAGCGTGGAAATGCGTTCCCCGCTCCCAGGAAGGACTGTGCCCGGGTACCGTCCCCTGGGGAGGGCGCAGCGCGCTCCCGCCTCACTGCCCCATCACATCACCCGCATCTCCCCACACACAGGTCACATAAACACCAGTGAACCTCAGGAACCGCTCTGCAGCACCAGCTCCGCGGCTCCGCGTGTCCCGAGTCTCACAGCCCCTCGGAGCCGTGCCGGTGGTCCCGCAGCATGGTCCTGGAGCGACATGTGATGAAACAGCCACTCGGCGCCGAGGCATAGCCCATAACGGCTCTTTGGGGATGGCACGGGAAGACGCTTCCCATGGCCAAACACAGCAGCGAGGAGCCGGCTCGATACAGGATGCCCCCGTAGTCCTGCATCAGTCCCGGCACTAGCCCAGCGCCGGGCGGCTCATCCGGACCCCGTCAGACCCCAGCCGATCCACGGCCCAGGGCAGCGCTCTCAGGTGGTCAACAAATCACCTCGCTAAAGTGCAGACATCCAGCCCCTGCTCCTAAGCCTGAGACACAAGGACAGAAAGCTGGTGCTGGGTGTCACCTACACATGTTCACCCCCAGAACGGTGCCACCAACATGGATATAAAGCCACATAAAACTCCATCTGCATACTGCCCGTCTGTTGGGCACTCTCAGGCATCCCAGAAATCAGCTCCCAAAGTGCAAACCTCCAGCCCCTGCTCCTAAGCCTAAGGTGCCAGGACATAAAGATTTTGCTGGGCATCACCTACACATGTTGCCCTCCGGAACACTGCCACCAACATAGCAATCCACCCTTACCTAGCCATGTAAAACTGTGTACTGCAGTTAGGGACAGTGCTCTCAGGCGCTCCAGAAACCAGCTCCTTAGGAGTGAATGTCCAGATGCTGCTCCTAAGCCTAATGTGTTAGGACAGAAACCAGGAGTTGGGAAAGTCTTACACATGGTGACCTCTAGAACAGGGCCACCAACATGGCAATCCACCCTTGCATTGCCACCATCTGCATACTGTCAGAGCTAATGAGTGGGGATATCTTAAGAAAGATATTCCTGAGCTCTGGGTTTGTGTTTCCTCCTCACATCCAAATGCAGCAGGAGCTTGGAGCTCCAATGCATGGGTCTTGCAGGTGAAGGGGGCCTGATGGCAATTCTTGCCTCTTGGAAGAGTGTCTCTTTGCGGTTGCTGAGCTCAGAGCTTGCTGGGAGATGGGAAGATACTGCACAGTAGAACTCATCCCTTGGAGCAGGGACTTCTTGGTTGGTCCTGTGCTTCTAGTGGCAAATTTAACCTTAGATTTTTGGAACACTGCTGTTCCATGCACTAGTACACTCTGTGCATCTGTACCGGACTTTATGTATCAGTAGGAAGGATTGCTGCATCTCCCCACAGGAATGTTAAAAGGCTTAAAAAGGCAGCTAGCAAGGGGCTCCTCACTGCTGATACTGTGCAGGAGGATTTCACCATAGCCCAGTGTGAATGGAATGTTGCTACCTGTTCCCACACTCTCCATGTGTGCAGACATGCAGTTACACCACACATCAGACAAAAAAAGAAGAGTTTCCCAACTGCAGATTTGATGCTCCATTACAGAATGGAGCATGACAGCTACTACACTTTATGGGTTTAACAGCTGTAGCAACCAAGATTTATAATGACACATTCAGCAATGCATCACGTAAGGAAACTAATCTGACAGCGCCAGGTCACTGAGCCAACTTACAAGTTTTTAAGTGTTTATTCTGCCAAATTTGCTGCCCTATTTACTGGACTAAAGCGAACAAGTTGTGCTGTGTTCATAAAACTCTGTACTTGCCTCTGTTTTGGCAGCTCTCAGATTCTTTTTCCCTGTTATGCTGCTATTCTGGGAACCATTTGGTTCTTCTTTCCCCATCCTCTCTCTGAAAACTCTTTAAAGCATTTCCCACAGCATGTATCCCAAAAGGGGGTACACCATAGGATATGGAAGAGAAGGGACTGTAGCTGGGAGGAGGCGCTGTGGACACAGGCAGAGATGAGGGATGGAGCGACTGTGGGAGAAGGGCCCACAGCCGTCTGGAAGATGCTGGTTGCCCAAGGGCAGAGGGAGACTGTGGCTGTGGCTGCTCACTGCCTTTAGGCAGGAATTTGTATCCCAGTCACTTGCAAAGATTGGGATCATCTGTTACTTCTCCCTAGACCCGGAGTTACATCTGGCAGCAGGAAAGTCAGTTCTAAAAAGGGTGAAACATTAAGACTGTACCCTGGGGCTGGATCCAGGCCCACTTCAGAGCCACCCGAGCAGTAACCTTCTAATCTCTCATCTTGCCAGTGGGCTGTGTGCTTCCACGTTTGCCATCCTCACAGCACAGTCATCCACTGCCCAGACACAGGCAGATAGATAGCAAAGGATGGCTCTCGTCAGGGGTAAATGGGCTAGTTCTCCTAGAGGTTCATTACTCAGAGATGCATTCTCATTATCCCTGCAACTCATCCAGGAGTTCAGTCCAGCAAGCTTTAAATCCCATCCCACAAACCCTTTCTGTGGGACCAGTGAAGAACAATAAAGAACAAGTGTTTTGCCATGTGTAAATGCACTGCAGAGAGTGCAGCACTTCCACTGACAAATACTCAAGGTCTGCAAACCAGAGGAGGCAGAGAACGCCCTAGGTATCCTTTTAAGATGGGGTGGAGATACCTCTTTGTTTTTACAAACGTTGATATGAAAATATGAATATGTCTTGTAAACAAATAATGTAATGTGTGACCCTTTTATTAACGCTTTAACATCTGTAATGCAGCAGTATGTGCTGCAGTTTATTTTTACCTTTATTGGTATCTAACGAACATTGCAAATGTCTTTATCAACAGGTAATTTAATCGCTCTTTTCCAGAAAATACACTGCCCAAAATAATCAGTTATTGTCAAAAGACAGTAGTATTTGAGGCAGAAACATGCGGAAAAAATAGTCTTAAGAGGCAAGACATTCACTGTTTTAACCTCCAAGTAAGAAACTTCCTAACTGGTGTTAGGAAGAAATAACTGTCATTTCTGCTCCTACTTCTTTTTGAGTTCCCTATTTCTCTTTTTTGTTTTAGAAACACAGGAAAAACATGTAAAGAGAGATCTGGAGCCTCATGTCCGACTCCACACCACCACAGACAACCACATCACATACTTTCTTCTCTAGTTCCATCTTGAAACGAGTTAGTTTTATTTCCCCCTCCCTCCCTACTGCAATGTTCTGGATTCATAATTATCTCATGGGACAAAAAGATGGTCCCATGAGCTTGCCTTGAACCCTATTCTTGTGTCAATGTTATCCTTTAATTTTAAATAGCTTTTTGTTTCCTGTTATTTATCCCAACGGTGCACTACAGTAAAACAAATAAACAAACAACCCACCCATATTCCTGCTCAGCTTTAGCTCTGTTGGTGAAACAAGGCAAGTCTGTTTGTGTTTGCTTGGCAAAGAGGAGCTTTTCAGTTTCCTCTTACAAGGTCAGCTCTTCCCTCTGTGTGTGTGCAGGTTTTCATTCATTTTTTTTCACTGCCTATGACCAGTGTAGCAGATGCATTGGGATTTTTTTTTCCTTCAGTGCTTTGTAATGCCCTTTCCCCTCAATGCTTTGTGAATACTTTTTTACCTATACTAGAACTACGTCAACTGTCCTGTCCTAGGATAAGCTTTGCCTTTCTTATAGCCCCCTTTATACCGAGTCCCAGTTATCCTACAGAAAGCAAATACCCCAGGTCCTTTCTGTCCCCTTTTGCTGAAACACCGGAGGGTTTATAGAAGAAATTGTAGCTTTTTATTAAACTGATCTTTATTATTTGGTATCTCCAAGTTACGCACTGCTTCCCATCTTAACAGTTCCATCCTCCTCCATGTCCCCAGTGCCTCCCACAGCCCATCACCTGTGGTGTTCAGCAGCACGCTGTTTCAACGCTATTGCTGCATCCTTGTAAGCACATCCTTGTACTTTCTGTATGAACTCCTACTCTGGCTGTTTCTGATGGAGCACTATGGTCAAACCCTTCAGCAGAGCCTGGAAATTTTGGGTCTATGCCGACGGTTGTTCTGCACAAGACAAGGTACCTTTGGGGAAACCTGTTGTTATTTCAGCCTGCTTTTCATTGTAGTCCACTTCCCTGCCTTACAAAGTCACAGGATGGTTGGGGTTGGAAGGGACTGCTGGAGATCACCAGGTCCAACCTCCTGCCAAGGCAGGGCCACCTATAGCAGGTTACACAGGAACACATCCATGGTGGGGTTTGGATGTCTCCAGAGAGGGAGACTCCACAACCCCTGGGCAGCCTGTGCCAGGGCTCTGCCACCCTCAGCATAAAGAAGTTCTTCCTCATGTTAGGGTGAAACTTGTGTTTCAGTTTATGGTCATTGCTCCTCATCCTGTTGCTGGCACAACTGAAGAGTCTGGCACCATCCTCCTGGCACCCACCTCTGAGATACTGATCTGCACTGGTGAGATGCCCTCTCAGTCTGCTCTTCTCTAACTAACTAGACCCAGCTCCCACAGTCTCTCCTCATAGGTGAAATGCTCCAGATCCCTCATCATCCCTGTGGCTCTCTACTGGACCCACTCCAGTAGCTCCTTGTCTTGTCCTGAGGAGCCCAGCACTGGACACAGCACTCCAGATGTGGCCTCTCCAGTGCCGAGTAGAGGGAGAGCATCACCTCCCTCGACCTGCTCCTGCCGCACTCCTCCCGATGCACCCCAGGGTACTGTTGTCCCCCGGAGCAGCAAGGGCGCACTGCCGGCTCAGAGTCAACTTGACATCCACCGACACTCCATCGCTTTCCCTTTCTGCGTGCAGTCAGATATAGGGGGGAGAGTAGCAGCAGGTGAAAACAGCCACCCCAGACCGAACTCCACCGGGTTCCTGGGCCGAGCTCCCGAACAGCGGCGGGAAGCCTGGGACCCCGGTACCTTGAGGGAGGGGAGCCCCGATGCTCGAGGGAGGCAACACCGCAACCGTTACTGGCGCTGCCGCCGCCCCGCCCGGCGGGGAAGGGCGGGGCGCGGCGCGGGGCGGGGATAAAGGGCGGCAGCGGAGGCTGAGGGGTGCGTGCGGGAGGCTGGTGCGGTCACTCGGGGAGTGCGGCGCGGCTGTGCTGACCGGTGAGGAGCGGGGACGGGACGGGATGTGGCGGCTCCTCGGGTCCTGGCTCCGCTGATAAGCGGGTTCTCCTCCATATGAGTGGTCGGTGATGCTAAAAGCGGTTGCTGGGGTTTAAAGCGGCGCTTTCCGCGTTGCGGGTCGTGCGTTGCCCGTTACGGAGCGGCAGAGCCCGCTCGGCTTTGCTCTCGGGAGTTGAGCCTCTCCGGTGCCGCTGGGGTCTTGAGGCACTGCGGTGCCACAGGGCCATGCTGTCGGTTTGTTAGGTGTTGGGTCAAGTTATACGTCGTATAGGGGAGAAACTGCCGCTGGAGGGTGAAGTGCTTCACTGTGCCAAAGGTGAAAGTATCTTGTTCTCGTTTCTCTTGTCTCTGATTTGAGCTCTGCATCCTATAGAATGGGTATACACTTGGTATTGAATAGGCAGTGCTTGTCTTTGCTTCAGAGTTAGCTGCTTCCCAGTGAATGAGCATCTTATGAGCACTTCCCTGGCAGTGGGAAGGTAGGATGGGGCTTGGAGCAACCTGGTCTAGTGGAAGGTGTCCCTGCCTGTGTCAGGGGGTTGGAACTGGATGAGCTTTAAGGTACCTTCCAACGCAAACCACTCTGGTTCTGTGATCTTCATTTATCAGATGATCTTGTGATGGCAAATATGAGTGGTGAAAAAACAGGCATTCAAATACATTAAAATCACTAAAGACCTGTTGTTGCTAATATAAGCCTTGTAAAGTAGGCAAATGGGAGTGATTTAGGGCTGGGAGGCTTGATTCTCAGATTGATAGCCTGAGAATTAAATTCTCCACTGAACTGGAAATGAAATACTTTATCTTCCTCCTATAAGGACAGCAATATGCAGCATTGTCCCGGGTGAGGATCACCAAGCAGAGCCAGGTGTGCATGGTGTGGTGGGAAATATAGTGTCCTTTCTGGTTGTTGTGTAGGCTGCATGTGTTGTAGCTGCCGAGGAGGCTATGAATGGGAAGGATGAGAAGGAATGTTTTCAGAGGTGGTAGCTGAAAACACTTGTAGCTTAAGTTGAAAGTCACAGAGGACACTCGTGTTCTTTAGTGATTTGAAGGATTTAATGGAAATACAGTGGGCTTACCATGAAAATGTACTTTAATGTGCTTGAAGTGCCTGAGGGTGGCTTCTGGCAGGCTGTGGATGTCAGGTTTATGCTGTGTGGGAGCATTAAGGATTGAGTTTGAAGAACCCCTTGATTTGTCCTAATTTCACCTTGTGAATCACAGCTTTGGTTTTGTGCCTCCTGGTGCTGATGTGACCCCCAGCTGCAGAGTTTGTCATGCAGCAGCTCATGCGTAAGGACTGAAGTTACTTCCCCAGGAACACTTTTACCTTACTGTGTACTTGATCTTGGATTTGACTCTCTTTGGAGGAAGTGACAGGTCAAATGAACTGCTCCAAAATTTCAAGCGCTGAAAGAGGACAGGGATGAAATAACAGCTGCTCTCTGAATCTTGCTTGAGAAGCATTCCATGCACTGTGCAGTTACATGTTAGGAAGCTATGCAGTTGAGCTTTAAACAGTTCTTGGTAGGCAAGAGTTAACTGACTTAAGTTTGACTAGACTGACCTTGGCAGCTGCAGTCTTCACAAGTACTTGAGGCAGAAGGAGGTGAGGCCTCAGTTTGTAGCTGTCAGGAAGCACCTGGCCACAGTAGAAACCTGTAATGTTAAGTGTATTAATACCAGTAGGAGTTGGGTAAGTGTAGAACATGTGTATCTACATACTTCAAAACACAAGCCACTTAAGCACATCTTGGCAACTGTGACAAGACTCCTTAAAAAGTGCAGAAGTTAGGCGAGGCTGTGACCAATTCTGGCCAGAGAGGTTCTCAAGTCCTTAGTATAACACTGACATAATACACATGTGGCAGCTCTTAGAAGCTTGTTTTTTTTCTCCACAGATGAGCAAAAGGTTGGGGCAAATGTGAATATTTCCCCAAAGGTAGTTTAAGAAGGGTGAAGAGTTGCATACAAAGACTGCAGTGCAGGTTGTATAGTTGTTACCTGACTTTGCAGCTGGAATTCTGTCCAGGATGCTGAACTGCTGTAGCTTTTTGCAGGAGTAAGGGTACTTGGTCTTTATCCCAGGAGTGGTAGATGCTGGATGGTTGAGAAAGCAAAAACTTCTATGGTAAGGAGGAAATCTCTCTGGCATAATTAAAGTGGTTTTCAGTGGGCTAGATATCTAAGCCCTGAGACTAATAGCTGAGGGTCTTCCAGTTGGAGAGAGCAGTTTGAGCTTTACGTGTAATGAAACAAGTTCAAAGCTTAGCTTTCAGAAGTGTTTTGTACTTACAGCTCCGTGTGTCTTTGGCTGGTGCTGCAGATGATCTTGAAGTTAGGTAAAGCTTATATGTCATCTTCATTGATAATTTCCCTTTGATACAAATTGCTTTGCTTAAGTACTGAACTCTACCTCACCAAAAAAAGGACAGTGACACCTCAGTGTTTTGTCTGCATCATTAGAGAATCTGTGCATCATTTGAGCTGAAAGGCTTGCTGGTAGTTGTTTGTACATAGAATTATTTCTGTTTATTTGTGTCTGTGTGTAGACAGAAAAGCAGAACATAGAATATACCTAGGAATCATACAGAAAAGTCTAAAAAAAAGCCTTAACTTGTCTTTTTTGTATATATTTCACCTCCCTACAGTTTCTTTGGAGAAGAAAAATCTTAAGATGGCAGGCAAAGGAAGTAAGACAGACTGCATGTCATGCAGTGTACTGAACTGGGAGCAGGTCAGCCGTCTGCATGAGGTTCTTACAGAGGTGGTTCCGATCCATGGCCGAGGTAACTTCCCAACACTGAAGATCACTCTGAAGGACATTGTTCAGACAGTTCGGAGTAGGCTGGGCGAAGCAGGCATTGTGGTACATGATGTCCGTCTGAATGGCTCTGCAGCTGGTCATGTCCTGGTCAAGGATAATGGGCTGGGATGCAAGGACCTGGATCTCATTTTTCAAGTTTCTCTTCCAAGTGAGGCAGAGTTTCAGTTAGTTCGAGATGTGGTGTTGCGATCCCTCTTGAATTTCTTGCCAGAAGGAGTAAGCAAGCTAAAAATCAGTTCAGTAACACTGAAGGAAGCCTACATCCAGAAGCTAGTCAAAGTGTACACAGAATCTGACCGCTGGAGCTTGATATCACTTTCCAACAAACATGGTAGGAATGTGGAACTGAAGTTTGTAGACTGTATACGACGACAGTTTGAATTCAGTGTGGACTCCTTCCAAATCATACTAGACTCCCTGCTCTTTTACTATGACTACTCTGAAACCCCCATGTCAGAGCACTTCCATCCAACTGTGATTGGGGAGAGTATGTATGGAGACTTCGAAGCAGCTTTCGATCACCTCCAGAACAAGCTGATAGCTACCAAAAACCCTGAAGAGATCCGTGGTGGTGGGCTGCTTAAGTATAGTAACCTTTTAGTGCGAGACTTCAGGCCCATGGATAAGAACGAGATCAAAACATTAGAGCGCTACATGTGCTCCCGATTCTTCATAGACTTCCCAGACATCCTGGATCAGCAACGTAAACTAGAGACCTACCTCCAGAACCACTTCTCCAAAGAAGAGAGGAGCAAATATGACTACCTCATGATTCTGCGCAGGGTGGTGAATGAGAGCACAGTCTGTCTCATGGGACATGAGCGAAGGCAGACTCTCAACTTGATTTCTCTGCTAGCGCTCAAAGTGCTGGCAGAACAAAACATCATCCCTAATGTTACTAATGTTACCTGTTACTACCAGCCAGCACCTTATGTTAGTGATGTAAACTTCAGCAACTACTACCTTGCAAATGCTCCTCTGCCATACAGCCAGTCGTATCCCACTTGGCTGCCTTGCAATTGATTGCTTGAATGTTCTTGAATGGAGGCTACTGAAGGCCAAGATGTTGAGTGTATATAGACAAGTAATAACTGTTAGAGGTTTTTCTAATGGAAACATGACTGCATTGGACTGTCCATTTCCTGGTGTGTGATAGAAATATGCAACCAGGTGACCTGCTATCACTATGTATCTACAATTTCTGAGAAGCCTTATTACCTCTTCATTAGAAGAGAATGAATCAACAGCCAAATGTTAAGAGGAGTGGTTACAAAACTCTGTACTAGTTCTGGAAGTGGCTGTTAACATATGATCTAAGTGGAGCATTCAGTAAACTGGACTAGTTACCTGACTGTAATGAGACTGTAATGTCTTGAGCAGAGAAGCAGCCACTTCTGGAGTAGCAGCAAAACTGTTTTCTATTGCCTAACCTCGTTATTCTATACTTCCTCAGTTCAAGTTCTGGCCAACTTTCTATTGAACTAATTGTGCAAGAATGGCTCATGTTGTGCTTGGGCTGCTTCTACTTTCTGGCTGTGTAGAACTGGTAATAGTATGGATGCTGTTTGTTTTGTAAAGGACCTAAATGTTGTTTCCCATAGTACCTAGGCATACATGGTCCTGCCTCAAGTTCAAGATTAATTTATTGGAAGTTGAAGATGGATTACTAAGTCTGTCTTTACAGCATAAACTGGCTGAGTTTTTCTTGAGTACATAAATTTGGAAGGTGGCATCTCTAAACATGCACAAAAATACAACCTTAAACTTGGTAATGTGGGAAGTCCTTGAAATGAGGAAGCCTTAAATAGAATTGGAACCACAGCTTGATTAGTTGAATCCAGACTCAAGATAAAGCCTTTCTGAATGCATCTTTCAAACCAGTTTTTGTCACAGCTGGAAAGTAGCACAGCTCTTGCATTTAAGTTTGCCCCAACTTTCTTCTTCACAGGTCTACAGCAAGCAAAAAAAAGGAAGAAAAGCCACCACCAAAAAAAACCCAGACCACTAAGTTGCAGGATGATGTGTACTCCTGCCACAGCACAAACTCCTAAAGTGCCTCTAAAATAAAGTTCTTGTTGTACAACTTCAGGCAAGTCCTGAAGGCTTGTCTTTCTGCCGGCATTTAGGGGTTGAGCTTTGTGGTTTATCACTGTCACCTGGTTACGGTATGTGATGGTATTTTGAGTGGTTAGCGTAAAATTCTTCTTCTTTATTGGTCTTAACCTTCACTTGAAGAGGTATATAAACCCTCAACGGAGCTCTCCACAGAAGCTGTATGTGTTGAAAGCCTGTTCCTGTTTTCAGAATATCCTCTAGAAGAGTCTGTACTCCCTTGGAGGGGTAGGGGGCTGACCTTCCTAAAGGGTGTGTGCTGAACTTGCTGCTTTGAAACTCCTGTGCTTTATAAGGAAGGTTAAAAATACCCCAGTTAGTGTATAGAGTGGTATTAAACTGGTATATTAAGTGGATGATTTTTCACTGAATTGCAATAGTAAAATACATGTAGCAGATGATCTTGAGTTTTCTTTGCTTACCAGAGAATCCAACTAAAAAGGCAAATATAAGAACTATTTAATACATATTGGTGCAACGTTCAAGAATACCTGTTTGCTAAACTTTTTTGATGAGTTTTAGTTGTTTCTGCAAGCTTGTGAGACCAAAGTGGCTGATCAGATGATTTAAGATGAGAAGGTAAACCAGACAGCAGGCGAAACACCAAGGTATGGTGGTTGTTCAGGGTGGAAAACAGTAGCAGTGCAGCACTTAAATGGCAGTAAAAAACCCTGCCTGTTCCTTGTAAGACCAAAAACTTCTAGTTACATTGCAAGTTCTTTCACTTTTCAGAACTACTTCATAAAGATTGCCTCCTTAGAGCAGTGAGGTTGCTCTTCTGTTCAGACTTCTTAATCTAGTTTAGGAAGTCAGGGAGGGATACAGAAAACCTGTAGCAGAGTATGCTTTAGCTTAATCTTTTTTTCCAACAGTCTTGTAAGCAGCTTCAATAGCAAATAGACAAATAATTTGGTGTCCTCTGTATAGTGTTGGGCTTGTTTTGGTTTTGTTTTTGGTGTTTTTTTCCCATTATAGGCTTTCTGAGTAGTCAGCTAAAGGAGCTAAACCTGAATGTGAACCCAGCCTTTCTTATTAACTGTGGCTTGGACTTGGTGTAGCTTACAGACAACACACCTCTCACCCAAGGCTTAGACTATCTGGAAGGCTTTTTTAAAGCTAGCATGATGCCAGTGTTGTCACGTGTGTTAAACTTAGTGCAGGCTTACTGCTGGAATGCAAACCTAGGCATTAGTAACTTTGGCATGCAAGGCAATACTTGGCCTAGTATAAAGTGTTGCTAGAAAGAAGGAACTCTTTTTTTTCTTAGGAGTCTGTAATTGCTACCATCCTTTCAATAGATGTTTTTAAAGCCAGCCTAAGCTATACCCATTGCAGAAGTAAACCATTGCCTAGAGGCAATGTTTGATTTGCATATCAAATAGCCTAGAGTATGTATCTGTCTTGTTGTGGCTGGTTTTTAGAAACTGTTCCTGTATGTCAGCTCATATGGAAGAAGTGGTCAGAGACTCAGGAGGAGTCCTTACAGGCTTGAAACAGACTTGTTTTGCTAGTCTTCAGATGCCTTGGCAGGTGAATGTCAGGCCAGGTATATCTACTGGAAGAGGAAGTGCTAGAAAAAAGGCTCTAATGAATCCCTACTGGGATAAAGCTATGGAGAATCTAAGCTTTCTGCCATAAAACTCTACTTTTGCTAACGTTAACTTATTGTTGAGCTCTCTAAGGAAGCTTTATGTTGAATGGCTTCTTACTGAACGGCTGACTTGGTTTAAGCTTTGCAGGACTGCTGTGCTCCCTGTTTCTTAAGCTGCTCTGGCATATTAGAAACATAAATGCTTTGTAGCCTGGATGCTAGATGTGAAGTGCTTGAATAGTTAAAACTGTATCTGGAAGCTGCACACACTGCATTGGCCGTGCTATATAAGGGATTGCTGGGATACTGTCTCATAGCCTTCAAAATAATCCTGGTTTGGCATGTAAAGCTGGAGTACTTGGTAGCTTTTCATCATTGTGTTGCAACCAGACCAACCCTTTCTGTTTCAAGTTGTCCTAATAGCTTTGTGTTGCATGTGGCAGTGGCTTAATTTAGTGTGTGCTAGCGGGTTTGTGTTCAGGTCTATGGTGGTCCCTGTAGCAAGGAGTAACATGAGAATGAGCACTAGGTAAGTTAAAAGTGATGACCCTAGGCCAACTCTAGGCTGCCTGCTTAATTCAGTCTCCCTTCAGGACTTGATGATGCCTCTGCAAACCTGCTCTGTCCTCTGTAGACTGCTACGCTTATTGCATTACCTCTGGCAGTGATATCAAAACAAAGCTGTACTAACACTAGAATGCAAGTCTAGTATCAGTGCATCATTCCTCAGGACTAGGATTCTGATAAACTAGACAGTGTAGTTTAAAATAGCTGCTTTCTTCCTGTAGTTTATAAGTTCTGCTGGGCTAAGCCAGTCTGAGGTTAAACATCTGTGGTCACTATTTATTGCCAAGCTCCTGCTTAACTTAGAATTTACTGGGGTGACTTCTTCATTGTAAGAGATGAATCTTTTTGTTTGATAAAGTTGCTACCAATGGAGACCTAGTAGTAGACTGGGTGTTAGTCACTTTGGTAATATCCCTGAGCTGATCCATGGTAACTCTGAAGAGTTGTAAGGGAAAACATACTTCATGCTCACTGAGCCCAAGATTTAATTGCTGCTGTGTTTGTCCTTAGCTAGTTCAGTCAATCACTAAGACGGAGGTTGAAGACTCCTGCTTGCTTTCAAGTAACTGGTTTTTTAAAGATCCTCACACTTTAACTTTCATAATCCTGTCTACAAAACAGTAGGTAGTATTTAAATATAGTCCAAATACCTGAAGCTTCTTATTGAAATTTAAAGACCCATATTTTGGGATTGAGTTCTGGGGTTAGGCATTTCGTATGTCTTGTGCCTAGGCTTTGTGGGCTTCTGATCGCTAGAATAACTACTAATGTTGGTAGTGATCTCTGCTTATTGCTATATGAGTGCTTGGGAAAAGGCCTCATAGAAGACAACTTGGACAAATTGCTTCAATTCTAAGCTGTCAGTGTACTGATGAGTCTGTTTTTACTATTCCTCTCAACTCAGTCAGGTTGCCGTAATTGTTGAGCACAGGAATAAGCAATAAATTGACTATAGTCGCTGGCAGCTTGGTCAAATTTGGGCATTGGGAGAGCCAGATGGATTGTAATACTTGTGGTCTTTGCCACCTAAGTCTTAACCATTTGTTAAGCATGAACTGTGTTTATGTTCTTTAATTTCAATGAAACTAGTTATAGGGTGGGATGCTGGGCTGTAGTTGTAGGAGCTTTGGGGGGAATGGTTGGAGCACTCTGTTTTTTCCTACTCAGAAGAGAAGGTCATTTGCTGAAGGATCTGGATTGGGCTTGTCTCTGATTGAAATTGCACTTTCTGTTAAAATTTAGAAGGCTTTTTTTTTTTCTATGTTTACCTTTGTTTTTTTAACTATTAAAAGAAGTCAGCTCTGGGAAAATCCTCATACCTCTTTGGAAGAAATTAGTTGGGTTTTTTTGGATTGGTTGGTTTGGGCTTTTTTTGTTTGTTTGCTTTTTGTTGTTCATTTGTTTTTTAAGCTGGCAAAACAAAGTACTAGAAATACTTGGACTTGTGATGAGCCCAAATGTGAGATTGATCACAGTAACTGTGTCTACTGTTCTGCACTGCGGTGTTCACTTATCATTCTTGGAATTTGGGGTTTGGACCTTGATGAATCTGAAATTCTTGTGCAAATAAACTTATGCTAAACATTGCTTGCCTCAAGTAATTCTTGCATCGAAATTAGTGCTGACAAAATATTTGGGGGGCTTATTGGCCTGTGTGTGTAGATATGCTGGGGGGAAAGGAGAAATAGCAATGGGATACACAGTAATGCTTGGGTTTAGATGTTATTCAAGGTACTCTTTTTTTTCTTCATGAATGTACACATTTGCCTCAGCTTACTGAAGATTAGTCAGTGAGACGTCTATCTTTCACTTGCATTATAGTGGCATATTTTAGTCCATTTTTGCGCTGACCATTATCTGACCTCAATTTGAGTTTAAGACTGTGCCTCAAAATGTTTCAGGCCTGTTAGTGTCTGGTCTGAGCTAGAGCATGCCAGCCTGTTCTGTGATGTGCTCCATATCCTACTCCAAGTCAGGGGCCCCTTCAGACCTCAACTTGTGAGCCAGGCAGCTGAGAAATAAAGTCAGCAGCTGTTCTTCAGGTTAGCTGACAGGTTGAAAGCCCTTATGCTTTCGCTGTCTGAAGAACTACTGTTCTTCATCAGAACATCACTGTCTGATGCTTCTACAGACTGATGGTTAGTGTGGGTTGAGCAGGTCAAAGCTAAATAAAGCTAGGAGTGTGTGGCAGTCTGCTTGCTGCTCCTTCTGCTCTAGGATTGAGAATAACTGTACTGTAAGAAGTGCACTTGCTTCCGATCCTCTCCAGAGCTCAGACAAGCTCTAGCCTCTCAGTTAAGTAATGCTGGAGAAATGCTAGTCTTCAGGGCCTTGTAACACCTGCAGTGGAAACTTCTGTGCAGATCAGCAGAGGCAGTGTGATCCCATTGAAGTAATTGTGGAGCTTGTGGAGTCCTTTTTCAAAGTGTAACTGCTTCTCTCTGAACTTAAATGGAGAGCTGATAATACAGCTGGGCAACATAAGCCATCTGCTTGTCACCTGAAACTTCTTCACCTCAACTCCTCAGTTCATGTCATCATAAAAGCTTCAGAGTTATTTTGGGTAGCATCCTTAAGTTTCTAGAATACCAAACTTGGCTTTGCAGGGTCAGATACTGAAACAGAAAAAGAGCTATGCTTAAGCAAGTGGTGGTATGTACTCTTTCAATTCTATAGGGAATGTACGTAATGGTAAAAATTGTGAGGAACTGAAGAAGAAAGCTATTCTTGCTCTTTTGCTGTTGTATTGTTGGTGAAAATGCAATTACAAGTGTTTTGTCCTGTTGCAGTGCTAGAATCTGGCCTTTTCCATGCTGTGGGAATATGAGCTCAGTCTTGTGATGGGGTAGGAGAGGCATTAGACAAATGTTGTTCTAAATTGTTGCTGTTGTTCAGGCAGATGTACTTATTTCCTTCCTTCCATGATGGAATAGTTAATAGAAATTGGAGTATTCAGAGTGCCTTTCCAGAGTAGATGCTCCTGTGAGAGAATCAAAGACTTTTCTTTGTATGCCTGCTTATTTTGAATACTGCTTATTACATATCAGTATAGTTAGTTCACTAATACACTAAATAATCAAAGTTACTATTTTCAGCAATAAAATAGCATTTCTCCAGCAACTTAAAATGGAGGTATATCAAAAAGTGTAACACACCACCTCACTGTGGGTGTTAGACATAGTGGTTCTGCTTTACTGTAGTAGCAGTGCCGCAATCTGTTCTGCTTTGTCTCAGCGAGAGAAAGATGAGCTCCATATCCCATAAGCAAGACTGCCTGGTGAAGGGAGCAGTTAACCTGCCAAGCCTGAGTAATTTTCCTAGTAGGAAAGAGTTGAGTCATATTGCTGGAAAAAAGAGAGTCTTGCCAAGAACTGTGCAAAGCAGCTGCTAGATCCTAAACTGGTAGTTCACATGTACATTAAGGAAAGCTATACTGCCTACCCCAGTATTACCCACTGACTCTCAGCTGAAGAGAAGGCTCTGGGGTGACCTTAGACCAGCATTTCAGTTCTTGAGAAGCCTATAAGAAAGCTGAGGAGAGATTTTTTTAGCAGAGCCTGTTGTGGCAGAATGAGGGGTGATGGTTTTAAACTACAAGAGGGGAGATTCAAGCTGAATGTGAGGGAAAAGTTCTTTACAATGAGGGTGGTAAAACACTGGCATAAGTTGCCCAGAGAGATGGCGGATGCTCCATCCCTGGAGACATTCAAGGCCAGGCTGGATGTGGTTCTGGGCAACCTGATCTAGTTGGGGATATTCCTGCTCATTGCAGTGGGGGTGGACTGGATGAGCTTTGAAGGTCGCTTCCAGCCCAAACTGTGATATGATTCCACCCAGCAAGGCAAGTCTTCTGAGTGTGTTGGATTTGTGGCACAGGCTGGTCCCTTTGTGGATGTGCTTCTCACTTCAGAATTGATCATTCACCTGCAACAATTCCCTTTTCCACCCCCTTTCTCTCTTACTCTGAAAGGTATATCTCATTGTGCCTCCCAGAAGGGTATTCAGTCTTGCCCTAAAGGTGCTCAATAGTGGCAATTCATCATGTACTTGGAGAACCTGTTAGAGTATTTGATAGTGGTCATTACTGAGAAATGCATTTGCATTTCCATATTGGTGTTTGAACTTCATCTTTGACCCTCAGATTGCTGCATCCTTATCAACAAGGCTGAAAAGTTCCAGACTCTCTCCTATTATCCACTAATCCCTTCAGCTCCTGGATGAACTGTGGAAAATGAGCATTTGAAGCTTCATGTTGTATATATTGGACTTAGAAGCTGGCAACTTTTTCCTCTGGAGCTTTGTCGTTCCTGTGCTGCTCACAACCCAGCACCAGTTCTAGCCCGATGCTCTACATACCACAGATAAAAAGTAGTGCTAAGATTGCTTCTCAACCTCTTGATGTCTGTGTCCACAAACTGCCTATGCTTTTTACCATGGCATTGTGGCATGATAAGTGCTTGTGCTGAGTCAGTTATTTGTGGTGATTTCGAAGTCCATCTGCTGCTTCTCAAAGCAGCCTGTTCCATCCGGTGTCGACATCATCTGTGCTCCTGGTTGCCAGATGGAGTATTTTGCACTTGGTGGTATTAGAAAAACATTTTGTCCAAATCCTATGGGTAAATAGTTGCAATGTCCATGGACAGAGTAGCTCCTCCTCTTAATTATCTACTACCTTACTGACTTGAGTGTTGCATAGTGCCTGGAGATGACAGAAGTGCTCACAGGTTTGCATTGTTCTTGCATACAGAAGGGTGCACAAGGCTGTTGTTTGAAACCTGCAGGTGGTTTAAAACCAACGTCAGCACAAAGTACCCAAAGTTACTGGATGCAGGTTATTTTGGGAGTATTTTTTTTCCCCTCTGTAAATAGGGGTAGAGACAGCAAAGAAAGCTTATACGCTGTCACTGAGTAACAGCCCTTCCTCAGTCCTTTCCTCTGCACCCTCATGTCTAAACCACTGTGGTGACAAGTATCCCTGGGACAGCAGTTCACAACACGACCAAAGCAAGGAGCTCCATGTTCCTACTCTTGCCATCACATCTGTTAGTCATCACAATCATCTGCCTGCTTGTTTTACTGCTCATGTGGGGCTCCCCAAATGTTGTGCAGCCCTGACTAATTGCCAGGACTGATGTAGCTCTCTAGACCTCATGAGCTCCCTTTCACTTTCTTCTCCTGGGCAGCTTTAGTTAACCAGTTTAGACTGGGGGAAAGGAAGTTATTTTTGGGAAGAGATCCTGCCATCAATCCCTCTGCCCAAATTCCATGTGACACCAGTGGGAGTTTGACAATTGCTATGAGGGATATGCTAATGGCCTGGCAAACCTGAATGACTGGGCTTGTATGTTACAGCTGCACTGGAGTAAGTTTCTGCATCCCTGTTTGATTGGTGGGAGTAACGTGTAGATGGGGCTCAGCCTCTGGCAAGGAATTCATGGAGTTACTCCAGAGAAATGTTGCTCATAAAAAAATCCCCAAACCAGCATCTGTTTTGGAGCAGAGGAAACTTTGAATGTAAAGTGATATTCTAGCTAGGTATGTGCATGCTTTAAATTGGTGCTTAGCCTCCTTCCTTGCAGTGCTTCTCTGATAGAGAGAGGATTCCTACTTATTGCCATTCCCCAGACCAAAACATGAGCCCTGAAGAGAAGCAGCAGCACAGTTAGGTAACACAGGGACTTGCTGGCAGGGCTAGGAGGAGGTATCTTGGAAGCCTTGCTGTAATGATAGGGTGGGATGTGGATGCTACTGGAACATGTCAGAAATTGAATAGAAGGATGTGGGTGTTTAAAAAACCCCACACAGATGAACTAGGGAATGCAGTTTTGAAGTAGAGGTGACCGTCTTCTCATAGGCATGTGTGACTTAAAACTCCCAACATCATGCCAGCAGAACTTGCAGAGGGACTGTTATGCCAGTGTTTAGGATGCTTTACACATGTAATTTGTAAATGCTCAATTGCAATGTAAAATCATGATGGTGCACGTTATGTTCTGTGTATCGTATCTCCTCAGCAGTTACTGTGTGAACCTTGGCCTTTGTTAGCATGATTTTTGTTGTCTGGTTAGAAATAAAAGATTACTCTAAGGGTATAATTGCAACCATGGTCAGGAGTTTCAGTTGACCAGGACTTCAATTTTGTTTTAATAGCAGTTTGAAAACATTGGTTTAGTTGAAACAAAGAAGGAAGTTTCTCTCATAAATAAGACTTCATTAACTAGCAGTGTGCTGTTTGATGGCAGCGGTCTTGCTTTTAACTGTAAAAGCTTGTGAAGTTATGACTTTTAGTTCCAAAACAGAAGCTTTTGCTTTGGAGGTGTTTTCTACCTGGTTACTGATTTTACTTACTGCTAATGAAAAATAGATGAGTCGCGAATGGTCTCTGGTTCATCTCCAGATCCCAGACTTCATTGAAAAGTAGTAGTAGTACTATTATAATGCATTGTACTATTATGCTAGTACTATAATACTATTATAATGCATAATGATCTTGAATAAGAAGGAAAACTGCAGGGAAAACAATCTAAACCTTGTTTCTTTATGACAACTGCTCTTGAGGCTGTTTCAGGTATGCCTGATAGGTTACGAATGATGTCTAATTTGTAAGACAGACCATCTCAGAGGAGGCTGTTCATTGCAATATATATGACATTGTAATACATCACAAATAGGCTGCAGTGTAATAGCACTGGCTCACGGAATTGTTTGAATCAGTTTGACTTAGATGATCACATTTTATACCCATTGAAGTGATACAACTTTTGAAAATGGTATCAGAGAAGCCTGCAGAAAGATGTTTAAGGTCGGGGTGCCAGAGCTGTCTGGAAGCTGACAGCTGGCAGTGCACACTCTGCATCTTGAGGAGAGGATTTCTGTGCTTGGGCTATTTCAGAGAGGACCCCAGGGTGCTGCTGACCACCGAGCAGCAGCACAGGGCCTTTCAATCCCCTGCCGTATTCACTGCTTAATGATGTGAATTAAGCAGCAAGTTAAATCTTACCTCCAACTTTAATCAGGCTCCATAGCAACCTAACATACTTGTTTTATTTTTCCAGTGGTTTAATTTCCTTTTTATTTCCGTAGTGATGGATTCTTGAGAATCCAGACATGCCGGAATGCTGGCAGAGTATCTAGACTTCATCCCAATCTTTATTCTCACAGTATAGAGTTAGCTGAGAACTCAAGCACAGAGAAAACAAGGCGTAAATACTGTATAAAAGCTGTAAACAAACATATAGAAAGCTTATTTTAATGTTCAGAAGACCCTTATTATGGAAAGTATTTTAAAGAGCTAAAAATCTTACTTTTATCATATAGCTGCCATTTCAATTTTTCCTTGGGTAGGTGCCAGAGGCGGCTTGTCTCCCAGATGTCATCTGGAGATTCCTTGTCATAGGTGTTAAGGACAGCAAAATGTAGGTATCGCTATTATTCAGGCTAATGTTTTACTTCCTGTGCTCCAGACTGAAGAGAATATTTTCCTTTAAAAATCATGGTAAGATATTGCACAGGCTCTCAACAATATTTTCCTTTCATGAAAGATCACATATACATTCTTTTCTAAAAAGAGATGCATTGAAGCAAGCCTAGAGGTTTATTTTGGCAGGGGGTTCCTGACGTACAGCCACCTAAAATGCTTGCAGCATTTCACACAGAGTCGTGTCTGTGCCCGGGGTGTTATTGAAGGATGAGGCAGCCTGTGGTGCTGGTGCCTGGCTGCAAAACCTTGTCTGGTGCTGTCTGGCTTGTGATAATTCAGCTTTGGGTTAGTTAGGGTCCGAACTTGGTCTCCAGTTAACCTTTACGATAGTGTTTCTACAAGGGGTTGGTGCACAGGCATTAGCTGATGTTGATGCAGCATGGGGATCATGAGGTTTGGGGAAGAGAAAAGCTGTTGGTGGTCGTTGTCAGGTGTACCAGAACAAGCTGCGAGCGAGAATGTAACTTTCTGTGCACATGCTGTTTGTTGGCAGTATATTTTGGAAGCCTCTGTTCAACCCTGTCCTCTCTGCTGACAAGCTGTGCTGCACTGCAAGATCACTGGGTCTAGGAATGTCCGTATCAATCCAGGAACTATGAAGATATCCTGGAGGGATTGGCTCAGATACCTACACGACAGACGACTGAAAAGGGTGAAGAAGAGTCTTATCCCAAACTGCTAGAAATCAGACAAAAATACCAGGAATTTCCTTCCCAGCCCACTGGAAGCATTTCTTCCTTTCTGTGACTGTTTTTGTGATGACAACATGGGTTCGTTCTTGTAGGTTGCTCAAATCTCTTTCTGCACACTGTGTCAAGGCGGGTGTTTGCAACTCTTCCAGCCAAAGGTCTGCAGGGAGCAGGGTGGAGATGTCTCCTGCAGCAAAGAGAAATCTTTGCACCATCTATCTCCCACTCTCCCCTACAGCTGAGTGACCCACTTGACTTGGCTTTTGTTTTTCCATGTCTGTGCATGTGCCAGGAAACCCTGCTGCAATGGCAGGAGCAGAGGGTTCAGGGGAAAAGTCAGACTCAGAGATCAGAGCTTTATTGGGGAATGATTCACATCTTTCGAGCATGTTTAGCCCATGCTCTTAACCATCTTTTTCCCCATTTATCATTGGTCCACAGTTGAGTGAAGTCATTGGACTTCAAGGGCTCTCCTGTTTCCAAGTGAAAATCTCTCCAAAAAGGCTCCAAAACATTCAGCAGCCAGGAGAAACCTAGTCAGTGCTGAGCAGTGGCTGGTGACTATACAGATGAGACTGGTTCAGCCAAGAGCAGTTGAAGGGTCTGGAAGGTGGTCATGAAATATCCAAGTGATAGCCTTTAGGATGCGAAACAAGGCGTTCTTGCTAATGGTTTGATATGTTGTGGCATGTATCTCTAAAAGCCTAATGTCCTAACGGGAGGAAATTCTGAATAAGGAAAAAATCTTTGTGGAAAAAAATAAAACCCCAACATTTTCAAAGGGGGGGAAAAGTTCTTTAGGAAGAATATTTTAGGTAGCCAAAGAGCTCTCTTTCCATGTTCGAGAGACAATAGCTTTACTAAAAGCCATTGTACTGAACAGTGAAGGCAGCAAGTTGAAGCAGTATATGCAGGATATTAGATATGAGGGAAAAAGCAGTAATAGGTGGCATTTGATGTAAGTTATACTTCCGAAGTACAAAAAAAAATGTCACGAGGGGATGCTGAAAACAGATACATTTTGCTTAAAGATAATGTGACAGTCTTCCATTTTTGGAAGTAAACTTACTGTGCTGAGGACATGCACCATGCTGATTTTTGGAAGTAAGTCTGTTAGTAAAGATTCAAAAGGAAGCGATAATTTTTTCTGATGGATGTTTGGAAGGGAGGGTGCTCTGCTTAGATGACATGCTACTCTTGAGCCCAGTAGCAATAGGGGAAACTTGTGAGAGTTGTTGGCTGGAGAGCATTCTGGTCTGCTGGTATTAATGTTAAATCTTGAAATACTGGGTAAATTCCAGGAGAATGAAAATATATGGCCTCTATTCCAATATTGTAAGAGGGAGAAGCACATCAATCATAGAATAGTTAGGGGTGGAAAGACCTTAAGATTATCTAGTTCCAACACCCCTGCCATGAGCAGGGACAGCTCACACTAAACCATGTCAACCAAGGCTCTGTCCAACCTGGCTTTGAACACTGCCAGGGATGGAGCATCCACAGCTTCCTTGGGCAACCCATTCCAGTGCCTCACCACCCTCACAGTAAAAAACTTTCTCCTTATATCCAGTCTAAACTTCCCCTGTTTTAAGTTTGAACCCATTCCCCCTTGTCCTGTCACTACAGTCCCTAATGAAGAGTCCCTCCCCAGAATCCTTGTAGGCCCCCTCCAGATACTGGATCCTCATCTATGGCTCCAGTTTTACAGGTTAGTGGAAGAAGTGCCTTGTACATGTGAGGGAGTGATCCTGGCATGTGAGGATTCTTTCCAATAAGCTCTGGAAGACAGTATGAAGTGAGGTCCAAGGGGAAGTGTCATACTGCCTTTAAAAGATAAGAATTAGAAAGATCTTCCTTTCTCTGCCATGGACTTCATGGGCTTGTTCTGTCTGTGGAGAAGAGAGGGGCTTCCTAC
The DNA here is from genome assembly GCF_033783945.1 of Neopsephotus bourkii. Taxonomy (NCBI): domain Eukaryota; kingdom Metazoa; phylum Chordata; class Aves; order Psittaciformes; family Psittacidae; genus Neopsephotus; species Neopsephotus bourkii. The sequence goes on along the minus strand of NW_026901771.1, from coordinate 1,978,084 downwards.
ATCACTACAGTGCATGAGGTGATACAGACTCAGATCAGCAGCTTCAGGTATAAGGTACCTCTGCTGCAGTGTGTTTCTGCAGAGCAGCAGAGCAATCCCCACTTGCTTCAGTCACATGTGAGAGGATCTAGAACTCAGTTAAGGAGGGGTGATACAAGATGTGTCACTTCACCTGTGTCACCAGCATAAGGGGTTCAGAAGCTACAACTGGCCTTCCCTAGACTTAGCTAACAAATGCATAAGCCCCCATCCAGCCCCAGTTAGCACTCAGATACAGTCCAGTAAACCCACCCAAATCTGAGATCTCGCACTCCATGTGGCTGACAACAGCAAGCATGATGTCAGCTCTGAGAACCCTTCCATAGGTTTGCTTGGCTGCAGGGGTTTCCCCAAAGTAGCCCACTCCACACTTAGTTGCGTCCCATTTAGTAGCAGCAACCAGGGTGCATTCAATAGCAAACCAGCATCACCAGTCCCATTGCATGGTGCCTCTGCTGAATGTAAGGCAACTTTCGCCTTCTTTAAAGCCAATTTAAAGGGAACAGGCAAAAATTAGTTTTCTCTGAGAATCCTTTAATAGGACAATAGGAGTCTTTAGGAAACCAGCCACTCAGTCTTCATGGAAAGGCAGGGTCCTTCTATGGGTGTCCTTACTCTACCCACCAGAAGCCATCCTGATGGACACTACTGAACAAGTCTTTTGAATGGACCCTCCTGAAAGGAGGACTCTTACAAGTGTCTTGATGGAGGCCAGGCTTTCACATGCAAATGGTGGTGGTGCAGTATTTGCTGCCTAGAATGACCATTCCAGTTTTGAGTGTGGCCATCTAGACGCTGCTGTGGGCTACTGACTCTAGAGCACGCTACTTGAGCAGGGGGCTTGGACCAAGTAATCTCCAGCAGCCCCTGTCAACCTCAACCATTCTTGACTCTGGGAATCTGGATAGCTCAACCAAGTCTCACGGTATGTGTTGGGAGGCAGACCAGATTACCGTACTTCCTGGAATTTCAGCCATCTCAAAACATAAAACCATGGAGTGGCTTGAATCTTTTTTCACTGAAGTCATCTCTCATCCTCTTCTCACTTCCTGCATTCCCTGCCCACATAAAAGAAAGGGGATGTGGTAGATCACTGACTGCACTGAGCCACGAGGCTGGTACATGAGAGGAACTTTGCTTGAGAAACACTCAGTGTTCTTTGCCTGCTTGAGAAATAAAATGGACTTGGAGCACAGAGAACCTTCTAAAATTGTGTAAGCCAAGAGTCTTTGAAAATGCTTCAAGTATGTTCTGCCTGGACTTTAGACACGGTGCTTTGGAGAATGTAACTCAAGGCTGTAAGGGCAGTGTTCTCGTTAGGAAATGATTTCATTTGTTCTTGCGCTTCTGTCTTCAAAGAGTATTGAAAAGATTCTTCCTATGTGTATTGTGCTGTGCACACTTAAAGTCACAGATGATGCAGGCTTTTCTGAAGAGAAAACAAAACAACGTTACTGATCACTGATGTTCAGATCCCTGATCCTGTCTGCAAAAGGGAATGTATTTCCTGTGTTTTAATTCTGGCTCACTTCAGCCAATAAACTTTTTCTTCTGAGGTTTCAAACCCAGTTCCTGCTGTCTCCCAACCCAGTTCACCTTGCCCTAAATAAGTATGGCTAACAAGGAAAGCTTGTTTTCAGTGTACGATTTTAGAGAAACTTGGGCTCTCCATGTAAGAGAGGCAGGCATTTAAAAGCCCATTTTTAGGCTCAGATAAGTCATTCCCTCTGATCTTGTCTCTGATGAATTGTCTCAATGAATAAGCAGTGACTCATTCTACTTGTGCATGTGTGCTGTGCTCTTTGGGTGAAACATAGAATGGTTTGGGTTGGAAGAGACTTTAAAGCTCATCCAGTTCCAATCTGCCTGCCATGGGCAGGAACACCTTCCACTAGAGCAGGTTGCTCCAAGCCCCATCTAACCTGGCCTTGAACACTGCTGCCTGCCACCTTTTATGCATCTTGGGCAACTATACATACCACTGTTCAGCAGCTGCACATGCCTGTTTGGGCTAGTGATAAGAGGGCCACCCCTACCATGAGTCTCATTGTATGAATTACATGAATTCCAAGTCAGAGAAAGGCCTGGAGGGACTCTAAGGGTAAATGCCTGTGGAGAGGTTGGCTTGTTGAAATCTGTAAGGACAATTAAAAATGTATCCTTACACCAGTGGTTTTCTGAAACTCTTTAACCTCTACACTTCTCCCTTGTGCTTTTCAGGCTCCTGCAAAGCTGAGCAAGGCTCCCTCTCCTTCAGCAGCTAGGGAATTTCCTTCAGAACATGGATTGAAGAATGAAGCCCACAGTTGCGTGTGGGTCATAATAATTTTGTACCTTTAGGGCTGGACGGTCACAATACCCCTGAGGTGGTAGGGGTAAAGAAAGCTGTCCCTCAAACTGAATTTCTAATGTGACATTCCAATTTTTGTGTTGTTTTTTGCTTGCTTGTTGGGTGTTTGGGGTTGGATTTTGGGGTATTTTGTTGGGTTTTTTTTGGGGGGGAGGTAGGTGTGTTTGTGTGTGTGAGTTTTCCCCCTGTCACCCGGCTTCACCCAAGGAGCAGAGGCTTTCCTTTGTCCAGCAGTGCCCCCGGTCCCGCAGCCCCAGCAAGCCCCGGGGAGAGGCGGCGGTGGAGCTCAGCACCACGGACAGCGCCCGGCCCAGGGCCGCCAGGACGGGAGCTCTGCAAGCTGAGCTGCCGTGTTCCCTGCGATGCCAGTCTGAAGGGAAGGCTCTTCTTCACATCAGTTCTTCTGAAGACAGCCTCCTTCTTGAGCCCAGGCAGGGAACTGAGCCTGCGACAAGTGACTGAAGTAGGGGCCTTGCTTACTGAGCAAGGACCAGTCTACAGCAAATGGAAGGACTGAAGTTGGAGACTTCAGTCTGCCTGTAACAAAATCTCTCCTGAGCTTGCAGGTCATCCTCATGTTCTCCTGTGATTTAAGAGTATGAATTGAAGGTGAGGGCTCATTTACAGCCTTCTCAGGGCTTCCCTTGTACGTGTCACCTACATGAATTCTGTGCATCCACCTACTCACAGCTATGGTATGTTTATAGCAGTCCCTCTGTCACAAATGGTTAATACTATTTCACTGTGAGAGTCTCATAAGGATCAATTAATTTGCCTTTCACCACGATAGATGGAAGTATTTTAATCCCAGTTGTACTGGTAGAGACCTGAAAAGACAAGGAAAGAGGAGAATTGGAATAGTCACAGTACAGTCCCTTCATGCTCACCTCTACTCTTAACATGAAGCAATCTTTCCCGCAGCATGGGCTTGCAAGGATTTCTTTGCTTCTTCCTCACAAAGCACAGATGAGCAAAGTCTCAATGCAAATCCTCTTTAGTAGGCAGCTGCACAGGAAAGATAACTCAGGGCTAGGACTATGACAGAACAAATACGAGAAGAAAAGCTTTCCCACCTTAGTGCCCACCTCATGCTCAGTATATGCTGATCAAAACCCACTAGGGACTTGTTTCTAGCCAGCTGAAGGCATTTAAATGACATTGTTTACCTAGATGATGGTTTTGAATAGCATATTACCCCTTGTCTTCTGGTGTTACAGTGTGAGCTCCCTGCCCTGTTTCAGTCTGCTTGCTCTCTGTAGCCAGAGGCCACGTGTTAGCTTGCAGCAGTGTTTGGGCAATACTCTATTTAACATGTAACTTCTAATCCCCTTGACGTGTGGTAGAAAAATAATGGGTAGGCCGTGCTGTTTGGGTTCTTGTGTAGACCTTCGTGCAGAAGAGTGTGATACCAATGTGTAAAAGAAGGTATCAGAAGGGAGAATACGTAAGTAGGGGTAGAGAGGTCAGGACTAGATCAGCCTGACCATGGAATTGTCAACAGGAGGATAGGAGCTGGATACACAGATGGCTTTTCTTGGATTGCCCATAAAAGCTCTGTCTGGGGTATGTGCCTTACTGTGCTGGTGCACCCAGTCAGAGAGGACTCAGCTGCATCCCTCCAGTGTGCCCTCTCTGGCTGGGGAGAAAAAGGTGAGAGGACTTGGGGCTTGGCTTGGAAGCCTGAGTGGGTTTGAGTGGCCTTAGACTTCTAGGAGAATGAGAGGTCCCTTCGATGGTAGAAAAATTGAAGGAAAGTGTTTCTGCCCATGGCAGGGAGTTAGAAATAGATAATCTTTAAGGTTCTTTCCAACCCAAACCATTCTATGATTCTATGAAAGGAAAAGCTGCCATGGAATGGGATTGAAGAGAAAAGGGTCCTGCTGTGGAAAAACCCTGCCTCCCCAGGTTGGCAGGTCTCCCTACAGTGGAAAAATCATTGTTATCACCCTCACAAGCAAAAAAGTGCTGCTGCTGAGGGACAACAGGGAATTCAGGAGCCCAGGGCGGCCTGGGGCTTAGTGGTTTCCCTTTCTTCTCCCTCTTCTCCTACAGACCTCAAACCTTACAGCCTCTGCTTGCTCCCCAACACCTTCCTTCCTGTTATCCTTCCCTTCACACCTCTTTGCAAGGGCTGCTGACTTTAGCCCTGTCCTCTCCCTCTTTAATTGCAGACCCCCTGCTGAAGCTTTCCTGCCTTTTCTAGATGGGTGCTCTTCTGGACAAGGGTAACTCCCTCCACCTCTGGGCACCTCTTGCCATGCAGCGTGGTGGGGTCAAATGGGATGCTTGTGCCCAGCCTGGGCTGTCAGCAGCTCCTCTCCAGTTTCACATGTGCATTGGTACGTTGGTGGTACAGAAAGCTGGCTGTGTCCCTGTGGTGTGGGGGATTCCAGCCAGCTGTGCGTGCTCCCTGGCAGCCGGAGGGTGGTATATTGTGTACACAAGAGCGTGTGAACTCAGTCAAACTTCACAAACAAGGATAAGAGCAGAGCCAGGGCATAATCAGTGCTCAAATATAGCAGCTCAAGGTTTCCTGAGAGAGAGACAAGCAAAACAGTGAGGCAGAGCAGGTGGTTTGGGCTCTGTGGCTTTCACTTCCTCCTACCTTGGCTTATCAGCAGTGAAGCTGGTGCTGGCTACAGGGCCCGATTTAGACTACAGGCAGCAAAACAGCCCGTCACAGGCAGCCTTGTTGCTATGCAGGACAGGAGGATTACTGTGCCGTGCATGGTGGCACGTCCTGGTACCACACAAGTTCCTCACCTCCGGCAGCATCACTGTAACCAGCCCCCACCTCCCTCCCCATCTCCATTGATGGCTCCAGTGGTGCTACCAAAACAGCCAAGTGTGATCCCAGCCTGCAGCTTGAAGCAGCCTTGTGACTGGTTCATGGACCAAGAGTTAGGAGCTGTGCCCCTCTTCTGGACAACCCCTGCTCCTGCTCTGCAGAAGGAACCAAGAGATCTGGAGCTCCAGCAGGGAGGCCAGCTCCCCACATCAGAGGGGACTGCAGTGCTTGGGAGAGGTCTGTAGCATGGAGGTTCCCTTTCATCTCCAGAAGAGGAGCTAGGCAGCTGGAGATCCTATAAACACCAACATTTGAATTTCATCCAGCCCATTGCTGCTTCAGCAAGGGGATGAGTAATGTTTGCAACACAACTACTGGCTAGGTTCAGCCCAGCTTGGCCTCACTGACAAGGCTGGCCACATCTTTCTGATGGTGGAAAGGTTGGCTTGGTCATACAAGGTGGGCCAAGGTGGCTCCAGTCTCTCTCAGCCCCTCACAGGAGGAACATAGCTGCCCAGCAGTGTCCTCCTCAGCCCAGCAATGAGATGTGTCCTACTTCAGCTCTCTCTGGGAAGAAGACCCATGATATGGCAATGTGAAGCAGAGGAGTGTATCTCAACCCTGGCATGGCTTGGTTAACATGGGGTAAAATAAATTGCTGCCTCTCTGAGCCCACAAGGAACTGCCATAAGAGATGGTGCTGCATGAGGAGAACCACCTGTAGCTCTCTGTAGGCTTGGTCACAGCTTGGGGTGAGGTAGTTGCGTGTCAGACGTGGCCTGAGAGAATGGAAAGGGGAACTTCTCAACCTAGAGCTAGGCTTAGAGCTCTTCTGGGGCTGGATCTAGGCAAAACCTGGCTTGTGCTCACGTAGGGCCCACCAGAACATCAGCAGCCTCAGAAGACCCTCTTGATCAGAAGCATTGGTTGTGCTTGGCTTTCCTATTGCGGTACTATGGCCATGCCATTGCCCTGGAGGAGAGGCTGGGTTCCCTGGGGAGCTGAAGCCAAAATGGCAAATATTCAGAAAGAGGGGCCTCCTGGATACACCGAAGCCAGGACACTTGGGGCTATCAGCATCCTGCGGAGCACATCCATCTCCTGACCTGCTTCGTCAGCTGGGCAGTGGTACAGCCGGGAACGGCCATGCTCTCGGTGTCCTTTTCTGACTCAAACCAGCAGCTCTGTGAGAGGACATGGCATTAAAATGGGACAAAGCTGGAGGGCCAGGTGCAGCCAGTGTGAAAGCTTTTGTAGTGTACTGAGTGCTAATAATGTCCCGAACAGGGGAGGGAGAAAAGCAGAGAGAAACCAGCTGCATCCTCCTGTGCACTCATGGTGCTCAGGCTCCCAGAAAAAGCCTAAACCAGGTGTTTCCTGGAATGTGCAAGTGAAGGGGGCCAGCAGCTATTCCCCTTCTTCAAGATGCTTTGGTCCCCATCCTCCTCCTCTCCCCTCATGCCTGCAGACAGCATGGGAACTGGAGTCACCTATGCCCCTGAGATAAGGAACTTGTCCCACTGCTTTCCTGCACTCCTGCACCCCACAAACTACTCCTGCCCCTGGTTTTGTGCTCTGAACTGAAAACCAGCAGGTAAATGGGGGCCATGGTCAGCACGGAGCTTGTCGCAGTGGTGCTCTGCTCTGTCTCCATCCTTCACCATCAGTGTGGGCAAGCGCAATGACAGGGTTTGGCACAGCCAGACAGAAGAAACCTGGCTGGCTGAGTTGGGTGAGGGAGAGACCTTTAGTGTGTGCATCCAGCCACTGGCCACATTCACTGTCCTGGCACGTGTCCCCTGGCTTGTGTGACCTGGGTATTTAAGCCCTGAGCATGTGATGTAGCTCAAGTCACATCCTGCTATGGTTTGCTGCAGAAGCTGCATCCCCAGTGAGGCAGCAATTGCACCCACCCCTCTCCTGAGTGCTGGCATCCCAGGCTGTGCCTGCACCCAGGGCCTGCTGGGTGGGTTTTGCTGGGGCAGCTGCTGCTGTCCTGGGCAATTGGGATCATCAGTTAAAGTGGGCAGAAAATCATTTAAAAAGGGTCTACGGAGCTGCTGTGTGCTGCTCCTGGGCTGGAAGAGGTTAGTACAGTCATGGCAGCACAGGGGATGCTGGGGTGTCACATGGAGACTACATGCGATGCTTTCACGAGAGGTTTATGAGTGTCCCTCCAGCCATCCTTGAGACTGCTCATTATCACCCTAAATTAGAATCAACCCCATCTTTAATCCTCACCACTGGCCTTGAAGCCCGATCAAATATTCCTGTCCCTCTTTGTACCCTTTCACTTGGTCTTGAGCCATGGCAGTGCTTCACCCCTGTAGAGACTCACTGGGCTTTACTCTTCCTTAAATACACAGGTCAGGAACCATGTAATGTCCATATGGCCTTGTGGTAATAAGGAAGGCGTTAATATCTATTTTAATAACCTTTGGGTTGAGCACCATGAGGCGGAATAGCTAGAAAGGAAAACAAACCCAACAAACCCACAAGCCTGTATCCCTACACTGTCTGCACATTACCTGACAAAAGACCATATAAAAAACTTTTGAAAGCCCAAATAAACATTAGTTTGTTCCCCATTAGCCACTTTTTGGCTGACTCAGCTGAACATCCCGTTGGGTTCATGGGATGATGGCGTTTGCTCTGCAGCAGGCATTCCTTGGCTACACTCAGTGAGTTTATGGTTTTGCCAACCATGTCTTTGCTTCTCCTTGTTTTGTTGCCTCCAGTGATTTGCCAGTAGAGGTAGGGTCTGCACTTCTCTCAAATGACATGCTGAAGCTTTTTGGAAGTCTCAACACAAACTGCTGGCATAAAAATGAGCCCATTTCGTTCTGACTCCGACTCGAAAATGTCATTCTTCTTTGAAAAGCAGCATTAAACTGAGAGGAGAGTTGGCTTTCTAGCCCATCTTGCAAGGGGGAGGAGGGAGGACAAATGCTTTGCTTGGAGCATGGTTTGGGCCATTTGTTTCTTTAGAAGCAGACACAAATACCTGCAATATTGGCAGACTTGAGTTTCTTTTCTCCTTCCTTCCTTCCTCCCTCCTTTCCTTTCCTTTCCTTTCCTTTCCTTTCCTTTCCTTTCCTTTCCTTTCCTTTCCTTTCCTTTCCTTTCCTTTCCTTTCCTTTCCTTTCCTTTCCTTTCCTTTCCTTTCCTTTCCTTTCCTTTCCTTTCCTTTCCTTTCCTTTCCTTTCCTTTCCTTCCCTCCCTTCCCTCCTTCCCTTCCCTTCCCTCCCTCCCTCCTTCCCTCCTTCCCTTCCCTTCCCTCCCTTCCCTTCCCTTCCCTTCCCTTCCCTTCCCTTTTCCTTTTCCTTTTCCTTTTCCTTTTCCTTTTCCTTTTCCTTCCCTTTCCCTTTCCCTTTCCCTTTCCCTTTCCCTTTCCCTTTCCCTTTCCCTTTCCCTTTCCCTTTCCCTTTCCCTTTTCCTTTTCCTTTTCCTTTTCCTTTTCCTTTCTTCCTTTTCCTTTTCCTTTTCCTTTCTTCCTTTTCCTTTTCCTTCTCTTTCCTTCTCTTTCTTTCTCTTTTTCTATTTATTTATTTATGAAATTAGGTCATGATTGCTCTTTTTCTGGAAGACTTTGCGGGGTACCACTGATGTGGAAGATGCTTTTGACGCAACCCAAGCGAAGGGGAAACCCCAGAGCAAACAAAAAGCTCCAAAAATAGTTACGTGTTTTATGTCAGTTCCTTTTAGCAGCCCTTTGTCTCCAGATGTCTGGCAAGTGGTAGAAGAAGCATTTCATGTGAGCATTCAAAGAGAGATTGTGCTTCAGCTAGCAATGGAGGTTTGCCTTGCTGTTTCTCCTGATAAACCATCTTCCTGCAGGAAACAGAAGGGAGATGAGATAGAAGATGTTAGGGAAAGCAGGTCATGCAGAGACAACCCAATTCAGCATTAAAACCCAAATCTATATCTAAAAAACCCCAAACCCAAACCCCTTCTGGGCTATCTTGGGAGTATAGACAGGAAAACAAAAGCCCCACACCAAATTAAACTCGCGCAAAGCCACAAATTGCCTGTGACCTTTTGGAGACCATAGGAGACTGTCATCACCCTGCCTCTGCCCCTGGGAGTGGTGTTGCATATGGCTGACTCCACAGCATGAGCCCTTTTTCTACCCAGGGAGGATGCTTCAGCTTAGCTGATATGGCTTGTACCTTGGGAAAGATTGAAACTGGCTTTGACACGCTTTCTGCCTGTTGAACTCCTGGCTGAGCAGCTTTTAAAACCAGAAATGGAGCCTTTGCTGCTAAAGCTGTAGGGACAAAAGAAGGATAGCTGCTCTCGGCCTTGGGGAAAGAGGGGTTATTAGGTTTGCATGCCATGGGCCGAACAGCTTGAGCAGGAATGTGCAGGAAGCCTGTGGAGCCCGTGTGGCCTGTTCCCACCACCCTCCAAGGTCACCCCTATCAGTGCCGCTCCCCCAAAGCAGCGCTGAGGCAGCAGCTGCTCGGCTTCCCTCTGCTCAGCCCTGGGGTTACCTGCACCAAGGTCCAGCCCTGCCAGAGCCCTCCCCTTGTGGGTACCAAAGCTCCCTGTGCCCAGCCAGCTTAGTGACAGGGATGGGGATGAGGGACTGAATTCACAACTTAACTTAGACATGGTTCCCCATTCACCGTGCTGCTGCCCTTTGCATCTGGTGTCTGAGTGACCAAATGGTTCTGTGACAATTTCCCTTTTATTCTTCTTTCTTTATTTGTTTTTTATTCAGAATAGATAGTAAAAATTGCCTCACTTGGCTTGGAAAATGGCAAGAATAGGATGGGAGGAAGTTGCCTGGATGTGACCTTCCCAAAAGGTGTCTGCCAGCAGGAAAGGGGATGCTGAAGGGTTTAAGTTTTAATGGGTTAAAACTTAAACAGGGGAAGTTTAGGTTGGATATAAGGAGGAAATTCTTTCCTGTTAGGGTGGTGAGGCACTGGAATGGGTTGCCCAGGGAGGTTGTGAATGCTCCATCCCTGGCAGTGTTCAAGGCCAGGTTGGACGAGGCCTTGGGTGATATGGTTTAGTGCGAGGTGTCCCTGCCCATGGCATGGGGGTTGGAACTTGATGATCTTAAGGTCCTTTCCAGCCCTAACTATGCTATGATTCTATAATAAAGTCTTAAAAGTGAAGTATTTAAAATAAAAAAAAAACCCAAACCCCTATGAGTGTCACATTTTGGACCATCAAATAACACCCTTAAGGTCTATTCTTAGGTTGAAGAAGACCCTGTGCTTTCTGGCTCATTTTCTGGCTGGCTGTGCATAGCAGCTGGCTGCCCACTGTGAGCCTGCCTGCCCACCCGGGGCTGTTGGGTGTCTGTCCTGGGACACAGCAGCCTTTCAGAATACGACAGAACTCAGCAGCGCACATGAGGCAGGACTGAGCCCAGTTTAAAAGCCAGTACAGGTTTTTGGGCTCTGGGAAGCAGAGCACCTCATCTGTCTGTCCTTGTCTCCCCCCATCTTCCCAAAGGGACCAAGGGACTTTCTGCTGGCCTTGCAGGCTCTCTGTTGTGTTGCCTGGTCCTGGGGGGAGCAGCTCCAGCATTGTCCCCATCCTCCCCTCCCTGTGTGAGGTCACTCAACTGCACGTATGAAAATAACACACATGTCCCAGTTTATTATTTCTCCCAAGCGGATGAGAGGGCTGGAGGCTGATCAGAGCAGAGCAGTCTCCTGGTGAGTTCATTCTTCAAAAGCTCGGCTAGCCTGCTTCTCATTAGGGCTTGCTATAGTGCCAGGAGAAAAGAATACTCCTCTCTGGATTCATGTGCACGTTCCTCTACCGCTGTCCTGGAGCTGCTACAGCTGCTCCTCTCTTGGGATTTGCCAGACACAGCAAACCCCATGCTGTTTAGACTGCACAGGGTGCTGGCAACTGGAGGGCTCAGCACTGTGAGCTGCGCTGTGCAGTGCTGCCATGGGCACGGCACTGATGTCTCCAGCAGTGCCTAAGTGCAGGTACCCACTACATTCACAGACCTTGTGATGCATCAAGGAATGTCCAGGAGTCCCCTAAACAGCTTTGTTCCTCCTCACCCACAAAAAAACCCATGCCAAACCCCAAACAAGATGTGTCTGGAGTCAATTTAATGATGATGGTTTAAAACTGCACCTAGCTGTGCTATGGGATGGGGTGCTCTGGAACTGCTCACAGCCCTGCTTTCCTTGTTGGCTGCTCCGGGGTTGCAGTGTATTTCCTCAGGCCAGTGGGTGAGTGTTGTTTCAGGCAGAGGGCACATGCTAATGGAGTAGTCCTCCATAGGAAGACCTTGCTGCTGAGTGCAATGTATTTTTCACAGGTGTAAAGACTGTTTCTAGTTCTACTGCTTGGCTGCCTATCTGAATCAGTAAAGTAACTTGCACAGAACAGCAAACACTGGCAGGCCTTTCTAACCCAGGTGTTGGAAAGGTTTTGCACTTTGAACCCCTTGGAAATGGGCCACTGGAGGATGAGGCAGGAGGGAGCAATGCATTTTGCAGTGGGGGGCAGCCCCAAAGCCTGTTTTTAGTGACTCAGCTTTGAAGGCTTGTTGCTAATTGTGAAATGTTTCTGCACTGTTGCTTCTGTAATGACTATTTAACTAGTTTTGCTTGCTAATGATAACAGTGATGATTGCAGCATGGAGAATGGAACATTTACATGTGATGCAGCAGAGGAGAATTTGCCTAACGGCATCAGTGGCTCCAAAAATGTCTAAAAGCACACGTTGCTCACAGCCAGATGGAGATGTGCAGAAACTCCATCATCTTCTTTGGGTCTTGGTATGCTCTGCTGTACTGAGTACCCATCTCATTCCCTAGTTCAAATAGATGCTCAAATGCAAGCAAAGCTACTGAGGTGGGACATGGAGCATCTCCCTTTAATGTAACTCCTTCATTGGGATCTGCCAAAAGAAGCGATCCTACTGTTACCATAAAATATGTTTGCATTTTCCAAATGCTCTTTGGCTTAGTGGTGTTTCTGATGGCCCTGCACAGAAACTCTTGTTTAATGTTTTTGTTCTGACCACGCTGTTGCCCATCTGCTCAGTAACATCTCCCCAAGTTCACATCTCACACTGATTGCGTGTGCAAGCTTCTGATGCACTTTCATACCACATCAGAGAGGCTCATGGTCCTGCAATGCCGTACTGTCCCACCACCTGTGGTACAGCCCTCTGAAGGCCACTGAGACCAGAAAAGAGGGATTGCCCTGGCTTGCAATGCAGAGCACTTTCAGGAGGAGTTTCAGCTATGCCCAGCTCTTTTGTGTCAGGTTTCCCCCCCCTTGCAGACTCAAAGGGTTTGGTGGACTGGTCTGATGAGGCTTTACCTGCAGATGGTGAAAGATTCAAGTGACCTCAGGCTCTGAGGTTTCTTTGTCCACTTTTCTGTCCTTGGGTGAGCACTTGCCAGGCTGGTGCAGTGACTCTCTTTTGGGATCTCCTGTACGGGCTCATCTCCGGGTTCTTGCATCTTACTGAAGAGCTGGCCAAAGACCTTTAGGAATGCTGCAGTCTACACAGGGTGTATGTGACTCTGAGGGTTACACTTGGCTTGTTACTGCTACTGAGAAGAGCAGGTTCATTTGCTGTGGATCACCTGTCCCAAACTGCACACTTTTTCTTGCCCACTTTGGCCATTTCCCTGGTGTTTGATCCAGCAGGCACATGGCTGCTCACTGCTCTTGTAGGAACCCAAGGCAGCAACATCCAATGAAGAGGATGCTGATGGATCACTGAGCCAGAGAACCAGCAGAACTAACATATGCCAGCCAGTCGTTTCCTTTACTGCCAGTACTCATTCAGTCAAGGGGCCACACTGCACCTTCCCTGTTCTTGTGTTGTTCATTACTGCTAGGTTTTGATATGCAAATCCACCTTTGAAATTCACTTTTTGGGCAGACTTGGTAACATCGTACTTGGAAAGAAGCAAACCTGTTCAGATGATGTAAATACAGCTTTCCTTGCCAAACTATTAGCAATGCCTAAGTGTGTCCAAGTGGTTACAGCAGCCAGCTGCTGTTATTAACCTTTTAAACCACAGGAGTTCTGAGCTCTTTATTGCTCAAACATCCTGGTGAGGATGAGAAAGAAGGTTTGTAACCAGTTCTGTCTAGAAAATAAGCACGACAAACCCATGGACAACACTGGGCATGTTCTGGGCCATGTTACCTACTCCCATCACAAGACATTCACATGCCAATACAACCACCTGGTGTTCTACATGTTGCTTTATGGTAGGCGTGAGTCTGTTGCAGTGTCATGCTAGAAACCGAAGCAAGCCCACAAACAAGACTCAACTGTGAAGGGTCCTGTTTATAAAGTAACTCTGTTTAGCAATACATATCTGAAACTCCACCTCCACCCATTTCTTCAAGTGTTAGGCCAGACTACAGCCCATCTGCACTGACCATGCAGGAGATGATGCATCCATGTGCCATGTAAGACCTGCAGCTTGAGAAGCAGTTTAGGTTTATGGTAGCCAGGAGGACCCTCCCACCCAAAGTCATGCACAGGAACCCCTTTCCTGACGGTACCAGGCATGCAGGGTTTCATGGGGAAAAGATGCACAACACAGGACATCTACTGCTCTGCCACAGGCTACACAATTGGTCCTAGCAGAGGTCCTGACTACGTCACTCCAGGGCTCCATTAAAAGGTCAACAATTCATTCAGTCATTCTCCTTATCAACTACTTAAAAATTGCTTTTGGTTTTCTCCCCCAAAACTACCAACAATGCAACGAGAGATAAATGATCCTGCTAAGCCTTTCTTCCAAGCGTTTGGTCTCCATGTGAGTTCTCAGTGAGTTACAGGACCTTCCCAAAGGACTGAGATTAAGCCCATCATGTTTTCCCACAGCTTCCTTAATGGGTGATTGAAAATCACATATGCAGATAGCAGTTCAGCTGCGGGTACTAGGCAGAGACAAGTCAGGACCACGCTTGACTGATAGAGACGTAATTCAGATCTGGTGCAGACTCTGGCTTGGGCCTCTAGTCCAGGGACAGTCCCTCCAGACCATCTCCCCAGGACCTGACTCAGGCTGCTCATACCATTGCTGACTCCCTGCTGACAACTAAAACCAGTTCCACCCAGAAGCATCAGTATTAGAGGAGGACACTGAAGTGTTGCTTGATGCTGTAGAGACAGGACAAGGGGTGATGGGTTCAAACTGAAACAGGGAAAGTTCAGGTTAGATATAAGGATGAAGTTCTTTACTGTGAGGGTGCTGAGGCACTGGCACAGGGTGCCCAGAGAATGCTCCATCCCTGTCAGTGTTCAAGGCCAGGTTAGACAGAGCCTTGGGCAACATTGTAAGGCACCCTTGCCCATGGCAGGGGGTTGGAACTGGATGATGTTAAGGTCCTTTCCAACCCAAACCATTCTGTGATTCCATGATTCTATTCCTCATGCAGTCCTCCTTCCACAACATAGGGATGGGCCTTTAACAGCCGTTCTCCCCTAAAAGGGGAGAATAAACTCCAGTACATGGGATAAATGAAGCAGAAGAGGCTCTGCTGCCTACATTCTCCCTGGAGTAAGGGCTTCTTGTAACATTGCAGTGAAAGTGTTGAGCACGTGATAACATTTTGGGGTTCCTCTGCTCTGGTGCAACCCACGCTGTAATTGCAAGCAGCCCTGCCCCAGCTGGATGAGGAATCTGGTTTTCAGGGGAAGCACAGCTGAGAAAGGCTTCAAACAGGATCTGATTAGCCGATTAAAACCAGATGCTGTGCTGGCAGACAGGCTGCCGTGGATGATCCCATACAATCCCCTTCCCCTCGGTTTTGTACATGATGTCCTTCCAAGAAAAGCCACCTCCCCCATAGTTATGTCTAAATTGCATTAGGAATTTTGGTGCTTTTGTTTTTTTCAGCTATACATGCTGTGAATGGTTTTGCCATTTAAACTATTTCGGAGGGGTTGCAGAGTTGAGCAGTTGAGTGCTGATCACAAATCCACCTGGCATCCAAAGGAGGCAGAAGCCATGCTGCAGTGGGCCCGGGGCTGCAGCAGGCCCCAGGACTACATTTTAATCTCTGCATTCCTTAACCTTTACACAACACTTTCCACCTCCTCCTGGAGGAGAGAGCTCCATTGACTCTGGGACCAGAGGAGGAACACCCTCCCCACCACACGCTTTGGTTTAGTTTTAAGCATGAGCTGAAAGGGCTCTGTATCCCAATACTGAGGCATAAAACATCTCTCTCTCTCTCTCTCATTTGACTTTGGAAGGAAACAGGACCATGCAACAGGTTTGCTTACCTCTCACTGCTCTAGTATGGCTCAGGGCTACTTCAACTCATCCATGTCCTCATCTTACCCTAGGGCAGAGACTGTATGTTGTTGCTCTACATACTCACTCATTTATCTCTCTTAACTCAAGGCCGATTCCTTTCCTATGGGAGACTGAATAAAACCCAGTGGGACAGCTGCCTTAGGAGTACAGGCTAGGAGTTGGTGCTAGTCCTTTGCTGCACTGGAGGATCACAAATTAGAGCTGTTCCAGGTAGACTTCTTACCCTCTCACAAATACAGCTCAAACACTTCCCTTACTCTCCCCCAAGGCTGCACTTGCTAACAGAAGTCACTAGGATCAATTCCTACTTAGCCAGAATCAACATCTTCAGGAATTTCTGTGATATGCTTGAGAGGTGCAAACAAGTTTCAGACTGGGACTATTCATTTGGTTGCTTGGTCACAGATGTAACAGGAGACTCATCCTGGAGAGGCCAAGGGAAGGGGGACAACTCCATGCTCTTGTTTTCCAGTTTGACAAAGGAGAAGGGCTGATATCAGCTTGTTGAACAGCAGACTGATCTAAATTAACTTCACGTGGAGTGCCTGCTCTCAGCAGCAGGACGCTAATCTTTTTTGAGCACGTAAGTGCTCAGGGCTAGTGCAGGACAAAGGCCTCATTGGGTGCAAAGCTGAGGCAAGAGGCATATGCAGTAGGGAAAATCCTAAAGAAAAAGTAGTTTTGGGCTGCTCCTGGGTTAGATAAGATGCCAGAGAAACGCAGCAGCTCTGTCTTCATCCTGGGATCTTGTAAGCAAGGGGCTACAGAGACAGAGCAGCTCAGCATCCAGTGTACATGGCACATTCTACAGGCTCAATGGCCTGGACAAAGCTGATGTTCTGACTTTGCCTGCAGCTTTTTCCCACTTCCTACTCCCAGCGGCATCCAGTTAAGAAACAAGCACAAAACACGTCAGAAGCAGCCACCGGATACTCTACCTTTCACTGCCTTGGCAACCGCTTCAAACTCTGCTTGGACAAACAACAGGTAAACCAAGACACTTGGAGTCACCTGCCCATGGTCAGACCCAACTGCAGTGTCAGCAAGGGAGGACAGGATGCTTTCTGGAAAGGTGTGGCTGCGTAGTGCCTAAGTACCACATCTGAGTTCTAGTGACAGCATACTCTGCTGTCAACATCCCATAGGGCATTACGGTGGTAGTACCACCACTCACAATTGTGTTAACACATTTCCCTATGGAGGCTCCCCTTTGCACCCTGCACATGGTGTGAAATAATTTAAAGCAAGGTAACAGAACCTTCATTGGAGCTTTTAATTCTGCAGAGACTGCACTGGGTTGGGGGTGTTAAAATGCACACAGAGTTATGATACACAGACTGCCTCTCTTGAAGAAGAAATCAGTGTCTCCACTCTTAACTAGGGCATACCAGTATTTATCTCAGCCTAAATCAAATGCAGCTCAGTTGGCTTAATGCAATTTTTTTTGGCTTATTAGAATTAAAAACCTAAAGATTTTAATAGCAGTGAATGTCCTGAGCATTTCAATGATTTTTCTTTTTTCTTCCATTGGCATGTTACATTTAAAAGTCTCCATTAAAAACAAGCATGAATTGGTAAATCGCCACAACTCACTGGAAAATGCAGGATCTTTGCAGCACAATGTGGTCTGTCTTGCTGCTGAGATTTGTGAGGCTTGGGTAAAACAAAAACAAAACCCAACTATTTAAAGCAAAATCTTTCAAGGGAAAAACACATACACAATAAGATGCACAGTGCCAAAATCTCTGTTTTGCTTTGCAAATGCTCTGGAGGTACATTCACACTTCACTGAGCCAAGTCATTTCTTAAAATGACTGGACTAGGGTTTGAAAAACGTGCAGACTGAGTCCTAAGAACTGTTTAGGTTTTATGACTCTGAGCCATCTGTGAGTTAAAGGAACAGAACCCACCTAGACTGTGGAGAGCTCAGTTTTCACACTACGCTCCGAATCACCTTTAATCTGCCTCTGAAGTGCGCGCTGGCCATTCTGCAGCAGCCCCAGTGAAAACGCCATGGGTGTGAAAAACAGCAGGTGGTTAATGGGGGTGGAAAGCTACACAAATCGTTGGAGAAGCATGGAAAATTCACCACTGGCTATAAAAGCCACTAGGCAAGGGCAGCGTAAACAGCTAGGTGAACAGAGGAGGTAGGGACACATGGTAGCTGCTCTGTGTAGACTGCTGCCATTTTCTTCTCAAAACCCACCAGAAAAGTGCTGAAAAGAACACGCAAACTGACTATAAGGTGGAACGCTACCAAGCATTAACATCAAGGTGGTTTTCCATTGTGTTAGTTTCCAGCTTTTGGCAGCACCTTGGATCTGATAACGGAATCAGGTACACTTAAAAAGCAAAACCACTTGCTTTTTATATGCTGTATATGCATGACTGTTAAACCCCAGCCAAATGATTGTCTTCATCTGTAACTGACACACCAACATGCTGAGGATCTGTGGAGTATTAACATTAAGCCAGGAGGCCAAGGTAGGAAGGAAATTCTATGGCTCTTCTTTCACTGCAAAGCCCAAACTCTGACATGCCATTACATGACCAAGACAGGACTTTTTTTCTTGTTTATCCCAACAATTACAGTATCTCTAAACAGGAAAGAGATATCTATTTCTGATCAACTTAATGGACCTGAATAACCACCTTCTAAGTTATTGCAGAAGTGGCAGAAGGAGGAAAACTGAAGTTTGGTAAAGAGACAACAGTAGATATAAGACAGGGCAGGAAGGTAGCAAGAATGAAACCATGAAAGTTGTACAATCATTTTCATATTCAGTACTGTTGTGACATTCTCTTTATCAGGGATTCCATCCTTCTGTACTTGGGACTGCCATCCCTGATTACGTTTTATAAGGAAGCATTCTCCCTCCTCTTTTAGCTTTGTATTGGCAGGCGGAAACACTTCTCACCTCCAGTTCCATATGTACTGGAACTTAATAGTGTATGGCTGAGCTCTTGCATGTATGGTATCTGTCAAAAATCAGTGAGTGTCAGCGTATCAGGAAATAAAATGGGCACTGGTATCTTTAAGAAGCAATCTCTGCCATCAGAGGTTGGCACTGGAATCACTGTTTCCTCCTCCACGCATACTTCAGGCAGATGGCATTCATTTGTCTTGCATACACATTTGGCTACGTCAAAGGAGAACATAAACAACTGCAGTTAAAGAAAAGAAACCGCAAATGCCTTTCAATTTTATTCTTACTGGAAGGTAGTGGCATCCTAACATGTCACATTATCCAATGAAAACTGACAGGGACTTTGTCAAGGCTCCTAGCTCACCTAGCATTGATGGTACTAAGTCTTGCAGTAATCGTGGTTTGGCTGTAGTGTTTTGTTCAGCCTGCAGACATGGCATTCCCAATTCCAGATAGTTTTGCTGGGTCAAGACCAAAGTAATCATCACTTACAGAAAGGGAAAGTAATCAGATGTGAAACACAGAGACCATATGATGAGCAATGTGTCAGGCTGGTGCTGCACAATATTCATACAGACCAGCCAGAAATGGGTACTACAAATGGAGCTGGAAAATGGTAATAGTTAAACCATGATCAAGTACTTTTGATGAATGTCCCAGAAAAGGGAAAGTCTGTTCAGAAATAAATGTAACAGCTTCAAAAAAAACCCCAAATAAAATGCATCTAGTGATCTTTAAATCAACTTTTCCATTGGATAAATATATTTGAAATAGTTGTACAGTTCACAGTGGCATAAAGTTCTCTGATTGCTTGAGTGCTTGAAAATATCTCATCAGTAAAAAAATACCAGAGCTGGGGGAGGAAAACCCTCTCTCTGAATTCTGTACATGGGCAAATGCACAGGTTTTGGCAGGCATCAGGTCATTGGATCCATGGGAAACCAGCAGCATCGCAGAACTGCAGATCACAAGTCAGGGGATGGAGGATAAGAAGAATAGTAAGGCCCATTTTCCTGCAATGAGAACAGAATGAGCAGTTGAGCAAAATCCTTCTCCAATACACCTTGGTGCAACAGATGGTGACATCGAGGCAGAAATAAAGAGGTACTCCTGACTTTGTCTTCCACAAGCATAGTGACTGCTACAATTCACCCAGGAAAGGACTGTGCTGGTGGTGAGGCACAAACAGGCCTTGGTTTTGCCTCTGTTTAAAGCAAAAAGTGCAGATTAAAGTTCTGCCATTAAGCCAAAGCTAATGTGATGCAAGGACACCACAAATGCTAGCATAGCCAGTCATTCAAGACAAAGCTGCTTATATAGACACACAGCTCTGGCTACTACTTTGTAGTTACAGCACATCCTCTTCAGAATGATTTGGCCAGTGAAAGGCATTATTAATTTCACCATTTGGTTAGGGGCCTTAGGGAGAGGGGAAGAGTGCTTGTGGAAGGGGGAAGATGACACACAGGTACTATTTATTTTTTGCAGCCAGAGTAAGGCATATAGCAAGTTTACAACATGAATTTTATCTTGCCCACAGGCTCTTGATGTGTTACTTTACAGTTCTTGGCTGAATGAAGGTGGCCTGCCCTTTATGCACATAGGAGACTGCCCTATTGGAAAAGGAGTCTGCTTCTTAGCCAAGCCCTCTACTTGGATTGATGTAGAAAAGAAATAAAGAAAGAAAACAGTTACTTACAGAAGAACAACCTGACACTCTAGGAACCCTCCCTTTCTTCTCCCCATTCTTAAGATGTGGAATTCAGACCCTTTAAAGCTCTGGCAGAGCAGAACAGGAGAAGCACAAGAACTACACTTAGGAACAAAGACTCATGTTTGTTACATACAATCACTTACCCTGGCATCATACTCAAGGACGAAGGGAGGGAGATCTATCTGTTCTGGGGGTATGGCTGTGAATAACTGCTGGAGGCTTTCCACATAGTGGATTTTGTCCTTTAGCCCTGAGACTGTAAAGGTTGTGAAGAACCATGCTGAGACCTGAAAATAAGACCCAACAAACCAAAATTAAGATCATACTGTTTCAAAACCTTCCAGTTCAACATAATACTCCATAGTTAGAGGCACAAAACACTAATACCATGGCAATAACAAAACACGGTCAGGAAGCACACACCAATGACTTCTAGTAAGCACTGCCTTGAGAACTTTTGAACTAACGTTTTCTGATGCCGCACTCCCCTCCCCAGCTGCCAGTTTAAGGTCCCTTTCTACTGCACAGGAGTGACAGCTATTCTGCTGCTTGGTTTCAAACAACACAGTATAGTGGCACGTTTTCACTTCCAGTTTAGCCAGCTCAGAACATGACCTATTTGACTCTTACCCAGTAGCAGCATTTTCAACCTTTTGCCTTCAAACTTCCACAGAATTCAAGGCAATTCAAGGGAGAGGAAACCAGAGGTTTTCAGCTGTTCAAATGTCCTCTTGAAATCTTTCTGGTTTTGGTTGGCTGAGTGTGTCCTTCTGTTTTACCACATTCCTTCTCAAAGCCTTATCAACTTCTACAAGATTTTCCTCTGAAGTAGTCACACTTTCATCTCTTTTGGATGTAAACAGGACAAGGAATTTTTGTTTTGCAAGGGCCAGTAAGACACCATTGATACTTCTACTAGTTATTAAATATTCCTGTTTAGATTGACTACCCAAGCTTTTCCTTTTCAACTCACCTTCTCCACAATTAAGCACTATATTACTTTTTGCTTATTTCTTATTCAGCCTTTTCCTGCCAGGCTGAAGGAAAAGAAAAAGCACTGTTCGACAGGTCACAAATGCTCATATTAGCAGCTACTCATAGGGTCCTCCTGCTGACCCTGCTTGAGGCAGGGGCTGGACCAGATGACCTGTGGAAGCCCCTTCCAAACAATCACTGAACACTCATGCTTAGTACTTGTACTTTGGCTGCAGTATTAAGTTAACAGAAAAGAAGCAACACCACAAGAGAAGCCTTGAGGGAAGTGGCATTTTCCAGTGAACTAAAACATTATGTCAATAAAAATGATCTGCGTGAACACAGCATTAAAGGGAAAGGTTCATGTCTGAAAACGGTCCTGGAATAACTATGCTGCCACCTCAAAACAGAGTATTTTCATGAGAAAGGAACAACAACAAAGAGAAAAGGAGGTAAAGAACAGAACATTTAAGATTGGTTCATCATTTTAAGGGCAGAATTAGAGATGAGCAGAAAGCATGGAGACAGGTCAGTAATGGCATCTATATACATAAGAAGACTTCTTATGAGTGACACTGGGTGATAATTTAATACAGCAGAGTGAAAACCAGGGTATAATAGAGTGAAAAATACTCAATCAAAGTAGCATGCATTCCAAGGTGCATTACAAATGATAATCACTGAACACTGCTGTGGATGTTTAATGTATAAAAGCCTAATAGAGGATATTTTTGCAGCCATCATGAAAACTTTCAGCAGGAAAAGTGATTCCTCCCATCCCCTCAGTATATGAGGGGGTTTGACACATCTTACCCAGTAACACAAAGGGAAGGAGTCTATCTAGAGAACTTTGCTATTTTCTCCATTCTCAATAATCACAGGTTATGGAAACAGTAATATGAGAGCAGCTATTTCCTTACTTGTAAGAGGACACAGAACTTGAAATTAAACCAAACCCCTGCTAATGCGCTGAAAGGAGAGCAAGTTACACCAGAGCAGTCAAAGTTAAAAATCTAGGCATCTGCTGGGTTTTTCCTTTATTTTTCTTGTCCTGCAGTTCTGAATCTGAATAAAAGGTTATCAGAGTCACTCTGCCAAGCTGGAAAACCACAGGGTTCAGGTAGCAGATGTCTTTCCCTCAAAAAAACCCATCACAGCACAGATAAACTGTGCCACCAATCTCATAAGAGTCATACCCCAAAGAGTAACGTATTAAATTCTGGGATATTTTATTACAGTTGTAAGGATCCTGTGTTCAAAAAGCCACAAGTGATTTGTGACAACCTTTATACAGGCATCCAGTCTGCAGAAGTCGCTTTTATGACTGCTACAGGAAAACAACACAAAGATTATTCTTGATAAATACAAAGATTATGAATATCAAATTTGAGCATTCAGGTATGTTTCAGTTTTGAAACATTCTTGATTCACAGCTAAGTTACTAAGTTTATGAAAACGATTGCTCTGGGTGATATTGTCTCAGACCCAGCCACCAATGCTTCCACTCAGAACGCAGGCTCTGAACAGCTTTGTTTGGAGAGCTCTCAAGGGGTGGGGGACTGAGAGGATTCACATAAAAATGCCCTCAGAAGCTCTTTATTTACGTATCAGCAGCCATAGAAACAACAAGCAGGAGTACATGGACATGAAGAGCATGAAAGAACTTGTGATAGCACTTCAAGGGTATCTTAATCTAAGGCCTGATGGTGAAGTGTTAAGAGTTGCTGTCAGCCTAAAAAACTGCTGTTGCCTGTGCTGTGATTTCATCACAAGATTACATTTCAGCAGCACAAGAGAATCAAGCTCTTCACAGATCACAAGAACACTCACATCAAAGCATGAAAAGGCAGGAGCAGTATACAAAAATGGATTGTGCAGTGACACACTCTGATTCAGCTATTCTGTGTTTTAGGTTAATGACTGAACCCCCTCCCTGCGTACAAAGACCAATTCTAGACAGGCAGTTATCCTCAGAATACACATAGTAAACCAGTTTCATATCCAGAAGCCAAAGAATCATGGTTGGAACCAGAAAGTACATTGTTTTCTAAGGATGTGAGTTTTCCTAGAGACATGATTAAAAGCCTCTTGATCCCTTTTAGCTGAGAAATAAACAAATGTGACTCTAAGAGATGGCAGCCATCCACTGTGTGAGGACTCAATACTGCTGTAAAATAGACAGTTTTTATCAGGGATTTAAGACTGAGATATACACACAAGGGTGATGTGTTAGGAAGCTGCATGAATGCACAAGGCTTCCTAAGCAAAGAATGGTTTGGGTTGGAAAGGACCTTAAGATCATCCAGTCCCTGCCACAGGCTGGGACACCTCACACTAGACCATGTTGCCAAAGGCTCTGCCCACCCTGGCCTTGAACACTGCCAGGGATGGAGCATTTACCACTTCTCTGGTCAACCTGTTCCAGGGCCTCACCACCCTCACAGTGGAGAACTTCTTCCTTATATCTAACCTGAACTTCCCCTGTTTTAGTCTGAACCCATCACCCCTTGTCCTATCACTACAGTCCCTGAAGAAGTCCCTCTCCATCATCCTCCTGCATTTGAGACATGGGGTATTTTCCTATGGAAGGAAGTCAATGCTCCAAATAGGAAGATGAATGTGCCAAATGTTTTTGGGTTTTTTGAGGATATTTGAGGCTTCTGAACTAGCAGTCTTCCATGGGGACAACAGCCCTGCAATAGCCAGAAAAGGAGGGGAGAGAAAAATCACCTTAGCAGCCACCTTCTCCACCACAACTTTCTGCTCCATATTCCCCATCACGTTTCATAAGCTGACAGTCTCTACAACAGCCAGCAACAATCCCACTTGCCCTTCAGCTAGAGAAAACGTGTTCTTTTGCCTCCAGCTGCGCTGCTAGAACAGGATAGAACCAAATCCCATTTCCAGCAAATTGAGAATTCTGCATCTCTCACCCTCCCTGCTTCCCACCAACTATCTGCTTGCCCCACAGACCTGTTGAGCCCCACTGCAGTTCCCAAAGGGACAGAGAACATGGCAACAGACTACTGAACATGAGTTCTCAAACTTCAACAACTGAAAAAACCACCACCAACCCCTCCCCCCAAAACAAAACAAACCACATTTCTCATCAAATAGAAATGCATGGTAAGAGAAGAGAGGGATAAAGTGCTGCTGAGAATCTAAAACACTAGGACTTTGTAGCTTCAGCTTTTCCACTCAGCCCCGTGACCTTATTAATGTTCTATGATAGCGCCTACATTTTCAGTAGCATCACAGCTGGAATCTCTAATTCTAGTACTAAGACCTCAGATCTGTATCCTGTGGGAATAGAGACTGGAAGGTATGCTGTTGTGAAGCCTCAGCCTCATCTACATGAAAACAAGGAAGCTCTTAAGTCTCACAGTGCCCCAGCTGTGCACAAGCAAAGAAAGGACTCTCTGGAAATGAGGGGAGAAATCCTTGCTGAACATGTGCACACAGATGGGTTTTTTAACTAGGCGTGTAATTGTCTCAAATTTGATCAACATCAGCAAAAAGCAGAACAAACACCAAGGTTCAGCTGATGTGAACACAGACCATCACATTTCTGACTGCTTTAATAGGACAAACAAAAGTTTCAGCAAGGGCTGCTGCCAATCCTTAGTTCATATGAAGTAATCCTACTGTTGCAATATGAGTAGCGTGTATGAAGTACCGAAGGTTGCGAGCTCCATCTTCTGTTGTCCCACGCAGCTTGTTATCAAGGATAATACCTTACTGCTTGATGAGTTCTGTTTTCCATCTTCTGAAAGCTTAACATGCTTGTTCTGCAACCCATCACAAAGACATTCTTCCATCTTTCTTTGCTACTCTGCACTCTAATCCTGACTAATCTCATTGCTGCTACACACACCGCCCTCTGCCCTTAGCTGGGCGGCTCTAAGTGATATGCAGCACACATACAATACTGTTTGTGGGAAAAGAAAAGGTGAAGCGTCCAGGAAGTGAACTCCACATAAAAAGGATTCCCAGAGGTTTTGGCCAAAAAACAGTAAAAAATTTCTCTTTGAAAGAAACAAGATGCAAAGCTTCCCTCACACACAAAACAAAAGCAGCCAAAGACAGCTGCGCTGCACTGGGGTTTACTAAGGTCGGAAGACTACAGCTAGATCAAAGATGGGGATTAATTTCACGGTATGACTGTGGATCCAGAAGATACTGCTTAACTTTGGAAGTCTTCTATACACCCTTCCTGTTCCTTGTGTAAGGGCTTACATGCTACTCTGCCAACACCCAAAATACACTTCTCTTTTGTACTGTTTACCTCACCTTTGAACGAAATGTTGGGTGGACAAAGTACAGTGCCTTCAAGTTCCTCTTGTACCTAGTTTAGAGAAAGAAAAACATCTTTAAAAGTGACTTCTAATCTCACGCAACCCAACTGGCAAAACAGATTTTTCTGCTATAAGGGCAGATACTGGAAAAGTAAATGTAAAGAAACAAACAAAGCAGAGTAATTATTTTTTCATATCAGCATCATAGCATGCAGTCTTCTATGTGCACAGTGAAAGTTATGGACAGATTATGATTGCCAATGTTACCCAAGCCTCTCCCCTCACAACCAGCAACACACGTTAAAGCCAGACTGCAGAAGCTCCACCTCTGGATAGACACTCAAACAATACACCCAGTATGCCTCTTTAACAGCTCCAAAAGGGAGATTACAAAGGACAGAACTTCCTGGTTTAACACATTTAGGTTTTGAGAAGGAAAGAAAACCTATCTTCCTTTCTCTTCCTTTTGTTATTTATTTAGGTCTTTGTCCCAGCAAAACTCTCTCAAAAATAAACGGGAAACCAGATACAGTGAATAACAAACATTTGCACAGCACAGAGGAAGACCAGAAAGGGTTCTTTTCCTATAGACACTCACTTGGCATCAACAACATCATAGAGTTTCTTCAAGAAGTTAGAGTCTAGTTGATTGTAATCATTTGTGAGTGTGTGGAAGTACACTAGGACATATTCCTTCACGGCAATATGATCCATGACGTGGATGAAATACAGAAGAGCCTGAGCCAGAAAGAAATTAAATTCATATTTGCCAAGAACTCTTTCACAGTTACATTACATCTTAATATGCTTTCTTTAATTCATCCTTTCACAAAACAGGAATCATGAGCCTGGGTGGCACTATGCTTCAGCTACAAAAGCAAGTGAATATTCCAAGTCTTCAACTCAACTGTAATAACTTAGATGTCTCTTTTGTCTACCTGACCTTAGAGATGAAGATTAATTCCTGCTGTTTGCATGAAAAACTAACCTGACATTCTTCATGACTATGCAGTTAAAAAAGCAGGTCAAGCATCTTCTTGAGACAAAAAAGGAGTCTAAAGGAGTCTAAAAATGGTCCAGTTCCTCCTTGAAAGAGGCCACCCCACCCCACACAAAGCTTTATAAGGGAATACATTTTCATCTGCTATAAGAATAGTTTCTATTTAGTCTTTTAAGTCTCCTACAGATGAAGTTTCTAATATTAACACTGAACTACTGTTATAACCAGACTCTTACACCCTGAACATTCATATTCAACCTACAGAACTCTATTTTCCCAAGGTCTTACCTTTTCCATGTCTATCAATGTTACTGGAATATTCCTTCCAACCACCACCATCACTGTGCGGCCACAGTTATCTACACCTACAAAAGAAAGAGAAATCAGTCCCAGACCCTGGCATGGCTCAGAGTAGTTTAGAAGTTGGTCCCTTTCAAATCAGTGACAACCAGCCACAGCTCTGAATTTTTGCAACGTTGTCTGCTTTCCATCCTAACAACAGAGGAAATATGATTAGAGGTACTGTTCTCACTATACCAATAGCTATCCTGATCCAAAAAAACCCCAGTTCATCCCATCTGATAAACTTAAGGACTTACATATTTGCTTGTGTACCCCATATTTATCCAAATCTCCAGTACTAACAACTAACAATCTAATGCACAGATTCCCAGAGCACACCTTATGGACCTCCTGCAGCCCACAGAGCCTTGCCTAAGGCAAACAAAAGGATTTTAAAATTGCAGCTACTGAGCAGAAGGCATCACACAGCCTTGATACTTGCACGAAGATCAAGTACCTGGATTTTCAGGAGGCCAAAGGATCAGCCAAGGTGCTGAACAGACTTTCTTTGCAGCAGCACAGCTATGCTTTCAGGAGCCTGACTACTTGCCTGTTTCTTCCTGTCACGGTGCAAAGCAGCAATAAGGCACTGGGACTACAGCAAGTTTTTATGTTTGAGTATGCTGCTATGTAAAGAGTAAAAGCTAACTGAAGAGTACAGGTTCCCCATCTCTGCTTCCCAGGCTGCAAGGCCCTCACAGCTATTTTCTCCACTGAACTCTCCACTGGATCTCTCCTTAATCTCCCCATCTACTGAACTCAAGGTTGCAAGATGTGCTGACCGTGGTACTTGGCCATTAGTATTAAGAATCATATACAGAGGACAGCATCACATACCTAGCCTGAGAGAAATAAAATAAGCCATTTTGTTCTGGAAATCTCTAGTTGCTTTGTTAACTGCTTATTCTGTACACTAATCACCTGAAAGCAATATTAATTTCTTTGTAGTGAAAGGGTGGAAATAGTTCTTTTGGTCTGAATTACCTCATACTGAGCACCTTACGTGTTGGCTTATTCTAACAGTACTGATTTATATCTAAAGCTACAGATAATTCAGGTTATGCATGTATCTTCATATTGTTAGAGGAGAGCAGTTTGGGAGTTTACCACAAACTGGTTTTCAAAGCCAATCAAGAAAGAATTCCTGCTTTACTGCAGAGATGATGCCTAGCTCTTGGCCAGGCTTCCAGCTTAATAACATGACTTACTGCACACTCATGTCCAAAGCAAATACTGTATTTTTCTTTAAGTTATCATACATCAGAGATTGGTACCCTGAACTTACCTGTCTGGTACAAGGCTTTAAGAGAAGCAATATCAGAGAGGTCTTCAGCTCTTGCCTGACACAGCCAGCGATTATAACTAGAAAGTTAAAAACATCTGGTCAGATCTAATCCCTCTTTGGATTAGCATTATACGCCTTAAGAGGTTTAAGGATTTTGGTGTCTTAGTTACCTAGCTACTGACTTTCAGTAGGGCAATGAATATGCACCAACTAGTAACTATAGTGGCATGGCATTTGTGTTAAAAAGATCTGAGGCTTTTTCGATTCAAATATATCACTGTTTGAAAAAAAATAGGAAAAAAGTAATCTTTAAAGAGTCTAGAAGTCAAATATAAATTTGGAGCAACCACTGCTACATACAGACTTCCCCCCTTCCCACCCTTTGAATGGTGAACAACTTAGTGCCTCATTTGACAAACCAGGCCAAGTACTGTGCTTCAAGAGGACTCCAGCATGCAACTGGTTCTAAGAAAGTGATCATGCATGTTAGGATTAGCTGGAGTAGGGGGAACAGAAGCCTCAGAATTTAGTTATCTTTTTGTTTTGAAAGACTGAAGAAAAATGTTTTGCTATGTGCCCAGGGCCTCAGGAGCTTGTGGGCAGCACTGAAAGCAGGTGACTCCACCAGAAAAAGCAGTAACAAAACAGTGACATCTTGTGGCAAAGAAATAAGGCAATTGGTCGGCTGCACTGGATACCCCAGGGGACATCATTAACTTCCATTTCCCTCCTATCACTCTTTTCCTTCTCACTTCAGGAGAAAGGCTACTACAGCGATCCAGGATGACACCAGGCTTTGTATGTATTTCTGTGCTAAAAGATTAGGCTTTGCAGATAACAAAGTCATCATTAGGGTTGGTTCTCAGAACAGCTAACTAACACACAACATTCACACCGACAAGGAAATTCTCACTTCCTCTGATGCTGTTTTTGCAGTGCTGCCTCTGACAACTGTCCCTGAAGGATGAGGCGTCTCTGTTTATCAACATCTCCCTCCATGCGGGCAAAAGCATGGGAACCAATGAAAGACAAATCTGCCTCCAGACCCTCTTCATCTGAAGCATCTGCAGTAGAAACAAAGGTAGTGTAAAACGTTCAAGCTGTGTAAAAGACAGCGATGCTGCTGCTGAATTGCTGTATATCTCAGTGAGCCAACCCAGTCCTCATGCTACAAGCCAACATAAAACCCCACGATGTAGGCCTGTTATCACATTACTACCATTGACAGATTATAGCACGTGACTAATAACTACAGAGTCCCTTAACGTGTTGGTTTGCCTGGATAAATCTTAGTCATCATCCTGTAACAATGGGATAACGGTAAACTGTTAAAAAACAACACCTGAAAAGAGTGACTTGGGTTTTACAGGTGTCTCACTTGTCACAGCAGGAAAAATAAGTGTGCAAAGGAACAGATGCTGCAGCTTTACTCAGCTTGAGAAGCTGTACTTTAGAAGCGGCTCACTCTTTGTATCAACACTGCTGTAGAGCTGGCAGTGAACTGCGTTTAGGTATTTTTATAGTGTTGTTTACAGCATGATTGGGTGATGAAATACAAGAGTACAGGACAGGCTCCCTTGCTGGTGACAATACCAGAATGCTCCACTGAAGCTGATGCTATCAAAGAGTACCAGCTAAGGTTTCTAGCACTACCTCTAGGCAACCAGAATGGGAGCCAAGCTCTCCAGTTTTTAGTGTGACATGCTACAGTAGCAATGGGACAAAAGTGCAGGATTCTGCTATGCCCATTCACTCCTACAGATGCAAACACAGTAATTTCACAAATTATTAGCTAGTGGTTGAATGCCTAAGAGTGAACAGCCACAGCTGCAGATACTGTTCTAAACAGCATTTTGGATGGGGGTGTGTGTACTGCTGGAGTCTGATCAGCAGCAGTAGGTACATCAGCTATCAAACTGAACAGGAAAATGGTCTGATCCTCATATCATAGTCAGCCTTATCCCAACCAGCCATGCAAAAGTAGAAAACCTTTGAAATCCATTCAAAGTTATCTGCTTTTGATGGTTTCATACTTCTGAAGACACGCAAAACTCTTGACAGCACTGCTTAATAAATAAGGCAGTGTGTGCCAGCTGTGCCCATTTATACATTGTTTTGCCATACACATCTCACTTCCTTAACCCTGATGTCTAGCCAACCTCTTTACAAACAGACTTCTTTGGTAACCTCTTTACAGACTTCTTTCACTGAGCTTTGACAGCCATTTCCCCAAAACTGATCTTCAGGCTGATCTAGTTCTATCTTTCAGGGAGCTTCTGCTGTTTTTCACTGAGCATCTGCTAGTTTGATACACATGAATATGATGCATATTCAACAGAATCTTATCATTTGAGACAGCATTTGCTAATATGTAAGCAACACTTTGCTAATACAGAAGCTAGACCATTAACAATAACGCCTTTTTAAGTTAGGGGCTGCACAAGATTCTGCAAAGTCTGCAAAAGTCCTTATCATCCTGTAGAAAATTTGCAAAGGGAATGAAAACTTAACTATCCAGGCTCTTCCCCCAAGAAAGCAGACAGAACAACAGCTAAATACATCCTCTAACCACATCATTCTACACAACAAGGCAGAAAGCAGAAGTTGCTGCTGTGGAACACATGAAACCAGCAAGACAGCTTGACAACCGTCTTCATTATAGCCTGCCTTAGGTGAGGTGAGTCGAGGTAGGAAAACATCTCTCTGCTTCCTATGTGCCTTTCCTGGTTTTCCACTGATTTTCACACAGAGATACTTATTTTAATGTTCAGTTAAGAACTCACCATCTGGAACACCCGGCTTTTCAGTAATCCTGATCTGCCGCTCTGGTACTACAGGCTCCCCTTCTGCATTGCCAATATCTGCAGGGAGGTAAGGCAAGGATTGTATCTCTTCTTCCAATGATCTTGGAAAATACAGAGGCAGCAACTTCTGGTAAGTGGCCTACAAATAAGAAAAATGCGTGAAGGGTCCATCACGCATCCTTGCTCTTCAGTTGAGTAACAACTGCTCAGGGGTCTTCTCAGCAGTTTGCTGGCCAAGTACTACTTCCCTCAATGGCTTAGTTTCTTTGGGCAGAGTAGCAAATGATGTTAAGAGGAAACTACTTTAACCTGCATGAACTCAGGAGACTGCAGATACTTTAGCTTTGTAATGAAGTTGCAACATGCATGGATGACAGACTTCAGTGAAGGATGCTTATATTTAAGCGCACCACTACAGAGATTACCTTTAGGGATCTGGTGGGAAAAAAGAAAAAGCCATCACCAGCCAAGAGAAACTCTACCCACATGGACGAAAATAGTGGAAATCCCTATTAACCATGTAGTATTTCATGTGTTCTCCCCCAAATGATTAGGAGTTTTAGAATCCCCAATAAATGAGTTATTTTCCTCATTCAGATGCCACAGAACCTAAGCAATAGCGTGGGTGTCCTGCCCCGGGACTGCCATTAGCAAGTCCAAGGTACAAGAAAAGTCAATATTCAAACTGCTAGCCTCTGTCTGGACAGAGATAAGTCAATGTCCAGCTTGTTATTTCAACAAGTCAGAAAGCAAGATATTTGTAGGTGATGTGTGGGCATGCTAAACTGGCTCTTTTTAAGCACAAGGGAAGCAGCATTGTGTAAGGAGGAAATCTTGAATGAGGCATTTCCTTTCTGGCTGGCTGATGCCATCCAGCACAACTGCATTGCTATAACCACTAGCATTGGTTTCCGGTTCATGGAAGCCAGAAGTGAAAACATTTTGAACATGACCATAGTGACTGCTATAAGAGCATAAGCAGTACTGGGAAAGATGCTATGCTAGTAGGAGGCAGGAGGACTCTCTGGGACCAAAAGCCTATGTAAGCTGAAGGAGAAATCTGAATCCAGCTCTACAGTGCAGGAGTTAATACTGCTGCAGAGAAGACTGAACATGCCCATGAGTTTTGGTGGAATGAATGTCGAGGAGATACCTCTTCAAGCTCAGAGACTGCAAACACCACCTTCTCCAGAGTCTCTCCATGAATTTCCAGGAACCTTCTCACTGTGCCTGCAAGCAAGAAGATTAAATGTAGTCAACAAAACAAGAGACATTTACATACAAGACTATAAGCAAGGAAGTCAAGAGTGCAGAACAGACACACATAGCTCTCATACAAAACAGCTTCACAGGCTATACACAAGCATGGATTAAGTGGCAGTTTAGCACACCAAATGGGCTGCTTGCCATGTTGGAAGTTCCACCTCTATACTCTCCTGTTGCTCACTTTAGGGATGGGTACAAAAAGAGAAGAAGTCCCTCTCTCATTTTAGCTTACAAGGTATTCCACAGTCTGTGGAATGTGATTCTACGGCCTGCAAAATCAAGCCAAGTCCACCCTTTACAGAGACCTGTGCAAATTGCCAAACCCAGACACTCCTAGAACAAGTCATCATGCCTAAAGTTACCAGGAAAGCAAGACCATAAGCAAACTACAAGAGAAGCTGGTACAAGACATTCAGCCACACAAAATCTCAGGGGTCAGCTATGCTCAAGAGGCATCTAAAAATTACATTTGTAAATCATGACAGAGTTTATTTCCTCTATTACTTTTCTGGAACTCCACCAAAGCTTTGGTATAAATCAGGGATGCAGTCAAGTTCCTAAACACTTGCAGCTGAGGGGAAAAAACGTTTTGTAACCAAGCTCCCAGTCAGACATATCCCTGTACAGATGAGGTCCTTGAGCTGCAATAATCTTGACACGTCAGGATTTTCAAGTGCTTTCCTGTCAGACTGCCAAGAGAGAAAGCGTCCAAACAAATAGGTTGGCCTGGCAGTATTTTATTAAGTACTATATAGCCCTACAGAGACACCAGAAGAGAGCAATAAAAAACCCCACTCCACAGAGTATACATTAGTGTGAGCTCTTTGGGAAACAGCAGAAGAATTAAAATAAGAGGAAAAAAGAAAAAAAAAAAACCCAGCTATTTCCAAATACTTCCTGTGCAGAAATTCGTGCATTCGAGTTGACCTGCGCTACTTTACAGGACAAATGCAGCTGTGCGGTTCCAGAGCAAACAGTGTTCTGAACCTATGTGAGCAGATGTTTTCAGATGTCTCACACAACAGGCAGATAGAGAACACAACAGAGTAATCTGTTTCCCCAGTATCAGCACCTCTGCTGAACACAGGGTAGGAAAGATTTCTCTAGCCAGCTTGCACAGCAAGAGGAAAACCCACCCCTTCCATCTGCAACAACTTCCCTATTGTGCAGGAGTACCCTGCAGGAAGTCTAGGGACTGGGTGGTGGTGGTGGAAAGCAGACAGGAGCAGGCCAATAGAAAAAGTCAAAAAAGAAAGGGGGAAAGTAAGAATGAGGCAAGTATACAATTTCTTCTCCGAGCTCTTTACTAGAACTATTTTCAGCCTAGGAAATGTTCTGATTTGTTTTCAACAGCCTTCATTTTTTTAATATAGCTTCCTCTTGAAAGCAAATTTGAGAACTTTTAGGTTATATAATGCTTTTGCTAAGAAATTTTATAAAACAAACACCGTAAGCATAAGAACAATTTCCCCTTGTTCATTCTGAACCTGATTCATACTAGCATTGTTTAAAGGTTCTTCTTTTGGGAGACAGCGAACAGCTGACTCCTATTCACGATTTTCACACCACTCATGAGTTCACAGACATCTATTACACTCCCTTCGAGTTCAGCGTATTCCAGCCTGAAAAAGACTTCAGCTTACTTAGCTGTTTCTTGCCTTTCCCTATTCCTGTTGACTTCCTCAACTTCCACTTCTGCTATATTCTTTCTGAATGTGCAGCTTTAAAGGGTGGACAAAACAGAGATTTATAGCCTAACATTCTTAATTTTGCTATATCTTACCCAGCTTGCTGTTTTGAACTCCACTGAGCTGCTGTGTTCATGGAACTATTATAATCTCGATTTTGCTCTGCAGGATTAGCCCATCATTTTGCATGTGAAGGCATCTTTTCCAGGTTATTAATTAATATATTGAAGACTATGAGTTCCAGAACAGATTCTCACAGATATTTACTGATGACATATCTGAGAAAGGATCATTTGTTTTTATCCTCTATTTCCTGATCAACCACGAAAGGCCTTTTCTTTTTTACAGCCTCTAACAACAGCCCCCTAAAAACACAGTTTCCCCATATCTACAACAACCTGTCAGAGGTAAGTTATCTACTGAATACTGCCATCCAGTTTGCATCGCTTTCCAACAAACTTACGCAGAGCTATGTGGGTTGCATCCTCCAAGGGGTAGCATCTTTTCAGAGAGTTAATGACACAAAATCCTATGGAGCACATTGCCTGTTCCCTGAAATCCAGAAAAAAAAGCAAACAAATAAAGAGACAGATGAGGAAACATGTCTGGTGGTACAGTAGCTAACACCAGTACTTTTTATCCTCTGCAGCAATCCTCTTTCAGGTTTTTGCAGAAGGATTCTTTCCTGGCAAGATGTATACATACCACCATTAAACAGAGGAGAAGGGAACCATTAATGATTCCACAGTTTCCTCTTGTGTTTGTATTCAGATTTCTCCTTCTACCTCAGCTACATTGTTCCTGCAGTTTTCCATATCCTGAATGAAGTTCCTCCCTCAAGCTCCCTGCAATCCTTTGCAAAATACTCTCCTTCCAGCACAGGAGTGGCAGTGAGGAGGAGAAGGGGAAAAGAAGGTGCTCTTTATTTCAAACATTCTCCCATTCTTCCACCTGACCTACCACTTGTTTTGTTAAAGGTCTAGGCACAGTCCAAGGTGGCTTACTCAGTACTAGGTGTGATTAGAAAATCACTGGCACAGGGGTAACACATATTTTAAGATCAGTAAGATGCTTCCACCAGAAGAATAAATCAGAGGTATTACTAACACTCATCAGAGGAGCTCCAGCAAGCTCAGAGTTGGTAGACAATTTCACAAGTAACAGAATTTACTCTAGAAAACAGATTGACCAAAAGAATTCAGTAACCAGAATTATTAGAAACTTTAGACTGTTTATAACATGTTTCAATCCAGGCCTGACCTTGCTAGTTACTTCTGAGGCAGAACAAAACCGGCATATGCTAGAAACCTTAGCTGTAACCTTGATTATGAAATGATTACTATTGTACTGTAACACACGGGGTAGATTTGAAAGAACTGATCTTCCCAACCTTAAGAAATTGTTAAGTAGGTTTTCTGACACTGCTCTTGTTCAGGTATTTTTTGTAGCTGCTACCATTACAGCAGCTGTCACAGGAAAAGACCGGAATACAGGAAAGAGCACAGATAAACAGAAAGAAAAAGACCCATTAGCTAAGAGGAAGTAGAAACCACCACAGATGAAACAGAAAAAGCTAAAATCCCCAGGAACCATGGATTTAGAAATAAACTTGCACCATGACTCAGGTTTTAGATGGCTGATGAACAGAGGCCAAATATACGAACTGATACAGCAGTCAGATCTGCCTATGGGTATATCCATGTGGCTGCAGAGATACATGAAGCTGCTGCCTGAGAAAGCTCATTTAAAGCTTTTCACAGCGTGAAACCCAACGCACTTACCAATGCTGCCTCTCCTCAGATAACTGACTACTGCACAGCTCTAGCTACTCTGTTTCGGGACCCAAACCAGCTCAGATCTCTCTGCACATTTTGACAAAAGGCATGAAGTATACCATGAAGACACTAATGTTCTTATGTCCTTAACCCAATCCAGTACGTGTGAGAAGACATTCACAGACATTTGGCCTCTGTGCAGACCTGAGCAACTAGAATCGATGTGCAAACCCTCCTAGAAGTTGTTGTGTGCTTACTTGGCAAGCTGCAGGACATTCCGGTAGCAGCTGTATAGAGAGCTCTCGGCTGCTGTGCGATACCGGCTTTTGTATTTGGGTCCCACGGTGTGAATGATAAAACGTGCAGCCAGATTAAAGCCTTTGGTGAGTTTAGCCTCGCCTGTCCTGCACCCTGAAACAAATAAACACAAGGATAAATGCCAACATCACGATAACAAAGCTAGAAGCATTCAAGCCCTTGACTTCCTCCAGAGTTGGACGACTCCACATATTGAAGTCAGTGTTTTAGACATCAAATATTAAGGACAGCATTCTATCTTGTATCAGCTGCTTAGTATCATCTAGTCAGGTTGAGGTGGCAAGAGCTGTATTCATTCCTCTCACTTTTAAAACTATGCATATATGGACAAAGCAGAAATTGCTAGAAATGCTGTCTTCATTGCACTATTTACCATGCTACATAGAGAGGCAAAGTGAGAGATGATTTAACAATGTGAAGAGAACTGATGCACAAATATGCTATACCACCAGCCATAAGGCCTTGGTTTGGGGAGACTGCTTTTTGAATAAAAGGACTAAAAGTCTCCTCAATCAAACCCATCAGCTGTTTGCAAAGCTATTAATATATTAATACATTAATAGACCAAGCACTTGTTCCATCTACGCTCCCAGTACAAGGTAGCTTGCTTTGTTTTGC
This sequence comes from Neopsephotus bourkii, assembly GCF_033783945.1. Lineage (NCBI taxonomy): Eukaryota > Metazoa > Chordata > Aves > Psittaciformes > Psittacidae > Neopsephotus > Neopsephotus bourkii. Next base: position 1,941,617 of record NW_026901771.1, on the reverse strand, counting down.
AAGTTTCTTCATGTCCACAAGGCAGAAGAATGATTCTTATGGAGATGACACTTTCTTGACAGACTAGTCTCCAGGCAAAGAAGTTCAAGCCACACACTTAATTGTTCCATTCACAGCACCCTCCAGTTATATACTCTAGGATCATTTACTGCATGTGGTTTTGACTGCTCTTTGGCTACCCCCTGAAAGTTACTCATACTTAATTCCTGTCATTTTTCACATGGGAAACCTGTTTGTCAGGACTCCTAATGACATCCAAAGACCCCTCTACTTCCTTCAGTGTGTCAATACATTTTTGAGAATGAAAAATCCAGTAACAGCTATAGTTTTTTTCTATTTGTTTTTGAAGTCTGTTTTTATTTTGGCACCTGGAAGAAAGGCCTACTAACATCTCCCCTTCTTCACCCAAATCTAGTCCACTTCAGTTCCAGACAGCTGAAGAACTACTTTGCTATCTTCAAAGACAAGTATTTTCCATCGTCTTCCTTGTGCTTGTACAGCTGCACTTCAGTCTCTGATCTGACTGAAAATTAGTATTTTCACTGAATCAGCTTTTAACCTGATCTTATAGGTTAAGGTGCTAGTGCCCATGAAAAGGAATGAGATGTGAACAAGTGGCTGTGACCACCTTTCTGGCAGCAGTACTGCAGTGGCTTGGTTTAAACCAATCATGAAGGTGTCCACTGAACAGGAGTGTTCACCTCCCTCACTCCACTCTGTTCTTTGTGGCACTCAGGCAGGCACTCAGGAATATAACAGCATACTAAAACTAAGAGTCCTCTTCTGCACATCCTCCAAGATATATCAGCTCAAGGGAGCAACTAAGTAAGCACAATATGGAAAACGTAGAAGCTAAACCTGAAGTACTCAATACATCATCTGTGGACCACCCAAGTCACACAACTTGAAAAGAGCAAGCAAAGGCCTGCTGGAAAAAGTGACTTATGAGAAAGAATGAAGCAAATTTGAGTGAGATAGAGTTGTGAATTCAGTATGGAAACTAATAAATTCCTACAACCAGATGTACCATCAGTAATCTAACTAGACTTACATACACTTAGTACATCCCAATGCCTTCTGTCTGGAGATCTCTACAAAATTTATAAAACTAAAATGAACAGCAAGTATTATTCCTCTTTTAAGATACAAGGTGAGGTGAGCTAGTAGAACAAGCTGCACAGATCAAGGTCTGTGGCAAAACAGTCAACAAAGTCAGTATCTTTTTAATCTGATGAGATTCAAACATTAGAATGGCTTCTCTCCAAGTTTAAAATGGAAAGTCTGAATCCCCTATATAAAGTGTGCAATGGGAAAAAGTCTTGCTAGAATTGGAAGACTACTGTGCATTGCTGTTACAGAACATCCTTATTAGACTGCAACAAGTATGTGTTGATAGGCACACATATATCAGTAGCACTTCATTTGCAAGCCTGGCCCCTTGGCTATAGTAATCAAAACTACATACTGTTCCCAGGAATGCACAGGTTAGCTAAGCCTTGAAGAAAGAACAGGCCTTTGAAAGGTCAGCACGTCACACACTTTAATATCATGATTTTTCTTGAAGTCTATGAAACATGAATATATACCAAGCAGTAGGAATAAAGCAGGAGAGCACGAGCTGAAAATCACCACTGCACCCATTTTTAGCTTTAGAGCAGAGACCATACATTTCCACTTCTTCAACAAAAGCATTCTCCTATGAAAAAAGTTCAATGTTAAATAGGAAATAATGTAAAAAGGAGGCAGAGGTGACAAAAGAATCAAACTGATTTCTAAACTAAGTTGCCTTCCACTTCCACTACTGTGACAAACACACTAAGGGTATACAAAAGCCAAAGCTGCAACCCAGCCTGTCTTTCCTCCCTTGTGCAAGACGCCAGCGGAGCGTCACAGACTTGATTTCCAAAAAGATCTTGTCACAGGATTAAAACAAAGCTATCGTGTATAGGGAGTCACGAACCTGCAGAATGCGTGCCTTCACAGGGGTAGAGGATGCAAAAATGCATATAACTCAGCATGGTAAAAATTTAGGAAGCTAAGCTAGCTTTCACAAATAACTCCATTCAGAGCTGACAGATCTCAAATTTTAAGGACGCTTTGAAATGTTGCCCCTCTCTTCCTACCTCATAGAGCACACAAGAGACCCAAGTTTATTTTAGATGAATTCTGGCATACATAGCAGGGTCCTAACTATTCTGTAACACCTGATGTATTTTAACAGTTGTTTCCACCCAAAGGACAAGCTGACATTTCCCTCCCCTATGAAATGGTTACTTTTTCTTCCAGGTTACTCACAAAAAGCAAGCTAAATCAGCAAAACATGATTTTTATAAAAACCAGAGGATGTCTATTCAATTATAGTTTAACCTACTGAAAGACTGAATTAGAAATATTACTGCTCTTCTATCCGTTTTGTTACTACATGGTAAGGTTAGGGCTGTTCCCCGAGAGCGAGCAGTACTATTCAGAGATCAGCTGGGTTTCAAAATACAGCTCAGTACCATAGTTATTAGAAATCTGAATTTCTGCCTGCAAGCTAAATTAGACTTTTGTACGACCTTGGATAACTAAGAATTTTTTGTTCCTCACACACAAAGAAACTCTTCATCTATCAGGCACTGGGAATAAAACTGAGTATTTGTAAATCTCATTATCAGCCATAAATTCTGTTAATAAAGAAACCAGGTCAAAGAAACCTCACCCATTCCCAGTATTGCCTTCCGTTAGGGATGGTCTTGTAACTTTCTAATGAAGTAGTTTGTTGTGCTGAAGAGGCAAATGAACTGAACATTTTAAGTAGTTGCTAAGACTTCATTTAGACATGCATTGTTTTATCAATCCACCTATTGTTACAGTTTCCTGAGTGGCTGTGTGTGTACATTAATATCCTGAAAGAGGATACACAAAGTGTACACTAGAACCCACTTAATTTCTTCAGTGATGAACTTCAGTTCCTGTCTTCCATGGTATATACATACTGAACAGGATAAAAACAAGAGAATGTACAAGACTGGTGCCTTGAGCGAAAGCTTTGATAAGCTAGCTACTCAAAGTGGCTTCAGATGAAAGCAGGAACTACAGTACAAAGCAATGGCCAAGCAAGGTGAATACCTGCCATATGCTTTCAAGGATCTGCAACCTGAACAGCAAAAAGAGAAGAGTCTAGATTGGCATATGTTTCCTCCATTTAGTTCACATTAACACCAGATGTCGGGGGCGAGAGGGGGAAACCACTACAACCTGATTTCATTTTATGCCCAATTCTGATGCTTTGTACTATGCAAGGACAATGGATTCAATATGATACAAATGTCTTCAGTTACTTACCTTTGAGCTTTTGGAGTTCATCCCTCAGGTCAGGCCCAGCATGCATGAATATACTTTCAGATACTGGATTTTTATCAGTGAGGGACTCATTACTGGTATTTACTATGGCTGTGCAGTTCAACAATGCTACATCACCTTTCCTGAGGAAATAAGGGAACGGTTTATTGCAGGCCAAATGTAAGATTAAGCAGGATATACTCAAACAAGTGCTAACAAGCAAGGAAATGCCAAGTTAAAGGAAAAGCATTAGCAATACTCCAATGCCTACAGAGTGTAGAAGACCCCGACACGCAGAATCACCCTTTACTGATGAACACTGCATGCAATCAGTCATTTCCTTAAAATCTCACAAAATCAACAGTAACTTACTTATGCATGTAGAAAAACCAGCGTTTTAGTGGTACGCATGGCAGCTTAGCTAGCAGAATATGCAAAGCAGCATGTTAAACTGAGGAAGTGTAGTATGTTCCACAAAACCCCAGGTATTCACACTTGGAGAGGGCAGTCCTTGTGATATGCAACTTTCAAAACTCCAATGATTTTTTGCATGTACTTTCTTCAGCTTGCATGCACACTACTGAGGGCACCAGAGCTCCTGCTCTTCCTCAGATCACTGAGGATCGAGAGTGACACTGCAGCTAGACAAGTTTTCATTGCTTTTGTTCCAAAACTGTGACCTTGCAGTTTGATCATGTTTATTCTGCTGTTCAAGGATCAAACATGCAGAAGATAAACAAAGCAGAGATGTGTGAAACAATGGAGTAGCAGAACTCTGACCTGCTTTCTGTCACAGCAGCAGCCATGACGGATTTTGGGATCAAAGAGCATAGGAAGGGAAATAAAGATTCCCACATGCAGGGAGAGATTCAAATAACTGTTGAAACTGCACGTATTTATTACACCTAAGCCCTTAATCAGGTTCAAGAAACCCATTTCATGGCATGTATTAACCAGAAATGGGTTCAGGCTGATTCCTGAATCTGTGTCTCTGAGAAATCCTCCTCTCTTCACACTGATTAACAGAGCTGCTCTTCTACAGAGCAGGTTCAAGCACCTGAGTTACAGGAAAGAAAAACTGATGGAGCAAGTTCACCTCAGCACACTGCACTTTATCAATTGATTTTGGCAGAAAAACATGGAAACAGAACACCCAATGGAGTGAGAGGAGAGTGGGGGGGAAGAGCCCAAAGCAAGCCACAAGAACCACATAAAAGAGAGGTACTGATTTAACCCAGAAAAGTGAATGTAAAATAAACCCAACAGCAACAAAAAAATCTATCAGACAGCGAGAGTACTTTTAAAAAGTTTAAAAAAATAATATCAAAATGCCCAATTATGTTTTGATATTAATCTTACAGTGTGACAGCAGTAAATACGCTTCCAGTGTGCTGCATCAAGGAATGCTTATGCACGTGCAATTTATAACCCATGGTGGAACAAAATCTCAGATTTGCAGATTTACAGTGAAGAAAAAGATTATTTTCTTCTCAGATAAGTAAAGTTTGATTCAAGAAAAAAAGGTTTAAAGCTTTATTCTATAGCAGTGATTGTTACATGAGGCAGTAAGATCGTGCAAGAAATGGAGAATTACAGCAAACAAACCAGAAGCACATGGAACTTACCATAAAATTATTTTTGCATTGATGTCTTTCCTGTATGGAAAAGGTGACCTAATATCAACTTGAGCTTTTTCAATAGGATTTTGGTGAGAGTCCAGCTGCTTAGCCTCATAGGCATCAGTCCAGCCTGGCAGACTGTCAACATCCACAAACTGGGAAGGAGCACCCAAGGGATCCATGGAATGGAAAACAACAACTCCTTTCCTCTGCTAACTTTCCACACTCCAATTCTCACTGGAGTCTTCCAGGTGCTTTAAAGGAAGAAAATCAAATCACATCAGCAAACTGTTCACTGAACATAATTCCCGAGGAGCCAGACCTTTCCCAAGGCTGCAGTGCAATTACAACTAGCAGAATACACAGTTTTCCCACCTGACTGCTCCCTCTCTGGTTTGTTATCTGTTCTCAAAAAGGCAATGCAAATACTAGCAGTAAGACAAACCTTTTCCAGTACTGCAAGACGAAAACACATTCTCTAATCAATTGGTCCAACTTGCTTGTGATCTTGCGTTTTGAAAACTCTGAAAACACATTTTCAAGTGCAGAAAGGACCTCAGTCTTTCCAAAAATGATTATTTCTTTATATAAAGAAAAAAGCAACCTGTAGCAGGGTTATGTACAATCCATCCCTTCAGATTTCAGTCTAGCCCTGGGTCATACTTAAAAAACAAAACAAACCAATCAAAGAACCTCAAAAGAACATACACAACCTCCCAAACCACCACAACCCCCAAAAACCCTAAACACAAAGAACTGCCTTGCAAACAAAGCAATGAACATCCCTTCCTCCCCCTGTATCGTACAGCTCTCACAGGTCAGCGATTCTGAAGCACTACAAATAAGGCATACAATTGCATAGGTCTTACAGGCACAGTCTTAGGGGCAAAACCCCTTCACTCAAATAGGTTTTGCAAGAATGGGAGGAACGCTGTAGGTATGAATGCTGACCCAATGAACTCGCAGGCTCAACTGTAATATCTGACCTTTTTAAAGTCAGAGATGGTACTGCTTGCTGGATTAAGACTCAAACTCACCAAAACATACCTTTCAATTGCCAGGACATAACACCTAGGTTATTACATTTTCACTGTAACTACTAAACTATACTAGTGAGTTAAGCCAGCACAAACATACTTGCATAAGTAACTTCAGTTTACCACATATACACCTGCTACTTAACCTTTTCACAGGTTCATAATTGACAGCATCCACAAGGGATGATTCTGAAATATGAATTATGAAGTACATTCACTAGCTATGGAGAAACACCCTCAATAACCAAATGTCCAACCCCAAACTGAGGCATAATAAAGGCTGCCTCTAGAACAAAGATACCCACAAGCTCAAGGCCAGGTTGGATGGGGCTTAGAGCAGCCTGCTCTAGTGGAAGGTATCCCTGCACTTGGCAAGGGTTATAGCTGGATGAGCTTTAAAGTCCCTTCAAACCAAATCATTCCATGAATCTAGGAAGAACATCTAAATGAAATTTTTGCCACGAAGAGTGGGGAGAAAGGCAATGAGCAAGAAGGTAAGAGCAGTTGGACTGGCTCCGAACGAAAGCTCAAAGATGACAGCTTCTTCCCTCTGATGACCAGACGAAAACAGGGGCCTAAATACGAGATAAGAGGCAGGCACAAGAAGGGCGCACATCAGCCCCTGCTGGATGTTCCCCTACGCGCGTAGCACAGGGCCTCCATCAACGGACCCGACCCCTGCGGGGATGACGGGCTCGGAACGCGGAACGAAGCGCTGCGAGCGGCATCCAACGCCTACGAGCACCCTCCACGGAGGTCTGAGCTGCTTTCCCACCTCCCCTCCACCCTATCAGGGTAGTGGTAACCTGCACCGCCGGGGGCAGAGCCGGTGAGCGGACAGGAGCTTCCTCCCGCCCCGGTTCGGTTCGACCCATTCCGGTCCCACCCAGCCCTCCCACCGCACAACCACCGGCCACAACTCACAGGCAGGCCGCGCCGCTGCCAACCCCACCCGGCCGCACGGTCCCGGTCGCCGCCGGCTCGGCGACATCCCCCAGAAATGCGCAGCAGCCGCCGCACGCTTCCGCTTCCGGGAGGAGCCACACCCCCTCCCGCCGCAGGCTGGCCCGTTCCGGGCACTTCCGGGGCGGGCTCCTCCTCCTGCCCTCCAGCACTTCCGGGCTCGGTACATGTGGTGGTCGCTCGCCGCGGCCGGGGTTCCTCAGCGCTTTCCTGCACTTCTCGCCGCAGCTCGGCCCAGCCATGGGCCTCACCCGGCAGTACCTGCGGTACGGGCCCACCGCGCTCTTCGGGATGGTGGGCAGCGCTAAGGGTAACGTGGCCTTCGTGACGCTGCGCGGGGAGCGGGGCCGCTATGTGGCCGTGCCGGCCTGCGAGCACGTCTTCGTGTGGGACACGCGGAAAGGAGAGAAGGTGAGAGCGGGGCCCGGTTTTGTGAGGTGGGGGGACACGATGGTGAGGGGCAGCCACTTGCGGCGTGGGGCTGTGTGTGTGTGTGGAGCGGGAGGGGGGGGGGGGTAACCGTGTGATGTGTGGCGTTTTGGGGCCACCCAAAGCAAAGCTCTTTTGTTACTGGGCTTAAGGGAAGCGCCGCTTCCACGTCTTCCCCATCCCCCCTTTCTGTAGTCTGAGCACATAGAATCACAGAACAGTTACGGCTGGAAAGGACCTTAAGATCATCCAGTTCCAATCCCCTGCCATGGGCAGGGACTCCTTACTCTAGACCATGTCACCCAAGGCTCTGTCAAACCTGGCCTTGAACACTGCCAGGGATGGAGCATTCGCAACTTCCCTTGGCAGCCTGTGCCAGTGCCTCACCACCCTCACAGTAAAGAGCTTCTTCCTTATATCGAACCTGAACTTTCCCTGTTTCAGTTTGAACCCATCACCCCTTGTCCTATCACTACAGTCCCTGATGAAAAGTCCCTTTCCTGCATCCTTATGGGCCCCCTTCAGACCTTGGAAGCTGCTCTGAGGTTTCCACACAGCCTTCTCCAGGCTGAACAGCCCCAACTTTTGTTTGTGGTGTGAGCCTGTGAGTGTGCCCTGGTTGAATTTCGTTGTTGATTCTTTGAGATTTGCCTTTGGTATCTCAGTTGAAGAAGTGCAGTTACTGTCATAGTGACTGGAAAGCTCTTCCCTGTTTAGCTGGTGACCAGAAAGTTACGGGATGAAATAGGCATGTTGTGGAATTTGTTTTCAGCTTTGGAACTGGGCTTCCCCTGTGAATGTTGTATCCCGTAGGGGTTTGTGAGCTGTAACTTTAAGGACTTTGCTACATGTTGCATCTTGTCAGATTCTGAAATCATAGTAAGTACTCCTGTCCACTGCAAACTGAATTCAGGATTTGCTTTACAGCCCCTAGAGTGCTGACTGCTGGCATGTTGTTTGGAGATGTTTCTGTCTTTCTCAAGTTCCTGTGTAGCCTATGGAACAGAACTCTGTCCTGTACCTGAGAAAGAAAGACCAAGTAAGATATGATGGGTCAGGAAGAAGCTTTCAGACTTTATACTTGAGCAATGTTCCTTGCTTTCTGGCACTTTAAATGCAGGGCGAGAAATTTTGGCTTTGGAGTTCCAGGACTTGTTCTGCACCAGTTTTCTGTTTGATTATGAGAAATTACTTCCATTCTAGCTGCTGTCTCTCTTGTAAAATGGAGGTGATGACACTGTATTTGGTGCAGAAAGTGGAAAAATGAGCTTCTAAAGTGACAGAAGTGCTCAGTTGGAAGTTCAGTAGAAGAGTATAGTATATACTTTGTGCTGTGTATGTATCTGGCTCTAATGTGTCATTTAACTATATTGCATGTCTTTGTCTCCTAAAAATTGCAGGTTGTTATCCTTAAGGGTCTTAAGCAGGAGGTCAGTTGTCTCTGCCCTTCCCCAGATGGGTTGCACCTGGCTGTTGGGTATGAAGATGGATCCATCCGTGTCTTCAGTCTCCTAAGTGGAGAAGTGATTATCACTTTCAATGGACACAAGGCTGCAGTTACAGCCATGCAGTATGACCATCTGGGTGGCCGGCTGGTATCTGGCTCAAAGGTGAGGGTTGCATATCTGGAGAACAGCACTTCCATAGAGATGCTCCATGGAGAAGGCTGGCCTCCTGTAAAATGTTTGGTATTTTAAGTGGGTTATGTGGCCTCTGCCTGTAGGGCTGGGAGAGCTACTGAGGCTGCAGGGCAGGAGTGAGGTACCAGCAGAGCTGTTAAAGTGAAGAAGCTTGTGAGTCAGGAATAGTAAAAGCAGCTTCTAACTGGGGCAGAGGTGCATCTATTGGCCTAAATGCACCTTTGGGGAAGGAATGTCACTTGCATTAATCATCCCTGACATTCCAATTCAGAGGGATAAAGTGTGCTCCTAGGTAATGTCTCATAGCAGTTTTGCAGAGACAAATGTCAGGCCGTTAGAGACACTCTTGTCTGTTACAGGATACAGATACCATTATGTGGGATGTCATCAATGAGAGTGGTCTGTACAGGCTGAGAGGGCACAAGGATGCTGTCACTCAAGTCCTTTTCTTGAAGGAGAAGAACCTGCTGGTCACCAGGTGAGCCAGGCTAAGTGTAATAGTTGATCAGGAAAGCAGCCATGGTTTTGCTTGCAATTTAGGCATCTTGGGTGCTACAGCCATTTGTATTTCCCTTCTCGACTCATGGTATCTCAGACCCACCAGTATTTTAGAGTATGATTTTGCCATGTCCACATATCTCTTAAATCTGATGCCTGAATACAAATATGGCACACAGAACTGAAATGTTCATTATGTACATAGCAATTTTTGCTGTTTATCTTGAAGAATTAAGCAGACTTGCCTTCTGAAGGTGTAATTCACACAGCCATAGGACAGAAAAATTGCCTCCTGGTAAGCTGGATTATAGGAATTAATTAAAAGATGAGAGATGGTTTTTTGAGTTGGTTTTCAGTTTCAACATGAGCTGCTAGTGACACTATCCCTTTAATAATAAATGGCTGACAGAAGATAATCAAATACCAGTCAACGATTTCTTTATCAATAGTCATCTAATAGCTAAATATAAATCAGTTCAGTGTAAAATTAGAACAAGTTTCTTGTGCCTTTTTTTTGTTGTTTCCGATGGAAAAAGTAGTATTTTGTTGGTTTGGTAGGTGGTGCCTGTTTCTTAATGCAATTTCAAGTCCTTGCAGACCAGCTTTAGAAATGCTTCTTCTAAATTGGGATAAAGAAATCTGCTCAATTTATTTTATGTTGCTTCTTTACTTTATATTGTTTTTTTTCCCAAAGAGCTAACTGCAATCCTTTGTGTACAGTTGTTCGGGTTTTTTTTTGTGATACTTTCATATGTTCAGTTTACAGGTATCTTTGGATCCTGTGTAACAAAAGAGATGGGTTAACAATAAATACCACTTGTAATCAGATTTTTTTTCTTGTCCTGAGGGAGCTTACTAATGGAACAAGTGTTCTATTTTGATTTAATTGAAACTAATTGAGGAAAATAGGCACTAGCAAAGTTACAGCCCCCCAAAAAGAGTACTAAATATTGTAAGGTGTACTGAGAGAATCTATATAAATGTTCAAATTATTTTTCTCAGGTGCTCTTGTAGTATTGGCGTAGCATAATATGGCCAGAAATGTGTTTTAAGGAAGATCTAATCCTACAGGGGTTTTGAAGGACTGAAGCAGCTGTGAGGAGGAGCAGTTCCAAATCACTGTTCAGAATGAAGGAATCTGCTTTTCTTGTAGCCTGGTGAATGCACAGGCATGGCACAGGCTGAGAATGTAGAGGGGAGGTTTTAGAGGCAGCTTTAGAATAGATCAGGACTTTGCACTTACCATTCTCAGCCTAAGTAAAGAGTATTGTTCTCACCCTAAATAAGTGAAAAAGGAGGTCTGTGTGACACTTGGGCTTGCAGCTGAATCCAGGGGAGGAAGCAGTTTTCAGTGATGTGCTAAATACCTTTATGCAGTACCTTTGTATTGCTATACTATGTTCTTCCATAGCTTGAAAATGCAACATCTGAGAAGCTGCTTTGTGAAATGTTGGGGCATGGTTTAGATTTTATTTCTATCACTTTTCTAAGCACGTGAGCTCTGGCAGTCTTTCCTCATGTCTTGAGTTTTTCCTTCTTTATACTAGTGGCAAAGACACGTTGGTGAAATGGTGGGATCTGGACACTCAGCACTGCTTCAAAACTCTGGTTGGACACCGTACTGAGGTAAAGAGGGTGTGTGGGGAGCTGTTGGGCTGGAGGGATTTAGGATTATGTGTCATAGAATCACAGAATGGTTTGGGTTTTAAATGACCTTAAAATCATCTAGTTCCAACCCTTCTGCCTTGGGGAGCGATACCTCACACATGGCTCACTTTGCTCTCTTACTGCTCTCATGAGTTGTAAACTGGCACTGTGATACATTTTGTTTGTCATTAGGCTTTAGGGGTGAGCAAATGAGAAACTTCCAAACTTTCCATATGCTGTGGGAGACTCCAGAACAGATGTACTTGGAGGAGGTCCTGGCTAGATCCAGTCTCCTGTTAGTTGCTGTTTAAATAAATCAATTAAAGATGCTCTGTTGTTACAATAGTTAAAGGAGCCATAAGTCAGTTCCTCACATTGTGCCTCTGGACAGGTCTGGGGGATGGCCTTGATATCTGAAGAGAAGCGTCTGGTCACTGGGAGTGCAGACAGCGAGCTGAGGGTGTGGGATATTGCATACATCCAGGAGGTAAGATGTTCCCTCTGTAACCCTTCACAGCCTTGCCCAACTGCTTGTCTTTGGACTAAGATGAGACTGGAACATGTTAGATCTGGTTGATGTCCTGGGAAACTGAGCCAAAGCAATGTCTTTGCTGTTTGAGGGGTCCAGAAGCTGCTCTAGGGATAGATTTTGCTGTTTTCTGTGCTTTGAGCTTTCATGTGGACGTGTGAGCACTTCCAGAACAAGATTTCCAGATCTTGTGTCAGATCTTCCTGCCTTCTGGTTTATGGCTAGAGAAGATTAGTCTTGTGAGTGGATCATAAGGAGGGGAGGACACAGTGGTGTCTGCAGACATGCTATAGGCCACTCCTTAGTTGCAGTGCACACTAACCACTTGTTCCTCTAGGGAAATGAAGTGGGAGACAGAAACCAGGACACCATAGCTCTTGTGATTTAAGGTATTCTGTATGTTCTTTTTGTCCATGAGCAGGGAAAAGACCCTGATGAGCCAGAATCCAAGAAAAGCAAAGGGTCTTCACCTGGAGCACAAGAAAACACTGAAGAGGATGAGACCCTAGAGTTGGATGAGCATCCTGAGGAAGTAAGCTGTTTTGCATGCTGTCTGTGAGATGTTGTATCTTAACCCCATTTGCATGGTGCTGCTTGCGGAGCCAGCAGGAGTTCTAGAGATGGTCACATATTGCTTCTCTGTGTTGGGTTTATACCCCAAGTGTCATAGTTAGCCTGCGAGGGAAATTGTTAAGAAGCAAAATGAGAATTATGACATCTTCCTCGGCAGCAGTCAGAGTTGTACCATAACAAAATGCAGCATGAAATTTGACTGCAGAAAGCTATTCCACTTGTGCTGCTGTGGAGACTTCACTGACTCTCTTTCCAGTAGAACTTTCCAGGGTTCTGCTCAGATTTCAGACTGCATCTAGTTATGGTAGATACCTGACCTTGTTAAATACTTTTCCAACTTCCTCTCCAGTGGATTTCCCTCCCTTCAATCACCTGTTTAAGAGTCTGTTATCACCACCTCTGCCTCTTCTGACAGAGGAACTGAGCTCTGCTGCTGTTGTAGCATTAAGAAATCAGCTCTGCCTTTACTGGCAAGCTATAGTCATTTAATTCTTCCACTGAGCCTGTCAATAATTACTTTCAGCTAAAAAGCAGATAAAGTTCAGGAGACAAGCTCATACTTCACACAATGCTTGTTTTGTCCCTAGGTTATCCTTGCTAGCTGTTCTACCAGGACCCTGTAGGTTTATTTCCCCCTTTTCCTCTTGACTTCACTTGCCAGTAGATTTCTGAGTTTGAGAAGATCACTTTACCTTTCAGACCAGAGTTGTTCTCCTTCTTTCCCTGTAGCGCCTTGTAAAGTGCAGCAAAGTTGGATCCATCATGCGGGAAGGGAGAGACCGAGTAGTAACTCTTGCCACAGACCGAACGGGCAAGATTTTGGCCTGCCATGTAAGTAGTGTGGGGTTCTGCTGTCAAGCTGTAGATGAGGCTTGTAGAGACTTTGGGTAATGTCTGTATGACCAGGGCTTTGCATGCCTTTGACTTTATTTGCTGTGTCTTTAGGGAACAGGTGTTGTTCTGGAAGTATTCTCTGTCCTTTCTGAAGAGGAAATCCGGAAGAAACTGGAAAAGAAAATGAAGAAAGCAAAGAAAAAAGCCAAGTAAGCAGTCGTTTGCATGTATTTGGAAGCTGTTTTCAGAGAACGGTTAGAAAAGCCTTTCAGAAGCACAACACAGTGGTTGAAATCCAAGCTACTTGTTGTTCTCTCCCTGCTAGCTGTTCTGGGGTCATTCTTCCTGTGCATTTGTAGTGCTTGTCTGAATAACACTACTCCCAGAGACTAAGGAAATGCCTCCCTGCAAAAAAAAGCTAGCGCATGCAAATGAATGGACACAAAATGGGTTTTTCAGAGCTGCTCACTTCTACCTGATATTTGTATTTACACTGCTTGGTGCATCAAAGGAAGTCCTTTATAGAATGTACAAGAATGAGAGTTTTATCTGAAAGTCAGAGTGACTCTGACACCTCATCTCCTGTTTTACAGCAGACAGAGATACAAGTGAGAGCTTTCTGACTGTTTAATTTGTGTTAAGTGTCTTTCTGGGTAACCTGGCACATACAGGGGCCTTAGAGCAGCCCTTCAGAAGAGGTCTGGCTCCAGGGTAGAAACTGAAGCACAGGGCATGTAAATCCGGAGATGGATTTCTGGCAATGGCTGAGGACTTCACATGAGTGGTAGGACACAAGCAGAAGCTGAACTCCCTCTCGAACACAGCTCTCTCTTTGTCTGTTTTAGAATCATAGAATGGTTTGGGTCAGAAAGAACCTTAAGATACCCAGTTCCAACCCCCCTTCCATGGGCAGGGACACCTCACACTAGACCATGTTGCCCAAGGCTCTGTCCAGCTTGGCCTTGAACACTTCCAGGGATAGAGCATTTACCACTTCTTTTGGCAACCTGTCCCAGCACCTCACCACCCTCACAGTAAAGAACTTCTTCCTTATATCCAACCTGAACTTCCCCTGTTCCAGTTTGAACTCATCACCCCTTGTCCTGTTGCTACAGTCCCTGATGAAGAGTCCCTCTTCAGCACCCTTGTAGGCCCCCTTCAGAAACTGGAAGGCTGCTATGAGGTCTCCACGCAGCCTTCTCCAGGCTGAACACCCCGAATTTTCTCAGCCTATCTTCATACGGGAGGTGCTCCAGCCCCTGATTGTCCTTGTGACCTCTTCTGGACTTGCTCCAATAGCTCCGTGTCCTTCTTATTCTGAGGACACCAGAACTGCACACAGTGCTGCAAGTAGGGTCTTGCGAGAGCAGAGAAGAGGGGCAGGATCACCTAATTTGACTCACTCTCCTTTTGATGCTGCCCAGCACATGGGGTGGTTCTGGGCTCAAGCGCACACTGAAGCTGGTTATTGTTCAGTTTCTCATCGACCAGCACCCTCAAGTCCTCCCCTGCAGGGCTGCTCTGAATCTCTTCTCTGCCCAACCTGTGCCTGGGATTCCCCTGACCCAAACATAGGATCTTGCACCTGGCTTGGTTGAACTTCATGAGGTTGGCATTGGCCACCACTCAAGCTTGTCAAGGTCCCTCTGGATCCCATCCCTTCCCTCCAGTGTGACAACCACACAGGTTGGTGTCATTGGCAAACTTTCTGAGAATGCATCAATCCCACTGTCTGTGTTGATGGCAAAGATGTTGAACAGAATCAGTCTCAACACTGACCCCTCAGGGACATCTTCCTGGACATTGAGCCATCTTTTGTATTCATTTTTTGTTTTGCATCCATCTTTCTAACGTGCCTTGTTCAAATGCTTTGGGTTCAGAAGAGATAAACTGCCCAAAAAAAAGACTACCTCTTCAGTAGTCTGCATACCAGCATGATCTTCACTGTCTCACCCTGTTCTTAAAATGTAGTTAGCCCTGCTGGGTAAGTGGGTGGTTGTTTTCAGCAGGCTAAGTGGTTTGCTTGTTACTCACTGTCTCTGTTAAGTTTGTGTTGGCTGTGCTGGGTTATTTGACTCTTCTCCATTACCTGACATTCCTAGACAGAACTCTGAAGAGGAGCCTGAAAAGAGTGTGGAGCTGAGCCTGCAGGAGGAGATTAAACGACTGACTAACATCCGAGCTTCTTCTAAAATCAAGTGAGTGGAAAGCCTGTTGTAGAAGCTGAGCTGTGGCTGTGTAGCTACTTGGGAAGAACTGTGTACAGCTCAATATAGGGAGAGGTAGATGTTTAACCCTTGACATGTGTTCTGCTTGAAGCTGGGGGAGAGGCCTGCCATGATCTCGAGTCCATTCACACCTCTTCCACAAGTGGTCCCCCTTCTTGCACACCTCTGTGAGTTAGCGTGGACTTGCTTGGGGCATGCACTCTGCCTATATTCCTCTTTCTCAGTTCTTGATATTTGATACATCCTACATTTTGTCTTATTGCCCCTGTGTACAGCACTTTTTACTTTTTTGGTCTAATTTAACAGGTCATTTGACTTGTTTCTCTCTCCGAAAGGAGAGCTGAAGATCGTTCTGCTGCTCCAGAACAACGTCATTGAGTCATACAACCTGAACCTGTCAGCACAAGTCCCACAGGCTGTCCGTGCATCCAAGATAACCATTGGAGGCCACCGCAGTGATGTCAGGACATTGGCTTTCAGTTCTGACAACATTGCTGTTCTGTCTGCAGCTGCAGAGTCTGTAAAGGTTTGGAACAGGTATGCAGACCGATTGTGTCACTCCCCTCTGCCCTACAGGTCAGTCTCCCAGAGCTCGGGGATGCTGTGTTCAGATAGGCAGTGATAAGGGGCTGATGGAGAAATCTGAAATAGTGAATGAAGTAAAGGAAATAAACAAAAAGCTATTTAGCTTCTTCTTAGGAAAACTGAAAAGCTATGGAGCTAAAACTCCATAATTAACTCATGGAGTTTCTTGCTGTAAAGCTGCCCTGAGGCTAAGTTTAGTAGCAGGTATGGAAAGATAAATACCTAAACACAGAGGTAGTATATAGCAGTCCAGAATAGACTGTATCTTGTTGCTTTCTGAACTAACCCTGAGCTAGCTACTACCTGTTCTTTTGGGAACATGTGGGTTTCTTGGCATTGTATCAGAAGGATGTAGTATTAGACTAAGCTGCTGTTTTGATCTAGAGGGTTGTCCCAGTGTTTCCTGAGTGCTGTGGATTTCAAGCTCTGTTTCTTTGAGCGGGCTGTCTTCCTCCTCTCCTGAATGACAAGAGCTGTCCTTGCTCATAACAGCAGGAAGTCATGATGGTGGACTGTGTAACGGCATGTCTTTACGGGAAACATTCTTAGTGATGTTGAATAGCATTTGCGTCATAGCATGGTGGTGGTGTATCCTCTGGCCCTAGCTGAAAAGACAGCCCTGGGCAGAGGCTACAGTGGAACATGCCTCAGTGGGACAGACTGTGTGTGTGATAAGAGCTTTTGGGCTTTGCCTTTATCTCCAGAGCGACCTTGCAGTGCATCCGGACAATGGACTGTGAGTATGCGCTTTGCTCGCTCTTTGTCCCAGGAGATCGGCAAGTCATCGTTGGCACCAAGGTGAGCAGTGTGGTTTTGTACTCCAGAAACAGCTTTCATAACGTATTTCCAGACTTTGGTATTTCTAGGCTGGCCAGCTCTGGAGATAGGCTATGAAAATGTCATGAAGGCAGCCTTACAGAAAACACATTGCATTTCTTCATCTGGAGCATTCTGGTTTAGGTGTAAAAACCTCTCTGACAGTCAGGTTCTGCTCTATTCCCAAACTCTTTATGCAGCTTTTGTGGCTTTTTGAGCTGGGTAGCTTTGGCAAGTCACTGATGGGGATCAGGAGTTTGGACATCTGTGTGTAACAGCCATCTAATGAAGCTGGCTGCTAGGGAGATGTGTGGCAGGAGTACTCTTCTGCTGGGAGCTCTCATGTGTCGTCGAGGGGCTGATTAGTCCTCTGTGATGTATCTTTCTTCCCAGACAGGGAAGCTGCAGCTGTATGACCTGGCTTCTGGGAGTCTGACAGAGACACTTAATGCTCACGACGGGGCGGTGTGGTCCATTGCTCTTTCACCAGACCAGGTAACTCAGCCACCACTCTAAGTATCATCTGTTGCACATCCTGTCATGTGTATGCACTACTGATGAGAGCATGGGATCCCTTCATCCTGGGAGGTGGAGGATGCAGCTGGTAGTCTCTTAAGAACTTTAAACTGTGGATACAGGAACGGTTTGCTGAAATACTCCTCTAACTGTGTGGCACATGGCATTAAGTCTTTGGACTGAGTGGAGACTCATCTTCATCACCTAATCTGGCTTCTGCATGATTGAGAACACTTGGATTTTCCTGGTGGAGTCTGTGTGTGCAGCAGTACAGACCTTGTGGATGTGTTCTAGCTGTGGAGAGCTTCAGCCCCTTTAATCTGCTGCAGTGGCTGATGAATCAGTTTAATTTGCTGCTTGTCTGCTGGATTAATGATCTTGTTAAACATAGTGAGGTTTTTCCTTTGTGTGGCATTCGTCTTGAATGACCAAGTCACCCTTCCCATCTAGCTGATGGTCATTAGGGTGAACTTCTGTTCCTGCAGGATGTGTTTTCCAGGCTCTTAGATCTTGTACTTTTTCATTTACTGTAGTAATTTTTTGGTGGTGGCCCCAGGATCTGGGTGCATTGTGTAATAGGGATTATACCAGTGCCAAATGCCCTTTGGGATCCATCCAAGGGCTTAACTAACATATTTGGTCTTAAGGAAAAGGATAATCCCTAACAAGTTAATTTTCCATAAGCTCTTTTCTCCATATTCAGTTCCCTTTCTTTGTCTGATGGAAACTGTAATTACCTGTTTGTTCTGTTGACCATGCTCACAATTACCAGGCCTGCCTGTTCACTCTGAATGATAGTGTTACATCAGTTTCTTCTGCCTGTATTTGCAAAGTTGCTGAGAATGAGAATTGAGAGTTTAGAGAGTCCTCTTCATCAGGGACTGCAGGGATAGGACAAGGGGTGATGGGTTCAAACTGAAACAGGGGAAGTTCAGGTTAGATATAAGGAAGAAGTTCTTTACTGCGAGGGTGGTGAGGTGCTGGCACAGGTTGCCCAAAGAAGTGGTAAATGCTCCATCCCTGGCAGTGTTGAAGGCCAGGTTGGACAGAGCCTTTGGTGACATGGTCTGATGTGAGGTGTCCCTGCCCATGGCAGGGGGGTTGGAACTGAATGATCTTAAGGTCCTTTCTGACCCAAACCATTCTAAGATTCTGCATTGTACTGCTCTGTAAAAATCTTGGATTTGGGGAATTTGAACCGTTTATAAATGTCTGTCATTTTAACAGCCTTGTGAGTTTTTGGAGCAGTTTTTCATCACTGTTTTGTAATGTGATTATGGAACATGTTGTGGTTTTTTTCTGAGCACAACAGATGATAAATGTTTCCTGAACCCATGTTTACTGAGCATTGCTGTTTAATAGTTCTCATACTAGCCTCCCTAACTCACTCTACTTGGCGTAACCGCTGTAGCTGTGGAAATCTATTTGTGTCTTGTACTCCTTGTATCAATTTTGCTTCATTACCACAGTTCAGGTTCATACTGGTTTCTCTGTTTCCACTTTCTTCTTTTTGCATGTTGCACTCAAAGCTGGAGTGGTTTTTAGTGGAATCAAAACCATAGCAAGTAATAACCTGCCTGAGATTTGTTTATCCTACACATTAAAACATAGGGGATAGATTTTCCCATGTTATTAATGTGAAAGGGACGATGTTGAGCAGTTCTTCCTTTAGAAGGCTGTGCTTGTGTGGTAGCGGACTGAGTGTTCTTGTAAGAGTGAGAGGGTCAGCTTGCCCACAAAACACAAGCACGTCATTACCTGCAGCTGAGGTTAATGCTTTCAGACCCAACATTTCAGTCCGTGTCTCAACATTTGGAGTCTTTGCCTTTGAGGTCCCTGTCAGAGCTTTTGAAACGTTTGTTGCTCAGCTAATGGGTAGTGCATGATCTAACCATAGCAAGTGCTCCTGGTGGTGTCCACTTCATCATTAATAGCATAGGAATGTGGGACATTTCAAAAGCCACCTTCTGTGTTGACAGTTCCTTGCTGTAGAGTTTCTCTGGATAACAGCAAAAGTAGATTCAAATATGGTGGGTTTTTTTTTTGCTTTCCCCTGCAGCGTGGCTTTGTGACAGGCGGTGCTGATAAATGTGTCAAGTTCTGGGAGTTTGAGCTTGTGAAGGATGAGAACAGCATTCAGAAAAGGTGAGAAAATAAACCTTTTGAGACTGTGTTCAGCTGCAGTATTCTTTGTTGCTGATGGATGCTTTGGCCTGTAACAAGTGCCCATGACTTGTATGTGGAACATGTAGAGAAGAGTGTGAGCTCAGTGCTGTGTTGTGAAGGTCTGAGCTTTGTTCAGCCACCTCAAGGACACTTGCCACATTCTCATCCCTTGCTTTTGTGGGAGTGTAGCTTCTAATCACACGATGGTCCTCCAGCTCAGAAAGCAGTAAATTTAGCAGTGAAGTTTATCAGCCTGCAGTGCTGTGCTTATTTCTAGGCCTGTCTTCTTGTTATGAGGAATGAGATGCTGTGTGTTAGAATTAAGTTGCTTTCCCAGGGTGCAGTCT
Organism: Neopsephotus bourkii; assembly: GCF_033783945.1. NCBI lineage: Eukaryota > Metazoa > Chordata > Aves > Psittaciformes > Psittacidae > Neopsephotus > Neopsephotus bourkii. Next base: position 1,921,866 of record NW_026901771.1, on the reverse strand, counting down.
GGGAGTCATATTTTTATCTCTTCCCAACTTGTTTGCTTGGGATCACAATTGTTGTTTTTGTCTTCATGTTGCCAGGCTTTCTGTGAAACATGTGCGTGTTTTGCAGCTGGATGAAGATGTCCTCTGTGTGAGGTACAGCCCCAACCAGAAGCTGCTGGCTGTCTCCTTACTGGATTGCACTGTGAAAGTTTTCTATGTTGACACACTCAAGGTACATGACCCACTGGGCTGTGAGGCTGTGCAGAGAGTGGTGCAATTGTAGCCTGATTGGGAATACGTATTGTGGGACACTGGTAAGAGACCATGCATCCCACTTCAGCTGCCTGTTTGCTAGCAAACCTATCAGAAGATGGCTGGCCAACACTGGGGAGAGGATAGTTTTTCATCTGGGAAGTACTGTGAACCTCCATGTGCAAGGTTCACTCTAAACCCTGAGGGCATGGTGGTTCTCCAGAGCTGCAAGGCACTGTAAAGATGAACGTGTCACACACGGCATTAAATAGGGCATAGCAGAAGCAAAGCCTGGGAGAGGAGAGTCTTCCTTGTGATCAGTGTGTTGTGGTTTTGTGAGTTGTGTATTAGCACATGAATGTTAGGGAGTGATACAAGACAGACCAGCACTGACAGACAGCAAACAAGAGGAGAGAGAAACTCCATAGGGAGCGGTGATTAGCGTCAGTGTTAGCTTAGTTCGCTTGAGTATTTCCACCCTCAGTTCTGCCATCATGGCCCTGCTGCTAACAATGAAAGTGGGGCAGTGCTAGAAAGATAGCACTCCTGGGGCACAGCAGAGCTGGCCTGGAGCTTGAGATTTGCACACTTCTCTACCCAGCATGTCTAACTGAGACACCTTTCTTCTGCTTCAGTTTTTCCTCTCTCTGTATGGACACAAACTGCCAGTGCTGTGTATGGACATCTCCTATGTAAGTATCATTAGGGCTGTGTGTTAGGTGGGACTGTGATGATACTAATGACTGCAAGAACCTCTGCTGGCAGCCAGACCTCTAGAATAGTGATTTCTTGTCACCTCCTTGCTCTGACTTAGCAGTTTCTTAATGGGATGCAGCAAGCCCCTCCTTATCCTATAGTTCTGTGCTCACCAGGAGGGTCACTGAGTAGTGGTCATGACAGAACTGACCAGGGCATTCTGTGAGCAAGTGGAAATCAAAATGCTGTGGTGGTTCCCTACACTCATCTCAAGAGGTACAGCTTGACTCTGTGAGAGGAGCTCGAATTCTTTGGTAGTGTGAGCAGAGAGCAGGTGCTGGGGTGGAGCAGCCTCCTCATGCCTGTTCATTCTTGAGCTGTATCTTGTTCTAGGATGTCCTTGGGAGGAGGCTTATTGGAAGCCAAAAATGTCAAGCTATAGTTAAGGTCTTAAATGCCTGCAGAGGTTCAGAAGAGAGGAAGGGTGCTGTCAGTGGGCTGTGCTAGTAGCATAGGCATGGGCCACTCCGGTGAGAGGTGATGGAGGGGTTGGGGGGAGCATGTTTCAGGAGCCAGGTATCTGTATACCCAGCAGTTCTTAGTCACTGGTTCAGCAGCAATTCTTCATGGGGCTGCCAGCCAGTTCCCCCACACCTTCCTTTCTGTTGCTCTGTAGGATGGGACGCTAATAGCAACTGGCTCTGCTGACAGGAATGTGAAGATCTGGGGCTTGGATTTTGGTGACTGTCACCGTTCTCTCTTTGCCCATGATGACAGGTCAGTCATATTTTACAGCATCGCTGGGTTGTGGGTTATATTGTCTCCAAGGGATTGTGATCCAGCAATAACCCTTTTGTCCAGCATAATGTGGGTGTAGGTCTGCAGCGTTCCCCAAGTGGATGAATTTGAGCCTTTTTCCCTTTCAGTGTGATGTATCTGCAGTTTGTGGCGAAATCCCATCTCTTCTTCACAGCTGGGAAGGACAGCAAGATTAAGCAGTGGGATGCAGATAAATTTGAGCACATCCAGACACTGGAGGTAGGAAGTTTTAGAGACTGTTGGAAGCAAGCATTATTCCTCTATGAGCAGCACTTCCCTCAGGAGTGGGAGCTGGGTGGTGTTCTTGTCTAACTTCTTCTGTGTGCCACACAGGGGCATCACAAGGAGGTTTGGTGTTTGGCACTCAGTCCCAATGGAGACTACGTGGTGTCAGCATCCCATGACAAGTCCCTGCGCCTCTGGGAAAGGACAAGGGAGCCACTTGTTTTGGAAGAGGAGAGGGAGATGGTAAGAGTTCCATCCTTCCTGCCAAAGACAACTGTTTTCTCTTTGTTTTTCACTGTGGAGGAGTCTGGCTCCACGCTTGGCAGGTTGCTCACTGCTAACCACAGCCTGGTGTTGAGGTGCCCAGGGTTGACTGGCACCTTTTGCACCATAGGTCTGTTGACCTGAGCTGTCTAGAGGGAGCACTGCAGATGCTGCAGGTGCTTGCTTGTTTGCTGCATTGCAGATGCCTGGCTGACTTGCTGCCTGCTTTGCTTCTCTCTTGCTTCTCGTACTTTACTCTAGAGCTATGTTTTTCAACAGGTCAGTTGGCTACACCGTTTGACCTCCTATTCTCTTGTGCTCCTTTCAATGTGTGTGCTTTATAAGCAGCTCAGCAGGTGGCTGCTGTGGAGTGATGGAGAACACTGCTTCTGTTAAATGCAGTTTGTTTTGTTTTCCCCTTTTCCATCAATGTCAGGTCTGTTCTATCTTAGAGGCAGGCCCCAAAGCTCAGGGAGGATAGAATAAGCCCGTTCTACTCCATTTTAAGCATATATTCATGTAGCATATATATGTGAATCATAGACTTGCAGAAAGACTTAAGTAGGGTGGAAATATTGTTGTCAGAGTCCAGTCCAACCCCTTGCTCACTGCAGGATCACCTTGAAGCTGTATCAGATTGCTCAGAGACTTGTCTTGATATGAAACCTGAGGTGACCCATCAGCAACATCTAGATGCCCAGTGGTGATGGTAAAAGGAGAGCAGAGACAGCTCTTTTTCCAGATGCCAGAAAAGTGTTGTTTGAGTCAAGTTGGAGTAACAAGATGGGCATGAATACACCAGTAGTGAATTACACACTGATGGGGCTCTATTGACATGAGAGGTGCCAGACAGGAGACTCTTTCCTCTTGCAGGCTAGGATAACCTGGGACTTTTCTAGGCTCCTCTGTGTTGTCTGCCAGGTGGAAGGTCTGGTGCTGAATTGCTGTTGTCTCCATCTCAGCTTGGTGGCCTGTCTGTGGGCTATTCCTGTATCCAGAGCAGAGACCTTCATTTCTTTCAGTCCAGGAGATTACAGAGTTCTCTGTGGGGTTGGGACCAGGGACAAGTGGGTATTTTGCACTGTTGTTGTTGATCCCTGCTGATTTATCCTGGTTCTGCAACAAGCTTCATGAAGGTGCAGGTTCTGTCGCTCATCTAGTCTGGAAGGGGTCTGTGCCCAAATCTGTTAATACATTGTGTTCTCCTCCACTGTAGGAACGAGAAGCTGAATATGAAGAGAGTGTGGCGAAGGAAGAGCAGCCTGTGGTGAGTTGCAGTGAGTGTGTGTCAGTCTGACTGTACAGATGCTGGAATAACTACTTCTGCAAGAGGCATACAAGAGGTGTCAGAGAGGACCGTTAATCTGCTTTGAGGAGGTGCAGGGGGGAAGGTGCTCATGAAGCTGTAGTTGCCCCAAGATGCAGTTGACTCTGATACTTCATATACACAACTTGAGGAGAGTGCGTGGAGCTGGCCAAACACACACTAGCTGTGGACACTGAAACTTCTCTGTGCTGTAGGCTTTGCTGTCTCCAATGTGGGGGTCCACACCAGCTCTGTACCATGGCTGCCTTCTGACTCTGCTTCCAACTCCACGTAATGCAAGATTGGTGGGGGAGCCTAATCCCTCTTGTTTAGGTGCTTGGGTTGTGCTGCTGGTTGTGTTACTCAGCCTCTGTTGGCAGAACAAGAGCTGTGTTTACCTACCTCCCAGAGCATACTAATGCACAGCACCTCTGTTCCTCAGAAGGAGCTATGCACTTGGCAAGTACAGTATTTTCCCAGATAAACCACCAGTTTAGGGCATGGGGCTGCTTTTCTTAATATGGATTGTGGTAGGATGAAGACTCTGCATTTTGTAGGTGGCTGGGGAGACACAAGGAGAGACGGGGCTCGCAGGAAAGAAGACCATTGAAACCATCAAAGCGGTAAGATCATGTGGGTCTACCAGCACTGCTTTGTGCCTTAGCAGTCTCTTGAGGGTTGGAGCATTAGTTTGAAAGAGTAAACTGTGCTGTCACTTGAGGGCAGTTTACCGTGAATGCAAGAGCAGTCTGTCTGTCCTGCTCCATGGCCCACAGGGAAGGGTCTGACTCTGGAGAGTCAGGCACCAGGAATTCTCCCCAGACCTCCCCAGGGAACACGTGAGGTTCCTGTAGCTGCAGCTTTGTCTGCTTGTCATGTGTGGGACAGATAGGGCTGCTCTTGCCCATTGGGGTCCCAAAAAGAACAGAAGGCAGCTGAGATGTTCTCGAGGATCCAGGGTGCTCCCCAAAGGGCTGCTCAGTCTTGCAGGCATCTGTGGAAGGTAGAAATGTATTGCAGTGCCTGAGGCAGAAGGTGTAGCAGGAAGGTGCGGGGATGGGTAATTTCATGGCACAGATTTCAACAGTCTGGTGCTCTTGTAAGTACAGAGGAGATTGCTAATCTGAGTAGTGAAAATGGCCTAACCCTGACTTTGCTTCAGAGGCATGCTGCTTGCTTGGGTAGGGGGTGGGTTCTGTGTCAAGGCAACAATTGAAGCTGCAGCAGAGAGCACCCAGGGCAGTGGGGGGAAATCACAGAATGGTTTGGGTCAGAAAGGACCTTAAGATCATTCAGTTCCAACCCCCTGCCATGGGCAGGGATGCCTCACTCTAGACCCTGTCACCCAAGGCTCTGTCCAACCTGGCCTTGAACACTGCTAGGGGTTAGGCATTTACCACTTCCCTGGGCAGCCTATTCCAGTGCCTCACCACCCTAACAGTAAAGAACTTCTTCCTTATATCCGACCTGAACTTCCCCTGTTTTAGTTTGAACCCATCACCCCTTGTCCTATAGCTACAGTCCCTGATGAAGAGTCCCTCTTCAGCACCCTTGTAGACGCCCTTCAGACACTGGAAGCTGCTCTGAGGTCTTCATGCAGCTTCTCTTCTCCAGGCTGAACAGCCCCAGCTTTCTTAGCCTGTCTCCATATGGGAGGTGCTGCAGCCCCTGCTCATCCTTGTGGCCTCCTCTGGACTTGTTCCCACAGTTCCATGCCCTTGTTATGCTGATGACACCAGAACTGCACACAGTGCTGCAAGTAGGGTCTCGTGAGAGCATAGTAGAGGGACAGGATCACCTCCTTTGACCCGCTGGTCACGCTCCTTTTTGATGCAGATCATGTACTGACATCTTCAGGACATGATTGACATGCTCTGAGTAGTGGTGCAGTCTGGAGTAGAGGTTACCTTTCTGAGGGAGATGTCCTATGATTCTCCACATCAATCTCTCTGTTTCCACCTCCATTTGTCCAGTAGGACTTAATATTTGCTTTGGCTTCTCTGATGTCACTGATGTGCTGTTCCTGTGCTGTACAGGCTGAGCGGATCATGGAAGCTATTGAGCTGTATAGAGAAGAGATGGCAAAACTGAAGGAGCACAAGGCCATATGCAAAGCTGCAGGAAAAGAGGTAAAAGACTGATGAATGTGCCAATCCCAAGGGTATTGGGTGTATCCTTCCAACTCGGCAAGCAGATAAAATTGGAACAGCTGGAAATAGCAGAGATTTGCTGAAATCTTTTGGAGAACAAAATGGCACTGCTCTGGGCATGGCTGGTGGGGTGTTCTTTCCAATGATCTTTGTTTCAGGTCACAGTAGGATGTAAGATGGGTGGTTTTGTTCTTGGGAGAGCATGCTGCTGCAAATTCACCTCAAAAGCCTATTATTTGCCTTCATCTCAACATTCCCTGCAAAATTAGGGGCTGTGGTATCAGTGGGAAAAGTGACAATGAAGAAGTGGAAGAGGATTCATGCATGTTTGAGTTATCTGTGCACATACGAGAATGAGATTGTCTGTAAATGAGGCTTCATCAGTGTTCTGGGGAGGGTGGAGGTGAAACTGCAGGAAGACTCTCGATAAAAGCTCTGCAGATTAAAGTTTTCTTTGTGAATATGCATTTGTACACATACACCTACCTTATTCTAACCCATTCTGTGTCTCCAGGTTCCCTTTCCTGTCAATCCCATCCTGCGTGCCTATGGAAATATTACAGTAAGTGGAATGCCTACTGGCTGTGGCCCATTCCCAACTGGAGTGGGGTTGGTTCATTTGCATGCTGAGCCAAAACACTGGGTTGCTGTGGACTAACTATTTGGTTCAATTCGAAGTGAAAATTTAGCACTTGTGCTTGTGCAAAGTGAACACAATTTGGGGGTTTTGTGGTGGTGGTTTTTGGTATTTTTTAATATCCTGGAGGTGTTACAAATGTTTCACCCCATCAGTGAACATAAACCTCAACATAAACCTTAAACATAACCCTGATGGTAGCTGTGACCTTATCATGGGCCTTACCATGAGCCAGCAGTTGACAGTGTTCTCCAAGATGTGGGAAAGCTAGTTCAAAGCCTTCCTGTGCCTCTGCCAGGAGGGTGCAGTTGCTGTTATATAGCATGATCCAGAGGAGCTGTGCCATGTTACCCAAAATACCTGAGCATTCCTGGGAAGTACCCATATCACTGTGCCTCCCACCCTGTGAATAAAACTTAACACTTAGGTTAAACACTTAGCCAGAGCCATTCCCTCCCTTCCTCTGTGAATACAGGCTTATTTAAATGCAAGTGGAATAGATTGAAGAGGGGTGAATGAAATCCTGTGGCTCAGTAGCCAGCAAAGTTCTTTGGAAGCAGGTAATGTTTAATTGAATCTTACTGTACAAAGAAGGGATTTGAACCTGTTTCCAGAGCCTTGGAAGAATGTGCTAGTCTACTGGGTAAAAGCATTAGCCACAAGTTATGGCATGTCCTGTTAGTTGGTGAATTGACCATGATGAGCATTCAGTATGTCAGACTATGAGCAGAAAGACTTCGTGTGCTGACTATCACTTACCTTTTTTCTTGGGAGAGATGCTGCTTGTGGAGCACTTGTCCCAGCATACCTGCTGTGTTTGTGTTGCCTTGACTCAAGAAGTGGGAGCTGGAAGCATGTGAAGGTTTCCTGACCCTAAATCGCTGCCTGTGCAGTTGTAACAACAGCAGGGGAGCTCTGAGCAAGGCAGGGCTATGTGATAGCTGCCCAGGCTTATTTCTGTGGCATTGGTACAGCAGTTACTGATACTGTTTTGGTTTTCCTGGTTTATTCCAATGTGTACTCTGGACTGCATTTTGAATTACCCTTAAGAAGATCCTTCTTTTTTTTCATTCTCACCTTCCCTGAGGAGTATGTCAATGCCAGATGGAACAGCCTTTTGTCTTCCTTCTAACTACCTGTAACCACCTTATAAGAGCCCTTCTGCCCCCTCCCGTGTGAATATAAGTATATTTAATTACAAGTTGAATAGACTGAATGGAAGTCAACGAAATCCTATCAATTAGTAATCACGCACTTTACTATGGCAATTCTCAGCTCTGCTCTGCATCTGCCAAACACTTTCAGCAGAGAAGCAGGAATTCAGTCTTTGGGAGATGAGTTTGTGTAAGGTTTTATCTCTGTAATTTTTCTGTTTCACCAGGCTTTTCATTCCAGGTTGTACAGGATCCACTGAACTGCATATGAGATGATTGAGCTGCTTGAATATAAACTTCAGTTTTCACAATGTTCTTTACCAGTTTGGGCTATCTGAGAAGACTGGGTTATGTTATGGGGAGGGACAACTTCTCTCAGACTGATCGAAGCTGAAGGAGTTTCCTCTTTGCTATATAGTCAGCCTGATACGTTCATCTCAAGATGTGATTGCATGTTTGTAACTGGGTGACACAGACCTTAAGGGACGTGTTTATCCTGGAATGTTTCTTGGTATGCAGAGCTGGTTCTTTCCTCTGTTACAGCCTTCTGCATATGTGCTAGAAGTTTTCAAGAAGGTCAAGTCAAGGTGAGTCCTGAAAGCCTTATGCCTTATTGTTGAACAGGTTTGAGACCAAGTATTGCATTTCTGGGCCTGGGACTGGCTGGGCTCCTGGAATGGTCTCTCACGCTGGGTTTGGGCAGTGCTAGGGAGTCTTGAGTTCTGTTCCTGGCAGCCTCATGCATGCCATTGGGAAATGGAAATTGTTGCATCCATGGGAGTGCTGGATGGAGGTTGTGTATGAGAGCTGGCTGCTTGGAAGTGCACGTTTATGTGAAGAGCAGCTTGGAGATGCTGAGGAGGGAAGGTTGTGTGCCTGCTTCCTGTGCCAGAAGGTATCTGTGACCTGGGCTGTAGTCTGTGAAGGTGCACTGTGCTTTGTGGGCTGCCAAAGAGCAGCAGTCTTGCTTAGCACAGCTTATGTACCAGAACCTACCTATACAGAAGTGCTTCCTGCTCATCTGTAGCAGTGCAGTGGCTGAGATTCTATCAGCTAACTAATGCTTCTATTCCAACGCTTCTGTTCCTTTGCTTTCTCCTCAGTGAGCTGGAAGAGTCTCTCCTGGTGCTGCCCTTCTCCTATGTCCCTGACCTGCTCAGACTGTTCAATGAATATATTGACCTGGGCTCAGATATTGAACTTCTGTGCCGAGCTCTCCTCTTCCTGCTCAAGTGAGTCTTTCATCTGCCCAGACAGATCTGTTAGTGTCAGTTTGGTTGCTGTTGCTGTCCAGAACCTGAACCTGAGACAGCCCTACCAGGGCTCTGATCGGTAGTGGGCTTTCTCTTATATCTGTTGATCTGGAGCTCATGAAAAGCATTGTTGGGAATAAGGATGTGCTCTCTGCAGGAGGTAAGGAATCACTGCAGCTGCAGCAAACAGTGTGTGGGAATGGACTGACTGGATGCAGAATGTTGATGTGTCCAGATGAGTTTGCTGGTTCTGGTCCCTGAAGTTCATCGTGTAAAGATCCTGCATCAAGGCACTGTTGACTGGTACAGGGTCATTGCAGAGCCCGTATCCTCAGACAGTGCCTGACAGAGACCTTCCCCTTGAAACACTTAAAGAGAAGCTTCAGAAAACAGCTTTTCCAGGCCAATCTGCCTATGCCTGGCTGGCCTAATGTAAGAAAAATCCTGTGTCCAGAGTGCAGAGAGGCTCAGGTGAGGGCTTTCTGATGTTTCCAACAATAATGCTGCGATACGTCGCTGCCTGCTTTGTTCCCAGGATACATTTTGGACAGATCACAGGCAACCACATGCTGGTGACTGTAATAGAAAACCTGAAGAAAACCACCATCTCCAGAGTCAGTGAGGCCCGGGTGAGTGTTGCACCCTCCCCCTGGGATCTAGAGTTAAGAGGATGGGCCGGTGTCTGGGAATGCGTGTTGTCTGTAGTGTCCAGTGGGAAAGTTGGTTGGGGGTCTGAGCCTATTTGGCCTTCCTCTGCTGCAGACAGGCTGCCTTTTCCTTATGTTCCCCTGAGGTGTGAGACTGCCCAGTGATGAGCCTGCACTTGTGCTCCCTCATTTACTCTTGAATTTGAGTATTTGGCTCACTAGTTTCTTAATATCTTGGAGGTAAATAAACTCTATTTCTCTTGGGCTTTTCTGTGGGCTACTAATGTCACGAGTGATGCAACTAGTGCCTGTCAGCATCTTGTCTGTCAGCAAATACAGTGGATTATAGCTGCTCTTGGGAGAACTGGGGGCAACAAGGTGTAGGACTGACTGTTCTACTCAGCTGAAGTTTACATGTAAAGAATGCTGGTTTATTTAAATCTCTGGGCTATTTTGCTTTCATCATTTCTTAGTAGAGGGTGGCCAGTGCAGGACCCTCTGCCCCAGACAAGCTTGTTATGTGCCCAACAGTGTGGTGCTGGTCTGTTTGCAGGATGTGCTGGGATTCAACATGGCAGGACTTCAGTACCTGAAGAGAGAGATTGAGGCCAAGGATGAGGTGACATTTTTTGCTGATGCTACTGACCGTTTTGAGGAGAAGAGGAGGAAAAGGAAGAAGAAGGAGAAGATGATTCTTGCAGTGCTTTAGCATCTGCTGCCCAAGACCCAGAGCAGCTGGATGGGGTCGTGTAGCCTCAGTGCTGGCCCTGGGAGTTTTCTTGTGGCTGAATAGCTGTGATGATGTCTGCTGACTGGGACAAAGCCTGTCTGCTCCCCATGTGGTATAGCCCAGCATATAACCCCAGCTCAAATGGTTGTCTCTGAGATGAGCTCTCTGTAGGCTGCTGCAGATGCATGCATGTGAACTGTTTCTGAGGTGACTGTGTGAAATGGAGGTGATTTCTCCTGCAGAAGAGTTCAACTCATTCTGACAGTGTGGTCTCCATGGAGTGAATCCTGCATATGGAGTGCTGGGGAGACCATGCCCTGGCTGGGGAAGGCAGCTTGCAGGATTTCATGCTGCTTTGACACCTACTGGGGGTTTGGGGCAGTTCTCAGAGCCTCTGGGCAAAGCTACGTGACCTCTGCCCAAGTGTGAGAGCTTGATCTGCAGCCACTCACTTCTTGATGGGATGGAAAAATATGGTTGCCCTCTGTTAAAGGCATATTTATATATGCTTTATGAAACACCTTTTGTTCATGGAGTTTTGTCCTGCTACTTCTCTGTAAAGCCTCAACTGCCTTGCCTTATGTGTCAGTTCTCAAAGGGTTATTTTTTATTCGGAGAGAATAAAATCTGTGGGAGCAAATGAAAGGGCTGCCATCCAGGTTTGTGGTATTCCTTACAGTTGGCAGGCTGTATGAGAAGCCTGGGTTGTTTGCATTGTACTTGCTCCAGTTTTCAGAGTGCAGTGACTTGTTGCAGTGTTGTACCTGTCCTGTGTCAGATAAAAGGATTTATTTTCACAGCAGGGGTGCTGGGGCAGGATAGAGTGAGCAAGGCTCTGCTGCTGCTGGTAAGTTACTAGTTTGTAGTACATGCTGTCTTTCTTTACCCAGTGATCACTGGTTTGGTGGATGGTGTAGGGGCTGCTTCTGAGTAGTTTTCTGACTTTTGGACTTGTGTGTCTGAGCTGGGTACTCAGAGCAGGACTTCTTTCCAACTTGAGCTTCATGTGGACTTCTAATTGCATCCCAGTTGTTCCTGTCTTTGGTTTTCTGTTAGTAGCAATTACACACAAGGCAAACGGTTCACTTGGTCAGCCTCTTGGCAGCACCTCAGGTGTAATAACCATGCCTATTAGAATAACTATTGTTAGTAAATAACTGTGTCAGGGGGCTGATGGTTCACTTGCGGCTTCAGAGTCTGGGTAACTTGCAGCAGCACCAGGATATGGGTCTCACAGTCTTTATGGGAATAGCAGTCTCCATACAGCTGTCTTGACAGTTTCTGGGTGCCTCTATGATTTTATATTTGTCCAGATATGGATGAAACTTGTAATAAAACAGCTCCATTCAGATGTTTCTCTATCCTGACCTATTCTGTTCTATTCCACTGTATTCTATGTATTTATTTCTCCCAAAGGAGACTCTCAGCAGTGGGAAGGAGACTCTGTAGGGTGATGAATCGTGTTGGTAACTTCAGTTGACGTCTTCTGCTGCTGCTGAAATGTGCTATTCCACTAGAAAACAAAAGGGTTACAGATGGAGGGGTGGCTTCAGCAAGGGACATTTCAGCAGTGGTGACTGAGGAAAGAGATACCAAACCAGGTACCAAAAGGGGAAGGCTGGCCCTATGCCTCCGTGTAATGTGCTCTCTTTACCTTCATGCCAGGGCTATAAATGTTACAGAACCTATGGAAAGAGCTGCTGTGGGATGATTCTCTGGGAGGAAAAAGATGGCCAGAAGTACACACAAACTGAGGAACCTGATTCTACTTGGGAATGCTGAAGGCTTCTGTGGGCAGCTTCCTGTGCAGTATTTGGTTTTATTAAGAGAATCTTTATGAACTGTTTTAAATATAAGTACCTAAGAAAACATAAATGAAGTATGACTAAGTTGGGTCAGATGATGCTTCAGGGATTTTTGCTTGTTGGTCTCTACTAGGAGGTGTGGTAAATTTGTCATCAAGTCGAATATTGCAGGGGAATTTCTACATCTCAATGGAGAGAATCACTGGCTCTGCTGAGAGCCACCTGGAAAAGGTGATACCAACTTCAGAAGTTGTCACAGTGCCTCTGCAATGACTAAACTATTGCTGTTGTGGATGGTTGAACATGAGTGTTTAACCAAATCCAAGACTTATGTTTGGAGTGTCATGGTTTCATGTTTTGTGAGACTAAACCAGCCAGTCCGGAGTCCCTTGACATGTTTGAGATGGATATGGTTTTGAGTCCAGGGGATTTTGTGGAGAGGAGCGTTCCAAGAGGCATTTGGTACAGTTACTTGGGTAGCATAGAATAGCTATCAAGTCGCAAAAAGTCTGTCAGAACAGAAGGGACATTGGGCCATGGCAATGGCAGCTATGATGAGGCCCTACATTTGCGTTTCTAGACTATAACTTCATGTTAATCCGGAGGTAAAATTCCACACTGGAAAAGGTAAGAGGATATTTAAATGGGAAAGAGCTGTTTGCTGTACTCTGGGCAGTCCTAGAGCAGATGCAGCAGTCTGAGATGCATGTCCCTGTGAAGTTTCTGTTGAGAACTGACTGATGTGGTTGCTTTTGCTCTGGAGGAAGTGAGCTACAGCTGGGATTTCCTTACTGACTTCTTGGATAAATTGGCAGCCTGACAGATGCTGAAGTTTAAAGAGGATGTCAGTGTTAAACATATGAGGCAAATGGGGACTTTTGATCAGAGAAGAAACATCCATAGAGTTGCCGTTTATCACTACCTATTCTCCATCTACTCTGACTCTCCAAGGCTACAGAAATGTGTTGCATGAAACCATGTGTGCAGAGGTTGTGTGTGCTTGAGCTTCTTACGTTAAGGTTACCCTCTGTATCTGCGAGACTCCTTTCTCCTACTAGACTCGCTGTCAATGTCAAAGGGTCAACAGTAAGACTTGGTTTTGGAATGTGAAGAGCGATAAAGACAGGTTGATTTATTAGAGCTTAACTGCAAAAATCCAGCTTCTGGCTGCCAGGAGGCTCAGTGACTTGTTTAATGTGGAGACAGCCAAGTGAAGGGTTTGGGACAGACCTGGGGAGGCTCTGCTGCGAGTGCCTCCACTGAGCTGAGCACCTGCAGTAATCTGTAAACCTCGTGCACTCGTCCTTTGGTTAATGTCACCCAGTGCTTCCTTTCCTTGCCTCAAGTCATCGTGTCTGTGTGATGGCAGTTGTGTGAGGTGGTTTGACGACAGAAGCCAAGAGGAGGTAAGACAACTGTAATTTTATTTGTGACTGGTACCGCTGCATCCAGTACTTCTGTTAACTGGAAAGCTTCCAGGGTAGTGTAATCCGGAGCTGTGGCTTGGGGCTTGCAGGCAGTGCCCGGACTTTTGCTGCCATCCCACCCTGCGGGTATCCTTGTGGGCGACACTCGTAAGTGTCATTGGTCAGCACAGGTGGAATAACATGTTAAGGATCAAACCATTTCTGTAACTAACATAGTACGTGTGGAGGCTGTAATGAACTCTGGAAACAAGGCTGTGAAACAACTTGAATCTCCACTACTGCCTTCAGCTCAAGGATTAAAGACCAGGCAAAATGCTGGGGAAGGTCCAACTACTACCCTCACACTGCCAAGCCCCTCTAACCTATGTCCTTAAGTGCCACATCCTTGTCTGCTTGTCTGCAACTGTGTCTGAGGACTGGGTAAGTGGGAACAGAGCAGGAGCTGCTTTTGCTGGTATGCCAACAGTCATGTCTAGCTCAGTTCCACAATAACGGGCATGACAGACTTCTTGGTGTCACTATGAAGTAAATCTGGGGGTTTCAATGTCACTTCCACAGCATACTAAAGACTCAGTGGCGTTTCTCTGGTCAGTCTCAGAGGACCCTGAAGTTCTCTGTCCTTTGGTAAGGGTGGCTCTTACCTGGGGGTGGAGTTTCAGTCAGGGATGATGGGAAAGATTTCCTATTATTTTCCTTTCATTTTAAAAAGCCACATCTTTCTGAGCTTACTGTTCTTCCTTCCCCACTTCCCCAAACCCTGTATCTCTGATGTAAACCGCCTTTGGTGTCAGAATCTTAAACTGCTCATTGTTGTGGTTTTGAGAAGGCCCATTTTTGTGCTTCTGAAAGGACAGTAAAGCTTCTTGCTATACCTCAGCAGCCTGCACTGGGAATGATGCTTAAGGCTCCTGACAGGTGACGGGTCCCCAGGGTTGGTGCTAGAAGGTATTTGTGTGGGAAGTAAGACAACAAAGGATATTTGCTCTCACGGGCAGAAGAAGAGTCTCTGTTTCTGTTAGTATTTCAATATCGTGGGCAATTTCTTCAAGGCCACCAGTATCTTCCCCTCCAGTCACCATGGCAAAAATCTCAATCTCCAGTTCAACCTGCAAGCCTGCAGCCACCTAGCAGAGACAGAGGGTTACTTACAGGTAAGGTGCACGTTTCATATACAGTCTGTTCCAGAGGTCTTTGAAGCTGGTTCGTGATCCTTATTTTCTGATGATATTAAAGACTTAGTACCCAGCCCACAGGTTTGTGCTTGCTGGTCACCCAGTATCTGTTTCACTAGAAAGGTCAGCCCAAACCAATGTCTTCACGTGGCAGCTTGAGAGAAAACTGCCAGGGGTTTGTATTTTTTCCCCTTAAACTTCCTTTTAGGTTGCAGAAGGAAAAAGGGAATTGGGGCAGCTGAGAATCAAGAAGAGAGGACCTGCTGCAATAGGACAAGGAATGGTTATAAACTAGAGGGGGAGATTTAGGTTGGATATAAAGTTCTTTTTACTGTGAGGTTGCTGAGGTGCTGGCACAGGGTGCCCAGAGAAGCTGTGGCTGCCCCATCCCTGGCAGTGTTCAAGGCCAGGTTGGACACAGGGGCTTGGAGCAACCTGCTCTAGTGGAAGGTGTCCCTGCCCATGCCAGGGGGTTGGAATTGGATGAGCTCTAATGTTCCTTTCAACCCAAACCATGCTATGATTTGAAGTACTGATTTGTGGCTAGGGCTCTGGACTAGGAGGTTTCATGTGCTTTCTGGCACTGCCTTCTTGCACAAGTCATTGTTTCTCGATTCCATGCCTGTAAAGGCATTGTCAAGAACATTGCCTGGTATGACCTGGATACTGTGGGGATACTGACCAGCACAGTATTTATTCACATACAGGTGAAGAGAGAGACTGAACAAAAGCAGAAATGTGACAATTTAGCATGCTGTGGTGCTTTGCCATATAAGACTTGAGGTGGAGAATAGCTGCAAGCAGAAGAAACAGTTGAGGGAAGAGTTTAGTTCTTGAAGGTATTGGGACAGGAGATGAAGCTTAGGTGTAGAACAGAGCAGATGTTTGTTCTAAATGATGGGAAAACTCAGGTAGTAGTAGAGTGTCCCATTTACTTCTAGAAAAGCTCTCTTGAATCTCAGTGTTTCACCAGTTGCTTTCCACTGAACTTCACCCTTTTGCATTCTGGCACAGGCTGAGACTGGGAGTTCATGGAATGCTTGGTTGAAGGCAGGAGAGAGACAGTGGAAGGCAGCATCACTTTAAACAAATCATGTATTCCCTGCCAGCTTTATTCCCAGCCAGCTGGTGGGAGAGGAACCCAAGATGGCCTGAGGATAATAAAAAGCCAAGTGTTGTTTGTGTAACCTACAGGTCCTGGTGTGTACATCACTCTCAGTCCTGTGTGTGGCGGTGGCTGCTTCACCCGAAACCTGTCAGAGAGAGAAGAGAGTAAGTTTGAAGCAGCTGTTTCTGGCAGGCAGGAGGCATTGCTGGGAAGCAGCCAGTCTGCTCTTCCTCTGCTTGTACAGCCAACAGCAGAATGTGTTAGCTCATTCTTCCTGTCATAGTGTATGACTTGGGCTGCAGCAGTATTCACAGACTTCTCCCCAAGGCTCAGGTTTCTAACAGAAACACCCAAAGGAACCAATGAATGGGGTAAAGCGAGACTCCAGAGACCTCTTTACACTGCCTGGTCCTTACAGCAGCATGTGAAACATCAGCATGCTCAGCCTGCATACACAAAGGAAACTGAAGTGCACATTACATCTTCCTGGCAAACATCTGTGTGTTGCACACCCAGAAGTCCTACACAATCTTTATTTAATGTCCTTTTATATGATTCTATTGCAGGTGGCCTGATACCAGTATAAATTGTGTGTAAATAATTTCACAGTACCCACTAAGGCAGTAGTTTCACTTCTTCGTTTCTCATTGATCGTTTCACATCTCTGCAGCCCTTTTGTGCACACAACTTTCACTGTCCAGATCTCTAAAGGTCACTACAGCAGATATGACCTCTACTTTTCCAAGGCTCTGGACTTTATCCTCTGGTTTTCATCTCCACCTGAAGAACAGTTACCAGCATGTGCTTGCACCAGAGGTTGTTAAAGGAAAGACAGTAGAAGAGGCATTCCTAGTATATGGCTCCATCTTATGGAAAGCCCTGGCAGACTTCTAAACTGGCTGTCAGAATTCCTGTGCTTTCTCTGGAGCCTGGGCTGTTATGAGAAGCTGGACTAATTTTCAATAGGATGTCCCAAGTTTAGACTATGATAGAAACAATTTGGAAAGCAACAGTTAGTTACTGTTCTTGTCATAGAAAAGCTCTGACTGCTTATCTCAAGGCAGACATAGCTCAGAAATGCCATGCAGGAGTTTGCAGCTTAGCTCTCCTGTCAAAGCACTGACTAAAAAGCTTAAAAACTAGCCTGGGCTTACCAGAATCATGGTGGTATTTTCCTTGACTGTCCTTACTGCTGTCCTTAACCACTGCTAATGTTGCAGGAGAAAAACAAAGACTATCACCACTGCTAAAGGGAACCAGCTTCTGAATGACCTGGACTGGTCTCAGAAAACAGACAAATGGGTGAGATTGGCCTAAATAGCAGCTTTCAGTTAACTGATAAATAAAACCAGAATCTCTCAACCTGCAGGAGGTCACTGAGGGCAGGGAGGCGTGAGAGGCTGACAACAGAAAACTTTGGTGGGCACAGCTGTCTTGGAACACAGCAATTTAAAAAGCTTGGTTTTGGCTTTGGGGCTTTTGAGCCATCTGAAATGAAAGCCTCCCACCAAGTACTGAAATTCCTGAAGCCAGCTGGTGGGATTATAACAATTCAAATGTGGCTATTTTGAAGTGGCAGACCCAGAAGCTGTAAGGACATAAGAAACCTGTTGTTGCAGGCTCTCCTTTCAGCTAAAAAGCAAGGTACACATAGCACAGATAAGGCAAGTCCAGTTGAGCAAACTGAGGGTGAGAAAAAGATTTTGCTCTCTTTTCTGTCATGTGGATGTATGGGGGAGGACAAGGCTCATAAGCCTAAAGTAAAACCACTGGAGCTGTGCTGGTGCAAGAGTGATGGAATGAACATGTGTGCAGTGTGACTCCAAAGGGGAATTCTAGAACAGAAGAGCAATCATAAGCATTTTCTTACTGTATTTATATATTCTTTAAGCTGCAGCTGGGTAAATATGATCATTTCCTGTGATTTGTCATGCAAAGCAAGAGACAATCTGCTGGACTGCAGGCCTAGAAATGGACTCACTTCTCCTCGCCCCACTGGAACACAAGTGCAGCGCTGGTTTGAGCCGTGCACTGAATAAGGGAAATGTGTGCACAAATCAATGCTTTATTTGCCCTGTGTTCTGCCATCACTGCAGCTGTTTCTCAATGCAACTAAAAAGATCTGCGTCTGCCTGAATACAGCTCTGCCCATTTCAATTGACTTGCAGCATCCAGCACAATTTCCCAAAGCCCAATGTAACACTGGTTTCTATGAAAGACTTTGATCCTGGAACCTGAGAGCTTCAGTGACAATGAGTAAACCACCTGTATGGGCCAGGACTATGCATCCAGGGCCTGCTGGCCCTTACTGCTTTCCATCTTCCTAATAACATTCATACGCAACTACTGCTGAAGTATTTCTAACATTATTTCCTCTATCCAGTCATTATTAAATGATACCAAATGTAAGAATAGCATTTGTTATCTCCCATTAATCAGATCAGAAGGCTGACAACAAGCAATGCATACTTGGACAGTTAAAACCCAAGGTACTAAAAAAATCAAGCTAACCTTGAGAAGTTCACACCGACATTCTTCAGGATCACTGTGGCTGCATAGGTGCAGCCTTCCTTTAGTATCCCAAGTGTCACGCTGGGTGGAATGAGGTGGAAGCCACTAAGCTGCTGTCCTGATGCAAGGGAAGATGTGTTGACCTTTCCTGCGACAGGATCTTCTACCTTTGCAAACAGAATTAAAATGTTAGATAATAGAGAAAGTTGATGGCTGTCAAGGTAGATTTGGAGTTAGCCTACATTTGACTGCTGGTTGCTCATCCTGAAGAATTGAGTAAGAACTGAAGAGGCACTTTGAGTATTGTCTGCAAACTTAAACTGGTTTGAGTTTTCAGACTATTAAGCCATTGAGATGTCTCAGGGGAAATGGGAGAAGTTCTGCTCTTCTGGAGTTTTCATGTGGCTGCCTGGTGCAGTTTGGACTAGCAGCTGAGAGGAAAGGTACTTTTACAATTGCCAGTAAACTTATACCATAGAATCATTTAGGACCTTTAAGATGACCGAGTCCAACCACTACCTTTGACCTGCCAAGTCTCACTATGTCCTTAAGTGCAACGTCTGCATGGCTTGTGACAACTTCCAGGATGGTGATTCCACCACTGCCCTGGGCAGCCTATTTCAGTGCTTGACAAGCTTTTTGGGGAAGAATTGTTCCTTATCCCCAGTCTAAACCTGCCCTGCTGCAGTTTGAGGCCGTTTCCTCTTGTTCTATGGCTTGTTCCTTGGGAGAAGAGACCAACACCCACCGATAAGGTCCCTCCTGAGCCTCCTCTTCTCCAGCCTAAACCCCCCAGGTCCTTCAGCTGTTCCTCATCACACTTGGGCAACACAGCTGGTGAAGGGTCTGGAGCACTTCCCTGGACCTGCTCCAGCACCTCAATGTCTCTCTTGTAGTGAGGGGCGCAGAACCAAACACAGGATTCGAGGTGCGGCCTCCCCAGTGCTGCTGGCCCTACTTTCTCTGATACAAGCAAATAAATTCAAAATACCTTCCAGTATTGCCCCAGAGTAAAGATTTTATGCAAAAGAGATGACCACAAGGATATTAATATTAAGAAAAAGTATGTTATTTTACCTTTTTATTTGGTATGGAGTTTGGTTTTCTGCCCTGAAGGGATGATGGTAATTTAACTTTCTCTGTTCTTGGCTGTCCTGCAACATTCACCAGCAGACTCTGAACTTTATGTTGTAAGGGTGTCTCTTGCGATGTTGCAGCCTGGTTTAGGCCTGGACAAGAAAGATATCCAAAAGCACAAAAACCTAAGCATCATGTTAAGCATGAGCCTGAAATTCTTCTTTAGATAAGAGCTTTATTTTCTATGAAAATATTTGATCAGCACAAGGACAGAAGAATTGGTCTCATTTTTATTTCAGTGGTCAAGAAACCCCCAAATAGTAGTAGGTAATTTATGTAACTAATAAGCCAGGTTGTACTGTATTTATTAGAACTAATCAGTGGAAATTTGCAATGAAGATACAAACACCTGTGGAAATGATTAAAACCAGAAGTGTCAGTACAGAAACTTAAGCACTAAAATTTAAATCAAAGCCATTGCTATTCCAGAGGCAATGCTGCCTCTGCCATCAGCTGTACAGAACCAGGCTGCTCAAGTCAGATCTGTCTGTTCATATAACAACAAATTCCATTCCAGGCCCCAAAGCAGTACAGCTTCATCAGCACAACCAGGCAGGAAGCACTGTCTCTGAGCAGGATTTGTTGTCTTGAATGCACCAATTCATTCACACATATGACTTGTATGTGTGTGACTCTGGGGATAAAATGATCTTGGCTACCTTTTAATCATCTTTGAACTGTGCTCTTCTCCATAATAGAGAGTCTGAGCATAGGGATGATCAGAGCAACTTAGATCTAAATACAGCTTCTTTTGCTTGACAGCCTAAGACTCATGTAGTTTATGGTAAAGTCTGATAACCTCTTAAGAGAAAACACAAGACAATTATGGTAGCTGTCTTCTCAGGAGATGAACAGCTGAATATTTTGCATAGAAGAGAACAGTTTTTCTGTTTGGACTGCAAGGCTGTGTTTAGCTGGAATGACAAGTCTTGTCAGTTAGTCATTGTGAGGAGGCAGAAGTGTTACTTGAGAACAGCTTCTTCTCTAGATTCCCCTCTAATTTCCAGACAACAGAACTGCAGGTGGTGGAGAAAGGCTTCCCATCTACACAGCTGATGGCCCACAGCTTACAACAAAAAACCCTAAGAATGGACATTAGGGAAAAAACCACCAGCATTTCTTGTTTTGCCTAAAGGTGAGCAACATTTATGCTTTGACATTAGAAGTTAGCGTAGTTTTGGCATCTCTCTCTCTCTACACACACCCCCTTCTTCTTGCCCCTCCTAAGGTGCTGCTCCTTTCATCACTTACCATCTGGCTATGGAAGTACAGGTGAGTACTATGAATTATGCATAAATAACAGAGGAAATCTGGGAAGTTTGAACAACAGCTTGTTGCCAGTAGTGGGCAACACTCCCACTCCTAAGAAAGTGTAGCAGAACGAGTGGAAGGAAAGGGTGAAGGGAAACTAACTATGGGATGCAAAGAGAGATTTAGCAAGCATACACTGCCAAAGTTCAGCTGGTGTTTGGTGCCAAAGGTTGGGATCAATTAAAGCAAACTAGTATCTCTCCAGTGGTGATCATCCAAAGCTGTCACTACAAGCAGATGCATAAACAGAGGGAACAATAAAAGTAGCAAGGAAAGCAAAACTGAACAGGGATGTTTCAATGGCAAAGACTATTCAATCACAGCAAACTGTTCTGGAGTGTTCTGTTACAGATCTCCATGGGCAGGAAAACTTAGCTTGTGCAATTTTTTTTTTAGGAGAGAAATTACTTCTTGGATTTGTCTGCAGCTCTACCCATCACTCCCATGTTGTTCAGCAGTTTCCTAGGGTGAAGGAGAACATCTCTGCCATTAGTTTTATACCTCTCTTCCTTTCTGCCAGTCTTGCATTCAGATGTATTCAGGATGCTGAGTAGAGACAGGTGGATTTAAGTTTCTATTGTAAATATTTTGTCAACAGTTATAAGAAGATAGGTATTAGCCTGCTCCAAACTCTATTCTGGAAGTCAGCTTTACCTGTTGTGCTGCTGGAACCTTTATTTTCTTTGGAATGAGCCTGCAGCAGGTGGTCAGGTGAAGGTGAGCGATCACTCACGGTACTGAGACATTCATCTGCTAAAGGGAAAATAATGGAATACTGTGAAAAGTGTTTTTTATAATCACCATTTTCATAAACATATGAAAAACAATTCACGAAGTCTTAGGCATTTAAATTTAGACAACCTTTGAAAGCTGTCTGCATGTGACACACTGCTCCACTGGGCAATGGGGATCAAAAATACATATCTTGTGATTAGTCATTTCTTGTTTTCTTTCTAAGTGAGCAATAAGCCTTAAAGGGCTAATGGGCAATGCAACACAGGTCTGGTAGTAATTGCAATATGGTGATTCAAAATGAGGAAATGTGGGAATTAGTGGGGGGCTGAGAAGGTCCTGTGGAGGACTGCTTCCTGATAAGACTCTTTGCTATATATGACTTTTAATCTCACTATGTGATTTCAGTCATCTGTCAGGGCTACTTTTCAAACAGAACTGAAGTATTCCTCTCAATGCTGTAAAGCTCAAACCTGAGATGATGGTTCACTCTTTCACTGTTTCCCATCATCCAGTCACTGTTTTCTTTCTATATGCTCCAAACTAGCTTTAGCCTGCATGTTTCCTATTCCACATCACTTTTTTTCCCAGTCCCCAAGCTGCCTCTCTTACCACTGAGTTTCAGAATTCCATCTCCCTTTCTTTTTTTCCTTAAAGTCGGACTAGTGCTTTTCTAAACTCCTCAGTTCTTGCTCATCAAGAATTATGGTTTATTCCACTGAAGTTTTTCTTGAGCACTTTGCCTCCACCCACCAGTCATTCATAGTACAGTCATTCAGCTTTACGTCTTAAGCCTATGGTGCTCCCACCTCAGTGTTGTTGGCAAAGGCTTCACATTAAATGTAAAAGTCTCATAAACCACATTTATAGTAGTGGATTAAACAGGAACATTCCCAGTTACTAGAATATGCTAATCTATACTTTTAACTAGTTAGAACACTGGTACGATGTTGACCGTGGAACTTGGCAATCTCCCCAAAAACATTCTTGCATTACATAAGTTTTGGCCAGGGAAAAGCCCACCTTCATCTAGGAGACTGAATTTACACAGTTTACTTGGTACTGGTGGATCTCAATGTCAGGGAGTGCTGCTGGATAAGTTTCATGTATCAGAATAGATACAGCCATTGTGGTTCAAGTAGTTCATGTGTCAAAATGACTGGGAATCCATAGGGTCAGTGAGACAACTGGACAAAACAATGAAGAAGATACTGAGATGTTGCCAGACAGCAGTTTACCTGTACTGGGTTCCTCAATTGTCTCCAGAGGTAAATTGCCACTTTCCTGTTTTTGAACTGGAGGAAGTTTCCTGGACAGTGCTTCCACATCAGGAAACTAGAGGAAAGTAAGAAAGAGGGTTTAGATCTCCCAACTAAACACTCAGGAAAAAAACCTCAAACCAAACCAATGGGTGCAAAGTGGTGACTATAAAAAAGATATACATAAGTAAACCTAAGATTCCAAAGTACTTTTGTGAGTATGCTTTATGCACTTACAGCATTTACCAAGTGACACTACACTAGGAAAGTTCCCAAAGCTGCTTTTAACCTGGGAGGGTGTTATTAATTCCCTTTCTAGTTCTGAGCAAGAGGTTTAAAAGGGGTAAGTGAAAAGACCTGAGGTTCAGCTTCTGCCCCAAATCAGACTCTCCCCTGAGTGTATGTAAGAAATCTTCAGAGTTTGTACTCAATAAACATAACAGCATCTCCAAGATATGTTCCCTTGGACAATGGCATAATTCTCACCATTAATTCTGCCATAACCATCCTCTCTGTAATGGTTTCTTGAGATAAACTGAGGCTGAGAAACAAACCCAACACTATTTTTGTGGGAGCAGGGCACCAACTACTTGGCCTAGCACAAACTCCCCTGCTTTTCAGCTACATTACCTTTGCTAGGAAAAACTCCTTGCTGAATTCTGATTCAAAATACGGAGGAATTATTTTGTATCTTATTGCCATCAAGGACTTCTTTTCTTCGTCAAGTTCTTTCCTAAGCAAGTTGTAGCATTTTTGGTAAGGAAAAGAAAGAAAAGCATTAGAGCTGAGTTCACACTGATTTTCAGTGTTACATTGAAAACATTGAGGAATGGAGCTGGTAAAGGCAAGCAATATTGAATTATATTCTTTCTATTTGCAATTATCTCAGTGATAGACCAACAACAGGCTGGTCTGTCATGCCCAGACAATGCCCTCCCCCAGCTATGGTGGAGATGATTTATGGAGGAGCTGACCAAAATGCACATGGACAGTGGTTGGCTGTTAAGGAGAGCTCCTCCTCAAAACATGCTCTAGGTGTCTAAAACTTATGGAACACATCTGAGACTGCCAAAAGCATTTTCTCAACTTTCCACCAACCATTTAAATGAGAATGGGCATTTCAGATGCATTGCTAAAACATGTAACACTAAATTAATCCGATTTCCTTATTTTATCACAAAAAACCTTGATGTCTCTGTGGATACAGAAAAAGCTGTTCAAAATTCAGAAGATAAGATTCATCAGAGTAAAGATCAGTTATGGTTTCAGCTTGATTTACTCCAGTTTTTACAATGCTATAGTTTCACTGACTTGCAAGGTCTAACATCAGCTATGAAATCATCACACTTAATGACACTGACAATTTTGACACTGGCTTTTAGAGCCTGAATTGCACATGATGTTCTTAGGTGCTGACCCACACACACTTAAAGCAATTCTTTAAATAGTATGCAAACCAGTGTAATATGCTGTATTAGAATATAAATCTGAAACTATAAAAGCTTTTATCTCATGCAAGTCAGAAAGTAATTAAGAAGTAAGGAAGAGAGCTTCATTTTCAATTGCAATTTAACCTTTTGCAAATGTAAGAAAAAGCAAGTTTCTGATTATATTGGTTCATCACCATTTCAAGTTGTGTTTAATTTAAGAAAGACAAAATGACCTAAAGAGATGTCAAGATAGTGATTTTCATTTTGTTGTGAATTAATGTGTATTACTGGTAACTTTCTCTATGTTAATCCTTGCTCGTGTACCGGATTTTCTGTTTCAACCTTGTGGCAAAGATGAAAAGCAGAATCCTGGGCTGCATGAGGGGGAGTGTTGCCAGCAGGCCCAGGGAGGTGCACCCTTCCCTTCTGCTCAGCCCCGCTGAAATCACACGTGGAATTCTGTGTCCCTTTCTGACCAACCTGGCACACAAAAGGGCTACAAAGCTGATTTAAGTGCTTGGAGGATCTTTCAACTGCAGAGAGTCTACAAAAGAGAGCTGTGAGTTTTCCCTTGAGAAGCTTTGAAGCACCCCCATGTGACAGACGTGCCTGGGATTCTATTTGAACAGCTGGGCTTACCCAGTGGAATACCCAAATCTTAACCTAATGTATCAGCATCTGAAACTATTCACATAAGTCATTTTCCACGCTGGTGGCAGAACCAGAAAGCAGAACACAGAGCTTCTGACTTCAGCCTTGTTTGAATAGTGTAAGTTATCAGTAACACTGCTCGGTTTTGAAAAAAAAATGAGAGACTTCATCCATCCATTCATTCAGTAGTTCTGTTACAGAACACCCATTATTTGCTAGCAAACCACTGGGCCATTACCCAACACCCAGTGAAATCAGTAACAGTCTTGCCAAAGGCAGACTTAAGTTGGCTCATAAAATAAGTAACTTTCTGTCCTACTAATGCTATTACCTGTTCTCTTCTTTTCTCCTCTGCCACTTGGACACTGGTGTTAGTCCTTCCGGGCTGGATGATCAGGGAAGCAAAAAAAAGGAGTGAAAATGAGAAAACTAGTATCATGTTTTATAAGCATGAACATATTTACAAGATAAGCCCAGAAAATTATGAGAGTATGATTTGTTAACATCTCTGGTGACTCCTGGCTTGGACTTTGATAGTTGGTACAAAACTGTTCACTCATATCTATATACATATCATATATAATTTTTATTATATTATTCAAAGTAACCTTCAAAATCTTTTTCTAACAGACTTTAAAGTATCTTTCAGATAAAGAGGCACAGAGAGACAAAATAATCATAGAAAAAGGTAGTATAATGTTGTGATATGTCTAGAGATGTAGGTGCCAGTCCTTCATGACAGCCAATTAAGAAAACTGCCTTGCCTATGTGCTTGGTTCCATCCTTTGTGTTACTCACATTTGCATCAGTTCTCGCTGGTCTGTCCTACCTGAACCTCTGCTGCTGGTCCTCTCCTTGCGTGGTGATTGTCTTCGCTGTGTGATACTGTCGAGGAGAAGCCACTGCCTGTTCATACAGCTCAGTTATGTGAGCTGCAGGGTAAAGAGTGTTATCGAATGTGTGTGGTCTGCTAATCACTGCTAAGTGGTATGAATAAAAACCTTAGAAGGATATATTTTTAATGCATCTTTCTATCACTTGATGAAAACCTAACAGATCCTGTACCACTGTGAGGGAAGGGGCAGAAAGAACTTAAAAATCAAGTTCTGAACATTAACAGACAAGAAATCAAATAAATGTAGAAAGCACAAGAAGCAGATTCATACCCCCTGTATTTCCTGAAATATCTTTATCATCCATGATAAGATATATCTTATCGTAAGAATCTTATCATAAGAATCATATATCATAAGAATCATATATAATAAGATATATCTTATCACCATAAGACACAAATCAAATATCTGTCAACAGGAAAAATTGCTGATATTCAGTGACTTTCTGTCTGGGGAGCAATGTTCCATGTCTCTATCTCCTACTGAAGAAAGTAATGTGGGCTTTCAGGAAACCTTATTACTCTCAGCTTACTTAAGTTGTGCTTAATTATACCTCTGAAGCAGCCATAATCAACACTTATGGAAGGAATTACTAGTTCAGTGTGTAGAATGGAGAAAAGCCAGTCTTTCCTTATTTAAGACTGTGACCAGCTCTGGGGCTTTAATAAAGAATTTCCCTATCCTCTGACACCGTCTTTTACAAAATGTGTTTACTTGATGCTTTGAACCTAAATAAATTTCCTTCGTTGAAAACAAATTTCTGTGGCAAAACTTAGGAGATTAAAGTATTTGAGTGATACAATCCAATTTGACTATGACAATGTATCTCAGTGTTTCAGTGGATTCGGGCAGCTTTTTCACCATAGAAGATTTCAATTTCTCTGCTTTTTCTATTTTTACCTTTTAAAGGTCTTTTCTTTCCCAGTATCATCTTCATTAACAATGTTATGTTAAAATTGCACCTCCATTTAAATCAGGAAACTGGGGAGCAAGCATTTGTTGCAGCAGTTTTCATTTACTTTGCACAGAATGCTTTTCTTAACAAGCATAAATATTCTTGACAACACAGGAAGGACAGAAAAATAACCCTTTAAAGGCTGGCATCACTATGGGATTGAATACTATAACTTTTGCTATGGAAATGTGAGTCAAAATGCCAAATACACATGCCTAAACATAGGAATTGTTTTCTAGAGGTACTGAAACATTAATGCTAATAAGTTTTAATCACGTATGAAAATCATAGCAAATTATCTAGCACATAGACAAATTCACCTTTATGTTCCTCCTTTAAAAATAATACTACAGTACTTTAAAAATTACTATGATATTTTACAATTTAGAAAGATATTCAAGTTTTATTACCTCTATCACTGAGATTTTCAATTGACTTCTCCCAGTTAGGAAAGGACTGCAATGAAATGGAATAACTGTGACCATCTGAGAAACAGACTTCAAAACAACAGCATCCTGCTCAAAGGACTTCCATCCTAAACACGTGTTTTTACCTGAGAATGTGACTACAAGACTGGAGGTATTTCATCGTGTTACAAAACATGAGGTGGCAAAAAAGGAAGTACAATTTCCCTGGTCTAAAGAGGTATTAATTTCCTTCTTGATGACCTACTTGACAGATAGCTTTGTATTTTGTATGGTTGCTGTTTATTAAATCAGCTAAGCCAGTTCATAATCAAACTTGAATCCGTCTGCAAGGGATTTGAACCAGATCTAAAACTCATGGTCACAACAGGAAGTCAAATGGAACAAGTGTCCAGCAATTTGTAGGCTTCATTACTGAGGAGCAGTCTTGTAGTTGGCTTACAGTAAAGTCTTTGAGGGTAAGCAACTCTAAACTAAGCCGTTTCCTTTATTCTCATGCTATCCCTGAAAACCGGAGATCCTATGACCAGGCAGTCTAGGTTGTAACAGAGATAGGGAACAATCAAGACTTGTGAGGAGTGTGACACAGATTCCTAGGTCACAAGAAGGTCCACAATGAGACTCCACTGCTCAGAAAAGAGTTGGCCAGTGTGAAATCTGTACCTGGAAATGTGCTTATGGTAGCCAGGACAATCAACAATAATTAAGTCACTAGATAAGTTCATTGGAACCAAGCAGCATGTGAGATTCAGCACCTGGATCTCATCAAAACAAATATAAAGAGGCAGGTGTAGTTACTGACACATCTCTTCTCTATGTTCCTCTTTCCAGAGAATTTGTGAGCTCCTTTCAGGTTCTTTTGCTAGATACTTCTTTTCTCTACTCTCTATTTAAGACTTGTATGTCACTTGACAATAGTGAGCAAAAAAAAAATACATACCAAGGCTTGTAAAATAAAAAAATAGGCTTTAATTTCAGCAAATTAAATTGCTATCTTGGCTAAAAAGTTCAGAGACAGATTCTAGAATAAAGTTAAAATAACATTATAACATTCTAGAGTAAAGTTAAGATCTATCCAGAAAGCCAGGAAAAGGAAATTAACAGCATTTAAAACTGGAACAATTTCATTCCTAGTATGTTTTCATATTGAGACAAGGTTTAAAAGGTAGACTGTAAGGCTAAGATGTGTTTGTTTGCTAGAATAAACTCACTTTAGAAAGGTCAATGGAAGTGAATATTTAAACTAACATGGCTAGATAGCATTTTTCAAGTGCCAGATTTTTTATTTCAGTATGTCTGAATGCACTACCTGCATGTTATTTGATTAAGTGGGAATAGAAGTATTTGAGTCTAAAAAAGAAAATGATGTCTATTAACTACTAAAGATTTAGGATGTGAATTCATAGCATGCAAGGTACCAAATTTGAAGGAACTTGTAGGAAACAAATTATTTAAAGAACTGAAAGAAAGCAATCTGATCACTCTTTCCATAAGATGTAAGCAGTGTTTCTCTCATTCATCCTAATTCATTCCACCCACTTCTGTTTCTTTTACCACTCATCTCTCACTAACCTCACTATTTCCTGACTGCTATCCCAAGTCCCTCTTCCCCTATTTAGCCAGTTTTCCCGTTACTTATTCTCCTCCTTTTCTTTTCATGCTCTAATAACCTGTGCAAATGAGCAGAGCACCTTTACCCCAAAATACAAATGCTTCTCAGCAGTAATAACAATATTCTTTCAACTTGCTTTCGGATTATCTCAAAAGCAGGGCTTAAGCTCTTACCATGGAGGTGGCTGTGGTTGAAACAGAAGTCTCCCAGCTGCAATGACAACAGACCGGAAACATTCTCGTCTTAATGTGGGGGAATATACGCATTTCAGTAATTTTGGCCTTTGTGTTTCAGAATGATTCATTCCATAGAGCCAAACTTCTGAACTGTTTTGAGGGCTGCTACCCCAAAATGGCAGCAGTGCCATTCAGCAGCCCAGCTGAATACCGAGTGTGTCTCTTGCTTTACCATTAAACTACGGCAGAGAAGCACTATGCTTTCCTGGCATTTGCTATTAATAGACAATGATGTGTTTTAAGACTGATACTTCCAATACAATACAATGGTTTTGTTGGAAAAGGAAGTTAAAAATGTAATTTTTCTCACTGTAACCAGTTCAAGGAGACTTGCAGCATTCTCCTTTTCCTCTTCTGTTCGTGGTTCTTTTACGTTCATTTCTTCCAGCTCTTTTTCCTGCTTTAAAATGTTGTCTGTATATTCCTGGTGGAACAATGAAAAAGCACAAAAACGATGCAGATGTTTTCTTTGCATAGGTAGGCTTAAGGACACATACATAGGGAAAAGAGTTTTTAGAAATAATCATAGAATGGTTTCAGTTGGAAGTGACTTTAAACATTATCTAGTTAACCCTCTGCAATGGTGGGCTCCTCAAAGCCCCATCCAACCTGGCCTTGAATGTTTCCAGGGATGGGGCACCCATGACTTCACAGGGAAACCCGTGCCAGTGCCACACCACACTCACAGTGAAGAATTTCATCCTAATATCTAATCTAAATCTCCCCTCTTTCATCTTAAAGCCATTGCCCCATGTCCTATCACTACATGGCCTTGTAAGAAGCCTCTCTTCAACTTCCTTGTAGGTCCCCTTTAGGTACTGGTCTCCTTGGAGACTTCTCTAGGCTGAACAACCCCAGCTCTCTCAGCATGTCTTTGCATGCTATTTCTCAATGTCATAAAGGTCCCATCTACCAATTTTTGTGAATGGATTACATAAATATTTAACAGTATGCACAGAGAAATAGCTTTTAGGTCAAAGAGACAAGTACATGCTGAGAAAGCAGCATGTGAAAGCTTACCAAGGACTCTGAAGACTAGCAAGACTACTGAACATGCAAGAACTAACACAGTAAGGACACCCAAGAGTCTGCTGAAGCTCTACCATACCAACAGCACACATTGCAATCCACAACAAACTGTGTGACTTGAACCACATCCAATAGATACCTAGATGTCACTTGTGTGTCAGTGTGATCCCTTGCTTCTGAGTAGGCAGGTAGGTTTGGCTTCCCAACTGTTGCAGCAGCCTAGGCAAGTACAAGTGAGCATACAAGTGTTCCAGTAAACTACGTGAGCTATGTGAGTAAAGGAATGTGTCGGGTAAATAGCCACTATTAATAATAATCAATGATATTATTAAGATCAGCTTAATGAATAAAGGGTGTTCTAACAAACCTTTGTGATCTCCATTTCCTTCCTATTTCCTTCCTAACTCTCATGGAAAATTAAATTACATCACCAGAATTGAAAAATTAGTTTCAGAAAAAAAAAACCTGAGGGACAGGGTCTTTCTTTGCCAGAATCACACCAAGTGCTACTTAAAAGAATGCTGTAGAAGCTCAGTTGGATGGAAAAAAAGGGTCCTTAAAAGATGTTGTCCTAATACACCACTCTGCTAGAAAGCTACACACAGTACCAAGCTTTATGACAGACAAGGTTTGCAGAACCGATCTCTCCAGTTCTTTTTCATTCCTTTATACCTCTTATATCTTGAAGGAGACAGAGGAAGGGAGAATACCTTTTTCTTTAGATCTTGATTCATTTCTGAAAAAGTGAATGTATTTACACAGAGAATAGGTTTCACAAGAGGTAAGTAGAACAGTTGAGCTGCTTCAGAAATACACTTTTCTTAGCGCACTTGTCTATGTATGAAATGTTGATTGTTCAAATGTAGAAAACTTTTTTCTTTGCCTCAGGTATATACTGCAAATGCGTGTCACCCAATTTGTTCTCTGGAAGAATAAGTAAATATGATTGTACTACCTTGAGGGAAAGCTGCAGCTTTTCTCTTAGTTCATCATTGAGTGGCTTGTACTGGAATAGCTGACGGATTTGCAGTTTATGAGGACATTTTCGCACAGGTACTGACAAGTGTGTCTGCTCTTTGGATTCAACGCAGAGACCTCTCCAAATATATGTTCTGGCTGAGGGATCTGTGATCTTTCTCTGAACATAGACAAGAACAAGCAAAAGAGAGCAAGAGGCTACTTATATTACTGGCTAAATGCACATACAGCAATATGTGTCTCATCTGAAAAGCACATGCTCTCCTTAGAGCATCACAGCTCTAGACGATAAAGCCAGTAGATTCCTGGCCACAATTTATCTGGCAGGATGAACTCTCCTGAAAATTACTATATTCCCTCACTGAGTATAAAAGAAGCCCAAGAAGACTACATTTTCTCTGACACAGCCTACCCCTTGCTTGGTCTGCTTAAGAAACTAAACTTAATGTCCCACTGTTTAGAGCTCCATTTCACAGTGACAAACATCTGTTGCTTAAGCAGGGAAAGATAATTTTGGAGAAATTGTACCTCAGGAGGAGAATATGTGTCCTCTCGGGTCCTTGGCTGCAGATTTGGGGGAACAATACTCTCTGGTTCTTTCTTCATTTCCCAGGGGGAAGCTTCAGCCAAAGGGGTGAGGACAGTAATACTTAAAACACCTGGTTTAAAGGCAGATTTTTCCAAGAATCAGTTCAAA
Source organism: Neopsephotus bourkii (assembly GCF_033783945.1). Classification (NCBI taxonomy): domain Eukaryota; kingdom Metazoa; phylum Chordata; class Aves; order Psittaciformes; family Psittacidae; genus Neopsephotus; species Neopsephotus bourkii. Next base: position 1,890,383 of record NW_026901771.1, on the reverse strand, counting down.
TCAAAAAATGATGGACAAGTGTCTCCAACCTCCAGAAGAATATACTCACTGAAGTGTAAAAAAAACTCTTACCATCATGTAGTAAAAGTCCATGTGAAAATGTGATTCTCGTGGCTACAGATACTATCGTATCGCTGAGGTGATTACAGAATACTTGAACTAGTTCAGACACTCTGACTCTTTAACAACAGACTGCCTACGCTTCTTGATCTGACTCTTAGGTGTTGTATAGTGTGTGTACTTCACAGTCTAATTACTGGATGGATTCCACTAGATGATGATTTGTTTTTATTGTTCTGATTAATTTTAATGTTCATAAAAATATTTTTCCAACCCAGCCCCAAAATTTACTTAATCTACTATTATCTACCTCAGAAGTAGCCTTCAAAATGGCTATTGTCACTGAGGTACTGCATCACAATGATACAAAATTGTGAAGCTTGCTCTCAAGGCAAATAGAGCCGGTAGTGTGAGAGGTAGAGTGTGAAGTCTGGAAAAGCAGATGTGCTACCATGAAAAATGACAGCCAGTTGTGAGCAAGTTTTCTTGACTGGGATTTTCACTGGGAAGGTATCTTCTTCATCTTCCTGATCTTCCCACCTTCTGGATCTTTCTGGCTATCTCAGTGCCCTTTTCTCTTTACCCATGGCAAAATTATTTCATTAAGTTTTTTTACAATGGGGAACCAGTCATTACTGTGAATAGAAGTAGCACTTAAAAGTGTACAAGACCTGGTAAGACCAGTAGGTGGGAAAGATGTTCTCCAAGCTTATGTTATAAATCTTTGAGAAGAATATACCTTATGGCTTGAAGCAAACTATCCTTATCATCTCCCCCCATAAGCAGGGGAAGCATATGTTGTCTTGTTTGTTTTCTTAGGACCTTACACCACCACAGTGCATTTCATAGAAGCACAGTATCTCCAACTAACTTTGCATTGATTAGCAATCATGTTGGATGTAACTTCTTGTAATGCTACTACAAGGTGGTTGGTGCTATGTACTGTTGTGTTTTCCCACGAGCTCCTTTCTCATGCTTCACCACCAGAAGCGTGGGCACTTGCCTACATGGGGAAAACCATTTTGGAATTTCCTGCCTAAATAGTTTTGAAACTTCTGACTCCACCTTTGCAATTATTTCTGTTATTAGTTTGTCAGAAAAGTTTCCTACCTGGAAGCTCTTCTACAGGATCCTGCAAGACAGCAGCAGCAGGATCACTATAGACCTTGGCCAGATACTCTTGTACATCCCTGTTCCGTAGGATCTCAGTTCCAGAACCATCCGCTTTGATGATGAAGAACCTACACAGCCAGCCACAGACTGTATCAAGAAAATGGGACTCCCACTTGATGATATCAAATGTGGAAATAGAGAGTACTGAACAGAGGAAGCACAAATTTATGAACCCTGCACAAATACAGAGTAATGAAGGAAGTGTAAACCTAGGAATTCACTGCAGGTTACCTGGGGACATGCTCATCATAAATGATGGGTTTGTTAACTTCTTGGAGTGCTGCTGCTGAACTTCTGTCCTCCTTGTCATTGGAGTCAATGCTAGGAACACACACATTTGTGCTGCCATCAGCCATGACCTATAATAGAAATTATATAAAATTACTTGAGTTATATGATACTATTAAAAGAGTAACTTGCTGCTGAACTTTAATATGACCTAGCTAAGTGAAAGAGACAGAAAAACCATATTTCATGTTGAACAACCTGAAAAAGAAATGAAGAAGAAAACTGAAAACACAGTGAAAAAGGCAAAACAAACACTTCTAGGAAGATGTGCCATATCATAAACACTAATATCACATGCTGACATTTAACAATGCTCAAGGACTGTTAGTTGTCAAACAGGGCCATGCATGTTTACGTTCCACATTCATCATACATATCTGCAGGCATCAGTAGGCAACTTCACACAAAAGTACTCACTTGCTGGTCAAGTCAGGTAACAGTATACTCAGCCACTGATGTATCTCTATGAGGTATATATGTATCTATGTATATACACCAACACACAGAGAGATATAAACAAATATATATGTAATTGTATATATGTCTATATGTTAATATATTAGTTAATGACCACACAGCACATACATATATAACTATATATAGATATATATACAAATATAAATGTGTATATATAAATATGTGTGTATACATACGTACAGGCATGGCTGTATATATAGGTATATAGGCAAATGTGAATAAATATGTATACACCTCTGTATGCATGTGGATATATGAAGAGATATAGATGATATAGATACAGATTATATACTTGTATCTGTCTACCTATAAATATATATATATTTATAGAGGGAGCCCTTTTCAGACATTCATTCACTTTAAAAATATGGTCTCAGATTATCTTTCGATAACACTGAGTGAATTTCTACAGTATATTCTTTCTTGAAAATACTATGTGACTACCAACTAACATGTCATTAACATACAAATAAGGTAGCTAACAACGAATAATAACCTAACCAGAAATAATAATGCCTTTGGAAGACACGGTTTAAAACAGGGTGATTCAAAGGGCAGTCAATGAACTAACTGAATCTGACATACCCACCCCACACCTTTTTTACTGTAGTCTCAGGTGTGACTAGGACAGAGGAAAACTGATCCTATTATACCTGTGCCTGGTTGCTGTCTCTACCAAGCATGCAGAAGGTGAGAACTGGATAACAGCTGATTGTAACAGCAGGCAAGGCAGGATCCAAAAGCTGGATGCCTATCATATCTGTGCACAATGAGAAGCTTAGATCCATGAGCTGTTACAGGTATTTTATCTACATGGTTACCCTCTCTATCACATGAGCACTTACCCAATGAAAATACGGTCCTGAGAATAAAGTAGTGGGATGATGTAAATCAAATATACTCCATTAATGGCAAACCCAATGAAACTTGTTTTCCCTACAGTTATTCCTCATGTCTGCATCCTCTCATACTGCATTAAATCTCATTTTTCTTACTACCACTCATACCCCCTATGATTACTGCTCCTGCCTTCAACTACTCCCACAGCCTCCTCAACCCCCTTCCTTTGTTCCTTAAGTATCAGCTGAGAAAAAGCAGGACGTGCTAATGCCGATGCCAAAGCAACTTCCATGCTGCTTTGAATTCCATTGATTTTATAGGAACTTGCTATCTTTGAAATTTCTATCCCTCTGGTTGATCAGTTCAAAATTTATTAGGGAGAGATTGACCTATATCATAGATTATACAAGCACTGCTTCTTCAGCCAAGTTAAACACTGTTACAATGAGTATGTCCACAGGAACCTCAGTGCTGTTTCACAGGAATATGGGAAACTGGTAATGATTACAGTTGCAACAACAGAAAGGATACACTAAGGATGTCCCATCTAGAAGCTTTAATGCGAACCTTACTTAGAAAACAGTATGCAGGTCACAGACACTTAGATTATGTTCCTGGAACTCAAAACTAAGCACTAACCTAGCTTAAAAGTATCTCTTAGATGTGAAAGGATCACAGGACAAACAGTATGATTTTAAAGACTGAATCATTCCTTTTTACAACATTTGCCTTACCAGGCAGATTAGGGTGTTTCTATGGACTTTCTGAAAAGCAAATGCCTTCATTTGCAGAGCTGATTTTTTACTCTAATCCAATTCATGCTAATTAAGGTTTGCTTACAGGTGAGGTGAACTGAAGATCATGTGTTTTATTTCAGTCTCTCTAAAAAGGGGAAAATCCCAAAAAAGGGAAACCTATCACATACTCAAGAAGCTGTTCCCTTCTGGCTAGCTAGGCTACTTTAAGTATTACAAGGCTTAAAGCTGACTATGAGAGATGTTTATGAGAAAAAAATACTTAAAATTACTTGTTCCCTTCCATTTATTTTACCTTGAAAATATTTCCTTCAGTATCCACCATCTCACAGACAGTGCTGGAAGTGTGTTTCATAATGTATCTCCCTGGCTGTTTTTCTTCTTCCTTGCTGTTGAAATTGACAACTTCATGGGTATAAACTGCTGAGCAATCTTCATCAATGAAAAGGGATCCTGTCTTCGTGGGTAAAACCTACGACAGTAAAAAAGGGAAGAGGTTCAGTCCTGAAAGGTGAAATCTTCAGTCCAGAGGTGCTGTGGATATGAAGAACAGACGCAAATCAAGAGGAGAGCTTTCAGACCTTCATCACTGAGTTATCCAGTTCTGAAAGACTGAAGGGAGAGAAAGAAGATAAGGTCCAGGAGGCAGGTTGATGTTAGTCTTTGTAATATTTTTATTTAACTTAGGGAGATTTAAGGTTGTGATTTAACTATACTATACAGTTGTGAGCAAGTATCTAAATATTGGCAGAATATGAAAGAGATAGAACCACAGGATTTGTGAAGGCTATAGAAAAGGGAGTTAAAATAGTCAAGGTCAGAGTTGCTGGTGGCAGGGAACTTGTAACACAAAGATTAATTTCATTGTCGCAAACTGAAAATGATTCCCACCTGATATGTTCCCTTTGGCTTTGCAATAAGACGTGTCCCATCTCCAAAGATGGTACAACAGGTACCATCCTCACAGTTTATTATAACAGTAGCAAACTCAGGATTCTCTACTTGCATATATTTCACCTTCTTCATGGTGGCTCCTGAGGGTTTATCTAAGAAATAATACAGAACAATGAGACACTGAAATTCTTAATGCCTGTAATACAAGCTCTAAGATGTGAAGAAATTCCTATTCAGCATCACAAATCTTGGAAAACAATCACACTGGTATGTTAATCTGGCCATTGCCTTCCTATTGAATAGACAAATCAGTTCAAGGTCAGTGTTTTGATTTCTGAAATCACATAATGGTTTGGGTTGGAAAGGACCTTAAGATCATCCAGTTCCAACCCCTCCCATGGGCAGGGAAAACTCGCACTAGACCATCTTTCCTAAGGCTCTGTCCAGCCTGGCCTTGAACACTACCAGGGATGGAGCATTTTCAACTTCTTTGGGCAACCCATTCCAGTGCCTCACCACCCTCACAGTAAAGAACTTCTTCCTTATATCTAACCTGAACTTCTCCTTTTTCAGTTTACCCTTTACCCCTTGTCCTGTCGCTGCAGTCACTAATGAAGAGTCCCCTCTGCAGCATCCTTCAGGTACTGGAAGCTGCTCTGAGGTCTCCATGCAGATGTTCTTCTCCAGGCTTAAAAGCCCCAACTTTCTCAGCCTGTCTTCATATGGGCCCCTGATCATTCTCATGTCTTCCTCTGGACTTGCTCCAACAGTTCCATGTCCTTCTTATGTTGAGGACACCACAACTGCATGAGAGCAGAGTACAGAGCAGGATCACCTCCTTCAACCTGCTGGTCATACTTCTTTTGATGCAGCCCAGGATACGGCTGGCTTTCTGGGCTGTAAAAATCCCACAGGGAGGTGTTCCTGAACACTTCCTGTGAATATACTGCCAGCCAGAAGGAACAAGGAGAACCATTAGCCCCACTTATTAGAGGCAAACAGGAGTTCTACTTCTTCAGATAAGACTCAAATCAGCTTGCTTGCTAGTATTAGGGTAGATGAAAAAAGTGCAATAAACATACTAGAACTCCAGCATTGTGGTCTCATGGTGAAGGTGGGCCATGAAAGAAGAAAATTTGCTTGTTTGAAGCTATGTAAGTTTTGCACTGCATACTGCTGAAAAAAAGACTAAGCAGACAAACTAAGCCTTGACTGCACTAGTGAATGTGTTATTTAGGCTATTAGCCTTCTTTAGTATATATTTTGACAATTATCTGCTTCACAAGACAGACCAGAAACAAGTGTTCCCCTTTTGATTTTACCTGTTTCCTCACTCTGCTTGGGTTCAAAAAGTTCTTCACAGTTTTTATACGATGTCATGATCCTAGTACCATCAGCATGATCTACTACTCTGCTTCCATCGAGCTTCTCAACAATTATCACTTCATCATCTCGTACAGTCATAACCTGAAGGAATGAAGGGATACTCATTTATTTAGCACTGTGATAGTTTAAACAGCAACAAGAGTAACACAGGCATTATGTAATGACATTCCAAAGAAGCTACTGCTACTTTATCTACTTCAGAGACTGAGGAATCACATTTTCAACAAAATCTAAAGCCTTTGTATTAGTAACAGTATAATAGCACAATGTGTTCCAAAAACAAAACCTACAACTTGTATGATGGCAGCCCTCTTAGCTTAGTAGACAGTGCTATAACAACACAAAAATAGTAATACCGTTCCATCAGCTGGGTCAGTTGCCTGATAGGTTAAGAGTGGTTTCAGATCCATTCTTTTTCCTTTCTCAGTGCCCACTTGAATGCCTGATGGAGTTGTTGTTATCCAGGTTCCTGCCTGGTTCACCTCAGCTTGCTCAGAATTAACCACATCCCGTACAGTATTTTCAAACAACTCATCCTTGGTTGGGTGTAATTTGTTGGTTTTGGCACTGGCTTTCCCTGCTGAAACAAAAAATTTCTGTATCAGACTTGGTATTCTCTAAAGCAGAAGAAAATCAATGAAGTGCAGAGATTCTGTGAGTATTGGTTTTGACAGAGTTGAAAGAACAACTATGCATCAGGCTGGAAGGAAATGACAAGTCCTGTTATTCAAAGGTGTGCCCCTGAACTAACCTTATTTAATGTGTTCATTAATGACACAGAAAAAATGAAGAGCATCCTACTGACATCTGATTGTGACCTGACTTTGGAAAGGAACTATTAATGCAGAAGAAAATCTGAATGGATTACAGAGAAAAAAGCTTCCAAAAGTGTCCCATGAGCTTGAAGATAAAAGTAAGAAGAATTTGATACAGCTTATTAAAATAACATTTAATGCAAAAAAGAATAAAAATCTGCTTTAGACATGTTTGCAACAGTAGAATAAAAGAAAGACCTGGAGGAATCATCCATACAGAATGATTACAAGTTATCAGTGTGAAAATACGCTAACAAAAAAAAAAAGGCAAACACAATCCTGTGGTGCATCAGAAGAAAACGGGGGGAGACTCCATTGTGAAAGGGAACTGGAGAGTGTAGTGATCATATTAAGAATGTGATGGAGAACTCCAGTCTCCCGTATTTTGAAATGCAAAACTTAGATTAAAGTGATAGTGTTCACTATGAACTTGCCAAGACTAAGCAGCAGAGATTAAAAGTGTGCGTGGGAAAGCAATCATGAGTAAAGAATATACATTGGCCACAGACAATGAGACTTAGAATATGGTTCATCAGACACATTCTCAAACATCCAACCACTTATCCAAAGGAGTATCATAAGAACAAGGACTGTATTTGATAACTCAGAAAGTCTCTTTCTGAGAGACCTTTCTCTTTGTCACCAATTTTTATTCACATACTTCCAACAGATTCTAAGTTAATATTATGATGGGTCATAATTATTCTGTGCACCGAGTAGCACTGATGGTGTTTTTGAACTACACTCTGAGGTATGAAGTAGACTTTTATTAGGTTCTTTCTCAGTCAAATGAAATAAGGTACAAACGGTTATACTGGCACAGATCACAAGTCCATATGACCAATTGCTAAGTTGCCTTATAATAGCAGTGGCCTTGAAATACATACAATGAGAAAGAAAAATACACTAGAAGTCCTCCGTGAAAGAAGCATTTCTCAACACCAAGGCTAAAAACTGTGTAACACTTAAGTAAGGATTTGACAAGACTATAGTTACAAGGGCTTCTTTTAAAATGCTTTGTGTTGAATTATTTTGGTACCAATGTACTTCTTACACCAACTTTTACTTATTAGAGTCCTAGCATGTTAAAAGAAAAAAAAATCCAGAGTAGAAGAAAAATTCTTTGCTATGAAGGTATCAAATCAGCAGTGCACAGCAGATAGATTTGTACTAGTAGAATTTCAGACTAAAGAAAGATGCCCTTTATTAAGTATCATCAGCCTTTCTAACTTTAAATCTATCCAAAACAATGGAAATATTACCTTTCTTAGTGCTGGTCTCAGGTAAAAGATCAGATTCCAGTAAAAGTTGCATGTCATTTGGAACAGCAGGTGCTGGTAGGACAGGGCCAGAATCAGGACTCGTACTCACTGTGCCATCAGCAAACAGAATCTGCAGAAATCAAGGATATACTAGAGGTTAATTTCACTGCAAACACCAATAGAAAGTCTCAAAAGAATGTGCTGCAAATGCAGTAGCCACTGGAATATTGTGGGTGACAGAGGTGAAAAAAGTAAAAACTCTCAAAATGAATACAAGAATAAAGAAGCTCCCTAAAAAAGGACAGGAGGGGAGAAAAAGGGGAGAGGAAGGGAAGAAGAGGAGAAGGGAGGGGAAGGGAGGAAAGGAGCAGAGGGAATGGGAGAGGGCAGAGAAGAGGAATTAATCCCATTAATCATTGCCCAAAGGACTGCTAATTGCTGCAGTTCACGTATACAGTGTCTTACTTTATAATGACAAATAGGCATTATAGAACCCAACAGTAAAGATTATTCTTTGACTATTTAGGTGGTCAAAAGTTGACTTTTTTCTTTGTAGCAGTGGTAATGCATCTGTATCACCATACTGATCTATATTCAGGTATTCCCTATGTCTAGAATTACTGTTAACTTTTTTAGCCATGAAGACAGCTAACAAAAAGAAGTCATAGTACTAATACAACTGTTTTCTGAGATCTATTGCCCATTACACTCAAATCTTGATATCCATGTTCCTTGTGTGGCAGATAAACCCTAGAATTGCCCCAACTGTCTCTGAATTCATTTACAAATCAACATAGATGTTCTAGGAAGAAGGTAGAATGTACAAAACAAATAGGCAACATAAAGAAACATCTCAAGAGTTACATTTATTGATCAGGAATGTAGTCCTCAAAACCATATTTAGGTATTTCCCAATCCCAAAGTTGCCTAAAATCTTCACATGCCTAAAATTTTCATCATTAGAATTCCCTCTGTGCCTTAAGTTCTGATTCTGAGCAAAGCCAAAAGCATGTCTTGACATGTCTGCATAACTCAGTGGTTACTTAACTCCTTCATCTACAAACTGGACAATTCTCTATCTCAGTTGACAAGCGCAAGTTTAAGGGTAATTGCACACAGGCTGCTTTCAATTAATTCTATTAAACCTACCTGGGTAGATCCATCCATCAGGTACTTTATGACAGTTCCTTGACTGGTGATGACTCTCGACACCTCTTGTTCTGCTTGCCTTGCCACAGATGTATATAGACGAGAGTTCTTTACGTTTTGGGGATAACTCTGCCTAACCAGAATTTCCCAAGTGGTCTCCTTGTCCTGTTCTCTTTTAGTGTCTTCACGCTTTATTTCACCTTTTGTAACCTTATGCTCCTCCTCCTCTCCAGTATCCATAACATCTCTCTCCTTTGCTTTGTTTGCCTCGGCCTCCTCTTCCTTGTCTTCGTTTGCTTTGGCCTCCCTTTCCTTTACCACCTCTTTCTCAACTTCGACTGCAGTGGCTTCACCTTTCAAATATGAAATCAAATTCCAAATTACTTAATACTGCACAGCACATTCAGACAGTGCTAAATACCCAGCATCATGGTTTCTACAGAAATTATGCAACTTTAGACAAGTAAGATTAACTCTCCTTGGCTTCCTCTCTAATCCACAGAGTAAGTGACAGACTCTGTTTTCCAGAGAACAATTCAAAGCAGTCATCTACTCAGAAACTCAAAAACATCCTCCTGTGGAGTGTGTTTTTCAAAAGAAAATACAGGATATTTGAAGGTGGATTTATTATGAATGCTGAACTTTTGAAAGACTGACATTTGGTGAGAAGAATTTCCTAACTGCCTATAAAGATGAAAAAAAACTTCCTGAGTTTCGCCAAATTTGAGTTTGTATAGAAAATGAAATTAGATATTTTGTCTACTAGAACAAATAAGGCCTTTAGATTAATTTATGGCAGTGTGTAGAGTATATGAATGAGTACAATTATAGTACGTGTGTCACAAGATGACATGGATGAGTTCATATTTGCTGTTCACATCATCTATTCAAGATTTCAACTTATGCTCCTTGCCAAACTATGTACGCTTGAAAACCCTCTGCATCTTCTTTACTTCATACCAGACTCATCAGAACACATTTACCCTGAACTGGAAAATCTGGCAAGCTGGTTGCACCTGTAGCGACATTACTAGCGGAGACAGAGATGCGATCATCCCACTCTATCCAGCACTTGTTAAGCTGCACATGAAGTATTGTGTCCAATTCTGGCCTCCACAATTCAAGAAAGATGCAGACAGACTGGACAGGGTCCAAGGGAGGGCCACGGAGATGATAAAAGAGCTGGAGAACCTGTCCTATGAGGAAAGGGTGAAGGAGTTAGGTCCCTTCTCCCTGGAGAAGGCTCAGATAGGACTCTTCACAGTATTCTAGTACTTAAAGAGTGGCTACAAAGAGGATGGAGGCTCTCTCTTCATAAGGAGGCACATGGAGAAGACAAAGGACAATGGGTACAAGTTGCACCAGGAGATGTCTCATCTTGATATAAGAAAGAATTTTTTTGCAGTGAGAACAATCATTCACTGGATCAGTCTCCCTGGGGATGTGGTAGAGACCCCACTGCCATAGGTTTTCAAGATGTGACTGGACAGGGTGCTACATAATCTCATCTAGGCTCCCTTTTCTACAAAAGGCTGGACTAGATGATCTTCCAAGTTGAGCTGTTCTACATTTCTATGATTTTGACATAAAAAGGAAAAGATGTCTGAGAAGAAAAATGAGGGAAGCTTTTATTAGCAGTTCAGATCAATGTGGTCCTCCAAATATAATCCAGACATTCCTCTCTCACATGATTATAAGTTTGTGCTGGATCCTTGTGTACCATATTATATTTACTAATGCTATTTAATATGAATGTCTTATTTTTTGTTAACTTATATGCACTGGTCTTACCGCTTGGCTGATTATTAAGAGGTACGTTGTTTCATCAGTTGCCAGGAAGACAAATGCAAGAGCTTACACATAGGATACTATAGGTAATAGGAATTACTACTGGCATCTACTTGGTGTGTGTGTGATAAATCTGTTTTATTCCTGGATATAGCTACCTCTGAAGTGCTGATCTATTTTCACATAGTCAACATGTCCAGTACAGCCTGGGCAGGACAGATTGTATTAAATGACATCTGGCATCCATTCATATATATATATGTACATATATATGCATTTATGAAATATGAATTGAATTTGTGTATTTTTCTGTATTCCAATATACATGCATATTCAACTGGTTATTCGACATGACTCCCAAGTGGTTTTTAGGATTGCTGTTTTTATGTGCAATAACTTGCAATTCTAGATTTTAATTTTGTTTGAATTGAAACATATTATTTATGTTGCAAATACCATTAAATAGACATTATGAGAGACTTAGCAATCCGAGACATTAAACTGGTCATACTGGTACATCTAAACCCATCAAGGCAGAAACTATTTTCTTCTGTAATTTTAACTTGGTTTAAATTCCTTGCTCTGCAGCAGCTCAGAAAACTAACCTCCAGAACTTTCACCAAGGAAAGTTACTACTAGTCCATTGGGACAGGAGACGTTCAAGCTTGGGAAAGCAGGAGCATTGGACATCGCTTGTGCTGGAGAAACCAATTCTTCCACTTCTATCTACAGAAACATGAATTAGTTTTATTCCTGTCACGGTTTAAGCCCAGTCAGTAACTTAGAGCCACACAGCCACTTGCTCACTCCCCCCTTTCTTCCTCCCCCCACTCCTGGAGGGATGGGGAAGAGAATCTAAAGAATGTAACTCCCGCTGGTTGAGATAAGAGCAATCCAGTAACTGAGACATAATGCAAAACCACTGCTGCTACCACCAATAATAATAATAATGGTAAGGGAAATAGCAAGGGAAGAGAATACAACTGCTCACCACCTGCCAACCGATACCCAGCCCAACCCGAGCAGCGATCTATCCCTTCTGGGTAACTGACCCCAGTTTATACACTGAGCATGACGAGCATTCACAGCCTCCCTGGGCAACCTATTCCAGTGCCTCACCACCCTTACAGAAAGAATTTCTTCCTTATATCCAATTTAAACTTTCCCTGTTTAAGTTTGAACCCATTGCTCCATAGTGGAAACTCTTCTGGTGACTAGAAAAGATGAGGCTGACCTAAGGAACATCTGAAAACCCTAGAACATCTGGAAAACATACAATGGACCCTTTGACGCCATCCCCCTCAAAACCTATGTTACAATGAACTACATACACTATGCCAGTAGTCATCAGGTGAAAACAGTTCAGGGCTGCAGACAGAAGTAACAGAGAGAACTTGTCCTGGGATTACCTCATATTCTTCATTTTTAGGAATATAAATATAGGGAAAAATTGGCAGATGTTTTGCCACCTGTCCTAAAAATTTCTAGAGCTGAAGGTCTCCCAGCAAACTATTGCAGTACTTTACTTTGGTTAACCTTAAAGACATTTTCTTACAGATTAGTCTGAATCTCTATTGCAGAAAATTAGTTTACTTCTGATAATTTCTTCTGATGACACAGGCTAGCAGAAGAAATGACGTTGTCCCTTTAGCTCTTTACAGAAGGCTATACTGTCTTTCTACTCTTGATCAAACAAACCCAAACTAAGTATTTTAATCTTTCTCTACCCATCAAGCTTTTCTAGACCTCTGTTTTTTCTTGGTGCTTTTCTAAAAACTCTTCAGTGGGGCTCATATTCTTCTTGCAGTGCAATATCCGTAAGTGGACACAATACTTCACCTGAAGCCCTATCAGCCCTGAATGGAAAATAACTTAATGTATTTAGCATGCTGTACTCCTGTTTATTCACCTCAATGTGGTCTTTGCTCTTCTCACAGCAAGATGGCATTGTTGACTTATGTACAGCTTGTGATCCATTCCCACTCTCGGACCTTTCTCTGTAGAGCTGTTATTGATAGAGCTGTTACCCATTCTGTAGATATATTGAATTGCATCCTATTTTACAGACCATGTCCATGTGAATTTCTCTAGCTTGCTTTAGATTCTAATCCTGTCCTCCAAAATACTTGCACAATACTCACACAGAGGGTGCTGCATGCACTAATGACAGTCTCTGTCAAACACATTCTAAACCAAATAGTAAAAGCTTTTTGGAAGAAGAGGAGGAACTCAGATGTCCTCCAGATAGAATTCTAATGGCAGGGGTATTTGTTTGCATAGGGTTTATTTGTGCCACACAATTGCTGTGTATTATGCTAAGTGCTGTTTGGCAACCCCCTGCTCACTTTCCATGATCATGCTCTTTTAAGTACCTAACTAAACTTGTTGAAATTAGGCAAGCAGGTCTTTCTGTGGATATGGACAGAATATATGTTGAAACCTTACTTCATCCACTAGGTATCAAGGAAGCAGCATAGGTACATCACGTTTAGAGTCTTCCAAGTCTATTCTTACAACTCTGTTTGTACTCATTCTTGTCTTATTACTCTCTCCTCTCATTTGCTTTGCAATGGAAGCTACCTCTTTTTTCTCATAAATCTGCACTGCATTTAACCCTAGTTGAGGTTAGATATAAGGAAGAAGTTCTTTACTCTGAGGGTGGTGAGGCACTGGAACAGGTTGCCCAGAGAAGTGGTAAATGCTCCATCCCTGGCAGCGTTCAAGGCCAGGATGGACAGAGTCTTGCGTGACATGGTCTAGTGTGAGGCAGCCCTGCCCATGGGAGGGGGCTAGAACTGGACGGTCTTAAGGTCCCTTCAACCCAAACCAGTCTGTGATTCTATGATTTACACATAAAGTCATAAAGGCGAGCTGCCAATATATATATCTGAGAACAACTGGATGAGTAAAATATATCCTTAGAAGCACCATAAATAATTAGGAATTTGTGAAGTCACAGTTCAAGTCCCTCTGAGAAGAATCTATGTTTCTGTTTTTTAAGTTTATGTATTTGATTTTTGTGATTTCTCTTCTGTTTTCATTGGATCATGTGTAATCTCTCACCTTTTTTTCTTCAGGCTTCACCAGGTCCCCAGGAGGTGGAGGGCCCGTTTTGCTATTTGCTTTTGCAGACGGCTGAGATTTTCCTGATTTTTGTTTGATGGGCTTATCTTTTTTTCCTGAAGGTGATGTAACAGGAGAAACTATGGTTGGAATATGAATAGAAGGGATGTTCAGAATTCTTGCTAAGACAGGATCCATTTCATCATCTAAGGAAGAGAAAGACAATATTTTTAATGCAAGTAAGTTTCATAAATATAGATGGCCACAGTTTATTTTTAACAATATTTTGTACACTAAATTTTACCTTAGAAATAATAACCTCAGTGAGGGTGTTTATTATTTCAGATAGAGGGACTGAATGTATTAAATTATTCATTATTCCATAGACTGACTACTTGTCAGCCTAAAAAAACTTCTTGAAATTCCTGTATCCCACAGGTCCTCACTGGTCTCTCAAAAATAGAAAAGACAGCATTTAAAACTCTCTTTTACCTCCAGAATTCTAACACAGGTGGAGACATTCTGAGTCTAGTATCTAGGTAGCGGTCACTGCTGTTATGCTTTATCATGGGCTGACCCAGAACAGACTGATTCCAGCAGTTTTGCACTACATAGCTCTATTTTGCTATAGCGATTCAGAAAGACTCTGATGATCTAGACTTGGTAAGACTCTCCCAATTCTTAAAAGGCCAAGCATAGGGCAGCCCGCTAAGCATGACAGGATGTAGCCATGTTGCTTTCCAAAACAGTTTCTTGAAAATGAAATGAATACAAAGATATTGTGTAAAACATTTTTGTTTCAATGAGCCGACATTTCTCTTCCATCAAAGAACCCAGCCAGCTCTAACCTTCATGCTTTTCTGAAAGGGCTTTTTTGAGCCATCTTTTCTTGCTTCAAGGCAGCCTCACTCCCAACCCAACAAATCACAAAATGGCACCTTGTCTCCCATCCACACAATCTGAACAACTGAATTCTTGTTTGCTTTGGAGAATATGTTATTGCAGATGAAGCAACTTATTACCCACATCTTAACTATACCTATACAGATAAGAACTGAAAACCCCAGTGAGCAAACCACAGTGATCTCAGAAACCACTTTTGAAAACCTTTTTAAAATAAGTAAAGCAAGCTTGATTCGCCTAGTAGTTGCTGCGAACTATTAAGTTTAACAAGTCAGTGATTTTAGGAATGTCCTTAGGAAGACTTCCAAAACACTTGGTTTTGTTTGTTTTGTTTGTTTGTTTACATTTTAATTCTGCTTCTTCCAATCAACAGTATTATTTAATATGAAAAGTGTTGCATCAGGCAGGGAAAAGTTAAATAACTCATTGACAAATTGCCATCCAGATCTCACATTCAGGCAAAGAAGGAAAGAAATGCATCTGGAAGCATGATAATGGAACCATTCTGGTGTGACATATTATCATGTTCTCTAATGTAGATGAAGTGTTAGTATATTTTTGGCTAAAAAAGTTAGAAGGTAGGCCTGAGTGCTACTATGTCTACTGTTTCCAGAAAGGTTTTGACAATGGTTTTAGCTCTGCACATTTTCCTTATGGATGATTCTACACTTCTGGCAACTGAAAAAGTGACCTAAAACCTAAGATTCTAAGGCTAGAAGAAACTATTATCATCTGGTGATAAACTCCTATTTTGACTTGGATAACAAGACTTCCACCTCAGTATTTAAGCTTTCAATCTCAGTATTTGTCTAGGTTCCAGCATTAGGGAAACACAGAGATATCTGAATATATCCATGACCTTTAGTGTGAAAGGTAAATTTACATCACCACAAAGATTTCTGAAATTCCCATTTTCATTAGCTCGTGTGGGAGAGTCTGGTGCTTTAATAGGCGACTCTGCTTTCCTGTACTGAAATTATGCTTTATGGCTTTTATGGCTTATGGGAAGTCTGAGGAAAGGAGAACAAATATGTTTCTTTCGTAATAATCTAGAGATAAAGTCTCAGCTAATTATATAAAATAGGAAAGTTTAAAATTCTCCATGGAGTCTGTTCTGATACACGTATTTGAGACAGCATGGCCATTCTAGAAACAAGCAGTAGTATCCATCTCCAGGTGGATGGTGGGAAGAATCAGCTGACTAATAGGCTTTGACAGAGCTAGTGCACAACAGAGAAGCAGGATAACTCAGATGAAGGATTCTGAGACAAATGTACAATAAAATCATTAGTGAATGTAGTCCATCTTGTCAGGTGAGTATAAATATCCATGTGAACACTGCAAACTGTGTATAAGCACGTTCCTATAATTAGCAATGGAGTTACCATTCACAGATACCCATGCTGTGAAATGGAGTATGCTCAGGTTCAGATGACACTACTTCCCAGAGTGCTGAATTAAAGAACAGAAGCTATTATAGGCTCTTGACCCCTAAGGAAATTTCACCTACCCCTTTAGTCTGATTGCCCTGAAAAAAGAGAACACAGTGTCAGAGGATAACAGTGAAAAAGTGTATTGTTGAAACTGAGGAAAAGTGTCTTCAGGAATATGAAGGTTTCCTTCTTCCTGCACAGACATGCAGATTTCTAACACTTGGAATTGTACTCTCATAATTTTATCAAAGCACGAAGAGCAAGTGCAATGGTGCTGTAGTACCCAAGGGTGAAAGCCCTGCAGGTGCTCAAGCAGTGCCAGCTTCACAAAGCAATGAGGAGCTCACTTACAAACCTGGCTGTAAGGTGGTCTGAAGTTAGATATTGGTCATGCTAGAGAAAACAAATGCTCGTTTGAAACTTCAACAAATACTAACATTTAACCAAGAAATAAAAAATGCATGAAGCTGCAAACAGTCTAAGGCGTTTCATCTTAGCTTCCCTAAGGGAAGATCTAAGAGGAAAAAAAAATGAGAAAAGCAGGAAGAAAAATGAGCATTAAAGAGGTTCCAGAAACTTACTTTCGTAATGCAGGGAAAAGAAGCAATTTGCACCCAATATAACCACTCAGTGGAGAGAAACTGTGGATTACATGGCATACTGTTCTACATTAGGGATGGATGGCATATGAGAATGGTCTAAACCAGAGTATTTCTGGTCAAAATTTTTCTGAACACTTATGGTCAGAACTACTTGACCTTAAGGTCCTTTCCAACCCTAACTATTCTATGATACAAGCACCCACAAAAGGAATTAAGCATAAGCAAGGGATTGTACTAAATATGCAATCAACAAATGTCAGTTAGCAGCCCTGCACTAAAGCTCAACATGGCAAGAATTATTCTGATGTAGAATAGGATGCACATGGTAGATGTGAGAAAGCCGGAACATTCCAGCTGACATTTTTAATTAGGCACATCTTGCTTTTATGCAAAAATACAAGTTTTCATAGTCCACTACCTTGTAAGTGCTCTCTTGGCCCAAGTTTTAAAAGTTATTTTTTAGTCATTAGTTTGTAAAATGTACTTTAAAAATTAAAACTGAGTGTACAGTTGAATGGTTTGCCACAGTCCACACAAAGATGCAGCCAACTAAATGTTTTCAGATTTTAAGAGCTGAAAAATGCTGGGATTATTTTCTGATCAGAGGAAGGTTTCATTTTTATCCTCATGATGGTTTCAGTAGTCTTTCAAATATAATGGAAACAAAAAGCTCTTGGTAAAAGCAGATGCTATTTTCACTGTGGTTTTGTGAAGCAATTGCTTCCAGTTGGTGAATGTGTTTATTGAAGGGCTGAAAGAAATCCCTCCTTATGTCTGCACAACTGTAACCTAAAGTCTAACTCCTCATGTCAAATGAAAGTTCCATAATCACCTCTGTAACTTTACAAAAATATTATTTCTTGGAAAACCAAGGAGACACCTCGCCAATTCACATTTGCTTTGGCTCAAATGAATTGGCTGATTTTGCTGGGCTACTTAATGACAATACTTGCAAGTTTCTCCCTGCACTGCTCTGTTTTCACAGGAAGCAAAAAATCATTGAGACCCCTCTCTGTTTTGAGATTCAAATCACAGAATATTCTTGACAATGTCATCTCATCTTGAGCCTTGCTAAAAACTCCCCGCCATGTAGTAACAGCTGCTGAGAAAGGCACAATTGCATGCGACAAATTATGGGGGTAAGGAAGGAGTGGATGAAGAAAAAAAATTAAGCAAATAAAAAGAAAAGATTTCCCTCTACCATTCTCAAATATCCACTTTTATTTGCTTACTTTACCTGCTGTCTTCCCTGTAGGTCCGTAATAGCTCAGGGACAGCTGGATTCCATTTTCCAAGGTGGCTGAAAAAGACCCAAACTTGCTCACAGCTTGCTTCTGATTTTCTGATTTCCCTTTTGAAGAAAAATTGAAATTAATTTTATAGACAGCAACACATACCAGAACCACCTGACCTGCAAACCAATGACTGGTGTGGACTGGTGGGAACAGGGGCACCTCCATGTGGATGATTAGCCCTTAAAATAGACTAATGTAGGACGGGAAAGCTTTATGTTTTTTTATATATATATATACACACATATACATGTGTGTGTGTATGTATATATAATATAGAGTAGTATATAAGTCAGTTTTGTGTAATACAGCTGTGACTTTCCATCTAGAAATTGCAGTTTAATTAGCTAGGGATTTCCAATATGGGGAACAGCTTCTTAAAACTGTGAGGAGCAGCAGAGAAGCCTATAAAAGAAGGTTAAGGAAGGTACTCAACACTTAGCCATCCCCAAGGTCTTTCATCAACAAGACGCACATGTTTAGACTTTGCCTGCTCCTATTTACTGTCTGTCATTGCAATGTTCATTGGTGACTACACCTGTAGAATGCTTTATTGCTATTTTGACTGCATTAAAAACTTACCATGCCACCATTCAGCCACTGCCAGGTACCACAGTGGATTGATTCTTCTCTGCCCTACTGCCTTTCTTTGAGGTACTTCTTTTTACATGGGAGGAAAGCCTCCCACTCATGCCAAGGGAATACAACTTGCCTCAGATGCTAGCACACTGGTGACTGGAAGTACCATTTGGCATTCACCAGAATGATACAGGTCTACTTTCAGAAAGGCAGACAAGAAACATCTCACCTGTGGAAGGCATGCAAATTTTCTATTTAGATGACCTGTAATTACATCACTGGTGGTAGCTGAAGCCAGTGAGAGGAGCAAGAACAGGATGCTCTCTAACACTGATGAAGATTGAACACCTACTGAAAGTTATACTTTTCCGATACTCTTCAGTTCAGTGAAAGCAATTCTATAGTGCTTTTGGCAAACATATAAATTGTAACAGACTTGCCTCCTTGGAAACACCTGGTTTCAGAAAGGATTTGGATTCAATGCTTTTGGAGCATTAGCAAAATATAAACCAGCAGCAGAAGCTGCTGAACTGCAGAAAGATCTGTTTCCACAGCACAGGTCTTCAGGAGGCACTAATGCTATGCTCATCTGACCCACAAAAGGAGGTCATGTTCAATGAGGGAAGTCTTTCCTTTAAAGGGCAGACAATTATTCTGGTCACAAAGGACACGATTCAGTTTGCATCTTCTTAGGCTTTCCCAGGCCATATTAAGATCTGAAAGAGACTTCCACTAAAGAAGAAAACTCTTTTCTAAAGGAATGGTGACTCTTTTCTTTGATTTCCTTGCTTTGTAAAAGAGGCTTGTTTGTGCTTATTGCCCTGTACGGTGCTTCTATGTCTTGGTAAGATCTCTCTACATGGCGGTTAATTCAGCCAACTGGATTTCTGCTTCTATTTACACAACAATGATCTTATTTACCCTCTGCCATTAGTAGGAATTTGTTTTCTATTAGTTGATAAGGTTTGCATCCAATTCCAAAATACATCAGACTATTAAATTCCAGTAATGCCAATCCACTAACCTGATCTCATCTTCTGTTCTTCATTAATTTCTTGCACTTTGATTTCTTTTAAGTCTTTTTTGGGATCTGTGATATGAATGAAGAAATTGTGGTTGTCTTTTATCACTCTCACCTTTACCAAGGTTAGACCTGCAAAGCAACAGAATCCTGTTATTGCTCCCACCAGGCTTCAGAACAGCCCTGCACCTGCAACTCTAAAGCACACAAAGAGAAAAAATTGCTCAGAAGTGGACTGCATAGCCCAGCAGCAGACCAAGAAGACAAAATAAAGGTTAACACTGAGCTTAGCCTAAAAATTCAAAAGCTTCCTGATAATTAGATCTGAGAGACAGCAGAATAACCCTCTTGCTTAGGTACACTGCATTTGACTGGACAAATTATTGGAACAGCAATTCTTGAAATATCATGCATTGGCTGCCACTGAACAGATAAATAGGAACTGATTTTTTTTCTCCATTTCCAATTTTCTGATACTTTATCTATCAGTTGCTAAGATACTACAAAAAACTGTAAACACTAGTAGTGATAAGAGGCTGAAATGAAATTACTGGTACCCTCACAACGTCTTTACTGAATTTCTACTACTGGGACATGAAAAAGCATTTATGGATTAAGAAACTATACCATCAGTCAGTAACTGAGTCAAAGCAAAGCATAAAGAATTAACAAGTCACCTTTTACAAACTCTATCTTCTCTACTTGAATCTGTCCTCCATCAGATGGGAAAAGATACTGAGTGGCTCCTGATACTTGAATGACATCTTCCCCCATATTGTAGCCAAGAAACTGGAAAACCAAGTTTTCAATTATGCATAAATGAGAAAGGCAGAAACCATGAAAGAGGTAAATGAAGGTCAGATCATCAGGATCCCGCTGTTCTGGTTAACATTTTTTTTCTTAGATATTTAACTAATGTAATAATGACTAGCAAATACATAGGATGCTATTCTCACACCCTAATAATTTCTCAGTTACTAGCTGAAGTAACTTGTTCCACATGAGAGCAGAATCTGGTCCTTCAGTGGTATGGTGCCTTCATGGAAGCTGAAGACTAACAAGTAGTCTGGTGGTTAACACATAATAGAAGGGAAAGCAAAATTCTGGCTAAGTACAAAGAGAAAAAGTACAATAGGATCAGGTAAAGGGCAGATAAAGATTCAACTTTCCACCCTCTAGATTTGTGAATTCAGACACCGTAAATCTGATCCTGAGGTTGATGTGCCTTCTAAGAAGCCACAAACTGGCAAAAATTAGGTGAGTGTACTCAACTTCAGATTGAAATATTATGTACCTCTGAGTTTGAAGTTCAGACTAAAATATAGTGACATACGTAAGTATTGGATGCAAGGCATAGACTCTGCAATTAAAAAGCAGTGCAAACTGCTTAAACACTGGACAAAACTAGTGAAGAGTTCCCTCTGTAAAAAATACCCCTCTGTAAAAAAATGCCCCTCTGTTAGTATATCAGGTGGAATACCTTGTATTAGGGCACTCCAAGAATGAATTTTGAAATAGGAAATGGAAGAAACAGTTAACTCCTCCTCCTTGACTTCCAATATGAACAGCCAAAACTTCAACTAAGTCTAGCAGTCCCCGAAGAATATGGGTGTTAAAACAGATCTTTATGTCCCCCCTTCCCACCCGCTCCCATGGAAGTCACACTTTTAGGCAAAATTCATCCCATAAATCTATTTTCCATGGGCACATAAACAAGATCAACTTATCTTTGTGTTCATATCATACACACTAAAACCCATGAAAGTTAATTAAATAATCTTAAGCATCAGAAACTGCTTTCCAAAAATTTTAGGAAAGGAGCTGCTGCAACAATGGAGTTAAACAAGACCTAGTAGGCTTAATTTGCCCTGAACTCCAATGTCCCAATGGATAATAGCTTTGCTGTAATCTTGACTCCATATATATATATATAGTTAGCACTTTCCTAACGTAGGGCACTCCTTACCTTATAAACTTTCTCAGAATGTGGTTCTGGGATGCTGGGATCCTCCTCAGCTTTTGCTGACTCTTCTTTAAACTTCTCTTGCGAAAACTTCTTGTTGGAACCTTTACTTTCTCCATGTATTACCTCCTGTCCTTTCTTTTTACATCCCAGAGTTTCGTTTCTTTTCTTTTCATCCGTAAGTTTTTCTTGCTCTCGTAATTGCTCCTGCTCCTCTTTCCAAGCCTACATTAAACATTAGGAACTCCAAAGACTGTGGCTCCCCTTGTATTAAAAGATACTTCATGTGTGCATGCTGAAAGTACAAGTACGCAACCTCAAAGGAATCAAAGTTCAAAGTCACCCTAAGACATGCCTTCCAAACATGTCGAAAGGTTTACAATAAGACGCATTATACTGGGGCCTACAAGGATGCTGGAGAGGGACTCTTCATCAGGGACTGCAGCGATAGGACAAGGGGTGATGGGTTCAAACTTAAACAGGGGAAGTTCAAGTTAGATATAAGGTTAGATCTTCACTGTGAGGGTGGTGAGGCGCTAGAACCCATTGCCCAAAGAAGTGGTAAATGCTCCATCCTTGGCAGTGTTCAAGGCCAGGCTGGACAGAGCCTTGGGTGACATGGTCTAGTGTGAGGTGTACCTGCCCACGGGAGGGAAATGGAACTTGATGATCTTAAGGTCCTTTCCGATCCAAACCATTCTATGATTTTGCATAAAATTACTGACTCATTCAGTCCATGGGATCAGTTATTCTTCACCATGGGAGACCTATCAGATGATTATTTGTATTTCATGCATTCAGTCACAAAAGAATTACTTTGTTGTACACTTTTCCACAATGTTCATCACAGAATCAGAATGCATCACTGGTATTAGCTTATTCCCAAAATGCAACTGAGATAAAATGATCTTATTCTTTTACATAAAGAGGAATGAGGTATCAATGCCAAAATTATCAACTTGTACCAGGAATATCTTGAGATTTTTCAGAGTATTTAGGGATTTGCAACATTTTTTATTCTAAGCATACCGTAGCACAACCATTTCTGTGGAAGAAATGGTAAGCATTCACAGTTACATGTCAGCCATTAGTCTAACTTGCATCATTTCAGTTCAAGCTGAGTACCCAGGAACTGGTTAACACAATTTCACATCTACATTCCAATATCAGTACTTTAAGTGCAAAGAATTACACACTATAAGAAAGATAAAAAAAGTGAAAAAGTCAAAAAAATGAAGTACAGAATAAGGAAGCACAACATTAATTAATCTAGATTTTTGCAGATTAATGGATAGTGCCAAGGATGAGTTGAAAAATGTGTGTTTAACTCCTACCTCAGCCAGAAACTGACTGTGTTGACCTAGGTAAGTCAAAAAACAGTAGCCCATGACCATGGACTACATCTATAAAATGTGATTCTCTGCCAGAAGGGAACTCTGAGGTCATACTTACATTCCTTAATTTCAAAGACCTCTAGAAAGCAAAAGTAGAAATCAGGTACATAAGAACTTCTATGAATCTGGATCTATGTTTCCATAGCTTTATAACCAGAAAGCTTCAACAAGAAGTAGGATATTATCCGTAACTCTCATTTCCCAATATTGCAATTATGACTTGCCTTCCGAAACTATAGTCTAACTCCAAACAGCCTTCTCTGCAGAAAATAACATAACTGAATCAATAAGGAATAAACTAAAGAAAACAAGTATACAAAATATAGCCAAGAGAAGAAAAACTAAGAGGAGTCAAGCCTACGCAAGAATGAAGGCTTACCTTCCTAAGAAAGAAGTGTTTAGTCCATTTAAGAAACATACTTATTTTTGCCTCACCTTTAGAGAACCTTCTCTGATAAAGGGACTTCTTTCATTGTTGGACTGAAATTCTGGAATGGTCCTCATTATACCCTCAAGTATTGATGCATTGCCTTTGAGAAATGAAAGGGGAATAAATAAGGTTACAAAAATATAAAAATTGAATAATTTTTAAAAATGAAAAAATGAAAAGGAAGTGTAAGTAAATTAGATTTAAATTATATATATTTGAAAATAGTAAAAGCATAAAAGTAGAATAAGGAATTTTTTTAAAATTCCGTTTTTTAATGAAATAAAAAGTCTGTTCAGGTTAGAAGAAACTTCTCTCACAGCTAGTATTACTAAATAGTCATAACTGGTGTCCAAATTTGCTAAACAATATATCAACATATTTAAAGACTGACTGCTTCTTGCTGTTCAAGGCTTTGCTCCTGCAACAAGTTTGTGTTGTTTTAGTAGATGAGCAATGTGCAATAAACAGTAAGCTGTATTTATTATTTGTGCTGCTAACATTGTTTCAGAATTCAAATACAGGGCTTCAACCAGCTCACCCTACACAAACTCAATACTGGAGTCAGACAAAATAATAAGTGAATAAATGCTGCCTGAACCTTCAAATCTTAACTAAAGAAACACCATATCCCCTGTTTACTATTAGGTCTTTATAGCATCTTGGCTTATGAAAAGGATATCTCTCTAATGGCTTTCTATCATGCCTGGACACCCAATATTTACCTGCTAGAAAAGATGAAGTATGCTATCAGAAACTTGTAGTTAAATTACTTTGTATTACTAAGTAGGAATTGCAGTGTGGGTTACAGGAGAGTCAGTGTTATTGAAATCACTTAAAGACATTCTTGCCCATCTGTACATCCCACCCAGAAGTTCACTTCTTCAGGAAGTGAACTTCTCTATGAATCATATGTTTCAGGAGGCACCAGATGGGCAAGATTCATTCTAGCTCCTGTGAGAAACTGACAGATACGATTTAGAATGCACAGCTGTAGTTTCTGTTTGCAAACTATAATCTGATGTGTTAACTGGGTTGAGGAATAACATTCCCATTTTTGTAAATGCTAATTACTAGTACTAGAAGGTTTCAAAAAGCATTCTCAAAAAAGGCAAACAAAGCAAAGGCTAAATATCAACAAATCATTAATACCATTTAAATGCGCAAGTAGACAATTTGGACAGAAGTTCTGTTTCGTCAGAAGGAGTCTGCAGTCTAGTCAATTCCAGTTTCCAGTTTTAGCTTCTAGCCTACATCTCCTGACCTAAGCCTTTATCGTGCCCTTTTAAAAAGGAATTTTCCTGAGCCATGTTGCCAGCTTTAACTACTGCTCATCTCTTCAGTCATTTAAATAGAAATCCATAATTGTATGCAATTCTTAAAGTAAGTCCACTAAATAAACACAGCTATCATAAATGTACATTGACATTAAAGGTCTCAGTTGTCAGTACGGAGGATGATGCAGACTATTTATATTAGTGTATTAAATGAATTTCAAAACACAGTTATGTCTATACAGATGACAAAACAAGGTTACCCTATGAAAAAATACATTCAGTTCTGCTCTAAAGAACTTTGTGGCTCAGCAGTCAACATGAAAAATAAATTTTCTAGGATAAAACAAAAGGACGCTCACTTTCAGCTTTCATAGGGAAGCCAGGTTTTTTGACTGTCAATTCAGGAGGTCCTTCTGCCGTGGCTTTAAGAGACTCTGTTTTCTTAGCCATCTTTTCTTCTTGGTATTTGACTTCTTCCTCTTTCACCCATTCTTCAATTGAGTTGACCACCAGTTCGAGATAGCTCCTGAAAAGCACAACATTCCTCTATTTATATAATATATATAATACACTATAATACAATTTTCACTCATATGATTTTTAGGTCAAGCAAGATCACTTGGCTTCTCAGTTTCTTATACAAATATTACTCTATAATCTTTGAGAGAAGGCTTGTGTTTGAGGGGGCTTCTGTTTTTACTTGCGAGCTGGTACTTTTGCCTGCTTTGCTTAATGTATCTTACTGTTTGGGGTTTTGGTTATCCTTTTGAAAAGAGGTATTAGAAACTTCTCTTCCAAAGAATGCCTGCTCCCAAAGAAAATCCAGGAAGTCAGAAAACATACAGACCTTCAGTTTAAGAAAAGTTCAGACTCATTCTGCTCCCCTCTGCTTTACCACCAAGGTAACTTAGTTTCTTAGTTACTCTTAAAATCACAGAATCATAGAATGGTTTGGGTTGGAAAGGACCTTAAGATCATCCAATTCTAACACCCCTGTGAGGAAGGGATGCCTCACACTAGACCATGTCACTCAAGTCTCTGTCCAATCCGGCTTTGAATGCTGCCAGGGATGGAGCATTCACCACTTTTTTGGGCAGCCCTTTCAAGTGCCTCACCACCTTCACAAGGAAAAACTTCTTCCTTATATCTAACCTGAACTTCCTCTGTTTAATAAGATGTCGTAATTGATATTGTCTTTTAGAACATACTTCATTTATTTGTTCAGCAACTGAGGCATAATTCTATTTAATTTCTAGTTCTTCTTTATCTGTGTGACAAGAAAGATGTTTGGAAATTGTCATCCAAATGCAGATTAGAGAATCAGAGTGCCGTAGCCTGGTGTAAATGAAGAATATTCACTCTTAACAGTTAAGCTGAAGAGAGCACTGAATGCCAAACAGATCCAGTTTGCAGCTGGCATCTGTAGTTGCACTGTGTCATTGGCCAACAGCATCTGAAATGACTGCTAAAATAGTTCATGGTGAACAACTGCTCCTAAGGTACAATGAAGCCTAGAAGTCTCCTATGCAGTTGCTGCTCATCCCCTTGGCATGGAGTGTTACCATAATCTTTTCAAGTAAAATTCTTCATTTGTGAAAAAATAAAAGGGGCTTTTAAAGAATGTGTCAGATGCAGTTGTTGTGTCTTCGTAATGGTTTGCACTTATAAATTCAAGATGATTCAACTGTATTCAAAAGCTCTGTACTCATTACAGTTTTTGGTTGTGAATATGTAGACAGCACAACCAGTTCTTGACCTCATGACAGTTTCAAAGTATTTATTGCAGCATTACGTTGTTTGTCTAAGAGGATAGGCACAGAGTGGAGATGTGTATAGTTTGTGTACAGCTTCAAGACACACAAGTCCATCCCAGCATCTGCAATACAGGTGGAGCCTGTTGTGCCAGACTTTCATGGAGAAATTGTTGGGGACAAGGTGAACCTGCTTGTATCTCAAGAAAAAAAGTACAACCTATAAAAACAAAGGTGTTGAAAAGAAAAAGCAAAACTAGGCTGCAAACCTAGAGTTGCCAGTACTGGAATAACTTGAAGATGAATATATGTTATAAATAAAAAAGTGATTATTCGCATGGAAAATATTTTAGGGCAATGAAACAGTCATTCAAAGTCAAAAATACATGTTCTATTAATATGTATTCTGATGTCACTACTGCCAATGTCTGACTCAGAATCATTTCTCAGAAAGGATGATTCTTTTCCAGTAACTTGTGTAATATGTTTACTATGAAACAGTAAACAAATGTCATTAAGATTAACTCTGAGCAAAAGAATAGTTTTGATAATGTCTGAATTCATTTGGCTTCCTGATGGAGGGGCCACTTATTCTAACCAGAGTTGAAATGTTCTATACACACGTACCACTGCAGGTATATGTATTCATGCCTTTGGATCCTCTTAGTAGCATAACTGGATTTCACATGCAGATGCCTGCTGCCTGCTCTTTTAACAGTACAGTTCCTGAGTTCTGCATGAAGTATGGGACAAGATATCCACAGGGAAGGGTAACTGAGATCACCAGGAGCAAAAGATGCTACTTTTGCATAAGATATTTAAAACACAAGATATTTAATTTTCCCCTTGCATGAAAATTTCCTGTAAAGGACCCACTGTAACCAACTGATTAACAGGTAACAGAAGTATATTCCAGACAGCAACTATGGAACAACCCCACAAAGTGGGTCTGTGGTCTATAAGATGTCAGAATAGGTAAGAAAGAAGTAAACACAGGCAGAGAACTCCTAACAGAGAGGCAGTCAAGCAGTGTTTGTTGTGTATCTGTAATTCTGTTGTGGTGGAAGTGTAACTCTTAAATATATCCCCCAAATTAGAATTACAGTAATTTTAATAAAAGGAAAATCAGCAAATTGTTACTAAACTCATTGAGAGCCAGTTATTTCATACAAAGATGAAAACTAGTAATACTACTGCTTAATTGATAAATAGGGTTTGTGCCTGTTTCTGGCAACTCAGCAGGATCTGGAAGCTAACTGTATGAAACATCTTGAAGCACTCCAGGTATGTAAACACTGTCTTGCACAGAAGTGTTACGCTGCTTGGAAACATATGCTAGCAAATATTTATGATACTTTGGAAATCTGAAATGATCTTTAGCAAAAAGGTTGACTAAGGTCAGAAAATGTGCTGATTATGCTGGAGAGGAAAGACACCTATAGATGCCACATAACAGAACAGCAGGAGATCCCACAGCTCTTCAAAGATACTAAGTAGCGTATAGGGCAGCGACACTGAATATTTCTATGACAAAAGAGCAAAAGTGTAACCTTCTTGTAAGCTTCCATGCCAGTTTAGAAACTTCAGGGACTCCTTGCTGCTTTGAAACAGAATCTGACCAAGTGTTACTGAACAAAGATGGTGTGCCCCAAGCAGAAGTTATCTTTGATGTTTAAGCCTTGTTTCCACTGTATGTGGAAGAGTAAGAAGGAAAAAGCATAGAGCTATTTCATCCTCAACTGAATTATAATGCATTTACCAAAGTACATGCTTCATTCCTTTTCTGGACATAAATTAGCAACGTTTGTTTTGAAGGTATCAAGAGCTCTTCCCATTTCTCAATTGGCCTTTAACTGGCTATTTCAATTCCCTTTCAAGGTAACCAGCCAAATTGTTCTAAGACTCCACAGATGAAGAATTGTGTTTTGAGAAGAAATGCTTCCTGAGGAAGTCTGGTTCCTCACTATCTGCTCCTACAGACAACACAACAGCAATATGCCATCCGGATGACATGTTACTCAGTGTATGTAAATGCTGAGTGACATGCTAGATATACTGGAGTATGTGACCCGGATTCCAGTGTCTGTTCCAAAAGGGTATGGGTTTCTTGTGGGTCTCATACCATCTGTATCAGCCCTGTGCACACATCTCAGATACACCAGGTATTTAACCTGGTAACTCATTCAATGCCCCCAAACCCAGTAAGAATAGCTGGCAAGTAAAAACCTCTCGACTTCAGAGTTTTGTATAACAGACTTTAAGATAGCTGTTAATTTGCCCAACAATCACAAAACAGTCAGCATTTTCTCCAAGGAACTTTGTGTTTCTGCTGGTAAATCTCTTCTGGCCCTGCTCCCAGACAATGCTAATCACAATAGCCTCTTTTAATGGCAAATAATTAAAGTCCAAGTGCCTGGAAAGCTAAGATGGACTCACACAATGTTCCCTGACTGAAAGAAAAGACATGAAATCTAATGCAAAATATGTCTTCAGAAAGTCACACTTTGCCTGTTTAGCATTCAAACCTGTTCAAATATCTAGGTGCCAACAAAGGTTTCCATGAAAAAAAATCTTATATGCTGATAAATGAGGGATGTCTGCAGAAAAATGGGATATGGGATGCCCACTGTATAATTTGCTGAAATTCTACTTGATAAATCAAATCTAATAAGTCCATAAAACTCCAGAGTGACATGGTTAAAGATAGCTCATCTGTCTCTCCATGGCATTGTAACTTCTTTACATATCAGTACATGGACACATGTTCTATTTTCTGTCAATTATTTAGCATAGAAGTTGGATCCACCTCATCACTTATCATTGTTGCAGATCCACATTACCCTTTATATTGCTGTTTCAGTGCAAAATGAATAGGTCCACTGACAAAAGCTCTAAGTGGAGACATCAACCACTCACATCCTTCTAACTGATGAGAGATTAAGAAGAATGTGGTATCCTGTGAAAAAAAGGGCTTCTAACATTTCTCGAAACATTTTCCCTGTACACTCACCCAGTTTGTGTACACATAGATAAAAAAACTGTTAAGTATATTCTTAGACAGAGTTTTCTTTTCAACCTCCTTCACCTGAAGTGTCCTCATCATAATTTTCTTGATGTTTTATTTGAACCATGACAGGATATCCCTACTATGACTCTGTGTGTATGTGTGTATTACCTCTCTTTTTATAGTTTGCAATAAGGTGTCACATGCAGTTACTGCATGGCTCTCCTCACTCAGAAAAGCTTTGTCTCAACAGAATGCTTTTTTGGCATAACACTGCATGACATTTTCCAGCTGCGTTACATGTTTTCTCATAAACGTGTTACATTGTGATATCTTTTACTATCCCAGCTTTGCCCCAAGCGCAGCCATGCAGGCTTTAACTGAAAATGACTGAGAATGAGCTAAATAAAAACAGATACAATAAATTACCTGAATCCAACATTAGAGTGCAATGCAATATCCCAAGTCTCTTTGCACAAATGATACTGATTCATGGGATTGTGAAGAACCAGTAACAAAGAGTTATCTTGGATATGATAAAAGGAATCAATACATCTATATTCTTGGGATGCAGTATGAAGAACCTGGAAAGGAAAGAAATAAAGGTACTTCCTCCCTGCAGACAGTAGCTTTGAGCAAAAAGTGTTTCAGAACTTTGCTTTTCTATAAGATGTATGCAAAGCATTTGTATTCCAGCAATCTGAAGTGTTCAGGTAGGTGAAATTGAAATTCCTCTGCTATTCATATTGAGAAGCAGTCACTATGGTCCACCTTCTGAGACTGACTATGAATGAAAAAGTTTGGCTAAAAATAAACAAATACATTTAAGTATTAAAGAAATACTTAAATTTCAATAATAAAGTGTTTAAATAATAACTACTAAATTAAAGCACAGCTAACATATACCAGGTAAAAAGAAAACAAATTTACTTTTTTCTTTGCTTGGTTAAGCTTACTTGCTATTCAATTTGCTACACTCTAACCTGCCTAGCTCTGAGATTTACTGTGTTCAGAATCTGTGTTCTACTCTGCTCTGTACTGCCCCATCATTTGCAATGTTTACATAGTCTCCAGGCTGAAACATAGCTAGAAGAAAGCCTCCTTTTAAACTAGTACTTTTACAGAACCATGTAACTCCAGTAAGACAGAAATAATTCCGTATCAATGAATATTCTTTTTAAACATGAAAACTTTAACAACAGCTGATGGAAAAAATATGTTCAGATCTGATGTAGTATAAAGAAATATTCTTATAAAATGTTATTTTCTGTTGCAATAATTTTTCTTTTCTGTTGCAGTTATTTTCCAACAGAATCTTTTGACTAGATTCTCTAATTATTGACAGCTCAGTTAGTATTAGCTATTTATGTTGCATAAGAAGGAATTCCCCATGTACTGAAATACATGGCAAGACTTCAAATTTGTGATACTGACATGGTACTGAAAATGTCTAAGCAGCCTTTCTTTCAGCCACCTATAGCATTTGTCAGGATCAAATAAAAATTGCAGCATATAAAGCTTAAGGCAGCACAGGAACTAAAACTTCACTCCTCTCAAGAGAACGCCTCCAACTTAAGCCATTTACACTTGAACTTATCTTTCACATATTTCACTCTTTCTGAAAGATGAGTTTTAGTCTTTAGCTTGAAGGATTTCTGTAAGTGAAGCTTCTGTAGCCCTGAAAGGCTGAAGTACCGTTATAACAACATTTTCTATTTGCCCATAAATCATATATTGTATAGGTATTTGCGAAGTGTTTTTTTCACGTACACTGTGCTAATGAGTCCCATAACTGCCAGGGAGGATCACCCCTAAGGGCAAGATCATTTTGTTTCTATCACATGTTTAACTAAAAGACTCACTACGAAAAAGGACAGCTGCATTTGGCCAGGCCAGGAAATAAAACCCATTACAAGCAAAAATTCACACAAGAAGCTGAAAGGAAAAATGAGGGCTGGTCAAATGTAAAAGGGATAAAACTGCATCAGTTATCTAGGGAGATAATACCCGGTACTTCGCAACTGATTTCATCATACAGCATTCTGAGGGATGACTGTATGGGTAAGATTGTCAATTCACTGATACCTGAAGAAGAACATGCGGTTGAAAATGTTCGTCGAAACTCCAGTCTGTCAAACAACGCCTCTGTGTCTTTTTGATCTCTTCTAAGCTTGGTTTTAAGCTGTAATTTTCCAGACTCACCTAAAATACACCAAAACAAAATGAGTATCAACATTTCAGTGACAGTTGTATTAAATCAACTTTAATCTTTCTGACTTACTAGACAGCATCCCTTATTATATCACAGTTAATTGCATAATGCTGCACATGTGTAGACCCCTATGGCACTATTACTCCCAAAGGTTTTTGGTCTTGGCTTTTTCTTTTATGGCAAACATAATCTGAATATTTTTATTACTAGGTTATATGTTTTTGAGTTCTGTAAGCAATTACAAATATTTAAACATGTCCTATGAAGTCATCTGAAATGGCTATATTTATCCAGAGCTGTATGGGAGACAGGTGTTTCTGAAGATGCCAAACTACAGAATTTACTAGTGTGATACATCTCTCAAACCTCTCATGCTAGTATTTGACCCCTGGTATTCAGTGAAATCAGCGCAGAATTGCCATTAGTAGCTTCACCAAGACCTATCACCTCAGAAATCAAAGTGATTTCATAGTGCTTAAAAACTATGGCACTACTTGTCAAACATCACAAAATTAACATTTGCATGCAGCACTGCAAATCAATCTCCAGTCCTGGCACTGAACAGTATCTTCTGTTGTCTTATGCTATAGAGAGCACAGTTTATTCCATTCTTCACACTTGCCATAGCCAAAGGAGGAAAACCCAATTCTTTCTTCAAAACAGGATCAGCCAGACTATCTCTTCCATCTTTGCCATTCATTTCTGTATGTACTGGAAATCGAAAGCAGAATGTTAAGAAGTGTTGCAGAAATTTCAATCCTTAAAACTAAGGTCAGAATGATGCAATTTCCCTAGCCTCTGTAATGAGACTGCCATCAACTTGAAGCTGTCTTTTACGACACCCCTATAAATACATGATCACCTCTGCTAAGCTTCTTTCCTAAAAGAGCACTTTAAAACCCAGGAACAACAAGTGCCAGACATCAGGGACTGTAGTGACAAGACAAGGAGTGAGGGTTTCAAACTGAAACAGGAGGTTAGATATAAAGAAGAAGTTATTTACTGTGAGGGTGGTGAGGCACTGGAATGGGTTGCCCAAAGAAGTGGCAAATGCTCCATCCCTGGCGGTGTTCAAGGTCAAGTTGGACAGAGCCTTGGGTGACACAGTTTAGTGTGAGGTGTCCCTGCCCATGGCAGGGCAGTTGGACCTGTGTGATCTTAAGGCCCTTTACAACCCAAACCATTCTATAATGCTATGAATTATCATTATTATTATTACCACTATTAATGATGATATTAAATATCATTACATATACTGTAATGATATATAACATACAGTGATATTATACCATTGTAATATAATTAAATAATAACATGTTGTTATAATAGTAATAGTGTTAGTAATAATAAACAACACTTGATAAAGCCCACTGAAATTGCTGCCTTTATCTGTCTTATGCTGACCATACACAGTCAAAACCATTAAAAATACCCTAAGAAGTGTGCTCCAGATGAAGAACCATTTTTCTACATACTACCTGAGAAGCAGTAATAATCATTTCCTTGAAGAGGTGACATAAAAGAAAGCAAAATCAACTGCTTTGATATTTTCACCTCTTTCTGAAAAATGCAAATTTAAACCTTTCAATTAATTCGATTTATCCTGTTCTATAAGCTACTTGACCGAATATTGTTTCTGCTGAGGATCTGACCAGTCATTCCATTGTTCCAATGGGCACCTGACATGAACAACAGGATCTCATGGATACTTTAACTTCCATATTCTCATAATATTAAAAACATAATTTCCTTTTACTGGAATTCTTTATGTCCTGATTTAGGGCAGAGATTACTAATACTCTACACAAATTCACACATACAATAGAAATACTCTCCCTGGGAAAAAAATACCCCAGAAAGTACTTGTTCATAACAGGCTTGTAACCAGCTCAGCTTCCAGACTTAGATCTGCTTTTCTAGGAAATTTACTGACTGCCTTTAGAAGATCAAAGAAATCTGAAAGCAAATGTTTTCTCTTCCTAGTATTTGCTTTTGTGCTGCAGAAGTGTTGAAATGTTGGTGGCTATGTTTGTAACTAAAATTAGTATTGTAACTAGTATAAAAGTCAAATAAAATAACACCCAAAAAAGTTCATGAAATTCAGAAGAGAGACAGATAAGCAGGATTATTTTTTGTCTACTCCAGCCTTCTAAGGAAAGGATCCCATCTAAGCTGGTTGCCTAGACATCTATATTAGGAAAGCGCAGGCAACATAATGAACCTAAAGGTACAGCCACTTACATGGATCTAATTTCTACTTTTCTTTCATCCCAGAAAAATAATCACTTGTTTTTAATGTTGCTTCTTGTCCAACACTATTCCTTTAAGCAGGCCAACAACTTTTCATTATGTTAGAATCTGCAGGAGAAAATGCAGAACTCTGAGAAAATTGATTCTGCATTGTGTACAAGAAGTTTACCACATCTCTGCTTCTGCTCTTCAAAACGCTCCTATTCTAGCATGAATGATAGTTACAATGGCTCAAATGCTGAAGATATCCTAACAGCACAGATTGGAAATGAAGTTAAGAGAAGCTGATAAAGTTGAAACACAGCTCAGACATGCTCTACGATTTTAACTTGCAGGTTTTCAGATATTGCTGGCCAAATGCAGACAGACTAATATGACTGTGAAAACCAGATGTTTAAACTTCTACATTACAACACCTGTTCCACCATGTTACCCTTATTCTGATTTCTTTTCATTGGTCTCACTTTCTTCAACACCTAATAGATACGTTCCTCTTTCCCTGTTACTTCTGAATTTGGCCTCAAATTTTGGATGTCAAAACTCTACTGGATTAACTTACACATGAAAGAACAGGGAAGCCTGGAAGAAAAAAAGTTAAAAGGAAAAGGTATGTATGCATGCATTATTACAATGTATACCATACCTTTTTTTTGTCTTCTGTCATTTTCAGCTTTTTATATCCCTCTCTAGAGTCCCCATGTGTAAGTTATATGTTCATTGCATTTCTTACTACTCATTCACTAGTAATCATCTAATTAACCTGATACATAGAATCACAGAATGTCTTGGGTTGGAAAGGACCTTAAGATCATCCAGTTCCAACCCCCTGCCATGGGCAGGGACACCTCACACTAGACCATGTCGCCCAAGGCTCTGTCCAACCTGGTCCTGAACATTGACAGTGATGGAGCATTCACCACTTCTTTGTTCAACGGGTTCCAGCACCTCCCACCCTCACAGTAAAGAACTTCTTCCTTATATCCAGTCTGAACTTCCTCTGTTTCAGTCTGAACCCATCACCCCTTGTCCTATCGCTACAGTTCCCGATGAAGAGTCCCTCTCCAGCACCCCTGAAGGCTGCCTTCAGACATTGGAAGCTGCTCCGAGTTCTCCACGCAGCCTTCTCTTCTCCAGGCTGAACAGCCCCAACTTCCTCAGCCTGTCTTTATGTAAGAGGTGTTTCAGCCCCCTGACACATCACTCTGTGCTTGTTACTGACTTCGTAAAGACCAGGCTGCCGTCATAACTCACAAGAACCTTTCTTCAGAAAAGTATTTAAGCATGTCTTCAGTATTACAGGTCTATGAAATATCTTTGATGTAATAAACCATAAACCAGTTTTCTAGTACATACTTTTCAGCAAATATAATTTTAGAAAGCTGCTTACACAAACTGTTAATATTGTCATATAAACCTGATAGCTTTAGTCTTTACCTAGTATTCCTACATAGATACTCAAAGTACAGACTACACAATACTTGAAAATTCAAGTGTTTTTTTTTCCTGGTGATTTGTACTAGGAAAAAAAAATAATAAATCACCACCCTGCAAGAGAAATGAAATGGTAAAATTAATAATGGATTCAAATATTTCAGGAGGAATGTAAACAGATGTTTCTTTTCCAGAGCCTTTTTGAGATTCCCCATTAAGCTTCTTTTCCATAAGGAAGAGTTGTCTCAGCTGTGTTGCAAACCTGGCTGTATTATCCCAAGGGTTATAAGACACTTGACAATCACCTCCAATCATAGATCCAGAGCTCTCCAGAAGACCAGAGTCACTTGGGCCAGTCAGCCTCAGGCTTTCAAAAGTAAAAACTCTGAAGGCCCTTTCTACTTCAGACCGACTCAGAAGTTCTAGAAAAGAATTACAACCATTAACTGAAAATGTCCTTATGGCTCAGCAGAAGATAAACAGAAGACTATGCAAGTGTATTGTCCTTGGCAACTCTGCAAAAGCCAACAATTTCCTTAACAGTATTGGCTCAAATTAGGTGAGCTACATTTTACACTGCATTCAAAGTTGAATGCTTCCAAAGTGCAAAATGACATGCTTAACTTTTAATCCATCTTAAATGAAGTGCTTCCTACATCTGAATACCTCCTGGCTCATTAACTTTCTATAAATGATGTTGGTTTTAAAATACTGAGTAGACTTTATTGAACCAGTTAACAACTGGTTCAGTTAATGAAGTTTTCCATTATCATATGGTTTTCCATTACCTGTAGCTCTCAAAACAAGTATTAATTATTCTGTACTCAAACTAATTTAATTTTTAATAAATTAATTTTTATTTTAATAATTTACACAGAAGTATGCAAGGTGCAAAAGGAATAATAAATCCTATTTATGGTTGTATGCATTGGTGTCCATATAACAATGATGATCACGAGAAGCACTGAGTTTTAATGAAGGTAGATCAGTGCCCAAATCATCCAAAAAGTTATCTTCAGTTAGAAATCTTTTCCCTTTATGGTTAGTTAAACAACCAAGCATGTCACATATCATCTTGAAAATGTTGGATATCTCCTATTCAGATCAACCACCTTCTTGCTAAAAGCTAAATTAACTGTTGGGAGAGTTTGGCCATATATTATGGTCCAGTGATGAACATCAAATTTGATACCCATCAGTTAGCATGCTACAGCAATACAGACTACCTAAACAGCTCAATATCCAAAATGAACACACCAGTAACTAGAAAGAATGCAGCGAGTGCAAATTAATCCAACACAAGGGATTTCAGGACTGAACAGC
This sequence comes from Neopsephotus bourkii, assembly GCF_033783945.1. Taxonomy (NCBI): domain Eukaryota; kingdom Metazoa; phylum Chordata; class Aves; order Psittaciformes; family Psittacidae; genus Neopsephotus; species Neopsephotus bourkii. Next base: position 1,853,571 of record NW_026901771.1, on the reverse strand, counting down.
TGGAAAAGTACCTTCAAATCCTGTGTCTTATATGATGGCATAAATGTAACCAAAGGGATTTGGATGTTTGTGTTTCTTAATAACCTAAACCTCTGAAACTACCTTAGGATATTTATGTAGTCTTTCGGATTGTTTCTCAGCGTATGTCATGGTGGTATGCACACTCCCAAGAAATGGTGACTGCAGAAGTGATTACACTTGAAGAAGTGAATGTATTCTTGGCTCGATAAAGGAGCTATTACATAAATCACTTCATTATTGACACCAACAGCTTCCACCAAATACATTCTGAAAGCCATTCACAGTGCAATAAAAATCTTCTGAGATACATGTGCATTTTACTTCCTAGGATCAAAATAGTGATAACAGTTGTAATTTATACAACTTCCCCCCCCCCGATTCAGTAAGTGCTTGTATATTTGCGAATATAAATAGACAAAGAAGTTCTAACAGACTTTCAGCTCTTACTTACGCAATATTTAATACTTGTACAGCCTTTCCCATTAACCATGAAACTGAGGTTTAAAGTTAACTCTAACTTGTGTAGTAGGCTAAGATATAAGGAAGAATGGGAGATTCTGCAAAATGTTTTAGAGAGGTGAAAGAACTTGTCCCCAGATTTCTGTTATTTAATAAGGTGATCAACTAAATGAAAAAAAAAAAAAAAAGGAATTTTTATCAATGCAAAAGATAATCTCTTTACCACTGGTACAGTAATGCATGAGCTTGTGAAGACTGGCCATGCGTTTAGGGTTGTTTTCAGCTGAAGGAAGGTTTAACTGGATAAGTTCTGTAAGAGGAAGTTTATCCATCATTTCCCGTTCAATCTTTTCTGGATTTAAGTTCTCCTGGACCTAGAACAAACCCCAGAGTTACCAGAATCAAAGTAAACTTTCACACTAGTGGATTTCTAAAAATTATGAATAAGGAATTCTTTTCATAGTGAAAGACATAAGCATGTGCTTAAGTCAGCTGGACTTACATTTGAGCATGTGTGGTTTTGAATTATGGTGTGAGGTGTTTTAGGCAGAAAAAAAAGGAGATACATAAGAGAATAACTTATGGCATAACTACAGACACTTGTTAGAAGGCATCTGCTTGTGCTACCTAGACTCAGAAATTCTGGAATATAAAAACATATACTGATCTATTCAGGCAGGCAGCAGGTCCCTTCCACGTATCTTTCAGCTGGTCTGTGCAACTTCTCATGGTAATGAAGTCTGTAAACTCATTTACCAAGTCTATGACAGCATCATCCCTATATATTTAAGGATTTATCTAAAAAGGTAAATATAGATACCAGTAAGCACTGGTACCTTCCAACTTCATTCTTTTTAGTATTAAACATTTTACTTCTTAAATTAAACGATTTAGTATGAAACTCTTTTTAGTATTAAACATTTTTTTTAAGTACCTTTTTCTTGGACTGTAGCTTCCAAATCTTTTTCCTTTATCCACCACTCATTATTGTGCTATCCACTCCTCATTGTGCTATATCCTGAACTTCCTCTTCAGCAGGTATATCATACAAATCAAGTATATGCCTGCTAAGAGCATCTCTGTGATTACTCAGTCCTGCCTTCTGCTTGAATGCCTCCTCCAATGTATCAAGCTCAATTTGTTTCTGAATACTGTTATAATCAATTGTTGTCAAAGTATTTCACGGGGAATTTGTAATTCATGAAGCCAGCAGATGCTCCTTAACTGTGAAATCTAGAACTGTATTACCACTTGTTTTATCTTGAGAGTATTGTTAAAGTTTAATGGCAAAACTACACCTTGGCTTGTTTTGGTTCACAAAGTCTGAAAACTGTTACTTTGCAATAATTCCAAACCATGCAATCTCTGAACATTTCTGCCTTTGTTAGAATTTGGCAACATCTTCGTTATACACTACGCTTCAACTATTAAGCCAACCTGAATACACTTATCTTTACTAACAACCTTTATGTCTTTTCTCACATTTCTCTACATCTTAGTATTTAATTTAGTCCAAATGTTAAATCACTGTTAGAAAGTTAGTAACTAATTTTCCAGTTTCACCAGTGTTTAACTACAGTAAATCAGAGTTCTGTAGCATCTTTCATCTATGCCAAAGGCTAAACATTCTTATTAATAATGCCAACAGATCATTGAAATCACTATCATGCTCTGTCTGTGATGTGTCCTCTGTCAGTGACAGTAGCTCATCACTTCTTAAGCCTGCTAAATATGTTAGTGTATCTATCTCAGGAGGAAAGAATGTAGGTTACACTGCTCTGCTTTGGAAAAACATTATCCTTTTTAGTGCATTGAGTGTTTACAGCCTGTGGATTTTAGAACTGCTTACATATGACAGGTGGTACCATACCTTCAGTAGATGCAACCGCTGAGCTAGGGTATCGTGGTAGTTAAATAAGAGAGGGTACTCTGGGGTGACAGGCTTTTCTTTGCTGTAGTTAGGTGAAAAGTAGTCATATAGATTCTGTTAAAAAAAAAAAGGAAAGATGCATTAAACACCAACAATGAGATTTATTTGTCATTTGAGGAAATAAACCAAAGACAACACAAACCTTTTTTTCACTTCTAGAAAGCGAAAGAGAAGGAAGAACAGAAGCTATATGTTCTGCAATGGTATGATGTAGCCCATCTGCCCGAGGCTCTGGTACTACCAGACTAGGTGGCGTAAGGCCCTCTTCACTTGCGATAACCTGGCAAAGATGACAGTTGTTAGCTTTCATTACAGTATGACTGCTTCTTAACTTAAAACTACCAAGCACATCTGCTTATAGCCAAACACACAGCCATAAATTTTGCCAGGACTGTAGCAAAATGCAACTTTCCATGTTAGTTCCTGCCCAAAACAAAGATTATAGAAAATAGAATGAAATATTTTCTCCTATTACTTGCTTTCGGAAGGATAAGAAGAAATATATTTCCAACTTGAAATGTTAATGAATACAGTCAATGAAAAACTGGTTTTGTATCAGGTCTTGGACTTATTTTGGGTGTTTTCACCTGGGTCTATTTTCAGACTAAATTGGAAAAAAAAACACAACACCCCCCCCCTCCAAAAAAACCAACCCAAATAAAATAAAGGATTGTACTGAATCTTCTTTCTTTGTACTGAAATATTCTTTCTAAAAGGAGAAGGATTTCCAAATCATGCTTTGGGGCTCTGCTAACTCCTAGCTTGTGCCTAAACTCAACAGAAGCCAGCTCTGCCTAGCACGAGCACTAATATACGCCACTCTAATATTAGGCTTTCCCTAAGACCTTTATATTGAGTAAAACAGTGCAAGTTCACAATCACTAACATTGTGGCAGGACATCAGGACATGAATAATAGATATACTGACTTTGCTTTAAAAAAATTACTTTTTTTCCTCATTTGATTATATTTGATCTGTAATCTTGGAAGAAAATAATCTTAGAATAACACTATATATACACAGTAAGTGCACAATACAAAAGAAGACCAAAGATGTCACTTTTGAGTTGTGATTCCTTTGTATTGAACCACCTTGGTCAGTGCCTCCGATCTTGTACCTTTGGTTGAAACAGATGGATTTATTGATCTCTGATCAATTCATTATACCAGGTCTAAGCAAAATTACCCACAGGAATTATAAAGAGAATATTCTCACCTGTTCCAACATGCAGTTCAGCATTAAGGGTACAGAAACGTATTCCTCAGGAATCTGACTCAGCAAGTCATTGTAATACCTCATATCCACAGAAGTATCCAAAAAAGAACCTGTTGTAATAATAGATAAAAATTATGATCTATTTCTTCAGAAATACCAATTTTTATTACCAACTAGTTCAATGTTCAGACAGTTTTTTCTTGGAAAGGCTAACAAAATCCAACCTTATAAAGCTATTCTATCTGACTGTGACTAGGAACAGATAGAAAAAGTGATTTCTAAAGAACATAGTTATCACCACTGCAGTTTCTGGAGATTTTCACAATGTGTTCACCAAGAAACTACTTTCACAACATTGAGTCACATCTTCAGCTTACTGTGCAAATCATGCCAAGGATTTGTGCTAAGGTGAATGACAGAGTGAACAGCTACAGATGAGTGCTTTAATCCTTTAGACATACCCTGTGGCAAAGCTGGTGTTGGAAGTATTTCTTCTGCTTGTCCTTTTTTCTTTGAAGTTGTAAACTGTGATAGTGACTGTACCTAAAGGAACAAAAATAAAGATAAAACCTATCAGAAACAGTAGAACAAATGAGGATTGCACAAATAGGTGGGAGAAATTAATGATCTTAAAGGTCTTTTCCAACCTAAAAATTATTTGATTAATTTAGCTTTGGTTTCACTAACCCTAGACCAGATGCTAAACTTCTACACAGCTAATATTAGGGGAGGGAAATCCCATTTAACTCCCAACAGAACAAGATAATAAGAATATAGTCTTATGAATGCCTTAAATGAGCATTCAGTAGTACTGCTACAGATGGAATAAGCCCATTTCTCCCTACCCCTAGTACATGTCCTAATAAGCCACTTTCTGCCCACTGAAGCTTTTGTTTACCATGAACAAAATAAGGAAGCTGATCTTGCACAGAACTAAATCTGGTTTTGACACTTCACAGATCTGCAACAAGACACAGTACCTCTGTGCAGGCATGTTGAGTTTTCAGCCCCAAGGAAGTGTCATCATAAGCTATTAAAGGAATTGTTACACCTGGTATCCTTTATGCCTGTATGACCCTTTAAATTTCCCTTTTCCTGTTTTCCCAATGATTTTCTTCGTTCCCCTCCTCCCCATTCTTTGCAGTTTTAAATGCTGAAGTAGAAAAATCCCAATTTTATTCACAGAAAATTACACATGGAGTGATGGTCCAAGGGGAATTTTTAAGTGCAGAATTAAAGACAGGCATCTCTAGCCTACAACTAGTTATTCTTGACAAGTATAGAAGGATCCTTGCCTCAAATTCACGTTGTGTCAATTTGGTCTCTGATAATGCAGGCACATTAGTAAACTTGATGTTTTCCAAGTAGTTACGATGCTGTCTTCTCCAGTCCAGGCAGTCATATATTAAACAAGCAATGCTTTCAAACACCACGGTGCCAAATGCAAGCTATGACAGAAAATCAGATACAAAGGATGAAGTCCGCATACAAAAGTATTGTGTAACTTAGCCATGTAAGTCCTTAGCTCTCTAACCAGCAAACTGTTTAAAAGTCTTGCAATGGATATTCTTTTTTCCTCCACTAATTCAAAAAATGTTTTACAGAGTTATTCTAAGAAAACAAGGCTTCCTCATTTTAATTTTATTTCAGCTATAATATAGCTGCTCACAGGTTATTCACCAGTAGCAACAGTACGATATGATGTGATGATGGGAAAGATAAACAAGATAGAAAACTTCTTTCCTAAAATAGCCTGAATAATTTAACATGAAATCAATAATATACTGATAAGTAATGCTGTAAGTAGCAAGCCTACATGTTTCCTCAAATTGAGGTATTTTTAGTGTCTGCCTTGGAAACCATTGTGGATTTAGCCAAACTTGGTTCTGATGCCGTCAGGATCAAGTGTACTTCCTGCTTTACCAGATTGTTTATATATAGGATTTAGTGTACAATAAATAAGTGTTAAGAGGACATAGTCCATCCTTTAACCCTAATAACATAGACCACAAATACAGGAGATTGAATTATGGTATATTGCTTTATTCTGCTTTAGCAATTTGTATTTTTTTACTGCTGCCATTGTGGATTGAAAAATATTTGACCCTTTACCTCACTATACTTGAGAACCTGGCTGGAAACAATTCCTACTGCTTCACTTTCTCTTGCAGTACCCAGTAATAGTCCTGACTCAGCAGGTGATAATGAGTAATATGCCAGAGCCATGTTTTGGGTTGAACTAAATGAGCATCTTCTGTCAAAAAGGGTTCTCACATTCATTTTAATTTGGTTTCATGTGAATGTTCTGAAATATAGTATGTTGAACTACTGTTATGAGGACAAAATGTAATTTTGGTGTTATTTTATACAGACATCTGACTCTCCAACGAGATCCAAATTGGGTTTATGTAAAGATGCTGAATAAATTTAGTATCTTGAACTGTTTTAAAACTCTGCTGCCGTGGCCTACACTATTAAGAAACTCCAAGTCAGGTATTTTTATGCAAAGAAGTCTTTGTGAATACATGCTGAATAAACTTACTTGATACAAGAAAATAATTTCTGATCAGGATAACAAGTATATTAATTGCACTGGTTCTGTTTCACAGAAGGCTAAGCTAAAATTCCTGTCATTTCTAAACCGTCTTAAATGTCACAAGCTCCAAAGCATGCCATGTGTTCTGAAAGCAGAATCTACTGACCAGCATTTCCCTGTCGGACCAATCAGGGGGAAAGGCACTCTCCTTAACTACGTGATGAAGTCTGGCAACATCAAAGAGACCTGATCCAGGCTTTCCACTGTTCAGAACTGGTTCCAGGTATTTCCAGAATGTTTCCAGATCTTTGACAGCTGCATTGTTCTTTCTTTTCTCTGCTTCTGTAACTAAAACGTGTAATTATTAGATAAATCACAGTACAGTGCCCTTTTACACAAAGCACAAATTATGTATTAGTATATATTTAAATATAGGGTAAGCAAGCTTTATTTATTACAATTTTATTGGTGTGGAAGATGGAGATTAAGGTACAGTATGACTATGGATAAAGAACCTAGAAGTTGTATGGTTTCCTGATTCACTGCATAGTAATGATCAATTTTCAAAGATGCTCTAACTACTGCAAAAAAGACCAAACAACAAAATTCTCTCTTGATGCCAACCTTACAGTCACACTCTGGAATCTACTATAGCCTAAGTTGAGAGACATAAGGACACTAAACTTGCACTGACTTGCTTTCATTTGGATTTATGGGTGCTCAGCACTTCCAAAATATAATTATGATGGCTAAATACCTCACTTGTGTATTTCCAGTGGCCCCAGGGGTTTAAAACAAAACAGTTCAGTGGAGCCATTCCCCCTTGTCCTGTCCCTACAGGCCGTTGTCAAAAGCCCCTCTCCAGACTCCTTATAGGCCCTTTAGGCACTGGCAGCTGCTTTGAAGTCTCCCTGGAGCCTTCTCCAGGACGAACAAGGCTAACCCTTTCAGCCTGTCTCCATAGGAGAGGTGCTCCAGCCCTCTGATCGTCTTTGTGACCTCCTTCAAACTCATTCAAGCAGGTCCACATCCCTCTTGTGTTGGGGGTCCCAGAGCTGAAAACAATAATCCAGGTGGGGGCTCATGAGAGCCCAAGTCCTTCTCCTCAGGGCTGCTCTCAATCCATTCCCCACCCAGCCTTTACTTGTGCTTGAGATTGCCCCATCCATGGGCAGGACCTTGCACTTGACCTTGTTGAACTTTATGAGGTTTGCACAGGCCCACCTCTCAAGCGTGTCAAGATCTCTCTGTATCCCTTCCCTCCAGTATGGTGACTGCACCACACAGCTTGGAGTTGTTGGCGAACTTGCTGAGGATGCATCAAATCCCACTGCCCCTGTGGCTAACAAAGATGTCAAACAGGATTGGTCCCAGTGCTGACCCTGAGTGAAACCACTCGCCACTGATCTCCACTTGGACTTTAAGCCGTTGACCACAACTCTTTTGAGTGTGACCATCCAGCCAATTCCTTACCCACCAAGTGGTCCATCCATCAAATCCATGCCTCTCCAGTTTAGACACAAGAGTGCTGTGCAGGACAGAGTCAAGTGCCTTGCACGAGTCCAGATACACCAACGCTGTAGCCCCATCCTAGAAGGCCAACAAATTTGTCAGGCACGAGTTGCCCTTAGTGAAGCCATGTTGGCTGTCACCAATCACCCTTATTTTCCATGTGTCTTAGCATAGTTTCCAGGGGGATTTGCTCCATGATCTTGCTGGGCACCATGGTGAGACTGACCAGCCTGTAGTAACCCAGGTCTTTGTTTTTTCACTTTTTAAAAATGGGAGTTATGTTTCCTTTTCCAGTCAGCAGGAACTTCACCAGACAGCCACAGCTTCTCAAATATGATGGACAGTGGCTTCTCAACAAAATCTGCCAGTTCCCTCAGGGCCTGTGGATGCATCTCGCCAGGTTCCATGAACTTGAGCACCTTCAGGTTCCTTAGATGATTTTGAACCCAATCTTCTCCTACAGGCAGTTCTTCATTCTCCTTGTCCCTGCCTTAAGTATATTTTCATCATGTAAATACTCTCAGAATGAATTAAAGTCTTCAAGAATCACTAGGATGTGTCAGGTCACACATTTCCAGCAGAAATGGGGAAAAATTAATTGCATTTTGTCAGGCTGAGAGACTGATCCGAGTTTTCTCAGAAAAGCTGAATTAGTAGTGGTACACCTACTAGACTGTTTAGAGGAACAGAAAATTAACAGTGGAAAGGGTATTAAGAGTGCTTGACTTGTTAACCACAAAATGAAAGTCATTAGGGGATGCAAACACTTGGGAAGGAAAAGGAACACGAAAGATATGGTCCCTAATCCATGATTGATGTGTATTTATGCTAAGAACAACAGGAACACTGTAACAGAACAGCATTTACAGGTTAACGGCTTCCTGTTTGAAAATTTCTCTGTACATTACAGAAACCACAATCTATTTTGTAAGTCACTGAACTATGAAATACTTTAGTTAATAACTGCTCCAAGGCACAATCAACTATACCTGTATCAATGCAAGCAGACATTTGTGTTAATAGGACTTTAAAAGCCTCAAAGACTCAATAATATTCCTACTCAGACTACTTCAATACTTTACTAACCTCACCCGTGGAAAGCTTCTACCTGCTCCGTTGTATTTTCTTGACTGCAATTCAAACACTTTGTTTTCTGTCCTAGCCTTTTACAAACTTCAAAACTTTTATCATTTCTCCACTACATCATTCAGCCTTCTCTTCTTAAAGATAACAATTCCATTTTTTTCCTCATGAGTAAAATTGTATAGATCCTTAATAATCTTCTTTTCCATCATTTGAAGCTTTTGTGATTGGCACATATTTCATACAAGGTCTTACCTCATCATTGATTTGCTTGATCAGATTACTTCAGGTATTTTCAGGACACATTCTCATTTATAATCTGGAGATTTGCATTTGAACCTCACCCCCTTATTCTAATACTCATGACAATACCTAATAACACCAGTCACAGCACAAATTCCCTTGAGTCCGCTCCATGCATCCAATTCGAGGGTAAAGCTTTAAAAGTTACTCTAGAGAGGACAAAGTTTTTGAATGAGACTGCACCTACTATAGATTTATTTTCATCTAGGCCTACCTTGCTTACTGTGGGCTATGTGAAATAGCCTTATGAAAATCCAATCATACAACACTGATTATTCCTCTGCTCAGAAGGCCAATACTTCATTTTGTAAGGAAATTAAACTTGTCTGGCATGATTTGCTCTTGAACTGCATACATTAGGTGTTACTCATCTCCTCAATTCTTTTTTTAAGTGGTAATAAATTATTTGTTCCAGTAATTTTCCAGAAACAGAAGTTATGTAGATTACAGAGCCTTGGCTATTTGTGCTCCTTTCTCTCTTCCTCACAGCTCTTTTTCCACTATCTCACTTGCTTTTTATGAGTTCTCAAATAGAAATGAGAATGGCAGGCAAATCTTTAAATAGAATACCATGTAAATTAATCTGAATCAGCTGATCTGAAAATTTCTCTATCTTACCTAAGTAGCAGCTATTTTACCTATTCCTTCACAATTGGAAGATAAATCTTTCTGCTACTAGCATTAACTGTGGTTACTTAAAAGTATCACTTATCTGGAATGGTACTTACAGTGACAACAAATTACAACCCCCACAACCCAATTCCAACAAGAAGTACATACCAACAAAAAGTACAAAAAGACCCCCACACACTAACCACTGCCAGTTTTCTCAGGATCACATCCTGGCAGCTCTTCCTCTCTGTTGACCAGCTAACAAACATTTAACTTGTTCCTCCTCCTGCACCCCATTTTATGTCTTGCCATTTCTGATTTTGTGCTAATAAGCTCATAATAAACATATATTCTCATTCCTAGTGACCTCATCTATTCCCAGTTCTTAAATGCTTTCTTGTATCTGAAGTCTACAAAGAACGCATAGTTTAGCCAAGCTATTCTTCTATGCCACCTGCCCTTTCTTAGTAATGAGGAAAACTTGCATTACTACCTGTAACACTGCTTACACAAGATACTATCATCTAGATGTACTTTTTTTCCCCTTTAAAATTTCCTTGCAAATTTTACTTAACAATTATCTAGTTTATTAAAGTCTCCCTGCTATTATACATACAAGACAAAGAAAAGATAGTATCACTTTGGAAATATTCAGGGAAACCTGTCCCTGTTCCTTCATCCCCAGTAGGTGTTGTAAATACAATGAAATTGAACAAACCCATGCTTTCTGCTCTCTGCACTTCTAACTATTTTCTAGTAAGTCATTACTTTCACATTTTATCATTTTTGCAATGGCAAACACAGTTGCTCACAGCTAGCATGCACAAACACAAAGCACAGAGAGAGAAAAACACAGCAGGAACAGTCTTTACTTGGATATATAATAGCCTCTTTCCTAATACAGATTTTGTTCTTATGACCAGATTACCTTCAGTTGACTGTGAAGATTTTTCTTTAAGTTTAGCTGCTCCCAAGTATGTCTGCAACGGCTCATAATTCTCAGAAGAAATTCTAATTACACTTGAAATGTTAACTCCAAGCTCAAACATCACAAGCAACAACTGCAGGTTGTGGAAATCCAAAATTATAAAGTAGTGATGGGCACCATCTTCTGGTTCATCATCTATTCAAAATGCAATAAAACCAGATTAAAGACAAGGACATGGAATAGCTAAATAAATTCTGGTTTTGCTTGACTATATAGGGATACTGCAAATTAAGGTCACAGAAGCAGCTCTTTTATAACCTCAGCAGGATAATTACATATAAGTTTCACAATATCTGAAGCAGGCCTACAAGGATGCTGGAGAGGGGCACTTCATCAAGGACTGCAGTGAAAGGACAAGGGGTCAGAAGGACTGCAGTGCTAGCGGCTCATAATATAAAAATACTAAGCATACTAAACAAAGGATACTTTTCATGGCTATTAGTTTTTGAAGGGAATTTGTATTTTCCTTAATTTGTCTTCTATTGACTGTGACTAGGAAGGCAGCAAAGCATGGATATCTTATGCAGGTAGCTGATGTTTTCTGCCCATCCCTCAAGGCAGTAGGGAGCAAAATGCTAGAGCTAGTAAAATTGTTCCTACAGAGTCCAGTGGAAGCACATGAATACCTACACAAAGGCACTCTCTACTGTGCATTCTGTACCAATTTTAGTTAGATGACATGAGTTGCCTGCATCACTTCAGCTTGGATTTTTAAAGATGAAAAAAATAAAAACTGTGCACAAAATAACTACTGTTCTGTTCTTTTTGTAGTTTTGTCAGCTTCACGAAGGTTCAGACTTGCTCTAAACGCCTGGACTGATGCTCTTTAGATGCTTGAAGAGTGCCATTGATCTGGAATAAGATGCACGTGAAGGTCTGCTGAAAAAGGGAGGAAAACCTGCAGCAGTTCAACTAGGGAACAGCAGGTACACATAATGCATCCAAAAATCAGTAAGTGCTTCTTAAGAAAGAGAGATCCTGGTTACGTTCATGTAGCTCAAACTAACTCTGATCTAATAGGGAGAGCTATGCATATTCTGCAGTATTTTTTGTTTCAGTGAAATTCATAACCATGGGTGCTATGTATTAAAAGATAAAGATTTTCTTAGCACTTGTTAGCATATTATTCTTTACCTTGTATAGCTCATTTCTGGAGTAGATTTCTTTAGGTCTCAGTTCTATTCGCATGTTTTTACAGCAAATGAAATCATGTTGTCCTTTGTATAGAACCTGGTTTCATCCCCAGACAATGGTATATGGCTCTGTTATACTTTATAATACAAAGAGAAAGCCACCTTTGGATACTTTGGATACACAAACACATTTAGCGTGTATTCCAAAAGGTTTCTGTAGCATTTGTTTAGCTACTTTCTTCTAGTCTTACACTTGCTAAAATATTTTGATGTCGACATGCCACATATGCCTCATCTGTATTTTACTTCTTGGACTGCACAATCTACCCTAATGCTGAGCAGAACACAGTACCCTTTTCAAATGCAGCGGTAACGCTTTAACATTGCCAAATAAATCTTGACTTTTCAACAAGCTAAAAAACAAAGTTAGAAGCTAGGTTGCAAGATTTCCAACAAGTTTATCAGGAGTATATCTGGTTTTTACATACCAATGTATTTGACTTCCTCTTCCACTTTTCCCCGTCGCTTCAACTTGGTTTTCTTTTTAACGGTGCCTGGTGCTTGAGGTTCTCCTTCTGTCTTTTTTCCTTTCTTTTCTTTCTCAGCTGTCTTGGCACTAGGGAGGCTCTCCCTCTTGCCAAGCCATTTAGTTTTCTCTTTCCCTCCATCTTTTTCTTTTTGTTGTTCTTCTGCCTGACAAGATTAATAAATTCTCATTGTAGCCTTTGTGAAGAACAAAGGGCTTTAAAATTGTACTGCTTTAACTTTTTTATTTGAATCCTTTTCCCTCTTAGCCACTATAATGTTGATGTAGTAAAGCTGTCTTGAGCACTCTGCTTTATCCTTCTCAAACACAGTGTTGTTTATTATATTCTTACTAAACCCTAGTGTTAAGTCTTCACATTAAAAAGGAACTGTGAGGTGTAGGTAGGCAGCATACCTACAAAACTAATGAAATATTCTGGTAGAAAGACGAGTAAAGAATCAACATGAGTAAAGAATCCCTGTGCTTTATTTACTGCCACTACACCACTTGCATCACCCAGAAACCTGCCCTTGGACTGAAGGAAAATAATACAGAACCTCAATTTCTGATGAGACTTCAGCATCTCTGTTAACACTCTTGAGTATGGTGTAAAATGGTACTAGCACTGTTTTTCTTTGATCCAAATAGCTGTCCATTATAAACTAGAACCAAGACTTTGTGCTCATTTCACACAGGATATTACTCAGCCATTCTCATTATTTTCAAACAAAACCACCTACATTAAGTTCTGCTCCATAATTTAAGAGTAAAGAATGAAAAAAGGTTTTGTAAGTATCCCAAAGCCTCACACTATAAATCCAGAAAGCTCAGAGCTAGTCTGAAATTCAAATAATCCAAAATATATTAAGGTAAAGGTGCTAGAAGAGCAGGAAAGCCTCCATCTTGTATCTACTCAGCAGCAGTACTACACACTAACTATTCAAGAATGACATTTAAGGATTGTAAAGCTAAATTAAATACAGTAAAACGATATTAAAGCACTGTTACTATCCTGCTGGTGTCACTTTAAAGGCTATTAAAGGAGAAAAGCTCTCCATGCAAATGAGGTAGGGCAGTTTACACAGTTGCTTTTCCTAGAGCCTGCTGGAAAAGCAGACTTTCCAGCTGTAGAGCTTGTGTTTAGTTGGAATTCAAAACCAAAGCAGAAAATCTTTTCCTGCTTCTCCCTTCTTCATGCATTCCCTTTTTGTAAATTCAGAAATGCCTTCAACAGATTCTTAAAAAGTATTTGTGCTGTGAAATGAGGGACTTGGAGGCTTTCATTATTTTCTTTCACATTTATTCCACTTTGGACATTTCAAATCAAATATTTTGATACCTTTAGTTTAGTTCTAGGCTGAGGAACTCATCAAAACAAATGATACAGTCATCAGGTTACCAAGTTCACAATAAGCTTTATCTATTGCATTGGCATTGCTTTATGTAAGTCAGTCTCAAATAACCAGAGACATTTCTGAACTTGGAAAGATTCCAACATAGAATGCTAGTTGACATTAATACATTAGGAAGTAACAGTCTCTCCTTTCTAGGACTCTTTCCTTTCCACTCAATGTCATATTTGTCTTTCCTTACAAGATGCAGCTTTTTGTGGAGTTCCTCATCTTCCATTAGCTTTACATTCTCTAGTTTTGTTATTTTAAGATTCAGAATACAGAATACAGAATTACCTGAAACTGTTTTGTAACTCAGAGACACTTCTCTTCTGCAGATTAATTTCAATGCATACACCTGTCAATGCATCACAAGCTTCTTCTAATGAAATACAGACATTCCATACTGGCTTATTTTTGTTTATGCACTTGCTAGTTTTCTTCTGCCAACTCATTCTATTAATTAGTGTCTATTCTAGAGAACAATAGACAGTTATGTTGGCTTTCTGAGAACTGATCTGCTAGCAAAATCCTGGTTTCAACCCCAAGTTGTTGGCAATGGAACTTGTACTGTACAAGCTAGTTGGAAAGGATTAAAAATTTTATGGCAGGCAATTTAGAGCAAGTATTCTAAATGAAAAGCCAGTTTCTGCCCATTCTGTACTGCAGAGCACCCTCATAGCTAAGAGCCCTTCCCATTCTGGACTCTTGTCCTTCAACTGCTGCTCTAGTGTTTGCCTGTCACGCTCTGATGTAGATATAAACCAGAGGTGACAACTTTGTCCAGATTACTTGGCTACAGCAGAGGAGAAACTGCAAGTTCCAGAAATACTTCAACCTTCAATACCAACTATCATCGGATTCTCCAGGGAAATAATATTATAGTTACAGGAGTAATCTTGCCAAATCAAAGCTAACGGCTCCATCTTAATATTGAAGTGCCTAATCTTTAAACTTGAAATTCTTGTTTTGCAGATTATATCTTAGCCCTGACTGATATCTAAGAGAAAACCCACCTTTTCTCAGTTCACTATAAAAAAATCTGCTCTACAGCTTCAGTTTCTCGTTTCTCTTCAGATGGAAAACATTTTTTTTTTTCTCATTTTTTTCTTCGTATGTTTCTGTGGCTTACCTTATCATTTGCTAATCTAATAATAATCTAATAATTGGAGCTTTGGAGCAAGTCCAGAGGAGGCCACGAGGATGATCAGGGGCTGGAGCACCTCCTGTATGAAGACAGGCTGAGAAAGTTGGGGCTGTTCAGCCTGGAGAAGAGAAACTGCTTGGAGACCTCATAGCAGCTTCCAGTATCTGAAGGATACTGGAGGAGGACTCTTAATCAGGGACTGCAGTGATAGGACAAGGGGTGATGGGTTCAAACTGAAACAGGAGAAGTTCAAGTTACACATAAGGAAGAAGTTCTTCCCTGTGAGGGTGGGGAGGCACTGGCACAGGCTGCCCAGAGAAGTGGTGAATGTTCCATCCCTGGCAGTGCTCAAGGCCAGGTTGGACAGAGCGTTAAGTGACATAGTCTAGTGTGAAGCATCCTTGCCCATGGCAGGGAGTTGGAACTGGATGATCTTAAGGCCCTTTCCAACCCAGACCATTCTATGATTCTACGATTGACCTTATAATTTGCTAATCTATTTTGCAATAGAGTACTATGGGAACAGGACACAGCTTTATCACCTAGAATTTAATATTCTTGTCTTTGTGCACTATACTTTATTCATCAAATACTCCCACAAGTAGAATTATTGGTAAAGAAACTTACAGACTTTTCAACTACACAAAATCTATGAAACCGTTTTCTTCTTGCACCTTTTACATGCACAGACTGCTTATGCCTCCATGTCAACTCATTTTGCATTATAGTTTTTGATCAATTAACAGAGTAAAACTATTGCAGCAACTATATGACTTCCCAAGAACAGTCTTCAGCTGCATGAATGTTTGCTGGAAAAGGACTATCTAGCAAAGACCAATTGTTCAGTAAGTTGTTGAAATGTACTACTGACAACTTCTTTTTGCTAAATTACAGATGTTAGAAAACAGTTAGAAGTGTGATTCTGTGCAAGCTTGGTGAAATTCCTCCTAGAAGAAATAAGCAATTTGACTGAGGCAATCTTGGAGCTAGCAGTGGTATCTCGGAGAACACATGGCAACAAGTTCTGGGAACACTGGAAAATGTGCTACCCAGTTCTGAGAAGCAGACTTCAAGATACAAACCATTTGCAGAGAGTTCAGAGGAGCAGAACAAGCATAATCAAAAACTAGAAACCACGGCATGTATTTGGGTTTGTTTAGTTAAATATGTAATAGATTTCTGGAGAATGGAGGGGAAGAACTGTTGTCCCTATGCACAGCGAGAGACAAAAGAGGTAACAGGTTTAAATTAGATACGGTTCATACGGTTAGAAATCTTTTCCAAATGGCTATGTTGCAGAAGTAGTCAAGCAGTAATACTAACTGCTGTAGAAAAGCTAAAGCACAGCAGTGGAAGGTTTTAAGAACTGGTTCAACAAACATCTGCCGGGATTAGTTCATGTAAATTTCATCTTGCCTTAGTGCCAGAGGATGTAAAAGATAACTTCTTCACATTTCCTCCGGAGAGGTGATTCAGGATAGTAACTTCTTCATAGTGCTGCTCTGCATCTGTCCTTGATACTTCTCCTACCTTTTCTTCAGAAGAGACATTCAGCTGAAGCCAGTTCTCAGCTTTATTTTCTACTAGGCCTAAGACTGTGCTAAGAAACTGCTTCTCCCTCTAGCACAGGGATCTTGCAGTGTAATTTTTCTTTCTTTTCCTGTCCCGTCCTCCCCATCTCACCTGCATTTGAAGAATTGAGAGCTTCTTACCCAAAACCTAATTAACTTTAAAAAAGATATATTTCTATTAACATCTTTCTACAATTACAGATCTAGGAAGCTAGGCATGAGGAGAAAGTTGAATTTATGGACTAGACACTAGAATAGAGGTGTCTTCCTAAAGTTAATTAAGCATCTTCCCTAAGGCATACGATAGTACCTTCTTTTCAGCTTCTCTTCTCTGAAGGTCCTTCTCTTTGAGACAAAGCAGTTGAAATTTCAACAGCTTTCCAGTTAGTGTTACTGGAATTTCTTCACCATTATCCAGAAGGGCTTTGGCTACTTCTAACACCTGCAAGGGAAACAAACAAACAGAGTAACTATAACTCATTTTAATATTGCACTTGACACATATTTTTGCATGCTGAAATGAGGAAATGCTCTCTCACACTGTACAATGTATGGGAGAAAATGAGCATATGTTCAGAAAAAACACTGTATCAGTAAGATGCCTGCCTATTTTTTGTTTCCTAAGAGCTCAAATGAAGTTATATTTGCTACAGTATGTGACAAAAATAAAACAGAGACAACTTCTATGATTTATGTAAAGGTCAACAGACACACACTTCTCACAGCAAAAATGTCACTTTTTTCAGGCTTTAAACAAAGAAGCAACATCAAGCAACTACTTAATATAAATAAATGTAAAGGCACTGAACAGATAGCAAATGAAGGGGAATAGTTTGGAGTGCTGTTTGCAAAGTAACCAGTGTCTGAGGCACTAGCCCTGAATGAAGGATAAAAACTTCTTGAAGGGAATTTGAGTGGGTCTGTCTTCATGAAAATATCCCCCCCTCCCTGTGTAATTCTGATTCTGCTGGTATGCAGCCTAATTGGGGTGAAATAAGGCTATTGAGTTTTCTTTGGGCGATGACAGCAGCAGGAACATACAGCTGCATTGTCCAGATGTGTGGCATTGACAGGCTGTTTTATGACTAAGTTTTTTACAGCTTGTTTCCACTAAATTTCATACAACTCACTAACATCTGGGCTGTTTTCCTTGGAGCCTCATAACCACTTTATTTACTGTGAAAAAAATAAAATAACATAAAAATACCATAAAAAGTTGTTATATGTTTCTTTTCACTTGTGTTGTCTCCGTGATAAAGTTCACCTATGTAGGAAGCGCTGTTGAGGAATAATACAACCATAATATTTTTCTACTTTTGTTTTTAAGCAACCATCAGCTTTATTTTATAACCATGGGCTAAATTAGGTGTTACTCAAATGTTCTGACATGTTTCTCTTTTCCCCCTCTTGGAGCAATTACAGTTGGGCACATATGGTGTCAATTTTGCTTGCTAACATTCAGACAATGAAGGTGCACACTGCATCTCACTGAACTGTGTCTTGTCTAATGCAAACACCACCATTAGCTTTGAGCTTTCATAGCTTCTTGCCCAGCTCAGAAATTCTCACTTCTCAAGTAAAACCTAGATAAACAAATGTAGACACTAAAAATTCTTCTTTGAATAAAACAAAGCCAAAATCCAGACTATTACATGCCAAATTATTGTTTCATACAAATTAAAGCAAAATACAGAAATCTCTTAAAATTCAGATTTTGCTGAAATCGCATAACAAGGACAGTAACAACCAAAATAAAACCTCCCAAAGCAATTCTGCCACCCCTCCAACACCAATAAACCTGATGATCTCCTTAACATAGCATAGAATCATAGAATAGTTAGAGTTGGACAGGACCTTAAGATCATTCAGTTCCAACCCCCTGCCATGGGCAAGGACACCTCGCACTAAACCATGTCACCCGAAGCTCTGTCCAACCTGGCTTGAATGCTACTAGAGATGGAGCATTTACCACTTCCCTGGGCAACCTGTGCCAGTGTGTTAGCACCCTCACAGTAAGGAACTTCTTTCCTACATCCAGCCTGATCTTCCTTATATCTAACCTGAAAATACATCATGGTTAAAATCAGCTTTATGTCTTTTGTATGCAGAGTATGACTACTTACTGGTCACTATCTCTACAAGCCATCCACAGAAGGCTTCTGGAAAGATTCATACTGACTTTGGAGTCATGGCAGAAAATCAAGGCCATCTTAAGAAGACACTTAAAACCTCCAACACACACTGTGGGCACACTAGGAATTAGTAGCTCGAGCAAGAGCAAGTAGTCCCCCAAAGCTAGCTAGGCAAATCTGGGCTCTGAAAGGAAGAAACTTTGGTAGAACTGTCATAATAATTTCCCTTAGAGAAAAATGCCAATCTCATACAGGTATTTTTGCTGCAGTGGTGCTAACAGTCTATGGAAAGGGATGCTTCCCAATTGCCTAACCTAGATGAGTTGCACATTTCTTGAAAAACAATAGAGGGGAAACATGGATTCTGGAAGGATTCCTCAAAAGAGTATATATAGTAACACTGCTTGATGGCAGTTGCTGATTTATTGTTTGTGGAAGAAGGATCGTTTTGACTCTTTTACAACCCATTCTTCCTGAGAAGTTCAAAGCGTTTTACCAGTCAAAAGCAATGCATCATGACTATTCCTATTTTGTAGATAGACAATGCAGAAATTAAAAGACAAGTCCAAGGTCTATAGTGAGCTGAACAACTCTGAGTGGGTTGGAAGGAGAAATTTTCTTATGTGTGGCATTAGACAAATATAAAACCAAACTATCTAACAGAAGTATGCTCCATGCCTGTGAAGAGAAGTCAGATAAGACAAAGACAACATGAGCACGCTACATCTGGCAATACAAAGAAAACAAATAGTTTTCATACGGCAATGTAAAATCTGCTTTATGCATAAGCAAATAAAAACCAAACCCTCATCACTGGTAATTCAAAGACAGAACATAGATCAATCCATGCACAGTAGATAAAAGAAACTAGATGTATCACACTTATGTATGTTTACTTCATCTGTGGTCCTGGGAGATATTCAGACACCTGGCATAAACAGTTAAGAATCCACAGGGCCTCCTCAAATTACAGAAAGATAAAAGCTGAGACAAAGACTTGGTAGGAGAACAGAAGGATTTTTTTTGGGATACCATGAAGTGGATTCATTTCAGATTGGCTGTCCTTCATCCCTCCAGTGATGACCTTTTTCTTATGTGAGAAACCATGGAAACTTGGATGTACAAACTCAGTTAGGCAGGGCCCCTTTTCCTTTAAAGGAAGAGGAAACAGCATTCCTCACACAGCAGGGGTCACATTTGTGAAGTGCAGAAAGGCTTCAGTGATTCAGTATTTGATCTCATATGGTGGCAGTATGAACCATGCAGAGATTTAGCCACCTGGTGCAAAGGGCATGTATTTCAAGCTATACAAACACTGCATGAATGCTTGTAAGTGACATTACTGTTGGCAGATGACAGCACCATTGAGATAGGAGATGGATTTAAAGTTAGGGAAACACTTAAAGCTAGCATCTTTATGGTATCTTTCTTTGAAATGCCTTATTTTCAATATACAGAACCATTGTGGCAGCTAAATTATAATCGGAAAAGCTTTCAAAGCCATAAATTGCATTATCAACTTTATAGCTTTATCACTTGCTATGTGTGCAAAGTGGTCAGCCCGTTTCAGAGTGTAGCTTTCCTATATCCAGGGTGAACATTTTAAACCCCTGTGCTCCCTCTTGTTCTTCATACTGTAAGAAATCCAAGCCATCTCATATACCTCAGACTCACATAACACTTCCTAAAAGAAATGTAATGGTTCCTAGAAGAACTCCTCAGCAATTAAAATCCCTTAGAAGGTGACACAGTTCAAAGTCACTTTGAAGCAGGAGAGACCTCAGTCAAGAGACTACGTGGATTACACATACCTACCAAGTTCTTATTTAACTGTTCAAATGTATTTTTATGAGCAAGATAATAAAATATGTGCGCATGGGAAGCAACCTGCAGTTACTCCAATATGCCATCAGCATCATGAAAACCTCACAAGCAGCTTTCAAGACAGACTAGGGAACAAAAGCTGCATGTCATACTGATACATTTCTTTTGTTCGAAGAAAAATTCTTTACACATGCTATTAAATAGTTCTGAATTTGCTGCTGTAGTTTCATTGACTATAGCATAGTATGATCAAGCATTTTGAAAGAATCCCAGGAAGGCACTGAGCTAAAAGAAACAGCTTCTTTCAGATCAGACCTGCAGTGTGTTGAAAGGCAATTTAGCCTACTATCAGACCATTCACCTGATTTCATTTTTCCTCTCGGAATCTTTTCCCAACTAGGATGTCATAAGATCACTTGTTTAATTACTATCTTTTATTGGAGAATTAATGACTCACAACTCAAACCAAGCTTAAGGACTCGTGTAAATCTAAATTAATTGCATATCTGAACAGAGCTCCATATAGAGCTTATGCATGAACAAGGTGGACAATAAAACCTAAGCTAAGCCAATGAATCATCTTCATTACTCAGTGAAGAATTTACCAGCACAAATTCCAGAGAATTAAAAAAAACTAAGATGGATTTGATGACTCCTTCTGCCCCTCAGATTCCTTTTCACACAAACCTACTAAAGTAAGAGTAGGATACTTTCACTGTTGAGCAACACTGAGCAAACACCTATGCTGTCTATGTACTAAATATCTGCCTTTCTCCTGTAAGAACATTTCTCAAAGCAGCAGCAATGGACCTTTGTGCCCTAGAAAACACATTGTCACTCATGAGTGAGCCTGGTTTTTGCCAACTAATGACACAGCTTGATCTGGTTAGCAGAAACCTAGTTAGAAAGATCCAGTGTAAGAAGGTCTGCTCTTTAAACCTCTCTCTATGGAAAATGCGCAACCTGAGGCCATACTTCACTGATTTCATCTAAGCAATGCAGAATGAGACACTGTATGTATCTTAGTGTTACAAGTACTGAAATTATGTTTTAAGGCAAATAATCTAATTTAAGTAAAAATGAGGAGATACATTGCATAAAAATTAGGATGACTTTTCACGTTGGCTTTACTAATGACCTCATACAGGAGCTCTCACCACCTATGACATGTACGTCCTAGGGCTTCCTCACCATTTAACTGCTACCAAATTGAACTGCTTTAAGGGAAGACAAAACACAATACAAATATCCAGTGATTCCAAAGATCAGTCATTAGCACTGCTGTCTAAGGAAATAGGAGTTATAGGCATAGGAAAGGTTTTCTCCTGTGACCCTTAAGATATGTTCCTGTCTAGCACTCTGAATGTGGGGAGATAGCTGAAATAGCATTGAAGTGGTTTCTGAAGAGCTCCAGAACCCATGCCTCTTTAAAAAGGAAGATTGGGCCAATCTGCTGTGACCTGTGCTCAGAAGCACAGGTACACAACCATGAACAAATCTGGACATGTTGACATTTCAGTGTCATGAAACTGCCCAGCAAGTCTTTTCACTGTGGAGCAGAACAGAATTACAGAATCACAGAAGTTTGGGTTGGACAGGACCTTAAGATTATCCAGTTCCAGCCTCCCTGCCATGGGCAGGGACACCTCACACTAGACCATGTTGCCCAAGGCTTTGTCCAGTTTGACCCTTAAGCACTGCCAGGGATGGAGAATTTACCACTTCCCTGAGAAAGCTGTGCCAGCATCTTAGCATCATAGAATCTTAGCACCACCTAGGTTGGAAAAGACCTTTAAGATCATCAAGTCCAACTGTCACCCCAGAACTGGCAAGTGGCGCCAGTATAGTGACGTATGGGGCTCCTGAAGAACCAGGTGTCTTACCACCCTCACAGTAAAAAACTTCTTCCTTATATCTAACCTGAACTTTCCCTAAGTTTGAACCCATTACCTATTGTCCTATCACTACAGTCCCTGATGAGAATATTTTATGCTTCTGAGAAGTAAATTGTCCCCAGTAATTTCAGACTGTTGGATCCACACAATGAACATTAGAGAACTAAAGTGTTTAATTACGCTTCTCTAACATTGCATCTGGCTAGTATGAGAACCCAGTCAGAGATGGAACAAGAACATTTAAGCAGCAAAGTTGTCTCATCAACCCTTGCTCCGGCATAACCCCTCAAGCTACATCTTGACAGAGTTTCCTAAGCCACCTCTGAACTTGTGGGCCAGGAAGCCACAACGGCCTCGTTGGCTTGGCAGCATGGAACTCCTAGGCAGGATCCTTCCTCCTGTGTCCAGTTCTGCAATAGGGCTTTGGGCATTTATATGGCCTTCTTCCTTTGGTGACAAAGGATTCTGGGACTAGTTGCTCTACTTCAGAAAAATGTCTTACATAAAATTGTCCTTAATTAAGCAGTTCTAGTCACTTAAAATTCCTGAAGGCAACAAAACTGAGAACAGCATTTCCTTTCGCTACTCCAGAAAGTCCCTCTACCCAGTTAAGGATGACAGTCTTACAGATAAAATTGCTGTTTGCTCTAGTTACACAGAGATTTCAACAAAACCTCCACAGGAAAAGCAGAGAACGTTACACCACACTGCATGCATGCAGGAAACCTTATCATCTAGGAAGCAAAATCAGGGTCCCACCAGTGTTCTCAAAGGTATCAAGTTTCTTTCCTAGAAAATAAATTGTCAGCAATTTTGAGTGTTACGAATGGCTGCAGGCCAAATAATTACAACTGAGAGTAGTGAAATAATAATACATGCAGAAGGCACTGCTTCTAGAATCAGCAGTATAAAGAAAAGTTGCGATTATGAAATGGAAAGATTAGTATGTTCAATTGTCTCATATAAATAATAGAACCCAACTTCTCAGATTTGAAGAAACAGAAGACTAGAAGACACAGATTGCTTTCCTGCAGGAGCTCAAGACTTTTAGCCCCAGTTTCAGCATTCAGAAATCCTGGAACTTCTAAACTTGGCATATTGTCCTTAGAGAGGTCCCTGTAAAAGGATACTGAGCTGGATAGTCTTTAGAAACGGATTACAAACTACAGTTTCTGGGACTGGTTGGTTCATTGCAACAGCAGTTCAGTCTCATGGAATATATAAACTTCAAATGGAAGGCATAAAATCTGATAATTTAGAGGGCTACAGAGGCCATTACTGATCACGGAGTGGCATAAGATGCTCTGACAATGCCAAAGGCTGGTGCAAAAACATGTTCGTATGTCTTTATGCTGGGTAATATTTTATTCTTTTTAGGTGGCATGGGTTTCCTATATTCAAAATAAAAATCCCTTTTCTGTTATCTGAGGCTTAGAATTATTTACCTTACACATACCTTTCAAGCCACTAGGATGGCCTATATCATTAAGACATCGGTACTGTACAGGCATATATATATGCCTATATATATATATATATATATATATATATAGTCCTGTCACATATAGATATATATGACAGAACTAAGCAAGTTCTTTCCAGAACTAAGCCATTCTGGAAAGGCAGGTGAATCCAGGTGCATGCCTTTTCTTTTACCAGGACATTTTTTTTTCCATTTAGCCAAGTTATGAGAATACATTTAACAACAACAATCTATTTTCTTGGATATTGGTACTAGCAAGGCAATTGTCTGTGCAAGCAATTTAGCAAGCACAAAGTCTACCGGTGAAAGGCATTATGAAGGAAGAATTAAGCTGAGCATGGAGGTAGAAGCTCATGAAGCTTCTTCTCAGTGAGGTCTTGTGAAATCCTCAAGATGGCGAAAATCTTAGACTACCTTAACATTATCTAGAAGGAATGCAGATAGCCCAAGTTTACAGTTCATCTGAAGAGGCCTGGGATGTGACAGCATCTGTTTGGAACAGTTTGGCACAGCATAATCTGTTCCTATTCAGTTGGCAGCAGAGCAAACTGAACTGTTTTTAAAGGCCTCCTGTAAGATAAAGAGTGGAGTAAATCTAACTTCAGCTGATACTGGGAGTCTTCCAAAACTCTCATTCATACTGATACTCACAAATTGCTGAAGACCAATGGGAGTCATGAAACTTGCTAAACTTGTGCTAACATATTTTTTCCTTAGCATTGTTTTAAGTAAACTGAACTAAATACTTGGACCCAGGAGGCAAAGTAATGAAACTCTCCTCAGAAGACAATAAATATCTCAGGTAAATGTACCAGCTCATGTAGTGGGATTATTTACAAAACATACTATGTTCTTTACTATGATGTACCTGGTAGGAGCTTGGTAACAGATGCAACAGAGCTGAAAACAGATGAGTATATAGTGCCCACAGGAGGATATAAAGTTCCTTACCCTTCCCTGGAGCAAGTACCTCCCTAAAAGGCATCTTCATTTAATAACTCCCAACTGTTTCTTAAGCATTAATCCTCTGCATATTCATACAGTGTAAGGGCCAAGTACTTCTGCAGTAAAATTCTTTTAACTTGCATCCACACAACAGCACTTGACAAAGACTGACTGGAAAACTGTTCCATTTTGTTACACCATTTGAGCCTGCAGTATTTGTTTTGTTCTGTACTAGAATGAAAAATAAGATTAAATCTTTCTATCCTTCTCACCGTTCAGCAGGGCTGCCAACATTGTTTTGACTGTCAAACCCTCTCATCAAAACAATGACACCGGAGAAGTTTTGTTTCCTGAGCTGATCCATTTTGCAGCAACTTTTAAAATTAATTTTGTTCTACAGTGCAATGAAAACAGAATCTTTTATTACAAGACAGAATTCTATTCACATACATTTTTAGACTGAGAAGGCTGGGTTTTAATATGATTCTCTCCAGTTCTGATAAAGCCTATTTTTGACCACCAACCTTTCTGAGGGTGTTTTGTCAAAATCTATACCCCTCCACAAAAACAGCACCTTTAATTGTATGTTTCCATAAGAAACCAAAAGGATTCCTTAAAAACACTCCTGACTAGCATTATCTTTGAACCTCTTTTCTTCATTGGCACTACTAACAAGTCTTTGCTCCACATGCTGCACATCTGCCAATAGCTTGTACACTTCTTGGGTGAAAACAGTCCTTGCCATAAGCATTATGAGTTCTGGTTTCACATCAAGCTAAACCTAAGACTTCTGATTTTTCTACCCTATGTATTTACTATAATCCTTAACACATTTACTATAATCCTCAACTACTCCTTGTCCCCAGCACTGCCTTCTTTGCTGTCTTTACTTTTCCCTGAAGACAATGATGAGCAAGTTTAAAATGGGGACAGTAGAAAGGTGTAAGATAATAGAAAGGTAAAATGTATTCAAGACCTATTGAGAGATAACATAAAAGTCATTTAGCAACAGAATAGCTATTCTTTACTCATTTCTTGAATGAAATTCATGCCATTGGGGCAAGTAATAGAAGGCAGTTTTGAGTGATTATGGAGATGCACACACACATTTTTAATATATATTTAAAAGTATATAGGACATAAATCTATACGATATAATCACATGAACTACAATATAAACATACACAGCTCCAATTTAAAGTGGACCTTCTCTTTGCATCATGACATCATCAGCACTTCAAGTAGTTTACCAGCAACAGCCCCTACTTCATAGGTCTACATTCCACACTCTTCTAGCAAAGCATTAATTCACAGAAATGCTTAAAATTTGCTTTAAATTCACTGCTTCCTGGCTAAATTAATTCCATTTCTCTCTACTTCAGCTTGTTCATTGTGATGTTTAATTATCTCACAGAAGTTCTTAATATCTTGGCTTATGTATTTTGTGTTGGAAGTGACAGGAGAGGAATCTGTTTCGTTTACACCTAGAAAACCCAAGAATCCTTCTGTCTCCCCTACAGCCTATTGCCTAAGGCAGGAAGTACTGTGAGCATTACACAATTTCCCAAGGATTCTGACATCACAGTCCTAGGGAAAAAAAAAAAAAAACAAAGAAAAAAGTCCATGTACCATATAAATAATTATAAACCGATGCAGTATTCTGTTCTAGCCAATAACCTTTTAGTTCTCAAAATGAGCTGTACAAAGCATGAACTAATTCAAGATTTATATGGAAGCACACAGCTGAACTGGATTTTAATGGCAAAACTGTGCATATTATGCTTGGCAGTGGAAGGATTTAATTTCGGGGTCTCTTTGGTTTGTTAGTTGAAACTGCATAACCAGATTGGTGCCTCAGTATGCCTGGTGATACGCGTTGGCTGTTCTGTACCTTGACTCGGGCAGTAAAACTGGCACTTCTCCTCCTTTATCAGGCCAGAAGTTTGAAGTATCTGAGTTGATACTACCTCCCTTTTAGCAAGGAGGTAAAATAAAGGGAGGTTTTATGAGAACCATTTGCCATGCAGATCTGGAAGCAAGTCAACAGGAGAAACAAACAGATACTGTGTTTAGCCAGTGATGACAAGAAGCAGAACAATTTGTAATGAAAATACTATATTCTCTTCTGTTTAAATATTAATAGTTCCAGCATGTTATATCAAGCTAATGTTTACTTGCTTGTCACACGCAAGAATCAAACAGAGATAATTCAGTGCAATCAGATGGGTAACAAGATTCTGGATAGCCTGATTTAAAAGCCATCACTATTTCATATGTAAGGAAGAAGAGCAAGAAAAATAAGAGCAAGATAACATGGAGTCATGGAGTCACAGAATCAGCTACGTTGGAAAAGGCCTTTAAGACCATCAAGTCCAAGTGTTCCGCAGCACTGCCAAGGCCATCACTAACCCATGGCACTGAGGGCCTCACCTGCACGGTTTGGGAGCACTTCCAGAGACAGTGACTCCACCACTGCCCTGGGCAGCATGTTCCAGTGCCTGACAACCCTTTGGGGGAAGGAATTACTCCTAATATCCAGCCTAAACCTTTCCTACCACAGCTTAAGGCTGTTTCCTCTTGTCCTATCCCTTGTTCCTTGGGACAGGAGACCAGCATAGGCCAGCAGAGATAAGGACAATAACAGATTATTTTTCTTTTAATTTTTAAAAGGCAAGAAAATATCACTAACATGGCATTGGTCTGGTATTAAAAGGAAAGAGCAGAAGAGTCAATTAAGACACAGGAAAACTAGGGCCAAATAGCGATTATTCTGCTTTATATTTGGAAAACCAACAGCTAATATGGTTGTACCACTTCCTTCATAAGCAGTTATCTCCAACTGTATCAACAGACCCTTGCGAAAAGGCAGGTTTTAAAGCACTGCCATCCCTATATATACACACACGTATATTTACTTCTGTAGCACTCACTATGGTCTCTTGGGAAACTAGATTGTATTTCCACTTGAAAAGCAAGTCTGAAATCTTCACACCTGACCAGAAAAGTTAGCTCTCAAAGAAGTGATGTAACTCCCATTTAAAACGTCTTGTAAGCCAGAACACTATAAACCTTAACAGTATAAGCCTAAAATACCAAGCATTTACACAGCTCTTGGCAGCTACGACTGTGAAGAACACAGAAAGCATTTGTTTTTATGCATATACTTTCATATATACATGGATACAAAATTCTACCATGCTTAGGAGCTTTTCTAACTTATGTTCACCTGTACCTGTCCTCAAGGATCTCAGGAGTGCAGTGCATGCTGCTCATGCTGCCTCCCAGCCTCAAAACGCAGATGTAGTTAGCTATCTACCCAGCTGGAAAACAGTTAAGCTTTATTTACAATTAAGAATGATTTATTCTGCTCCAGTCTCTCAGAATTCCAGGATGAGTATGGGCCAGGATTTGTGTTTGGCACCTGGTTTGATTGTATTTTTCAGCTTGACAACTAGAGGTAGGAGCTTTGCTGTGAAAAACCAGAATTAATATCTTAATTCTTGACAGGGAGTGGAATATAGATTAATGATTTTGATTGCAATTAAGCCTTTTTGGTTACACAGCGTGGCTTGTCCTGGAGATAAGTCAGAGCAATGTGGAAGGATGCTGCTATTACAGGAGTTCAGTTTTGCTGGCTTCGCAAGCACAAGGACACATTTTGAAGGCAGCAATCTGGGATCTACATCCAAGCAAAACTGCTCTTGTGTCTGTCACTTGGGACTTCTTCAGCCTTCCTTGACCTTTCATCCCAAGCATCGCCGTTTACCCGAGAGCCACATGTCCTTCCCTTAAATCCCCCTCTTTCATGACCATGCCCCTTATTCAGCCATCCATTTTCAGCAATGCCAGTTATAACTTCCATTCTTTTCATGTGAATGGGCCATGTGGGGCTCCATCCTCTTTCATAGCCTTTCCTCACCATGGTACTGCTCTGCAGAGCCAGCTTGTTCCCTTACAAGGACAGCACAAGGTTCCTTCTAAAAATTTCCTGGGCAACCTAAAGGAAACTTTCCTGACCCTGCCGTGTAAGTCTAACAAAGCTGGAAAACAACTCTTGAAAGGACACCCACACACAAAAGCAGCCTGCCAGCCATACAGCCCCTGGACTCCATCACAATTTTCAAGGAAGAAAAAATAAATAAATAAAAAATAATAAAAAATCAGCCTCACAAAGAAATACAGAATGGAAAATTTAGGCTTTAACAGATTTTCAAAATGCAAAGTTTGGAAGTTAAAACACTATCGTATTTAGTAGTGGTAAAGCACATGAATTACAGATGACATTAACAGAAAGCTGCCAAAGCAAACAGGTACATAAACAATAAAAGATACATACCTTGCTTATAAAATGGATATATTTTATTCAAACATACTATAGAATCACAGAATGGCTTGGGTTGGAAAGGACCTTAAGATCATCCAGTTCCAACCCCCTGCCACAGGCAGGACACCTCACACTAAACCATGGCACCCAAGGCTCTGTCCAACCTTTACTTGAATACTGCCAGGGATGGAGCATTTACCACTTCTCTGGACAGCCTGTGCCAGCGCCTCACTACCCTCACAGTAAAGAACGTATTCCTTACTTCTAACCTGAACTTCCCTTGTTTCACTTTGAACCTATCACCCCTTGTCCTATCACTACAGTCCCTGATTTTAGTTTTTGTTTGTTGGAAAAACTGTCCATGATATGTTAATTATGAGATTTATTGCTACAGAGATGTACCATTTTCCCTTCCATACACAAAGAAAAAAGAATCATTTCCATGGCATCTTTATGAGAAAGATCAGCCTAAAATAATTTAATTCAGCAGTGGAATTAGCACAAAATTACCTCTCAGGACTCCTACTCCCACCAGGTCACCTAAGAGACAGAAAAAGTGTTACATCTCTTTCTCCTGGATTTGGAAATCTTTTAGCTACATGTTCATAAACCCTGCCCTGATTCTCTTCACTTTGTATAATACAAGTGATATGTAAGATGATAGAAACCATGAAGTGAACTGATTTAGAGTAGGCGACAGGTATACAATATATAATTAGCTTGCAATATACCAAAAGCAGTTGGTTAAAGTTTGTTGTCTTGCAGGTACTGCAGACTGCTGCACTGAAGTATATTAAAACTCCCTGCATTTCAGCAGATTCAATGTGCAAGTCTAGTGACATGGGTAACAGTGTTACTATTTATACCACTAATAATCATGTTACTACGCATGTCATCATCCCCAAACTGACACACATGTATACATCATATGTTCAAAGATCATTAAATGTCAGGAATCTCATTTACAGTCTGCCTAAAAAAGAATATGCGCTTGTGGAAATGCCAGTGTGTTGAATCCTACCACACAGAAAAGAATTGGTATGTGGTGAAGACAGAAATGCTCTCAGAAGAACATTTCACAACCTTGGTTCCTTTGCTAACCTCAGATTTGCTTCTCCTTGCTGCAGTGAAAACTCTGAAAGCACAAGCTGCACATGTACTTTAGGTGAATGCTCAGGAGCAAATTCTGCCCGGAGAGGCAGGATCTTAACACTTGTGGCAACACGATCAATCTTCTAATTTGCTACAGCCAGAACGGAAACTGAGTCCAAGCAAAAGGTCAGAACAGGCATTTTATATTCTCTGTTAAAGGAGGGAAGGAAAAAAAATGTCCTTGAGGAGTAAAGTAAGTAGCTAATGAGACACAGCACTGACAGCTGGAATTTAATAGGTATCCACTTCACGAGCAAAATTGCTCTTAGTAATTAAATACAGGTATCATACAAAGCTGCTGCTCAGAGCTAGACTTCAAAATCTTTCTGTCAGTAGGCCTGAAGAGGTTTCATATACCAGGTAATATAAGGGTGAGTTTGCCTGGGAGGCTGGTCCTAAACGAAGAGGGTTAATTGCATAAAATTCACAGTCATGTCAGTGGTAAATAATTCCAAAGGGACTTGTTCAGATAGTAGTCTGGCATTACTGAAAAACAGACTACAACTAAAAAGACCTGTTATACAGTTCACCAAAGCCTGAGACACATAAAAAGTTTATTAGTCATTGCAGAACTAAAATGCAAACAAGATCTTTTTAGAGGGATCCAAAATTCTTTATGCTCCAGGTCTGTAGGGCCATAAAACTACCTGAGAAAATTTTAAACAATCTTCTAATTAATCACAGGATTTTATAAGTTCTCACAAGCTGTAAGTAAAACATTAACAAAGTAGGAGGAAGTACTCTTTACATAAGCACGGTTGCTAACGCTGTTGACATGCCCCACTAGATGAACCTGGGTAGGATTTAACATCAAACTGAGATTATAATGGATACAAGCACGCAGAGATGGGGTTTCATTTATAGGACCATATTCCTATAAACAAAGGTGTAAGTCTCTCAATTCCTGGGAGCATCTGAGCAGGATCTAATTGTTTTTCTGTAATTTGTGACACCACCATCAAAATACGGCCACATAACATACAGAATCATAGAATGGTTTGGGTTGAAAAGGACCTTAAGATCACCCAGTTCCAACCTCCTGCCATTGGCAGGGATGTCTCACGCTAGACCATGCCATCCAAGGCTCTGTCCAACCTGGCCTTGAGCACTGCCAGGGATGGAACACTTACCATTTCTCTGGGCATCCTGTGCCAGTGCCTCACCACCCTCACAGTAAAGAACTTCTTCCTTATAGCCAACCTGAACTTCCCCTGTTTCTGTCTGAACCCGTTATCCCCTGTCCTGTTCCTACAGTCCCTGATGAAGAATCCCTCTCCAGGTTCCTTGTAGGCCCCCTTCAGATACTGGAAGCTGCTCTGAGGTCTCCACACAGCTTCTCTTCTCCAGGCTGAACAGCCCCAACTTTCTCATACTTTACATAATAAGACTCATACCCCTGGAAAGACATCTTCACCCTTACTTGATCAGCACTCCAAAAGAACATTGCTGGTATCACAAAAAGAAATCAGCTGAAGTACCTAGATGGTCGAGTGTTTTTACCAGCTACATCCATTTACTCAGGTATGCATAACGATCACACAGCTGCACATACTTCAGAGTAAAAGAACAGTGACTTTGCAATACGTATTTTCACCTACCTCATAGTACATCGGCACATCCGTAACCTTTTTTCCCTTCTGATTCCCTGAATCTCTGATCTGCAAGAAAATAAAGCATTCTACCGTGAGAAGATTGGAAGTTTACACAAACTATTTTACTCATTATTCCCTCCTACAAACACTACACTCGCACTCCAAAACACGAGGAATCATCTTACGGTACCCCTTTACCTTAGTGAGGGAGCTTTTGTGCTCAGCAGCTTGAAAAAAAGTCTGCAACAAAACCTCACTATTTACAAGGAACAGACCAACTTAGTAAACTTTTCTTTTTCCATTTTTTTAACCCCTATGAACTACTGTAACTTTTAAACCTTCCACAGAGTATTCAATTGAATACAAAATGTACAGTTACCACAGACTGAAGAAGTGAGTATACAGAAGTGAGATTCAGGGTTTGGTTTGTTATCAAATGTTCCTTTCTGGAATACCTGTGTGAAAATGTCTTCACGTGTTACCACGCTGAAGAGCTTCCGCTGTGGGACCCGCACAGCAAGAGACAGGGCCTTGGTGTGGATTTCATCCTCAGTTCTGTTCCCAACAACAAAAGCAATGCTAGGCTTCCAGTCATCCTGTTTTCCAAAATAAACCATTTCAGGTGTTAAACCTCAAGCAGACAAAACTGCTTCTCTGCAGTTTCATGGACTAATCCTGTAGAGATGGTTACTGCCTTTAAGACATATTAAACATCACTGTATTAATCACATCCAAATAAAATGCATAAAACCCGAGAAAGAATGCGCTACGTTGTCCCAACTATTTCTGCCATCAGGTGGCAGCATTATCCTATGAAAACCACAAATGCCAACTAACAACCTCGACAAACCTCAGCGGCTGTATTACCATCACGCAAACAGAAAGTAACTTTTAAATGTCATTTGACAGTTCGGTAAGCAAACAAGAAGTGAATTTTCAAAATATGCATAATTGTAATTGCACATTATTGTGATTATTTGCTGTAGAAAAATAGTAATAATAACAGAGTAATAATAATAGTAATAATAGTAGTAATAATAATAATATCCCAGCTCCCTCCTGCAAGGAATCAGACAATGCCCACACACTAACTCCTAAAAACTGTAGCATTATTTATATGATGTTTTATGAAGCTATAATTACACACAGCATAGTTCTCAGATGTTTTCATCAAGTATCCTGAACTAAGAAAAATAATTTTTCAAAGGCAAATTATATTTCACTATAGGAATTGACAGGTTAAAACCACTAGGAGTTGTCAAACATTTGCAGTAAAATAGACAAATTTTAATGAAAATGATCTGATTTTAGCATTACAGAAATACAAAATAAGACAATATTGGAATACATCATTTAGTGGTATCCATCTGCAAAACCTTCAAAATGATGTTATTGCAGCAACTTTTCCGGCTACTCTTCTTCCCCATTTCTTGTGCTCAGCTACTGTAATCCCTTTCACAAAGCGAGTGGCTATCTCCAGCACTTCTAATCTGACTTCAGAGTCTTCTTTATCAGCATCAGTGGCAGCTGAACTGTAAGCACTTCCAAGGGTTGTACTCTACATCAAATCACATGTGTAAACTGCAAGCTACCAATAAAACTGCATAAAGGTGAATACAGAAAGAGCTTCAGTAGCTCCAGGCAGTCTTAAGGTGTTGTCATGCTGATCAGGACCAGGCTAAGCAGATTCACATACTACTTCAGCAGGGAAAGATTTGAAAGAGACATTTCAGAGACGGTGCTAACTCTAGGGTTTTGATTGAAATATTTTCATATGTGTGCATTATGTACAAAGTCCTTATGGAAAAGAGGAACAAAACCTGAGTTGATGGTAAAGAGAGGGAAAGGATGGTTCCAAAACAAAGTTAGATGTAAATGGTAGAAGGAGGAATTTCTTTTCCCAGTTTTACTGTATCCTTCTTCATGTGTTCCTTCTCTTAGCTGAAAAAAGGCCTTCCTGAATGTTTGCAACTTGAGTCACTGATAACTTGGGATGAGAAGAAGCAACAGCTGACATAAGTTTCAAACTAGTAAATGCTTGCATGGAGGGAAACTGTCATACTCTTAAGATACCAAAGCATAACATCACGTGTAGATGGCACGACATGATTGTACATACACGGCAAAGATCACCTGCGTCACTAAGGGTAATCTTCTGAAACTGCAAGTAGCCACTGAGCAGATACTTAATCCAAAAGGGCTCCGTAGTTCCACCCATAAACTTCCTTAATGTTTTATAGCAGCATAAAAGAAACTTTCAACTTTTTAAATGCAGGACAGTGCAAGCAGATTGCTGATGCTTTAGAAGCCTGCAAACATGATGGAATTCATGAGAGTGTTCCACTGAGCTGAGGCAGCAAGTGCTGCTCAATGAAGAAGTGGCAGCAGTAATGGCCTGTATAGGGACTACACACTGAATTTCTTCCCCCTCCTTCTACTTGGGGGGGAACAACATGCAACACACACAATACTTTCTCCTCCTTAAAGTCGCCAAGATAGTTACTGGTGCACAGCACTATGAAACAACTAGATATTATGATATTATCATCAAAACACATGCACAGGAGTTGCAGTTAAAGTTGTCATATGCAACAAATTCATGTTAAAGTTGTCACTGTATATTTGCCAAGAATTGGACAGAAAACTTTGCCATTCTTTGAACAGAGAGCATTTACTTGTGTACAAATGCACAATTCTCCACACTTTCAGAACTGAGATTGAAACGCCTTTGTGTGGCAGTGTCCTGGTGTTCTTAGGGCTCATCACCAGAGACCTTTGAACAGTCATCCACCCATGACATGAGCTAATGGAGCAACTGATACCACTACGCTTTGGTGAGGACCACCAAGAAGGGAACTGGGCCCAAGACATCCCACAGACAGATGCTGACAGTACAAGAGCAGCAAGACTCAGGAATGTCAGGTTCTAATCTAGATGCTAGAAATATGGTCTAACAGCAACATAGAGCCTGCCTCCACAACTTCCTGCAGTTCTTCAGATATACAAAGAAATCTCCATCAGAGCATCCTAAAACTTCTGCCTTCTTCAGTTCCTCCTTAAAACACGCTTGTATCTTGGTACCCACAAATTAAACCTGCTAGCACTGATTAACACTATCCCGCAACAGTGTTTGTGAAACCTGCTTTCCCTATAGTCCTGCCTCTCCTTGATCTTTCTGTCCCTTAGTCACAACTGTCCCTATCTCATTTCTCTTTCCATTTCAACTCTGTTCCTCATTCGAGTCCCACCACTTCTCATAATGCTTCCTGCATCTGTGTGTTCCTTGATCCCCTAGTTCTCATCCTCAGTCTCCT
The DNA here is from genome assembly GCF_033783945.1 of Neopsephotus bourkii. Lineage (NCBI taxonomy): Eukaryota > Metazoa > Chordata > Aves > Psittaciformes > Psittacidae > Neopsephotus > Neopsephotus bourkii. The sequence goes on along the minus strand of NW_026901771.1, from coordinate 1,818,482 downwards.
TGTCCAGCTAATCCCTAGTTTTAGAATCTAATCTCACTTCCAGCTTCCTCCATCTCCAGCCTCCTTCTCCAAATCCTTATTCTCTAGCCCCTCTAATGCTTCCCAAGAGCTTCAGAGTTATGTTTAAGCAAGGAGACTCTTCATGTTACTTATGCAGTCCTTGGGAAGGCATTACAGGCAATGGAGAGAGAATTTTCCTGATTTCCCTAGCTGCAAAATAAATAAAAATATATTGTTTTTATTAAAAAGATACAATACCTGGGAAATGGAGCTAGAGAAATACCAAAATCAGCTATACACCAGAGAATGAGAATCAGACTGACTGTGAAGCCCTTTCAGAAGAGCTGAATACTGAGAACAGCAACTGAAGTCATTAAGCACAGTAAATGTGCAGCGTTAGTATATAGTTTAAGGTGTTTAATTGACTATGCTCTTTTATGACCTTAAAAATCTATTATTTTTGCAATATTGCCCTTGTATTATCAATATTGTAACAGTATCCTTCATGTTCAAGGCCTTGAAAGGCTAGAGAAGAAACAGACCCTGCTTCTACAGCTCACCACCTAAAATCACAACATAAAAATGAGAAGAAAAGTAGTAAAATGTATATCGTTACTTTAAAAATATTTTCTCCCTCAATATACAACTGCTCCTCTACTTAGTTTAATTCTTTCAAACGTTATTGTAGAAGTGAGACCTGAGAAAGGATCTCAAAGAGGATAGATTAGGGACCCTAAGGCTACCTCAGTTGAGGTTCCCAGCTTAAAAGTACACAAAAATAACTACTGAAAAGCATGGAAACAGCCTAAGGACGCTGCCATCCAGACTATAGCCCAAGCACTACGTATTGTGAAAAATGACAACCAAAATGCAGGGAGTAGACAGCCCACAGAATCAACAATGCTGATTCAAGCACCAAAGGGAGAAAAAATGAAGCTGGAAACATGGTGTTGGTAACCGAATACTCCTTAAACAATCTGCACCAAGCTCCACTTAAGGGGAGGCCAGACCACTCTCACTGTAAAACATCCAGTGACAATGACTGTCACACATGACACTGTCACCACCCCGTTTTAAAACTCTTAGCCACGGCAAGAGTTGAAATGCACTGAAGTCTTCCCCTGTGTTAGAAATAACCAGCTATGTGGGGAGCTTGTATGTCCTTCAGGTGAAGAGGCTCCAATCCCAGCAAGACCCCCTAACTAGCAGTTTTCCAAACTCCTTGTTTTCACAAAACACACAAGGTGTCTCATCTTCTCCTGACTTAGTTGTCAAGACTTCATTGTGTCCCTCTGTAATGTGATTTTTCCCAACTGTTAAAGACCAGTACACAGAGCCTACATCTCTTATTTGCCACAGAGCTATGGGAATATCAAGGGGATGGTAAAAAAGAAATCCAGCTTCACACTGGATAAAAAAAAAAACAACAACCAACAGTAGCTTGCAAAATTTTGTTTCCTTCTTAAACACATCTCGCTTTCTCTGCTTCATTTCCTAGCACAAAAGGGCAGCAGCTCTAGACAAGGCATTTGAACAAGTCAGCTATACTGCTTATTTCTGCAGTACCAGTTTCTAGATTTCTGCCCAGGAAAAGCATCAAGCAGACATCAAACAACCCCCCTCCCCGCCCCCCCCAGCCATTTCCAAGCAATCTAAGTAACCATCATTTTGCAGCATAACTTATGCTTATAGTATTTAATGGTGAGGTTTTCTTTGGCTTTTTGTTGGTTAGTTTCTACTTGGTTTGTTCTGTTTGTTTTGCTTTTTTGTTGTTTTGTGTTGGTTTTTTTCCTTAGGCTCACAACTAATAGCTTCATTTCACTGCAGCACAGTTTCAAATTTAACTGTAAAAGCTGAAGAGAAACAGCTGAAAACTGAATCTCCAAGCATCTGAGCACCAAACAGCAAGAGGTTTTTAATCTCCTGTTTCCTCAGAAATCATGAGATTAATCAGTGATTTCTGAACGCTAAGGACAATATTACATCTAGCACTCTTTGCTTTCAACAATGGGGTGAGCTTGCAAATCAGTAAACCACAGAATCATAGAATGGTTAGGGCTGGAAAGGACCTTAAGATTATCTAGTTCCAACCCCCTGGCATTGCTGGGAGAGGTTGCTCCTTAGGGATTCTGTAGCTGTAACATAGTGACTGTGTAGGGCACCACTGCTCAGAAGCCTGCAAGTCCATTTTCATTATCTGCTGACTGGCATACACCCAGATTTAAGGGATTCTGATTTTAAGACACTGAGCTTTTGCTGTATAATCTGGGCAGGTTAAAGAATATCAAAGCTCAGTTGAATATTAATTTCAGCAATATGAATAGTTATGAAAAGTGAAGCCACCACATTTAGTACATTTTTAATGGTTTTACAAGGCTGACTTTCAGTTCAATTTGAAGGCCCTAAAATGCCAGTAAACTGAGAGAAACTATACGGATGGAAGGTCTGAGCAGAACGTGGCTTCCAGGTGCTATGAGTAGTTATATTAGATAACAAGAACACACGATAGATAGCAGTTATTTTAATCAAGGGCTGTATTTGCCCAGAATTTAACTTTCCCTTAGCAAACATCACTCCTGAACTACTTCAAGCATGCAAAGTTTCAAATGAAGAATTTTAATTTGTATTTTGTAACTTAATCCTGCAGTGAAGCCAATCAAAATATCTTAATATCTGGCGGCAAATACAGCTTGCAGACCCATGTTCTTCTGTGTAGCACACTGCAAACAACGCAATTTATATAAACTATAATGTGGGGCTCTGCAAAATCCATATTTCCTCTGTACATGGTTTTAAGCTGTCTGTTTGCCAGTTTTTACAGTGTGTTTAGTAAAAGCAATTATTTGGTTAGTAAATACCATTTAAATCATATTTTAGTTAGCATTCCCGTCCATAAAATCTTAACACCACTGGTAAAATGACTCCTTTTCATAGATCAGACTAATAAAATATTGCAAGTCATAAACACACATTAAAATGTGAAATTTCATTGCTCTGTCTATCTGGTACAATTTAAAACCAGTTCTAGTAAATTCCGTTTGACTCCACTAAAGGGAAAGAATACTCTCTAAATTGACACAAGAAAAGATTTAAAATTCTTTAGACATGAATCACAAGGAGAAATTTGTTTAATTAATTGATAGGAGTTCCTGTCATCTCCCAAGTAATTTCAGATTCATATGGTATATTGCATACAATATCGAGCAGGAGTAAGAAATAATTGTGTGCACTGTGTCTGATGACACCTAGAATTAAAGATGCTCAATACTCTCTTTTACAGGCTGCTTTTAGTTCCTAAGCTTTATATATTCAAGTTTAAATCTCGCATGCTATACAAGTACCAGGGCAGGGTAGGGTAGGGATAGTATGGCTGGACTATTTGCACAATGAGATTTGATTTTTAACAACCACATTTACCCTTTAATAACCCCCCCCATGTGATTAAGTTATTAAGATATTCAATTCCCTCTGTGTTCAAGAGGAAGAAGTTAAATTTGGCAGCTCAGCCATACTCGTGGCAAAGATGTGCTTTCACAGAGCACGTTTATTTACATTAAGTATACCCACATTTGGCCATACTTTATGAATCTCAAGTCACAGAATCCTTACTCATAACAGATTTGCTGGCATTTGCCAGTTTTGCACCGAGCTCGTGCCCATGACTGTAAGAGCTGAATAAGACTTTTCCTGCAATAAGAAATGTTAGTGACTGCTCAGCATCAAAGAAGCCTGAGCTCAAGCTGACTGCAGCAGAGAGACAGTTTTGCCCATGCTCCCAAGACTGCTGCTACAGCAAGACAGAGAAAGTGCAATTAGCTTAACTGGAACAGAAAAGAGGTGGACAGTAAGAGAATTAAGGAACCAAGGAATCTGAATTCAGTCCCCATGGGTACAGGCATTATGATAATCTTTAATTAGGTGATCACATTTCCCCTCCCTCCCCCCTTACAGAATTCTTGCCCTATTCAGTAAACATTTCAACATTTCTTTCCATCTGCCTCAATGCATGGTCCTGAATAATCCTAATTCTGGCATTTTGAACATTTTATCTCCTACCTTTTAAAATACTTCAGTACAATGGCTTGCATTTACCAAACGTAATAAATTTCAAACAGCAGCAGCAGGGCAAACAAAGCACTTTGTTCTACAAATTCACTGGTCAATATCCACAACCACAATAAACACCCCCATAAAGAAAAAATATCACTAATTGGCACCTCGCTATGCTAGTAAGCATGGGAGAAAGGCCAGGAACTAAGGAGGTGATGGAGACTAAACCTCCATCCCCTTCTCATGCTTCAGGGAGGCTCTCCTAAGGTATGGGAGAGATTCATAAGCAAGAAACGGCTCAAGCACCTTTGAGTCCTACTGAAAAATCTATGTTCTAGGGAGAAGAAAGGAAACAACGGCCTTAGCAGCTTACCTCAAAAAGTGATTTTCTTTGGCTAAACTTATACTATACAGTTACAACCAAATGAAAGTAAAAGCAACTCAGTATTTAAGAGATTTTTGGACATCTGTGGCAACCAATTAGCCAGCTTAAAAGCCTCCTCCTGAATGCAGAGTTCCTCGTGCTTCAATCGGAGCTGCTGGCATGTTAAAAAAACAAAGAAAAAACCAACTGAAACCACAGCAACAAGAAAAAACACCCCCTTTTTTAACAGAGCATAACAGAACCCACGGCACAAGGAAGCCATGGAAGTCATTTGTCTCACTTGCAGAAGCAGCCCTAGGTAAACACCCACGAGGTAAATATTATTGTTTGCTAAACTCCTACCCTATTTTCAAACCAAACTCTCTCTTGCAAGTCAGGATTTATTAGAATTACATCGCTTACACAGAACCTGGAAACCTAAACATGCCTTTAGATCCTTGCAGGCTGTAAAAGAAAATAAAGGAAAAGGGGAAAAAGCGCCTTTTAGCTGCACACACTCAAGCAGGAAAATTACAGCCTCCCATTTTCAACGCTACAGTTAATGCTGTGTCAGCACCTCCATCAAACCTCGCTGTTCAGCAGTTTATGGAAAGTTCACTCCGAGCCGAAACTTGGCACCCAGAGCCCCAGAAAGAGAAGCACCGAGGAGGGAAAGCAAGAAACACGCTGGGTCTGCTCCGCTCGCCGTGGGGGCACCTCACCGGCCCCCCAGCAGCTGCACTGCGACCACCACGCCAGCAGAGCGGTCAGAGCTGCCTCCGCCCTCATATCCCCCCCCACCTTCAAGCCCCAGGGCCCGCCCGCCCCTCGGCCGCCTTCACCTCCTCGAGGTGGGCGGACACCAGCGCGGCCTCCCAGTTCTTGCCCACGGTCACTGCCGGCGCGACCGCATCGGTTTTAGGCCGCCTCGGTGCCATGGCGGTGCGGTGCGGGCGGCAGGCGGCTCCCACGCGTCGCCCTAGCGACTGGCTCCTGCTGGGCGCCGCCTTCCGGCCGCGCCGACCGGCGGGGCCGCTCGTGTAGTACCGGGTGAACAGCTCCGAGGCAAAGCCAGGGGCCGCTGCAGCGGAGCGGTACCGGGGTTTATGTAGGGGCGGCAGGAGCTGCGCTGGTTTTCGGATACTGGCATCGTGGTGTGCCGCCCGGAGGGCAGCTACGGCCGCCTCCTGTATGGATGCCTAAAGGCGAGGCTCCGGTGGGGCTGCACGGGAAGGATTGGGACCTCTACTCCGGTCCCATAGCCAACGAGTTAAATGTGACACCTCAAGGGCTGTGCGAAACCGGGCACCGGCGGCTATCGGTGTGCCTGGGGAGGGAGGTGGTGCCGCGGGTCTGGAGCATGACCCGAGCGCAGGTGTGGGCAGGCAGCCTGCTCCCAGGCCGAAATCACTTCCCAAACACTACCATATGTTACAGTGCCGGGACCAGAAGGGGAGAGGGAGGCACAGTTGGGAGAAAGCAGGAGAGCTGCCAAGATAAAGAATTCATTACAGAAGGAGTCATGTCGTGATCTCACACTGGAGACGAGTGAAATATTCTGTGTGATTTAACATTTGGTGAAAATACCCCAAACCACATGCTGCCCTTCCCCCAGCCCCTTCTACCGACCGGGGTTGCTTGGAGCCTCCAAATCTTTAGTTTCATTTCATCAGAGCCTTAAAACCTTGTTGTGCAGTGCATTGTTGCTTTAGTCAATTTCAGTATGGGATGAAACCGACCTAGTGTGTGTGCTGAATAAAACCACCTTTGGTTACACGGTTTTAGTGGAGAAGTAGGAATTTCATAGGGGACGTAACAGGCAAGCTTCACATCATCTTAGTTTGCAGAAGGCTATCTTCCCTGGGTTTGCAGACAGTGATGTAGTTTATAACATGGGAAAGCTGCACAGTAGATTTGCCAACACCCATAAACATTTCCCCCCACCCTGTTTCTTGGCTGGTGTCCATTTTTCTCCTTTTGAGTTTTTCTTTTGTTGTCCAGAAAAAAAAATCAGACTTCAGTTGTTCACAGAAACAGGCAGTGCGACATTTCCACCGTGCCCTTGTTCTTCATTGAAGTTTTGGATATGCAGCCTGTGCCTGCTGAGGTGCAACAAGAGAGCACAGGAACAGGGCAGGGTCACCAGCCGATGCTGAACAACAGGGCAGAGGTGCAGGGCAGAAGGCACAGATAATAGTGCCAAAGAAATATCCTTACTGTGAACCACCCTTCTTCTTTTTCACGGCTCAGCTTTCAGGGCTGGATGAAAGCTTCAGGAGGACCAATGGTAGAGAGTTGTGCACCCAGATTCTGATGGTATGGCTGGAAATATGCACTACCAGGATGTCCATGGGCGATGACAGCTGCCTAATGATGCCCACACTTGGATCGGTATGCTCAGGTTTGTTAGTTTAAAAACTAGCAAGACTGATGTCAGCTACAAACAGCTGTGAGAACATGAACAACGGCTGTGAGAACCATGAACTAGCCTGTTTGTATTTGTTGTGTGTTTGCTTGGATGCATAAATATTATTTGAAGGAAATTGCTTTGTTCTGCTGCTTGCTGCCTTAGTAAATGCATCTTGATAACTTGCATAATGACATGCTGTAGCAGATAGCAAGTTGAGCTGAAGTAGGGCAGCCAATGACCAGGGGCTCATACCAGTTCATTTAAAGTTACCTTCACCACTCTCCCAAACAAAGGAGAGAAAGAAATTGTATTTATTCTTTATCACAAAGGGTCCTAGTGTATAGTCCTGATACATGCTCTCCAGTAGTAAAGTCAGCTAGAGACGTCTCCTGTTTGGCTTCTTGTTCCTGTCTGTTCAGTTGTGCTGCCAGAGATGCTTGCACTCCAAGCTGTAAACTAGATCACTGAAACACTCTTGGTTAAATCCTCCAAAAGACAAAAGAGACAAATTACAAATATTGGGAAACTACAGCCTTTGTTTCTTCCAGATGGTCTGAACTGAAAAACACCGAGGTGTCCCTGGGCCATCTGAAAACCTTCAGCTTCCTTCTGATACCTAAAAGATAAAAGTTGCTGCAATCTTAAAACTTGTATTGGCAAAACTGAATGTAATTCAACTCTACCAATAAGCTGCAGATGAGAGGAATAGGCAAACTGAGGATCCAGAGAGACAATACACAGTTTGGGGTGCCTCCTGCATAAAAAAAGAAGTGTGCAGATGTAAGCCTGACATTTCCATGTAACAAAATTGTGTCTACTATTAGTGCAAGAGTTAATAGGCCTATCTGTGATGACTATGCACATGACAAGAACATTTATGTTGAGATTTTCAGAGAGTGGCAACCTAAAAATCATAAAGTCAGGCTTTTCTGGCTTATTAAAAACCCCTTGTTTGTGAATATGTAAGTGGAGTTGCCAAAGCCATGAATTTACGATACACTGGCAAGTCTGAATAATACTCTGTGTAAACTAAAGGTTGCTTGCCTTTCTCTGGGCAGAATACAAGCCTGTGTATTCTGAATTTACACAGCAGGGTAAGAAAGCATGCATGGTTAGTACCGTGGAACAGCGAGACACAGTAAAATACTTCTGTGCCTACACTTGTAACAATAATATAGAAGGAATATGTAAAAATTTGGTATACTCTTTACCCCCTTCAGGAAGAAGTAACATTTGTTACCTTTTATTTTAAGGTGACTTAGAGAACATTTACACTTACTTGTTCTCCAGTAAAGTGTGGGGAATGGAAAGGCATTACTACTTGTAAAAGTCATGTCTTCTCCACCTGATATTTCCTGAAAGGCTGCATTTGACTAAAGAACTAGTAAAGACTTTGAATCTTAAGTATTTAATTGACTGAGGGGGGAATTAATTTTAATCTCTCTTTTGCTTTTTGGTTTTTAAATGCTTATTTTAAATCCTTGACAAATACTTGGAAAAAATACTTTGCAGTAAGAACCATCAACTTCTCGCATTCAGTTGAGAAGTGAGCAGAGAGTCCGCTTTGCTTGAGCCCTTAAGAACACACTTAATTGCTTTATATTGCTTTCATAAGATTTAAATGCTTCTTAAATGTGGAGGCTTCCTGACTTATGGCTTCAGAAAGCTGTTTCTGTTTTAGAACACTTTCCAGAAGGTTGTGTAGAGCAGCTAACATGGCCTTCAGCACTGCTAAGAAAAACACTCCTTCATATTCCATTCATTTCTAAAAGAAACAAGGAATATGAAGAGAGAACACTGTTCAGTCCTTTTCCCTCAAAAATGAAGAAGGGGAAGACCATAAAACTCACTTTTCTTTCCTTTCCTGTTTCATAGCACTGCAGCATCTGGGCTGGGAACAGCTTTTGCTTGATGTTTGCAACCCCCCAGGTTACAACCATCTCACAAGTTACACAGATTTTGCCATGTGTTTCCACAGCCTCTCTGAACTCTCTCATACCAATCTGAATGTAGGAGGTCTCTGCCTACAATTGCTGCTCTGGCCACCAAATGATCCCTTATAATTTATTTCTCAGCCTCTATATTGGGTTATATAATTTGCATAAAGCTTCCCACATGGACTGCATTGGCCTTGTGGATGCAAACCAAATATCTGTCTTGGCTTTAGGATCTAGAAAGCTTATTTCTGCATCAGCAAGTTGTAAGTGCATGTGCCCTGAAAGGGACAAAGGCTAAGCTGAGCGTAAATACATTAATGTAGTTCTGAGTGTGGCATGGTGTGCCTGTCATTTTCCTAGCACCAAGGTCTAACCATAATTATACAATACAATAAACTCTTCTCAGATTCTAGTAAGATAAGGTAGTTAAGTGCTTGCTGAACTGTGAGAACATGCAGGGATGCTCAGAGAGAAAGGGAACAACTCAAGTGTGAAGACAATTCAATCAAGTCCATCCACCACATGGCAAGGCCTGCCCTCTGATGCACAGATCAATAGACCTTGCCTATTTAAGCCTGTCTGTGTAATAACATGGCCAAAAATCAAAGCAAGTTATATCTTCTTCCTCTGAATCTAGCATTTAGTGTTGGCCTGGCCACTCACTGGTTTTTCTTCACTCAAATATTTCCCACCAAGCTGAGTTACAAATATGTGTAACCTCTGTTGTTTATCACAAGCGTAACATGCAGAACAGATCAAACTCCCTTTGTACATACAAATCAGTTTACATTTAAGAGTCTCCACAAACTTCATTTTACAGGGGGAAGGGGATGGGGAGGGGGGGGGGGATGTGGGGGGAAGTCTTACAAGGCCCTGCATTTTGGAAAAGATGCTTTCGCAGCCTGCTCTCCCACATGCATGCATGTGCAGGGCGAATGCTTTTTCCTGTCAATAGCCAATGGTATAAGGATTCCTGGCAAAGCTCAAAATGAAATCCATTATCATCTGTCAGTAAAATGACTTCCAAATTCCAGCTGGATGCTGTGCAACAGCCTCTTGAAAGAAAGACTCCCTCTGCATTTGGTATTGTAGTTCTACTGTCTCTAGGTAACTGAATTTTGGAAGCAGTTCAGTGCTGCCAGTCAGCAAAAAAGTCCAGCTTCAGCTATCTCAAGCTTTATTCCTGCCCCTTTCCAAAACAGATCACAGGGTTTTATTCTTATCCCTAAAGAAAGAAATCCAAAGAAAACATTTTCCCACCCTTACAGAAAGCCAAACTCCCCACCTCCACTCCGTTCTCTTGCACTTTCAAATCCTGTGTCGTTGCCTGCTTTCTTCTGGCACAGAAGTACTTTCCCTGATGTTGGAGGGTCCTCCAGGGAGATCTGCTTCTGTAGCACTCATCACTCCTACCACTGTCGAGAAAGGGAGTCTTATACACTAGTGCAACACCATGGAGGGTAAACAGACATGGGACGTATGTCAGAGTTTGCACTAGCAATATTGATAATAATTGAGGGAAAGACATTGTGTGTTTGTTAATTTTTAAAGGAGAAGAGATTATTTGTAAAGCTACATGCAATCTCATATGGAACTGGAGTAATTAAATGGCTAGAACCATTGTTCTTTGACCTTTGTATCCTAAATCTGTAACTCATGGTCAGATAGTTTTTAACTGAATTTTGTGAGAGTAATGTCTACCTGCAGAATAACTAAATTGCAACAACATATATTATACTGAAACTGTTCCTTCAGCTTTAACTCCCCCTCCTTTTTTCCCAGTGGAGTTCCCTGAGCACATACTCTCCCCAGTTCAATGGGGAGTTCTAGTTCAATGAGTAGATTTTGGAAAGAATACGTGGAGTAATGACCCAATTTTGGCACCCATCTCTCTCAGTCATACTAGTGCCTAAAATCTGCTTTATAGAATAGCCATGATTAAGTTTCTCAGTCCTAGGACTGTATCCCAAAACACTGTCATGCCTTATCATGCACTAAATCCTGTACTCTTCCATAAATCTGAAGTCTAAGTCTCCTTACCTCAGATCAGAACAGCATTCTCTCCTTCTGTCTTTCCTACCTCCATCAGCCCTGATTCACAAGCTTTTCTTATTCTGCACCTCCAAAATTCAAGCTGGGCTCCAATCTCCTGGCGTATTCCCCTCTGGCCAGCATATCCCCCTGTCTGTGCCAGCAGACTGTGGCACCATAAGGACTCAAATCCAACATCTCCCAGCAGGAACGGATCTTTCACATTCAAAGGACCAGCACCCCTTTCCTGCCAGTCCTTGCTTCTAGATGCAGCTGGTCCATGAGATCTGTGATACACCCCAGCCTGCCCCAACAAAAGCATTTATGCAGATGTGGTCCTCCCCTCCTCAGCTATGCTGGAGTGCCACCTCCTTTGCCATCATTTCTCAGGTGACATACAAAATCGAAGAATATGGGAAGGCTGGGTGCTGCGCTAGCTAATGAATTGAGTTCACAACCTAAAACTGGGCCTGCTATCCTATAGAAACTCCTATAGATAATTTTGGAAATCTACTTATCCCTGAGGGCATCAGGATCTAGCCCTGAACCTATGCCAGTGCCATAGCCCAGCTATTATTAGGAGAAGCACAGTGAGAACCAGGTGATGAGGATGAGCACAAAAAAAAGACGCCCCCCCCAAGTCTGCATATGTATCCTATATGAAAGATCTTAGTGAGTCTTAACGATGTGGTAAGTTGAAAGACTTTGTGCTGTTCCTGCAAATGACAGCAAACCCAAGGCTCTGTCCAATTTTCTGCGTATCTTAAATCAGCTTGCTTAAATGTGAGCAGATTTAATTGAAATTCTCAGAAAACAAATTCTTTAAAGAGCAAATGTTACCTTTTACAAAAGGTAAGCAATATTTTAATCCTGTCAGATGCTAACACCTGCCTTAATGTAAAAGCTCCACTTACTACTGGCAGGGGTTGTGTAATAAATAAAGCTTGCAAAGTAGAATCTGTAACACCTTATCATCAACACTATACAGCTTCTGCCATGAGCAGACATTCATATGGATTCAGTAAGCTTTAAGCAAATAAAATTCAGCAAATGTTTACATTATAGCATTACAGAGATCAAGTTTAAAAGGATTTCTAATTAGCACTTGCCTTAGTTAACAAACTGTGTTAGCACTAATTCCCATCAGTCAAATTCCTTCATTCCCATTAACAGCACTCAGAATGAAAAATCAGGCTTTTCTCCATCTCTTTCCATCATTAATTCAGACAAAGCAAAACATTTACTGTGGCAGGGCTGCAAAATGCTGAAGGCCGTCAATGGAAAAGGAACATGAGTTAGCTGCAATTTGGCCATACTCCCAACATATTGACCTGCCTGTGCCAGTGTTTTCAGATCATGCCATCCATAAGGTTATTTTGTATGTAGTGAATTTTAAGAGAGGTACTCATCAATGTTTGGAAATAATGTTCAAGATTTAAAGAGACTTAAAATAAACAGCTGAGCTCAGCCGTTGAGCCCCATGCACTGACTGTGGTGTCTAAAACCTCATCCTCTTCTACATGGCTGTTTTCTGAGTACACAAGCATCATAAAGTCATTGTGATTCTCATCAGGTGTGGCAAAGCAAGACAGTGAGCAAAATGAAAGGAAGCAGAATTTCTTGGCTTTCTCTAAAATATGTTAAACGCCAACAGAAAACTTTCTGGGGAACCTGTCTGCTTCTGTTTGCCTTGAATTCTTCATCTCACAAACTCCTATGATGACGAAGCCATAAAAATGTAAAGAAAGCATTGATGAATTAGTTCTTTTTACTGCAAACTCCCATCAGCAAACCTTGAATGCCATTACTACCAGTGCGTATCAATGAAGTGCAACTTGTCTGGTTTCCTCTTATACAAAAGTCTGACAAGTTGCAAGATATATTTGAACTGGTTTTGGATTTTGCAACACCAACTATTGCTTTCCAGGACAGAAAATTAATGAACTGAAATTGAAAGGCTGTCTCCTGGTCTAATGATGTTTAGAAAACACTAGAATGACAGAGTTATGCCACCAAGAAGTGTGTTTGGATGTAATAAAAGGCTACTCTGAAACTGAATCACTCCTAAGGTAGTTTTCATTTCAGAGGTGATGGAATTGTATTTCAGAGATCATAACATAGCTTTTGCACAAAAGGTTCAATCAGCGCTTCATGTTCCTTTTTAGAGCTTAGTACTTGGGTTTCCAACCTGGTGCAAATATACTGCTGTTACTTTGGAGCAGTAAGTTAGCTGTGGGAAAAGCTGATCAGTTCTGAAGCAAGGAAAATTCTGACTACTGAAGGTCAACACTTACCTCATTCATACCTTTCCATCAGGGTGAGTAATTCTAGCTGCTTCAAACAGCAGGCTGAAGCCCAGATCTGTAGACAGTTAGCTCCCCAGGTACCTTGAACCCTCTGAGCTTGTGTACCTGGCTCACACACCTTTGGCCACACATCCTGGTTCAGAGGAGGTATACTCACATCTGATTAGAAGGCTGTTTAATAGGACAAAACAGGGTAGAGTAGCTGGCCTACACTTCTTTTCTGCCCAGAATGAGTAGATTAGCAACATGTAGTAGATGCGATTGGCAGAACTTCTCCTCCAGTGGTTTGATTAGATTTTAATGAAACATTAGTCAGTTGATCATGTACTAGGATGCTGTTCAAATCAGAGGCTTGGAGAACTTTACTGCCAAACACAGCAGAGTTCCCTGCAGAAAGCTCTATCCTTTTTGTTTTTCAGAAAGAGCTCAAAATTATGGAAAACTTCACAGTGCCATAAACCACATTCTTTGAGTGTTCATGAAAAAGAACAATTGATAATGCAGCTTGGCCTTTGGGAGACATTCCTCAAAGCTGCATGTATGCCATTGTCGATATTCCATCAATTAGGGGTAAGCTGGCACTAAATGAAGGCATCTGAAGCTGGGAGAAAATAATTCCAGTTCTCTCCGTGCAAATACACTGCTGGTGGGGCATGGCAATATTACCATTAGGGCCAGCACTATGTGTTTCATGTTTTTTAAACTGAGGTACCTTGACCTGCTTTAACCCATTTGTTTGCCAATCCTCCCATGCTGGGCTCCACTTATGTATCTGGAATTTAAAGAATTGTTGAAGGGAGGAAACATTATGCTCTGACTTTCATCCATTTGTTATTCTCAAGTCAGTAGGGACGTAGAATGTTCTAATCGAGTTTTGAAAGGCTCCTGACCTAGAAGGAAGCCTGGAAATCATTTGCATTAGACTTTTTAAAAGAACAGCTAATCAGTCTGATAAGGATCAAGCTGGGGATGTCTTGCCCAGCTGCTTTCTAGGATATTTATGATGACTTGATGTTGGGTGCTTCAAAAAGGATGTGTTGTCTGGTTTTTTGTTGCTTTGGTTTTGTTTTTTTTTTCCCAAGGAATGTAAGATATTTCTGTACAGTAGCATGTCTAAAATAAAATTTGAAGGAAGAAAAGATAGAATAAGACAATACAAAGCTAGTTGTAATGTTAAATACCTGTATTTTTTTTCAGAGTGGTTCTGTATGCATTTATAAAACTGGAGATGCAAAACTCAGGCTAGATTCGTGATAGCAGTATTCTACATAGTGAAAGAGCAAGATTGCTCTCTAAGCTGACAGATGCTCAGTACTTTGTATCTATGAGAAGTACAAACATAGATATGCAAACATCAGTGTGGGAAACTACAACCTTTCCTAGGTAGAATAGATAACTAAGCTCCCACATGGAAGAGAATGTATGTGTTGTAAAGTTATCCCCTGTGCTATCCCTCCAGTTATACTTCAGATGAAGTCTACGCACCTGGACCAGAAACAGTGGGATGAGAGTGTACATACTGAACCATGAAACTGTAATGTTTCCTATATGATTATTTGGTTGTTTCAGACTTACACTCATGGCCTAGAACTGTGAAAAACACTCGTGATTATTGTAATATGCCCAGTCTGGTGAAAGGCAGGCTTGTGAGCTGAGGGAGCCTGTGGTAGGTACCTCCGTTACTGGCGAGGTGGTAGCAAATGTTATGTCTGGATTAATACACATGTGCACGTTTTACAGTTTGAAACTCAGCTCACTGTCCTGGTGAACAAGTTCCTGCTGTCACAGATCTGCTCATCCATATGCTGCTGCCCCTAGGCATTCTCTTATATCCAGCAAAAAGCCATTTTCATAAGGATGTCTCACTAGCAATTGACATGCTTTGCACTTGTGAAGTGCAAAACCAGACACCGTTCATTTGGCCATTTTCAAAAACAAAGTTGTAATTAATCTGATACAAATCAACCAGATTCCTACTGCTCTGGGACAGTGAAAGTCTATTTTCTCCCAACTTCCCAATAGATTCCCAATTTATGCATTTCCTGTGGTCACTCTGCTTACTCTCTGCAGTAGTGGGTTTGGGCTGCAGTTTGCTGGTATAGTGATGTGGGCTTATGGCATGATAATTGCCTTCAGGGTGGCACCAGTGAGCTGGCAGTAATGCCGGAAGCTGGAGTAGCTGTGACAGCACCAGGACTCATGCACACTCTGGAAATGTCATTGGAGATGGTGGTTTAACTCCTCTGGCAGAAGAAGCCTCCCATCGGCACAGGAGTCTCCATGTGGACAGTCACACTGCAGAAGGCTGTAATTGTAGTTCAGGCAAGAGAGCATGTAGGGGAAGCTCTGGCAGCCGATTCCTGGGATTTCCAAGAATCCCAAAGAACCCGGTGGTTTAGAGACCATGCAAAGTACACCATGACAGGACCACTGCAGAATGAGCCTGTAGAAGTGCTGCAGCGCAGTACTAGTCTCCAGCCTGCTGGGTGCTGCTAGGGTAGGGACACCACAGCCCAGCCTGGGTCACACATCTTTCAGAGAATCAGGCAGTGTGCTGATCCCATTATCAAGTCAGAGACCACTAAGGTTATTAGGCTTTGGACTTCTGAACAGGAATCAGTGAAGCTTGAGAGAATCATAGAGTCACAGAATGGTTTGAACTGGAAAAGACCTAAAGATCATCCAGTTCCAACCCCTTGCAAGGGGCAGGGACACCTTCCACTAGACCGGGTTGCTCCAAGGCTCTGTCCAACCTGGCCTTGAACACTGCCAGGGATGGAGCATTTGCCACTTCTTTGGCCAACCTGTATATCAGTGCTTCACCACTCTCACAGTTTAAAGAACTTCCTTATATCCAACCTGAACTTACCCTTTTTCAGTCTGAGCCCATTACCACTGGTGCAACTCCCATCTCCTTCAGAGAAGGAAACTGCCCTGCAGGGCTCTCTTCACAGTGACCTTGGCCTCACTGCATAGCTGGCCGATTTACATCCTCCAGCCTCTCCTTCTCTGCCCAGCGTTCTCAGCAGCATATGGAGCCCTCTGCCATAGCTGGAGCTGGTGCCCCTCTGCGGCAGCAGCTGCCTTCATCCTTGATGCTTTGCCTTGCCACCTGTTGGTGGATGGATGCTCACAGGCGGCTCGAGCCCAAGGAGATTAGAACCATTCGTATCTGGGGGACTGAACTGTTCAACCACCTCCTCCATGGGCCCTTATCCCCCCCAAAGCAAGCGCGTTGGAGCAGCTGCTGTCTGTCTGGCTGCCCGGGCCTCCTGGTCAGCTGTTTGGTGTCACCCATCAATCTTCCATCTCTCCTGCAAATCTCTGGTGATCGAGTTTCACATTGCCGGGACTCCGACTGTGAAGCCCCTTTCACTGGTATAATTAGTAATTAGAGGAAAAATGTTAGCAAACTCCTCTTGGCATAAACAGACACTCAATCCCCATCTGTCAGGTCAGGAAATTCACATCAGGGTGAAAGCCCAACACAGATTTTGCTATCTGAGGTGAGTGACCGCACACACTCTGCACGACTCAGTTAGGCTGGCCCCATGACAATGAGCGAGAGCTATTTATAGGAGACCACTTTGGTTATAAATAATTTTCAGTGTACTGAAAAGTCATCGTGTCTTTTCCACTAGGAGTCCCCACAGACTTCAACAGAAATGGGGTCTCCCAGCGATGCGCTGCAACCCTCGATAAGGAGGCAGGGAGTTTCCTTCATGGCTGGTGTTCTAGTCCATGTTCTTCCACAGAGCTGTGATGCTGAGGTAACGCCATTCAGTGGAGTCCCCCCGTGATTCAAGCACAACAGGTATGGCACTGGGGCTGGACCTCTTCACTACAGCAAACAAATGTGTGATGACATGCAGTGGGCAAAGCTGAAGACAGACTGGTTCAGACTGGAAACAAAGCCCCACATATTTAATGTGGAACACAGCTAACGACTGGGGACGATTAGCAAGCACTGTGGTGAATGCCCTTCTCTGAAAAGCTTCCAGGCAAGACTGGAGGGGTTTTCCTCCTGTAACACATGCTGTAGCTTGAAGGTAAGCTAATTCAGAGAAGTCCTGTACCTTGTATTATGCAGAAGGCTGGAGCAAAAGATGGCTTCTTCTGGCTTTATCATCTGTAATATAAGCAAACGATGCCAGCCCTGCCTAATGCCTGCTTGGGCTCCATGCATTGCTGTTCCACACAGCATATCCTCTGGTCTTGTTTGGCTCATCTTAAGAACGACTTTTTCCCCTTCTGCAGAAGAGGAAATTCATACATGACTGGGGATCAAACCTCTGCTCCTTCCATAATTATCCGAAGGAAAGCAAGAGGTTGCAAAGCTGGGCAAAAGCTCAGCAGTGGTTAAGATCAGAAACCCTCCTATGGGGTTTTTTGTTTCTTTTATATGTGTTGGTGCAACCAAAGCAAAGATAACCAAGCCAAGTCTGTGGCTGCATTCCATGCCTGGAGTTGAGCAGACTATAAATACAAAACCCCAGCACCACCACCAAGGCAATTCTTATGTGCCCACAGTTTCATGTTGCTCTGTAATCCAGTCCTGCCTGGTCTCTCCAGCAGGAAAACAATCTCTTTCCAGGTTTCTGAGGTAAAGTAGACATAACTGCACATGGTTGTTTCAGGTATGGGCAGAGGAGCTGGACTTGCTTGGGCCACACTCTAAACGGGGACTGGAAAATATGATTCAAGTTTATATGATCCAGGGTACTTTAAAATTACCCTTTAAAGTACCCGAGGCCAAAGGGTGAGGCTTACTGGGCAGGCTTAAAGAGACCTATCTCTAAGGAGCTTGAGAGGGACAGGGTGAGCCACAGCTGATGAAGTGGGAAATGGAGTTTCTAGAGGAGGGGAGAACCCCTGGAAGCTGTATGAGACATTTCTTGTCATAGGCTTTCTCTTTGCAGGATGTGTAGCTGAAGCAGGGTGCAGACAATCATTATTTTGTTGGAACCATTTCCAGATATGCTGAACACTCTGTCTCAGGGTACTAAAAATCAAACTAGACATTGAGCTCACTGCTAAGGAGAAAATAGAAGTTAATACAAAATCAATCACAAGAAAAACAGAGTTAAACTCTTACAGTAGAATAACCTTAAACTTTTACCCTGATGCATGCGTCACAATGCTGAGCTTATTTTAAACGACTTAAAAGACTTTGACCTTAACAGCTTAATAGAATTCTCTTGGAATATTTCTGTGAGTTTATGTTGCAGGCCTCAAATAGTCAAGGTGAACTTGAGGAAAAATAAACCAGTTTTATAGGATCACACTGACATCCTCAACTCCACAACTGAGAAGTTATGATCTCTTTCAGCAGCCTCTGCCTCTTGAGCTAACTGGAATCACTGGTAATATTATAAAATAGTATAAAATATTATAGAAAGAGGTTTGCTACTTGATAGGTGAATGAGCATGAAAAATAGATGAGGTCATACAATTCATAATACCACATACTATTGGCTTTCAGAGAGATTCCGTGGCAGGGGAGGAGTGGGGAGAGGTGGACTCTGTTCTGATGGGGACTGTGATCAAAGGGGATAACTTCTGCCAGCTCCAAACAAGCTGTGATCCTTGTGTCCCATATCTGTTCCCTGGTCATTAGTGTGGTTCTCTCTTTCCCCCATCCGGAGATACATGTTGTAGTTCAATACCTTCTTCCCTTCCCAGTTTCTTGGCACAGTTTGTCCCTGACTCCCTCCTCTGATTTGTGTCACCAGCACTGACTAGTTCCCTGATCAGCGTTTCCCTGTCCTGAGTTCACAATGATTTCTCCCTACCTGTGTTTCTCACAATCCCTGTTGCTCTGTACCGCTCCACCTTCTCTGACTCTTCGTTCACCCTTTGTGTGCATCACCTTTTCTGCCTTCTGTACTCCCTGCTCCCTCTCCAGCCTCTGTGTTTATCTAGACCAACTCCCTTACCTTGAACACAACTCCTACTAGAGATGATCCCTCTCCTGCCACACTTTATCTGATGGGTTTCCAATATAGCTTGTAGCTCCAGCCTTCTCCCCAGCCTGAGTCTTTCCTCCTCAGATTTCTCCTCTGGTAGCCTTCGCTTTTCCTCAGATCTCTGGCCCAGTCATTATCCAAACAACCCCTTGTTGTGCAAAGCATGCACAAAATCCTTGGTGACTCCACCTGCACAGCTCTGACCTGCACATATCAAAATGTGCCCCTTCCAACTTCACCAAGCTTTGATAGTTTTCACAAGAAGAGAAAGAGGAGCCCTCCAGACTCAAAAGCCATTCCTTCTGACAGGACCACATTTTCCTTTTGAATGTTACTACCAATACAGCTTCTAAAATAAACATATTTATCAGAATGTGTTCAATATGGGAGGGAAAAAAAGTTCCTATTTAATTTTTCAGGTTTTTAAGTTGGTTTTTCCAAACAAGTGTCTTATGAATATGGCAATGACTGGAACAGGCTAGGGACAGAAAGGGAGAAGAGAAGCCAAAGTGAGTGGAGGCTTGAAAAGGAAGAAATCTATGACAGAGGTGCCTATGTCTTCCTTTCTTTATCAGTGGTTGCAGTAGGCCTTTAACAACATATGGTTGTTATGGTACTCTCTTTACGTGTCTGCTTGTTTTGTTTCCTCCTACTTCATTCAATCCCTTCTCTAATTCCTTGTCCCCAACATTTTTATCCTTCAATTCTGTACCCGTGTCATCTCTTACTCTATCTCCTTATGCTCTCTTTGCACCTCATTTTGTTTTCCTTTCCCACCCTACCTCTTAATTATCTCCTAAATCTCTTCTCTTGGCTCCTTTTCCTTCATGTCATAATTTTCTCTCCCCTCCCACCCCTCGCCTTGATGTGCTTCATGGAATAACTCTGTCTATGAAAAAAAAAAAGATCCCAAACCAGCCAAGAACAATAGCTATAAGGCCAGATGTCTGGACATCAGCATTCATTTGTGCTCTTATTTTTGGTCATACACAAAATGTGCCCAGCTGTTGCACTAAGCTCTTTAAGCAATCAACAAATCCCTGCTCTGGCTGCCCTGAATATATATGCATGCTTAGAACTCCATCTGGAATTGCTCATCTCCTCTCAGGTCCTCTTAAACTACCTTACACTATCTGCTTGGAAAAAAAAGGATTTTATGAAGACTATTTTGAGCAAATTTGAATAAATCCCATAATCTTGGAAAGCTCTTCAACCAACAATATGCTTTCCACTGTGAAAGCAGGAGGTTTCCCCTTTATTGTTCTCTGTCCTCCCTATCCATCCCTCCCTTGCTTCATCCCCATCCCTGCAGATATTCCTGCTGTGCTGCAGATCTGCTGCTGAGCGTGTCTGGTTTGTCTGTGTTTGACAGCCCCAGGCTGCTTAGTCCAACACCTGTCCAGCCACTTAGAGAGGGTCCACATCTAATGGGGACTGTGAAGGGAGGCAGAGGCAGCTCTCTCCATTCAGCATGACACTGAGGGTTAATAGAAGGAAAATATTGATGTTTGATTAAATTACTCCTATAGGTTGGATCATATAACATGCCCAAGATCTAAACAATGATCCTGTGCTGGAGGAATGTGAGGTTCAGACTGATGAGATAAACCGTTTGCTGGAATATCTCTCTGAGTTCACTAAATTGCTTCCCTTATTTAATTACAAATTAATTGAAAACACTCCTTGCCCAGCAGAACAATACTTAAAACCTGATTTGTTGATAGTATCCTAATCCTCTGTAATATTCCTGTAGACTCTCCCACGATTATGTCATCAGTTTTACACTATTTTAGACTTTGGCAAAACCTTTTACGCAGGACTCAACATTAGCAAGAGGAATAACTGGAGCCCTGGGGTACCACAGCACCTTATTAATCCCGGCCAGGATGATGCTGACATAATAACCAAGTGGCACAATTGCAACTGATGTATATTTGGTAGCAGACTATCACAGCTCAGGATGGGAAGATGTAGCTCTATTAGAGGAAAGAGGAGATGAGTATTCAGACAGGAAGCAAATGAAATCTGTGCAGGAAGAGGCTGAGTTATAGAATTACTTGAATTTAAAGCACCTAGGAGGTTCTGTGTCTGCTGCCTGTTGCATTTCCAGTCTTCAACCAGAACAAGATTACTCACCTTGCTGCACTTTTCAGTGCATTGTACAATCTTTCTCTTCATATTCCAATGAAGGCAGTTTCCCTGAAGCAGACAGCTCCACTGTGTGGTAGAAAAACCTGGCTGACAAGGAATAAAATCAGAGTTTACTTTGAACCCCTAAGAAGCAAGTTGCTAATTTTTCAGCCAAGTCATTTGCTTCTCAGTTTGGGCTGATATCTGTGTGCCTAATATGAAATGCTTTGTAAAAACAATAGCAATACAAATACAGCAAATACTTAGTAATACCAAATGCTTACAAAAGTTTGTCAGGTAGCTCACAAGGTATTCTTGCTCAGACAACACAGCACTCGAAAGGTGAACCACTGTCCACTTTCCTTCACCCAAATAAAAGTTCCTTCTTTCCCTTCTACCCGATAGCTGACCCTTTTCCAGAAACACTAATCATAGAAACAATTTATATGGTATACAAATGCTGAGCAGTCTGGGCAATTTTGGACACCACAATGGAGGAAAGACAGATCTGGATTTGTCAAAGCTCCTTCCCTAGCTTCATGGTGGACAAGATGCAGGGAAGAGCGGATGCTTTCTGCAGGTTGGTCCTGGCTATTCTGAGTCAAGGGGAAAAAGTTGAAATCTAATGGGCATGTGGTACAAATACCACTTGGGACAGGTGTGTTGTAGATCTGGGAAGATGAGACTGCATGTGCTGAGTTTTTTCAGGTACCTGGGGCTTTCACTATAGAGAAACTAGAAGGTACTGCCCAAAGCTCTATGTTTGGTTGGGCTGTTAAGCTGGGCTAGGGTGGTAAATGTAGCCTGGGGTGCTACGTAAGCAAGCAGCTCCACTTTTGATCAGCTACAGCTAATTTCAAACTAGCAAAATCCTTCCTAGATGTAGCTGAGTGTTCTGGTAGTGGATCCAAGACTCATTTACATCCACACTTACTCGAACATGTGAATCTTCACTGACCCAAGGAAGTGAAAGGCTGGAGCAGCTCATCAGAAATGACCATCATGTGAGTAAAATAAAATGAATGGGGTTTCGGTTAGTTCTACCCTGCCAAGAGAATGCAGGGACCTTCTTTGTCTTTGATGGAGAGGGGTGTGTATGTGTGGTGAGCACTCACTGTTACCTCCTCTATAATTCTAACAAGTCAATATCCCTGTGCATTAACAGCATCACACCATTTGCACTTCTATCCATCAGCCAGAGAGTTTTAAATAGTGCCTTTTCCTGAAGAAGACTGCTTAGTGCAACTTAAGTCGATTCACCACCCCAAAACCCCCCTAAAGTAAACATCACTGTGGGCTGTGTACCCCAGAACTAGGGAACATGAGTCTAGATTTGCAGAAAATGCCGCACATGCTGGATAATCGAGTAACAGAAGTATTAATGTATTGATGGATATAGTGAATAAAAAACTCTATCAATGAATATAGCTAATGGTCTCAAAGACTTCAGGATACCAGTGATACAGTTTGGTGTATTTGGAGTTTACTTGGGGTTTTCAAGACAAGGAAAACCCAGCAGAGGTTCCAACCAGTGGCTATGGATCAATGAACAAATACAGGGACAAATGACTGAGGATGTTTAAAGATAATCTTGAACGTCTGAACATGAAAGCTGGGGTTGTTCAGCCTAGGGAAAAGAAACTGTGTGGAGACCTCAGCACCTCCCAGTATCTGAAGGGGGCTACAAGGATGCTGGAGAGGGGCTCTTCATTAGGGACTGTAGCAGGGGGTGATGGATTCAAGTTTAAATAGGGCAAGTTCAGGTTAGATATAAGGAAAAAGTTCTTGACTGTGAGGGTGGTGAGGCACCACAGGTAAAATGCTCCATCCCTGTCAGTGTTCAAGGCCAGCCTGGACAGAGCCTTGGGTGACATGGTCTGGTGTGAGGCGTCCCTGCCCGTGGCAGAGGGTTGGAAATGGATGATCTTAAGTTCCTTTACAACCCAAACCATCCCATGATTCTATGTAATGGCTAGATACTTGCATCACCACCTATGTTTTTCTTAAAGTTAATTTACAGCTTTCCTAATTTCACTCTCCCAGGGCTAAAGTAGTCCCTTTCTTACCATTTTGACACGGTTGGAGCCACTTCAGCAAAACTCAGGAAGATTCATTTCGCTTTAATTACAGTGAGAGCTGGGGACGGAAGGGAGCAAGAAACCCAAAAGTCATAAACTAGTTAGGGAAGAGAGGGAGGAAAATGTTCACAAACTGCTGACAAGATTAATATGCAGTTGATGGGAAGCGCTTTCACACCAGGGTGCCAACAAATAAACACAATTCAAAAATACCATCCCTGCTGCAGTGGATAAGGGTGGATTCCCAGCAACAGAGAGGGAGGGAGGAAGGGACAGGGAGACATTTAGAGAGGGCAGGAGACCCGTTTGCTCTGTGAAGCTTCGTGCCCAGAATTCCTCTGGTGGAATCTGATAGCGGGGGGCTTGCTGGGCCAGAGGGTTACTGCTTTCCACATTAAAACACAACAGGGAGAGGAGGGGAGGCTGAGGACTGTGTGTGAAAACCTGAAGATCAAGCCTGGGCACAGCTGCTGCGGAGCTGGGAGCTTCACCCTCTGCAAGTGCTGAGCTAACTTCCCAACGCTGCAGGGTTGGCAGGAGCCAGGGAGGAACAACAGGGTGGATGTGTCCTCTCCCTGCAAAGCACACAGGGGGAGGTTGAACCTGGTTTAAACAATGGGGAAAAATGCTAATGCATGTTACCTTAAATAAAGAAACAAACTTGGGGGTGGGTGAGTTGGGGGGGCAGGCGCTGAACAGTGTGCTGCCAGATGAACGGTTTACAGTTAGTTTACAACACACACACCCCCAGATGGAGAACCTGATCAGTTTTCCCTTTCCTTTCACCTTTTCTGCCTTTGTTCTCGGCTTCCCCTGTCTCTACATAGCGCTCTTGTCTCCCTTCCACACTGCCATATTCCAGTACTGAGGGAAATGCTGCCATTCCACCGTCAGTCACCCGGTTCAAATACAATTTAGATAGTATTTCAGCTAAGCTGGGATGTAATTGCCAGGCCTGGCGTTTGAACAGCACTGGATTATGTGTCTATATATATCATCAGAGGAGGTTTAATGAAATTGTTCACTAATGAAATCTTAGCTTTAAGACTTCACATCCCTTCAGGGAAATGTGATGTTAAGAGCCCTCTGCCTCTGTTGTGACTGAGAATTGTTACTGTGACTGCACTGTAAACAAAATGATAAAAAGCCATTGCTGAAGCCAATGGGAATGCCACCAGTTACTTCAAAAAGGAGGTTTTAATCCCTGTACTCATCTTCTTATGTTTGAAAGCAGAAACTTAGTTGTGTCTGTCAGCTCTTCACTCTTGCGGTCCTACAACCTCTGTCCTGTGCTGGTTATTTCCCCCTAGCTGTGCCAGCCCTGGTGTTCCCTGTTCCAAATCTACTTCCCACCCTCTTCCAGCCTTCAGCCATTCAGTGTCTAGCGCAGGATTTGCACGCAGCAAATTATACAACAGTGTTAAGATGCACAAAATTGGGGACTATGAAGGACAACAATGGCCCTTGCCTGTTTGAGTGTTTAAATCTAGATTTCCAAGGGAAAAAGCACTGGAATATCTCCATTAAGCTGCAGTTCACCTGCACCTCTGAGCCAGTGCTGGATCAGGAGGGACAGTTCTACTTCTTGGACTGATCCGACTGGTCTTGTAACCTTTTGGTTCCCACAGGAGCGTGACAGCTCTGCCTGTGTAACAGCTCGTGCCTTACTGCTGACCTCCAGGGCCAAGGGCATTGTGCTGATCCGTGGATGGCAGTAATAGTTGTGTTGACAGATGCATTTCACCAGCTGTACAACCACTTGCTTGGTGGGACTTGAAGGTAACCCTTCCTGTGCCACCTGACACTGGTGGCTCAGATATAATTTGCACGAGATGGATCATCGACAGCCCCTTTGCCCTCCACCAAGTATAAATCTCTCCAAAATAAATTGCCTCATCGTTTCAAGGAAGAAATATTCAAGTTCTAAATACCAGGCTCTCCCTATGCCCTCTCCTTCCCCTCAGCATAGTCTGTCCAGCTTTATGCCTCTTACCTCTTTCCCTCTGTTTCCTTCCTCTCAGATCCCTGCTCGATAGTTAAAACGTTCATTTACACCATGTAATCTTTCTCTGGTTCTGCACCCTGTCACTAAGACCAAGTCCTCTCCTGATGACAAGACTGGTTCAACTACTGCCCAGAGGATCTTGGCTGATTGTTGTTGATGAACCGCCTCCTTGCTCCTTTTCCTGTTTTTCCAGTTTCTTTCCCTGCTTTTTTTCACCTGTCCACCTCTTTTTCCCTCACCCTGTGGTGCCCAGTCCTTGTGCTGAATGACTTCACTGGTTGCATCAGTGATGTTTTGAGCTGACTGCAGATTTGTGTTTGCTTTCATCCTCTTCAGGGCTGGCCCAATGCCCTTACTCACCCACTCAGCTGCTCTTACAGCACATTTTCTGTGAAGCATTGCCTTCTTATATTTCTCTCTCCAAGTTTCTTTCTATTTATTTATATTTCTTCTTTACTTGTCTCTTAGCCCTTTTAGGATCTTGATGGGGTCTCCTTCCCTAATAGCTTCTCTAGCGTCTGTGTTCACACCTACTCTGCCTCATTTGCCTTTGACATGTTTTTTCATTGCCCCAGATAAGTGTCTCTCCAAGCTTGTTCTCTGAGCCTCCCTTAGGACTTGTGTAGATGGCCAGGGATGAAAAGCTCTTTACAGCTCTTCCTCTTGTGGAACAGTGGCTGTTGTACCTGCAGTGACTTGGGAACTAGCTGAGAACCATCAGAAGCACTGCTGCATGCTGCATTGAGGCCACAGGTCAGGCCCAGCTTCCTCATCCCTTGGCTTCTAGGAAAACTCCTGAGACTGCATGACAACTACAGTTGAGCCCAGACCCACTCACCCCACATCCAGCTGATTTGTGTAAGTGAACAGTAAGATGACAGAGCCCCCCAAAAGGGCTTCAAGCTTTGGGTCTACAAGTCTAACAGTCCCAAATTGCAATCCTGTAGGTTTACCATCTAAATAGACTGTAACTCTGCATCTGGAAAACACCAGCCTTGTGCCTTCTGGCGTCTCTCACCCCTAGACCCTTTTCCTTTCCCCTCCCTTTGCTGTATTTTAAAGATTGAATATTCTGATGGAATTGAAAGCTCCTCCTTGGATAATAAAAGTGCTGTTGGAATCCACTCTGGTGTGGCAAGATATAAAAAGGTGAAAAAAATACACAACTGAGGAAAGAGAAAGAAAGGTAAAATGCATAGGGTTTTGTATTTTAAGAACTGTAGCAATGCATATTGAATCAGGCAGGTCAAAACGCTCTTTGTTTTTTTATTGGTTTGTTTGTGTTTTGTTTTGTTTTTTTTTTTACTTCTTCTTTTACCATTTTGATCCCCTTTTAGATACACATATTCATTCTTACTTTTTCCTGAACCCTTTTTTCCTTATACTTAATTTTCCACTGACTTTACGGAACTACTTTGACTGCTCAGGAGTTTTTATGGAGTGAACTGGTACATCTTTGCCCAGATCCTAACAAATACATATTGGCCATGTGCCTAAAATCACCAGCGCAGCCTCCATCAGCACTCACCACTCTTCCTGTCCTAATTATAAGTAGAATCCACAACTTCATTTTTCACTGAGACTGCAACATTGCTTAACACCCATTTTGATAGAGGGTTTGTGAGGGTCTCAAACTACCAGAATGATATGGATCAATACAGACACCCTCCCCTTGCCCCTCAACTTTATTAAATTAAGGAAAGTCAATCTATCTCCAAAGCTTCTCTCTAGCTTTACTGGTGCATATAACCTCTCCCTGCTCTGGATTTAAAGAAATAGTGCACATCCCTCTATTTTTCTTTCTTAGACACAGTCAGTTCAAAAAGTTAAAAAGAGTCAAAAAGAGATGAGAAATTTTGAAAGGCTTGTAATGGTATCTGTTTCACATACATAGAATACACTTTCTTTTAGTTGACAGCAGTGAAGAGGTAAGTTCCTTCTGAATCTAAATATGATGTTCCAACATAATTTTGCTAATAACCCTTATATTTGGTCATCCTTTGTTATCATGACTGCAGTAAATGGGTAATAGAAAATGTTTAATCCTCTTCCCTTGCAATGAGGAAATGCCAGATTTGGTTCTATTTTCTAAATGAATGCATCACAAAGAGTATTATTTAAGAAAAAAAAAAAAGAAAAAGATTTCCAAATAGGTTGGTTTTGCATTTAATTCTTAACGGCTGAACATTCACTTTAGTTTCACCAGACAGCAGGAAGTCTGCAGCCTGGCCTGAGTCCTGGCCAGGCTTCCCATGGTCAGAAGCCTCCCTCTATCGACCAACAGTTTCACTGTTCAAGGGGGAGAAGCTTTGGTTAGAAGCGAGAACAGGAGCTGATCTACCGGGTATCAGGGACCTCTTACAAAAGGGCTTTTGTATCAAAATCAAACAATGTAATAAATGTGTCTGCATAGATTTCAGTGGTTTCTACATTGACTTCTTTTTGTTAATTAAAGGCACACATAATGCTGTTGAAGGAGTTAGTCCAGCAGGGCTAGGAAATGAAATTCTGTTTGTTTATAAGAATAAACTATCTTCCTGCCACTGTATCTCTGTTCCTAACCATAGTGGGAAAAGTGCATTACTGTGGCTGCATGTTTCTTACCTGAAGGGCCTTCAAACGAGACCTGTGGAGAACTGAATCAGTGTGCTGTTAGCATTCAGGATTGACTGCACAGTCTTGGATGTACAAACATGCTTGTCGTTTAAAGTCACTCAGAAGAAGGAGGAGAAATTTGCTGACCCGTGTTCAAGTGGCTGTGTTTATGTGATTACAAACAGTGTAGGTGAGGCCCTCAGTGATATGGTTTAGTGGTGCTCTTAGAAGTCCTGGGGTAATGCTTGGTCTTTTTCTCAACTAGATCTTTTCCCACCTAGTTGATTCTGTGATTCTATGATTCTGTGACCTGTTATTTGGTAGTTATTTGGGAGAAGAACTCAGAATATAGTGATATGTATGGCTATTTGCCATTTTGATGGCTCCAAGAATAAAAGGAAGAAAAATCAATTAAATTCAGTAAATATATGCTCTCTATTTTTTAGCTTTTCTTTCAAACATGGGGAAATGATAAATTTGCAGGATATGCTTATTTACAAACCCCAATGGACTAGGCAACAGATACACAAATTTGGGCGAGCAACTAAGCAGGGACCTTTCTCAAATGTGCATTGACATGAGTCATTGTGATGATGGAGCAGATCCTCACACAGCGTAAATCAACATGGTGTGATTAGCTTCAGTGGAGCGGTGAAGAAGTACAACTGGATACCTAACTTGCCTGCAAGAAGCCCTCAGAGTTCTGGGCTTTGTCATGTGTACTGACATGCTGATTTATTGTTAAAACTTAGGGGTGCACAGGAGAACTGGATGAGGTACGCTGCCTTGCTGTTTTGAGGTGCTTAGGAAGGCTGCAATGTGCACCCAGAGACTTATTTGAACAGCACTGCTCACAAGTGCAAGTGGGGAACATGAAAAGCTAGAGAGTGATCAAGCTGAAGGAAAGAGGCGAGTTTGAATGTATTCCTACACTCACAAGGCTACAGCTGTGGGAGTCATTCAAAAAGCACACTTTTTTGGGTAATTTATTTTTGAAACTCTGCAAAATTTGTCAAATCGTTTATTTGATGAGCATTATTTGACCAGCTGTACAGGGAGCCACACTGGAGTGCTGTAATGAGTGCTTTGGAATGCGACCAGAGTTAATGTGCCTCTGATAGTTGGATAATTCTTTCACCCTGCTCATTTCTGTGGTTTGCCTATAACTGTGGCCCCGCTTGATTGCTGTTATGATGTGAGCTTTGAATTCTCTCTCTCCTTTGGCCTTCTCCTTTTGGCAGTTCCCACAGAGCTGAGCCCTGATTAGAACCACAGCAGGTCATTCGATCTTCAGATGGCTATAAAAGGTCTGTGCGAGTGACCATCTCCCTTCTGTCCCAAATGGATGATCACGCGTAGCGTACGCTGCCACACTCCTGGCATGACTTCAGCGAAACTGGCAAGTTTTCCTTCCAGAGCTAAAGCATAACACAAGGTAGAAGGAGCAATTCCATTAAATGCCCCTTTAAACTGTCAAATTTAGCAGGAACTTTAAAACAGAGCAGACTTTAAAGTGATGAGGGAGAAGTACCGTTCCCCTGCTTGAAATCACAGCTGGGTTTGTTACCAGCAGGTGTGATATGAAGTCAGCATTTTCCTTGATGACTTTTTCCTTTGCCATTGTTGCAATCTGGCACTGCAGATCAGAGTCTCATTCCAGGTTTTTAAAGGGAACTGTTACTTTCCTGAAGGATTTTACTCCTTGTCTCCTTCTAAATGGATTTTATTATTTTGTAATTTCTCAAAAATAGGTGCATTTGATAAAATCCAGATATTTGGAACCAAGATGGAAAGTTCAGATAACAGGTTTTTACTGCAGAAAAAACAGACGTTTAAGTACTCATGCTATTAAAAAGTCTGCAGTCATGTGCTACTCTTTCTTTCATGGGGTTCTTCAGAATACTGATGCCCTGTTTTCAGGCACTTGCTCTGTTCAGGTGCTGGTGGCATTTCCATGTGAAACAGAGCCATATGAGCTATGCCAGGTTAGCTTCCCAGCTTGGTGGGAAGCTTTGTACCTTGCTTTGTTCAAAAGACATAGGCTCTGGAACACAGGTTGTCAAGTGCTGGACACAATTGTTTCTTCAGCAATCTCAGCCTCTTACACAGTTCATGAAAGACAATGTTTCAAGAATTCATAGGATCACAGAATCGTGGAATGGTTTGGGTTCTAAAGGACTTTAAAACTCATTCAGTTCCAAACCCCCGCCATGGGCAGGGGTTCCTTCCATCAGAGTAGGCTGCTCCAAGCCCTGTCCAGCCTGGCTTCGAACACTGTCAGGGATGGAGCAACCACATCTTCTCTTGGCACCCCGTTCCAGCGCCTCAGCACCCTCACAGGGAAGAACTTCTGCCCAAAAGCTCACCTAAATCTCCCCTCTGTCAGGTTAAAGCCATTACCCCTTATCCTGTCACTACAGGCACTTGTCAAAAGCCCCTCTCCAGATTTCTTACACTCTGATGAGACATAGAGGCAGAGAGTGAATTTTTCTGCTGCTTGCACAGCTGCTGTCTTCATACACTGATGCTATCAAGGGCTGAAATTCGTAATGCAGAAAATCTTCATGTAATTAAATGTCTCCTTTTTTGCTAAGTGCAAGTATCATCTGGGGATGTCTGGCGCAGGAACAGTTCTATTTATTGCTCCATTATTTGTATTCATTACTTTAATAGCATTCAAATGGTGGTTTTCAAGCCAGAAGCCTGAAGTTTCATTCCTAGCTCTAAGATCAGCTCATTGAGACTACTTTGTACTCAGTCAGTTTCTGGTTAAGTGTCCCAATAGGAAAGAAATGTTACTTTGCTGTTCTGTCATGCTGTCCTTTAAGATACCTCAATACACTCTACATTAGCTCTCATAGTTCTGATCTCTAGTTGGAAAACATTAAAAGCAAATGGCTTATGTGTTTGATGTAGCCCACTTTAGGTTCCCTCACAAAGTTGGGGTTTCTTTAATACTTTTTAAAAAGACAATTCTTTAATAATACTTTTTAAAAAAGACAATTCTTTAATAATATAATAAAATTTAAAAAAAATACAGGTTAGATATAAGGAAGAAGTTCTTTACTGTGAGGGTGGTGAGGTGCTGGCACAGGTTGCCCAAAGAAGTGTTCAAGGCCAGGTTGGACAGAGCCATGGGTGCCATGGTCTAGTGTGAGGCATCCCTGCCCATGGCAGGGGATTGGAACTGGATGATCTTAAGGTCCATTTCCAGCCCAAACCATTCAATGATTCTATGATTCTACATGGAATGGAATCAAATACTACAATGTACATCTTCTTGGAAGCGTAATTTTCAGTTTGGTTGGTTTGATTGATCAGCTGATATGAGCATTCTTCCAACCAAAATTTTTCCACTTTGAAAAAAAATCACAGTAGAATTTGTTGGGAAGAATGATCAGCTAAGGAAATGTGATTCACAAGGTGCTACATATTGAAGCAATTCAACATTGATATAAACTCTGACTGCTCAGTTAATTTTATATGCAGATAGTTACCGTTATCATTAACTTTAACACTCCAGTATGTCAGGATTGCTTATAAATATCAATTCTTCTTCTTGCTATTGAATTAATTAGATTTTTTCAGATATATTTCATTTTTGTGTTAAAGCACCATACCTCAGCTCAATGCAAACATTTGTACAGAAATGAAAAGCTAACTACTGGAATGCCCACACAAACACAAACCCAAATCTCTCTTTTATTAGTGTTCAATCACATTTACATTATACGAAGCATATCACAGACTTCTGGCAGGTGTCAGGGAACAAAAAGGCACATACTGCCAGGTGAGCAGAGGGCAAAGAAAGACATCTGTGTTGCAAAGCCAAAGGCCAACCACAGAAATATCTTGGCAATAGCCTTCACCTGAGGGGATCAGATGTCTCTCCTGGAATGCAAGTCCAGCAGTACAGCAAGTACAGGGTTTCATGTGATGAAGTACACCCAAATGTCTGCTGAGATGGCCAAAGATACTGCTTTACCCTGGCATTTCTGCCTTGGTCCTTTTCTGGAGACACCAGCTTTTTTAGCAGAAGTGCAAAGATAGGAAGCACCTCTATGCTCAGATGCTGCAGTTCACAGGCTGGAGTTTCAGGTTGGTCCAAAAGCTTCAAAGCCAGCTCGTGGTGGGTAGTAGTAACAGACATAATGTCTGATCTTCCACTTCAGACAAATTCAGCAGAGTTCCTATCAGTAAGAACTGTAATTGGACTCTGTCTGGCACACCAGAGTTATCTACCTTGCATGATATTCTGAGAGATCCTAATATTTCAACATTCACTTTTTTCCCCAAATCAAACCACAAAGATATAACCACCAGAAATATCAAATATTTATTTATTCATTATATATATTGACAAAGCCAAAACCTTATTGCATACCCTCAAATTGATGAGGTTGGTTTGCAGAACTGATGTGGTTCATTCTGTGAAAAACCAACCCATGTTATGCTGAATTCTCCCCTCTAAAGCACATGTCTGGGCTGATGCTCCTCTCTTACAGCTCTGGATGCACAGAGCTGGATTTGCATGTGTTAGCCTGAGCCCAAGGTCAGTTTTGGGTTGGAAGAGAAATGTGGTGACACGAAGAAGAAGGTGACTCGCAGGGAACTTGATTAACAGAACAGGCACTTGTGAATTGAAAGAAGCAATGGTCTGATAAGGAAATGAAATCCAAAGATTTACCAGTCTGAGGTGACAAAAGTTATAGATGACAAAGCCTAAAGGAACAGTCATTCTTGCATCGCCATTTGGTAAAGCAGCAGCTCCCAAATATCTCCCATTGCTTGTCCAGGGATGGGCAAAATAATGGGACCAGCACTATGGATTTTGTTCAAAATATATCACTATCATCATTGTACTTACTACCTCAGAAGCCTCTGTGATGGGAGAGGATCTCTGTATGCTGTCACACAGAGAACACAAAATAGTCCCTTTCCAGATAAAATCATGAAGGAGACAAGAGGCTAAAGGGAAGAGAAGGGTCTTACCTGGTGCAAAGACTTGTTACCTGGAAGTTGTATGTGCTTAGGCTTCTGTCTTTGTCCTTATACCCTACTATGAAATAACATTCTGGATGAAATGTCAAATATATAAACTTTCCTATATATGCTCTAGTTATATTAAGTTTGATCATCAATCAGTCACATGATCTGATCCCTGATGATGAGATATTTCAGGAGTGGATTTCCTGAGGTGCATTCTTGTTAGCATCAGCATTACCACTTACTGCTTATGCAGCAACTTGCACCCTGCTCAGATAGGACTGCAATTACCCCCAAAAATGTAAATTAAGGTATCTTCTCTTGCACAGAAGGAATGAGAATCCAAGGAGGCATGCCATAGTCAGTACCAGAGACGGCTCAGAGAATGCATGGGTGGAAGAAGTGATCCAGAACAGTGGGGAGAGGGGTGAAAGACAAGGAGTGAGCTGATCACATGGCTGAATGTTATCCCCCATTATGAGACTGCGTGTGTGTGTGCCCCTCACATGATGTGGGATGCTGGCATTTTTGACACGTGGTGGCCGTGCAACTGATCATATGACAGAAAAGAAGGAGAGGGAGAGTGGTTCTCCCATATGAGGCTATGTAGCTGGCCCCACGCTTCCCCTATTTAAAACTTCACCTTGGTTATCTGATAGGGAATGGAGAGTGGAATTTTGTGGAGCAGGGCAGCAAGGAATGTTTGTGGAGAAGATACCATAGGGAAACATCCTCTGGGAGGAAGGGTCAAGAGGCTGCTTATTTGTTCAGATCTTGAAAACCTATTTATCCTGTGCTCAAGAACTCAGTGTAAATACAGAAAGCACAAACTGAACCCCAGCCAGCTTTTCTCACGTCTTTATTTCTTCCAAACCAGGGGCTTTTGGTTTTCTCAGAACATGCCTAAGGGAACTGGCATTCCTTATTTCAGAACCTGACAACAGAACCAGCTCCTGTGGTACTTTCAATGTTCTCACTATGAACAGAAAATCTGCTTGATACAGTAGGCCTTACCAAAACTGCTTCCGCCTCAGTTTACGTGAGGGATCGTTTTACCAGTCTGCTCTCTACAGAAAGGAGCAGCCTTCGGCTCACAAAGACACTTGCAAATCAGATTTCTGTTTTCATTACTTCTGTCACAGGATCTGATTTACTGCGGGACAGAGGCTTGATTGAGATCAGCACAGATCCTGGTAAACTCCCTCCTCCTCCCCTTACGCAACCCTTTAGGGCAAGTGTGACCTGCTTAGCACGACAGTGAGTCATCAGGTTGGCTCTTAATGGTCTCCCCATACCTTTGAGATGGAGGATTAAGATCCAATTGCAGGCCAATTGAAAACTCAACTAGCTTCAGCAGGGCCAGTAAAGCAACTCCACTAAAGCTGAAATGAATTAATCAGTGAAGCATCCCAGGACTCTATCAGGGATCATACACAAGTGTCCACTCCTGTATCAGTTTTCCACCCAGACACATTTATTTAAGTTGTGACTACCTGTCAGAAGGAAATAGTAGCAATGTTTCCTAAGGCATCCTCTGGTAAGGTTCTGGTTCTGGAATAACGTGTCTTTCTTCAGAGAAGAGCCCTAAATGGAGCTATTGCTCCTAAATGGAACTCCGGCACCTTGATTTTGCACACCATGTACCAGGAGTATGATACTAATGAAAAGGCATCAGTCTCTGATGTTCAGAATTAGGAGCTTAGAGTAAGGCTATTGGGCATTTAGGCTTTTCTCTGACTCAGCATGAAGGTCTTCTAAGAAAACTATGATCTTGTCTATGAAAGAGGGGCAAATAATGTCTCTTTTTAATGCATTTGTTATATATTTTATAGTTAGTCTTCACCTTGCCACACTACCTACTGATTGTGATTGCTCCACAAGATGATGGATGTCCTACTACAGTCCTGCCCTTCAGCATGCTCACAAGATAATTCACTTTTGCCACTGTGTACTAGAAATGTGAAAGTACTGTCTCAATCCTCTTCTCGCTTGAGGTCAGTTTACAGCATGAGGTTAGAATTAATGACATTATCTGCTTAAATTAAAGAACAGATAAGACTCTCTCCCACTATGTGACGGGAATAGAAATGTGAAGAAAGCATATGGTAGAAAATTAAAAGGTAGTTGCATTAAATGATCTTAAGAAAACAGGGCTTTTATTCAGGCTCTGTCTCTCTTTTAGAAGCTTGGTCATAAGGTGAGAAAAAAAAAATCTGACATTTTACAGGGCAAATTCCTCGAATTATATTCATATAGTTTAAAGTTTCATGTTATCTACAACAGCAACAGGGGGTCCAGGCATCTGTCATTTGAAGAGTAGTGTGCAAACCTGAGCAATTATCATTTACCTATTAGACGTACTGCTTACACAAGGAAGAGCTAGCTCTAGGGTAGGCACATATAACTGTGAACGGAAGCCTAGCTTGGAAAGCCCAGGATGCAAGTGTCTGGCAGGTTCCTCAGATTTAAACTAAACCTAAACTTAACATTGCAATACAGTCAAGCTATTCCTCAAACTTCCTGTGAGGTGAGAGACTTAGATCTATAAGTTTTCTTTGGCCATCACCAATGTTTCAAGAGTTTCTTGAAGGGCTTCTTTATAGGAACATCTGGGTTGACTGTAGCAATTTCATGATCAGCTCTCTAGTGATATTTGCAAAGCTGGTTGTGTCCATGGTTCCAGAATGAGTCACGTAACAGAGTGCTGAGCTTGGCCTTTGTCAAAGCCTCCCATGTGTGACTGATCCCCTTCTGCTAGCTCACACACTGGACCCCATTTCATGGCTTTTCCTCATCTTTCATGGTATAGTCACAACACAATATTCCTTTACTTGCATGGCAAAAATAACATCTGCGGGAGCTTTCCAGCATCCTATGATTGAAAATAAGATACAGCAGGGATTCTGTGTGGGTCTAACATGCATGTGAGGATAGCACAAAAGAGTGCCTTCTCACAGCTTTCACAGCAGGTCACTTTGATTGACATATTTGTAGAGGCTACAGGGTGGATTGTAGATTCAGCTGGTATGTCAAACCAGATGGGAGAATTCCACCGAGTACACAATGAAATGAGGAGTACAATTCTATGGCTTTCTTTGCTTTTAACAGATGGATGGGAAAAATACCTCACCATAATCTCCCTTTTCTTTCTGAGGGCCATCTCTAGTTCTCTCATCACTTTCCTCCCCCCTTCTCCTTACCCTGTATTTTCCTTCCCAATTTGGTTATCCCTTCAGCTTCTCCTATCTTCTGGCTTTCCCATATAACCATCCCTTTTTTCTGTCTTTCTCTCTTCTGGGTCTTCATTGCTCTTATTATTCTATAACCAGGTGTTCCCAGTACAGAAGGAGCAGACAGTACATGATAAGACATGCAGCTCCAGAAGGGGCTAGTGAATTTTTCTATCCCAGTATGGAATGGAAAACAAAGATCAGGTCATCGAATGGGTAAACCTCGTGGCATTAGAGGTCTAGCAGAGTTCTCTTGCTATTTTGGGAGCTTGTTGAACTAGATAGAGTCAATAAGCCCTTTTTACTTGTAATTTCATTTGTTTTAACTTTTCTTTTCATGATTCAGTTAAGGAATCCAAAGATGTTTTCCTAGCTCAAAAAAAGCTTTTGTAAGTGTCAGAGACAAAAGAAGTCCCCCACATGCTGGGCTGGTACAAGTAGTTACCCTATATTATAGCTTTCCAAAGAGCAAAACCTATCATTAAGGTTATGTTTGGACTTTTATTATAATCTCCCATTTCAATGCATGGTCTCAGCTCTAGAGGTAAATTTTTTTTAGAACATTTGACCACAATCCTGTTGTATGTTTCTTAGTTATGCAAGTGGAAAATTTCCCATTGTAGTAAGTGTCTAGATACTTTTTCCTCAAGGAACACTAAAATAGCAATTAAAATAAAATAGAGGAATTTTGAAATGTGAAATTAATCCTAAATCATGCTTCAAACAATTTTATGCAGCAATTACAGTGCTTTAAAATTTAGCCTTCTACTTACTGGCTGTACTTCCTTTCCCCAGCAGCATGCAACTGTCTATAAAGAAGGTAACTGAAGGAAGCATTAAAAGCATCCTCTTTTCACAGAGCTACACAGGCCTTCTACAAGAGCCACCAACGTTGCTGCGGGGCTCTTAGTGTAGCCAGCAAACTTGGATAAATTCAAACTTGGATTACCCCTAAATGTCATATTGCAGTCCTTCGAGCCATGCTTTGGAGTTTCACCCTGGACCTGTAGAAGAGAGGCTGTGCATAAATACAGGAGAACACACCATCTACAAGCCATTGAATACAGCAAAAGTGAAAGGGAAAAAAAAAAAAAAAGGGGGTGTTCAATAAACCCTGATCCTCAGGGCCAAAGTTGTTCAAAATGTGAGATATTCTTGGCTACAGACTAAACAGAAGGACCTTGTTTACTTTATTTTTAGCAGGTGTATGGTAGAGCTGACTCCAAAGCTCCTGGGAGAAATAAAATGCACAAAGGCCTCCTTTTCTCTGGTAATCCTAAAGGGCTAGACTCAGGTAAGGAAGGAGTTAAAGAAGCTGGTTCCTTTGGGCTGCTGAAAAGCACTTGCTACCTGTATTGGACTCCTCTCAAATGCATCCCTGCTGTAGCACCACTGGGGGATTCCCAGCATCACGTCCTGCCTTGCTTTTATCCGTGACTATTCCAAGGTCTCCTTTCAGCCACTGTCCAAATCTATGTCTCCAGCCTGTGTTTCTTCTCAAATACTGACCAAGGCCCTGAGAGTAGAGAAACTGATGGCAAAGTCTGCTTTGCATGGGCCGTGCATTTGTGCCTCTGCTTGCTGTCAGCTTTGCCCATTGCCCTGCAGGGACATGAGCTGATTCACATGAAGTCCCTCCAGGATGTCCTTATGGACTTCCCTAGGGTTACACACCACGGAGGCAGCAACAATCCGTTTCCTGGGGAACGGTGTGGAGCAGCACCTGGTTTCTGGAGTTGGAGGGGAGCTTCAGTGTGAGATGGAGATACCTGAGAAACTTTACATGTTAAAACCTGAGCTGTCCCTGGAGCTCAGACTTCAGCTGCCAGCACCCGAGTTTGCATCCACACAGCCTGTCACAGACTTTGCCCTCTTCGCTCTTCGTGCCTAATGACTGGAAGAAGGTCTTTGTGAAGGCCCAGACAGTGGTCATAAGTGTGAACGTGAGGTAGAAGTCCTCCCATGAGCCAGGTGCACCCAGCACTGCCCCTGTCACTGTATCTCTCATGACATCAAAAGTGCAAAGAGCATGAGATCAGGCCTGTGTGACAGACAGCGTCACAGTCATCATTATTTGTTCTGAAAATGGTTTGATGGTGCTGACATAGGCAGCAGCTCAATCTGCTTTTTCAGGGTAACTAACCTAGACTTAGACACCACCGACTCAGATTGATTGCCTACATCGAAGCTAATGCCTGTCCAAATGTTGGTTAGTATTTTAAACTTCCTCTGCAGAGCAGTCTCAAAACCTAATAGGATTTTGCAGAGTTCATAAGCTCCACAGGAGGGAGTATTTACCTATATTCAAATACTGCACCTATCTACTGAAGGTGTTTGTCACCTACTGTAAGGGCTGAGATTGTCTTCTTCTGCAAAAGAGTGGTGGGTCGAATGGAGTTGCAAACTCTTCAGTCAATATGATCCATGTTTTGGGACTTGGGTCTGGCAAACTCTGGGAGGTCTATAAAAAATTAAGTGTGCACATGGTAGCATCACTGGTTTTTTTTTACAGTGAAGTGTCAAGCTGGTTGCTCATAGAAATTAGAAAGTTATTGCTTTCCCCCTTTTTTCCCCCGTATCTTTATGAAAGTAACTTAACTTCGCCATGTGTTAGGTAAAAAAATAAGAAGACCTAAGTCTGGCTGAAAGAGAGGAGTCCTGGAGATAAAGTATAAACCCATGGAGATAAGAAGCTCAGCTCCTAAATGTGGATGGTCTGGGCTATTTCTGAGAAGTAGACAACAGTATAGGAAAACATCTAGCCTCACTGAGGTAGAAAGCATTTGCCATCAGCAATATTTGGCAGTGTAGTGCTGACCTGAGCTGGGAGGCTGATCAGTGACAACTGCTTGAGATGTTGTGGGTGTATATGCAGCAACAGCCAGCTCTGGTGAAAGGATGCATAACTTCTTCATCCACCCACTAAATCAGTATCAGTACCACAGAAGCCTCCCTGATTTCATGGATATGAGAGAATTAAGAGCAGTTGTGAAGGTGGAAATAAAGCATAAGAGAAGGTGAAAGGTGCAAAAGTTAAGCTAGAGAGGACTACGAGAGGTTTAGTGGAAGTGTCCCTGCCCACGGCAGGGGAATTGGAACTGGATGATCTTAAGATCCTTTCCAACCTTAACTATTCTATGATTCTATGATACTACTGCAGACAAGGGACCTGGGAGTGCAGGAACCAGGAATGACAACTGCAGCCTGCAGTGCAGCTTAGGAGGGGAGTAGGTGGTGGACTTGAAATACTTATAAGGCAGCAACATAGACCAAGAGCCTCCAAGTTGGTCTGGCTAGGGAATGGGTTCAGAGAAAACAAGGAACTTATGCAACATTTATGTCTGCCTTGTTTAAAATTTAATATTCCTGGTAGAGAATGGTTTGGTACAACTGCCTTCATACTGCAGATTTGAGAAAGGTTATGAACCTACCTGTTTTGAGGGCAAAGTTCAAGTCCCATCTCTTTATTCAAGTTTCCTTTGTCTTTACTGAGACAATAGTAATGGAAAATTCATCTGTATGCACATTTTTGCTGTGAATCAAAGAACAGCAGTAACCTTAATGACTCATAAACTCATTTGTCAGTGTAAAGGGGTTTTAAAGAGTATTTCTTTAAGTGGCTTTCCATTTCTAACTCCTCTAAATCTTGGATAAACAAGTGGTTTTCTTTATAGATGATGAGAAGTTCTTTTTCTACTTGCAGGTTGACAAGTATGTATGGTATAGAAAACCATTCCATTCTTAATTTGAGTCCCATTAGCAATGGAGCTTTCCATACAGGGAAGTTACATGGACTTGACAGTACAAAACAGGTTTCTCACGCTCTGCTTGGAATAGAATAAGACAGAAAGCCCAGATGCACAGTCTGGTGGTCACTGCTATAATCAAGCATAGCTCTTACCTGCCTACTCTGACAGCCAAGATCTTTCTTCCCCAGACATCCTATTGTATGTTCTGATAACTAAGCAGAACAGAAGTGGTATTTCTCTCCCTAAAAGGCCTCCCCTCCTTCTTCTCTCATTTCTCCATCTGCAGCTACCCTTCTCATAGGCACTTCTTCAGCAGAGTACTTGCTATCAGATCAGGTTTTGCTGGATGCCCTTGAGAGTAGTGTAACCCCTGCCCTATGGTGATGGATTGAATAAAGCCACTAATCGGTAAGTGAAAGTTACACCAGGCATTGTATAGAGTGAGAGGAGGAGGCACAGTTTTCTGCCTCTAGGGCCTGGCAGGTTTCACAACCAAACAGCTGGCTGTGAGACATGGGTGCTGATGGAATACATCAATGACTGTCATCAAGGTTTTAGACACACTTGTGTGTTGCTGGTAATACCAGCATACAGGATTATTGGAGAAATTGCCTGTGGAGAAGAGAAAAAAGGAGAGAAAGGGAGAAAGGGACTTGGAAGGAAGGTTGTCTGATCCAGGCCTACACTGCTTGTGCATGTAGATGTGGGCAGTCTCATCCACTTCACCAGTGCAATTCCTTCCACTCCCTGTGTTTTCCTCAACAAATGCATAGTTTCTCTGCACATAGTGAAGTAAGTCAAGGCCTTTTCTGTTCTTCGAACAGTAAGTATTTATAGAATAGCAGAAGTCTACTGGATAATTCATAGCGACATAAATCAGAGCCAGCCTCCCCTGTTAGACTTACATACAGCTTAATAGCAGCTTGGCTGTAGGCTGTAAAAATAACAAGCAGTGGGGAAGGTGCTTGTGGATTTTGTTTTATAATGAAGAGATCATAAACCGAATCTGGCTTGCTGTTGGCTCCTTCTAGCAAAATCTGACATGACTACTTTGTACACCGATTTGCAAACCAAGTCACTAAGTGGCAAATATTTGCATTCAGTTTGGTCCTTATAAGGACTTATTAACTTAAAGTTATATTCACTTGAGCCTGGTTATGTTCACCCGTTCATAATGTCTGAAAATCCCACAGTGCCATATATATTTCTGTCTCTTCAGACAAGGTAGGAGGACCCAAGGCTATGCCTACATGGCCTGAAGCACAGTGTAAAAGAGGCAGATGAGAATCCATGTTCAAAACTAGCTGCAAGAGCAGTAGAGCTAAGTCCATAGGTAGAATCATAGAATAGTTTGGGTTGGAAAGGACCTTAAGGTCATCAAGCTCCAACCCCCCTGCCATGGGCAGGGACACCTCACTCTAAACCGTATCACCCAAGGCCTCGTCCAACCTGGCCTTGAACACTGCCAGGGATGGAGCAGTCACAACCTCCCTGGGCAACCTATCCCAGTGCCTCACCACCCTAACAGGAAAGAATTTCCTCCTTATATCCATCTAGGATAGTACCAAGCTAGTATTTCCTGCTTCTTGGCAGCACAATAGTGTTTCTTGTGAAGTGTTGTCTTGAGGTAGCTATAGTGTTTCTAATGTTTGTGAGTTCCATGCAATGTGCCACCTAGGCTTGTCTTGGAAAATTTTGTTGTTTTGGGGTTTTCTAGTGTGGGGTCTTTTTTCACCATGCGAAAGAATAAACCATGTCTTCTGGCCAAAGTGGTGCAAGTTGGCCTTCAGCCATACTGCTCCAGGCCAGGACCTACTGAATGGGACTGTTTACGCAAAGAAGACTTCACAGCAACACAGTAGGAGGAGTAGCAGATGGCATTGACATCCCAGCACAATACCTCCATGGTTTTCTTGTGATCATGTTAATCATAAGGAATATGGAATCCATCCATACGTTACATCCATCCTTATACAACCTGGGACAGACGGGACAGACATGACAAGGCCAGCACCCTGTCTTTCCAAGAAGACATCAGTTATTGTGTCCTCAAGGTACCCCAGTTATGTTTTAAGGAATGCTGCTTAGGACCTGCGGCCCTGAATCCTGCAGCTGCTTCCCAATTGCACAGACCCATATGCCCTTTGTACTTTGTCCTTGAGCTCCTGTAGGTGGAGTATACTTTTGGGAGCAGAAACATGTTACAGTACCTTCTAGAGCAAGCTAGATCAAGCTGGATCATGGCTGTTTGTGGCACCATGCACAGCCAGTGAAGGTGCCTAACAACTTCTTCCAAGAGCAGAACAGCAGGACTGAGCCCCTGGTCCAGCTATTCACAACTTGGCTTTGTTTCTGCTTGTTTTATGGGGCAGGGAATGATTTCACATTGTGGTGCTATGGTGATACTGTGTGTGCACATGAAAACCAAGGTTGGAGTCAGAACAGCAGGACACTTGACACCTGGGTTTTTTGGACAAAACCAAAGGTACATCTGGAAGTGCTCACAATTACTCCAACCTCTCGCCCTCTCCCAGGGTTTGGCTCTTAGCTCCTTCAGGATATCTGGGCTGGAGGGCTGTGCTGCCTGAAGAGACCTCTGGGACACAAGCAACTTGTCCATCCTGGATGAAGGACCATAAGCTTTTTTGAAGAGGAAATTCAAATGCTGAGCAGAGGTGTGAACATCTCCTTGCCTCCTGCTGAGAAATCCTTATGGTTTTATCCCAGCATTCCCTGCCATTCAGTTAGCATCCTCAATCTTTAACTCTGCCTCACAAGTGGACTTCCTCAGCAGCCCTCTTCATCACCTGCTACCTCTAAGTGCATTTTCATAGGTGCTGGAGTAGGGAGGAGATGGCAATCAAGGTGTAGCTATATTCAGCTTTCATTAGCTTCACATCTGCAGGCAAAGATACTGTCTGGAGTACGCTGTGCTTCTGCCAAGCAGCAACCTCCTGTATCATATAGCCAAACTTTGCAGCTTTATAGGATGATGCTTTGTCTAGATTTGCTGGTTGGCAAACCAGGTTGGATAGCCTGGAGAAGAGTTCTGGGTAGGATATTAAGCCAGAGAGTTGGAGGCCGATGATAGCAGTCATTTATAAATTGAGAATTTTGTGCTATTTCAGGTGGTACCTTCTACCATCCTTGTCTGAAACATATCCTGTATGACATGTTGGATAATTCTTGGGTTAGAAAAGAGGAAAGGGAACTTGTGTCATGGAGACATTATGGTTTGGGTTGGATATGAGGTTCTGCTGGAGGGATCCTGGGCTAAGGCATGTCATGACAGCCAGCTCACCATTTCTGGTGTGTTTAAGCTTCCTTGCTCCAGGCAGTGTAAAATGTGCCTTTCTTACTTTTGCTTGGAGCAGGCTGCTGGTTTTTACTAAGTAAGTGTGTAACTGGTACAAGGCTGAGTCCCAGTTAAAGTCATCCAAATGGTGGGCAAAGCTTGTGTAACTATCACTGGCACGCTGGGGTTAGGGATAAGGCTGAAGGCTATGTGCCAGGCCCTCTAAGCTGTGAGCCCCGTTGTGACCTGCAATGAGTTTTCCAAACCTGACTGCGGCTATTTGAAGGACACATTTCAGAGGATTATAGACAAGCTGAGGTGTAAGTTCTAGGCTTCCTTCTGCAATGTGGTAGAACTTCATATTTCTGTCTCATTTCTACTGTGATCTTGGAAAACTGTAGGTAAGTATTTTTACCCTCAGCCTATCCAGAAGCAAGCTGAGGCAAGGCTACATTCTCAAAGTCATTGCATCAGCCAGTGGAAGAACTGGGAGTAAATGTCACAAGTGTCTGGTGTTCAATCCAGTTCTGAGTTAGTTAGCCACAATGACTCTGACTTCAGAGGGGAGTGATGAGTCTCTCTCTTCCAGCACAAGACACAGGCACCCGGTGAGGCTGAAGGGAGCTGTAGTTCATGGCAAGGGTGCCCTGTGGACTAGTTCATTACTAAGCTGAGCTGCCTCTTTTTAAGCCCCACCTGTCACTTTATGTGCAGGGGGTAGAGGTCAGGCCACCACACTCCCACTAGTCATTAAGAGAAAAAAGCAATTGACCTTTTTTGCTTGCGTTAACTTTGCTGATCTCCAGTCCTCAAGTGTTTACTTTGAAAAAGATTCCATCACTGCTACTGCACCAAGGAGACAGAA
Source organism: Neopsephotus bourkii (assembly GCF_033783945.1). Classification (NCBI taxonomy): domain Eukaryota; kingdom Metazoa; phylum Chordata; class Aves; order Psittaciformes; family Psittacidae; genus Neopsephotus; species Neopsephotus bourkii. The sequence continues at coordinate 1,774,485 of NW_026901771.1, read as the reverse complement.
TAATGCCATTAATATTGTTTGCTTTGCTTTGAGAAAAAGCACTCTGAACCCCCAACAAATATCCTCTTGTTAGCAATTGGAAACATATAATTAGGACAGACTCTCCAGTTATTTTAACTAGATTCCAGTTTCCTCTCTCTCTCTTGCTGTTGCGCTCTTTCCCATTTTTAATGAGATACCAATTTCCTCCCTTCTCATTTGCAGATGCCTTTCCAATAAACCAGACAGCTTTGATTTTCATCTTAGCATGCATTCTTAGCTTCATTTATTTGTCTACAGCAGTTGCCCACCACACTCTCTATGTGCTAAACGGCTGTTAATAGCTCAAAAATTAACAAGGTGTTTAACGCCAACAACAAAAAAAGGCTAAAAAAGTCTTTTTCTTATTAGGTGGAAACACTTGTATTTTTCTCACATGGCCAAAGCTCAACTAATTCTAGAGACTGAGGGCAACACAGGACACCTTTTCACAGCTACACCCTATCTCTCCTGTCTTACACTGCTTTTACTCTGTATCTCCCTACTTTCTCCCCTATAAGCCGGAGAGAAATCCTGCACTTTGCTTTTGTAAAATTGACTCTAGGCCAGTTTATTTTAATTGCAGAAATGCTGTCAGTATGTGGGCAGTGCAGCAGGCCCTGGAAGATTTGTAGGTGTTGAAGGCATGAAAAGAGAGACCTTTCTCAGTGTAGCTGATTCAGTACAGCCAATTCTTCCCCTGAGGTATGGGGAGATGCAGCCTTTGCAGGTTTTGACAGTAAACTATTTATTTATGAAAAGTTATTTTTATTTCACTTAAATAACTCTTTAAGACTTGCAGAAATCATGAAGCAGCACAGAGTAGAGATCACCTTGTGGCAAAGAATCCAGGCTTTATGTCTTATTCAAACTGGCTACTGGATGAGATTTTCTCTAGGTTTAATATGTCATTTTTGTTATCTGAGGTGTGCCATGATGGAGTGCTAACTCACTAGTTCATATCTCTGCAGAACTGAGATGGCTCCACATCTGGATTTTGTCTCATGCCTGAGAAAGATGGTAGGTGTTGCAGTCAGTAGCTGGTAGTGGGCTGTGCACAGCTCCTGGTGGTGCCTGATGCTGAAAATGCTGCACTACAGAAAATGGTCCTGTTGACCCTTCCTGAAGCATTTAATCTGTCTTGCTCCATAAATGGAGATGTGGTTTGTGCTTATTATCTCATCTCGGTTTTACTCAGATCTCATGCTACTGTGGTATCAGAAAACTTTTTGCTTTCTTTGTTTCCAAACAAGTAATCTTCTGTAATTGTCCTCTTCATGACAGATATGCCCCTAGTCAAAGCAAAGTCTCTTTGGAAGAGTCTCTTTTGACTCTGTGGAAGAGTAGCAAGGTCATGCTCTGAAACATTCTGAAGTTCTGTGTAGCAGATCCGATGAAGTGTCCTAATTGCTTTCTGATATTAATGCTATGAATTTTCATTTACATCACCATGACTTTATTTTAAAATGGAGTTTGAATATAGAGGTGATTTTGAGCATAGGAAGGGAGCTACCGGCAATTTCTACACTTTGAGCAGTTCCAAAATGGGATTTGGAACTTTCTAAGTTCTAAAATACCAAATGGCACTTGGAACTTAAAGTCTGTAAGTCTAGTTATGAAGGCCATATCTTCATGACCTCAAATTATAGAGAATAATTAGCCAACATTTGATTTACTGAAGTCAGATGTAAAACAAACATGTGCTGCCCGAGGGACTGATTTTCTTGGAGAGTTTGGTCATAGGAGATAAGAAGTTGCATTGTTTCTCCTATACTGTACAATTCTACTTAACCAAAGCACTAAAATTGTGTTGGCAAATGACCAAACCAAGGCAGGTGCACTTGTGTGTAGAACCCCAGCTGAATGGGGAAGCCAAGGAGAACAAACCAAGAGAAGCAACTACCTGTAAGGTCTCTGAGCAAGGTCAGAGGGAGCAGCAAGGTAGAGGAGCCTGCAAGGGGAACATTGCTTCTCAAGGAGTTACCTAATGAATCTAACATATAGTATGAAATCATTGAATTGTTTCATGTGGACGTACTCAATTTCTGCTTTTAACCAGAAGACCCTTTGTGAGCAGTGGACTTATGCTACCCCCTCACATGGTTTTTCTGTTGCTTTAGTTCAAGTTTTATCAAGTCTCACTTGTGTCCATGCCATTGGGCTCAAGAAAGGGTGCTAATAGTTGGAGAAGGTGGATGGGGGAGGCAGCTGTGCAGCTGCATGGCTATTAAAGCACAGCATGATCCAGGAGAACACTGACTGCAAGTGGTGCTGGTGGGGGTGACACATCACCTATGGTGGATGAATCCACACCTGTTTCCACTGGTGTAGCTTGGTTCTTTACTAGAGGAAGATAATCTGTATCAAGGTAAGCATAAATTGTGACTGTATTCACAGCTGAGGCAATAATTTAAAGGTAAAAATGAAGTCAAGCCTCTAACCAAAACAATTTATGCTGGTACAGAAATGTATGCACAATGAACCCAAATGTGTAAAGCACAGTGAAAGATTATTATTATTGTCAATATTTTCTAGGTGCTTATGATGAATTCCCTTCTGTTCTGAATGTGAAAAGGCTTTTGGGAGGAATCCTTAAAAGCCAAGATCCTATTTACTTAGAGTTGGCATTGGTGTGAAACAGGCATATGTAAGTTTCTATAGCAACAACTTCACTTAATAACAATAGTGTTTTGGGGAAAACTTCTGCCCTCTCCTCCTTTCCGCACTGGTCCCTGTATTCCTCAGAGCCATTCCTTCCAGCTCCCACTCTCTATGGAAATAAACTCTGCAGATAATTGTTCTCCTTAGCACAGATAATTTGGATGTGTTAGATGAAAAGTAACCACAAAGGTAGAACAGAAAAAGTGGTAACAAAGGTTCAGAATTAATTTTCCTCTTTTTTTCTTTTTTCTTTTTCTTATTGGTGATTTTGCTGGAAAGACAGGAGGCACGAATATTGAGGTCTTTCAAGATATGGAGAGAGGGGTGTCTCTGTCAATCATAGTGAGTGACATTGGCTAGGCAGTAACGAATAATCTTGAGACCCCTGTTTCAGTGAAGAATGCAGCACCGCATTCACAGTGCTTGAAACTGTCACAGTTAGTATAAGTTAAATTAAAACTAAGGTATTACTCAAGCAGAGTTGAAAATAGTGGAACCTTTAATGGCAAGGCTGTAACGAGAGTTGGTTGCTCAGAGTTCAGGTTACTATGGCTCAGAATGCAAATTTTAACCATAAGAATAATGAACTTTTGTGGCACTTTGCATGTCATAAATTCTCTGCCACTTGAAGTCCCTTAATGGAGACTCATTGTCTTTTTAAGGAGTATGCTTTGATTCTGCCACAAATTAATGGCTGAAATGAAGGAATGGCTTGACAAAAAATTATTAGCATGTTATATAGAAGTCAGACTAAATCATCACAGAGTTCCCTTCTAGACTCTATAAATCTATGTGAGCCATCTACATGTACTTCCAGCATGAAACACCAAAGAGGGTAAAGTATTGCAGTTTGAGTAATGAGATAAATATGAAGAAATCAAAACATAGGTTGGCCACTGAGAAAAAAAGTCTTTTCAGTGACATTTATTAGCTGTGGAACTTCATCACAAGAGCTGCTGAGAGCCAGTTCTTGAGTCATTTGAAACAGTACTGCTTTTAAAAGCAATACAGAATTGCTGAGTATAGCAAAAACAGTGTGCCTTCTTTGGTCCCAACAGACTAGTAAAACAATGGATTTTTCCACTTCTAATCCTAGGATTTTTAAGAGAGTGTGCAAAATTTGGAGAATATTAACAAAGAGCTAGCTCACAGGAAAATTATTGCTGATGACTGAAAATCCATGGGCATGTTCATGTTTCAGATGCCCGTAGTGAACTTGTGTCAATAGGGAGTTAATATCACCCCTGGTTTTTCCTCTCTTTCCTCATCTTATTTGCCACAGTACATCAGGGAATGCTGGTGATCACAAATTACTTGACTATTGTGGAAAGACAGAGAAAGTGATCACTTGGTCTCTCAGCCTTACCTGAGACTGTCAGATTTGCAGCAGAGGACCAGACAACATCTAACCATTGCTTAGTATACAGGAATTATCTGGCTGAGTCAATTGAGGCCATCACTCAAGGCAATACTAAAAAAGATTCAGAGGATAGACTTTAGGTGACTTCTGCACTTAATGTATTTTAGAGGAGATGATGATTTCTAGGTTGGATTACCCTGTAAGTGTGGCTAGTACATTGATTTGGGGAGGGCAGCATAGGATAAGAGGGTAATTTGCAGTGGTCAGCTAAAATTGGGCCTTACATGTCATTTTTTGGAGGCTTGCTGGGCAAACCAGAAACACTAAAAGGCAGAGGAGCATCATTTCTGTGAAGGGGCTGCAAGCTTTTTTTTACCTAGAGTGATCCCCAACTGGTTGTGTTACTTTAAGTTGTTCTGTACTAGTATTGGAAAGGCCCAGGCTCTTCATTAACAGTTAATTAAGCCACAGTGGCCCTTCCTTCCCATCAGGGGTTGCAGATTTAGTTAAAGGGATTCTGTCAAGTTGGTTAGGCTTAGAATGTGACTGATCTTTACAGCTGCATAGTCCAGCAGGAAATGCCCAGAACTCACCCCCAGGGCTCTGTCTGTCTCTCTAAACTAAAGCCCATCCTTCAAAAAGCACAGAACAGCTATTTTTTCAAGTTGCATTTTATAGCCCAGGGGCAGAAGTCAGGATGTGATGGATGCTTACAGGCTGCACCCTTGTTCTCTGAGTGCAAGCACTAGCTGGTATTTACACATGTACAGTAGGCAGGCTGAGCCGATGTTTGCCTCTCTTGTAAGTACAGTGAAATATTTAGACTTAAATGGAACAATCTGAAAAGTAATTCTGCAAATGGATGCAAGATATGTGATGGACACAGTTTTATTCCTGGTAAAGCAAGTGGGTTTTCAGAGTGCAGGCTCCATTCAGGCTGGGGTGATGGGCAAAGGTTCAGGACATGGGTCACTCCAGTGGATTATCCACTGAACATGCTGGCCACGGCTGGAGAAGCAGTAGCCAGGGAGTACATCTCTTCTCTTCTGCATCCAGTTAGTGCTGGAAAGACAAGTGGCCATACGGCTACCTCTTTTGCAGAAGTTCATGCTTGTTATGGGTCTGTATACCAAATTGTATTGAAATATTTAAAGACTAAAAAGCATAAAGAGTTATGTATTCAAAAGTTAAGAAATCCTGAGATTAAGGTTGCCCCCCAAAGCCTAGCTGAACCTTTTTTTGAAGAATGCCATGATGTTAGCTTTGTTAATTTCATTGTAATTCTACTTCTCTTCAAGTTACCTGCTTCATTCAGTGCACAAAATAAGGGGTGCTTAGGAACTGGATCAGAGTTGCGTTGTTGAGGAAGTACGTATCAGTGCAACTTGGGCCTCACCTATATGGACAAGGGATTTTGTAGTCTTCCAGCTCAGGCAGTTAAATGCTATTGAAAAGGGGAAAGTGGATGTGGGTAGGCAAGATCAATGAAACACTGTGCTAGTAAAACCAGGAGCTTGTCTCAAGTTTGGGGTGAGCTACTTTCATATCTAAGTTTCTGATAAGTGGTTTTTGCTCCCTCCATTGTGCTTGTTAACTTACTCAGTGCAGCATAACCAGCACAGAAAAGTATCTTTTTCCAGCAACAGCTAATATTTAACCAGCTTCTAAGCAACCACTTCAAATTTTAAGTCATTAGCTGTTTCAAAAATCATGTGCAATTTGAAGCTTGTCATTCAACCCAACACCCTTTGCCAGCACTAGCTACATAACAGAATAGGAATAGAAGACTGACCACTGATAGTTCTCTGAGCACATTGTGGAAGTGGTTTCTTGGGAAGACAAGAGTTCATGGACACACAGCTAGTCAACGTTGTTGTTCTCTTGTGGTGGTGAAGATAACCTCATCCACTGGAATCCACCACACCAGAAGTGCCATGCAGTCAAATATGTGAATGTCAGTACTGGATGCCAGGATAACATCTTCCTGCTATAGTGTCCACAACCCTCCCTGCCTTTTTTTAGGCTACCTTCTTGTCACCCCACTGACTTAAAGGTTTATTTAACTTGTGCCTTTTACATTGGTCTGAGAGGACTGACAATTTCTCTAAGAATCACTTCTGTGAGCCACAGTTTCGAACTGGAGTCTGCTACAAATCCATCTGATGTCATCAGTTATCCTAACCCCGAACAATCCGGCAGCATACTGCTCTTGTTTTCTTGGCAGTGTGACAGCAGATTAGCTCAGAATGGCCCAGAAAAAATATTTAATAACATAACAGTGGCCAATATGCAATTCTGAACATTTCTCTTTTAGTCTATAAATCAAACAAATGACTTATCAGACCCTCCTAGCCTCAATATTTTTTTAAATATAGGTAGTATGTGCATATAGGAAAGCTTCTAAGAGCCTTATCATTGCCCTGATGGTTTGCATGTGGTAATGGCTGTTGATCAGATGGGACATAGGTGCTATTATATGACAACATGAGAAGCTTGAAAGACTATTTCCCTATAATAAAATAGCATACTTCATACAAAATCTGTGAATGTTATTTCAAGACGGAGAAGTGAACTTGCTAAAGACAATAAAGTGGGTCACTGAATAGAAATAAAACCTTGCATGCTCCCTTACTTTAGAGTTTTTGCAATGGATAGCTTATTGTCACATGTATTTCCTCTTCCTGTAGAATAACTTCGGGTTGAAATACACTGTGGTAAATGGTTTTCCAATAACTGTAAGAAATCCTGATCCCTGCAGTTCCTGAAACATGTAGGTACTTCACTGTAAGTGGTAACATTTCATGTTCACAACTGGTTCCTGCATGGGACTCTGACTTAACCAACATGTACCAGAAACTTTCCTGTAGATCAATACCAGTCAGAGCTGATAGACCTAGTAAGATCTTGTGCTTTTTGTCAGATGTGATATTAGAAACTCAGGAGGTCATACAAAGCAGAACTAATCCTTAACATCAGGACTCCTGGACTGACATAATGCAGTTGGATGAAGGCCATCCTTGCAATTGGTAACTGTACTGGTACATGCCTTCTCCCCCTTCCCACCCCAAAGTGCCGTCCAGATCCTCAGAGCGTGACTTGCTACAGCAGTTTATAAAAGCCCTCAAGAGCAGGCCTTTTAAAAATCGTTTTCTTTAGTGCCAATTGTGGCAAAAATAACTTTTTTTCCTTTTTCTGTATGAAAACCATATTCAAGTGATTCAATATTTTGTACTTGAATGTAATTTCCTCCTTAAGGCCAAACGGCTTACCACATCATCAGCGCTTTTGTTCTCTGTACACATGTTATTTTGAGATGGAAGTATACCTAGGGAAACTGTTATCTATTAGAAGCTGAATCCCTTTTTTCCTGGCTTGATCAACCCCACTTTTAGGGGATTTAAATACCTCTAATCCTTATGTTCCTATCACTGTTTGGAAAAAAATATGTAGGAAATGATGAGTGACAGGTAAAAGTTAGCACGGAACAGATCTCAAAGCCAGTGGCATCCTTGGCTCTGACTATTCAATACTCTATAAAGTCCTGCATGAATGCTGGGACAACCTGATAGCTTTGGTTTATAGACATTAACATGAGATAATCAGTGATCTAATCATTGGAACACAATTCTCTCATGACTTCACCCTCTCCATTGACTTCTGACTTCAACAAATTAGTACCATCTAATGATTCACCAGAAGTTCGTTTGCAGACTGACATGACATCTATATTTATGCTCCGGGTTTACTAGAAATGATTCCTTTATACAGAATTATTCTGCTCTGCAGGTGTGTGTGCATATATTTTCCTGGCTGATCTCAGGAGTTCCTTTTGAACTAAATGAGACCATGAATTAGACACAGTGAAAAGTGTCTCTCAGGTTATACTGCTTCCAAATGATTATTCTTTACCCATCAGGATACCTCTGAAACCACTTCTTTCCTGAATTAGCCTCATTAATGAGAGAGAAATCAAGCAGATTTGCCAGAAAGGCTTCTCTCAGATTCTTACTTGTGATGTGTGCAGGAACACATCACTTCATGGAACAATTACAGATTTTAGTGAGTGCAAAAAAGAAATTAAAAAAAGGGATTATTTATGCTGCCTTTCATTTTTTTACATTTTTTTTAAACTTTGACTGAACAGACTGCCTTATACATACATGAATGTTACAAATAAGCACCCTGTAGCCCGTCTGGAGGGAGCTGCTGTGAGTCTGACTGTAAAGGGATTTTTTATTCCCCAAGCAAAAAGAGATGAGGCATTCTGAAGTGAAAAGATTTTTCCTGCTCAGTGTTTTATTATTCCCTCTTTTTGCTGAAAAGGTTACTTGTTTCATGGTATTGTATGTTTCTGAGTTTCTTTATGTCAGTGCAAATACCATTCGACAGTAGTGGAGACTATGCAACGTGGAATTGCCTAAAACCTCCCATTTGGGTATGGCTGTTTCTGCGAACTTGCATTGCACATGTGTGACTGTATTCAGCCATCTCCGTATATGTTTCTTATTTGCAAAATGGCTTATTCACACTTCAGACAAAACAATTCCCTCTATTTATTCTAAGCTATGCTCCCACAGATCTTTACAGCAGAATTAATAATTTCTAAATAGGGGCATTTGTTCAAAAACGTATGAACTGAAATATATGAATATGTGTGTCCAATATATGTTTGTGTGATCTTCATGTTATTATTAGCTCCCTTCACTTTAACGATTAATCACTACTTCCCTTGTATTTTTCTTTTATAAAATTACTGACCAACACTTAATGGTAAACCAAGTTTAGATCAGGGTGTTTACCTGTAGTGTAGTAGCTGAAAATGTGTTAAGAAACACTGAAGCCTGATTACTCTGAGTGACTAACTTCAATACCTGAAAACTAATACAGTGACTTTGATTATTCAAGGGGACTGCAGACCAGGAGCCTGTGGGCCTGAGAAGAAAAACAGAAGCAGTTCAAATGGTTTTGTACTAAGGAGATGATGAAACCTCTGTGTAGGATACTGCAAAGGTTACTCATTAAGTGCTGTGTTTGATTTTGGTGTTTACTCAGAGAATGAGTTGAAGGAATGAAGAACAGAAAGAAGGAAGTCTGGAAAACATGCCTTAAAATGAGAGACTAAAAGAGCTTATTTTATTTAGCCCAAGAAAGGGAACGTGAATGGGGAAATGAATCATGATCAGTGAATATCTACAAAAGGAGAAGGTGTATTTCATTCCGAGACCTTTTAATCTGGCTGACGAGGGTATAATTAGATATGGCATCTGGAAACAGAGGTTAGAAAAATGCAAATTTGGAAAAAACATACAACTGCTCAACCATGAGTATAATTAATCACCAAAGAGTTTATCAAGGGAAAAGCTACATTTGTAATGGGCTGCAGGTTTCAAATTGAGAATGTACATCTATTTTAAAGTTATTTTCCAGACCAGTCCCAGGTTACTGGGTAATTCCTTCATGAATGCTGCCTTCTCCAGTTCATGGAAATGGGAATTGCTCACCCACTTCAACAGAGGATGTTACATCAGTAAGGAAATGAATCTTTGAGTGAAGTTGCGTTTTGCATTACAACAAATTCTTGGTAACAGTCCTTGTTTCGTTAACATCTAACAACATTAATGATCACAAGAAAGACATCGCCTGGTACATCTTTAAGTTTACCCAAGTTTAAGTTTTTTCAGTTTCTTTTACGTAACTTTTCAGACCTAAGCCTTTGGGTAAAATGCATTTTTTAAGGAAACACCATCCATTTTGCGGAGGATGGAAGAGAGAAAGTTCCCATTTTTAAACAGTTTTTGCAACTTTTCGTCACAGCTTAGTATTCACCTGATCTGGGATATGATATGAGGAAAATAACTTTTTGCAGCTTTCAGTGCTACAGTGAAATTCTATTTTGGCTGATCAACTGAAGCATCTTTCATAGGAATCTATCATTCTGGCAGAGCATCATAACGCTATGGCATATGCAATGTATAGGCCTGGCCCACTAGTGTGTAGTTCCCAAACCCCTCCAAAGCCAGCATAAATTCATTTCTGTATTTACTGATGAGCACTTAGTCTTACAGGCTTTCTTCCTGCTGATTCCCTTTGGCTAATGACACAGGGAAAGGCATGGGGAAACAATGCTAGACTCAAAGACTGGTTCTTCCATTCATTTATCATAAAGCAACTACAAGAGACGTGATCCTTGTGGTTCTGGTTCCTTTAATGTCCATTAGCTCAATAGGATGCTTTTGGTTCACAAAAGCTGAGAAAACATCTATTTCTATTTCTCCATCTTGTTCTTAGTCATATGCTATTGTGATGAAAGCACCTGAATCTGTTCACAGGCTTCTTAAAAATACAGGAGACACCATTGTAACACAGCTGAAATGAAGTATGGAAAAAAAAAGTGACATCTTATGGCCCTCCAGTCCTAGTATATGTAGAGTGTCAGTCTACAACTTTTACAAAGTAGCACAGCGTTCAATTGAAGATGTTTTGGGTTTGGGGGTTTATTGCTTTATTTTAAACCTTAGGAATATCATGTATACAAGACTTATTTTTCACGCTTGCTAAAATTTTTCATTGGGAAGACCCAGAGATGCTGATTAAAAATTATTAATAGAAAAGATGAATGGAGCACTTCAACAAGGTGAAATCTAATAAAATCAAATAGAAAATACTCTTGTAGAGTCTGAATAGAAATTACTTCTCGTATCACCCTTTATGTCCAACTATTTTAAGTACTGTGTTTGCTAAGTAGCTCTCTTACTTCAAGCCCAACATCCAAGGCATGGGACATGAGGGTCTACTGTCATCTCTTCGGCTGTGCCCCGCTGGATATAGGACAAATAATTGACCCATTAACCCCTGGCTGGAAAGGCCCCAGAACAGTAGAGCTGCAGCTCCTCACTCTAGTACCAAGCTGTGACACTAGGAGAATTACAAGCCAGTTGTATTGGACTGGCACCCCTGCTGCCCCTAAAGCCCTGTGTAAATGGAGGAAAATCTGCTGCTACCACTGTTTTAAGCAGCATGTCAATTAGACTTGTTCCAAGCAGGATTCAATGACATGGTACGTAAATTGGCAGTAACAGCTGGTGACACAGCTATCCCAGGTCTGCACCTCAGCAGTGGAGTGGGACAGATGCTTGCAGAGGTACAGCAAGCAGTAGACAAACCTAGGTTTCAGGGCATTGTTTGTCTTCCTGATTCTCCTGCTGTCACACTGTCACCAGAAAAAACCTCGAGGTAAATGGATACAGTGCCAAACATGAGCTAGTGGTCCAGTTTGCAAGGGATGTGAGGAAACCCCACCTTAAGCCCATACACAGAAACATGGAAACTAATGTATTCTGTCCAGATAGTAATGAGTCATATTGTGCTGTCTGTGAGCTGCATAGAAAAGTTTAAATCAATAGCAGTCAGTAGATGTTGTGATACATCAAATTGTCAAATCTGAGACAAAATACCATGGAAGAGATTACTACTCTTAAAGTATGGAGGCAATAGTTCCAAACCTGTCTTTGACTTTCCGCTTGAGTGTAAATAATGAAAGCTGGTGTCCATCTCTGTTTGTACCCTGTTCATAACTTACAATCTGAGTTTAAAGGGCACCATCAGTTTGAGGCTTGATCTGTTGCTCCTCTGTCAACAGGGAATGTTCTATTGAAGAGCCTCATATTTCTTTCTCAACTTAGAGTAAGGTGAGCATCCTTCCCTATGGCTCTCATAAGGTTTTACCCCTTCCTACTGCTCTGTGCAGACTGATGTGCCAGTTCCTCCTGCTGTGCTGGTGGACACCTCCCAGTTGCTCCTGCTGTGCTCCAGTGATAAGCAGAGTCCTGATGGAAGAGTGCCACAGCAAACATGGTGCAAGAAGAGCTACTGGGGAGGCTCTCTCCTGTGAGTTTTCCTTCTGCAGTCCTCAAGGGCGAACCCCCCCACCTACTGTCCATTTCCTTTCCTATGATCCCCACCACTTGCTTGGCTGCTTAGAGCTGCCATCCCACTGATTAATCAGAACAGTAAATGCATGCAACAGGGTAGTGGCAAGTCTCAGAGTTTCCCACAGGAGAATGCTCTGTGGGATGAAGGAGGAGGAAGCAAATCACCTAATTTTTATCACAACAGGGAGCTGTCTGGTGAAGTCACAAAAAAGGAAAGCAAGGTGCTTGAAAAACCATTCACCTCCCTCATACTACCATGGAAGCCCAAGTGATTGCCCACTGTTCTCTGGGGCTACCAGCTGTAGGGCAGGCTGAAAACCTATGGTGCTCTAAGGTGCAAGGAGCAATGACTTGAGTATTTGGGGTGTGGACGTCAATTGCATGGGTATTTCCCATTTCAACCGAAGTGAGATCAGCATTAGTAGGCATTCTCTGGCATCTGCTTTCTCCCATTATTTCATCTTTTTTGTCTTTGCCTCAAAACTGTGAATACAGGCGAGACAGATTTCTCTATGATACCCTTATTTGCTCTGTTGCCAGAAATACTTTTCTTTCTACACATGCAGAATGACTGCAAGGCCTCTTACTCTCCTGAAGCTGTGTCTGTCCTCAACAGATCCACATAGGTAGAATCCAGCCCCTTTCTCTCCCCATACTGCAGCATACCCAGTCCTTATGGAGCATGTCCTGCAGGAAAGTATTCTTTCCAGTGAGGGAACAGGAATACATAAATGCTTCCTTCTTTGTCCTTCCTTTTGTCTAACCACCCCTGCAGATGTTTCAGATTCTGTGGTTCACGCATAGCCAAATAATGCTCTTGGTTTTGCACAGCAGGAAAGAAAGGGATTTTGAAAATGGAGATGTAACAGTTCCTTTGGTCTGCTGCTTATCAAATATTTCCTGGCAACTCTCTCTAATCACTGATCCCTCTCTCAGATTTTCTTTCTGACGCAATTGAAGCCTGATGTTTTATAATCACTCCTCCTTCCATTTGATAAAGTTCAGAGCAGTCTTTAGTGTAAATCATTTCACTTGGTAAAACCAGCTATGGTTGGGCACCCTACAAATAACACCCAACCCTACTAATAAAGCATGTGATAAAAATGAACTCCCTAAGTCACTCATTACTAAACATCTTGTCCTCCCTGTACAAGAATTCAAAGCCATCCAATTTTACATTTTTTCTAGTGATATTTGTCAGGGTGTACTCTCCTTTAATGAAAAAGTCTTACATGGAAGTCATTGTATAACTACATTCCTTCTTTTTCAGATTTCTAAAGCTAGTTAGAAGTCTAAAGGGCATTGTATATGTAACCCATAATCTTCTGGCCCTACCTATGGTGATGGAAGATATTGTGGTTGTCTCTGCTTTTAGAAGGGTTATTAAAAGGTCTAACTGGGCATAGCTTACCTACTATCCTTACTGCCTGCAGTTCACTTTCTTCAAATATAGAACCCTTGTATTATTGAAGACTAAAGCTGAAAGCTTGCCCTGACGAACTGGAGAAGTTCGTGCCACTAAGCTGACAACTTTGCCTACAGGCTGATCTGATTTTACACATTGTATTCCTTTTGAAACTTTCCAAATGTTTAATAATACAACCATTAAACTACTGGACACGTACTACGATTTAAAGCTTTAGAATTTAGGAGACATATCTCAGGGGTTTTCTGTTTCTGTTCTCATCTTGCTTCCAGCCAAAGATAGTAAAGATTATACAGATTTTCTCATTGGCAGATGCCTGAGAAGCACTGTGTGTCCTTACAATCCCAGGCAAGCTTGGGACCAGTGGCAGATGCATGTGTTAGTTTTCTGCTTTTATTCAGTGACTGCAACGTCATTCTTCATCCTCTCAAAGCATTCGACTGGCATTGCCTGCACTTTTGGTATGTGTTTTGATTCTGTATGATATTGTGCCAAGATTCTGCAATGTTCAGGTTTTATTCAGTCATGCCCACATAATGTTCAATGCTGTCATTTGGTATTGGAGTGCAAATTTTCATCTAAATAAAAAAATCATTTTTTTATTCACTACAGACCATGTTCCCATCTCTTTTTTTTTTTTCCACATTTATTAAAAATAAAATAAACTGCAAGGAGGATGATCTATTTATGAGTTTAACACTGGATAATAGTCACATAATACCTGTGCTGGTTGACATACCGCATAGCATGGCTAAATTCTCAGCTCTTACTGGTGAATACAACAAGTCTGCTCTTATGTCTTGGTTGTGTTTGAGATAGAGAAGTTTATCTGTGCTGCCAGGAAAAAAGACCAATAGCTCTTAGATTATGAATCAAGTTTGATCTGTTTGACACCTATGACTTTTTCTGCAGGATGTGATGCCTTTTAGGAGAACTGTTTAATGTGGCACTATTCTTGTTCAGATATAACACCTCTGGGGCATTTCTTTGCACTGGAACAGTATAGTGAGTAATTTCTGCAAGTTTGAAAGAATTATAGCAGCCCTGTTTGCTTGCTGTGTGATGGAGATGAGGTCTTCCTTTTCATGGAGAAATGCCGCAACCTGTCTGAAATCAGACCAAAGTCCTATGATTTTTGGGAATGCCACGCCTGATGAAATGCCTCTTTTCTTAGTCTCTGGTAGTTATAATGTCTGTGGCAGTGTCTGGAAGTCCATCTAACTGCCAGAAGCCCGTATGACAGAAGCAATGTATTTTGTAATGATTCCTGTGAAAGAAACTCCATTCCTGCTTTAGTGCAGTGCTCAGGACACTGACCATACTATGCATTTCCTTGTTGTTTTTTTTCTTTCTTCTTATTGAACAGTGTTTTGTTACACTGCCTGCAGCTCTTCAACAGCTCTCTGCTACTTGCAGTCTTATTTGCCCACTGTATGGCAATTTGACTTGCTTCTATTCCTGAGTTATGCACTCCCATCCCTACTTCTTTTCATGACACGCCTCCTGAAGAAGAGTTTCCTAAAGCTCTGTCTGCGTGGCGTGGTGAACTGAGGTAGTCCTGCAGCCCTGTGCTTTTTCTGGTATAACCAAGCCAGCTTCTCAGCACAGCAGATGCATTAGCAACATGCTAATGCACAATGGCCTTCTCTGGAACGTACAGTTGTATCACGGTGACCTTCTCTGGAGATCCACTAGCACTCTATTATTGCCACTTCATTTCTGTGAAGACCTTTCCAGCAGCACTGAAGACAGATTTTTCAGTCAGCAGAATTGTCCTTCAGCATATGGAAACACTCAATTGCATATAACTCCAGTTTTATTTAATCTCAATGTATCTTAATTTTAATAACCTAATAGGTGCTGTCTCACCTTATTTAGTTGCCACAATCCCGTTTTTTGTGTAGGTAAATACTTTAATACCCTCTTGTTCTTACCCTTAAATGCACGATAATTGTCATTATTTGACGTTCAGAAGCTATAAAGTTTATAGTTAAACAGGTTGCCTTCTTAACTGTGTTTAAGGCACTTGAGCTGCACCAGAGAATTTGGGGATTTTCTCAAGTTCTAACACCTCTGTCTGTGTGTAAATGCACGTTACATGCAAAGTCTGCTTCATCAGCCCTGTGTTGTCTCAGTTCCTCGCAAACTCCCTCCAGATGTCAGAGTAACCTCCTGCTTCATAAAACTAATCAGAGTCAACAGTGAACCATGCTCCCCCAGCACAGACTCCAACTGTTGCTTTTTGTGCTTGAAGGGCCGGTTCCCCCCCCTCTCCCCTGCCTCTGGTGTGCTGCCTGGCACAGGTAACAAATGCTTCGTCACTGACCCGTGCTGGTGTGAAGGCCCATGGGTTCAATTAAACAGAGCAAGAGGCAGTAAATAAACCGCATGGGCCAGGGCATTAAATCACTCAGTGCAGAGAAGAATCAGATGCCGAGGAGGTTTGGTTTGGAGGTGGGCCGCGTGCACTTGCACCCACGCTGCAATTTAATACCCTTGCTGCAAGTTAATGACAATTGCAATCAGGCAGGATGATGTCCCCTTTCTTCCTCTCATTCCTGCTTTTTTCACATTCCCAGCGCTCTCCCCAATAAATTAAAGCCTTTCTCTTCCCCCCCACCCTACCCCCTCCTCCTTTTCCTATTTTGTTTTACTGCCTTCATGCTGTTCTCCTTTATTTCCAGCATTTTATTTCAAGGAGTGGGTTTGAAGTGTTCTCAGCCCATCTGCTGGTTTGGTTTAGAACAAGGACTGGAATGAGACAAGGGGTTTTGGAAGTCATGAACTATTTATAGCGTATTTGTTCTTTCACATTGGCACTAAACTTTGTTTATAGAATCACCTGCAGTAGAACCTGAGCCAGGGGACCACAGCTCACTTGATCTAAAATTGGCTTTATTTCTTGGGTTTCTTAACAGAGACCACATGTGTGTGTCTGCTGTGGGCCAAGGCGTTTGATGCTTGCACACATGTCGAAAGCACAAAGTGCCCATGAGTGTGTGTATGTAAAGTCCTCCGAGTATGCACTATGAAATACTCCTAACAGATTATACGTGACGTGGACTAAGAAGGGAGTTGTACGTGTGCATTACCACTGTCTAGAAAGTAAAGGTTCCCAAGAGAAAACTTCAATGAAAATTTTTCATTGCAATTTCTCTGGTTGGTTTTCATTTTCTCCAAACAGTATTTTTGTCTTGGGTTGGCCCATGGAAACACAATGCTCATTTCTGTTTTCCTTCTGCGTTAAGTGTTTTTTCTTCTTTTCAAAACAGAACAACAATTTAAATTGAAACCAAAGGAAATCTGTCATTTTAAATTGCTATTTTGACATAAAAGCATTTCATTTATTTTTCTAACCAAAAATTGACATTTTCATTTGAACCAAAACAAAATTTTTCATTTACTTTCAAAGTATCAATTACAAATGAAAATATTTTTGTTACTTCTCCTCAGAAAGTCAGACTTTTCCGTGCTTCCAAAATTGCAGGTATGTGGGTTTGCAATGTATGTGTGTGCATAATTGTGGTGGGGTGACTGTATTGTGCAGGATGCATGCTGAGTATTTGCAGGTGTTACACATACATACATTGTGCAGAATGTACCCTCATCCATATAGTTTGTACATCCACATTTGCTCAGCGGTGCTAAGATATGCACACATACATTGAGTTCATGCCAGTAATATCTACACGTATTTGTGTTTTTAGGTTTTCCCTGTGAATGTGTTTTGAATGTGTATGCGCTTGTCACAGTGTTGCCAACAGTGTTAAAAATAACAGAGCAAGACTGAGTAAGTCATAAGATTGGGAAAAATGATGGATTCTGGTTTCTTTTGTCTGCGCTCTCCTTTTTTCTTTCGTAGCTTGTCAGAGTCATGTTTTCAATCTGATCTTTACAGCTTTGATGACAGAAGAGCAACATTTTCATTGTAAAAGTAGATCTCTGATTCTGCAGTGATCATCTTGCTGTAAAAGCTGAGACTTAAGAAAATGCATGAAGAAATTAGCGGGACCTCCATTAAATATCGGAGCTAGTAGAAAGGGTTTCTGTTTCTGTTTGCGAGGTAGATAACTGGGTATGTGCTTGTATTAGCAGTACTATATACTCACACTTTGTGCTCACATGCATCTGTAGGATAATTAAATGTTTATGTGCTTTTACCATCTATTGGTGTGCATAATGTCTGTTTTAAGACATATTAATGTTTAGCTGCTGGTCTAAATCAGCCACTTAGCACTTCATAGTAAATAGAGAGAAGACTTTCAAAGTGAGCAACTCATACAGCCCCTCTGATGATGAAGGCACTTTGGACAAGACATCTATTTAGACTAGCTTTCTAATTTTTAGGTATGCTGACTGTGAGTTCAGGACATGTGTGTTTGCTTGTCATTTATGTATATGTTAAGAGTCCATATGGCAGTTCTGTTTGTATGTGCAATATGTGTGTAGATGTTTGTGCCATGTCTGTGTACATATATATGCATGAAAAGCAGCTGGTGGGAGTTTTCACAGAGAATACCATGAGTGTGAAACACTTCAGTCTTCATTCATAGAATAATAGAGTTGTTTAGGTTGAAAATGATCTTTAAGGTCATCAAGTCCAAACATCAACTCAAATCAGATAATTCTTCTATGCTTCACTTACCTAAAATATTTCAATGCAGCTTGGTACAGCATTAGGGAAATTGATGGTGTTGTAACTTCTTAGGTTGTTAACCTTTCCGCAGAGCTAAGCTCCCTGGAAGTCCCCATTTCCCGTGGTGCCATGCAGATTTCTTGCTACCCAGTTTTTGCCTGGCTCTGGAAGGCATGGGCCAGCTGGGGGGGAGTAAACATGGTCTCATTAAGCAGCATGACCCCTTGCAGGGTGCCAAGGATGTTTATTAGGGTGCCAACCTGCAGTCCCTATGAGGCAATTTAACATGGTAAGGCAATGTAGATTCACAACAGCATTGATCCACGTGAGAAGTGTTGTAATTTGGGGAATTTTGACGTGATATGTCTGTACTGAAAGATATGAAAATGTGATGTTCTGCCATTTTTGGTAAAAATGTTATTTTCTTTCTCTGAGAAATGTTAGCATCTCAGTTCTTAAGCTGGGTTAAAAGAAGAAGGTGAGATGTCAAGAATTTTCTATTGGATAAGTATTATGAATTTTGCTTATTTTTCCATTTATAGGTAGTCTGCATTTTTGAGTAGGTGTATGAATGGAAATTTAAGGGAGCACTTGTGGTCACCATAGTGAATACCTTCTAAGAACTGAATAAGTGGTATGAAACTAGAATTTGTCTAGTTCCACACCTAGACGTGTTCCAATTTGTAAATATTCATTTTAGCATGTTGGGGATTGGATCCCAAGCAAGTGAGGACTGGTGCAGCTCAACTAACTTCACTTGACTTTGTTGACTCCTGCCAGGACTGCTTGTGGCCTGGAAAACACGCTTACTATGAGAGATTAGAAGGGATCTATTTGTTTCACTTCGTAAAAGAGCATAAGAAACAATTCAATCATGTTCTATAATTACTTATGTGAGGAGAAGATATCTGATATTGCAGGGTTCTTCAGTCTAGCAGACAAAGGTATAACAAGATCTGACAGCTGAGCAATTCAAACCTAATATAAGACACAGGTTTTTAATAGCAAATGTACTTAAGCTTTGCCACAGATAAATAGTAGATAAGGTAAATCCTGCATCTCTCTGAACCTTTAAAATAGGACTACATAGTCCCCTAAGAGACGTGCAGTGGACTGACTTTGAGCTGTTGAGTCAGAAGCCAAATTACTTGGGGAAGATTCACCATGGGTGCTGGGCCAGCGAGAGCTAAAAGGGTCAGGCCACCATTATCAGATATTGAAACCCAGAAAGAGTCAAATGAATGAGAGTCCCAGTGGCTGGTTAACAATTACCAGATCAAGCTTATCTGACCCATGAAACTATGAACTGGGTATTTGATTGCATCAAAGGAAGAACTGCCCCTAGCTCCTCTGTGCATGCATGCACACACAGGGCACGTGCATTCATGCTATTTATTTCGGTCTCTGACGTATGTTTGCTGCTGGCAGCCTGGGGCATACTTCTCGGGGTGCTCCCATACACAGCGTGTCATGAACCTCTGCCGGTGACGGGGAGCGGAGCAGAGATTTATACAGTGCCTCCAGGAATCCCCAGCGGGGCCCCTCCGGTGAACTTTGGCTCCCGGCTTGCTGCCAAGCATTAACTACAATACTTGCACTTGTTTTTGACAACAGCATGAAGGTTGTATTTCACCAATTGCTATTTTGGTTTCGGAGCTATGGCAGAAATGTCTCTGGGTACTCAGCTGGTATAAGTGGAGCAGGAGATTTACTCTTATTGTGTAATGTCACCTTTCAGTCAGTGCTTGGGACAAAAATTATGGGGTGTCATTTGCTCTTTTTATTAAATTTCAAGGGTATGCAACTCTTGTGTGGGAAGTGTATCCAGGGAGTAACTCTGGCCTGATTTTGCCTAGAGGGGTCGCCTCAGCAATGGGGCAGCTTTTAAAATACAAATCGAACCTTTATTTACTTTTCTTTTTGCCAGTTAGTTGGGATCAGAGGCAGCAGCAGTTGCCATCTTCCAAAATGCTGCCTGTGATGATAGATGAGTTTGGCTGTGGAAGCACAGAGAGATACTGGATTCAGCACAACACAGATGTTGCAATGCATCCAAATTAAGCTTTAGTGGGAATGTGCAAGTTGGGTCTTAGTCAGAGTATCTCATGCCTGCCTGCCTCGCTGAAAAGCAAGAGTGAAATATTAGCAGCAGACCTGGTGGGATATACACTTGCCCAAAATATTCTGTTACTGGCTGTGGATGAAGCAGCATCTGATCTGCTGTGTGACTTTCCAAAGATCTCGCAGCCATGGGGCAGGGAGGCAAAGAAGTCCTCCAAAAGAAATACTCGTTTCTGCAATGCTCATACTACAATTCTTCATAAATCACAACGTAGGAGATAAACTAGAGATGTTACAAACGGCAGTTTATGATTATTCCTTAGACCTGGCTCAGTATATTACAGGAAGCAAACAGGAATTGTTATAGACTATAAGAAATATTCCTGGGAGCTTCTGGGATAAAAGAGAAACAGGTTGCTAAATTCATTAGTAAAATGAATGTTGTAACAGTGTTGCAACAGAACAGACATAAATTGCTAGTCTATACAGCTCCTACGATCAACTGGCTACCATTCCTTAAACCAGCACACCAATAAAAGTGAAGGGGGAAGCATCTAGAGACCCCTGGTTATAGATGGCAGAAGCTGTCTCTAAGTGAGGGTCCTGTACATCACTTTCAGCCTAATAGAGGGAAAGATGAAAACTAGGAAAAAGGTAATGGAAAAGAGTGGAATGTGGATAGAGGGAAAACAGCAATAGGAGAAGGAATGAAGTTCCCCATGTTGCAGTTTTCATACTGCAGAATGGTAAACGTGAAATGTAGTAACATTTTCTGCTTGTAAAAAAGTAAGGAATAAAAGGATGAATATTCTTTAGTTTATTAATTTTACCAGTCCCTTTATAATCTTGAGATAGCAATCAATGCATTCTCAGTTTTAAAGTGATGAGGTAACCCAAAATTAAGAAGTCAAAGGGGACAAATGTGTTTCCTGAAAATATCTTTATTTTTATCTCTAGCTGAAGATGAAGGAGAAGGATATAAAATGTTGATATTTCTCTTCTGTAGGATAGTCCAGTCCTGCAGATGCCAGTCAGAACCTTCTGATAGGATAGAATTAAATTGCAATGGGAGGAAAGAGGGGATCTAAAAATTGCCTGAAAAACAACTGTTCCTTTTGACCAACAAGAGGGACAGGCTGTAGGGAGATACAGTTTCTGGAGTCTGAAAGTTAAAGCTAGATCGTATTGCCAAACACAAAACTCTGTAAGAGACTTGTGTAAACAGAAAAACACACATGAGAATGTTCTAGTAGATATATATACTTCCTTTTTTTTTCTTCACATGACCTGTCTGTTGTGTGGCTTTGCCACATAGCATATGTGAAAATAACACCGAAGGAGAATTAATTCTTAGATACTCCTAAAGTTATTATGGACATTCCTCTTTCTGAAAATCATTCATATTTAAAAAAGTGCATGGCTGTGTGTGTGTGGAGGCACATTTTCTGCTTGTAAAATAGAAAGTAAATCTGCTATATGCATCAGGAAAGACAATTTCCACTCACATTGGAGAAAAACAGTGTCGCTTTGAATGTACTTTTTGGAGGTTTTGTCACTGCGCAAACATATGCGTGGATTAAATCTGTTAGAAAAACAGAAGAACTGTTTCACACAAAAGCCCCAAATATGAAATGGTTTCTCCATTTCTCCTGTCTTTCAGGTTTTAATGTTTGTTTGCCCTTTTCTGCTTTTCCCAAATGCAATTTTATTTTGCCTGGTTTTACTTCTGATCACTGAAAGCAAATACTGTAAAGAATGTCAAAGCTTTTCTTTCACTTTTTAGATTTTAATTTTGCTCCATATGGATTTTTAAGACTGTGTCAAATAAGCAAAACTAGTCTAAAAAGGAAAATAATTGAAAGTGAAACTGCTAATGTGCAACTTCATCAGGTTTGAGCTACGGGATTTTACCTGTAACTGTCCCAATGCTGTGAGCATTTTGAACTGAAAGAAATACTTTCAAATTTAGCAAAACAAATAATGAGAAAAGAGAAAAATCAAATGAAGAAAATATCATTGAAGCTCTAAATATAACCCAGTCAATTGCAGTCACATTCCAGTGATTTGGAACATCCTGATTAACAGAAAATGGGGAGGGGGAAGGGGGGAAGGGGGAATTAAATGATCTTTTAAAAGAAAATTCTGTTTCTAAGAAAGAAATTGGTGCAATACAAGTTTCCAATAGACATTTCTGATTGGCAAGGGATTAGCGTCGTGCTTACAATAGCTAAGACAAAGGAAAAGAGGATATTCTATTCCAAAATTCGCCTTTGAAAAATGGTCCCCACCTCAGCTACAGAAAGCAAATGGAATGCATGAATATTTGGTGTGATCTCTCTGGTACAGGTTATTTCATGGTTTCAGAAGACACGTCTGGCCGCGCAGCGATGCGATGTGGTCTGATGGGACGGTGCTCTCGCACAGGCTGCTCCTGCTGAGCCCGATCGGCTGTTTTTCTTCTTTCTTCACTTCTTTCCCAGCCTCCTGCCAAGTTTTCCCTTTCAGAATTCCTTCTTGTGAGGTGGGTATAAAAAAGCTTAGTGTACAAAACTCACCTAATGATACTCTGAGGGCGAATTATGTCCTTGCTCCCCAGGCAGCTTGGAGTTGCCTGGAATATAGGAAAATAGTGCAGATTTAGGCTCTAACAGTAATTTTTATCGCTGCTGTATAGGAAATGGTTCTGGAGTCTCTTCTTGGCAGCCTTCTTTTACATCCATCAGCAGAGCAGCATAACTGTACCATCAGCACTAAGCACAAATTCTCACACCCCGCTGGGGACTCGGGACAAGCCTCCCACAAATAGCTTTCCATTTCCATCCTGAATTCTGCATTAGCCAATTTAGAGGCAATATATGGCTCTAGGAACAGGCTGTCATGTACAGTATGCACTAGACAGATTTCCCCTAATCTCATCTGATTGGCAACAGGAGTTGCTGTCATTAGGCACACAGTGTGAGGGGCATTAGAGTCATTAGCGTTTGTGCAGGCTATCAGAAGGAGGTCAAACACTGGGGGAGATTCGGACACAGTTCCCTAGGAAGTCACAGGGTACTCCTGAATTACTGCTTCCACTCAGTGAATTCCTCAGGAGGACTGCATATTTGCCCTAGTACTATGCTCATGAAAAAGAATGAGAGAAAGATTTTTAGCTCACACTGATAATGGCTTTGAGACATGTGGAATATCTTTTGTATTTTTGATGTAGGCATTTAATAAGTCAGGATTCATTCCTCTTCCTCTGAAATGTAGGTGCTCCTGTTAAATAATAATCTAGAAAATGCTCATTTTGGGTAGATCAAAATATTTCATTTTGACACCCCCTTTTAAAAATATGCAATCAAAATATACACTACAAAGAAAAACATCACAGAAAGTAATTTGAAGGTCACACCTCAAGATTTTATTCAGAGAAACCTTGGCCTTTTGATAGTGCTAGACAATCTCCTCCAGCTTTCTCTCTGAAGGAAAGCCTCCATCACAGGCTTGTGAAACAATTCCACTTCAACGAAATTCATTCCCCCATGGCAAATAGTTCTGCTAGTTGTCTTCAACAAGCGACAGTGCAATTTGACTATAGTTCTGGTACCCAGACCTGTATAAAATGCTGACTTGGCTTTTGAGAGAGGCGCCGGGACTGCAGAAAGCCATTTCCAGCTGAGAGTACAGTTTCTATGTACTTAGTCTGAGAGGTTTTGTATTCATTCATCTGGCAGAACTCCTGCTTGCAGGTCAAGGAGGGGACACATGCTGAATTATCCCATGTGGTAGCACCAAGGACAAGCTGCCCAGGTCTGACCAGGGGCTGTAAGGTGTGATGGCCAGATCTGTTCCGTCTTTGGGCCATGGCTCATCTCCCCATCTCCAAGACACTGACAGCAGCGCTGGCTGTTTCCAGATGTCCCTCCTCCTTCTCTGAGCATCCTGCACATCCTGCCTCTTGAGACTCCCCATCCTTGCCCCACAAGACTTCTCTTCACCAGTCCCACAGAAAACTCTTCGGGTTTATTAAGTGGAGACTGTCTCACCACAAACACCTCATTCGTGCCTTTGCTTTCTCCAGATAATCTGGGATTCATGCAGAGCTGTGGTTCAAGCAAAATCCAAGCTCAAGCAGAGCGCTCAGTCAGAACGTGGCTCAGGCAGGCGGTCTTCACTCAGCAGCAGCGTTTCATCCTCCAGCCACAGCGCCTTTGCACAGGAGGAGAAAAATGTGTTTCCTGCGAACACAGCATTTCTCCAGCACACCTTTTGTTTGCACTGAGCTCTTTCATATCACAGGCTGTGAACACAAATGGCTGGGGAGTTCAGTTTGCCACCAGTAAAGGTTTACAGCTGCTCAGCCTTCCCCCTCATCCTACTGCCTGGAGTTCTTTAAGGGCTCTGTGCAATACAGAGGATATGGCAGTAGATGAAAAGCCGCTGCAGGTACCAAGACATTACCGAAGATGTATAAGCCAGAAAACTTTCCCTGCTGATGCAGTTCCCTGGAGCACAAGCAGGAGATAGTGCTAGAGCACATAATGTGAGTTTGGAGCTGCGCAGGGAAATAGCTCTGGTATTGTCAGTGTTGTGAAATTAGTCTGCAGATGATAATAACAGCAGTAATTACTATTGTGAAAGGAACATTTTTGACAAATACTGTTGTACTGTGATGACTGTACCATGTCATAGTACCTTATCATGGAGAGAAGCAGTGTTATGCTGTGAGAAAACGTAGTGAATCTACAGCTAGGATCTCTGCAGTACAAGACCTCTGAGTTGGGTGAGCAAAGGCAAAAAGGGGGGGTGGAGTTGTTTCTCACCAAACTTTCCCAATATGATCCCCCTAACATGGAAGTAGCAGAGACAAAGTACCACTGAGCTCCTGATGCCTGATTATTTTCCCTTCAGAAATGCCTCCCATGCAATCCCCAAGCATGGCAGGCAATGATGACTTTAGCATATCAGCTTCTAACTCTTTTTCTTCCATTCTTTGTCTCTTCTGAAATGAGTTTAAAAAAAAACACCTCATGAAGTGCTGTTTGTCCAGCACCTCTGGGTGATTTAGCTGGGACAGCAGCTGCAGGTGATGAGAGTGGTCAGTGCCACACGGAAGATAAAATAAATGGATGTTTTCCCTGGTGCTGGCTAACAAAACATTTTCCTGCTGTTCCTCGTTAAAATCTCATAAGAAAGATGTTTAAAGAGGCATCTTAATGGTGTGGCAAATAAGGCACAAGTAGTGTTTATTGGAAAGGAAGCTATCTAACTACCAGAGTGCCCATGGGGTGGTGGTTGCAGTAGGAGGTGGGACAGTGGCTGATAAGGTGTGATATGACCGCACTGCAGATGTCCTTCAAGTCAGCCTATGTCCCAGCCTGGGGCATGGTTTTGACACTTGCTTTCCAAACAGGCAGTGAGCCAACCCTGCTTCATTACTGCAGCACAGGTCCTGCCTTGACCTTTTCTTCATACCCGGACAACTATTAGCTCTGGTTTCTTCGCCTGGATGCTCGTGTGAGTGCACAGATACTCAGGGTAGCACAAGGAGGGGCTCAGGGTGGAGGAAGAGTTTAGCAGCTGGCACTGGGGTTGCTGCTTTTGCAGCAGTGGCAGCTTATTGTCCAACTAAAGCATCAACATCAGGTTGATGGTGCTGCTCCAGGTTGCAGTTAAGCCTAAAACACAGCAGTCAGGAAAGGTGTTTGTGCAGCCTGCTTCCGCTTCCACACCATAAACATCTTCCCACCTCTGTTCTCCTGCTGTTTCTTTTACACCTCTCTGGTACTAATCCGATCCCACAGTGCTATAGGGAGTTTAAACATTATAATACTGAGCTTACTGCTGAACAAGCTGTTTGAATCAGCCTCTAGTGGGATCAGGTAAGCACTAGGATGGGAGTAGGTGACAAGGCACAGGAACTTGTGCAGCCAGGAAAGGGAATTAGGACCTGAAAAATGAATGCCTTTCAGTAGCGACTAAGCAGACTGACTTGGCCATAACATGAACTTGACTAAATCTCTGATCCCCTGTGTTTTGCATGGGAAATCTTGCTTTTGAGTAAGTTCTTTCTCCATTCAATGATACTCTCAGCTTCCAATGTTGCCTATCGCCAACTCGCTTGGCTCCAGAAGGTGGTATTCCCTTTCACTGCTGTGTCTGTGCAGAGAGAAAAGCATCTGTTGGGGACGCCGTAGATGGAGTTGCTGCCCTGTGTGGCAGAAGAGCAGAGGAGATTATCTCTGGAGAACCTCTTGGGGGCTATTTTCTGGAATTCCCTGGTTGTGCAGGGGAAAGGGATGAGCTGATAACACAAGATTTTGAGTATCTCCTGGTGTTCGATGCCTATGACCTTGCAAATAGTTTTCATCTGTGGGAGGTGACTTACTGACACCAGGGCATTGTTTAGCAGTGAAGCAGGAAGAATCCAAACAAATATCCTACTTCAATTATTGTTTTAAACCGCTAAGTATGATATGTTCTAAATCTTAGAAGTATCTGACGTAACATATAAGTGGAAAAAAAACCCAGTTCTTTTAAAAAGAATATTCCTTTATGTATTTTTAACTTGAGGGACACACATTATTGCATCCTACAATATGCCTTCCCTGTGTGTGCCACAAAGCATTTAAATAGGTGTAAAAGACAGTACATTCACGTGCTGTTAGATTGCTGAAAGGCTTCAGTGCAGAACAGTCTTGTTGTGGAAGATGAGCAAAGCCCATACAACTCTCAGTTCCTAGTCGCTTGTTATGTTTATAGTCCATTTTGTAACCAGAAAAATGGCAATTCCCACTAGCTGCCTTTTTGATCTAAGCTGGTCATTTATGACTGATGTCAAGGCAGATGTGGAACTAGAGGTGAGACCTTCCTCTGAAGCTGGATCAGGGGTTAAGGAAATAGGCAACTCCCTGCTTCAGTCCAAGATTTCTAAGAACACATTTGAATATGCAGTTGGCACTGCTTTATTTATTTCAGCACAGTTAAATTGGTAGAGCGCTCCCCCACTGGGGGTACAGTTATTCCAGTACAACTATGCCGTGCTGGTACATCTTGCTCTTGTTCAACACATACAATCAGTGGTGTAAGGCATTGGTGCAACTGTCTGCTCTATAGGGAACATAACCTGGCTGTCACAAAATCTATTTGTTGAAGGAGAGAAAAGTGGCAGGAGGTGGTATGTTGTACTGGATCTTATTATTCTTGCTGAAGAAATCAGCCAGATCACATGCACAGGGGCAGTTAAATGGGAGCACAGAGATGGGGAAATGACAAGGTAACCAAGAAATAACTGTATTGTAGATTACTGAATCATTATTCCTGTAGATTCTGCTGGTGCTTGGCAGCTGGTAAATGATAAAGAGTGTTTATGCTGCTGATTGATATAAATCAAAGCAGAAGAGAGCCCCAGGACTCTTCCAGAATATGCTATGTGTTCCTATGAGAATCTGTCCCAGCATTGCTTTCATTTGAATCCTTCTTTGTTTATTTTGCAAAACAGAAAAATTATTCTGAAGGACTTTTGGCTCCTTCAACTCCTGTCTTGGATATTCCAGTTTCCAGTGAAAATAAGACACCCTCTGGCTCCAGACTAGTAACTCCCCACTGTTTTCCCTAACCACTAAGAGGTCTAGCACGTACAATTTTGAGTATCTAAACACAAAGAAATTTGAAATACTATGACAGACTACAAGTTGTGCTTTTTTAATCACAGTTGTAATTTTTGTATCCCGTTACCCATTATAGAGGCATGGAAACATCCATCTATGCTTGAAGAAGAGAGTTAAAGTGATCAGTTATAGAGGGTCTCCACATAACGTGTAAGACCTTTGAACTCAACTGGCAAGAAAAAGCGAGATGAAGTACTTTTAAGACTGGTAACTATTGTCATTATAGGCCAAAAACCAAGTGAAGCACTGAATTACCAATGAGAATAAAACTGTGGGTCAACAAAACAGCTCTCCGACTGACCTCCAGAGTTACATAGGTTAAAATAAGACTAATAGGGAAAACCTTTGCAAGGGTCATTGAATTTGGTTGGTGAGAAAAGAACAGGATTAGGATCTCAGACAGAAAACTGTTGTCTCTTCCTATATTTCTCAAGTAAACATCTGTCAGCAACCAGAAAAGACACAACCCTGACTTTCCAATGCACCTGTATCTCTGACACATCCCTGCCTGTCTGGAGACTCTTAGTGCTGCTTGCCAGGACTGACATTTCAATAAAAGAGGACAGATAGCTCAAATGAAGAGACTGCAAACAATAGGAAATGGTGAGGAGAAACTGTAGCCAGGAAGTCTCCTGTTCATCATATTTCAGGACATTTTTGGGTCAGTCTCCTTCTCCCCAAGGGAAAGAAGAGCTTTCAGAGAAAAGGAAGTGTCCTAGCCATTTCAGTCTGGTGATGGTGGTGGCCAACCATTCTTCTGTGCTATTTTTAACACCCTAGGACAAAGATATCCTGAAAAAGACTGAATTCAGAGGTAACTTTTCTTCATTCTGGCCAGAGCCCAGCCACACTCAAGATGTCTTATGTATGTGATCCTCTCTGACACCTGTTTCAATGTAAAATCCCTCAAACCCCTAGTCAGGCACAGGCACAAATCCATCGGCTGCCTCCATGAAGACCACCCTATGAAGGCAATTCATGTCACTGCTAGAGAAGAATCATTTTCTCTTCCAAGTTACAATCTTACTTGTGTTAGCTGCACTTATTTATGTACAACTAATCAGGAGTTTAAATTCAGGTTAACTAAAACTCACTTTCTCAGTTACTGGGGACAGCATGACCATTCTGCTGGTCACCCAGAGTCTATGAGGGCAGAGTCTGACGCATCAATCCCACTCAGATCATGTACACACTTCACACAACGTGACGGGGATTTGAGCTTCCATGTACACACTAAACTCATCCAAGTTCTGCCAGTTTGCATTTTGCATTTGTAGCTTGCCACTGTGACAATATCACTTTTTGTTTGCAACCTTCCTCTGCTTCCTCTGCACCTCCTGCATTGAATGTAAAGAGCTAGTCTTTCCTTCCTAGCTGTCTAGCAATTTCTTACGCTACCTATAATCTTTCATTCACTTTGAAGATACTGGTACTTTGGCCAAACTATGGTGCCATGCCATAGAATCATAGAATCATAGAATCAGCCAGGCTGAAAAAGACCTGTAAGATCACCGAGTCCATTACCCCAGGTCTGCCAAGACAACCACTAAACCATGTCACTGAGGGCCTCATCAAACAGTGCCCATATGTTACATGTTCAGACCTAATGAAAACATTTTCTCCTTCCCTCCCCTCATTCCTGGAGGAGTTCCCTGTAATAATAGACAAAAGCTGCTCCACCAGCCACTATCAGGCTTAGCTGGCTGGAAAAATGGTGACGGAAGTGTTTTCGTGGTTGCTGGCATGTGCCGGTTTGCTGCAATGGGAAGGTTGTGCAAGTCCCATGTGGGGCCGGCCTGCCAGGAGAGTGTCCCTCATGGGGGCTCTGCACCTCCTCTCACCCAGCATTGCAACAGTTCCGGTTTTTTGTTCTGGCTGGCCTGTCACCAAGTGCTGAGATGTGGATTCTTCTGCCAATAAAGTGCCTCTCTTGGCTCTGTTCTCTTTCCAATTGTTTTCCTTCCACTGACGCCTACGGTGACAATGGTTAGGTTGCACCCCATCACACTGACCAGCGTTGTCTCTGTGTCTGTGTGCCCATTCATCTGTCTGTAGCTGCTCATTGTCTTTTGTCTTCTGATCATTTTGAGGGGCGGAACTATGTTTTCCTTTTGTCCCTAGACTTATGGGACTTTGGTTGAAAAACAAGCATCTTATGCCCTACAGTAATATACACAAGAAACAATAGACGGGGTTTTTTTTGGTAGGAAGACAAATACTAAGTTCTTACTCAGGAAAATTCCTGTTAGCTGTAGCACAGCTGAATGCTGCTCAAGTAGAAACATAGGAAGAAGCTAAGAATTCGGTTTGAGAGAAAACAAATAAAATTCACACTGTCCTCAGCCTTCTGCACATTGAAAAGCATGCTATCTGCACACTGGCATAATGAAGAGTTTGTGCTTAATCCATTCTAAGCAGCAGTCAGGCGCAAAGGTAGTCTGTTTATGGGGAATAAGTGGAAAAGAAATGGCATCATTTTGGTCACGTTTTGCAGATGTATAGTAGGACTGTGTGTCCTGGTGCACCTCCTGCACAGCCACAAGGTGAATCAGATTGTCAGTCTTCTATGTTCTCAGAAATAGAGAATGGGAGCTACAGATTATGTCAATCCTCAAAACTAAAATGAGCAGTGAAGGAGAGTCACATACTTACTGCTGTCCAAAATGCCTAAGGGAAATACTCACTGGCCTATGTCATCCCTTAGTCTGTGCCTTGGCTGTGTCCATGGGAGTCTGGTTGGCCTGAGGAAGCTTTGTCAGGGCAAATATGAAAATTAACATTACAGATGATTGCTGACTGGTTCTTAAGCCTGTGTTGCAACTCCAGTTACTTCATTAGTAGAGTGATACCTTTATACACCAGAAGCACATAAATACAAAAGGTAAACATTCAAAAGCAAACCACAAGTTCACAGGCAAGAAGTGTGCGTAAAAACTACAGATAAGAGCCTGGATAAACGGAGTAATTAAATGACTAGTTTTGAAGTTCATAGTGTCCCTGTGGCCTGTCTAAGTTAGGCATGCAGGTCTCCTAGGTGCTTCAAAAATCAGTAGTATTGGATATCTCCTCTATGTGACAGCTAGCAGTTGGATTACATAAAATACTTAAAAATGGGGATAAGAAGCGAAGAGATAAATGGGCTATTTTTAAGTAAACCCAGTTATGCTCAGTTTTCAGTGTAAATGCATTTATGCTTGCCTTCTTTGAGAAACCATGCAAGAATGAATGGATATCTTATTAGATATATTTTACCAAGGATAGGTAAGATTAAAAGGACTGTGACAGTATGGGTCTGAAGAAACCACTGTGTAATTTTCCAAACCAGGACCTATACATCAAGAGATGTCACAAGTCAGAAATTTCAGTGCCTTGGGAATGCAGATGATCTTTATTTCATGCTGTGAAAGTGCTGCTTTTGTTTTGCATTTATCCCTAAAGCAGACGAGAGGGTACAAATGCAGTGATTGTCAGGGTTCATGCAGATCAGCAAATTCACCCTTAAGTGTTGCTCAGTATCATAGTAACAAAGCAAAGAATTTGCTTTCAGTCTTTGCAAGTAGAAAGAAACTTCATAAGTTAGATTTAATACGAGTTTACCAGAAGGTGGAGCTGGATAGTAGAACTAAACAATGACTTGCAATTAATACATTCCAGGGATTATTCCAGTACAGAAGAATGAATGTGGTTGATGTACTAGTAGTTTCTATGCACTGTAATTCAGATACTACAGCTGCTAAAAGTTGGTATCTGTTACCTGGACAAAAATCTGATCATCAGAGTAGCCACAAAAATGTTCCTGAATAATATAGTGATAATACAAAGAATAAGGCAAAAGTATGGTTGCAAAATAAAGAAATTTAGAGGTTAATTTTAACTCCAGTCCTCTGAAGTTTTTAAGTATATGCATGTCTTTGGGCCTGTAAGGAGAGTTACTCTTTCATGTGCATAGTATGCTCAGTTAAAGTCTTCTCCAGGAAACATTAACCTGTATAGTATGCAAGAGAGATCTGAGAAATATAAAAGCCCCAAACCAGCTGAAGTAACCAAAATCAGACCCAGAAGCTTTTCTTCTATTGAAAGGGGACCTTTACTTTAGTGCCACTCCGCTGCAAGCCATTGTTTTTTTCTAGAGTATGACAGAAATAGTAAAAACATTAATATTTTTTCCATTTGCTAAGATCTCTGCATGGAATGACATCAATTGAGAAAGATCATAGCAATGAAAAAGCATAGTACAGCAAACCCAGTGTTATGCTCTGTAAGGGTATGAAGTTAGCTGCACATATGCCATTAGTCATTACCCCATTTATAGAAATTCTCTGCATTTTTGTATTGCAAACAGCACAAGCTGAACAACATATACAGGTGAAGACCACGAAGTCTTAAACTGAGGCTCTAAGGGGAAAGTAACCTTCAGGCAAAGAAACACACCTCCCAAGATACATAGCCTTATGAGACTTGACTCATCATGGTCTACCTCTAAAAATTATAGCACAGTACATTTCATGTTGCCATATTCCTACCTCCTGCATGTTGTCATATTCCATAAATATATCACAACAGGCCCTGCTACAGAGTCTCTCCCCATCTTTCTTATAGGCCCCTTATAAGAACTGAAAGGATGAACTAAGAAAGACCTGGGCTTAAACCAGACTGGAGGGTTTCAAACCTAGCAGCAATATCCCTAATGCACAGTCAACCTGCCAAGCATGCTCCCATGACTTCTGCAGGGCACAGTGGCACAGCACAGACCCCAGCTTTCATCAGAGCAATTGCAAAGGTCAGAACCAAATATACTAAGCTGTTGGGTTTGTGTGTGAATTACTGTTTGGGCAGGTTTGAGAGACAGGTGCAGGCTTTGGCTTCCTGCCTTTGGAAAGGTTTCATTAAGTCAGTGTTGCTAGGCATCAGAGCAGGATGGTGAGTCCCTTCCTTGATGATATTTGAAGTAATGAGCATTACTATGCCAAAGGAACTCCCCAAGACAACAGGTAAAGACCAGTATCAAACACAGATGAAGCCCAACATAAGGAGAACTGCAGATGTCCTGTGCTCTCTTTTCCTTTTTGGCTCATCTGCACTTCGTGATGGAAGTCAATTTTGTTCAGGAAATATCTAACAAATAATAGAGAATTGGCACCAAGCTCAGGGCCCACATTCACTCTGTTCTAGCTACAGGGAATCTCTGAATAAACGGCTGTGAAAACGTGGCAAATGCTGTTTGAAGAACTTGCTCAGCAAAACGATTTTCCACAGGCAAGAATATGGTAAACCTTTTCAGTGAAAGCAAAAATAAATACAGAGCTCCATTGTGCTCCATCAAAACTGACACCGTGCTCAGATGATTAATGATCAATGCCAGCCCAGTAAAGCCCTCCCAGGTATGCCTCCCAACAAAGGAGGAAAGCAGAGGGTTTAGGTCTTCAGCTAAGGTACCTGAATTAATTTAAATATGATTGTATCTCACATGCTTGGCCTTAATTGTCTCCTCCTGAAAATTCAATACCTGCATTCATGCTCCTGGGCTCCAGGGATTCCAGAGCACCACACTGTCCCCACTGAAAGGAAATGAAAAATCGGCTGATGCTAACCAGACCCCTTCAGCAACTTTACCCATTTAAGTGCTGTATCCTGCAGAGTGATTAATGATTTTTTTCCTTTTACATCTAACAGCAAAGAAAGAAGGAAAGAAAGAACATGTACTGTCGTTCACCTTCTAGCCAATAGACTACAAAGGCATAGTTTGCCAGGATACGCACTTTTCCTCCTCTGTGTGATTTATTTTTTGTGTGTATCTGGCACTGCCTCTTCCTTGTTCATGGTTGGAGCCTGCAGCATCTTATCAGCAAAAGGTTTGGCTCGCTCTTGTATATGGCTAGCATTTTGCTTTCTTTGGGCCTTTTTAAAGACTGCAACCTGAACCTGTCCACCAGCCCTTTATTAACATGTGTTTTATGGTACAGGTGTAATAATTAATCCAAATGGCTAGCAGATGTGGCTGTCTATCTCTGGGCATGTCAGCTCCTACACACCACCCCTTAATCAAGCAGTGCCCAAGCAGTGCCAAAGTAAATGAAAGAAAATCAATTTCACCAAGATATTTATGAGGCCACCTGGGCAGGGAAATACCTCGGCCTTTGCTTGTCCCCTGCTCCAGGTGGCTACAAAAGACCCGAGTCCCTCACTAAATACAGGTCAAATCAATCTTGCAGGGAGCTGAAAATGAAAAGCTGTGCTTGGCTCCCCAGTTTAACAGTGATGGAATGTGGTACATGTGCTCTGAGGAAGCCTGCCCACTTCACCTTACTTGCTTGAAATCTCCCTTCTTTTTACCAGTGCCAGCACCTGCTGAACTTCACATAATTGCTGGTTCCTGTCTCTGTTTCTGGCAAGCCAATGCTAAGGATCTTTGTGTTATCAGCTGGGCGCCGGGTGTTGCTTTGCAAACTGTGAAGGGAGATGCCAGATTTTTACACTCCTGCCATTTCCACATCTCTTTTCTCAATTATTTATAATCTTCACATGGGTAATTCCTGGCGGATTTTCAGCACATTCAGCTTCTGCCAGGATGAAAGTCTTTGCCTGTGAAGAGGTGGTTGTTCCAGCCTGTTTTGGGGGAGCCAGTCCCTGGTGGAAGCTTCAGCCTCAGCCTCCCTTACAGCATCATAGCAAAATGCATGTCCTGCTGCCTATGAAGCCTTCACACATGTGCTACATCACCTCCAGCTGCTTCTCCCTCCTCCCAAGGAGACCATGGACAGAAACCCATGTCTTCACTGGGGTGAAGTTGTGGGTTGACCCTGGCTGGAGGTCAGGCGCCCACCAAATCCGCTCTGTCACTGCCCTCCTCAGCTGGACAAGGGAGGGAAAACATAACAAAAGTCTCATGGGCTGAGACAGGGCAATCACTCACCCATGTCACCAGCATGGGCAAAACTGCTCCTCTTTCCAACTGTAATTACTGTTGTGCAGCAACTTTTCTCCTTCTTAAACACGTTATCGCAGATGCACTACCACTGTCACTGATGGGCTTGGCCTTGGCCAGTGATGGGTCTATCTTGGGCTGACACTGGCTCTGTTCAACACAAGGGAAGCTTCCTGCAGTTTCTCACAGAAGCCATCCCTGCTATCAAAATATTCCCATGCAAACCCAATACAAGTGGGCAGGAGTTCTGATAAGAAAGGGTTGAAAAATGAAGCTTCTGAAGAATTGGCATTGAATACTCCTTACATGCATGGCATTGAATTCTCAGCGAATGAGAAGCAATCAATGCTGGAAGAATTGAGCACTCCTTAGTGCGTAACAGCCATAATGCCAGGCTACATAGGTAAAGAAATGGGCCAAAACCAATACAGAATCATAGAATGGTTTGGGTTGGAAAGGACCTTAAGCTCATTCAATTCCAAGCCCCTGCCATGGGCGGGGACACCTCACACTAAACCATGTCACCCAGGCTCTGTCCAACCTGGCCTTGAACACTGCCAGGGATGGAGCATTACCACTTCTCTGGGCAATCTCTGGCAGTGCCTCACCATCCTCACAGTAAAGAACTTCTTCCTTATATCTAACCTGAACTTCCCTGTTAAAGTTTGAACCTTTTACCCTTTGTCTTATCTCTACAGTCATATATATATATGTATATGCATATACATATGCATATATTTATACATATACATATGCATATACATGCACATATACATATACATTTACATACACATATACATATACATATGTGTATGGATATCTATATGTGTATGCATATGCATATACATAGACACACTCATAGACATAGATGTATAAATTAAAGCTGATAATGGTAAAACGTACCCTGTTATTTTAGCATATAAGCTCATATCCTAATCAAACAAAGTTAGGAAAAAGTTTCCGTTAGGTTGTTGTCTATTTATTTGGCAAGTTTTGCCTAATAAGACAGTATATTGACTGCTGCCACAGATGAAAGAGCAAGCCAGAATGGATTGGAATGAAGATTAATGCACTGGTTATCCTGATACAGTTGAAATACTGATTGAAAACTGTCATGCAAACAGAAGGAGAATAAAAAACTTTTTCAATTTGAACTATTACTGCTTAGATCTCCCCTCTATTTAGCTATGCTAGAGAGAAATTACTGAGCAAAACCAAGTACATGATTCATGATTAAATCTGTGAGACCTATTAGCTATCAGCTTTCCATTAACCAGTCTGAAACCCCGTGCCAAGAAGTGTCACAGTCTGCTTAGAACAGCAGTGGAGCCTGTCTCAACCCAACAGCAGCAGCAGTGCAAACCTCCTGAATTATGCTGATTTTGTAACCTATCTCCCCACACTTTTCATCCACCCTACACAAGGACTGAATGTTGGAACGAATTTTCATTGGTAACATGGAGGTGCCTAATAGCCCTGGGAGTGCAGACTCTCCTCTTTTCTTCTCATAGATGTTTTGGAATATAAATGTGCATAAGTGCACAGAAGTGTGTTAAATGGATTATGCTTCCATTATTTTAACGTGTTTATTTGCAACGTGAGAAGCGTGGAGTAAACACCTGGGAAGTTTCAACTGGTAAAGTTCAAATGTTCTTTAGCTGTGAAGGCACAAAAATAGCATCTTTTTAGAAAAGCACATAAAAAGCAATTCAGAAAAGCCATATGTTCTGTAACTTGAAAACGGACATTTTTCTTGTGACTTCCAAAAATATCCACTTCTGCACCGAGGCTAATGCATGTTACAGTTTAGCCAAATCAGGGTCAAAGCAGGTGGTTTAAGATTAAAGCCCCACATCAAATTAACTATGATATTTGATAGCTGGTAAATACTCTCCAGGGCAGGTTGAATAAGAGACTTTAGTATATGCAACAGATTGGAGTAAATAAAGAGTGGGAGGCAAACAAAACATCCACTCTGTAATGAAGTATTCCCTCAACAGCCCAGTCTTGAGGGAAGAAACTGAAAAGGAAGATCAGCAGTCACAAGAAATACTTTAGATGTGAAGGAAGCATGTGTCTGGCAGCTTCAGACATGCACATGGAAAGTAGGCTGTTGGAACCAAAGGTTTTCTCCATATGTTGAACTCCGAGTCTCTCGTTTCTTCCAGAAATGATTAGCTAAGGATATTTACACCTTTCAGTCAAAGAGAGGAGAAAATACTACAGGGAGATGTTAGATGTGCCACTGGGAAATGTACATCTTCTTATCTCTCTCTATGAGTATCTCTTCCAACCTTTCTCCTCCTCCTGCCTCAGACCCTGGGCTGCTTAGCTAAGTTTCTAGGGAATTATAGTTCACTGAATCTTCCTGTTGTTCATTTCTTATTACCTGAATGAAATTGTGTTGTGTTTTTTTTTCTCTCCAGTTCTGTGGAGCATCCTCAGGTATCTACAATTTATGTAAAAGTTATGTCAGCAGCTCAGGAAACTCCGTAGCCAATTCATTTAAAACTCCTGCCTGCAGTGAATATTTGTTCTTTGATTTCCTCAGGACAAAACTCCCATGTTTGAGGTAAGACACATGGCACAAAAGCATCGTCTGCAGCTCAAACAGGGTCTGTCTGTCCTCTGTCAATAGTAGAATACACACAAAGTATACAGCTGAAAATAAATATTTTAATTCATTTCACAAAGCTGTCAGTACTATCTCCCATGCCTATTCTTGCACATCTGAGAAAAGAAGGATGGCTAAAGCTGCATTTGGATACTGTGGGTTGCTGTCTGCCTGTATCTGTACTCATTCAGTTATTTTCTAGGCCCTGCCTTTGCTGTTTTAGCTCCCCATTCATTCACACACATAAAATGAATTTTATAGGTTGTCTCTCTGGTCACTGTACTCACCAAACAAGCTGCAACTTAAATGTCAATGCAGATGTTTCATACTGTTGAAGCTTTGTGTTCTGCACAGAAGATGGATATTATCCAAAACACCCTCCTTGGCCAAAGAACCACAGTAAAGAGCCCTAAAGATGAAAGGGAGAATTCTGGACTTCAAGAGCAGGGCTGCAAACTCTGCCAATCTTTAAAAATGTAAAATACGTACGTATCTGTGTAAGGGCTTTCCGACAACACTGCTTCTAAAGGGAAAGCAGGGTGATGGAAATGATCAGATGCCTGTCTATAACAGGTAGGCAAAACATTGTCGTCAAAAAGTAGGGTGCTTGAAGTGGATTTATGGAAAGTGGATCTTGTCCAAGTAGCTTAAGGTATAGGGGAGATCACGTTCTAACTATAGTGTGTAAAGATTAGAATGTCATAGAAAAGATCATAGAATAGTTAGGGTTGGAAGGGACCTTAAGATGTCAATAAAATAGCCTTCAGTATGGAATTTCATTTAGTGTCACTGTTTTCTTTCAGAAACTGCGGTATTAAAATAGAGTTAAATGTTTTAAAAATTAATTGATGACTTGGAAAGCAATACTTTAAATACGGAGTCTGTGTTCAATAGATGCCTTTTCTGTGGAGCTCTTCGTGGCTCCCTTTTCAGGATTAAACTATTTAGTATTAGTATCAACGACCAGGAAAAAAATGTGCAGTTACCACTGACAAAGACTGGATATGACACAAAGATTATGGAGTGGAAAAAAAAAAAACCAACAAAAAAGGCAAGAAGATAAAACAGTGATGAAGACCAGATTGCCTGGTGAAACAGATGCAAGCAACACATTAGGAAGTAAAGGCATTCATTTGGAAAAAAGAAACCAAGCTGTACTGACAGAATACACTGTATGCATAGTCTGGAGAGTGCTTGGGACTACAGCGAGCATGCAGTCAAATAGGAGCTCCCTGAGCACCTCCAGAAAGGATTACAGAGGTGAATTGGAAAAGAAGAAAATCAATACAGGTATGGTATTTGGTGACAGTGTAGCCGTAACATCCACAATCAAGGCTGAATAGTGACTAGCAGGAAAAGTCTTATAGGAGAATAAAGAGGGTAGTTAAAGGGCTGAAAAACATACACTGGAGTAAAATACTCCAAAAGAACTCAGTCTCTTAAAAAAATGTCCTAAAGATAAGTGTCCATCTCTACCTACACTGAGAACATTGTTTTGTTTCAGTTCATTTAGTTTTGCTTTATTTCACTTTGGTTTGTTTTTTTAATCTCCTGGAGTAAGGCATCATAGGATCCAATGTCCTGACATACAAATATGGCAACTTCAGGCCA
Source organism: Neopsephotus bourkii (assembly GCF_033783945.1). Taxonomy (NCBI): domain Eukaryota; kingdom Metazoa; phylum Chordata; class Aves; order Psittaciformes; family Psittacidae; genus Neopsephotus; species Neopsephotus bourkii. Next base: position 1,735,590 of record NW_026901771.1, on the reverse strand, counting down.
AAAATAAGGCATACATGTTTTTGCCAGAGAAGGACAGCTAAGCACTCATCAAAAGCACAGATCTGATGGCTATGCTAGGTTCTCTATCACTGGCAATTTGAAAATAAAGGTTGACTGTTTCTCCTAAAGATGTGCCTTACTTCCAAAAGGAAGTAATTCAGGGAAGAAATTGTCTGGCTTGTGCTATCCTGGAGGTCAGGATTGATGTGCAGGCTGCTCCCCTCTGGCTTTATAAACTATGAATCTGTTCCTTAATTCTTTCATGGGGAGGTCTATGAGTTTGGGGTTTGCTTTTGCTATTGAATTGAAATTAGACATTATTGAATTTGTAGCATTAATTCTCCCAGACAACCAATAAATCAGCCACGTATTTTTTCTTGGGATGTTTAGTTCACTTTAGCCGCAAAAAGACTAAGGAGGAACTTGGAGTGGAACATGTGTATTACAAAGGGAGGAAGAGATAGCTTTATGGGCTGTGATGAGATGACCTCATCCAATATTGGCTTTCTTAGATGTCAAAACCCTAATTGTTTGGGATTTTATTTCTGTTTGTTGTTTGCTCATTTTCTTTTAATTGAGGCTAAACTTAGAAACAGAGAGAATAGTCACAATGGAGCCCAAGCAGGGTGAGCAGCTATTTCCCCTCACCCCCCTCCTGCACTGGTATTTTCCCAAGGTTTTAACTTGAAGTGGGTTTAATCTAAAGACTCCAACCTCCCTGTAGCCACATGTTGAATCAATTGAAAAGCAACCAACAGGTAAATATCTCTAGCACGGCACTGCTAATAATGTAGCAGAGCTTTAGGAGAAGAGGAAACCCTTTTGACCCCTCTTGTGAAAGCTTTTCTGTGGCCTCAGGTTTGGTGGATTTTTTTTGTTAAACTGTCATTACAAATGCAAGAAGCAGACACCTGCAAGAAGCCGATAACTTTACATACATCAACAATGGGGAAAATAGAGGCAAATAGGTTTTATTTGGCTTTAACAGAACACCAGGGAGAAATACAGAGAGAGATTGACTGACAAGGGCTTCAGTAGAAACCCAGCAGCTCGTAATGTGAGAAAGTGCTTGCGAATGTACAAAAAGCCTGTGGCCTTTTCTGAAACTAGGACACTTTGCCTGAAATATTCTACTTTTCCCCCATTGTTTCCTATCCTCCTGTGTTGAGGTCTAACCACAGAACAAGGCACCACTGACCTGCACTGCCATTCTGTATATCCATCTGGAACATGTCAAACGTTGGCAGCTTGCCCCTGTGTGAAACCCTGAAAGGAGAAGGAGGTAAATATTACATATTTTTAAAACAAATAAATTCTCCTGTGTGCTATGATCCTATCAGGTTTTACATCGCAAAAGGAGACAGGCTAGGGTCACCATGTAAATAGGGAACTTCCAAGAAACCTTGAGGTATTAAAACAGGAGTGTCAGAAGAAGATGCCAGAAGTTGCAAACGTGCTCCTCTTGAAGGGAAGAATCAACGCAAGTAGGATTACTGGAGAAATCCTCTCTCAGTTTAGATGTAAAACACGTCTCCTGTCTACTACTGGGCAAATAATGTTCATGAATGATGTCAGTTTTTTCAGCAGACAATAAAATAAATGATGAAGAATTTTGTAGCTAGTACTTAAAGATGTCTAGCCCTAAAGAAAGTGGGACCACTGAAGATTTCACAGAGCAGAGCTATTGTCTAAAATGAAAATATAAACCCCAATTCTGAGTAAAATTTTACCTCTGATACCATCTTATCTTCTAATTTTACTCCAGTAGGACTGGGGAGTTAAAGACAGTGAAGTTATGACAATTTAAAACAGTTGAGGTTTTGCTCCACAGTGGTTTTTATTATTTAATAGCACAGTAAGTGATGTATTTCAATAGGGTATTATGACCATTGTTCTGTTTCTCCTTCATAGAAGGAGAAAGAAGATTTCTGAGCCAAAGTTTGAGACATGTATCACCTTCTTTTGTGGCTCAATGTCAGTCCAAAGTTTTACCTACAGTGAAATAGATGGGGTCATTATGTTGAGTTGCCCTTGTTATGCAATTGACACCGTTTTCCTCCCTGACCACTGACTGATGTTTGAAATCTGTTTCTAAAAAGTAACCTGGCATATTTCTGTATTTGCTACAGGAGATTGTAGAGACGGATAGAATTCAGGATTTTGGTAAATTTGTGTTCAGCAGCTCCATAAAGTGGCTGGTAAGGGATCTACCCTGTAGCATCAATGATTGTGTATCCCGAGGATCACAAGTAGTGGCTAGGTTTGTGTGCTACCCCAAAACTGCAAATCCTATTGCCACTTCCAGACTAAGCTACAGGAGTAGATGGACCTGAGCTCTGGCTCTGAAGGCAAGATTTTTCTCCATCCAATTTGTAGACCCCGGGTTTATTTCATCCAACCTTTAATACAGAAAACAGATTTCACCTGACTTTTCTTTGATGTTACCGTAAACAGCAAAAAGGTGAGGGGAGCCTGAGAGCTGCCTGCTGGCAACTGTATAAAGAAGACATAGAGGAGATGGAGCCAGGGCTCCCAAGGATGCCTGCTGGCTGCAGAGCCTCAGCTTCAGATGCTGAACTCTAACATTTCAGTTCACTTTAGTTGTTCACATCACAGCTGGCCACTTTCATCCACTCTGCATTTGTGTGAAGGAGCCCTTTGATTCTTCACATAACCCTGCTGGGCTTCAGCAACAGGAGCACAGAGAGAGAAAGCAAAGAACATCTTCCATTTCTGTGTCAACAGATGTTATCTGAGCGGTCTCTGGTAACAGAGAGTGGTTGCTCCAGAAACCAGCCACAGCCTCTGCAAGTTCAGGTGTACTACCCAGCCTATTTGTTTCTGAGGAATAGCCAAAATGTTTCTGGCAAGAATAGATGTGGCAAAGAGCTCAGACAGGGAGTGCTAGCCACTACAGAATCACAGACTAGTTTCGGTTGGAAAGGACCTTAAGAACAGTCAATTCCAATGCCTTGCCATGGGCAGGGGCATCTCACACTAGAACTTGTTGCTCAAGGCTCTGTCCAACCTGGCCTTGAGCTCTGCCAGGGATGGAGCATTCACCACTTCTCTGGGCAACCCATTCCAGTGCCTCACCACCCTCAGAAGTAAAGAACTTCTTATACCTAATCTGAACTTCCCCTGTTTCAGTATTTTCTATTTTATCCCTGTTCTGTTTCAAAGTTCCTGTTTGTTGGCTGCCATGTCAAAGCTGTGAGGCAGGTCAGAGAAAAAAGTTCATAAATAGTCCCCATAGTGCAAATTTATGTTTGTGACACATTTATTGTTTTTCACTGTTGTCATTCTCATCATTGAAAGGTGAGGCTGAAGATCTAGCAGGCCAGATAATATTATGGTGTTCAGATTAATTTAATTTTTATCATTTTTATGGCTTCGCACCTTACTGTTTAGCAGTTAGTGAGAATAGATCAACTTTCCCCTGGTTCCGAAAGCTTCCCTCTTAAAATTAGCAAAAACATGTAATTTCCCTGAATAGCCCAGCAATGTGGTCTAGTCTTCCTATAAGGCTCTCCTTGTTTAAGTGTTTGTGACTATTTGCTGTACATGCTTTAGCACAAATAACCAAATGCTAGTTCTTCATCAGAAGAATGATGCACTGAGTAAAATCCATGATTTTAGGTCTGGGATCTTTTGCATCTGTAACAGAATTAAGAAGGTTAAAAGAGCATCTGAAGAGCAAAGAACAGGAGCTGCTCCTCTCTGATGTCATCTTCTGCACCCACCTTGAGGAACAGATGTCTGGGGACTGCTTCAAGCATGTTGTTGTCCTGGAGAGCATCTCTGTAAAGAGAGCTCATGCAGGTCTTCTTCCTGTACCTGATCAATATAGGTACACCATTTGTGGTGAGGTTTTATCCGTGCTTCCAAACAGTGCCAGCACAGCCAAGAGAGCAGTGCTTAGAGCCAGCTCCTCCAGAAACAGCAACCAAGTGACTTCTTGGTGACACCTCATCCAACCCCCAGCTGCTCATGGGACTGCAGGAGTATCCCCGAAGCACTCTCCCAGGAACCCCAGTGCATGAGAGCCCGTGAGCACGTAAAGCCTCCACTGCAGCCTTGCACGATGCTTTGGGAGCATGGTGGCTTTTTCCTGGTGCTGAGTGATGGGATCCAGCAGCATAATGCCCAGAGGTGTGTAGGGGTGCAGGGTGGAGAAAAGGGTTGTCCCTGCTACAGCATTTGTGCTCCTTTGGTGTCCTTTCCTCTGGAAGACTTTTGCTAAGCCTGTGACCCACAGCTGGGAGTGCAGCACACCTTCTGGTGTGAGGAGGACCTGGGAAAAAGGGGAAGCTTCAGGGCTGCACAGTACACTGCTTGGAGCAGCTTTGGCAGCTTGCACTTTCTCTTTTAACAATATGAATTAGTAGTTGTTATTAGCATAAAATCACCAGTTAAAACACTCTCAGCTCATTTTTTAACAGTGGAGCTAATTGCCCTTAAGTGCCTGAGCTCCAGCAAAACGAAATGGCACCTTTGTGCAGAAACCCCCAGCTTTTCCCTGGTACATCCATAACGACCTTTAAAATAAGCCATTACAATTCTGACATGGTACCAGCCTGACACCTTGGGCTGGGGTTTAATTTTGAGTTATGGCCGTGTTAGGAAAACATATGATGTGGCCGTTTGTTTGCAGAAAGAAGGGGGGAAAAAAATCATAAAACCCTCTTTTTTTTATGAGCTGTCGCTTGATTCGTTCCTGGAGCCCCAAGTAGCAAGAGCCTAAATCAATGCACACAGCTGTTCTTGCTCCTCGGAGCCCAGCAGGTGTACTACCCAGTGTGCCTGCCATGTCCCCCCACTCACATCACAAATAATAACGTCTTACACACACCAGCCATCCATCACAGTTATGGCCGGCCCTGGCGAGGCCGCTGTTCTCAAGCTAGTGTAGAGATTATATGGGGTATTTTCTCTTCTTTTTTTCCCTATGCCTTTTTACTCTAGAAATCCCCTGCCCATGGATTATTAGTCACACTTTCTGGAGGCCTTTAATTAAATAACCTTTGGCTCTTGTGGCAAAGGAGAGGAAAACAAAAAAAAAAAGAAGAAGAAAAGGAGGAAAAAAGGACCCCAAACGCCCCACACCACAGTGTTTATTTGTGTTAAAAAACAATAGGCATATTGTGACTGGCGAAATCAATTAGTCTTCCTCTGCAGTAAGGACCCACATCTGGTGTGATTTAAGTTAATGTAAGGGAAGGGCCGCAGAGGCCCGAAGACCCTGAGTTCTCATTTCAACAGGTGACAGAGAAGGCATAAAAGGCTAATATATACTACAAGTGCGGAAGCGAGGCTATAAATACTGGAAGGTTTACTTAAGGAGGTAAAACAAAGCTAACCAATAATGCAAAAATAAATACCTCCCCAAGGCAGGCCGTCACCAGCCATGTGTAGAGGCAGGAGGAGGGGGGTGATGGGGACAGCTTGGGAGGCATGGGGTGCTGGGCAGCACAAGGGAGCTGGGTTTGCTGTTTGGCTTGGGGCGCCTTTCTTCCATGGGGAAGATCACAGTAGGGAAAAGGTAGTGGGGTGTTTGTTCAGCTCCTGTGTGGTTTCCCTTCACTGGGGTTTAAAGGTGCTTGTAAGAGCCCATGGCTCTGCCTGCATGTGACAGAGATCCAGGTAATTCCTGCCACACCATCTCAGTTCCAACTCCTGTCACTTCAGTTGTCCTGGTCATTTTTCCCTGACTTGTGTTACAGCCACAGAACACTTCACAGACATGGGCACGTGTGTACCTGGAGCTGGTAAAGAGGATCAGGTGAGGTGGATTATGTTTTTTAGCACACTGCTTTCCCAGAGTTCTGAGGGGATCCATAAGCCATTAAACTCATGGAACCTGGTTTCCTATGGATTTTACACTGCATCCCTACAGCTCCTCTTTTATTCTGCGGCTGCAAGCAGCCAAATCCCTGCCTCTTCCGTGGCAGTACCTCCAGTGCTCCTGCCTTCTCCTAGACCTTATATCTGATCTCAATATCCTCACCTTCTTCCTATGCCTTTCTATTACTGAAAACGCTAATGTGGACCTTTCTGCATTAGATGCCAGTTTTCATATAAAATTAAGGAACTTACCTCAGAGCTATTCAACTCTCCCTCAAGTCTGGTTTCAATTGTCCTTGAAGTTCAGCAGGTCTCAGAGAAGGACTGACATGCTTAAGAGGATGAATACTGCAGTTATAAAGGCGTTCTTTGTAAAATGGACTGAAGGGTGTCCTGTAAACACCATGTGTGGATACACATTTCTGCAAAGTTCACATGGGGCCAGAACATCCAAACTGATGGTTTTGGCCACTTCTCTCCAATGTATTTCTGTAATGCTGGGACCATTTGCTGAGGTTGGACAGAACCTTGGGTGACATAGTTTAGTGGGAGGTGTCCCTGCCCATGGCAGGGAGGCTGGAACTGGGTGAACTTAAGGTCCTTTCCAACCCTAACTATTGTATGATTCTATAATTCTATGTCTGTCTGTGCATCCTGAAGCCCTGCAGCCAGCCACCCCAGTGATGCTGGCACAGCTGGAAACTGAAACTCTTTGAGCTGGGGAGCCACCCCTGGGTGATAATACTGGAGAGGCACCAAGATGGGTGCGCATACAGAAAGCAGATGCTATAGACCCAGCTGAGGAGAGTCAGGACCCTTGTGTTGGCCTGGCAAGGGAAGGAGGCAGAGTGCTTCAGGAGCCATCCCTGATGCTGAACACCACTCACCTCTCTCCAACCCTGCTGTATCTGCACAATTACAACAGCACACGAAATCAACTGGATGAGATGAATGAGCAGGGATTCGCTTTCAACAAAAAGATGCTATTACTGTAGCTATTGTTCCTGAGATTTTGATTTCCCCTTATTAACCTAAGAGGGGAAAATACGTATATTGTATGGTCCCTACTGAGGAATCACTGAATCACTGTTGCTTTGTACTGGGGATGTGTCTTGGCTCACTAACTCCAGTGACTTGTCCAAGTGGGAAATCTGATGATTTCATTTTAATTCCTTCACACCAGTGATAAAGTTACCCTGCAGCCACAGTCTCCATTGTCCTCCTCACAGGAACTACTGGCAGGTACTGGGACTTGAAATAATACCATGATGATAATAAAGGTTTTTGTTGGGTTTTTTTGTGGTTGTTTTTTTTTAAATCAGTTTCCAACAGCTGGTTGCCAGTTGCCCTCTGACACAGACACATAAAAGGGAAGTAGTGAGTCCTGTACCAGCAGGGATCACTGGAAGAAATGCAGCCCTCATAAATCAAGCCAGCACTGTTACATAGCTTTAGTACAATCAAGTGCACATGTGCAAGGGCGACTGAAGAGGGACCCCACTCGCTGGCTGGGAGCAAACAGACCTAGCTCTCAGGGAAGGGGTATTCTTTCCAACACAGCAAGTGATTGGGATGACCTGAAGCACACTTCTTCAGGAATCATTAATGATAAACAAACAGGCCTTTGGATTGGCAAGAGTCCTTGTTGCAGTACTCTGAGGAGCAGGTTCTCAGGTGCTTTCTAGTGGTTTTCCGTTAACAAGCTCACAGCAATGGAGTTCTTAATCTCCTCATAGAAGATCAGATCACTACTTGACACACCTTCACGGCAGGATGGAAAATACCTTTCATTTGCTTCAATACATTCCCTTGCTCCAGTCATATCCACCTAAGTCACCTTTAGCAACACTACTTTCTCTCTTTAATCTTTGAAGCCTTAGAGGGATTACTAATGTCATGTCATCACTGCAGCAGAATCAAGCCAGACAAGTCTTCCTTCAGTTAATTCATCAACTTTAAGACCAGAGTGCCAATCCTGCACATAACACTGCATAGCACTGACCAAAGAATGTCAGCAGGAACTTCTTCACTAAGCTATATAACTGAAGGATCAAATAGGTTAGAGGCGCCTATTCTTTTTTGAACAAAGTCATAATCATTATTGCAGGAGCAGGGAACCAAACAAAGCTAGGCTGGGCAGGCCTTGTAGGTATGGCATTTACTATATGTTCCTACAGTTCAGCTGTCCGGTTTATGCATCCCTTTCCTGCTCATTGCCTGTTCTTTGAGTTTAAAGATCCCCCCAGCAAAGGTGCAGGCTGGGAACAAACTTCTGCCACAAGAGTAAAGGATGCAGGTTTTTCTCAGGTGACTTCTCTGAAGACTATTGGATTCTCCCACATCAAGCTCTCAACAAGACACAAGTCTTCACTACGACGTTCAGGGTGCCCACTACATGATGGAGAGGGTCATTCTGGCTACCTACAGTAGGCAGCTGCCACCAGTTTACTCCGCATTTGGGAGAAGGAATCCATCCAAAGTTGCCCTGAGCAGGCTGAATTGCTTAGGTGCTCCGCAGATCACCTCTGAACTGTCATACACTTGTGAAAGAAATGCAGCAGTAACTTAAAGACTTAAGGAGCTGAGAGTCTTCTGCATCCTATGCTCATTACAAAGGTTAAATATTGCATGTTCCCACTAGCTTAAATTCAAGTTATACTCACTGGATTTTGTTTCATTTTTTTAATTAATTAATATCAGACATCTTCTATCAGACATACACTGTTTGAAGCCCTTGACTGATTAATTCCTCCTTGTCAGGGAGAGAGATAGACTTAACAGGGAAGCTTTAAAGTGTATACATGAGTTATACAACAAACTCTTCTGTGGTCCAGTTGAAGCAATTAACAGGGGTGACACAACAGAGTTTATCAGTACAATGTTATGGAGACCTCAATTTAGGATATGCATTTAAGTTTTCACACAGCTAGCAGCTGCATATGAATAGCATATGAAAACATGCATGTAATATCTTTTTTATCACTAAAAGTACTGTGTCTAACGTTGTTGTGGGCACAAGCTCACAAGCACCCACAGAGCCACTCGCTGATTGCTCTCACCTCAGTGGGATGGGGGAGGGAATAGAGAGTGCAAAAATGAGAAAGCCTGTGAGCTGAGATTGAAAAACCCAACTGAACAGGTGAAAGAAAAAGGAAACAAAACAAGAGATGCAAAGGCACTCATCAAAAGCAGACCAATGCCCAGCCAGTCTCCAAGCAACAGGCAACTCAGAAGACAACAGCCGCCCCCGAACTTCTTCACATACCCCTGTTTGTCTTGCTGAGCATGATATTATATCCTGTGCAATACCCTTTCTGCCAATTCAGGTCAGCTTTTTACTGGCTATGTCCTTTCCTGATCTCTTGCCTACCTCACTGGAAAGGGGTTGTGTGCACGCAGAATGAGATACAGAGAAAGCGCAAGCACCTCCCAGCGAAGTGTCAGTGTGTTATCAACACTGCTTTAGCCACAAACCATACAAAGTGCCATGAAGAAAGTTCTACTCCACTCCAGACACAGCTCAAATACAAAGTTCCATCTTCAAGACATAGAAATTAGCCTATGTCTGTGCTAGAAGCTTACTGAGGATAGTGATCGTGGAAGAAATCGTACAGACTAAAAACGATAAGAGTGAAAATTAATCACTGGCAAGTCCAGGTGACATGGCAAGTTGGAACCATTCTTTCTAAATTAACATACAGTGTAACAGACACTGTAAGAAAGTATGTTAGTTTGGAAAAGCATGGCTTATTTCTCTGTTAGAATTAGCCATGCTTTTGAAAGAGATATTGTATCCTGGCACATGGAGTAAGTTTAAGAGTATTAGTGAACAAGCATTCAGCATGATCTCCATCTCTCCACCTGGTGCAGATGGCAGAAAGAACTAAGGCAGTCATTAGGTAGGTATGAAAGTGTGTGAAGGAGCAGAGATTACCTTTGTATAGCACGCTGGTGAAAAGGGAATGGGGATCATTCCTTTAACTTCAGATTCCTTATTTCTAAGTATTTTAAAATTTGACAGGAGAGCAGCAAAGAGTCACAGCAATTGTTTGGGTCTATGGAAACTGCAATTATATTAAACATGCAGAAACTTTTGAGACCGGATTGCTTTTCCTTTCAGTAGACTATTCAGAGCTGAGCAGTACACTGTGGAAATACTTCCATGGAAAGCAGACACTAAATGCTTTGGGGGGTTTTGTCCACCATAGGAAGGCATAATTGGTACTGATGACAGAAGGCTGATGCCGGACAAATCCAAAGTGAAAATAGGCACACACTTTGATAATACATTACAAATTGCCAATTACAATATTGACAGTCTATCTTTTCCTGTCTTTAGACTCCTATGTTAATGAACAGCACATAGGGTTTAATTTCAAGGTCCTGTGGCAACTGCGAGGACTAATTACATGTCTGAATACCCTTTAGCTCTCTGAGGTTGTAAACTGAATCAGCTCTTACTTTATTAGGATAAACTACATTGATTTTGGCTTTCACAGTAAGACATACTGGAATAGACATAGTCTGAGATATCGGAATGTCATAGATTGCAATGGCTGTTGCTACTCCTTTCTCAGATTTTGTAACATTAGTGAGTTCAAACAGATTGACTGTATCAGTACAAACACTATGAAGATGCTCTTAGGTTTTTCCAGTGGTCTTTTGAAGTGGAGGCACCAGAAATCATTGGTGAAGACACACTCCCCTGTGTAACAGAATGCCTTGCAGACTACCTCCTTTTGCCCACTAAACGCTTCCTGTAGATATATTAGTTGCTGATCTAAATTTCTCATTAGCTTTCACTTTCTTTTCACTTACAAAAGCTCACCAAGTTTGGGGATTTGTGCTCTCTCACCTCCATGTCACAGAAAATCTTTCTTAATAAAACAGATGCTATTTGTTAAAAATCAGGATGTCAACCCCTCTCAAAAAGTCTGAACTCAGGGGCGCATACATTTTGTCTTCACAACTTACAGCTCCTAAAGTTTTTCTCTTACCTGTTTCGTGCCCAGGCACATTGATGGATTTATTTTTCCTCAAAAGTTACAGATTGTAGATTACCATATACTTCATTTACCATGTCTGTATTGTGCCCTTTTCATGACAAGATGAACTGTGAGTAATTACTCTGCACAAGCACATGAAGTGGAGTTTAAATATGTGCTAAGTACTTTCAAACAAAAGCTGTAACAAATGCCTGCATGTGTGGGTGCCCTGGGTTAAGCACTTAAAGAAAAGCTGGCATACTACTAGATGGTAGAAAATGACTGGAATGGTTGAACAAGATGTGGGGCTGGGTCATAGGAAAGGGGGGGGGGGGGCTGCTAGCATGTTTGAAGATGCTTTTTTTCCAATTCAGCCAGTTGTAACATATAAATTGTTAAAATACTTTTCATACTGTTTCATAGAAATGTTTGTTGATTTGTTTGTTTTTGAGCAATGCTTGTGAACAAATAAGAAATAGTTTTATAAAAAGATGGAAATAAAAACAGAAATACAAGAAGAGAACAAATTGGATTAACTTGGGCTACAGGCATCCTTTTACAATGACTGTTTCCCAAAAGATGCTGACAGCTTGGTTTGGAAGCTCAAAGTAAAACTGCTTGTGCTAGGAGTGGAAAGGTATGGATGATCAAAGCCCATGTTTCATGCAGTGGCAGTATGCAGGGTCATAGATTGTAGGCTTTTATTCAGTTCTTTTTCTTCCATGTCCATCCCTCCAATAAAGGAGGGATGCAGAGTAGTGATGGCAAAGATCTGGTAATGCATCTTCACTCCTTCAAGGTGCTATTGTCAGCTCAAAGGAGCCACCAGTTGTGATGCTGAGCAGGTTGCTCACCTTCTTTTGCTGCTGGTGGCAGCACATCAAACTATCCCTCATTCCGTAATGGCCCAAACCACTTTATCAGTGCTTCTGTACTGATGCATGAAGTGCAAACCACTTCGAGTGGTTTGCAGACATTAATCAACTGACTGTGATTTGTAGCACTTAAGATGGAATATGATCATAAGAAGTATCTCTGTTTACTTGTCTATAAATTTCCTACAGCTATCCCTTGTCTTTCCACATCACAGTGACAGTGTGCAGTTAACTGATTGACAGGGGTAAAGAGCTTTAAGACCACCAGATGAAAGATGTTACAGAAGTAAGTGGCCGTAAGCAGGAGTGGTGTTTTGGCAGGACGGTGCTGTGTGCTTCACGCCGTGGGGATGGTGTAAATGAGGTATTTTGCTTCGCATTCTTGGGATCCCTTCGTGTGTGGTGCAGGGAAAGCCGTTGCCCTCCGTGAAAGCAGGTTTTATGTTGTGTGACATAAACGCTAGAGACCACTGTATGTGCTGGGACATACGATACAGATGACTTTCGAGCAAAATAATATAACCCACACCTCTGTGCCACGTTGGGATAAATCCCAGAGTGCACCTCTCAGAACAAGCGTATCCTGTCGTGAAATGTCAAGCAATCAACATCAATAAATAATGAGTTGAAAACGGCAAGGTGGCGTAAAACTGCACAGTTGTGCTTGGGAAGGTAGGGAAGCTGATTAAGTGTTATTTCCTGATCTGTAAATCATCAATTCCAAACCTCTTTGTGTGTTGTCTATAAAATACTGGCTGTGGGCCTTTTGTTATAAAATGGTAACTAATTTTTATAGCAGCCCCGTAAATAGTAATTAACGTGCCACAAACTGAACAACATCCTGCTGTAAAAAATGGGAAAACCCTGTGCCTATTTTTTAAGAGACCTGCATTCGTGTCTGGGTAGGGATGAATACCTGCTTGTCCCTGTTTGGGTGGGTAGGTGCACATCCACTGCTCTGTTGGAAAGCTCTAGTCCCACCTTAGGAATATCCCTGGCCTGACTGTGGAAGAATCAGTGACCTGAAGTCCACAGTTTCTTTTTGGTGCCTGCTGTATCAGAAGAGGCAGAAAGGAATGATGAAGTAGACGATTACTGAGCACAGTATTTTTCTTCCCAGCCTCTATCACTTAATGTTTGGCTTATGCGCTGAAACATGAGAAGGACTTAGATCTCGTCTCAAAGCATTTTTTTTTCTGAGTCTGTCTAATAAAACTGTATATACTCTCGTTATCCATATAAACCCCTAATCCCTTTCTGAATAGTAACAAACTGTTGACCTCAGTGGTACTGTGAATCCCACAGGTTCAGCATCTGTGCTTAAAAAGGAAAAAACAACTCACCCCTCCACCTTCCCCCACTCACTTCCTCAGTTTTAAACTACTAATCTCATGGGTGCATTCGGCACCCTAAGAGGAGGGTCGATGGGCATGTCAAATTTACTGTAAGAAGCTGCCCACATGGACTATGGGAGGGACTGGAGCTCGGAGGAGAGGGAGGGCTATGCAGCCCAGCCATGACCTGGAGCACATGCACAGCTCCAGGAGGTGTTAATGGCCTGCAGCAACAACAGCCCTGTTCCTTTTGCCCCCCACTGCCTTCCTTCAGAAAATGCGCACCTGGCTGCACAAATGCTGAGAACCTTCGGATGCTCCTACTGACAGCTCCATCTGCACATCACAGTGGTGGGAGCTGCACACAGAGCATCCGCCTCAGCTTCTGGTTTATGCCTGCCCCGCTTCAAAAAGGAAAGGAAACAGCTGAGCTGCTAAGCTGTTACCCTGACTTCTTGAGTTGGGTGCTGCGAGTGGCTGAACTAGTTGGTGCTACACATTAGATTTATTTCTGAATCAAACACATTTGTTTAATAATTCCAGCATTAACATGGCTCTGTGAATTAGGGAATGCTACAAGCTTGAACTCTGGTACATTGCCTTATCTGTTGTGTCTTATTCAGGGAAAAAAAGGAGAAAAGAGATTAAAACATGATTAAGTGATTTTTGTCATTTTGGGTTGTACCCAGTGGATAAGGAAGGCTCAGTTCAAGGTAGAGCTGTACCACACAGTTGTTGCTCCACATCTGTTATGGCCTCAGTGCCTTCCAATTCCTTTGAGTTATCTGTAGTCTTTCTGAGTCTCATGGCACATCTCAGTCTTTTCACTCACCCTAAAATCAGAAGCGTGTAACTCCTGCTCTGCCCTGTCTTACTTCCACAGACATTGTTGTCTTCACTGGGGATGAGGGTCAATCACACCATCTTTGTGTGAGATTATGTTTTAATAGGCACCCAGACAATGAGCACAGTGCAGTCTGACTCCACTCTGCCAGGGATGCTGCAGTTGTTCAGGAGCTTTGACCTGAGGTGCTATTTTCCTTCTATTGCTCTAACTGCTGTTTGCAGCTCCACAAGACAACGGCAGAAAAGGTATGCTTTTAAGTAGATAAAATCCCTTTATGTAAAAGGTTACATATTGTTACAGGATATCAGATTTTGCTGAAGTTTTTGTAGGACCCAAATTGTGGTTACTATTAATCACTCATCTTTAAAACCATATTTTAAGCATAAAATGGAGCAATGTCCTCAATCAAAACTATAGTGATAAAAGCACGTAGTAGTTTCACAAGATATATTGATGGTTAAAAATAGTTTCCTGCCTCCTAAAGTGTGGGACCACTCCACAACAACCTAGTTGCTATTGAAGTCAAGCGGCAGCATAAAAATGCAAAAGCAAGATCCAAATATGCAGAAAAAAATACTTTGGACACTAAGGACCAGAGCCCCAAAGAGCTTACTACCTCTCTACTATTTGATTACAGAGGGAATGGGAGTCAGGTTGCCAAGTAACTACGAGAAACTTTGCCCAAGTGACAAGATAATGCCTCTTTGTAACTCTCCAGCCTGATTTATCCACTTCTGACAGAGTTCTGTGAACAGGATCTGGTTAAGAAATATGAACTTGTTAAACCTTGCTGAAAGGTTTGGAGTAAGGCTGCAATCTCCAGTGAGCAAAGTGCATCTCTCCCAGAGCAGGCTGCATGCTGGGGCCATTCATCACAAGCCACGGGGAGGGGTCTGGCAGGGAACAATTGATATGGTTTTGCCATTGAAGAGACAGTTTCCCTTTACAACATATGGAAGACAGATTACTCAGGCTCGTCCCAGTGTGAGTGGGGCTCAGATGAGAAGAATATATAGGTGAGAGAGGGACATCTAGAAATCAGTATCATCCACCACCCTTTTTCTGTTCTCAGTATGCAGGCCTGTGCCTTGAGGCTTCTGGAAGCATCTTCCTCTGCTTCAGTTTCAGTTCTCCCTGCAGATACATCCTCCATGTCCTAAACCCCAGGGTCTTTCATCCTATATGGCTGGTGTCAGAAACTAATGGAAGATACTGGCCCTCCATCACACCTCCACTTCTCTGTCCTCCCTTAGCAGGTTTGTCACATTCTCAAAGTTACAAATACAGATATGAGAAGTGTTAGCAGGATGTCCCAGGAAAATGGTTTGGAACACAACAGTGAGGGTGGTGGGGAAATGCTCCTGCAAACGTTTTGTCTTCTTCCACTAAAAAATCTGGTTCTTCACCTTTATTTTCTCCTTTCCTGACTGTCCTGGGTTCAGCAGTAGCAGTCATTTTTCTCCTTCTTGGTAGCTGGTGCAGTGCTGTGTTTTGACTTTTGGCCTGGGAGCAGAGCTGATAACAATGATGTTTTGGTTTGGCCAGGGACTTTGTGAGCCTCATGCTCTGCCAGGGAGGAAGGGAAGCTAGGAGGAAGCAGAGACAGGACACCTGGCCCAAACTGACCAAACAGGTATTCCATACCACAGCACGTCATGCCCTGGATGTAACTGGGAGAGTTACCTGGAAGAGCTGGGGGACTGCAGGGTTGGACGAGGTATTGGTCAGTGCTTGGTCGGGCTGGGGGGGTGAGTTATCGGTTGGCTGGTGATGAGGTGTTGTATTCTCTTCCCTTGTTATTTCCTTTATCATTGTTATTATTGGTGATAGCAGCAGTGATTTGTGTTACGCCTTAGTTACTAAACTGTTCTTATCTCAACCTGTGGGAGTTGCATTCTTTTTGATTCTCCTCTCTGTCCCTCCGGGAGTAGGGGGAGGGCAAGAAGGGGGGGAATGAGTGAAAAAGCTGTCTGGCTGGGGTTAAACCACAACACTGACCTACATGAACCAGGCAGAACCAACCTTAACAAAGCACTGACTGCCTGCTTTTTCATGGGGAACACACCTGCAGGTAAGGAGACATAGGGAAGATCTAAGTTAAAATATGGATTCACCCTTAGAGAAGCAAAGCAACTCACAAAGCAGTGTTACAAAACAAATACTCAAATTGCAGTGGGAAGATAGAGAAAGAAATAGAAAAGATAATAAAGGGAGGAGAAAAGCAACCCATGTAATAAGTTTCTTAAGGGGAAGACAAAATGTACAGAAAACGGTTCTTAAGAACACAGTCTTTCTTGGTGAAAAATTAATCAGGTTTTGTAAAAGAGAAAAAGCAGGACTGCTAAAGACTGTTTAAAGCAGAAAAGATATAGCAAAGGTTAAGTGTCAGGGCAAAATAAGCAGAGAAACAAAGTAAATAAATGTTTCTTGGGATTTCTGTGTGAAAAAGTGATGTTAGTGTGCTATGTTACCTGCTTGCCCTGAGTGGGGTACTCCTTTGGCCTGCAGGCCATTTGGAGTGATATTCAGAAGAAAGATGTTTGTCCGCTTTCAAATTAAGGGTGAATAAGGATCCCACATGAGTGGGAACACAGATGAAGGGAGGTGTGAGTCCATAGAGAGGCTCATCTATGGCAGGAGTGGAGGTAAGTCAGGGCTAAAAGGGCAGGGGGTGTAAGAGTCTCCTGCCTTTTAACACTGCAGAGAAGAGAGGCAGGAAAGGGTCAAGGAAATTGTTTAGTGAAGTCAGTGAGGGAGAAAATGAAAGGAATGACATTCCTCTTCATGTAGGACAATTCCTTACTTGGTGAGAGAAGTGACTGGTTCTTTACAGTCCAGATGCTTTACAGCAGTTACATGTTGAAATTAAGAACTGTGTAGAGTTCCAAGCTTGAGATGCAGAAGGTGCCATCACACAAGAGACTACACATCATCACTCTTACTATTACTGAGGTTGTGTGCTGGTTCTCCAATAATTTATTAATGCTTTGGGAGGTACAAAACCTGCAGCCTGTGGACTGGAGCTCACCGTGCAGGAGTTTCTCCAGAGACTTCACTTTAGGAGTTATTCAATTTACTCTAAGTTATCAAAATACAGCTGTCAGAGGCCTTAATGGCCCTGAGCAGTCAGATCACTCCACCCAGCCAAACTGCCCTTGGACTTGGAATCTATTTCAGCTCAGGAACCTATGGACCTTTATTGTAGTTTCATATCAAGCCCTATCTCTGCCCTACTTCTCCATCCGTTCTTCATTGAGCTCCCCAGATGGACCCTGGACGTGATCTACCACTTTGCCTTGGGCTCTCAGCAGAAGCATTTATCCGCTGCCTGGGTCTGCCATCCCTCTCCATATATTCTCCACATCCCTGTCTGGACTGGGATCACCCTTGGCTCCCTACTTGTCCTCCCTTGTGTAGCAGCTTCCTTCCTACTGCTTCCTGACTATCCCACTGCGTTGCATGACCTAATCAGCATCAGTGCAGGGGCAAATGCCTGTCTCCTCTCTTGTCACTACACAATGAATGTAGGAAAAGACAAGGGAGAGAAGGGAAAGGTTTACAGCAGATGGAACTGTGATGTTTAAGACAATGTCCATATAAAAATGCTGAAGACCCTACTGATCTTGCCCTGGACTATTCTCTATACCTACTTGCTGAGACCACAGGGTGTTCACTGAAGGAAGGTTGCTTGAGAGAGAAATTTATTTGGGGTTTTTGGTTTGTTTGTCAAGAAATGGTTTTGCCCCAGGATAAGAGAGGTTCTAATTGTCTGAGGCTTGATCTGACAGACCTTCCTATGGGGTAATAAATGCTGATGAATCTAGGAAAAGATGCCAAGGCTGTTTATTTTGAGATTAACTAAAAAAAAAAATTAAAAATTAGAGAAGGGAAGCCTGAGTGCACTGCAGAGGGCATCTTGCATTATAGGGACTAGCAGACATTGGACAAATGTGGGAACTCACGGAGGAACAAGAGGAGTGGGGCCTCTTGTCTCTGGGTGGCCACAGCTTTATAGTAAAAGGAGGCTGTGTAATTACTTCTTGTAACAGGCTTCTTGTATTTGACTTTTTTTACTCCTGTAAGTTGAGCAAACAGACCCTTAAACAGTTGCACGGGTTATGTTAGTCTCTCAGCATGGGTGTGTTGGAGGAATGCTGCTGCTGACTTTTCTTACCAATGAGAAATAGATGCTGGGTGGGGGAGATTTACAGTGTCTGTGAGAGTCATGAGGGATTAAAAATGAGTTGCTTGATGGAGTGAGGCTCATGATTTGGGATTAGCCTGAATGTCACATATCCCCAGCTGAAACAGAGAACATTTGGCAGGAGTGGGAGGGCCTCTTCATAAGCCTTCAGCAGCATGTCACTGGTTAGTGGCCAAAACTATGGACCTGTAGCTTATCTTCAGTGACTTCTTTTTAGTGGGGAGAAGTTTGTGGGAGACTATGCCAGAAAAAAATAAGGACTGCTGTGGTTGCAACTCAAGATAAGAAAGTTTTGTGGTATAGAGAAAGAAGAAAGGCAGGAACTTTTTTCTCTTCCTTTTGCCCCAGAGTACCACAGCTGCACTAGCAAAGGGTAGAAGGCCTGAAGAAAAGCAAAAAGAAGCTATGGAAGAGGGAAGATGAGGGTAAAACTTGATAATGTTTGTTTTTCATTTTGGAACAGTGTCCCTAATGTCCCTCCTCAACCACTGTGTTGCAATCAGAAATGGGCTCATTTTACCCAAATGCTTAGCAAAGGTATTGCTTGCTGTTACCAATCAATGATCTGAACTCAAGTGCTAGCTTTTCCTATTTACCCATCCTTTCCGCCCTTAGTGAAAAGGCAGCCCATGTGAAGCAACATAACTCTCACTTCCTCACTAAGTAACTTCTCACTGCTCGCTACCATAACGAGTTGGTATAAAACTGATTATTCAAATTTGACTTTTGTAGCAATCATATCTCATGAGCATCTGTAGTGATGCTTTACAACTTTTGGTACATCAACATCAATTCAAACATTAAATTCCCTCCTGATCTGTACACACTTCTTAACCTATAGCTAGCCCTTGAATTTAAGCAACTTCATTAATGTATTTTTTATTCCAGCATCTGGTAGCTGTATGGGTATGGCTACAGTCCTCTCTCTTCCCTTTATTCTGTGTGTCTGTGTAGCTACATTACAAACCTTATATCAATGAGCTCATTGAAATGAATGGAAAACCAGCCACATTTGTCTAAGTCATCTGCTATTTGAACTGTAAGGTCGTCGTCCAACTTGATTCTTTAACTTTATCCCCACTGTTTAGCATGCATTTTATATGCAATCATTTCAGTTTTGTTATCATAGGCTTAAGATAATGGCTTGGCATAAAAGATGTTTGTTCCTCCTGTGAAATCACCATCAGATAGCAGTTTTTGCTATGCAATGCAGCTTGCCACTTGCGAACTTGCCAATATAATGTTGTTTGCTGTCATTGGAAACTTCTGTAGCGAAGTGCAGTGCATAGAAATGTTTGTCATTTCAAAGGGGAAGGGTCCTTTTTTTATCCTCTTTTAATTTGAAAGAAAGTTTTTACGAGGCCTTACAAAATACCATTTAACACCAAAATATTCTAAAACCTCTTCTTTCAGAATCCAGACGTAATGGCTTCCAGTTTTGTTTCATCACATGGTGCTGGATTGTTCCCTTGTGTCTGAAAGCCTCAATCTACTGCTCTATTGTACGTTTTTGCATTTAGGCTCCAGAGCCACAGTGATTGCTTGTCCACAGAGCTTGGGTGTATCCATGCAACATGCTACATCACATAATAAATATTGTAAACATTTCTGTATATGTTGCTAATGGTTTTGCTTGATAGCCTTTAAATAACATCCTGCTATGTATCAAGCCTGCCTTTGAGGCTCAGCACCCATAAAACACAGATTGGATGCTGCATACAATGCTAAAGCCATGTTTGCCATGATGTGGATGAGAAACCTTTTTTTTTACATTTATTCTTAGAGCCTGCATATAATGAAACTAGGTATTATATTACAAAGGGAATAAGCCTATGGTACAAAACCAGCACTGTAATTAATCACCTCTGGTACAATTCCAGACTTCTGCTGGTGCCAGCATTTTGCCATCACCAGTTTAATTCTTTTCCTGCTTCATTTTCATTCCTTCTCTTCTCTACCTTTGCCTAGAAATCAATTTTCTTTTCCTTTTGAGTACCAGAGCAGCCCCTCCACCTCGAGGCAATACCTGAGCTCACCTATGGTTCTATTCACTGTCTTGTAGCTACTCCGAGTGCAGCACATCCAGACTGTCCAACTTCCAGCTAACGTGCATGGCTGCTTTTAGATAAGGCAGTTGTCGGAGCAACAGGTAAGCCATCAAACCACCAGCCTGAATTTAGTGTCTGATTAAGTATACACTGCCACAGTTAGACTTCCTGCCTGTGTGAGGTAGCCTAAAGCCAGCTTTGCTGTGCCCTCAGCACACAGCAAAATGCAGAGATACCTTGTTAAGGGGACAAAAGAGAAGACAACATTAGTGCTGCTGCTTGAAAGCAGGAGACTCAGACTGATCCCTGACAGCACTCCCTGTATGTGAATCCATATGCAGGGTAGCAACAGAGATAAAACCATGTGGAAAAGACCTGAGGAGGCAGGAAGGGACAGTGGCTGGAAAATTACTTCCTGCCCTTCTTCCCTGTTTTGCAGAAGTTCATATATGATGCAAAGTGGTTCTGGGCTTTTCTGGATTCCTTGAGTTTGATATACCCCAGCAGGGCCCAAGGCTCTGTTAAGTTTGGTTCTTCACTGGGAAGTGTAAGTCTTTGTGTCTCCTAGCCTGTCCATTTGTGGCAATGGAATGATGTACAGTAAGTAAGTTACAGAGACCTGTGATCAGGAATGGAAAGGTTAATTGTAGTGACATTTAAGTTGTTATCGCTAGGCATTGGAGGGCTTATGTGCATCCAAACTGGAACCAAAATAGCAGCCTGGGTTTAAATCTGAACTTAGCAGTGAATCTTGGTGTGACAATGCTGTGCTTTTATATTCAGAGTGGCCTTTCCCTACTAAGCAAATCTCAGCCGTATTTGCACAGTAGACACTAAAGCTGACATAGGGGTTCATCTATCTTCCATTCCAGTAATGATTTAACAAAGTCAAGCAAGAACGTGGAGGATCCTCCAAAACATTCATGTACACACTTGAGCTATAGGTATGATTTATAGGGCTGGTCTTTTTTTAGTTCCAGCCTATGTATGGATCAACTCCGAATTAACACCGTGCTGAGATGAATGGCACAGTTCATACCTCTTAGAGTTGTTGTTCCAGTTGGCCTGAAGATAAAATAACATCTGTTCATGACAGAGTTTAGAAAAATATAAGTGAAAATGGAAGCATCTTCTCTATGATAATACACAAATACTGTCTCTTGATTTGATTTTTGGGAAGTTTGTTGTAAATACATTCATATGTATAAGTGAGGGGAGGAGGGAAGGAAAACAAGCAGGAAGGGTTGTTTCAGACTGATGAACACAAATACCTAAGGGGTGTTAAAAAGCATGGCAGAGTGATAAACCTTGAGGACCCAGTCTAGAAATGGAAGTATCGTGATATTTCGTACTTGGACAAAAGACTGAGAGCTGAAGGACCCAAAAAGAGAATGACCCTGTGGCCGAGGTGGTGGTAACTGTGAGTTTTGTGACAAACAGATCCGGCAATGATTCTCAACTCTTCATGAAAGTTAAAAATCTGAACCTGGAAAAAAAACCTGTCACATTTTCAAGCAGCTATGATATTGCAATAATATTGTTACCTGCAAGCCCCATGCTGCCCCTACTGTGTCTCTCTTGGTTATGTCTTTAAGAGAAACTTCGTGTGATCTTGTGCTCTCCTGTTCCTATTTCTGCCTACTGATACATTTTCCTGTGTACTTTGCAGTTCTAACCCACAAGCATTTACCACTGTCTTGAGGCCAAAATATGGAAATGCAGATGCTTTGGGTGTAGATTTATTGAGTGTGTGCTGGGAGATAATTTGCTTGCATGAAAACTGCTTTGTGGAATGAGCCTCTGATGGTCAATGAGGAGTGTTTCGAGCAAGACCAGAGACTGAAGTAGTATTGTCAGAGGTAATGTATCTGGGAAAGAGCTGCTTATGAAAATTGCATTTGCATTAAGCCTATAGCAAAACACTTAGGATGAAGGAAGAAACTATGCCTTCAGTGGTCATTAGCTCTTGGAGAATAATTTCTGGAATTACTTGGGCTCACTCCGATTGGTCCTTCCAGGTATGCAACGATGCTGTGAAATTCCCTTTGCTTTCTCAGCCTGCAGAGAAGGGAACTGCACTCTATTAAAGGATTTCCCCCCCCACCCCCCTTTTACAAGGTTGTTTGTTATCTCGGAATGCAGGCCTGCACTGGAGCGTGTAATTACAACACCATGTCCTGGGTTAGAAAGAACTCAGACACTAAATTGTCCATGTCATCACCTGAATTTGACCATGAAATATAGCACAGAGGGACTGGGAAGGCAGCCTGTAAAGAGGTGAAGGCAGAATGGGCATTTTGGTGCACTGGGCAAATCCAATCTGCTCAATCCATTGCTGCAGTCCCACCGTGGCCATTTAATATTATTACCTGCTTCTTGCCCTTGAAATTGTGCTTCCACCTCTCTTTCCATGAGGTGTGTCTGAGTGGAGGAGGTCAGGGTTAGGGAAGAGTGTAATAAAACATGACTCAATTTACATGGGTGATCAGAGTCCTATTAAGTTGCAAAGAAGTTGATTTTTTAAAGAATGTCTTTTTTTTTTCTCATTCATTTTTTAATGTGTGCAGACACTAGAAAATAGAGGTCAACTCTACTGTTCAAGGTGTTCAGAGATACCCCCAAAGCTGAAGTAAAACCACTTGCACTCCTTCTCGCGGAAATTCTTCATTTTATTCATGAGCATCTTCCTGTTACCACAGATTTTGAGGTTAAGGCTTTTTCTTTGCTTCCACTGCATGTTAGAGCAGAAAAAGCTGTTAAGTCACCTCTCTGTAGGACCAGGAAACAGGTCTTGTGGGGACCATCTCTGGGCTCAGAAGATAAAGGTGGTGACGAGTATGTGACTGGAAAGAGAAGACATTATTTCTCTTCTCTACCTACAGGTACCACTTGCCATAGGGCAAATAGGAAGAGGGATTTGCAGAAGGGTGTATATAAAAAACACAAGACTTTCAAAGAGTTTGTGCTTCTTTGGGCTTGGGAACCAAAAGAGCTATAGGATGACAAAAATGATGGACCAAAAAGAAGAGCAGGACAATGACAGAATAGTAGTAGTTATAGAATAAAAAGACCACTTTCATCTCTCCCTTAGTAGGCTTTGGAATAATAAAATCTCAGAATTATGTGCTCAGTGGACCACTGTTAACCATGTTGATGTTTTAAACCACCACAACATCCTGTAAACTGACAATTTAGATTGTGTGATTAAACATCATTAATTAGGCATTAAATGTCAAATCAGAAAATGCCAGTGTTAAGTCTGCATCTTTGCTTATTTGTCAGACTCTTAACAAATTAACAATTTGCTTGTACACTCAATGTCTGTGAACATAAATTGCTGTCTGCAGCATCAGTAAAGGAAGCATGGAGGGTCTGTAGAGCCTTTATTAGGTAAGGGCATTGTTAGATTCAGGATAGCTTTGTGGCTATTAAAAAATAATCATAGAACCTTAGAATCACAGAATCAACTGGGTTGGAAAAGACTTTAAAGATCATCCAGTCCAGCTGTTCCCCAGCACTGCCAGGGTCATCACTAACCTGTGTCACTGAGGGCCTCATCTAACACGGTTTGTGAACATTTCAGAGACCATGACTCTGCCACTGCCCTGGGCAGCCTTTTGCAATGCCTGAGCACGCTTTGGGGACGGGATTGTTCCTAGTCTCCATCTAAACCTCCCCTGGAGCAGCTTGAGGCTATTTCCTCTTGTCCTGTCCCTTGTTCCTTGGGAGAAGAGATGGACCCCATGTCACTACAGCCTCCTGTCAGGTGGTTGTAGAGAGTGATAGGGTTCCCTGGAACCTTCTGTTCTCCATATTAAACCCCCTCAGTTCCCTCAGCCATTCCACATCAGATTTCTTATCCATACCCTTCATCAGCTTTGTTGCCTGTTTCAACACTTGATTGTCCAATGTGATTCTGCAACGTCCTGAACACTCCACTTTAAGTTCCTGATGTGCACCCAGTATAGCCCTAAAGCTAGAAAAAGGGCTGGTGAGCTAAGTTATCTTGCTGCAAACAGTGAGCTGTGAATAATGCTGGCCAGTGTGACACCATCTTGTTGGTAGTATCAGTACCTGTGGAATATCTATCTGAAGAAGAAAAATAGATGAAAGGGAAGTTGGGAATCGTCTTCTGCAATCTATTGTTTTGAAAGTATGCAATGTTGTAAAGATGCATGCATTCCAGTAGCCAAATTCTTCCAAAGATTTTTGCTGTTAAAATCTGATTATGGTTTATTCTTATCTATGATTAAAAAAAAATCTGGTTTATCTTGGCATATGTAACAATCATTTTCATTGAAGTACTGCAGTAAAAAACAGGGTGCTGAAAAGGTCATGCTGATATGCTGTCATCTCAGATGAATACTGCAAAAGAAATGTCCTGCTTGTTGGAATCCACCTTCCCTAATGAAAATAAGTGAAGGAGGAGTGCTCCATATGCGTTGTCATACAGATTATTCTATCTGCTCTTAGGGAGAAAGTCTTCATCTTTCTTTATCACAGAGGAAGTAAGTCATCTCCAATTCCCCAGCTCTTTCTTGGCCCCTTTCCAAAGCAGAACAAATTAATGTGCTAAGACTTTCCAGTCTTCAGAAGCAATTTCTGTACTTCTGCATAAACTTGACACACTTACGAATCTCTGTGCAATTTTACATTTTCTTTCCTTCTAAACCCTTTGCCAAAGCCGTCAGCTTGCAGTGGTTTAAGACACTTGAATTTTTCAGATTGCCCTGAAACATTCACCTTGCAGATTACACTTCTGGTTGCACCCATTTCCATAAAAGGACCTTTGCAGTAAGAATTTCCTCATTGATCTCTATAGTAAAAACATGCAGTGAACTTTCTGTTCCTCTGCTTCCTTGAAATTGCTCTTATTCCATTATCTATCCCAGATATACCTAGATCCTTCTTGTTTCTAATACAACCAACATGTATTCTAGTTTGGCTCAGTGTCTCTGGGTATCTGTTCTTCCTATCAGTTTCCCCCCTTTTTCTCTCCAATTTCTTTCCACTTCTATGGTATGACTTGTGCTATCTCAAGGCAGGTATTTTTTCAGTCAGTTTTTGAGTCCTCATAACAAAAGCTGGGATTTTTTTTCACAGTTCATTCTTTCACTTACTCACTAGTTATCTCTTGGGGCGTAATAGTCCCACTAGCACCTAGGGAAGCACGCTGTACAGAGTCCATAGTTGATTAGGTCCCATGTGACTTCTGCATGTGAAGTTCAGTTGAGCAGACCATGTAACAACACCACTGCAATCTTTCTTGAACTGGAAATAAATATTATGTTTACAGGGGCATAATATTCAGTCTCTTCCAGGAAAAGTAGCAGCCCCATTACTTCAGGACATGCTGGAAAACACTCTTTTAGGCATTTTCACAATGTCCCATTAGTTTCTGTGGATCAGTGTGCCACCACCACCACTGCAACAGTGAAGGAATGAAAAGTGTAGAAGAGAGTCACTCAGCCAAAACTCTGTTAGCCTCAGTAGCACAGATTAATGGAGCATCAGTGGTGCAGTCTAGTACCCTAATGCTAACCTTAATACCACCCTAATCCAACCATAACTCCCACCCAGACACTAACCCTCACCCTAACCTTAACCCTAACACTATGTTGCAGATTAGAGAAATGATTCAAAAAATGCACATACAAAAGCTTCCCTATTCGGTTCTTATCTTACTAGGATCTGTGTGAATTTCCTAATTATAGGGAGAAAGAGGTTCCTCTAAGTCCTAATCAATGAAATAGAAAAAGTAGGAAAAGTGTGCCAGCAGACCTGCTCTGCTGGGAGTCTCCTAACCCTATTTTGGATGCTGTGTGCAAGACTGAAAGGGTATTGGTGTTCCCCAGGTGTTCTGTACCTTACCCTGACAGACAGACCTTAACTGTGGCTTTCTGGTTAACAAGGTGAGAGGAACTACAAGAAAAGGACCATACACCTTTCTTGTGCAAAAGGTATCTGGTGGAACTGTAATTGTCCATTCCACTTGATGTAGCAGTCAATGTAACAGTGCCAGAAGTGCCGGCAGCACATGAAAATCAAAGTTGTTCCCAGTTTTGGCAACCTGCCTGCAATAGCCAGACCTGAAGCACTGCCTCCCTGGAGATTGGAGCTGGCTGACAGTGCAGAGAACACTGGACCAAGGCACAGAGGCCTTTCGGCCACTGGTGCTGTAGAGCAGAGCAGCAGCATCGTACTGTGGGGAATGGCAGGGAGGTGATGAGGACTTGACATGCCAGCAGCTGGCTATGAGCCAAACATCTGGAAAGTATGCAGACAGTGCAATCAGAAGTGTAAGATTGTGCTGGTACACTCTGACTCTTGTCCATGTTAGAAGTCTTTGCTAAATTTCTGGGACCTTATGGGCTACATAACTCTGAACTTCTTGGCAAACAGAATGATTTTAGCTAATGGTCACTTTACAGTCAGAGCTCTGAGTTCAGAAGAATGCAGATTTTAATTTAAAAGGTCATTTTAATTTAAAAAGCCTCACTTACTTGCCCTTTCCATCTGCCATTCATGGGGGTGTGCCATACCTAAATGGGTTTTGCATTCTGGGATCTTCGTTGTGTTTGCTTATAATTTGTAAGTTGGCTGAGTCCTGAAAACTCATTTTAAATCCCTTTTAAAGAGGGTTTCTTAAGAAATCAGGCTATGGAAATATCAGCCTCACTGTTCTCTCTTTTCACATGGAATTGCATGGTCTGTATACATTCCTTCACTTTCCAGTCTGTGTTACCAGAAGCATTTTAAAACAGCCAGAACCAAAGGAATTTTATAAGTACTGAGGAAAATTTCAAAATTATTTTAATTTCATCCATCCTTTACACTAAAAAGTTATTTGCTTTTAAGAATGGTGACCTCAGTGCTCATTCTGCTTGCGTTGCTTTCATTTGTTCATTTTCCACACAAAAATGTCTCAAAACTTTGGGTTTTTTCCCCCCTCTAAAAATATCCCAACATGTGGCTATACTGATTAATCAACATTGTCAGCCCAAAACCTCTTTTCCTGCCCACACAAAAGTGAAATAGCGACTGACCACAAAAAAAGGAGAAAATTGTAATAATTGAGGAAAAGGCACAGTAAGGGAGTTCTGATGAATGCAGAAAGGAGGTTACAGCAACTGAGACTCAAAACTATTTTAAGGAAAATGAGTACATAATCAGAAGCAAACCAAGGACTTACTTACTCATGTACAGAAAACACCCCATGTGTATTTGGGATCAGATTTTCTGAGCACTTGCAATGGCTTGTCTTTCAAGTGGGGACATTGTGTTCAGGGCCCTTGAGGTCCAAGCCTTCTGTCAGATCTGTAAGTACAAAGATGAATCTCAAATGCAGGACAAATAAGAGAACAAAATCTGAGCAGGAAACAAGAACAAGAAAAATCATATGATGGTTACCGCAGACTTGGCAAAGAAGACCATGATGCTGACAACAGATCAAACCAAGAATATCAGGAGTGAGAAATTAGAAGGCAAAAAGAGTTTCCAAAAGATAAATTAATACAAATCAGAATGCAAAGCTGGTTATGTCTGTTAGTGCATCCTTAACAATTTAAACAAAACATAGTGAGCAGGGAAACCAATTCATCCATTGCTTCATAAGTGCAGTACTGGAATGTTATATGACTGCCAGGTTGGCCAGTCAAGCATGCCACTATGATAAAATGAAGTGTAGAGTGAAAAGATCATTAAAGGAAAAAAGAAAGGAAAAACTGAACTGAAAAAATAAATATCAAGTGGAAAAAAGTATTAAAGTGCAAAAACTACATAAAGGAATGTAGCATAACTCCCTTGTGTATGGAAGCATTAATTGAACTGAAAAGAAAAGCTTGTTCAAAGTTTTTGTCTTGAAAATACCTGTTTTTCCTATAACAGCACCTTTTCTTATCTGATGATTTCCACATTGTGCTTGCTGCTTATTCCATTTGTTATGTTTGCCGTTTGACCCATTGTACTGGTCTCCTCATCGCATGCGGTTTTCTATTTAGCTCAGCATAAGCCATAGTGGTTCAAAGGGCAGGAAAGGTGCTTAAAATACTGGTGCACTGGGGTACAGCAACACAGTGTATGACTACCCCTGGTTTTACTGACAGCATTTGGAGAAG
Organism: Neopsephotus bourkii; assembly: GCF_033783945.1. Classification (NCBI taxonomy): domain Eukaryota; kingdom Metazoa; phylum Chordata; class Aves; order Psittaciformes; family Psittacidae; genus Neopsephotus; species Neopsephotus bourkii. Next base: position 1,707,336 of record NW_026901771.1, on the reverse strand, counting down.
TACTATGTGCTTGTGAGAATTGCTCACCACTCTAAATGAACTGCATTCATTTTTTCACAGATTGCTTATTGTCCACAGTCAGCAGTCACTGTAGTCCTGTCCTCCAAGCATGATGTTTTTCCCTGGGGTGGAAAACCTAATTTTTACACCTTTCCTGAATGTACCCTGAAAGAATCAAGCCTTCCCTACAGAAAATGCCTGACTTTGGTGATTTGTCTTGTCTCAGCTGCTCACAGCCAGGCTAACTTCTGACTCTCCTGAATGCCAGAAGGAAACACAGTTCAAACTTTATTGCTGCTGCTGCTGCTGCCAGAAAACAATACATTATTTTCAAAGAACTCCTGTAACAAATCCATGGAGTACTTTGAATTCCTCTGCTTTATAATATAAGGAGCCATAAGGAAAAAAACTACCTCCTCATTCTGCCTTTCCAAGGAAGACATTAAAGTGACAGATTTAAAGGACATTTACAACTCCATTGAGCCAGGAGGACTTGATTGCGTTTTTCCACATAGGAAGGAGGTGTTGGGTATGCGTGTGTTCTGGGATGATATGTGGCTGCTGCCGGCCTTTCCAGATGGCCTGTGATGTCATTGCTAAAGACCCTAAAATCTGCTGCATGAGGAAAATCATTTCATGGCCCTCTGACAAGTTTTAAAATGGTCTTTGCATAAATTTAAGGGACCAAGGAGACGGGATAATAAACGGAAGGTGACAGAAAGGAGCAAAGAGGAGAGTATTCACATCCTGAATAGCAAAGCAGGGGCAAACCTGCCTGATCAGCACAGTTAGCTTGTCTGTATAACAACTCTGAAAATCACCATCTACTGGCTGATTACTATTGGACCAGTCCCTCGGGAGTCCTCTCTGGTACGTCTTCATGGAGATGAGACTGTGGTCACTGAGAATGAAGTGTGTGGGCTGGGACTATGAGGTTCACACATGGAGGGTGTCAGGAGTGCACAAGGAGACATGAAAGCACTTTAGCATGCTTGTGGGTCTCTGTTCATCATCCTGCCAAGATGGGCTGTGTCTGGAAGCAGTAGACAGGGTTGGCAAAAGGCAGCTATTCCTCAAAACAGCCTTCAATGGCAGATGGCGAAGCAAAACATATTCATAACATGCCCCTGTGCTGCTCCATGAGCTGAACGGACAGGCTTGTTTTGAGAGAGGTCTCCTAGGAGAGGGAGAAAGGGGATGTCTGTCAGATGATACCAAGTCTCATTTGCAGAGCAGCAGGAGAAGCCCTGGCAGATGTTACTACACCCGTGGATGAACAGAAACCTCCATCCTTTGGGGTCTTGACGCCAAACTCACCCCATGCAGCTGAACTCGCTGCTTTGGGAAGCAAAATGTGATGCAGAAAGTACAGCGAGATGCAATAAATACACATCCTGCCATGTCCCTCCCTGCCCTTCACATCCACTCAGGCAGTCAGCAGTCTTTGAGGAGAACCTCTGCAGGCTCCCATCAGCCTGGTGGCTGCACATTTACCTGTCAGAGCACAGCAATGCCCGCAGTCTTGGCCAGTGATCTGGATTATACATTTTAACAGCAGGGTCTTGCTTTTGCTCCTTAAAGCCATCTGAGAAATAAAATCATTTAGAGTACAGATACAAGGGACTTTTGTTTTCCCATGAAATGCACCTGCCCAGTATTTGATGAGGACAACATACGAGGCTAATGAGCCCAGACAGCATGAAACTATATCCTGAACTGAGATTTGAGTTTTATGGAACGCTGGTACCATTTTCAATAGGATTTTCTTGTTTGCTGTGTATGTTTGGAAGAGGAACAGAGGCACTGAACAGCGCCAAGAAAGTTTTACTTGAAGATATTCTTAATTGAAAAATAAATCTTATTTTTACTCTTGATGATGCAAATGTCCTATATATCTTCAGTTACATCTAGATCTTACTCACAGCTGCACAGAAATTGATAGGATCCTTGCACAAACTGAAACCTATTGTGTCCAACAGAAGAATGCATCTTATGAAAAATTCATTTTTCTCATGAGAATCTAACAGGTGCAGGAAAGCATTAAAGAATATGCCACAGACACGCAGCTCTAGACAAGATATGTGGGTCTTTACTGAGAGAGTGGGAGTTAAATTTATCAGCTCCCAAAGTAATCAGGAAAGCTGTTGAACAAGCAAAATATTTAAGAGTTTTCAGTGAATAGAGGAGTAAAAAAAAGTGCCCAAGGCAGGGCAAAAACCACACATTTATTCTACAACAGAACATAATGAATGCAAATAAACGGAAGCACATAAAACAGCCCTGAAGAAAACAGGTTCAACCTATGCTATAAGCATCTGGGAATGAAACACTGAGAAGCTAACAGAAGACGTTATTGCAGTGTTATGGATCAACAGTTGCAAAAGGAAAGGCTACCCTGGAAAAGAAAATGTCTTTGTACTCAATCAAAAGAACTGGGTGCCAGTATTAGAAGGAAGGATTATCCAGTACGTGAGGATGCTGAATTAAAAGGCCATATCCTGTTCCTGTTGCTGCAAAATTCTTCACTGTATTGAGTTACCATGCTGTCTGCATGTGTTGCCCAAACACTTGCTTTCAGAAAGTACTGAGGTTGAGGGTATTCCACTGGCCTCCATGGCAGCTGCAAGCCCATTAGGAAGTTCATGGATCTTGCTTTTCTTTTGGGCAGTGAAAATCAGGACTTCATCTTCATGCTGCAGGGGTGGGATTTGCCATCCCCGAAGCTGAGAAGTGAAGAATATAGGTTTCTTCAACTGGAGTATTTGTCTAGGCTCCTTTTGTAGTCCAAGAAGAAAAAAATTATCTCACCCAAAATAAGCCATGAACTGCACCAGAGAGGTGCCTTTATGTTGGCATAGGCTCCATGAAGAATTGATGATAACCAGCCCATGTGGGGGGAACTGTATTACGGGAGTTAGATGAAACGAAACCCATGCCAGGTTTCTACCCTTAAGAGTCTGGAACTAAGAGCAGTGGGACACTTCCAAAGTAAACCCAAACTCTTTCACTGAGGCCTGTTCAGCAAATAAAGAAATAAACCTCATTAGGCTCATTCATTGACAGTGTTGATTAAATAAGCCAGGAAATAGTTGCACAATTCTGAAAAGCTACTGGAGTATCACATATGCATCTGTGTTCCTGTACCTCCACATTCTTGTCTTCCTGCTACATTTCTATGGGTGCTTTAAAGGATAAACTGGGGATGGCATCTTCCAAGAGGGAAATGAAGTGCAGTGGGGCAGAAACTGAAAGGGAAGATCTTGGAACTCCTTTCTGCTGTGGAGTGTTCTGTGATTTTGTCTCTGTAACTTGGCTACATCTTACACAGCTCAGAAAACATCACTGAGCACTTTTAGACAGGAGCTGGAGCAGGCACTCCTCTGAATTTAAACAAGCATCAAAGTATCAACAGCAACTCTGAAGATTTAATGACACAAAGGAAGCAGGCTGACTGCAGGGCACCTTGCCAAAGACTTCTATGACTTGAAAAATACATCTGACATACCTGCAACACCAAGTACATGATAATCCTTTTTGCCTCACAAGTATATTTGTTTCACACATTCTGAACAAAAAGATGTTGTATCCCCTGTGCACTTGCTGTCCTCTTAAGACCATACAATATGATCCTGCTTGAGCAGAGATTCAATAATCACTTGACAAAAAAAGAGACACATTTATAGCAAGTCTTTAACGAATTACCCTTACATTTTTACCAGACACCTCCAATAAAGTCATTAATGTGGTCTCAGAATGTACAGAGATATTCTCTACTTTTTAATCAGGGTGAAAGAGTGAGCACTGTGCAACTTTACCACTGACAAGTGTAAAACACATAAAATATGCTGAAATTGAATGGATACCTAGGTTTTAACACTTTGTTTTGACTCTGTGCAAACCAGAAGAGCTCACCTCTTACGCTTCACTTTGCTGTCTCTTGGTACCAGGTTACACTGTTCAAAGACAGTGTGATGCCTCCTGCTGTAGATGACGGGAAATGAAGGGGAAGGAAGCTCTTTTGCTTAAAACCCCTTTTTGTGGTGAGTTCAGATGCAGTTGGTGGTGAGGTTCTGGTAAGGAGAAGAGAGTCTGTTCCAAATTAGAATAACTTTGCTCTCCAGAAGGTCCTATGGGAGCAGAGAGGAAGGATTGTCAATGGGCTTAGTGTGGCCATCCCTGTGTAGATAATGAATGAGAAACCTGCACAGTTGTATACCCAGAAAGAAAAACACTTAAGTCTGTGATGAAAGGACAGATGAAAAAGGAAAGTGTTATAATTCAACAGAATATAAAAGACAGCAGCGAGGCATCCTTTCTTCTAAGGAGACAGGTTACTATATCACTTCCCTGAAATCACAGCAGGAATGATGGATTAGTTGGAAGGGAAAATTGGTGCCTGAGGCACTTCTGACTTCAGTGTTTCAAGTTGTCCATAATCCTTCGTAGCCTTCACCCAAACATGAAACCCTGTAATGAGCATAGGGAATTATTAAGGGCAAGAAGTGCTCTCCCTAGTTATTTCCTGAAATCCAAGCTTGAAAGAAAGCACCAGCTTTCAGGTGCATGCCAGATCCTTTGTATTCATGACACCTTCAAAAGGGGGATGCCTCTGGGCTGGACCCAAGCCGAACTAAAGAGATTATTTTTGTTTCAAACTGCAACTGAGCCTGGTGAAATTCCTCACTGATGAAGGTTTGTTTCATTCTGCATTATATGAAAAACATTTCATACTCCTTTCATAGTGTCCTTGGCTGAAATAAACCTTGAAGGAAGCCTGAACTAACACCTTCTTCTAACCTGTGCAAGTAAGAGGAGGGATTTCCCACGGAAAGAAGAGTCATGGAAGTCCAGACTGCAATGTAGGATTTAAACCTGCACTGGTTTTGTTGCATGCAGGGTGGAAAGGGTCAGCCAGCGGAGGCAGAAGCAAAGTGAGAGAAGGGCATTATATCCTTTTGCAAGAAGCACGCTTCAGTGCACCTGCGTCTGTCTTGTTCTGCTCCATGCAACCTCCACTTGTACTGGAAAACAGGAAAGCAAGACTCCCATCTTCACAATTGCCAAAAACCCCTCAGAGGCAGGACTTGATCATGTCTGAGTGGGAAATACCCACAGGAGTCAGCAGGCAGCATGCTTAGAAAGGTAAATTACGTCCTTTAGTCCCACAAAATGATACCTTACGTTAAATATGATTATTTAAATGTCATGATTGTCACTGATAGCATTACTCATTTGAAAAGAAGATGGAGAGTTGCGGAGCTGCAGAGTTTACTGAGTCATAAATCGGTGGCCTTTGGGAGGTACTGCATCTTAGGTTTCTACCCCTAGTCAAAAAGGAGCCAAAATCAAGAGCCCTTGGGCATTGTCAGTGAAAGCTGAGCTGATGGGATCCCAGAGAGCACACGTCATAGTCTAAATCTCTATAAAATCTGCTGTGAGCTGCTCTCATTTAGGTGCATGCTTAAGATTTATTTCAATAGGTGGAGCTTGGAAGGGCACCACATCCTCTTTTCAGTGGATTGTCCTCCACTGGGAACAATCTATGCTGTGTGACAGCAAATGGTGTCTGTAATATGGATACAAGCTACCAAAGCTGAACCTGGCTGAGAGTGGCACCCATTGTGCCTCCAGGCTCATGGCTGGGGTGGATTAAAGCATCATAAGAAACTGCAAGCTGGCCTGTCTCAGGTCAAGGAAGAAATTAGCAATGAGCCGTGGAAGGTTATGCTTTCTGGGGCATGTAATTGAAGATCACATGGCAAGAAATTGTGCAGACTATTGCAATCATTTCTGGAATATATTCCTAAATTTGGCTCTTTACATGCTTTAGAAAGGAAAAAGTTCAAGGTTTTAAGTAATAAAACATTTGTGTGTGAATAGTTGTAAGGAAAAGGATCAGGAGGAACTACTAAAGCAGGCGATACAGGAAAACATCTTTTCTTTGCAACTTTTAGCATTGTCACACTTAGATATAATGGATAAATTTCCCCTTTTTAGGGCTTCTTACAGGACCTTTCTTTCTCTTCCTTTAATCTTAAATACCAGTCCATTTTCAGCAGCAGTAAAGTGGGCTGGCAGCAATTCTCAGTTCATTTTTTTATTATAAAAATTAAATTGGCTGTGATGAGCTTTTTGTAAAAGAAGGCGAGAACTGAAAATATCCAGAAAGTCACAAAGTACCGCCAAAAAGACATTTGGGAAGGGGTGAGGCTGTTTAAACTTACATTCTTCCCACTCTGGGCCAGCTGTGTTTCTCTTCTTCTCTCACACCCATCTTGTAAGCAGATGGAGTATTTTGAAGTGTTAATATAACGGAAAATAAACCAAACTAGATTATTAAAACAGCTCCTAATTTAGTGTAGTTTAGCTTAAAGCAGGCTGGCTATTCTCAGTAACTGCTGAGTAACATAGCCAGACTAGGTGAGGAAAAAACTAATTTGGCTTTTTTCAGTTTCAGGGGATTTTGGTGGTGAATATTGCAGGTAGAGATGGAAAAAATGGGTTGCGAGTCTCTTCAATTGTAACTTGCTTTAGAGAGTCAAATGCTTGCCAGTGGAAGTTGCATAGAAGATGAACTGGGAAGAACCAAAAGCTAACCAGCAAAGTCAAACCAACAGAACAAAAGGAGGTTACATTTTCACTTGGATTTACTTTGCGCATGAGTCCACTCATGATGTTTGTAGACTCTTTCTCCCCTTCTTTACATGGATAAGGGCACAGATTATGAAGATTTGCTAAGAATACTTCTGCCCTTCCCTAAAGACTGGTAAAGCAGCATGTGGTGATGGTGATATTCTCCCTGTACAGGGTGGGTTAGAAGGTTCTGTGCCTGGATTGGTATACTTTCATGACAGATATGTGTGCTGGCAATAAGCAGAAACCTGTCAATGACACCAAAATGACTTACTATACCTTATTGGCAGCATCCCACGGCTATTCTCTGATCCAAGAAGGAAAATTCTCCCCTGTGTTAGTCGAATGTTGTGGATCTGAAGTAATTCCATTTTGAAAATACAAAGAACTCTATAAAAGATTTATTAGGAATTGTTTTTCTTTTTCATATTTGTTGTGAATCCCACCACAAAATGCATGTGGAAGTCAAACTCTCAGCCTGCACAGAACTACTCCACAGCAGCCAGAGAGGTACTGGGCCCTCGAGAGATCACTTGAAAAGTAAAGAAGAGTCTCTATTTGCACACTAACTGCAGCAAATTTAAATAAAACACTGCAAAAGTTGAATATCAGTTGCCTTAAAGAGACTGAAACCTTGAATGCACTTGTCTGGATGCACTGCTTTCCTACTCTGATTTAAGCAGTGGATTCTGAATACTTGACATAGGTCCCTGAGATGTTCCCGAGTCTGTGCTTCAAGGAAGACTTTCAAGTGCAATGTGATGCCTTTAGATCTTCATAATTCTCCATGTACCCTTCAAAAGGTTAAAGGATTTCAATTTGGCACGTTGGCAGAAGACCATGTTATCTGATTGTTTAGAAGAGGGCTTCCCAAGAATGTTTAAGCTGCCTAAAGGTTTTCATCTGGCTGCAGGAGGAGGGTTTAAAACCAAATCATCCAAATGCAACATGTTAATGCTCCAGGTACAGTACTGCAACAACTTAGGTGGATGGCCCATGATCTTGCCAAAAGATACTATAAGCACATTGCCAACTGTGAGAGCAGGAACAGCACTGAGAAATAGCCTGTGTCTTCCTTCATACCACGGAGTTCATCCCTGGCTTTGCTTCTGCGTTTGAGGTCATCTATTATCCCCCTGGAGAGGGGAAACAGTTTGACTGGACATGAACTTCCCTAGAGGCCTTTGTTGTATGGAAATCCAGACCAACAACCCTACATGTAATGCATACATGTCATGCATGCAGTGTACATGTACATGATACTCCATACATGTGCATGGAGCTTCATGGCTGATTCTGGTACTCACAAGTCTGGTATTGGCTTTCCTAGCCAGGTCAACCTCAAGTTTGGCTCTAAAAGCAGGTCCAAACAAGTGTGATCAGAAAAGAAATACAACGTCATCAAAACCAGTTTACATTGGTTTATTCTAGCAACTATTCCAAAGTTATTTTTCTGTGCTGGTATTAAAAAGACTCTGTGTTCACTTACATCATGGGAATTAAAATCTATGTCTGGCACCTCAGAGAAGCTAATTGTGAGGCTGGATTTCCTAAAATGAGGACAAAAGCTCATTCCAAGTCAGCCTGTGGGAAATACTCTGCTTTTACAAATCTTGCAAACTGCTGCTGTTCCAGTTTTTACACCAGTATGTGACAGGATATTAGGCAGATTGGTTTGAACTGACAGATCCAGAGAGACCTTTGGTGATTAAAATTGCAGAGTAGAGTGGTGGCTGCAGCATGAAAATCAGAGTTTAGAAAGGGAAGGAGTGGAGGTAGATGCGAGGTGGAGAAAGAAGAAAGAAGAGAGCTCAGAGATGGAATGAGACATAGAAAGAAGTAATACTAAAATAAATTTAGAAAGACATTAAAGGGATGTGATGAGAGAAATAGAGTAAAAGGCATGGAAAGGAGAAGTGTGAAGATGATGGGAAAGGTAGAGGAAATGACATAAGCCAGGCTTGGTAAAAGGAACAATAAAAACCAGAGTGGAGAGAGGAAGGGAGTGATAAATGGGAGAGAGGTAGTAGCTGCAGCAAGGTAATAGACATAAATGTATGTTCTACATGAGGCTGCATAGCCAAGCTGAAGTGCTGCACAGATTGCAGACATGCAGTTTACTCTGAGTGAAGCACATGCTCTCAAGTTCAAACATGAGCACACCCACACTCAGCCACATGCACGCCTCCACACACACGTTCTCCAGCAAAATGAACCTCGAGGTTCTCAGGTCAGTCCAAGTTTTATAAGCCCTAAAGAAGAAAGGCACAGATGAGTTTATTTTTTTGCATTGCTTCAGTCTGGGTCAAAGTGGGAAAGTTATTCACTTCTTTTGGATTCTTTTGTTCCTCCTTTCTCCAAAAGTATATTCACACATGTGTTCAAATGAGTGTTAGTATGGAAAGTCACAGCCCCATAGAGGATGGAGGATATGCATTATGTCGTGATCGACCTTCCTACCTGATGTGGAAATGTGTCATGTAGAAGATGATGCAGCTGGGCAGGTAATGGGAAGTTGTAGTCTCTTCAGACCTCCTCTACAACTCACTCTCTTCCATTCTTATAAACATAAACAAAATGGGACCTGCAAAACCATAGTTTTTTCACCTCTTGTGGGAAATTCAGCTCTCCTGAGCTGTTCCACATAGAGCACAAGCCATGGTGGTACTTAGGTTATGTGAATAATGGCTCATCTCCACTAAAACAGAGGCAAGCAGAGGAAGGGCCAGCAAGAGAACCCCAATAGCCTGATCAGAGAAAGGAGCACCCTGGTCTGGCCCCTGGCAGAGCTATCACAGGAGGATGATCAGCTCTATGGTTCTGGGCTGAAACCCATCAAGATGAGTCATCATGAAAGACTTGTCATCTGCTGAGTGGGAAGGACAGAGAATGAATTCATTTGACACATCCTCTTGTGAAGAATATGAACTCAGCACTGGATCTCAGTACATGACATCTGCTCCCTACTGGCAGGCATTGCTCCTTCTTTTGCACCAGCAGGGACTCATAATGTTGTGGCCAAAGGAGTCTCTTTAGGTCATCAGAGCAAACCCAGCCATGTCTCAAGCTTCATCTGTGCACTCACTGAGTACGATCCTTATTGATGAGCACCAGCCATTTGAGGGTCTACGTATACCTTCATTAGTCACTGCGCCACCACAGAGGTACTTAAAGCTGAGGAACACTTTGTGGGTGATCTTTCAGATGCATCCACTTGGAGGAAACTGTGCTTTTTTTGAGGTTACAGACTAGTGAACGTGCATGTGAACCAATGAAATAAGAAGTTTTCTTTTCATATATCATAACAGTTTTGACATCAGATCAGATATGGTATTTTGTGTCACTGGAGTTCTTTGGGATGTACAGTTTTCATAGACAATCTTTGCCCGCCTTCTCTCTCCCTTGCCGGAATTGCTGTACTGGGCTCAAAGGGAGGGAGATGAGTGGGAAGTGTGGAATGAGTTCCTTTGTGTGTTACTCCCCGGAGCATGAGGAAGAGCAGGGTGACAGTGTCCTTTAATGATACCCAAAGAATAAAAAGTTATTCATCTTCAGTTAACACACTATATGCACAGCCAGAAGGTGAATGTATGTGTAGATTGTCATTAGTGCATGAGTCTGTGCTTTCTTCCAGGATATGTCAGAAAAGATCTAAACAAAAAAAGGGAATATATATTTCAAATACATTGTACAGCCAGGATGCAAGTCATTAGGGGGGACTTTTCTAAAGAAATAGACTAAATGAGAAGGAAAAATAATGGGAGAATGTTTGCATTCAATATGAGAAATGCAAGTTTTGAACATGTAATTTTTCCAAGAGGCCAGTTTGGGGAAATTAAACTTTTTTTATTTTTGAGTGATTGTTTGATTTTGAGTTTTGAAATTCCTCCAGTGTTGAAACAAGGTATCTGGAAGATCTCCCTCTTTCTATATCTGCAAGCAAGTCTGCCTGGGAGATTGTAGAAGACTGCTCTGCTCTTCTGGCCTAGAAGAGCAAGTGAAATGCTAGTACCTGGACCACCTCTACACTCAAAAGTTCCGTCAGTCTAATTAAGTCAGGAAACAATTGAAAAAGATGAAAAGTAACTTTTTTTTTTGTTCCATTTGCCTTGATCTCTCACTGATTACTCTAACACTATGTAAGGGCTTCATACATATAGCTATGTAAGTTTCTAAACTGATCTGTTGAATCTGCGTGTTCTCTGTATTCAGAGATGGCTATTAGGAGAGAAGGTGGAAGAAGAAAGCAGCTAGGTTGCCGGGTCTGTGAAATGTAAAATAGAAGATGAGTGAGACTTGTTTAATTTCCAGCTTTATGCACTGCGTAGACAGGAAACTGCATTTTATTTATATGATTAAATTAATTTGGTTCAGAAGTTAATAGCATAATTCCCCTTGTGAGATCTGTCATGCACTGAAACTTAATCATCCCCTGTGGTGTAATACAAAAAGGAGACTGTGGACTCAGGAGAGTCATTTCCCTGTCATTAGCAAATTTCATCCTTATGTCTGGATACCAAGTACACTGTCCACAGCCTCAGTCTTTTTCCTAACTGCAGAGAATATTGTTGCATTTGAAGAGTCTCATAATTTAGAAATTACAAACTCTGGTTTTACTCCTTGTGGAGTTTTTTCATGGACTATTTTCATGGATATATCCTCTTGCCTGTCAAACTACTGCACCACAAAGGTACCTGAAAAGGTGCCATGTGGGACCTGTATACTGCAGGAGCAAACCGTTGAGCTCACACCACTGAAAACCATCACGCTCTTGTATCAGTCCCTCAGTCCTACCCGGATTTGGCATATTTTACACTGAAACATATGGACACAGCTCATTTTCCCCATCTGGAGTGATCTGACCCATGCACTCCCCGTGCTCAACCTGGGCTTCAGGAAACTGAAGGATGTAGGTTCACTTCCACTTATGCCCAAGGGTAAATGGAAATGAGTATGGAGAAGCCTTACCCTGAACCCATTAAGGCAAGGGTCCTACCAACTGCCAACACCCTGTCATGATTGCCACCCCACCCCAGGTGTCAGGGTACTGGAACTACCCTGGCTGGGTAGCCTCAGCCTCAGGCAGAGATGAAAGACAAGAGGCTTCATGGGTGTTTCTGGTACATAATGAATTCCCATCTGGATAGAGGTGGGAAAACACAGGAGGAACATTGTCCTGGTCGGTAAGAAACATGGGTCTTGAAACCATGATACAGGAAATGCTGGCAATAACTGGTAATCCTAGCATTGGTAAATGACAAAACATAGTAAAGATACAGTAAGGAAACTCTTTTGGTATCATTAAATTCTGACAAAGGAGACTGAGAGAGTATGTATGCATGGGCATGCACTGTACACATGCCAACACTGGAAAGTAAATATTTCCAGAAAGAATAGGATATAGATAGAATAGCCATAAAGTGAGGGACCTACTGCTGCACGTTGTGTGGCTGGGAGCAGGGGTCTGGAACTTACGTGACCTGAGCTTTATTTCTGCCCCTGCCACTAGCCTAGCCTGCACTGACCTTCTCTGTGTCTCAGATGCCCATGTGCAATGTGAGGGCATTGACTGAAGGGCTGTCAGGTCCTAAACTGAAAGGCACGGAATGAAAAGCGCCAATCACTGATAAGGGATGCTGATGACATACTCTTTTTTTATCATGGTGACTTCCTGAGAAGCACCCAAACTGTGTTTCTCTGTAAGCTCTCCCTCCTGGTTTTCTTTCCAGATGGCTGGACTGGCGTTGCCGATTAAAAACAAAGAGAACATTTGGGAAATGAAAGAGAGGGAAAGAAAGATATACAGAGAAGCAATTAGAGAAAAGACAGCTAAAATAGGTTCATGATGGCAGGGATTCCTTCATGTCTGTGGAATGTGTCCAAAGTGAGGTTCCTCTATTGTAAAGGCAATTTTGTGTTAAGAAATGGCCCCCCAAATTCTTTCCTCCTGAAGATAATGTGATGAAACAAGTAGATCTGAAATAGTCTGGGAACAGCTGAGCAATTACAGATGCTAGCAGAGGACGTAAGAGAAGGTCAGCCTATTTATGAAACTTGTGCGTTGCTGGTTGACACAGAGTTAAATGCTTGAATCACTATTTGTGCCTTTGGAAATCTCACACAAAGCCTCCCTAGAAATATGCATCAGCTTAGAGTAAACTGGTTTAAACTAATAATGAATTGAAACTATTATAAAACTCTGTGTGACTGTTTTGCAACTCACCAAAGCGCATGGCCATCAGGTGTTTAATACAGAAGTCTCTCCATACATGAAAGCATATGATTCGCCACTGATTCAGCTGAATATATGGACATTCTTAACATGCTTTTGAGATTAGTTGCCTTGATTTACCAATATAAGCTAAACTGATTATAAAACTGTTAAAATTGCAGTGTCTGGCACCAAAAGTCAGGAAATACCCCAACTGAGGTGACCAATATGTGTATGCTGCAGTCTTTTGTTGAGATCACATCATCTTCTTTCCAAAGCTGCCCCCCACTCAGAGCATGGTGTTCAGTTACTGACACATTTTCCAGGGTTTTGCTTTAATCCTCACTGTCCGGTGTGTGGTCCCTAGCCCTGTGTTACCACTCACCCTTGAATGTAGAGCTGTTAGTCCATGGGTAGGATTTCTATGCAACATACTCCGTGAAGATGTGAGCACCAAGCTGTGGAGCCTGATGTAAAATGAGTAAATAAGTGACTCCTTTCATGGCACAGCATCATCTTCAAAGCTCCCATACACTCAGAGCTCAGCAATAGCCACCAGGCTTGGCCTCTTGTCTTCTGCACACAGAAGACAGAGGAATGCACAAATACTGACCACTTCCCCCAAAGGCCCAGTTAGAGTGATTTGACAGGCATTGCTCAGGAGCTCTGAGGCAAAAGCAAGGCTGAACTCTCTCAGGATGGCTTTCAGTTGTCTAAACCATAGCATGATCGTGTCCCTCACACATCCTTTCTCTTTTTTCCTCCAGTGTTGTATTTATTTTGCAGGTTCTTCCTTCTCCAGAAGTTGTGCAAGGTCTTGTAGACAACACTTTTCTTCTTGACACAGCCCTCTTTTGTCGCCAGAGTGCCATCCACCTGCATATTACATGAGATGGGGATCCTAGAGAAAATGGTTGTGTTTATAATCCATCACCATAGTGTGCATGTGCAGAAGGACTGAACTTCAGTTTCATTGCTAGCTTAATTTTGGTCCCTCCTGACTTTCCAATATTTGATTTTGCAGCCCTAATGATCCTTTAATGTAGTTTTTGTGTAAATTTTATCAGTTTTCAAAACTGAAAACCTGGAAATTCCTTCATAAGAAGCAATAACTACTCCCACAGGGACCACTAGCAGAGCTGATTCCTTCCTTTGAAGGCAGGTTTTTTATGTGACATATTAATAATTTCAATTCAAACTGAATAGAGTCTCTATATGAGATGTAAATCCGCATGGAAAAATCAAAATTCCTCCTTTTCAAAACGTTTTAATGAAACATTTAGATCTCTCAGGGTTCTCACATCACTGAAAATGATTCAGCAATACCGACACATACTGGAGTCAGTGGTGGTGGTTTCTCCTCAGCAAGACCTGTATCTCCAGATTCCTCCCTCCCTCCTGCCCCCTGGGAGAGCAGCACAACTGGCTGTAGTAAAAAGGGGTCATTTTGTGTTTAGCTAGATGATGATGAGGCAAACTTTTTGCCCAGGAGGTCTGCAGCAATTTGCTTACAGGAGGTGACCCAGCAATCCTGCCTGGTCCTCACCTGAAAAAGCTGGGAGTATCCCCCTTCTCAGCATGCTCAGGGTCCCCTTCCCTGCCCTGAGGTGCCACCATCACCCCCTCCTGTCCCAGGATGTGTTGCCCATCTCTAGGATGGTGGTGCAGAGGTGCCTATCTAGCCCTATGCAGAAACAGCCCAGGTAGGGCCCAGGACTCTGAGTGCAACTTGCAGCATGCAGCAGTGCCTGTGTCTCCACAACGAAGGCAACTCTCCTGGCGTAGAACTGCCAGATTAAATGATTGCAGATGCTTATTTTCTTTTCCCTTCCCAGCTTGTTTGTGACCCTTGAGCCTGCCCTTGTCCTGTTCCCATCTCCCAATACACTTCAGCTCCTCATCTCCACCTCCTCATCTCAGTTTCCAGCCACCAGCTGCTTCTTTCAGTCCCAGCCTCCCCTTCTATTTCTAGTCTCCTCTCTCAGCCTCTCCCCACGACACTCCCCCTAAGCCTGTATCTGCTCCTCCACCTGAGCTCCCACCACTGCTGACCCTAAACTTTGAGGCACCAGCTTCTTGGTGAAGGCCCTGCCACAAATTTATACTAAGGATTGAAACTGTACTTTTCTTCCTTATAGATTTCCCAGGACATAGCTGTTCTTCGGGATTTTTTCCCTGATATTTTGAAAAAGAACAAATTAACCTGAACAACCCTATAATGGGGCAGAAATCTGTTCTAACAACTACAGCAGTGGCTCAGGTTCAGCACTGTTCATTAAAACAGAGAGAAGAATCATATAATAGGAAGAGCAGAGGAACATTTAGTGTAGGTGTCATTTCCAGCTATAGCTACAATATTCCCATGTGGTCTTCATTAATCAAGGTGAGAGAAATGGCAAGAGAGACAATACAGTAGATTGTAGTCTCAATTTATGCTGCCCTATCTTACGGGACAAAGGACCATATCTAGAGACATATGGTCATGCCTAGCAGTAACCACTAGTCTGTTCACTATTAAATAAAGATGAGCATAAAAGGGCTTCTTCCATCTCATTGTGGGAAGTTATGGATTGCTGCCTGTGAAGTTTGTTGAGAAAGCACATGGTATTGTTGTTGCCCTCCAGCTACACAAACACATTTCCCTCTATATTGCATATGTATTCCTGTATCTTTCTGTGGAGTTTTAAAACCTGTTAGTGGTGCTGGAAGTAAGTTGTCTTTTCCAGCAAGAGAGGAAAGAGAGGAAAGAAAGTCTTTGATTCTATTCATCCTGTCTACTTTGTCACCTACAGTGCTAAGAAAAAGAAAAGCCTCCCATTGCCCATTTTGTGCAGTGCTCGTATATCTCTATGTATGTGCGCCTGTGTGTATAGTACATGCATACGCGCATGAATGTGATTGTGCATGCACGAGTATGTGTGATAACATCATCCAGATGCCACACCATACTGTTGGATTATGTCAGTCTCACCCAATGAAGCACACTGAGCAAATGCTAATAGTTAAGAGCTAATAAACACTACACTAGAAGGTCAGTGCTGAATCATTTGGATTGTGCACATGGTTCTCAGATACTTTCCCTCAGTATTTCCCTGTAGCTGTAGATAGGCTATGTGGATGCAGATCACCCTGTAGGAGGGATTTTTAAAGCCCTGCACTTTACTGAGTCAGCTCAATATGTTCAGAGAGAAACAGCCCCCAGACAGTTGGACAACATTATTGCCAGAAAACAGACTTTGCAGGTTTCCAAAGGATGCTCTCAATTAGAGGTCCCATGTCTTTGATATGGTTGGCTCGAAGTGAAAAAGAGAGGTCATATTTACAGAGGTCAGAAATAGGAGAGCATGCGATTCTTTGTCTCTTTCATCTTATTTCTCTGTACTTTCTTACCTTTGCTTTCTTACTAGTCTCTGTACTTGACATGTAATCACAGACTTCAGGCTGTGCTCCTGTCTTGACAGGGCAATCTTTATGTAAATCAAGTGGGAATGTCTTGGTTACTTCCATGATAAAGTGCTCTTTGCTTCCCTCTCTGCTATCCTTTTGGCCACCTGTAGCGGTTAATAAACTAAAGCCTTTATTGACCAAATCATTGCCCACTTCTTCCCTTCAACTGACCTTCCTGTGAACTGCAAGGAGTTCCTGTTGAGACAGTAGATGTAGTTAGAAGTTGGCCACACAGTGCTGGGGACAACTGTGAGCATAATGAAGACATTGAGAGTTCAAAAGAAACATGTTGGATCAGGAAACTAATTCTGCATCATTCTCCAACTATTCATTTAACCTGTTTAAGGATTATTTAACCTTTCAGCCTTTGTAAAATTTGGGTGAATGTCAAGAGAAATAAAACATTTTACTGCTAGGACAGCAACAGACACTGTTGAAGTTTTAGGACCAGCACTGGAGCAAGATTGATGTACCTTCAAATATGGTCTGTGTTGAGAGCTGAGCTACAACTACTTATAAGTTCAAGGCAACTTCCCAACCAGAAGAGCCAGTTTGGGACCCACATTTGGAACAAGCTCTTCTGTTTAATCAGTGCTCTTCTAGAAGAGATGCCCTCCCTCCTGCCCACCATGTGCTGCTCTGACAGGGGGATGGAGGAGAGCAAGCATGTTATAGGGAAGTTGCAGATGACTCCTCAGGACCAAGGTGGATGGGAGCACACACTGGAAAGAGTCAAATTGAGGTTGAGAGAACAAGAGAAGGAAAAGTCTCCTAGGAAGATTGCCATGAGTTCAGACCAGAATCTGGGGACTTAAAAGGAAAGAGAAGAATGAACAGCTGACAGTGGGATACTTCTCTGAAGCTGAATGGTGCAGTTTAGTAGGAAGGGTCTACCTTGGCCAGTGATTTAAAGGTTAAGACTTTTTCCATTCCCTTCCAAGGGTGTCCCCCTTTCCAAGCAATTTGTCCCACAAGACTTCTTTCAGCCTTTATTTATGAAGCAAAGATGGCCAGCAGAAGTCTGGCAATAGAAGTTATCTAACTAGTCCTGGAGGTGGGAAAACACAACTCAACATTAATGCAGACATGTCAGCAGCCATAAATAACCTAGGAGTGTGGAAAGACACTGGTTTATCCTACAGAAGTGCCTTACCTCTCAAGACCAGTAAAGGTGCTCTGAGCAGCAAATGAAACATGCATTCCTTATGGGTAGATGCCCTCACTTACTCTGAACCATGCAGAACAAGATGTTTACTGCTTGTAGGGGGTCTGTCCACACCTTGAGGAGTTATTTCACCTAGCAATGCGGTCAAGCTCAAGGGCTTAGTTCTCAGGTTAGTAATTTCATAGACTGTAAAGCCAGAAAAGAGTTTAATGTTCACCTGGCCTGGCCTGGCCTCCCACATAGCACATGCCAAATAATGTCACCAAGTAAATCCTGCCTTAACTTCAACAACTTGTAGCTGAACCAAAGTGTATCTTATAAAAAATGAAGTTGTTTAACCTTGATTTTAAGACTCAAGTGATGGAGAATTTACCACATCCTATGGTAGTCTTCGTGGCAAGGTTAATTACTTTAAACGGGTATGGCATTTCTCATTTGCCTTTCTTTTTTTCTTTTTACTTGATCTTATTTTACTTTTATTTCACTAGATTCAACAGCCTTCCCATGCTAGAAATTATATTAACTCACCTCTGAATTAGTTTTGAACTTTAAACCAGGTTTTGTAAGTATGGTCTGCCTTGCAAGCGCTGTCATCTGAATCAGTCTTTCAGGGACCCTTTTCCCTGACTGTGTTACTCCTATTCCAGCATACTCCCCATCCCAGTCCTGCAGCACAACCATGTTACTGTGGAGGGCCAAATTTGGTAGCTTCATCACCAATTGTCAGTGTTAGAGAGTGGCAGGAGGATTATTCAGTTCCTCAGATTTGTGATACCAGTGGCCCCATTCCTCGTCTCATTTGTGATGGGTCAGATGCAGCCTGTGGGCCACTGACTGAACCACGCTGTCAGCAAAGTAAGATCTGGATGACTCAGTATTTGGCAGAAGTGCTTCTAAAGTAACTGGGAGAGCAGACAGACAGAACTGCTGCTGTGGATGCTGACATCTGTTTCTCAGTCCCAAAAGCGGGAGGAAAAAGAACAAAACCCCCCAAAACAAAACAAAAAACACAAACTCTTGAGATGCTGTATTTTTTTTTGGGGGGGGGGGGATAAAATACCATTCATTTTGAATGAATCAAAATATTTCACTTACTTTTGGATTAACACTGACCTGCACATATGGGCTGTCTCGGAGTTGTACCACCTCACTGCTGGGCTTTGGCAAGCTGTGGCCCAGGTCTGGGAGACTTGCACCCACAGTGTCATGGGAGCAGGATGCCAGCACTGCAGCTCAGACCTGAGGCTGCAGAGCCACTCGTAGATCAGGCACAAGACTTTGGAGACTACAACCAAAGCTCTTTAGGCTGCTTGGTGTACCCTCCCTATTGCTAATGTTTGACCTGTCTGGTCCATATAAAAAGAGCTAAAAAGCTCATACACAGCTCACCTTATGTAATGCATCATGGTCCATCTGTAGATAGGGCCTCCTCCTCATGATAGTGGGGTTGCATGGGAGATACAGCCCACAGGGGTAATTTAGCTTGTGGTAAAGACTGGCGACCTAGGTTCCCCAAACTCTAATTGTCTGTGAATTGTCTGCAGTGTTGCAGTGCTCAGTTGCCAGCTGCCTCAAATGAAACAGGACATGTTGTCTTATCAAATGAAAATGAAGGATTTCCTCCAATGTGGACTTTTCTGGTGAAAAGGGTCTGCTCTGCAGAGATGTTTCCTGGTTCTTCAGTAAAAAAGAATCATCTCAGCAGAAAGGTCCCAGCCATCTATACGTGCACCATAGGCAGGGGGTGAGTATGTTGGGGATGTCTGGACAACTGTGACTTTCCTTTCTGAGCTGACAATACACCTCAGCCACAGTGAGCACCTGTGGGATCTCATGCTGTTCTAGGTGTACCACTGGGTGAGGCTTTTGCTTGCTAGAAGTAAACCTGAGGTTTAGTTATTAGAAGTTCCTCCATAATTTTTTAAGGGCAGAGATGGTCATGTTTTTTGTCCTGGACAAATGCCAAGTCAGGCCACTCGATTTAGCCGCACCACATTTCCATGCTGTTCCAAATGGCTGCTCTTTGCACAAGCAGTTGCTGAGTACTGTCACACAGACAATTCACCATTTCTGTCCAATTTAACCTTCACCCCAGGGAGCTGACTTGCCGTCTTAAAGATTATCACACATTGCTGTATGATTCACATTCTCCTTCCATCTGTAGTATATGTTTCAACTGCAACCAGGAGCCTGAAATAGGGGGGGGAAAAAGGCAAAAGGCAAGTCTGTTAATCCACCATGACACATACACCTTGATTTTATTTTATTGGAGGGATTTTATAAGGGCTATTATCTGCTGGTTTACATAATCCAACACTTCCCTTAGGGCAATCAAAATTGAGATTCATATGACTTGGAGTTTACAATCCAATGCAGCTGGCAAAACTGGGATTCAGATTCATGACCGCAAATGCAATCCTACTGCAAGCACTCTAAGAAGAATAAGAAAAAGGGGGGGAAAGACAGAGGATAAGAAAAGCTGTAGTGAAGTGATCTATCATATTGGCTGAGCAGGAGTGTTTGAGAACTGGTATTGTGAAATGAGTCAAAACTTTAGCTAATTTGCTTCAAAGGTTGCATGACCTCTGCTAAGTGAGGGACTCCCTTTCCCTGCTGTCTTTGTCTGTTCTTAATAATTTAGCCAGCAGCAAGGTAAGATCTAAGATTGACTTTTTCTGCTACAAACATGACTTCAGTCCAAGTATTTTAGCACCTGAACTCAAGTAAGGATAATAAATGTCAAAGAAATATTTATAGCTTAGTATATGGAGAATTTCCAGTTCCCTATACTGCAATAACACACATCCATCTGCTAACAGCATTAGAGCTGCAGTTTTAAAGCAGATAGCGCCTGAAAATAGAAGGCTGCACTATGCACAGAAAGCTGTTGCATTTAGATGTTTGATATTAAGCTGATAATTAAATTAGAAATCAATTATCCAGCTTTGGGAAGCCATTTTTTTCCTGGACTCAGGCCCATGCAGAAATTCAGACTAAGCTCTGTGCCTCTTCTACTCCTCTATGTTCATTTAGCTGAAATCCATCCCTGCAATACCCAGCTGAGGGGAGGGATCATACAGAAAAAAAAAGGTTAAAGAGGAATAATTGAAATCTAGAAGTGGAAAAAAGACTTCTTATCCCACCTAATAAATCCCCCTTGCCAGTACAAGTGAATTATTCTTCAGAGCTTTGTCAGATCTAGTTTTAACTGACTGCAGTGATGGAAGCCCCATCTCTTCCTTTGGGAAAAAGCAGCACATTTGAACAAAGCTCCCAGCTAGCAAATATTTCCTGATACTAAGCCTGTATTTTCCTCCTTTCTTAAAGTGATCCCTTTAATGCTGGCTGGATCCAAGATTTTTTCCCAGTGAACTCAGGTCTGTGAGATCTGGAATGCTTACTGGAATGTACATCTTTTCACCCCCAGATTATGGTTTGAAATCTGCCCTAAGCTTAGTGTCTGGAAGCTGCAATGGTAGCATATGCTCTCACAGGTCTGTGTGAAATAGGTTGAGGTGTGTAGATGCACCCTGAACATACACAACACAAGCAAGGGCACAAAGCTGTTCCATCTTTCTTTATTCCTGAGCCAGATGGTGGTGGGAGCTAAGAAATTCTTTTGAGACTTGCAGATGCACCAGGCAGGAGATGAAGTGCCTGAGCAAAGGTGGTGTGAGGGGCTTTTTGCTCTTGCTTTGTCTGCATCTGGGGTATCAAAGTGCTTTGCTTTTCACCCGTTAAGTTCTGGCACCTCTCACTAGAAGTTGAAAAGTAGGAATACTGTAGAAATACCAGGATTTTGGCAGAGCGGGAAAGGATGTCTGACTACGGGGTTATCTTTTGAGATCTAAAATACAAAACTGAATTACTTCCTCGCTAATGAAGCGTTTAACATCTTTGGTAACAGAAATCAGAGGTGGAGAACCACATAGGAGGCTGGTTGAAGTGAAAGCACAGATTTATCTCCTTCACTGATGTAGGACACCTGGTGTTCTGCACTGTAGGTGAGGAAAATGACGTGAAGCAATAGAGACAAATTGCTTCTGCCCTGCCACGGGGTGGGGATATGGTGCTGTTCAGTTGCAGGAGCAGCATCAGTCTGCATCAGGGCTCTCTTGGGAGAGCCAGCAAGAAGGGCACCACTGGGGTCTGAGTGGTCTAAGACCAGTGTTTCAGCAGCACTCTCCAGACTAAGTTTAAGCCAGCTTAGATGGGGCCTGAACACATCAGGACCAGTTACTGTGCCCAAGGGGCTGCCCTATACTGGGGGACAGCAGGAGTCCAGTGCTGCAGCCACTCCCTGCAGCTGACAGCAGGGCTGTGAACCTGGTCCCAGTGTTAAACCAGTGTGACATTTGGAAAGTCCAGCTCAGCCACAGCATGTGAGACTGCAGTGTGCTCAGAAACTACATGTGACACAGTTCTGGCACGTTACGACATTGCAGAGGCCAGGCTACAGGTCTCTAGAGGGTGGGTGGAAGAATGAAGAGCAAGCTGTCTTTTCTCCTCTAGGTGGTGGAGGGGGGCATTTCCCTAGCTACCACCATCCTCTTAAAGGGAAGGGGAGGGAGAGAAGGAAAGGGCACAAGAAATTCAGTGCAGGACAGCACTCCAGGGTTCAGTGCTGTCACTGGCAAGGCCCCTGCACTGATGTGCCATTCCTGTTCACAAAGAGCCCTCGGGGTCAGGTTCAGGTTTTCATCCAGATAATTCAGTGATCCTTCTTTCATCACATGGCTTTCACCACATCAGAATGTCTGCATCACCCTTGGAGTGACAGCGGTGGCCTGTTGTTGGGGGGGGGGGGGAGGATGTGACAGTGTCAGGGGGGATGTGGCAGTGTCTTCTCAGAGGGATGAAGGTTTCATTCACCATTTCTCACTCCACAGATGATGAGGAAACAACAGCAGGCACTTTGTCACTCTTTTCCCTTAGGGTGCAGGAGCATTGGCAGCGTGTCTGATCCCTTAGACTTAATACATGGTTGATGGTACAGGTGAAAGTTTCATGCCTTCTTCCTCCCTTCTTCCCTCTCTCCCTCCCTCAGCCAAACCGGCAAAAAATGCTGGAACAGCTTTGTGCCACAGTTCTTCTGGCATGAAGAAAGGTGGCTACTGTCTCTGATTAAATGTCAGGAAGACTTCCTAGCCTCTGATATTTACATAAAGAAAGGTTATTCACCTTTAGGACTGGCCAGGTTAGGTCATGCATATAAGGTATTGTTCATAAAGTTACAAATGAGAGCTTATTTGATGTTTTATTCCTGCTTCTTGCTCCATCTCTTGGTCATTTCTTCACCAACTGCAGTCTCCTTGCAAGGCACACATTCAACATTATTCTGTTCTTTTTATTTTCCCTCTCTCTCTAAGGAATTGTATTACTCTTATTAATTATCTTGCAGTTGAAGTATTCTTAATTAGCCATGCTTGGTTTATAATAGGCTTCCTTGTGTGCTGGGCTAGTTAGCACGTCCTCATCAATAGGAGGGCTTGAACTTAAACAAGCTGCTTGGCAAAAGACAGCAGAGAATTCAGATTAGCTTGCTAAACAGTGTTCAAAAAACAACACAAACCACACAAAAAATTCCCTTCTTAGTGAACCAGACCATACCTAAAGCATCATTCCCCAGAAAACATTGTTTCATGTGAAATTTAGCAGAACAGTGCAGGGTTTCTTTTAATCTTCTGTGATCACAGTCACACAGTGTAAAAATTGTTGTGGATCCTTATTTCAAGAGGTAACATAAGATCCTATAAGCTGAAAAGCTGCAACATCACGGCTCTAGTAAGGGGCTTTGGAAGCTTTTGCCTGCTTTTCTTAAGCCGAGACCAGTTTCATATCAGACTGCAAACTCTCGGGGCAACTTTAAAATGCATCATTGCTGAGCATGTGAGGAAGCAAGCTGAAAATGTGCCTTCTGCAGGAATTTGTGTGGGTAAAACCTGATCGCTCTGATGTTCATGGGAAATGAATGAAGCAGCAGGATAAGCATGGCCACAGTGAATTAATTTGGAAAGTTACACAAATTCTAGCCAAAATTATTTTTTTTTCAACTTTTGCTGAGCTTTGCTGCAAGTCCCGTTGCGTAAAACCATCTGGTCTTTTTCAGAGCAACCTTATTAAGACCCACTGATGATATTTCATCTCCTTCCTATAGAGAATGCTTCAGCCTTTATTACAATCACTTAAATGTGAGGAGCTGTGATTTTGCCACCCTGTTTGCACTCAGAAAACCTGATGATGGTAAATCTGCCATCTCTCCTTGAATACAATCACTCCTTCCTTACTCTGTCTCTCCTATTTGAGGTAAATTCCTGTTATGCTTTAAACGGTTACTTATTATTTATTGGCATAAATTAATGTCTATGCTGTGACTTATAGTAGGTCCCATGTTGGATTTATATGTCTGGTAAAATATGTTCCTACTGTAGATGTACGAGTGAAATGTGTGCAGACTGCCTGTTGCCAGCTGTACGTCTTTGAAACATTAGCCCAAAAAAGCCACTTTATATAGTGAAAAGCTCTCTAAAAAACTATTCAAAGCTCTCATACAGCATCTTCTGGAGAAAAAAATCTAATCAAAATAAAATTAGTTACTTTATTTCACTTCATGTTGAAGTTTCCATTCAAATTTGGTTCCTAAAGAGAAACCACGTTTTAGTTTTTGTTCATTGCTTCTTTTCTCTTCCCTTGCCCTCTGTAAAAGTGAGAGAGAAAAATAGGGGGAAATGAGAAATACATATACACGAAAAATGCAAGAAAGCACTGGAATACTCTTTCTCATTATCTTTGTTTTGACAAAGGCAAAAGCAGAAAAAATATATACATTTATTTTCCCTATTTTTGCCTTCCAAGAATAGAAATAAACATGTCAAAACCACTCATCCTCCATTTTCTCAGGCTTCTGGATTATTACAAGTTCCTTCTGGTGGAGAAAAGATGGGGGAAGTGGCAGCCTAAATATCTAATACCTGAAAATGGCATAACAACAGGAAACAAACAAGGGAAGACAGTAAAAATGACCCACACTAAATTAACCTGGAAAGTTGTCCATTAAAAAATCTATCTGCAAGTGGAGATTGTTTCTAGTCAGAGATTTTTTTGACAAAAGTCTGCTTTTTGGCAGGAAAACTTCTTCCTGCCTTGCTCATTTGATCTGAAATGAAAGGAAATATTTTTGGGTTCTTTTTTTTTTTTTCCAGAAAACCTTTTCTGTGTTGAGCTTTCTGAATCTTAAAACACCTTCTCTGTTTGATCTGATTAGAAATGCGTTGTACATGGCTGGAGCGGGTTTCCTTCAGAGACCATGACATACGCACGTAACTATCCTGCCACAAGAGCCCCCCTCTGTGCGGGACATCACACTACTGCACAGAAGGGAGTCTGGAAAAAAACTTAACCACAGACACCGAGGAAAACTGCTCTTACCACTAGCATCATGAGGTCTTTAGCTTCCACTAAACCCAGCAATGAGCTCAGTCTCTGAGGCCTCATTGAAAAGATCTGAGAGCAGTAACTACATGATAGGCATTCTATCTGTCTGAGGATAAACTGCTTGATGGGCTCTACTGGGATTCAAACTGCTGTCCTTGAAGTCTTGCTGCCTCAAACCACTTACTTAGGTTGCTAAACCATCCCCAGCAGTGCTGGGGAAAGCATTGTTTTGTCTGCTTACGATCCTTTGTGTGTGGAGGGGTGTTTCATGTTCACCGGTGCATCTAAAAGGAATGGGTCATCAGTTTTGCAGCTCCAGCCCATCTTTTCTTCATTGGTCCTGGCAAAAGTGAAGGAGCATTTAGCTTCTTTCCAAACACTGGTGGTATTTTTCCACCGTTGTTACACTGCATGTAGCATGCAGTGTTTTGTTGACTGGAAAGCATCCAGAGGATGGGAGAGGAAGAGTTCTCCTCCTGTCCTTCAGGAGCAGGAAATGCTTTAATCAGGAGAATAACAAGTGTGTTGAAGGGTGGTGGGCTCTGACCTTTGGACAAGACGGTGATGTCAATCTGCCCAAAGCTAAGGAGCTGTTGAAAAGAAATACCTAACTTTTCTGAACCTGGACCAGATCCCCTCATCCTCTTCCTGCTTCTGTCACTCACTCCTGTTCTCCATGCCCAGGCAGTCTGTCCAGCCCGGAGATGGTGTTGTCAGAGGTGGTGGTGCACAGAAGTTAATGCCTGTGCCCCCTGGTCTGATGCCTCCCCAGCTGAGCAGCTTTCCTCTGCAATGACAACAATAACAGGAGATCTCCTTTCTGGTTTGGTCAGGGGTGGAAGTTGAGCTCACGTTTGTGTATCCTGGCTGTTGAGATGGAAAGTGTGAACTTCACAGAAAATTAAATCTGCATAAAAGAGGATGGGGGAGGGGATCACTCTGGAAAAAGAGAGACTTGCAGACGGAGATCCCATTATGTTCAGACCTCACAGTGTCTCCCCACTCATTCATGCCAAGTGCAATGTGCGCTGGGTGTGAGGCAAAAGTCTTCAGACTTAGCCAAAGAAAGAGGCCTCAGCATGTGTTGCTGTGTTTAGCACTGAAGTCAGTATGGACACTGGCCAGCTGCCAGTCACACTGGCATGGCTGTTATTAGATACCATTGTGTTAAGCTTAGCACTTTTGCAGGCCAGAAAAATTCCTTTTGTGTTTTCCCATACTCCTGACACATTTAGAAGAGCTTCAGCTTCAGAGAGAAAGGGCACAAGTAGTGCAAACAAATACCTGCAAGCTAATGGGCATGGATGGGAAGAGATTGTTAAGGCAAGATGAAATCACCCTTGCTGGACTCAGTGCAGGCTGAGGGTCATTAGTTATCAAGCCTGGGTTGACATTTTATAAATAACTACATGGGGAAAGACATTCTCTGAATCACCTTTCACAGAGCAAATTGCAAAAGAGAAGTAGCTAATTACAGCTACAGGGAGCTGCACAGTGGCCATGCCAGTTGGCTTGTGTTGACCTGTTTTTGACTGGAAAGTCAGTCTGGATCCAGGTTTTGGTGCTTTATGTTTTTTTTCTGTCTTTAAATTATGTGGTTTTATAGCCTAGGAAAAGCCAGAAATAGTGGAAGGAAAGGAATAGTAAGCACGTGTTCTTCCCAGCATTCTTCCACGAGGTTATCCTCACCTATCCCAGCCCTCAGCTCCAAGCACTGTATGAGCTGGCTGCATGAGATAACCTCGCAGAGCACTGTTGACTCGCACAGCAGAAGTTGCAGCTTCTATCATCTTGGTCTTTTTTTTGGTGACCTTTCTTTTCTGTTGAAGGCTAAAATGAAGTAAAATAAGACAAAACAGTCTCAGAACCAGACTGGTCATCCCCTGTGGTTAGACCTCCCTGCTCACCAGGGCAGCATTAGCTAACTCTTACAACTCCCCTTTTATGTCCTGCCAGAGCTACTCTGGCAGTGGTAAGTCCATTGCATTTTTAGCCCTGCTCGAGGAAACCACTCTGTGCTAAGCTGCTTTTCTCCACTTGCTGATGAAGGACAGATTGTCTCCTCTTTCCTCTCTTTGCACAGCACAGTAGTCTTCTCTGCTGCCATCTCTGATTCCCCCAAACCAAGGCATGGTTTAGAGAAGGATGTCTATGTGTCATATGTGTCTTTGCAGTCAAATGAGGGATTGTGCAATGACTGCCCTGTAGCTGCAGGCTTAGCAGGGCAAGGTTTTATGTAGGGAGAGGATTTGTATAGGGTTCCAAAAAGAGACTAGGGATTTAATGGGTGTGGATGGGGTTGAGGAGATCCTACTACAGTGTTGAATTCCTACATCGGGCAGAAATCGCTTTCTTCTAGATGTGCGAATACAAGATGCATGAATCCTAGCAACAACCACACTAAAATACACAATCATAGAATAGTTAGGGTTGGAAAGTACCTTAAGAGCTTTCAGTTCCAACCCCCCCGCCATGGACAGGGACACCTCACACTAAAGCTGTTAATACAGCTGTTAATGTCCATGTGTCATAGAGGCTAGGAAAGGAGGCAAGATGAGGACGCTTTACTCTTAAAACTTAGTATACATTGGGAAAAAAGGGCTTGGGAAACCATCCCCAGCAATTCTATTCAAAGCTCCTTTCTTAGTTCCCTTTATAGTCCTAAGCAAGTAAGTTTATGCTTTCAGGATCATTCCCCCCACTGCTTTGCAAATTATTCCATGAAGGCCTGTGAAGCTCCTTGAATAATTTTCACTTCTCGTGGCATGACACATCTCAGCATTAACAATGCTCTACACTTTCCAAAGCTGTACTCTTTTAAAGCACTTCCCCATGAAATGCTCTGCCAAATACAGATGGGAAGATTTCCATGCCAAATGTCTACCTTATGATGACTTTGGGAGGATTCATCAGCTAAACTGGAGAAACAGTTTCCAAACACGAGATTAGAGGGAGAGAGATTTCGTTAAGAAAACCCAGGCTTTGAAGTAAGGTCTGAATATTTGGCATAGGGCTGGTGCCTTTACATATGTTATGTGCTTTTCCCAACCCTGTGAAAACTCTTTTAAGTTTCACCAACATACTAGTCCCTAATTTAGTAATTCTGTGCTTCCTGAACAGGAGGTTTTTCAGACATTGACAGCTTTGCCTCTTGAAGACACATCATTTTCTGGGTATGCCCCTGGCCCCATAGCTCCAGTGTCAAAGATTGACTGAAACAAAGGTTTCCCCCTTTTCCTTCCACTCTCCCCCACTTTATTCCCTCTTGCCTCTGCCAGCTTCCTTGCTTGACTTTCCAGTGGTGGGGTGAATCGGGCAGTTGTTCAGCATAGCAGTTAGTCTACAGGTAGCTCTTGGTGGGCCCATGGGCTCATCCCTGCTGCGCAGACAGAATAGAGATGGTTCCAGAAGCAGGACACAGACTGTGCAGCAGGATGGGGGCAAACAGAAGAACAACTGGGGATACAAGCCCACAGTTCAAATGGTAAACTAAACCTAGTCATTCTGGTCTAGAAATTAAAAAAACTTTTTCTGGTCTAGAAAAAAGAAGACTTTTTCTCTTTTTTTTTTTTTAATTTCTTCATTGTTTCTTGTAATTTAGGAAAATCCACAATGTATAAAGGATGCCTTGTTATATTTCTCTCCTTCCTTTGCTTCATGCTCATCAACTCCTGCAGCAGATGATGTGAGCATCCTGCATAAGCTCCCCTCACTGCTCAGCCTGGATTCCTCCTGAGGTGGGGACCTGCAAACTTCTTGCAAGCTGATAGAGGTAGCAGTCCTGTGGGAAAATGAGTTTGCAGTAACAGGTTAACATTGTACCAGCAGCTCTTAATTTTGTGTCCGTGAATTTACATCCTTAAAGATATTTGATATAGATTTGAAAGTGGGATTGTAATAATATTATGGAGTAGAGTTATGGTTTTTTGGGGAAGTAATTTTATGCTTCAGCTGTGGCACTGTGTTTCAAATGTACCTACTGTTTAAATGTAGCTGGACAGAGGTGCTCATAGTTCCAACTCCAGAGGAGTTCATAGCTCCAGCTTGAAATGTGTTATTAATATTATGCATTTGAGCACAAGTAAATTTTCAAAAAGGAATCATCTTGTAATTTCCCTAAAAGGTAGAAAATCTCATAGTCCTCATTGATAGGCACTTTCCTATCCAATTTCAAAGTTTCAGGCAGGTTTCCTTCCTAATCTCTTCAGCACACTGGGGAAGATTTCTCTTTCCTTCAAAAACATCACAAGAATGAAAACTTCCAGTGTGAATCCCACTGAATATAGGCATGCTTTGGTCCACTGAATGAAAATACCAGAGACTTATACATATGGTAGAAGACAAATATTGTAGATATTGTTTTATAGTTCTGTCATGTTGCAACTTGAGGTCTTTGTAAGACTGTACCAACTTTGAGACTATAATCCTACTCACATGCTCCAGGAATACCAGGGAAGTTGGGAGTGATGGTTTGGAAGAAATCTGGAAAGCATGCACAGCCATCTTCATTTTGTCTCAAAGTGAAATATGGCTTACAATGAAATCTGACAGTAGGTTGGAGAGGAAGCTGTGACCAGACTGCAGACAAGGTATACAGCCCACTGGAGAGTTCTCTGAGCCACCAGGTTCAAGACAGGAATGATCCAGCCATCCTACAGTACGTTGGGCAGTCCGGGAGGGACAATCAAGTAAAATTCAGTTGTCTTTATTGCTGATAAAAAAGTTGGAATTTAATGCCTGAGGTTACAGGAATTAGAGGAGAGTCAGCCTTTCTGCTTGACACAGAAGTTGCTTTGAGCTGTTTTAGGCACCATAAAGTTTTACTTAGATCTGCTCAGACACGAGTGTTCCCCTGTGAAAGAGCGTGAAAGTCTGTGGCATTCCAGTGCGAAGGATGGCTGAGAACAAATGAGATCAGAAGCCTTTACCCGTACCTTTGCTAGATGGTGATAGCTGAAAATTAACTAAAAACAAGCAGAGCAGTGACAAATCTTATTAGAAACTCTTAAGACAGGAACTCAAATCAATTTAAGTTACGATTAGGGATTTTGCTAATTTACATGTATTTGTACATGAGAATAATTTCCAGGCACTTAAGTAAATGCTCACTGTGTTAGAAATAATGAAATTCAGCTTAAAAAAATCTATTTGGCTTTTGGGGCTTTTTTTTGTGTGTGTGTGTGTTTTTTATGCCATCTTTAAAGCTTTCAAGTCTTTCTTGATGTAGTCATGAAACAGACCCAAGCATGATATGGTTGAGGTCAGTGATTATATGCTATAAAGTTCAAGCAGATTACAAATAATCTACTATGTGAAAGAAGTAAGTTTCTCATTATTCTTCAAGGCTAGCACAATAAGCAATAGCTATGTGGCAGCTTGTACCTAAATTCCTGAATCACAGTTAGTAACCTGTAGCTGATGTTGTCATGTTAAAAGCTAAATCAAATTTTCCAAATTATTAAGAAAGAAATTCCAAGCTCCATGGTTTGACAGGCTTAACAGCAGCTAATATAATTAAGACTGTTAGAGATTTCAGTTACAAAAATTGACAGGAAATAGGGAAATGCAGTGAACACTGAACAAAGGGATATGCATAACTCAGTCTGGAGCTCCCTAGGGATGAGTTACCAAGTCCAGAGAAGATCAACATGTCATGAAATTAGTTTCAAAGTGTTCACTAGAAGCATTTGCATCTCTGCCTTGAAACTGCTTTGCTATCCTTCCTAGTTATAGGAAGTTCAGAAAGTTCCATTCAGAGACTGGAAATACTCTTGTTAAGTGAACAAGCATAGACTACTGAAAGTGAGCGGGCAAAGCAGGCAGTTTTCAGGATGAAAACCAGACAGACAAGCAGTTTAATACACATCAGAGGTGTTTATGGATAGAAGAGGGCTTTGTTGACTACTTTTGTTGTAATATTTTGGCTGGATGTTTTCTGGAATGTAATTAAACAGAGAAAGAAAACCATATGTTAGAGTACAGATCATCAAACCCTCAATGAGGACTGTGCACATGTTGATTGTTCAGACTATAGATGGGCGTGTAGAATGTGATACTGGGAGGATGATGTGATGCTGGAGAGGAGGAAGGGAGGAAGGCTATACAACATGACAGATTTCAACTACAGTGGAGAAATAAAAGGGCAGAAGCAGAAAGGTATACAGTGTTCAACCAGAGTTGAGCAAAAACAGGTGCATACTGCAATAATCTTTTTCTGATGGAAGAGGAAAATATGCAAAAAGAACAGCTCCTACCACTCTGCTAAGCACTGCATATTCCAATGAAGCATCCACTCTATGAATGAGAAGATAACAGTAGCACTACACAGATGGCTTTTTCATAGGATCAATGGCTGTTCTCATTGTAGCTCAAGATGAATGGATTCACCAAACAGTAAATTATTCTTATACCTTTGTACTGGACACAAACTGTTAAAGATTATCTACACATAGGTGACAGTAAAAATGTAGTGGGTTTACCTTCACTGAGAAGTATATACATGGGTTTGATTTTTATGTTACAAATCTGAAGTCTTTGTAAGTACGAAGAGGAAGAGCAGCCTTTATTGGATTAAGGATAGACTGATCTTTCAGTCTTTAAAAGATGTCTTTATTGAAGAAGGGAGAGAGCATGAGAAAGAGTTTGAGAACATCTTTAAGACGATAGGGAAGCTTTCAGCACAGTAAAGAATAGGGCTGAAAGTGTAGAATCATAGAACAGTTAGGGTTGGAAAGGACCTTAAGATCATCTATTTCCAACACCCTGCCATGGGCAGGAACACCTCACACTAAACCATGTCACCCAAGGCTCTGTCAAACCTGGCTCTTGAACACTGCCAGAGATGCAGCATTCACCACTTCTCTGGGCTGTGATTTGGGCTGTATTTAGCTTTCCAAGTATCCCACTAAGACAGGTGGTAAGGAGGGTAATAGGTCTTGCATATCATCTTGACCTGGATAGTGGAAAAGCATGACCACATCTTCAGGCATCTTAAGGAAGAGCTTTTGTTGCTGTAGTAAAACAGAAAAATTACAGATATGAAGTTTTGGTAGTGTGAAAAAAAAGGGGGGGAGAGGTACTAAAGCAGTAAGATGTGATAATAGATATGAGGCTGCTCAAGAAAACACCAGTATTCCTGCCCCAATAGACAAGGAAGCCACAGAAAAACCCCTTGGACCAGAGTAGTGCATAGGAAAGTTTGCAATTAGCTCATTTACTTGAAGTAGCAACTGTAGATCACAGCCATGCAGTGTGACAGATCAACAAGCACCTGCAATGGAAGAAGGCTGAGAGAAAGTAACCAAGGGTGATGCTCATGAAGCTCAGAAGGGAGTATAGGAAGTGACCACTGGGAGATGTGCAGAAGACACACAGTGCAAACTTCTACCAGCTGGCAAAGTTGAAGGGGTTAGTGGAAGAGGCTGGTCTCCCAGGAGACCATGACAGTAAATGCAAAAGCAAGTTGTCTGCAGATGCCTCTGAGGAGGCTATCAGTATGGCTTTCCTATACCAAAGTGGTCAGAGTTGGAGACCAGTGGCTTGTATGTCACACCCCAAAAAAAAACCCAGAGAGTCAGCATGTTCTAATAGAGAAGGCAGCTTTGGCCCTATTCCAGAGGTGCAAAATTTCACTTTATTTATGGGAGGCCAGTGTTAGCTGAACTGGCCATAAAACGTTCCCAACATTGCCAAAAGAGACCTGGTAACATTTCATGCTGTACAATGCACACATTTCTTTTTTAGGTACAAGGGTACAATTTGAAAATTGAAGACAAATCTGGGAAAGATTCAGTGGTTCCAGAGATGTTTTAAAACATTAAATAGAAGAACAGTGGAGTAAAGTTCAGAACTTCATAATATACAGGATATTTGCTTTATAGAATCATAGAAGTGTTAGTGTTGGAAAGGACTGTAAGATCATCCAGTTCCAACCCCACTGCCACAGGCAGGGTCACCTCACACTAGATCATGTCCGAGGCTTTGTCCCGCCTGGCCTCGAACTCTGCCAGGGATGGAGCATTTACCACTTCTCTGGGCAATCTGTGCCAGTGCCTCACCACCCTCACAGCAAAGAACTTCTTCCTTATATCTAACCTGAACTTCCCCTGTTTAAGTTTGAACCCGTCACCCCTTGTCCTGTCATAACAGTCCCTGATGAAGAGTCCCTTTTCAGCATCTCTGTAGCCCCTTCAGACACTGGAAGCTGCTCTGAGGTCTTCGTACAGCTTCTCTTCTCCAGGCTAAACAGCCTCAACTTTCTCAGCCTGTCTTCATACAGGAGGTGCTCCAGCCCCTGTTCATCCTCATAGCCTCCTCTGAACTTGCTTCAACAGCTCTGTGTTCTTATGTTGAGGACACCAGAACTGCACACAGTGCTGCAAGTGAGGTCTCACGAGAGCAGAGGGGCAGGATCACCTCTCTCAACCTGCTGGTCATGCTTCTCTTGATGCAGCCCAACACATGGGTGATTTCTGGGCTCAAGCACAGACTGAAGCCAGCTCATGTCCAGTTTCTTATTGACTAACACCCCCAAGTCCTTCTCCTAATGGCTGCTCTGAATCTCTTCTCTCCCCAACCTGTAGCTGTGCCTGGGATTACCCCGACTCAGGTATAGGACCTTGCACTGGCTTGGTTCAACTTCATGAGGTTGGCATTGACCACGTCTTAAGTATGTCAAGGTCTTTCTGGATCCCTTTCCTCCAGTGTGTCAACTGCACCACATAGCTTGGTGTCATCACAAACTTGCTGAGGGTGCATCAATCACACTGTCCATGCTACCAACAAAGAAGTTGAACAGGATTGGTCTCAACATTGACCCCTGAGGGACACCACTCATTACCGGTCTCCACTTGGACATTGAGCTCTTGACTGCTTTGTTTAAAATAAAACAAAGTAAAACCAAAACCAAGGTAGCTCTTACATGAAACACAGGCTCTAACTGCTAAAGCTACTGCTTCAAACTACTAGCTGAGAATGGCCAAGAACACACACACCACAACCACCACCACCACCATCAATTTGAGGGTAAGAACTCATTACAAGATGGAATTTTGTTTAAAGGTGTGAGATTGTTGAGTCCTAATGCACTACAGGGAAAAAAAATCCAAGCCATTAAAAAGTATAAAAGAGCAGTGAGACATTTCCCCTGGCAAAATGATAATTGCTTCATGAGGAAAAGCAAGCACATGTTTATTTATGTTATCTGCAAAACCATTCTGTGCTTGTTCTGCACTAGTATTCTGACCAACATAAGACATGCTCAGTGTGTACTTTTGCAACTTAAGCACTTGTCAAGTCCAGTTTTCTTTAACATGACATTGTTGATTCAGTGAGGTCTGATATATCAATGCCAATCTGTGCCCATAAATTCAAGCAGTTGCAAGTTAATTCAGGGTTTCGACACTAACTACTAATTACTATTTTTCCCAGTAAAACAGATAGGTGGGAAATAGTGTAAAAATAACTAAAGAAGAATGCTTAGTCAGACTCTGACTTATATTTAGCTCTGTTACATTGCAGATTGTCAGCATGGTGGTTTGTCACCCTCTGATGTTTTGCTGAGTAGAAAACTAAAGCCAAGAATTGCCCAAACAATTAGAAGCTGATGTCAGACAGTAGAGACCTGCCAAAGTGGAAAAAAACACATAAAGGGGGAAAAAAAAAGATGAGATTCATGGTGTTGGAAACTACCTCCACTTCTTGAAAATCGTGCATTTTAAACCAATCATGATATGAGGTCATCAACTCTGATGGGCTGAGTCTGTGGAAGGACTGTAACCACCTTGTCCAATTCCCAAAGATAGATACAGAGTACCAGCCAACAGCAGCAGCAGTCTGAGATGCAGTAGCCCTCAGATGTGGAATCACTACAACCAAAGATATGACTGTCACCTGAGATCAACACTGACATCCTGGTTAAATTTGAAGATACAATTATGAGTATAAGGAACTTTATAGTCCTAACTGGCCACTGCTAATCTGCAAGCATAAAAGGTCGATTGCAATGTTTTTAATTATGTGTTCTAATTAATGATAGCCTTTAGGTCTTCATAGCAACTTACAGCTTGGAAGGGACAATGTGATATTGAATGACACCAGGAAAAACTGTGCTTTCAAGACAGAGTCCAGCCTGTGCACTAAAGAAATACTTATTGCTGTCATATACTGCTCATGGAATGCACCCAGAATAAAGGTCTTGCATATGGCTTCCAGACTAGACAATGAATCAGGGACTTGGACACAACCATGGCATGAACATCAATGAACAAAAGCTAGCTAGCTTTTATGGATGGCTGTTGGTGCTGGTACTGCAACAGTGGCCAGCCATCTGTGTGGTGCACATGCAGTTTCACTAAGCATTAGGCCCTGGGGGATACCAAGAATGTAGGCAAGAGGATGATCTTCACTACAGGGCAGCAGCCACTAGGTGACTTTGAAAAAGCCATCCAAAAGGCATGTGGATAACACTAAAATCATTTGATTACATGTGAACTCCAGCTTTAGAAATGTCAGTGGGTCTTTCCTCATGAAACTTCATGTTCTTGAGATTTTTCAAGCACTAAAATGACTTTAAAAGTCTGTCACCTTCTGCCAGCTGCAGCCAAGGCCCATTCCATGTTCGTCATCCTTTGTTTTATGGAGATCTGCGGTGCACTGAAGCTTGGCCTCTTGCTGGTGGGGTGCTTTGTGACTACTTTGCAGAAGGAAAGACTGCTGACTACCACTGTGATGGTGTCTTCTCACAAGTAGGATGTTCAGCAGCTGTGGAGACTGCAAGAAAGGACCAGAGGGGCTGGATCAGGCACTTCAGAGGCAAACACTGGAGTGGGAAGCACAACAGAGCTTGAGCATGAAAGCTGGGGAGAGAGGAGGTCAAAGTCTAGACATTTGAGAGCAAAGGTTCACTTTGAATAGAGAAGAGGCCCTGGTGGCCTCTAAAATTACCATAAATGTCTGTTTACAGGAAGTGGTTGAACGGAACAGATCAAGTTAGGGCACTCAGGGGCCTTTAAAATTTAGAGAAATCCTGTGTTTATGAGGTGGAGGGGAATTGGTCAGAGCTGGGAACATTGCAAAGTTGTTGGTGAATGGACTGGCTTCAGCCAACCACAGGTCTGGGAAAGCAGGGCTCAGCAGGCACATGCCTCCACAGATGGCAACCCAGAGCAGTGTCCACACTGCAGAGCATATGCACTCCATGGGCAGCTTAATCTGCTTGCAAAATAAATGTGAAAATATCCCCACAGGGGAAACCTTATATATACTCAGGAGGCTCATTCCCGTTGCAGTCCGTGCTCCCTGAGCTGTTGAGCTTGTTCTCTTGAGTGCCTGAACAGCAGTGATCTAATACAAGAGATCTTACCAAGTAGTCTGACTCTGCTCTCATCAGCCATCATATGGCTAAATGAGACTGGAGAAAATAAAGGGAGGGGGGAGAAGGAAAGCAAAGCAGAAGAAAAATGGGGCTCCCAATTACTGGCATGCACATCTCCACACAGACTATGGGCTCACAGTTAGCAAACTGCTCATTAGAGCCAAGGCATTAAGTCATTTCTCCAGGGAAGAATAAAACTGAACTCAGAGTCCAAAACTCTGCCAGAAAAGGCAGGACAGGGGGAGGGGAGGAGAAGTGGTTTGAAGAAAGAGAGTAAAAAGGAGGCATAAGAGAAAAAGATACTAAGAAGAGAGAATGAATGGATAGTGGGTAAGCCAGAAGAATGAAGGGGTTGAGGGGAAGAGAAGGAAAAAAAGGCAGGAAAGGAGGGCAGCTGAGCTGTGGGATAACTATGGTGTTATAATACTCAGTAATTTCTCAGACTACCTTCATTCTAGACTGTGGTGTAAACAGTTAAACAGGGAGCACTTTCTGCCCTGATGGAGAAAACAGAAAGTGCTTAAGCAGTTTTGTGGCTACAGGGTCTGTCAGAGCTCTGGACATAGTCTCAGCATTGCCCACTAACTCAGAACTCCAAAGCAGTGTTTCAATGCAATGTAGCAACAAAGACATGCACAGCCCTGGTTTGCCTCAGGACCACCACAGACTTCCTTTTCTGGGAACTCTGAATGGCTCAGTGATGCTAATAGCAGTCCTAGAGCACCAGATTCTCTGCTTCACTTAGGCTGTCTTTACACATTGAGCAGTTTTCCTTCTCAACAACATGAAGAACTAAGTTAGCCGAGAATTAGGCTCATGGTGTTTTGCCTTTCACTAGAGCCTCCATCTGGCAATCCCAAAGCATTCTTGAGAGGTGAAACCACCTAACTGGCTAGCTATCATGGTGACCGTATTAAAGTTGGAACTGTATGGATAGGTGATGTGTGCCGTCTGCCATCACCTAGCTATGCAGTCAAAATTGGAATAAGGATTCTTGCCTTGCTATTATCATCTGCAAGGAAAGCTTTTGACCGGGAGTTAATGTGTGCATCCAGTGGGACCTGCAAACCTACATAGGTAGTGATGTTAGGTTAGTGGGGGCTAATAGGGAAGAAATTGCTTTTCAAAGACATCAGAATACAGAAGAGGATATAAATGAGTACATGGATGCACAAGATTTCATCCACCACTAGAGATTTTCATGACGTGATGGTCAAGGCCCTGAGCAACCTAGTCTACCTTTGCACCCATGCTGCTGCTTAGTCTGCTCCAGAGGGCCGGGAAACCAGCTCCTTGAATCTTTCTGTGAGGGCAAAGTCAGACTGTTATGGCTCAAGCAACTAGTAAAGGTAATTTTAACTAGCCTTCTTGGTTTAGACTGCAGCAGGTTAGCTCTGGTTAATGCTATTCCAGCTGAGCTCTATTGGAAGGTTCATTGAAGGAAACGGGTTTGATAATGTGTTCCGCTGCTTCACCTATGTCCTAAAGATACCTGCCTTCTTGGCCAAACAGTGGTTGAGTCACCAGCCCAGGGGGTATTTAAAAAGACATGTAGATGTGGCACTTAGGGACATGGTTTAGAGGTGGACTTGGCAGTGTTAGGTTTACGCTTGGGCTCAATGATCCTGAAGATCTTTTCCAACCTAAGTGATTCTATAACTCTGTGCCTGGCTCTGCCTGTTACCCAAACAAAGTGCTGTAGTGTACTCTGGATGAGCAGCTATGAATGGGGAAATAAGAACTCGTTTAACCATAATTATAAAATTTAAAAACAATTTGTCATAGATTTCCAAATGAATGTGCTATTTTGCACTGTGCTGAACTTCTAATGAGCTCTGGCAGAGTTTGGGTCTGGGTTTGTGTGAGGTTTGCACTTTATTCTTATGTTGAAGATGAATCACACTTAATACGTGTCTAGCAATACAGCAGGACATTAAGCTGGTATGGATGTTTTAAATTAATCTTCCTTGGAAAATACTGGTAAACAATGGTAATACTAAAGAAGGAACTGCTATAAGAAATTCCTAACCTAAAAAAGTTATTAAAATTGTGTAGCATTTTCCATCTTCTGATCAGCCAGGACATGATTTTTCCCTCAGGTTGTTGTCAAGCTAAGCTTGTAATTCCCCACCACATTTACTTTTTAAGCATTGGCACATCACAAATATTTTCCAGTTCATTGGAGCATCTTTGTCCTTCCAAGATGCATTAAAAGTTATGATTGCATCCAAGAATGGTGTTGACCTTGTAGTGGAGACCTGGTCCCAGCTCCTGGCTGCACTTTAGATCTCTGAGGAGTTATTTGCCTGTGTACATTAAAATGTCTCTCAGATCATTGTAACCAAGACCAGAGGAACCACCCCTAAACACAGTGACCCCAGCTTTGTTCAATCTTCAGACTCACCCTTTCAGAACACATTGCAGTCACCTTATGGGGTCTCCATGGTATTTTTTAATATTAGATCATTACTTGTAAGCCAGTAAGTAGGTTCAGAATGAGTAGCAAGACCCCCTGAAGTCTCCCATGCTCCAAAGGGAAGCAGATGCAATGTGAAGACCTTGTGCTATCTTTATCCTCAACATGTGGGAGCAATAGGATTGTTTCTGGAGTCTCTGGCTCCGGGGGCCAGGAGAGACAAATGGATTGTGTGACTGGAAAAGGGTAAACCTGCCAACCTCATTTTATTTCCAGGTTGAGGAGAGATTTGCAGGCAGACCTAGGAAGGAAGAAACTAGCACTAGCCTTCCTGACTTGTCTCCTGCGACAAGCCAGAAAGAGAAGCAGAGTAGAAAGACAAGAAGGAGGTCTCACCAATCCCAGCTTATGTGTGTTTTTCACTGGCACAAGCCACTCTTGCTTAGCATGGGCCAGGCTGCTGCTATGGGGACCCTGCAAGGAGCTCAGGGGCTCACTGCACACATGAGGCAATGGAAAAGCAGCAGGCAGGGACCAGAAATGGCTGAACTGTATTTTTCCAAAGTGGAGATCTTTGGTGGGCTGCAGATTACATTGGAAATCAGAGCCTACACCCCAGGATCCTGCAGCTGTCCCTCTCCCCTCTAATTTTTCTCTGTCAGATTTCAGAGCTAAAATTAACCACAAGGCCTTAGTGACACTATGTGAAAGTGTATGTGTGTACGCCTGGGCTTCCTCACCCCAGTGGGCTTAATCCTCTGCAGAAGATTGACAGGTTCACATGGAGAGCGACTTTTTAACCAATTCACTTCTAAATGTTCCTTTTGCTGTCTCTTCCCTTTACTGCCCTCTTCCCTCCAGGCTGAAAGGACATCATGGTAGTGGAGATATGGTGCGAGCTGACTCCTCTGCTGTCCTGCAGTTGTGCTGATGTACCTCTCCACTGACCTGAGGCACCCCAATGTGGTCCTCATCAAGGGCATCCCGCAGTGCTCCCAAGATGCTCACCATACCTGTCCAGGAGAGGGGTGCTTGAAGGGCAGCACAGAGCTACAAGTTGAAGTTCACATGCTGGAGCAGAAGAGGTGGACTTAATTTCTCAACCTTTCTTCAATGTACTCAGCTCAAGCTGCCCTGCTGCATGTCTCCTG
Source organism: Neopsephotus bourkii (assembly GCF_033783945.1). Classification (NCBI taxonomy): domain Eukaryota; kingdom Metazoa; phylum Chordata; class Aves; order Psittaciformes; family Psittacidae; genus Neopsephotus; species Neopsephotus bourkii. Next base: position 1,667,505 of record NW_026901771.1, on the reverse strand, counting down.
AGCATGCCTGTGCATATTGCCAGTGAGAAGGAGTTCAGCAGTAGAGCATTCACAGATAGTTTTGTTTCTCTTTCCAGCTGTGGTAAAAAAGCTTTGAAGGAGGCCTTTGCTGAAGTGTTGGCAGCGTACAAGTGCCTCAGTCCAGATAGGTGGCACTACGTGCGGGTTTGTTGTTAGTTTCTCCTTCACACAAAACCCTGCCAGTGTGGTCTCTGCACTGAACTGGAAGCTTGTCCATATCCATGGACTTCTTTGTATTAGCCACAGTACGGATATCCAGCCAAGGTGCTCACAGATGTGCTCCTTTCTCTACCTAAGCCACATTTCTCTGAGGAGGCCCCTCAGTATTTTCCTGGTCAGGTTGGAGCAAGCTGGCTCTGACTTGGCAGTGACTTGCCAAGACCTCGAAGCAGGCAAGGGGAAAAGTATCTAAAGGCCAAAGCACTCATGTGACGAGCTGCATGTGAGGCAACACACTCATCTTCCATAACCGTTTTTTCCAGCAATTCCATTAAAGTTACTCAGTATTTTAGCATTGAGAGGAAAGGAGAGAGCAAGATTTGGCACCAACAAGAAAATACACAGGTGTTTTCTTTTTAATGAAACCTCGTAGTGTTTCGGATTGAAGTGTCCACAGAAATAATAGGAAGATACCCATCTACTATTGCACTTTGTTTCATGAAGAGGCAACTTCAACCATGCTTGCATGGACCCAGCTCTGTTGAGGTTGACTGTATGAGCTAGCAGAAGAACAGGAAATTCTAACTCCTAAGACGACCATCTTAGTGACCTACAAGGAAGGAAAAACTTTGGAGGTTTCTATGAGGAGAAGATAACTTGTTGTCCCAATGCATGGTAACACATAGCCATGGATTCCCACATTCCTTTCCACAGGTTCCTAGAAACTGCAAACTCTGCTAAGCATTGCAGCCTCATTTAAACTGTGGAAAAATGAGGCACAGTGAGTATTTCTGTGATACAGCTTGGATTTTGGTTGGTTTTAATAGTACTACACTGAGCTACAGCTGTTATTGTAGCACCGATATTCTCCACTGATTAAGATTTCTTCATTGTTTTTGAACAAAAAATAAGCAACATTTCTTTACCACCTTGAGTTAACACCATATAAACCATATTACTGGATCAGGAGTGACTGCTTACATGGGTTGGTTGAGTTTAAATCCCACGTTTGCCTACACCAGTGTAACATGCACTATGGCCAGGGCCAGGGTCACCCTGGAACCTGCTGCTGGTTCCTTTATTTGTCTTTGCTGCTTCAGTAATAGGTATAAAACAAGTAGTAGTCAGAAGGAGTTCAGGTCTAGAGACCATGGTTTGCTAAGCTTTTGAGTGAAAGCTCCCTGCCACTAGAAAACCAAAGAGTGACTTGGAACATCTTGGTGACTCCGGCAAGGCAACAAAACACAGGGTTTAAGATTTTACTTCTTTTTTTTTGTGATGGTTTTAATTTAAATAGAGTGTATGCATGCCTAACCCAATTTAACCTGTCTGGGTTCTTAGACCCCATTAATCACTGACTTGTCTTAGCACCTCACACTGTCATCTCTGTCACTGCAGAAGGCTGCTGAGACGATCGTCTCACCACAGGCATTCTGATGACTTATCACTGGATTTTGTGTAAGCAACAAAACACCTAAGAAGCCAAAATTGTTCCCCATTGCAATGCTTTAGAGGATTGATACAGGCAAGAATCGATGTAAGCTGATTGCCTCAAGCGTGAGTGGCAGACACTGCAAAAACCTGCTGTAAAGCACTTCTTAGAACCTTTCAAAAACTTGCAACACCTAAAAACAGTGTTATTTTTTGAAAACAAGGTGGCTTTAGATTGATTGCTCCATTTTGTATTACAAGCCCTGTTCAAGGGTACATACTTGAAAACAGTTTTACTTAAAAAAAAAAGCAGCTGAATAAATAAAAAACAAGGAGTAAAATAACCTAGGATGCATAAGGAAATGCTATGGATTATTTCATAGCTAACTCTCTCCCCACAAAGAGACTGGGAACTAGCAGGGTTGAACTTCTTAAAAGCCCAGCTTTTGTTAGCTCAATCTACGATCATGGTCATGTCACCTGCTGAACTGAATGTTTCGGGCAACTTTCATAGGGTTAAAATTAAGTCAGCATCCAGGCAGGGTTCACCTAGAAGAGGTAGATTGTGCCCACTCAAAATGAACTCCCATTGATGTTTTACACTCTCTGACCTGAATCACTTGGGAAATTAAAGCTAATTATGAGCTACTGCCCAAAGCTAAATACACTCCAGTGGCACATGAAGATCTTGTCTTTTTGAAATACATACAATTACCGCAAGCTCTAAGATAAGCTACTTCAGGTTTCTCTATTTTTAATCTTTGTACCACATACCTTTTTCAAAACCTTTTCTTCTCTGTTCAGGGCTCCAACCCACACACAGACAGACAACTCTCCCAGGCCCACTAGTGGGAATGAGGTAGTTGGATCAGTCATTGCAGGTCAGTTATGAAGAGTTTACAGTCTGAGGTATGCTTGGACAAAGCATCCATTGAATGATTTCACACAAGAAAGAAACTACTGGAAATCCCAGTCTGTCTGCAGACAATTTAGAAATGTAAATGGCTTTCTGAATTAATTAGTCTGGCTAGCTTTAATCAGAAAAAGAGCATGAAGGCATGGCTCTGTACAAAGCAAAAAGGCACATAGCATGTTACCTTAAAGTATGACTGAGCAGCTGACTACATTTATAATCGTGACATAGACCTCTCAAAAAATCAGCTTAGGAATAAACAAATGCAGGCACCATTTAAAGCCCACAGAAAATCAAAAGTGACTTGTCATTAAATGTAACATACTGATTGTGTTGAAAGGTTTAAACTGTATTCTTAGTATAGATGGGTATATACTGAGGAGTTTTCTTGACATTTAAATACAGCAGTTATAGCTGGGTTAGCTACACTCAATATTGTGCTGTATTCAGCAGGTTAATTACAGTTTTGAATGGTAACAGCAGGTCAAAGAGGTATCTTCTAGGTACTTCATTTAAATTGTATACTGAAGGTCACTTTGGATGTGACTTTGAAAATCACTTCTATGCAAAAAAAGATGTATGTGGCCATTTAGAAACAGTGAAGGGTTAAAAGCTGTTCCCTCGGACTTTTTCCTTATATTGGTACATGGCTGAAAACACCAGCCTGCTGATTGATGGGTTCACATGGGGCGACCTTCGCATTAGCAACGCGACTCTGGTTGCTGGGTAAACACAGGCAGATGGATCCAGCTCCAGTGATTTTCAGTAGTGATGGATGGCAAATGTATTTCTGATCCACATCACACCCTGAAGATCCCATGAAAATTATTTGGCACGGGGCGGAAAGTATTAGATTCGGGTGACAAATAATTACCTGACATCAGCTGAGGCTTCTTCAGAAAGGTTATGCTGCAAATAACCAGCTTTTACATAACTTTGTTTTCATGAAATGATAGAAAGTCATACACATATAATTTATTTATCTGAGAAAATGTAACCCAGCCAGTGGCTGACAAAAACTGCTCCTTGGAAATATCTAGCCAAGTAATTGTACTCCAGCACCATGTAGGTTTCGGGGTGGTTTTGGAATGATTTTGTTTGTTTGCTTAAAGCATGCGTGTTTTTCCTTGTTGCTATTGTTGATGTTGTATGTACTTTTTCAGTAGCAGGAATTAGCATTCAGACAAGACATTTACTCAGAGTCATTGTGGTTTCAGGAGTCTGCTTTTCAAGGACTCCAGTTCAAAAGTTCTTGACCTTTATTCCTTCTTCTCTTTTCCTGAGTCTGGTGCTTGGGCAGCAAAACCAGCATTTTAAGTAGTTGGAGGCCAGATAAATACTTGCCTGAGCTTCAATCTTTTGTTTTCAAAAAGTAGCTTCTTTATATATATAAATGTATATTGAATATATATTGTATATATATAAATGTATATTAAATGTATATTAAGTGTATATTAAATATTACATATTGTAAATTATATAGCGTATAATATATGTTATGCTATGTTCCATTATATGTAGTATAGTAGATTATGTATACTGTATAGTGTATACAAAATATTTTATATTACTGCTTATTCATATAGATTTTGTTATATACTTTACATTATATTATCTATGTTTTATACTTTACATATTATAACATATAATAAATTTTTATATTATATCTAATATAATTATGTATTGTATATGGATACAAATGCCTGGGGCAGGCCTGTGTTGAGAAGGCTACAAATGCTTCATGCCTCTCTTCAGCTGATAGGTGTCCCTTTCGCATGATAGCATCCTCAAAATGTGTGGTGTGTGGGTTCATGTATTCCTGCAGTGAGCTAAAATGACTGTTTGCACCTTCTGTCCTGCTTGTTACCATTCCTGCCAGGATAATCTGGTGTGGTTGTATCTGATAGGACATCAATAACAAGCCTAGAAGCTGGTATGTGTCATCATCTCCCCAAGATGGAGTGTCTTGTTTCTCTGTCTATGTTGTGCTGTAAAGCTTCTGTCACTATTTCAACCTTCTTCACTAGACATGGCAAAATTTCAGTGTGGCCCAAAGTCCTCCCCTTGTCTGTACGGTGAAGTTATTCTCCTGGTTTACAAAGCATAGGAGCACACAATTAATGGAAGCAATGACCACAGTGTAAGTTTCTGGAAGAGCTGAGGAAAAGAAGAATCAGCGTAATGCAGCCCATGAACAAGGAAATCTTCCCATTTCCTTTTCCTTCTGGAGGGGGTTACCTGTCTCCCTCCTCTCACTTTTAATTAGACTTACATATTTATGCACAACTCTGCAGAAACCAACAATGTTACATGTACTTCTATTTTACATGAAGAAAGAAGCTTTTAGGCTTCTTTCATGCTTAATCACACTTAACAGGTTTTTTTCCTTATATTGTTACTATCATTTATTAATCTTTCCTCTCACCTTTTCCCCCTTCAATTCTCCTACATCCCGTTTTCCTCCCTCCTTCCTGGCTTCTTTTTTTCCTTTCTTTCTTCTCTTTCTCCTTCTCTGATATTCAGCTCTCTCCCTCATGTCCATATGCTTTATTTCCACCAGGGAAGGGTCAGGCTGAGTAACACCAGAGTTAGTTCAGGAAACAAATACTAGGTAGATCTTGCTGCAGACAGCAGGCACGTTCAACTGTAGCACACCAGGACCTCCCACACTGGCTTCCCACAGAGGTGAAAGATGGGGAAAGAGCTTCAGCATGAAGCTCAACAGGCATCCACACTGGTGGGGAGCGGGTGGCTGTGCCACTCATCCCTATGTAGAGGATAACTTGGAGAAATGGTGTGCAATGCTGAGTGTCATGGTGCCCTTTCTCCAGTCTCAGTGCAGGATATGGCTTGTTAATATAGGCAGATGAAGTGTTTTATCTATGTAATTTACATTGTTTCCTTTAAAATGGCAAGCTGAAGATTGGTACATATTTATTGAGTCATTTGGACTCTAACAATGAATTCTTTAATACAGACCCAGAGTATTTTGTGCTCCCAAGAATAAATCCTGATGTTTGGAAAGGGTGTATCAAACATAGATGGTGCTGTCTGAAGCTGGCTTTTGAGAATGAATGATGGCAGTTACCAAGGGCTGTGCTGCAGGGGCACTCTGGTTTCACAAAGCTGTTTGTAGTCTGGGCTTTGTTTAGCATCATCTCATCAGAATAATCACAGAAGCAGTGTGATGCTGGAGGGTAGTCATAACCAAAACACATCCAGCTGTCAACACACTCGAGAGACCTTTAATTTTGCAGACCTTAAGCTAAAGGCCAGAGAGAGTGGCTGACTCAGTGGTGAACGTCTTTTCCCATGTCTGGGGCTGAAGAAGGGTGTGGTGGCCCTGGGGCTCTGTGCTCAGTACCACAGCAGAAAGCCCAGTGGAGACAGCATGGTCCACACCAACACTGTGCTGGGGAGTTGGACTGCAGCAGGAACAGAGCAGTAGGATCTCTCAAGGCTGTGGGGTCTTGCAGAGCCTTATTGCTGGTCTCCTGGTTACAAAGCTCCATCCTGTGCAGTGTTGTACCACTATCACTCAGCTCTAATTTCCTGTCACCTGCAACGCTCCTTCCCACATGGTCAGATCAACAGCTAGTGGTGCAGCATATGCGGACTGCTTGTATTTCCTCTTCATAGTGTGAACCATGTGCACATTCAGGCAGGAAGGTAGCGTGCTCTGTCTAGAGAATGAGCTTAAACAACTCTGTCATTTACAGGTCCTTTCTACTACAAAGAAACTGCATCACCTACAGATGGGAGACAGTACAAAATTAAGCCCACTATATAAATAAATGCTCTGTATAGGAGTTGGACTTGATGATCCCTATGGGTCCTTTCCAACTTGAGATATTCTATTATTCTATTCAGGGCTTAAAATACTGAGGGTTCCACGTATTTAGTAACCAGTAGTGTAAGAACTACAATAGCAAAAGATCAGTATGCAGGGAAGGCACCATTAGTTAGACCAGAGAGTACCACAACTATATGTTGCCACAAGCCAGAATGAGCCAACAATTATACGTTACCATCAAAATCCCCACTTGTTAAGCACTCAAGTGATGCTAAGATTTATAAGCATCTAGAGACACTCCACAAAACTGTCAGAAGATGTGAGTTTTTAGTCAATTTTTAGTCTTCTGTGGCTTTTTCATTCTGATCACATGCAAGTGAAATAATTGGAGTCATGGAATATGGAAAAATCTGTGCCTGTCAAATTCAATACAGATATATTTTCCTTGGTCTTCCTGTCACATAACCTTCTCAGCAAATTCACAGCAAAACTACTTACTGTGTTACAAACACTATGTGTTGCAAAGATTATTCACTGTTGTTATAAATACTACTTCAGGCTGTCAGAAATTGGAATAACTTCAAGAAACTCCACTAATTCACATAAAATCACTTTTGCTCCTTGCAATGAAAATAAGCTATTTATGTCTATATTTGCATCAATCAGTTTCCAGACAATGAGCTGCCAGTAACCTCAAGATGAAATCTTGCTGGGTTAAGTACTGTTTTGTAACTTGGGGTATCTTAAAAACTAGCTGTAGGTTTAGTCTGTCTTGCTTTGACAAAATATTTGTCTGTGCTTTAGTAAAAGCAATTCAAACCATATTTCTTAGCAAATCCTGGCTTTTTTCTTTTCCCTTATTGCATCCATTGTCGTTGCACAGAGCTTTTGTGAAGTTTTTAAGTTAGTGGGTAAATTAAGGGCCTGGAACCTCCAGCCAGAAGCTATGAGTGGAAGCTTGGCTTTCACATACCAAAGAATGCTCTTGTGTGATAAGATCGATGTTGCACTAATAAGTTCCTTGCACTTACAGTTTCTGATTTCTTCAGGTTTCAAGGGGTAAGTGGGAACCAGATGATACTGAGTACTGTGTCATCATCCTACGAAGAGGCTTGCTGGTTTGGGCAGGGGGCTTTGACTATATAAATTCTGAATATGAAGCAAATATGATGGACTCTTTCTCTTTAGTCACAATGGGTGGGATGCAGCTGACCACATGTGGGCATCTTCCTCTGAATTAGATGTCTGGGTGCATATCTCCCTTTACAGAGTATCAGTTACCTCACTGTAATGTCAGCATCTAAACTGAACAAAACAGATCAGGTCCTGAAAGCCTTTATTTCTCTTTGTGACTGTAAAGAGGATCCAGGGCAACCCACTGGGTCATAAACTGCTTCCTTGCAGACACCTGAAATTAGGCATGCTGAATCCTACCCTAACAATTTGATCCAACTGCCTTTGAGGTTAGCCCCTGGTGATGCCCATGGGTATTGGATTAGTCTCTAAAGGCATTTGCTGTGGAAGGCAGGAAAGAGGCTGTCACTCAGATAAATACAGGTAAAGGTATACTGTTGAATTTGACTGGTGCCATGAAAGACTGTGGCAGCAGATTAGCAGTACTGTGCACATCTGTGACCCTGAGACAGCTGACACAATGAAATGATCTCCCTTAAGGAGGCAGATGGAGGCTGAGAGCTAAGTCATGACCATGCTGGGAGTAACATGGATGCTGCTGGAGATGGAACAAAATACAAACTATTTTTATCACCCCGACAGATTTATCCAGTGAACTTCCTTTAAACCACAGCCTCCTTTCAACAACTCAACTTTCCAGCTGGGAAATACAAATGCTTAAGTCTTTCTGCCTCTCAGGGATTCCCTTGGGCTGTATTTGATCTTTTCTTCAATCTCTTCCCCAAAACCCAAAGCAATCACATTAGTGGCTCTGCATATGACATGTTTTAATTCAACTTACAACCACTTCATGGTACGGTTAACACTAATCATGGCCTTTGCTTGCCACAACAGAGTGGCTTCTCAGAAGTCCAAGTGGCAACTGGACACCCTATCTGCTATGTACAAGTCTGGACTATATCTCAAAACATGATTAATAGTTAGCCAATGACAGAGGAAGTCGGCAGCAGTTTGTTTCTGCTACCAGTCTTGGATGGTACATGTCTGCCTCCCCGTAAGTAAATCTGTGTATTGTCCTTTTGCAGACTGCAAGGAACTTTCCATCTAAGCAGATGGATGCATCTCTCCTAGTCTGCCTTTCTCCCATCACTATGAAACAGGAAATCCCACAGTGCATTGTCACTGATGGTGGTCTTCTACTGATGGTGGACCAACTAGGCAAACAGAAAAGCCACCTTACCCACTGCTCTCAAATGACTGTCTGCAGCTCTTCATTCTTCTTCCCAAAACAACCTTGTCTTTGGTTTGGCAGGCTTGTTTGCAGAATGAGAAACAGAGTGACTAAAGTATGGCACTTCAGTACCTTTTAGAAAGGTTTTAAGGCTGTGATGAGGAATGGTTACATTCACTGGTGTTCATCCCACCACTGAACAGAAACTGGGAGTGAAAATAAGGAAGGACAAGGCAGCAGCTGCAGCACCCATTTCGTTTCTGAGAGAGAGAGGGCTATGAAACTTGGAAGAGGCTGAGAATCTCCCGGAGGCAGCATTCACACAGTATCGTAAGAAGAAAAAACAGGAGAGATGTAGGCATTTTCTCCTGTCCCACTATGCGCTGATCCCTGATAACTTCCTTCACCTTCCAGTGTCTACAGCAGGAGGGCATGAAAGCACAGGGAAGAAAATTCCCACTGTTGAAATTCCCCAGAAGGAATGATTTTAGTCTGTAGAATACTTGCCTGTGCTCTTGCAAAATTTCTGATAGAGCTGGATGTTTGTAATAGCTAAGGTCAAATTTGTCTTTAGACTACTCCCCATCTTAGAAACAGACTTGAATAAATTATTCCTGTCATACAAGAAAACTCTCTTGCTCACTAGAGTTAATGGTTTCTTCAGTGTCCTTCCTTGGACAGTAAATGTCTAATAATGAGTGGCAGTAAGTAAAACCCAGTATGCAGTAAGATGGCCTAAGTGGGGGGATCTTGAAAGACAGAAAGCTGGCAAATGTTATGTAGTTCAGTATGGTGCATTGACATTCATATCTCACTTATATCTGAAACTTGTTGTGGGCTTATTTTCCCTGGGCATGGCTTGTTTTCCCTTCATTTATCTTTCAAGGTGTAATGTAAACAGAGGAGCAGTTTTTATGATGAGAAGTGTTTCTAGCTACCCAAGGTCCAGGGGAAAGGACACCCACAGAGAGTTGTCATGCAGGGCAGATTTTAATCTGATTTACTGAGGTGGTTTTGCTGAAGAGTTGGGAATCCTGGTCCAGAACAACTATCCGTGTGACTCTGTATGGGGTGGAGATGGGATGGAGCTTCTGAAGGTAACAGCAAAGCTGTGGCTGGTCTCATCTGTAATGGCATTAACACTGGCTGGCTACATCAGGGACATTTGCTCAGCTCTTCCTACAGCTGAGGATCACCCAGACCACTCCAACACCAGGGACTCAGAAGCCTTATCCTGGGTAGCCCAAGGGCAGATTCTCAGACACTGGGATGTCACAGGCTGTTTTTCCATTATGGTGCCACACTGCATGCCCTTGTGCAGGGAGATACTGCTAGAGCATCACTGAGAGCAGCCTGGACACGTCCTTAGTATCTGTCAGGGTTGCAAGCACCCCCCGTTCGATGTCTTGGGTTGCTGGAGAGATCACAAGCCTTGACCTGATGTGCCCCAAGCTCTCTGAATCCTTCACACCTCCTCAAAGCCTTTTCTCTTGCTCAGCTGACATTTTTGTAAAGTTCCCTGCTATTTAATCTCAGCTCATGTTTCAGTTTAAATCAGTCATCACCAATCTGTTGTGGCCCTCCAGATATATTACTTCCCTACCAGCTTAGACCATTCTTGCAAATTATTACCACCTCCTATAAATATGGCCGTGATGTTGCACAGTATCAATTCTCCTTGGAATGATGATTTATTTAAATAAGTAGAGAAAGGAGATTTGGGCTATTTTTAGGCTTCTTTCTATGATGCTATACAAAGATTTTCTCACCATGTTTTCCTGTTCAGCTATGCCATCTCAGACTTTTCACATGGTGGAAGAGGCATCCACAGCAGTGCTCCCATATGGCTCTCAGCAGCTGGCTTTCACTGTTCAGTTCTGTTATTACTAATTCATTGTTTATGTTCTGCAGTAAAACCAAGTGACCTTCAACAAGACTGGAGTGGCCACCTCAGATAAGTGCAATACCAAACTGATGCTGACAATAAAGAGTTTACAGTGTTTTCCACTCAATTCAACTGAAGCATCATTGAAAAGCCCATCTACCAGATGAGACTGGTCCAAAATGAAAGCTGAAAAATGTTATTTGGTATGGGGAGGAATATTTAAATATAGCAGCTTACCAGGAAACTATACATTTTTTGCAGTGCCAGACCTATATTTAATGAAAAATCTGTACCTGAAATATGGAAGATCTCTTCCACTCTCAAGTGAGGTTGTCTTGGCCTAGAATAGCCCAGGGCCCTGGCAGCTAAGGTATTAGTGTTTAAAGAAGAAGAGTAAGCCCAGGTGTCTCAGTTAGACTTTTGAGTTAGTCTTGAGCTTCTCACAAGCTGGGTGAATGATCCTAACATGCCATTACCGGTGATTTCATTTATCAACCACCTTTGTCCCTCTGTAAGTAATTTTAAAAGGTTTTTGGTGTGTCTTAATGAAAAAAGCACAACACATGTTAAAAACAAAAAATATTGGCAAGATGGAAAAGCTATTTGCATCCCAGCTGCTGCTGTTATTGCCATTTGCCCAGTACAGAGATAAAGTACAAAAAGGTTCAATGACTTTCCCAAGGTTACTCAAGGAATCGGCAGCAAACTGATCTGGGGCACCTCATGGTTGAGGTCCTTTTCCAGATAACAAGACTGTCTATTCCTTCACTGTAGTTTAGAACCCAGAAAATATGAGCCTGATTCTTGTCCTTTCTAGAAGTCAGCAAAACATTTGTATGGACTGAACAGAGAAAGGTCGCAGGAGACTGTGGGTCACCTTATTCCCTGTCAAGCCTCTCACCTTCCCATGGAGTCAGGCATTGTACTTCTGCGCAGGAATTCCCTGCAGGCTCCTTTTGGAACTCTAAAAATAAGACTTCTCCTAGTGCATTTCAGTACTAATTAAGTTTTTGCTATTCCTCCCACAGAGGGTTATCAACATAGTTTACAAAGTGTCATCTTTTAGCAACTTCTCAAGAGTTGGCTGTTTCCCATCTCGCCCCCTCTGACACATTTACATGTTCTGTTTATACAAGCACAGAGATAACAAACCTCCCGGGTGTATCTAGAATATTTTGAACCAAAGAGAGAAAAAAAGTCCCTTGCCAAGTTTTTCAGTAGCTGGAAATTACTTGTCACGTCCACAGACCAGTAATTCTTTTTATTTTTAAATGACTAACCACACTATGATTAATGGCTCACAGAAATGGGCTCAAAATAAGTCTGGCACAAACGTAAGGAAGGAGGAGAGTAAATGGGATAAGGACTGGATGTGTCTACGGCAGGACATTGGTGGCATGAATGGCATAGCGGGCACAGAGGAAGGAAAAAATGGTTCATGCTATTTGTAGCTCAAAACTGCAGTTACAGATGGTGATGCTGTCATGTAGCAAGGGCTCATAACACTGCAAAAAGTAACAACCTGCACTGAAAAGACTTGTCTCTTCCTGGATACGGGTGTCTCTCTGAAAATTCACTCATTTCCCCACTGTAAATGCTGATAGCATCCTTGACTGAGTACTGGAGCTTCCTCCATACCTCCTGGAGTGGTTTTGAGCTGTTCTACAATGCAGTGCATTTTGCCATTCCTTTTCCAGAGGCAATATTTTCCATTTTCTTTCTCAGCTGTTATCCTGTGTATTTTCAGCTCATATTCTACAGTGAATACTTTTGAGTGGAAATGCCAAACATGCAATCCTGGCAAAGAGCGACAAGCATATCACTTCATGATGCTGTGAGAAGTACAAACAGCCAATGCTGTTTGCAGGGCGAATAAAGTTGATGGTATAATAAAGGATGTGGAGGAGTGAGCACTCATTTAGACTATTGCTGTCTTGATCACCTGGCGGAACAGGACCCTTAAAGCAAAAACAGGCTTAAATAAATCTAAATGACAGGGCATGCATCGAGCAGCAGAAAATGGAGACCTCTCTCCTGCCTGGAGAGGCCGGGCACACATCTTGGAAAGCAGAGGCTCTGGAAAGGTCATAGGGGTGGATAACTCCAAGCAGATGGCTGAGGCGGAGCAGCGAGTCAGACCCTACAGCTGAACGATCAAAATGAGGAATGGAAAATGAGCAGTCTAGTCTGCTTATCAAGAAGCACGTCACAGTCACAAGCTGTTACGGCACAGTCATATGCCAGCACATTCAGGTGGGGTCAGAAAGCTTAGCGAAAGATTGAACATGGTTCTCCCTGTGTGCCCCCTCCCTGAGTCATGTAAGACTCTAGCTCCTTGCAAGACCCATGGTTCTGCTGTGTCCCAGAAATATCCCCTCCTACAGGACTCCTCGCTGTTGCTGGAAGCGGGATCCACCTGGCACAGCTGATGTGGCTGCGGGCTTTCTTGTGTCCCAAGCCATGTTAATGCTGCATTTCTTACTGAAAACCTGTTGCAGCTGTAAGTGGCTAGCTGCATCGCTGGGTGAGCAGTTACCATTGATTCCTAAAGCTGCTTTGCCATGATTTCGTGTCTGAAATTGTTTAAATGGCTCATGTTTCCTGAAATAAGAATAACAAGAGTGCAATTTCATACTTTTCCTATGGTGAAACCTCGTTAAAAGCCATGAGATGTTTGGATTCAATGCTGTTCACACCTTTCCACCTCTGGTGGCACAGATTCCTAGGGACAGGACTCTGCTTTGAGGCATAAACAGAATTTTGGTCTCCAGGAAACAAATCCTTTTGAAAAACCCTGGGACATAAATTTTCTGGGAGCCCAAAATAAAGTAATTCACATTAAGTAAAAAAGTGAATGAAGTAAAATGCTTCCCTGTAAACAATGGTAACGCAGAAGGTGTATGTAGGCCTTTGCCAGCAATATGTAAATGCTAGATTTCAGCCACGATGCAATAACAGAACTTTTGTCTCAGGAAAACAAATTCCCTCTTGTAAAATGGGAAGCCAGAAAACTGTGCAGAAGTAAGGAGATGTTTCCCAATTGCTAGGGGTATTACAGGATAATAATGAAGCAATAGAGGGCCTGTCAGTGCTGTGAACACATGAAGGCTGTAAGATGAAATACATCATCTTTTCCTCTCAGCTCTCTTCCCCTCTCTTCCCAAGAAACTAAGAAAAACAGCTTCTAGTGAGCTGAGCCTGCAACATACGGATTAATCCATACAGGGCTTAGAAATAAGTGCTCTATGACTTCTTCTGTCTGACTTGCTACTTGGGTATTATACATCAAACTGTACTCTAAATATCACCCACTGTATATTAAATGCATTAAGCTATATTTAACACGCTGTCTTATATTTCTTTATTTGTGATAATATATTTATCTATATATTTATATAAATATGTGGAAAGGGAGTATGTATTATAGGGGGTCAGATATTTCCCATGAATATTTTTTTCTGAATGGAAATGTAGTCTTTAAGAACTCTGAATTTCCCCATGGCATTTTGCTGGAGTTTTTTACTCCCCATTGGGAAAAATAAAATTCTTTGTTTTGAATTAGCTCTGCTTAAATTGAAATACTTTGGTTTGTCAAACTGAATTAAAACATTTCATGACGGGGTAGTTCGGCTTTAATTTATGTCCAGAGTTACTATGTGCCTTGTGGGCATTTTAATTTATAGACACCATGCTCCCATAATGCATCATAATCGCCTCTCTCATTAAATTTTTGCAATGTACTCTGAGAGTCAGATGGCCACAAAACATCACAGGACGCTGGCTGGGAACTTTGTTGACTGAGAAACATGATGTATCACCCTCATGAGGCACTGCAGCAGTTCCAAGGGACACACAGTTACACCGAACCAAGCTGAATCTAAACGTTTTCTGAGAAAGGACAAATTTGCTTTCAGTAAAAAACATCCCTGCTTCAACATTTTGCCCGGATGTGCATCCAAAATAAATGTTGATATCAGAACATTCTATAGAATAAAACATATAACTAGTGACAATTTTAGTGTGTAATAAATAAGTCCTACCTTCAGGGTTGTAAGTGTTTTTCCCTCTGTTATATAGGAACATGCACTGAAAGTTCTGATGTAGCACAAGCACCAGTGACCTGCCATCTCAGTAGAATTATTTGCCGTGACTCGCGTTAGGAGCATGAGGGGAATCTGGTGAATTTCAATAAAAGCTTGAAGCCTCCCATCTCCCCAGAGGCATGAGAAATGGTAGACCAGAGGAATCAGAGCACAGGAATGGATAGCTTGCAAAAGGCATTTCTCTCACTGAAAAGAAAAAAATAAACCAAAATGATGCAGCATGCAAGTTAAGACTTCATTTCAAAATCCTAGGAAATTCAGAGTTGCAATTGCCGTAGCAAGTTTATGGCTGCTAGTAGCATTCTGGTAAGGTCTTCAATTACACACAACACAGGGCATAAAGCTTGGAAAATATTTACATTGCAGCTCTGGATTAAATCTATTCAGGCATAGAAATGTGACATATCTTGGGGTGATGCTGAAAGAAGGCAGAGAGTGCTATGGAGTGGGTGCTCAGGTGATGATGGAACATATAGCTTGTTATGAGCTGAGAGTCAGTGCATGGCATGAAGCCTTGAGGTAGCACTGAAGGACCTTGGCTATAGTTGACATTACATGGAAGTACAAGAGTCCAGTATACAATCACCTGCTCTGGCCTTCAGCCAGGAGACCATTAAATCATACAATCATAGAATAGTTAGGGTTGGAAACGACCTTAAGATCATCCAGTTCCAACCCCCCTGCCATGGGCAGGGACACCTCACACTAAACCATACCACCCAAGGCCCTGTTCAACCCAGCCTTGAACACTGCCAGAGATGGAGCATTCACAACTTCCTTGGGCAACACATTCCAGTGCCTCACCGCCCTCACAGTAAAGAACTTCTTCCTTATATCTAACCTGACCTTCCTCTGTTTAAGTTTTAACCCATTACCCCTTGTCCTATCACGACAGTACCTAATGAGGAGTCCCTCCCCAGCATCCTTGCTGAAGACCCTCTCTTTTGTCAAAAATGATAAGGGAGATTTAGTGTAAGATTTTCACAATGGCTTCTGCCAAGGTTAGAGCTCCAGTCAGTGCTGCAAGAGAGAAAGGGCACGAGCAGTCAGTGCTGCCAATATTGCTATGAGAATAACAAGTACAGACACCACTTGCAGAGAATAATAGTGAAAGAGCAGAACAGTAACTTTGTTTGGGTTTAGTATTCAGGGAACTTCTCACTAACATGGTTTTCATTTTTCATTAGGCCGTCAAGGGATAGGGGGACTGTGTCAATGAAATACGGAGATCCAGATCCAGACTTGGGACAAAAATGGAGGTAGGATTATGGACAACACCTGATTGCCCCTTCCAGAGGAAAATGCTCACATCGCAGGCTGAGAATACCTTCGCCCAGTGTCTGGTTTTCCCTGTCCTTGAAGGAACAATCCTAGCTATAGAGAAGTTAACTACATGTAACTGAGAAGTGTGTCAGATCAATTGCCTCTTCAAGGTCTCCCTAAGGATTGCTGTGAGGCAGCAGACCTATGTTTAGAAGACCTTATAGGAGACTTGTTTTGCCAGCAGAATTGATGAGGTTTGCTGTATCAAAATTAGTGTGTGCTCTGGATGCTGCCCTTGGCTGGCACAGAGACCAAGTCCTGCCCATGTTGCTCATGACCTTGACATAAAATACCAGCTGTCTTCCCCTTCTCTCTAACTCGTCAAGGTCATAAGAACATGAGATCTAATGAAGCTGAAGTCAGTTCAATGTCATTCCTACTTTCCCTGGTGATTTACGCAGAACACCCCAGCTAAGCACGCTACAGAGATCCCCTCAGTCAATCCTTTGTCTCAAAGCCTTGTCTGGTTTGTATCTGTGTTTATTTATAAGACTGTCTTGACATTGGCATTGATACCCAAAACACATCAATGAAGAATGCAGAAGAGGATCACAGAGGGTCCTAGAACAGAAAGTCACTAAGACAGCTGCTTATTCCTAGACTAAGGGGAGCCCAATCCTTCCCTCTTTTAACCACATCACATAAAAACAGAGGGAAAATGATCAGTGCTGGAATCAGAAATGGCTGCAGGGAAATCTTCCTTCTCCTTCTCAACTTGTTACCACCCTGTAGCAGCCATGGGATGAAATAGGTCTGCATTTGGCATTTTAATAGTCACTTTGCATTTTATAGACTTGGAAATGTCAAAAGAGAACACCCGCTAGAGAGATCCTTTTTTATGTGTCACAGTTTGTTCATGAACTCGCACCAACTGGCTCCATGTGTTGCTGTATTTGGCATCTCCGGAGAGGAGGAGGAATCTCCCTTCAGTCCTCTCCCAGGAGGTGACCTCCATTCTCGAGAAATACAGGGATTAACTGAGCTAGCAGAGCATGTGCATAATGCTGCTGGGGAGAATGGAAAGTGCTGCATGGCTTTAGTGGAGTCCTGTTACATGCACAGCACTGACAACTGCAAAAAGAAAGAAAGACGCCAAGAGAGCACGAGAGGGATTGAAGCGTACAGGGTAGTGTCATGGCTACTGGACATCACCTTCATGGTTAAAAAAGGCACTGCACTTACTGCTTGACCCACTCAAGGAATGCCTCAGATGCATCATCTACTCGGCAATTTTACATGCTTACTGTGAGCAAGGAAATGTTAAAGAATACCTTCAATAACTCCTAACTGCCAGCCTTTAAAAAAGGAAGCGTTAAAAATACAGGTTTCATACGGATTCAGTTGAGTGCTGGTGCCAGCTACACCATGAGACTCAGGACTTTCTAAAGGGTACGTCCTGTCTTCTCTACATTTACCTACTGGGGAAGAGGCCATGTCGCACAAGGGCCCTCATGGTGCAGAGTCACTGGCACTGCAGCAGTAACAGAAATGACTAACACCTTCTGATCTTCCAGTCAGAAAAGTGATCTTCACCAAAATTAGCATGAGGATCCCTGAGGATTACTGAAGATTACGACAGCCGGGATAGATGCTTACGTACTTGATGACATACTTGGTGATAAGAGAGTTAACAAACAAATATACATACCGGTGCCTGCTTTACCTCATCAGGCTGGTTAAAAAGTGGGTTCAAATTAAAGGAAGGTTATTATTATTCCTTCTAGATCAGTTGACATGGTGTCCTGGACTTATGAATAGTGCTTTAATACTAAAAAAAAAGGACAGTGAGAAAAATAAGGAAATAAGGTGGCCATGCTATAATGAAGGTAAAAAATATTGATGACAGATACAGTTTATATAGGTGCACACACGCATGCAGTAGTGCATATAGAACATGCACATCTTGTATTTTACACAAAATCAGTAAAATTGCAGTTAGCCATATTTTTTAATGAATCCAAGAAATCCAGTGCAAATTAACTTATTCAGTATTTTTGTTGCTAATGCCAAATGCCACATGCTGTAAACTAACTGTAAGCAAAATGTAAATAAAAATAGAACACAGTTTTTTCTTTTCAAAAAAGGTTACATTTGGTTAGCAAAAAAAAGAAACGTAGCTCACACTGATGTGCTGCTAAAGATGTGCCTCAGAATGCGGACTTTGCTTAGAAAATGTTTGACCTTATAGCTATGATTTTGCACAAAAACAACTATCATGAAAAGAATCTTTCAAAATGGTCATAACCATCATACTAGGCACCCAAATTTAGAAAGCTCCAAAAACTAAAAAACACTGTCTTCCTCTGAAAAGGAATCAAGAGCCTGTGCAATTCCTGGAGAACAAAACTTGGAAAGCAGCCCAAAAAAAAGATCTATTGCATTAGGGTAGTGTAGTGGTAGATGTGGCACAGTCCATCAGTAGCTGTATAAAACAGTAACTATAAGCGTTTAAATATCTTAAAGTTAGATCTAGCTAACTTGCAGTCAAGGTTTCTTTAGTGGATCAGGGAGCTTTCTGAGATACTGGATTTAATTTCTCAAGTTTTGAAGAACTGGAAAAGTTCCAGTGAAATATTAAGAAGCTGGTCTGATGACATTTGAAAATGATAAATGGCATAACAGGGGAAGTTATAGGTCAGTTGGGGTGATACTGATGCTGGGAAAAAATAACAGTGGGACACAATCAAAAGCCAGTTAAAGTACAGAACTTTGGTGAGTGTTAGTCAATGAGGATTCATGAAAAATGGATTCTATTAAAATAAATTCGTGGTTTTCAATGAAAAGATTGTGTTCCTGGCTGACAAAGGTAAAATCCTGTTAATGTGGGGCTCAATTCCTTCAAAATGTGATTCTAAAATATTTCGCATTCTGATTACAAACTAGGAAGCTTCCAAGACACTGTTGCACATACTAAACAAATTAGAAACCAGCTAAGTGACTGAAAACTGTATTTACTAACAGGGAATTTTCAGTAGAGATGCGTGTTTCTAATGTGATTGCACAGAGGTCTGGTTTTCATCTAGCACTGTCGAGTATTTTTACTGATAATCTGAAAGTATATAAAGTATTTCTAATTCAGTTAGCTGACTGCACAAGATTTATGGCATAGTAAATGAGGATAGGGGCATCTGACAGGTATAAAGAAAACTGAGTTATTTGTTATATCCAAATATATGGTGCACATACAGTGACAAAAAAAAGCTTATATGAAGTTTGCAAGATGGGAGGCAATGGGTGCCTTGTTCCTTGTGAGAAATAGTTTGGGGCAGTGCCACTGTGAATCCCAAGGGGAATGTGCATGGTGGGGCTGGAAACTGCTCTGAGAGCAGCTGTACTGGAGCTGTTTCAGAGGGTGTTTTAGAACTACACCTCTGGGGAAACTGCTAAGCTGGGAAAGTTCCTGTGTTGTACAAGGTCACACAGAAATCTCATATCCCTGAATAAGCTCTTGATCTTGTTTGCTCTGAGCCTCCTGTTAGGCTGACAAGAGCTCTGTCCAGGTTAGCTGGGAAGGCAGCTGTGAGAATGCCTCCCTTGAGAGAGCATATGCAGTGATAACACCACCCGACAATTTCTGCCACCTTAAGGAAGAAAATGGCCTTTGTGGCAGTTCATCTTTTTAGGAAGAAACCTGTAAATTCTGGGGAAGGAAAAGGATGCTGTTAAGGTCCTTTCCAACCCTAACTATTCTCTGATTCTATGATATTGGTTAGGCTGGAAGCCTGAAAACATTTTGCTTGTGCCTCAAAGAGCATCAACATGGAAAGGATCTCTGGCAGACCTACACTGTGAATGGTGTCCTCTGGAAAGCTGTGAATTAGGGAGATGAGAATTCAGTGCATCAGCCACAAGCCGCCTTACTCACCCTGGTGATGGGCACTAAAAGGATAAAAAGCAACAGATAGATATACTATGTGGAAAGACTTAGGAGCAATTTTCCTGTGTGTGAATCCGTTTTCTCATCACTGAGCTGTTAAGGACCCTTACACCAGGTGTGAGATTTGAGTCACAGTGCTAACAGAAAGTAGGCACCAGACTGATGAAACAGAAAGGTTAATTGGTGGCAAAGGCAAGGTAATTCAGTTTCTGGTAGGAGCCTGTGTTGTTATGGGCTTTTAGTATGGAAAAGAAGATGATCTTTGACAACATAGCATGAAAATGACTTTGACCTGCCCTTGAAACTTGCACCTGCTGTTCTGAAAGCACGGAGCTGATGAGGGAGGGTTGTCATTTACACTTTTCCATTTCTATAATCTGATTTTGCAGGCAGAGATCAAGCCAGGCCCTTAATGCAAGTCAGCAACAAGCTCACAAACACACAGGCTGTACTGCTTGCCAGCACACAGGCTTGTTGTGTTTGAATACTATGGCATTTGGGTTTGTGATTTCCAAATAGATCGTACCTCAAACCTGCACATAGCTCAGGGGGAACTGAAAATTCACAAGCATTTTTGGAACATCTTCCAATGTTTGCATTTCATTCTGTCAAATGAAGGATATAGGAATTTGCTGGTAATGGCACATCTGGCAGAATAGCAGATCCAAATCTGGCAGGGTGCTTTGTGTTGCATACTGCTAGCCTGCACTGTGGAACTGTCCAGGTAAAGAACAATTTCAGCTAACTTCTGAGAAAAAGTTTGTGTCAGATAACAGAAATGGTTACAAGCATAACAGACATCCAGATGAGTGAAGGAAAGAAAATCTGTTCAGTGTAGAAAGGAGAGATGGTGAAGAAGAAATGTTAATGAGCAAAAGGCATCCCTGAATTTGAGTGGCAGCATCAGAATAGGGTTTTTTACATAGTTCATAATGAACCCACAGTGGTCACAAAAACATCTGAGGACTGTGTCAATACTTAAATATTCAAAAGTGGGTGTGGTGGAAGAGAATAGTGAAGTTACAGTGGAAAATGAAGTTTTTAGATGAAATAACATGAACCCCTTCTCTTCTGTTGGCAGAACCTAAGAAGGAACTTTTCCCATTATTCCATTCCACAGATTTAGCTACAGAAATGACACCAGGGCACATTTCATTACCACTTGTTCAGGTAAGACTATTATCATTTCCTTCCAGACTTAACTAGAAGAGACTTTAAACATGTGATGCAAAAGTGCCATTTTGTGGGTCGTCAAGATATTCCTTTTTTGAAGCTCCCTTTTACAAACAAGCATAATTCTTTCTGCCTCTACTTTACTCATATTGTCAGGGGTATCATTATATTGAAATCTTATCCAAAACTTTCAAATTAAACCCTACAACCTTCTTGCCTTTCACAGCAATTCCCATCAGCCTTTTTGTGACACAGATTCTGGTATTGTTAACTAAAATCTTCAGGCCTTTGTTCAGATTAGAGTTCTTATTTTTCCAAACCAGGCACAATGCACACAACACCTCATCAGATAGCTAACTCTTTGAGTTTATAGCAAATAACAAAGCTTTTTCTGTAATGCAGTGTTGTCATATGAACAGTAGTTAAAAATATACTTGAATGTCCTAATACTTTGGAAATGCCTACGGGAGTAGCATTAGACTTTTAGTTGAAGAAACAGCAACACAAAGAAAATATGAGACTAGTAAACTTCTGACATGATTCAAACCTATTGCATGCTACATACTGATGAAATATCTGCTTAATACTGTGGCCTTATCAAGCCTGTTGATCACTCACATTTGCTGGAAGCTCAGGATGAAAGCAAAACATATGCAGGCGTCTTCCCTCCGTAAACTGCCAGCCCAAGTATAAAAATCAGACTATATGGAAGTTCAGAAGAGATCTTTGACCAAACCATTTATCAGAGATTCACATGAAGCCTGGAATGATGGGCCTGTCTGAAGCTGAAGATCGAATAAGTTATGGCACTCTTACTGTAGACTTACAGAACCTGCAGAAGAACTTTAAAAGGAATGAACCATGGTCACCAGGAGTGCCAACAGACCTGTGTAACAAAAAGGAGTGAAACAGCTCAACTGTTTGTGGACTGTCAAAGCTGATTGTGGATTGTCCAAACCTGGCTGTGGACAGAAAAGCTATTATCAAAGAGTTAAGCATCTTTATAGTTGGATTGTAAAAATACATTACAATAAACTTGTGTTTATTATTAGAAATAAATGAACAATGTAAATGCAAACAAGTAACAGTGGTATGTATCACAATGTATAACTACACTTACACTATCTTGTTATAAAATGGATTTTAGAAAGCTTTAATTTAGAATGTAAAGCTATTTGATATCAAAGAGAGGATGAAAATATGGTAAGGAGGTGAAGGAATCCAGAAAGCCTTCTGAAAATGGTCAAAACATCAGGCAACAGGCTGTGGAATAGAAAGAGAATACTAGTGTAAGACAAGGAAGAAAATGGCTCAATGCAAGACAGGGAGGAAACAATTTAAAGTAGGTAACTTTGCCAAGTGTGGAAACAGTATCCAAAGAGTTTTGGAAGAAGAGTGAAAGATATTTATAACCAACATATTTATCTAGGGTGCCCATTGCTTGTCCCCAAATCTGTGAAGGTATCAGATTGGGGTAGAAAACTGATTTTAAAATGGAAAGAATTAATATCATCTTATGACTGAAAAAATAGTAATGTAGAGTATGTCTACCTGAAGAAAATGGCAGGTATGTCTCCATTCCCAAGAAGACCTGTACCCTCTGACTGCACAGTGTGTCAGGCAACACACCATGAGAGATAGAAGAGCTCCTCATGTTCAGTTTCACTCTTGCAGATTTTAGCTAACAATGTTATATTGTGTTCGTACTTAATTTCACGTGCACACCAATCTCTCCAGATCTGTTGTGGACCTGGGTAGCTCATAAGAGCTCCTAAGAGAGATGCTTCAGACCCCTCATCATCCTTGTGGCCTTTCACTGGGCTTCTAAGACTGCAAGTTGCAACAGGGTTTGTTCACTTAACAGTGCATAATAAGCTATGTTTTACCCTGTGTTTACATGAGTGAACTTGTTTCATGAGGTCTAAGTGACAGCAGCCAGTAGTATGAAAATATCTGGTGTAAACTAGTTGTTTTACATCAGCTGACATGGCCTGTGGCCAATGGAAAGGTTATAGGACAAAGAGTTGACTTAAAATGGTGCATTTTCTGTCATCCCTCATGAATACGTTCTCCCTCTTGTTGGCCTTCTCATGCCATAGAATCAACGAAAACCTCTCAGGGAGCTGAAGCTTGTTCTATGAGGGCAGTAAAGCAGACAGACTGCTCAGAGGGATTACAGAACACAGCTGAAGCAAGCCCTCTGCAATCTGATCTATCCTTACAGCAGACTCTGTTGTGAGGAGGATCTTGGGCTAGAGACCTCCTTTGGGTTGGCAGGATCTTGTCACAGGTCACAATCACATCTTATGAGAGATCCCAGTTTGCCACTTTCTAGCTCCTGACTCCTGAGCACACTTAAAATCCTGATTGCATGATAGGCTGAGAAAGTCAGGGCTCTTCATGGCAGCCTTCCAGTATCTGAAGGGGGGCTACAGGGATGCTAGGGATGGACTATTCATTAGGGACTGTAGTGATAGGACAAGGGGTAATGGGTTAAAACTGAAACATGGGAAGTTCAGGTTAGAGATAAGAAATTCTTTACTGTGAGGGTGGTGAGGCACTGGAATGGGTTGCCCAGGGTGGTTGTGAATGCTCCATCCCTGGCGGTGTTCAAGGCCAGGTTGGGCAGAGCCTTGGGTGACATGATTTAGTGTGAAGTGTCTCTGCCCATTGCAGGGGCTTGGAATTGAATGAGCTTAAGGTCCTTTCCAACCCAAACTATTCTATGATTCTATGTCTGGATGACAGCTGGTATTCAACAATGCCTATGTAGCCTTTGGAATGACGGAAGTGTGTGTTTTAGTACATCTTCTGGTTTGGATAATGCAGGGGCTTTAGGGACACAGGAGTCTTTTGTGGGGAGAAGCACCCAGAAGTGCTCAGTGACCTCAAAGGATCTTCAGAAAGGCCTCGTGACCTGTCACTGCCTGCTCTGTGAGGTGCGCCTTCAAGCAAAGGGCATCATTTGCTGAGGTTGAATCTGTCACTGTCATACTTATCAGGTTCCCTGGAAGTTCAGCCTGCAGGAGCCCCAGGGGAGCAACCTCCAGCAGCAGAAAGTGATTGTTACCAGGGAGTGCTGATGAAGATTAGGAAGGCCTCACACATCAAGTAAGAACAGACAATGCTCTGTTCTTTCATCCAAATGATGCTCTGAAGCATTGCAGTCTTATCTCTAGCACATTTTCTTCAGCCCCTAGCCCCCCACCCTGGCTGCCTCCCATCCTCTGCTTGCTGAGCTCCCTTGCTCCTGTGCAAAGCTGCAGCCCATTTAAATCAATTCTGACACCCAACACCTTTCTGTTTTCTCAGCCTGTCTGCCCCAAATATTTCCCTCCAACCTTGACAGAACGGGCATTCACACAGCAGCTCCAGAATAACAAGTTTCCATTTCTGAGACGGTTGTATGGGGAGCTTTGTGGTGTGGCAACTGGCCAACGGGTGATCATTTAGCCAGGGGAGCTCACTACTGGGTAGTTAATTTGACATGCAGAACAGTGGTTATGCTCTCTCCGAAGTCCAGTCGGACACTTCTGGCTTCCCAGTATTAAATTATACCTGATGTGCAACACCAAAATATCAGCACTTGCATGCAAACCTTGACTTGGGTGAAGCTGATAAGACCAGCAGTGGCTCACTTGCTTTGACACAATCCATTTGCTCCAGCAGACTCTGGGACCATTAGCTGCTTTAGGGAGAGATGCGAGTTGCTCTTGGCTTTCCACAACCTCTGAATAGCTAAGCTGAGAAAAAGAAATGAATGATACCATAGTGGTGACAAACAGTGGTGATGAACCCATACATATAAGGCTGGGAAGAGCTGGGCCTCTTTCAGTGGTAACAGCCCAAAACTCCTAATTCAACCCTTTTCCAGGAAATATAGCAAGTGTATAAATGAGAGCATGGTTGCAGAGATTATATACATGAGCTTTCTCCATCTCATTTAAAGCTTGGACTGAATAATCATTATCACCACATGGTAGCTATCAGGGGCTAGCTGACACGTTATAAAAGCCTAATGCAGCCAATGCACATTAAAGTCTTAGCCAGCACCTGAATTGTTTCCCAGAATACTTTTGAGATAGATTGTTTTTGTGGTACTTGTATCACTGGCAAAAAGCAGAAATAGAGGAAGTCTGGAAAACATTTCTCAGGGAAATAGAAGTATCTGTGAAATGTTGTGGAGTCTTGAGCCAGATAGATGGCACTGAAATTCAGACTTCTTATTCAAATGGCTGTGGACTTTTGGAGTATTTTGGGCTGTGAGACCAGTATTTCACACTTTCTGATTGTTTGCAGTTGTAATCATTCGTTGGTTTAGTCATTTATTTTCCCTGCAATTCTTTGGCCACTCATGTTGACCAAAGCGTGCTTTGGCATTGCTTTCCCAACTAAAGAAACAGGAAAATTGTGCTTACTGAACTCAACTCCTTGGACATCAGGGGGAAAAATATTTAGATTATTAATAACTGTATTCTTCTGTTTCATGTGCACTGGCCTTTCCTGCCTCAGTGATGCCCCCAAATTGCATACAGCAACCTGAGGTCTTTAGGGAGCATTTGCTATCTGATTAGGCAGTTGCATATTAGGATGACAACTGGAACATAAACTAAAATAGCCATAAAGGAAGCAGAACAGTCCCACTGGGATAGATTTCCATTGCCATTCATATGTGTCTCTCACACAGAATTGTGAGAAGTGCTATAACATGACTACTAGAGCCCTGTGGTGGCAAATGGAGAAGAAAAAAACCTGACTCTACATAAATACAGTTGGAATCTGTAGCACCCATTCACCAGAAAATTCTGATGTTTTAAAATATCCCTCATCCTGATGAATGGATGACAAAATATGGTTTTCCACTGTTGCAGAAGTGCCAAGACATCCTGACTGACCTGTGCCTGACATTCCTTACCAAGATGAAGTTTTTGAACAGACAAAACTGTAGCTGGTTTATGAAGAAAGTGTTTCCACAGCAAGGGCCAGTTCAGCTTTTTCCAAGTCTCCCGCAGGTTTGACAGACCTCACGGGACCTTCTGTGTCCCCTGCACCCTTTGTGGGCAAGGATCTGAGTTGAGCTTCCTCTTGCTGTTACTCTACCATGATTCTCACAGGATTTTTCATTCTGGTGGAAAGATGCTTGATTGATCTGAATTGCTTCTTTTTGGGGGATTTTTGCATGCTCTCCGCTATGTGGGCAAAAAGAAACTCGCCAAACATCTCAAGCAAATTCTGTGGAAAAGCTGGTGCAAAATCCCTTTAATCAGTTGTGCAGAAAGGAGCATACTTATCCTTTAGAACCCTGTGTTCAGGTAACTTGCGATAAGAAATATGAGAGTGGCACTCCTTCAAGTCATGCTCCATAAAAAAGAGTTAAATATATTTTTGTAGGGTTTTTGTCTTTAATTTTTACTCTCTTCATTAGGAACTTACAGTAGAAAATTACATATTTATATGTTTTGACTGAAAAACACAATGGACCACTGAAAATTAGGAAGACATGCAAAGAACCTGAGTAAGCAAGAACGGAAAGAACTTCTAATCAGACTGTTAAAAATGCCATAGGCAGAATATGAGGAGGAAAGATGAAGGCAAACGCCTAAGTCCCAAAAGTCAGAAGATGCCAAGCCGGAACAATAGTGCATCCAGGCAGGAAATACACATATTTTGCTAGAATAGTGTCAAATGCCATGCTGAGAACTCCCAGCATGCAAGCCACTCTACCCCACAGAGCGCACACAGTTCAGCCACAGGGTTTCAGTGATCTCAAATGTTTAGTTGCCATTAGCCCAAATGGCAAATCTTTAAGTCTCCAGCTTCCTTCCAGGCTTGTGCAGTCACATTTATAGCAGAATTCATGAGTACTGGAGCAGATCCTTATCATTTACATCGCAATGCACCTATGGCTTCTTACACCCATTCAGGACTTTATAATAATGTGATCACAACTTCATTAGTCTGAGACCAGTGTTTTGCACTGTTGCAAGAAGACTTATTCAGAGCCAGTTCTTTCTTCTTGTCTCAGACATTTGGTCACCTTTAGCTTTCTCTGTTCACTTCCACAAAGAATATCTCATACCTTGTGATCTTCCAGCTGCTATGAAGCCTGAATAGAGCTGGATTTCCCAGGAGGAGACAGGTAACACCTCTGTTTGGTAACAGAGCTGCACTTGTAAGGTGAGTGAGAAGGTGATTTTGGGAAGAAGCAACCTTATTTTACCTTGTTTTAAGCTGTGGTGGCAGCTGAAAGAATCATCAGAATGGACCTACATTGTTCTATAACATCTTCTTTTAGGCCATGAATTAAATGGCCTTGCTGCTGGGAGTTAGGCTCTTGGCTTGCAGGAGAACTCTTTGTGCCACTGTTTACCAGGCCTGAAAAAAAGTATGTTTTGGAGGTCAGAAAACCCAGGAGGGAAACAGGAGCTACCTGTGCCCTAAATGACTTTCTGCAAGTGCCACATGGTTCCCCTGCTGTGTGCTAAGTGACCACAGAAATGCACACCATGGTCACAACAAATGGGAGCTGAGAAGCTGAGGACCACTGTGCTGACATGGCCCTTACCCTGTGTGGCTGGATGCATTCAACACCTTCTCTTAAAGCTTTTGTTCCAGCCTTTCTGGGAGGTGATCATATTTGTCACTGGTAAATATGATGGGGCACAGTACCAAAGGGTTGGCTTCTGTTATCGTTTAATTCCCTGCAACATGTGTAAGTCTGTCATTTTATGGACCGTGGAGGTTAGTAGAAGAGCTGGTGCTCAGATGGCAGGGGAAGAGATGTCTGTTTTCATATGAAGTGCTCCTAATGAGAGCTTTTTGGAGCTAACTCTTCCTGGTGTTTCCTATCACCTAATGACCTACCACTTCCCTTTTCCTCCTGATCAGTTAAATTTGACCAATAGTGTTTGCACCTTAACCTCCCAGCCTGCAGGGAGTGGGGAGAGTAAAACGCCAGCAGCGGTTGATGCCGTAAATCAGAGGGATTTTAGAATCTGATGACAAACCAAATTCCTGTCAGAAAAGAGCTGAGCTGACCCCTCCCAAACTGTCATCGAAGCCGGGTCATAAAAATCACAGCTGTCACCAAAGCATGCCTGGCCTCTGGGGGACATGCCATCCTGGGGACTCATCTGCTGCCTCCACAGCCAAATTCCAAGCCCTCAGGCACATTCCACTTGACATTTTGTCACATCTCTTGCTAGTGCATCTGTTCAGGGGCATTAACTCTTCCTAAATCACTTTATCCCTTTTTTTTTTTCTCAATAAAAAACAAGGCTATGGGAGATGTAGAGGTGTGGGCAGGATTCTGTGTCATGAACCAGAGTCCAAACGTTTAAAAACTTGCAACCTCTGGGGTAACTACTTCTGTAGGCCATGCTGTTACAGCAATAGCATCGAAAATAAAACCTGTGGCCACATAAACTTCAAAAAAATTACTTTAACTCACATTCAAATATCCGAAATGATAGGAATTCTTCTTGGTTATGTCCCCTTGAGCTTTGGCTACATAGAGATCTGCTTCCAAAGATGTGTGAGAATTAGGTCAGATCATGGTTGTCATGGCTGACCAGAGATAGTTGTACACTCAGTAATGGCATGCAAACGTAAAGACGTTGAGGCACCTTTCTCAAACCAGCTGATGGGGTCCTAGTTCTTAGATGTCTGTGTGCATGAAGGAAAGGAATGTGTCTCTGTTCCACCTGTGCATGAGCTAATGACAAAACTGGCTGACGTGAATCCTAAGGCCAGAAAACTAGTATTCCTTACAACTAGGATGGCGTAAGTCTTACAACACAGGCATTAAAATTCACAGTTACAACTTCACTGTATCTCCAGACACCAAAGAGTCTGTAATGTACCGAAGACTCACTGTTGCTTTGGAATCACAAAATTTGAATGCATGTGGGCTAAGGGTCTAACTAGTTTCAGTGAGAATGGGGAATGACAGACACCTGCCTGAGACAAACCTGGGAAGTATTTGCTGGACTTCTCATGGAATTAGTGACAAAACTTCAAAGAGTTCCTGACAGTAATAGGTGTTAATTTCTTTACATGCAACATCCTACATCCAACATCCTGCATCCTGATGAGGTAGCTCAGTACTTACTCTTGTGTTGGATAAGGAGTTAGTTAACTAACTGAAGGGTCATTGGTAGCCTCAATGCCAACAATGCTTGCAAGTTTGTCACTTGCAAACAGGATTACATGAAACTAACTTAATTTGTATTTAAAACACCAAAGGCCATTTCCCTGCGTTTGTAAGTATTTCTGACTGGAAAACTTGGAAAAGCTCAGCTATGCTTAAGAGTACTTTGTGGATCCCATCTCAGATGAATGTTCACAAGAGATCATTGTGTGCATGCATAAAATGCTATTTTCTGGGGTATGGGTGGAAATATAACCAAATGGAAATCACTCTGGTTAAAAGGTTATCCGAAAGCAGTGATTAAATAACAAGCTGTCTGATAAAAAAACAAGAAAGAGAAAAGAGCAGGTGGTGAATATAAATTAAAAATATGTGTATGAGAAGCAAATTTTAAAATAAAAGTGACCAGTGTGGCTTTAAAGAGAACATTTGGTGACTGAACAAATTTGATGATAAATTTGGTGGCTTTCTATGATGGGCCCACGGCATTGGTGAATAAAGGAGCAGAGACTGATTGCACATGTCATCTATCTGGACTTGTGGAAGGCATTTGATACTGTTCCATACAACATCCTTGTTTCTAAACTTGGAGAGGCATGGATTTGATGGATGGATAGCTCAGTGGATAAGGAATTGGCTGGCTGGTCACACTCAAAGAGTTGCAGCCAATGGCTCAATGTCTAAGTGGACATCAGTGATGAGTGGTGTTCCTCAGGGGTCTGTATATTAACATCTTTGTCAGCCACATGGACAGTGGGATTGATTGCACCCTCAGCAAATTTGCCAGTGACACCGAGCTGTGTGGTGCGTTCAACAACCTGGTGGGGTGGGTTGCAGACGGACCTTGACATGCTTGAGAGGTAGCCAATGCCAACCTCATGAAGATTAACAAGGACAAGTGAAAGGTCCTGCACACGGGTTGGGGCAATCCCAAACACAAATACCAGCTGAGCAGAAAATGGGTTGGGAGCAGCCCTGAGGAGAAGGACTTGGCGGTGCTGGAGGATGAACAGCTCATTGTGAGCCATTAATGTGCACTTGCATCCCAGAAAGTCAAATGTGTCTTGGGCTGTATCAAAAGAAGCATGACCAGTACTGTGTTCACCTCTGGGGTCCCCAACACAAGAGGGACATGGATCTGCTTGAGCGAGCCCAGAGGAAGCCACAAAGATGATCACTTCTCCTATGGAGATAGGCTTCCAGTACGTAAAGGGAGCCTACAGGAAATCTGGAGAAGGACTTTTTGCAAGGGCATGTAGATAAGACAAGGGGAAATAGCTTTAAGCTGAAAGAGAGGAGATTTATATTAGACATTAGGAAGAAGTTATTTTCTGTGAGGGTGATGAGATGCTGCAACAGATTGCCCCATCCCTGGCAGTGTTCAAGGCCAGGTTGGATGGGGCTTGGAGCAATCTGGTCTACAGGAAGGTGTCCCTGCCTGTGGCAAGGAGTGGAACTAGATGATCTTTAAGGTGCCTTCCAACACAAACCATTCTGTGATTCTATGATTTAAAAATATATTAGGAAAAAATCAACCAAAAAATCTCAAAAAAATAAAACCCTTCTAGAATACTGATAGCTTTAACAGCAAGATTGTGAGGTCAGAGGTGTTCAGTCCACACTGTATTTCACTTTTACAAAACTCCACAATGTGGAGTATTTATGGTACTACGGGTGGAGTAAAGTTTGCAGTCTGTAGCAAAGGGAAGTGCAAGAAAGATGCTACTTAAATTAAAGAACAAAGCTTCTTGAAGCTTTGAAGCTAATGAAGGGAACTTCCTAAATCATATTATTCTTAAATCTTGGGAAACTGGGAAAATACGAAAGTTTTGGAAGATTCTTCTACTGTAGATGCCTGGGGATGACAACCTGTGTCTGTTTGTTCAAGGTCACAATCCCCTACTTACTGGAGGTGCAGGTGGGTCTTCCCCAGGGTCACACTGGCATAGACTTGGAGGGGGTTTCACCACCTTCTGCTGTACAGAGAGCACTTTGTTTGCAGGGCTGTCATTTGTGTTCATGGATTGCTTCCCCACTCTTGCAGGGATATGGGCACAGGGCTTGTTGGAAGCTTCTCCTGTGCCTTGCCCTTGGCGTTGGTCTTGGAACTTAATGTAAAAGTAGCTGGGCAACATTGAGCGTCACAAGTCAGTGATACACAGCAGGCCTCAGAAAGGACCCTGGTGGGCCCTTCTTCCCTATGAATCTCTGAAAATACTTCCAAGAGTAACTTGAGAAGGTTCTGAACAACTACTAAAATTAAACATTTTAAGGTTCACAGAGCAGGTACATTTAACCAGAGAGCTTAAAAGAGACTTGCTGAAGAGGGCTCTGAGCTATTCCTGTTGATATTTCACATGTCCTGGAATACTAAGACAGCTCCAGATGACTAGAATAAAAGTTAGTTGTTGTTCCTGTGTTCAAGAGGATAAATGGGATTGCTGAAGCAAACACAGGCACATTAGGCTGGCACCAATCCCAGGGAAAATTACAGAAAGACTCATAGGAGACATAACTGGTAAAGAATTAAAGGATACTGATGCAATTAAAAGCCATTAGTGAAATAACATGGAGAGTAGATCCTGTGGGAAAAAATAAAGATCTCTTTAGAGGGTGATTACAACGTGACTGATAAAAGTATGTTTGCTGGTCAAAGCACTTGATTTTGTGCAATGAATTTCTGATGTAAGCTTCAGCTTGTACAAATGTCTAGGCTGTGCTGAACAATCTTCCACTGAAACTGACACTCTTTTTTTATAGGATTTTTCCCATTTGGAGAATTAAAACCATATTTTGGGTTTGGTGTATATCGTAGTATTTCAGATCGCTAAATGGAAGCAAAGTTGTAGTTGCCCATGATACTGCAAAGTCTAATTATAAATGTGGGTGTAACATGCTTATGTATTTCGTTGTTCCATCCTCCTGGTAGGCTTCTCAGTGGGGTTACATCTCCATAAAATGGTCTTGTGTCTATCCTGGACTGACCCCAGATCTCTCTGAAATCCCACTCTTTCTGGGGGAACTATGAGGACTCTCAGTGCTTACCTGCACAATTTCAAGTTTATCAATCTACAATCAAATCACTCAGACCATGGACTGACTCAGTTTGCCTCTGGAGTTAGAACAGCAAATCTAAAGAGGTAATCAATAGCTTTGAAAACTTCAGACCTCTGACACTGGAATCTAAACCAATCTCTATCAAATGGAAAGAAGAAAGCAGAGCTTACCAGGAATTTTCTCCAGCAGCACCTTGATTGCTAATCCTTATTCTGCAAAAGTCTCCTTTGAAAGCAGCTGGTTCAGGTGACCAATGAAAAAGTGAGGCTAATTGCACTACCCCTATGTGTTATGACAGCAGTGCACAATGCTTCTGAGGATTTATAACATCCTCCTTGCTTGAGCCACAGCTTTGTACAGGCAACCTCTACCCTGCATTGCTCTGGAGGTCTCACATCTGGCAGCTCATGCCATGTGGTGGGTGATCAGAGTACTACAGTCTTATGTAGCCCAGAGGAAGGAGATCAGTGCAGGCACCCTTCCACATTAGTTAGAAGTTGGGTCTTTAATTATCTTATGTTTTGTTGATTTTAAAGGGAAAAAGAGAGCATAAGGTTCTTTGTTCCTCTTTCTCCGCATTCCTCCTCTTCTCACCTCTGTGACTTTCTCTGTCTTCTTCCTGTGCTTAGCAATCCCAGCAGTTCTTCTTTCCCTGCTCCTTAAGGTTCCTCCTTCCCAGACTGTCCTTCCCCTTTTTCTCTCTCCCTTTGGTCCTTTTTTTTTGCTTTCCTAGCCACTTCTTTTCTCCAGTGTTTCTACCTCACAGACTCCCAGCTGGCAGATTTCCACATTCCTCATCCTTGCTCCTGCTAGCCTCTGAGTCTTAATCTCTTGGAAACAATCTCTTCTCTCCCATATCCTTTAACCCATTGCATCTGGAAGCTGGTGCTGACACAGCTGCAGAGGAAGAAGGGACTGCTGGTGAACTGCCCACTCCCATGGCTACCACTGCAGCCTCACAGCTGTTCCTCTTCTCCCCAGCTCCCAGGTCAAACTGAGGGGTTTCTTTTTGCGGGAGTAGGATGGAAGCACGTTGAATTTTTGCCTATCGTTTGCCATTCATTGGTTCTTCCCAAACTGCACCAATTTAAAAGGAAAGGAAATCAAATGCAACTGTGTTGATCCTGGATTTGCCGCTTTTATCCTTCAAAAAACATTCAACAAGTCGCATGCATATGGCTACAAAGAACCATCACAGAAAGGGATAGCATGTTACATAGTAAATATTGACAGATATGCAACAGATATCTGTCCCACTCCTTACTTTTGCTCTCTCTTTTCCTTTCTTCATTCTTCTATCTCAACGGCCAGCGCTGTTTCTGCTTTCTTCCATCTGGCAGCTCTCACAATAATCTCACCCACCTGTTAAATGAGAGAACGTCAAGTTAAATTTACAGCAGGGCCTGGAAACAGGATGCTACAGGAAAGTATTTTAATTAAAATCCTCTAATTGAATGCATGCTTCCTTGTGAAAAGGGAGCTGCCAAGAAGGGCCTGATGTCACCACCTCTACCCCCATTTGCCACAAAAGGAGGGC
The DNA here is from genome assembly GCF_033783945.1 of Neopsephotus bourkii. NCBI lineage: Eukaryota > Metazoa > Chordata > Aves > Psittaciformes > Psittacidae > Neopsephotus > Neopsephotus bourkii. The sequence goes on along the minus strand of NW_026901771.1, from coordinate 1,633,719 downwards.
AATTGAAACCAGCTCTCAACTGGAAAGAGGAAAAGGCATTTCCAGGGAGTTTTCCAGGGTCACCCTCGCATTGCTGTTAGATGGTTCATGGGAGTTTTACCCCTTTACTACAATCAGAGCTAAAGATGGTACAACAGCTCTGCTACTTCTGTTCAGGCACTTTGCAGAGTAACAGGCTGTTACGTGTGTGTAAGAATGGGGCAGTATATATGTGAAACCTGTGCTCTAGATATAAATTCAACAAAAACAAAGCCTACCTCTAATGTGAAGATCAAGACTACACCAACTGTCCTGGGAATGTTTTGTGCTCTACTCTGCTAGACAATCAAGTGTTTTTAAGACCTGGTTTATGGTAGTTGTTGGAATATATGCATGAATGGAGAGAAAGTTTGATACAAAAAGGAGATGGAAAGACACCGCAAGAGACAAATGCCTGGGGCTCCCATTCACAGAGTCTGGATGACCAAGTCTAGTGCTTATGAATGGGTCAGTGGAACCCTATCTGGATGAAATGTCACCAGCCTGAAATCTGCTGCAGAATATTAAATGCAGCATTAATATGTTAAACTGCAATTGTCCAGTAACTGCACAGCACATTGGAGAGAGGAATAACAGGCTGGTATGTTCAAACAAACAAGAGTAGGAGCCAGGAGGAAGTATTTGGGGAGATGAGGGAATTAGCAAGTGCTGCAGAACTGCGTCACTGCAGTGTAACTCTAACTCTTCTAAATACTATGCAAATCCATCAGCACTATATACTTCCTCTAAGTATGAAACTTCTGACTTCTATTTCCTTGTTAGACAGTAGTTAACTCTTATGAAAAGAGAGGTACAGAGAATAAAATGCACAGTACATGCCTCTATCTAAAGACATAGTAATATTACTAACGATTCACAACATCCTGCAATATTAACAAGCTTTTCCATTAAGTTGCCCATAGCATGTGGAAGAAAGTTTGGCACCATCACATTCCTGTGCCTCCAGGCTGTAGAGGTCATTTCCCAAGAGCCTCAGGTCACAGTGCAGAAAGGTTCCCGGCACCTTCAGGTGTTTGCCAGCCCTCCTTCCTTGACAACAGAGAATCCTTTCATAAAACAAATTCATTTATGTTTCAATATTTTTATGCTCCATTGGCCGATTTAGAAATTGGAAAATCTTACGTCCCCTCTTGAGAAATCTGGCAGGCACGTTTGGCTCATGCCGGGAAAGCAAAACTAGTGGCAAACCCTTCAGTCTTTGCTGAAATGTAAAAAAGACATTCCAGGGGCTAAAGACATTTTGAACACCCTGCGGGAATATGGGGGACTCAAGCATAAAAGAAGACCTAGGGAAGGGTATCTAGGGAATTACCCTAGGGAAAGGTAAATTATTCTTTCCTCAGAAAATTCTGGGGTGCAGGAGTGACTTCCAAATCAACAATACGGCTCCCCAGAACAGCAAGTAGGTCAGCTTTTTAGGGCAATGGAGAATAGAGAAGCCAATACTTGTTCTTTCAGCTACAATACTTGTCAAATGGAGAGTAAGCTTATCAGGAACTCTGAGAAATTTGTGTTGAGTGCAGAAACGGCTTGCACACCAGAAGCAGTATTTGCCTGCGCTTCAGCAATTCACGTCACCAAAAAGTGCTCTGGAAAATGCTCAAGCATCGCTTTGGTGCTAAGGGGCAGAGCTGGTGGACCAGGAGCACAGAGCCAGTGCCGAGAGTAGGGACAGGGGTTGCAGAGAAGCTCCTTGGTAAAGGATCTTGAAAAAGAACTGCTGACAGTAGAGATTACTCTGCCAGGCAGAGCTCAAAATGGATAGTTGTATATACATAACATCTTATACAACCCAGGATAATAGAAATGTCCCATAATTACTTACCATGTTTATTAAAGAAACACCTGCTGAATATGCTGTACTGTATGAAGAATAATTCTAGTATTGAACTAGTGCACAAAAACAGAGAAATGTCCTTGAGAAACTGAAAGTTTCTGTATCAACATTGCTTTATAGCTGCATTAACCACAGTGCTCTACAAAAGATATTAAATGAGCATGGAAGTAAGCTTCAGATCTTCAGCTGATAAAATATTCTGTGGTTTACAAAATTTGCATTTTGCTTCCTGCTAAAAAAAACACTGAGGAGTTTGCAGCTTGCAATGAAATATTGACATTCTGCCCAAGATCCTCTGAGTAATCCACAGCACCAGGAGTGTTCAGCCATTCACTTAATTTGGACCATATGAACCTCATGAGTCATTTTCTAGAAATCAGAAGGTAACAGCTCAAGAGCAAGAGACAGCAAAATGTAGTTAGTGCTATATTACAAGCCTTGCCCAGTATACACGCAGAGTGCCAGGAATATCCAGTCCTGCCCAGTTGTTATCAGGCTGTTAAGCTGATACGTAAAAGACAGTGAGAAGTGTTGTCACTTGCAGAAGGGATCAACAAGGCTGACTGAGCTCCAGAGCAGTGACTATAAGTAGGAGAGTCAGTGTCGTTTTAAAGGAAGTTTTAAAAACAGAATAGAAGATAGGAAAGAAAATAAAAAGCAGAAGTTTAGAGAGAGCAAGGCTGAAAGGAACATTTTTGCCACCGTTTAGTCTTTCCCTAGTGCTCATGGTATGGAAAAGCTAAATGTGACCAGTGGCAGAGACTGTATAAAAGCAGGATGCTGTTTTAATGAAGCAAACACTCAACTAGTTCAAATAGTGCCCAGCAGAGTAACTGTAAAGAGAGGTGAGTTAGGTCAATGTAGGGTTGTTTCAGATCTATTAAAGCTCATCTCTGTGCTGCAGTTGACCTACAAAACCTGGGTGATGGCAATGAAAGGGCTTCCAGCCGGTATATGCTCATCAGAGACAAGCCCTGCCAGCATGCACTGATGCTATCTGGCTGCCTTCCTGTGGCTTTTGGCAGCCTCAGTAATTGCAGCCAGCCTGAGAAAGTTGTGGCGACTGAGCTTGCCATTGACTCCTCAAAGCTGCCACTCCAAGTTGGGTGTGAGGCCAAGCTGTATGGCCAAAGCCCTGAGTGGGTGTGAGAAGCTGGCCCTGACTTCTGCCAACCTACATGTGCTCTCTGGGGACACAACTCCAGTTTGTAACACCTCCAGCCTGGTACATCTCACTGCTCCACTGGCCACTTTAAGGAAAATGTTAATCACATGTATTAGTTACAAAGAAAAAAATAAAGTCCAAACCACTCAGGTTAATAGCATTGCTACTGGCACACTCTGGATTTTAAGGCACATCTGAGTCACCACCATCAGCTGAATGAGTGTAATATTTTCATTGGGGGAGCCTTGCATTTTGCAGATATTAAGACTTTCAATGGAAGAACACATCTAGTGTGAATGTATCTCTAAGGATACTACATTGTCATATGTGAACTGCAAACCAGAGAAATGGATGCTCCAGAAGATCCTGGTGAGGTCCTGGAAGTTACCCACATTGTGGATGATCTTTGTACACCATGGAAGGGCCTGTTTGGAAATGAAAGTCTCCGAGTTCCAGATAGCTGCAGCTGGATCTGTGCCCACTGTTAGAAGGTATCAGAGTGCTTGAACACTTTGGGGTGCTTAAGGTCTGGAGAGTTCACAAGCACTTTCTAGCTTAGCACTTGCTTACTTTTCTTCCAGAAGTAGGTGCAAGCTCCAGAGGAGGGTGCTGGACCTATCATTCCCACCTACAGCTGTAGCCACTCTTCCTTTTGCTAGTCCAGGACCACATCCCAGAGGGGTGTAATAGAGTAAGAGAGGATCCCAGGTGCTGTTCAGAGCAAAAGTTTGACTCTTTCCCTAGCAAAAGAGACAAAAAGCTGTAATGAAGCCTGCATATCCTGGAAATGTTGTCACATACTGTTATTTCCCAGATTACTTTCGTAACCAGCTGTGTGGAGTGGAGCTGTGCCACTGGGTCCTTGGAACACCTTCAGTTTTCTTTGTGCTTTTGATAGCTGACAAAAGCTGAGTGCTCCCAATCCCATCCATGCCCTCAGAAACTTTTTTCCAAGTTGACCTGTCTGCTCTGACCCCAAACGTGCTCCTGGACGGTTGTGGCCAAGAGCATGGAAACAGCATGAGCCAGGGTGGGCTAAGCCTCCAACTGAGGCAGAGTGAACACTCCCAGCTCCTAGACACATGCTGTTCTCAACCAGTTCATTCTCTCTTAGCTGAGCCTTACACCAAAAGCTCCAGAAAAAAGCAAGAATGGTGATCCACAATGTTTCAGAACTGCTGTATAACACTGCATCCTCCACCACCGATGTTCATGTTTGTTGCCATTTGTCATAATCAGCTGGTAAATGTGCCCGACCGTATGCCAAGAAGACAAGCTGGAAAGGGTATCAAAAAAGTCCTCCCCACTTTTAGCACTGTTACTCCCTTAAGGCTTGGTGTGCTCTAGAAAATGCATTTAAACTGGGATTTCTGGGAACAAATTCTCACCCTTCCTGGAAGCCCAGTATGCACAGCCTATTCCAAAACTGCTAAAACTTATCTGCCTTGAGCCTTGCACTGAGTTATTTGAGCCCACAGCTAGTCCAGGGAAGTGCTTACCCCAAGCACTGCAAATCAGGAGTCAGTACCACTACTGCAACTCCTTCTCCAAATCTCCTTTGCACTAACACTGGTTTAAGCATCATTTAACAAAACATATTTCACCTATTTCTTCATTTTAGTGGCCAAAGGGACATTTTCCCAACTCTTGACATATATGTGGTTGTTTCAAGTTCAAAATACAGATGTCAATCCTACATGAAACATGGCCCCCCTTTCCTGTTCTTCCCCTCCCTAAAGAGGGAAAGGTTGCTGTCTCTCTGCTTTTCCCCCTCTCCCACTGCATCCCTTCAAATTTCTCCAAAGCTCAACCTTTGCCTTTCTCGCAATTTACCTTACTGCTGGTGCTCCCTCCTCTCCTCTGCAGCCCTTTGCCATCTACATCCTCACACTGGACCATTCTGCCTGCTCTTCTTGATATTCCTCACGTTTCTCTGTGCTCCCTCAAGCTCACCCATGTCACTCTCTTGCACTCTGGACCCTCCTGTATGTCTCCAAGCTGTGACCTTACCTAACTACAGCTGACCATGTCACTCTCCCTCCCTACCCCTGCTCCCCAGGCTCTCCCTAATTCACTTCTAAGGAGCTGCCCCTTCCCTCTGCCTTTGTAGGCTCATTCTCCTCGTAGAGGTTTTCACTTCCAGGAGCATCCAGCCTGTGGAAGACCACTGACATCTTGACAGAGGACTGACTCAATCCAAAGTTACTGGGAGTGACTGCTCTGTTGGTCAAGACTCTGATAGAGAATGTTGGAAGATGGAGCTGTTTTGCATACTGTTGATGTCTGTCAGCAGACCTTGAGGGAAAATGTTGGATAATTCAAAACTCATTAGACATGGCCCTCTCTCCTGTTCTTCTCTTGAGCTCCCTGATTTCTCCTCAAAGTTGTTCAGCATTTCTTTTGTCCTCAATGGCTTTTGCTTTTCTCATTTTTTATCACTTTTTTTCTTCCTGCTCAGGTTATAATGGGCGGTAAAATAATTAAATTCAAAAGAAATGAAAAACTGATGAGTCTCAAAATATACCCTCCAGACAACGTTCTATTACAACGATAGAAAAAGCTGATCTTAATGTGAGTGTACAAATCACAAAGAAAGACTCGAAACCAAACTGCGTGTGAAACTGCAAATGGGGCAGCGGGGGGAGCAAAAGGAAAATGCATGACAAATCCACATGAAGTGTCCCAGACAGCTTTTGTCTGCACAGAAATGGTTTTATGGGTTTCTCTGCAGAAAAAGGAACAAAAAAAATTAAGGAGTTGGGTTCAAAAGATCAAGTTGCATTTTCATTGATCTCAGACTTGTAAGAGCTGCCCCATCAATCACAGTTGCTTAAAAATTCCTATTAATGGCCTCAAGTGCTAGGCTGCCCATATGGTTCATCTTTGTAACATTTGGGCATCTCCCTGGAAGCAGTGTGAGATCTGTCAGTGTCAGAGCCAGACACTCTGCACTCATCCCCACATTCCTGCAAGGAAAATAACTGTAACTCCAAGTCTGAGGAGCAGTATCTGTTCCAGGACAAAAGTAGAGGATGAAACAATAATAAAAAATTAATTATTTGGCTGTCAGAGATACTGGAGACAATCCTTATGGGTCTCATCCAACTCAAGATAGTCTATGATTGAGTTGTGATAGAGAAGGTACGAATCATCAGTAAGGTCAGGAGGCCCTTTGAGTTGGCAGGGTCTTTCTGCAGAGAAATCTGCAAAGGGAGAAGAGTATTCACAATTCCTACTCCCTTCGTGTTCTTGATTTGCCCCAAAATGGGTCACAATTTATTTAAAAAGGGAAATATCCATCTAAACAAGGCCAATGCAGTATCAGAGTGATAACTTCCTCTCCAGGTGGGCTGAGAGTTATATAGGATGCAAAGCTTAGGTGCTGCTCACAATGGGCCAGAGATGAACAATGATCCACCTCCTGAGGTCTGAGCAGATGCAGCATGAGTAATGCTGCGAGAAAAGCCATGTGCTGCAGAAGCAGGAGTAGAGCTGAGATGGTGATGGTGTCAGCTCTGCCTCTTCAGAAAGCCAGCCTTCTGCAGCAAAGGGCTTGCAAGCAGGATTAAAGTTAAACTAGCTGAACTGAGGTCTGCCGCATCCTGCGTGTGCAGGGACCCTCTCCTGTTTCTCATCAGCCTTTGTACACACGCACACACAATTCCACTACAGCTGTTTACAAGGAACACATACTGAATTTCAGTGCACATTCACTATTTCACACATTTTCACCTAGTCTCCTTTTCCTCAAATGCTTATGCTTCATAGTTTTGAGGGGGAAAAGGAGGTAGCCTGCATTTTCTGGACGCCTTTTTCTTGCTGATTCTACAAAGTTTCTCTCTGTAGCTTCAAGAAACCACTGACTATTTTCTCTTGGCCAGTTTGATCCTGCTTTATGCTCACAGGAGCAAGAACACTTTTTCTGGTGGCTGCCTCAGGATGCCGGCAAGATGCCATAGTCTGTGAAATGAGAAATGGTGACCTCATGAATAGGGGGAGGGAAAAGAGGGGGCGAGACTGAATTTTTTGTTTTCTACATTTAAATCCCATCAGGCTTTATGTTTTCATTTCAAATTCTTTCCAAAATACTGTATCTATTTTCCTCCAAGATGCTGTGACCAAAACGACTTTATGCCTTGCTTCCACTGATTATTTTTTTTAAACAGAAAGAAATTATTTGTCTTCGAAAGGATTTAAAACTCATCCAACAAAGAGCACACAGAAATAAAAAAAAAAAGAATCAAACATGGGAAGATGCGCTATAGAAACAGTCAAGTCGCAAAAGAGTTAAAGAAGTTCCTTATACTTGGCCAAGTTAAATAAGACCTGGAGGGACACGTTCTTTTCCCCAGCACCCCCTGAACACTGGGGTGTGGGCTCATGAAATGCCTAGGAGGCAAAGTTGGCCCCCATTGTGTCTTGTTTAATTTGGCTGCTTGAAGCACTCGCTTTTTTTGTAATTTGGCTCTTCCTGCAGCTCTCACACCTACCTTTAACAGAAATGTTCTTCACGTTTTCAACATGCATTTTCCCCAGCCCTCCATATCATATTGTTTGGACAGCTATCTCTTTCTCTATGCACACCTACACAACGCTGCTGGCACAGGGCTGTGTTTATCCACACACAGAGGGAGAGTAAACCCAAACTGAAGAGCACCGTCGGCAAAAGTACTGTGTTTCCAGGGGTTCACTTTTCAGCTCTGCATGCTGGTAAGGGCCCAGCAATTGTGCCCTGGAAATTCCTACTGGCCAGCAGCAGGGCTGCTCTGGAGCACATGCAATGGTCAGTTTTTCCTGCATGTGCAGCATTCTCAGCCTCAGCTGGAAACTTTCACCACTGCCTTGCCATGCATTGGTGATAAAATACTAAGCTTGGTCCCACTAAGCCTGGATGTCTGGGTGATGTTGCAACAGCAGCATGAGAAATGTACCTCCAACTACCTATGTTTGGTGGTGTCAGCCACCACGCAGCATGTTCTTCTCCCCATCTGACTTGAATTTTGAAGGTACAAATTGAGCAATGTTACCTTTAATATAGTACCTAATTGGCAAAGATGGGGACCAGTGATTATTACCAGTTTTGCAATAAATGGAGCAGAGACTGACATAGGACATGCATGGCTAAGGGCAAGTCTTGTTCAGTTTACTTTCTGTAAAAGAAGTCTACACTTCCTGGACCAGCAAGGGAGGTGGGACTATGCAGTTACCCTCTAGTTGCCTTGGCCATTGAAGTCAGAGGATATCTTTACAAGTACTATCACAAATAGGAGGTTATAGGTATTTTTCTGGCTATATAAAGCAGCAAAAGGTCTCTCAAAAATTAATCAACATAAAATAGAATTCAGTGGGAAATCTGAAATTACGTTTTGTTGCTATATGAAAGTATTTATTGAGACATAAATGCCCAAGTTTGCTGAAAACCAGTCAACTCATTCTCACACTAAAGGAGATTAGTCTTCACTTGCAGCATTAGATATATATTCACCCTAAAGCATCTACCTGTCTAAAAGGGCAGGGCCTAAATTGGGTGAGAAAAATGTTGGAATTGAAGAAATGCCAGCTGCTGAGACCAGACTGCAAGGTTGTGGGGGTGCATCTGTCCATTTCACTGCAGACTCTCTTTCAGGGGCTGCTGGCTCAGGGAATACCATGTCCGTGTCTGGAGACAGCATCAAGTACGGAACTCATATTCTTTGCTCTGTACACCACCCAAATACTCCTAGAAGAAAGGCTCCAGCTGCAACACCTTTTTGGGGTTGAAACCAGCAGCCAGTAACATTTTTCTTTCCATTATTGCTGTGCAAAATAAATAAAACAAACAAAACAAAAAGCGTTCTAGAAGGAAATCTGAAAAAGTGCAACGAGAAGCCAGTGAAGCCAGGAAATGGAAATGGATGGCTGGACACTCTGGGATTGTTACAGGCAGCTCTGGTTCAGTAAGATTTGCTGGGCTGCAGTTTTGCTGGCCTGGGAGATACATTAGAAAATGATATTTAGAAATCATAAATAATCTTATTCTATTGCAGCTGTAAGCATTCTGGGAAACATGGATAAAAGTAGTGGAGAACTGAATTGAAGAACCCCCCAGGGGTACAATCGTGGCAATAGCTGAAGAGAGAAAAAAACCCATAGATATTATGTATGGATGAACCTAGAGAATTTTTTAGGTTTGGATTCAAGCTCAATTGAAATTATGAGCTCCATTCTTGCCTAGTGGGAGCAACTCATGGTTGCTCTCTGTTGTTCCCTCTGTCGTAGAACTGTTGGACTTAGAAATGGAAAATAGCATTAGCACTGGGCATCTAGTCCACAGCCCACCCAGGGCTGCTCCTGAAGGACTTTCCTTTGCTTTAGAGCTGTGACTCTCTTCCACAGATAAATTCAGCTTGTCGAGCTACTTTATTTGCTATTCCTCTTGAATTTCACTTTTCTTGTTTTATCTTCTCTTCACAGCTTGTTGTATATGATAAGTAAATTGTTACTGAAATTCAGTATTAAAGGGTGTCAAACTGCCCTGAACATACGTCATATTGATTTGTACACGGCTATGGCTGCATTTCATACATATTGATCATTGATGCCAATACAATGAGTCTACCAACTTAGATCTGAAAGAGATGGACATTGGCAGATCCCTTCACATTAGGTATTACAGCACACTTATACACTCACAAGGTGAATATGACCTGGATATTAAAAAGGAGAAGGCAAAGAACTAGATTTGTTGAACCTTCACTTCATCTTCTGGCTTTCTTTTCACTGCTGATAATGCATTTGCTTTTGGATGGGTCTTTTATATGTTTCAGCAATAACAGGCATTGAGCTCTCACCTTGGAATCTTGGTTAAGTACCCACTCTAAATCTTGGGTGACATTGCTGCAAATGGTCTTCTGCTTCTTCGTTTTGTGGAGCTTGCTAGTAAAGCTTGACTTCTTGGGATTACAGTAAGAGAAATGGCACACACAGTGTGCTGTAGTCTGGCTGCCATTCTCCAGTTACTGGATTGCAGGTTTTCTGCTGTTGAGTCATTCATGCTGTGATTTTGGTGAAAGCAACTCATTCCTCAGTGTTTACCAGTTTTGCTGCTGTTGATCATGTTCCTGGCTATCAGCACAAGCCATTCTTTTAATCCTTGCTGTCATGTCCCTCTAGTGCTTTTACACACACATACTTCTTTTTAACTAATCTTAATATTTCTGTATAAAGGACTTTGCATAGCAACATAACATAAACCATGTGCTGGCCCCAGTTTGGATGGATGGTAGGCTATACTTCAGTTTATGCTGGGTTAATTGCATTGCAACATGTTCCAGCTTTACTGGGAGGGATGGATGCAGGTAATTACATCATGTCTTCAATCACTGGACTACATTATCTATTTAATATAACAAACCAAATGCAGTTTTCCTTTAGGCCTGTTCCAGGTCGTTACACCAGCTTAAAATGCAACTGCATTACTGTGCCATTACATGACTGGACATTAAGGGAAATGTTATAAACCACTTCAGGCAGGAGAGGAACCTGGGGCCATGTCATGCCTCCCGCCACCCCCTGATTCTTAGAAAGGAGAGTGGGAGAGCCATGGGTACTGCAGTATGCCCCTAGGGCTGTCATCTGTGTAGCCTGGAGGGAAAAGCCCTTCCCAGGCACAGGCACCTTCACTGAGAATGGCTATAGGCAGCCTGTCTTTTTGGCTGAATGAGTGCCAACTTACCCATCATCCTAAGAAAAGGGTTGATGCTCTCTGCTTACAGTCCCACTTAGGCCAACTCCGTATCTCTGAAGTACTGCTGCACATAGTCAGCTGGAAAACAGTCCCCTGAGGTGTATAGGGTGCTGGATGCTCAAGAGGAGACATGAACAATCAGAGCCTAGGACTGCTTGTGAAAGCATCAGAAAGCAGCCCTGTATCAGCAGAGAAATACATTTTGTAGCTAAAAGTCAGAGCTTCCAAAATGCTCCACAAATTTAGAATGTTACAGCATCTTCAACCAGTGTAAAATTATACAGGCTTCTAATCCTTCTCCCACACAGCATGCAATAAGTTCCACATCAAGTCAGAAAAAGAGGTCAGTGCTCCAGAGATAGACTCTGCTGTTGATCATAGGATCATGCTGTTGATCAGAGATATCTCGGTCACACCTGGGTTCACTTCAAATTCAGTGCTCAGCTTGTGTTTCTGGGGGAGCAATAAGGGCCTTAAGCAAGATTTCTGCTCAGGGAAGTGTTATCCTGGGAGGATTTCACCTGTACACCTAACTGAACACTAAGTAAACCATTTTAATGTGCTTTAGCCAGTTATTTTTGATGCTGCCCTCCAAACACTGCTGGACTTCTGCTTTGCGCAGTGACAACCGAGGAACAAGTTTACTACTTTTTCCCATTCCGCTCTTAGCTTGTTTTTAATCCTCTTAGACAGTCAGTGTAACTTTCACACCAAGTCACATTTGTGTACTTAAAACTTCACGTCTCGGGACAGGAAAGCCTCTCTCAGGCTGGTTTTCCTGTTCTTTTTCAGTCTTGATGTTGAACATTCTGATCCTGAATCAACAAAACACTTAAGCATATGCTAAGATGAAGGAATGACTACCCGTCTAACCAAGCTTTCTCATCTTATGTATGTGCCACATAAGAGCTAAATAAATATGCCTATAAGTATGGTCAATAAATGCTCACCCTAAGGTAAATAAGTTTCATAGTAGAGGCAATTGGATGGACTAAGGGCTTAGATCAGGAACAGTGTGCTCAACACCTCAAAAGATCACATTGCTGAAGAACCTAGGTGACAATTTCAAAGCTTTTCCCCATGGATTCCTGCTAAAATGCATGGAAACTGGGATTTCAGTTCTTCGCACTAATGTTGAAGGTTGTGCTCTACACCTGTGTTTTGCTTTCTTCAGTGACTGTTTCTTGTGATAATTTTTGACAAAATTCATTTTCTTGTTCTAATCAAGATAAGAAACATGTATATTGATACTGAGAATTAGTTTGATTGTGTTGAACCTCATTCTATTCTTATCTGAGATACAGGCTCACTAACCAAGAATTAAACAGGATACAGAAGAAAGAGAAACCTAACACAAAAATCCACCAGAAGGAAATACTGGCTCGCACATCACACTATTACCTGTAGAAATCATTGCCGTAGGATGGAGTCAAACCCAACAGCACAGCAAACATCAAAACACAGACTGAAGATTATTTCTAAAAGACTGAAAGGACATAAGAAAGGCTATAAAGCTCCCTATTTCAGGGTTGAAAACAGAGGTAAACAGAAGACAACAAGTGGAGGGACAGATTCTCTCTCATCCATAGTCACTCCAACCCTTTTTTGGCACGATCCACGGATATATACAGTAAAAGCCAGAATACGGTCATGCAGACTAGGCACAGAACTGGAAAGTCGTAAACTCTGCAGCCATAATTTACATCCAGTTTTGAAGGGGCTTCAGCTTCCCCCCTACTTTCATTATTAATGTCTCCATCTCATATTAGAAATGTAGTGCAAATGGAAACCTGACACAACGTATCCCAAAATGACATTTAGAAATGAGAAACACATTATACCGTTATTTGCAAGTATTATTTTCTACATTGACTGTGAAAAACTGCCTTGAAGAGCTTTTTATTAGGCTTCAACAATCAAAATAACAACTCGAGCTGTGCATAAGACACCCTTTCCGTGAAGAGAGGCACTTTACAAATCCCAAGCACTCAATTCTTTAAGATTCTCAAGAAGACGGAAGTTTTATTTGCATTGTAATATTGCCTAGATTTCACAAGTTAGCACAGTGTCTTCATTTCCTCTGTTGTGCAAACATGTGGGACAGTGCTTGGAGATGCCTGTCTCCAGAAGATCGTTGAGGATGTCTCATAGACAGAGAAAAACACAGAGGGAACAATTGCAAAGATTTATTTAGCGCATTCTGTGCTTGGCACTTAGAAACAGAGTTCCGTGCATAGGGCAAATCTTTATACACCTTTTTCTTCATACATATTTTACATACCATTTTTATTGCCCTTTTTTATATTCATAATATTGAATCCCCCGCTAGGCATATAAATACATTTATCTACAACACCTCACAACAAATCTCAATAATATCTGTTTTCTGTTACTTGGTATTTGCATTTTCACACAACTTAAATGCATAACTTGCACCAAGCTACAATTGTTTTCTTATTTTTAAAGGACTTGAAGAAAAAAGAAAAAAAAAACAGAAAAGAAAGATGTCAAAAGGCAACAATCTATTTGGTTAAACAGAGATCATGTGGCAGGTGGGAGGCTGGCAAATAATCAACCTCACTGTTACTGAAATACTAATGGTTTTCTATGGCAAATCTTGCATGCAAGGCCAGCTGCACTTCTGAAGAGCAGAGCTCTCTTTCTCATTGCTCTTTCCTATGAGCTCAGCCTGTAGAGTTTCCTCCCATTGGGTTGAGTGCTATGGGTCACACATTCCCTACAAAGGCTGTCATCCGTTTGGTTTTGGTGCATCATTTCAGGTCACGTCAACAGGATCTGAGCTCCTCTCTCTCCCTCATGCATCTTTCCAAAGAGCAGTCCCTGTTTATGTCTGAGCCTCATTTGAGAGTTAAACCTTTTCTTTCTCTTCTCTCTCTCCCATGTCCATCTGCAGGCTGGGTGCTGGTAAGCCTGACCATCACAAAGAAACTGTTAGTCCATGGTGAAAATGCAGAAACCTCTTTGGGAGATGAAGATCCAGCCCAGCAGCACCATTCCTGTGCTACAGTGGCAGAAGGACCCAACGGCCACTGCTTGCTTCAGGAATGGGCTGAGTTATTCCAGCAGTGAGGAACGGTCACAGAAAGGGGAGATCTTTAAAGCCATGGGCAGTGCAGCTTCAGAAGATGAAGCCTTGGGAAGACCTCCTTTCTTCAACACCTGGAGGAGACAGCACAGGGGCATGGCTGCCTTGATGCTGAGAGCTCATACTAGCTGAGAGTTAATGCGTAAACTGTATATTCAGATGCTTCTCTCCAGCTTCTCATTAAAGTCTTGCCCTTCTCTCTGCAATGTCCAGAAAGAGCAGACACTTCATGCCAGGTCTGGAGGCCCTGGACTACAACAAGCTGTGTTGGCTGTCAGTCAAGGCTTTCCACAGGGTTCTGTGGCACATACCTAGATGACTTATGTTCTTGTTTATCATTACAATACTAGTTCTACTACAAGTTTGAAGGCAAAAAGGCACTGGGATGGGTATATCCCTGGAAACAATGAAGGTCCAGCTGCCTTCAGTGCCAGTGATAGGCATGGCTTGTTAGACCATGTGCACAGACATCTGTGAAGAGGAGCCCTGAACCGCACCATACTGTCTGTTGTCACAGGCGTTGGCTGCCTGCTGGTTGCTAGAGGGAGGGCTGATCATGTGCATCCCGTGATCCATCCCTGTGGAAAGGTATTGCCTCTCTCCAAAGGCCCCGCTGGATGGGGAAGAGCAGAGTAAAGTGCTTTGGGAGGTGGTGAGTTTCTCTGGGCTCGCAGCCAGCCTGGGGGAAGCAGGGAAATTGTATCCATAGAGGTTGTAAGGGTTGTGCAGGGAGAAGGCGTTGTAGGAGCTCTGCTGCATGTGGCCACCACCAAACATGTGTGAAGATGAGGAGGTGGAGGCAGGGTTGCCTGCTTGCATGACATACTGGAACTGGGAGCTAGGGAAGGATCCCAGCTGGCCGCTGTACGCCTCCATCTTGCTGTTGCTGGGCAGGGAGGAAGGAGCCGGCATTCCTGAGATCAAGGATGGAGTCCTCTGAGGCATGAAGGTTTCTGAGGGCTGTGAGGCAGAAGCGGTGCCGCTCTGGAGCCGGTTGTAGCCGCTGTCACTCAGCCCTGGGTAGCTCTGCAAGGCAGCCATGTTGCTTCTGGCACATGGGGGATAATCAGACAGGTTGAGGTTGCAAAGCTGACTCTCCCGGCAGCCCACGTTGAAAGTGTTGGGGGCCAGATGAAAGGCTGGAGGGGAGCAGGATGGAGAGAGAAGGTGAGAGGAAGCAGATGGTGATGGAGTGCCCGTGCTGGAGGTTGTCGGGGAGGTGCCTGTGCTGCCTCCTGCAAAACAAAACACATGGGAGGGTGTTCAAGACCCCGGGATCACATCTGCACAATGAGACTGCCTCATTAAAAACCAGCCTAGTTTAATAAAGAAACAGGGGTGGTAAAATGGCCGCTGGAAAACTCTGCCTTTCTTGGCAAGGGCACTCACTTTATTAATAGCATCCCTTGGTCTTTCCTGCTGCTTTTTTGTTATGACTTTGTTTTTCAGCAGAGGTTTTCTTCCCTTTTGAAATAGGAGAGGGAAGCAAGCCTGCCACAGAGTAATCCAAGGCAGTGGGAAAAGCTGTAAGGAAGCACTGCACTCAGTCAAGCAATCTGCCATTTTTAGGCATGTTTATCCTTCCTTTTCTGGGGGTGTCATGGGGGTGAGAATCCTTTCCCCTGTCTCCTGGTCTCTGGGAAGACCACCAGTCAGTGAGGTGTACGGCCCCACTGTAAACATGCTTCATCACCCACACAGGAGGCTTTCAGGCTGAAAGTATGTTGGAGTTCTGAATTGTTCAGCAGCCTTTTCGTGTGGCTCATAGTGCAGCAGCACTGATTTAAGCCAGAAATAACACCGAAATGGGGGGGGGACACACACAGGTTCAATCTATAGCCTATTCCATGGAGCAGAGAAAGGGGACCTGTCAGGGTTTTCAGTCATGTGCTTTAACTTTAAAAGGGATTCCATCTGCTGCATTAGTGGTGTTAACAAAACATTGATATACATGCATGTGGGTGGTATTGTATTATACAATATGTACGCAATGAATGATAGAAGTTATGATTTTGCATAGCAGAGATGTTCCTATATTCTGACCTGGGAAAACAATACTGCATAATACTACCAAGAACAGTAACAAACTGAGAGGAAAGGAAGTGATGTGAAGAAGCTGATGGCACAATTTTGAGCTAAAGAAGAGATTATTTATAGACAAGATTTGGAATTAGAAGAAGCTTCCTGAGTCGACAAGGAAAATCAGTTCTGTGCTTAAGTGAATGCAGTTTTATGGTGTGAAATATTTTTGTTTTCACGGGAATGATTCTCATTGCATGAGAAGCCATTTCTGCATTAGGGCAGCTAACACTGAAGACTCTTTTAAGAGAAGCCAAGAGGTGCTGGTGAAGAGATTTGATGAGGGGTTAAGGAAAACCAGAGGAACTAGACAGACAACTCGTGAGGCAGCATTTTCATAAAGCTGGAAGATGATAGTTGAGAGGCAAAGGGACTGGAAAAGAGGGTGTTAGACTGGGCAGCGGAAATTTAACATAGGCAGAGATTGCACATAAAGGGACAGTTTTCCCTTGTGTGCCTTTGTGGGGGGAAAAAAAAGAAAACCAGGGTTTTGATACCAGTCTAGGTCTGCTGCAATGCAGGAGGAACTGAGTGCTGTGCTGCTTGATGAAAAGAGAATAGGTGATGCTAATGGTCAAGAAATGCACTAGAAAGACAGATTCTGTGTCAATATACAAAGGTAAGAATATAAGTAAAATTATATTTGTTTCTAACACATGAAGATTAAATAGAATGGGGTGTTAGAGTGAAAATGTAACCTTGAGACATTAATAATCTTTGGGATTTTTTTAATTAAATTGATACAAGAGTCAGTAAAAAAGGAACCCAGCCTTCGGTGGGCACAGCCTGGCGTGGCTGCCATCAACCCAGGGAGCATCAAGAAAAATCATGTTTCTGTGCTGTTAAGTCAAAGCAGTCATTTCCAATATCAGCCATGAGTAGGAATGCTTGTTGCCAAGCCACTGACCCCTTTTGCATTCATTCAGAAGCATAAATGAGGAGTATTGCACCAAATCTCTATTAAAACCTATGAGAAAATCTGAAGTTTCAAATGACACCATGGACTCTCTGTATTCCCTTCTCAACATCACTGAAATGCTCAAAGTTGCTAGTGCCATTTAGCTCCAGAGCTCAAAGACTTTGTGTGTAAAATTCTAGTTCAGCTTTCATTTTAAAAGGGAGATTTCCCTAGTTCATTTAAAGTCTCTGACAAACAACCTCTGGCTAACTTTTTCTGTGGTAAATTGGTACCTCCTCAAGCCTTTCTCTCCATCTTTCTATTACAGGCTGTTAATACTGCAGCAGGGTCAGCAGAAGGGAACATCTACCTCTAGTTTCATTGCAAAGTCTTTTTTAGTTGAAATTGCTGATAAAGGTGAGACTGATCTGAGGTAAATGACTACAGGCACACATTTTCCTGTTAGCCCTGCACTGAAGAGGGTAACTCCAACAGAGAGGGCAGGCAGACAGCTGAGTTCATATATCACCACTTAGCTGTCAAAGCCCAAAGTAGAGAGGTCACATAATCACAAAACAAATAGAGCACAAAGTGAGATGTATTAAACCCACAGTAATCCCGCACTTGATTCTTTACACCACATATTTCATGAACAAACTTCAGATGGTGACTTACTTGCTGACAGAGCCTGGAGAATAAGTAAAAATACATATGTATATATATGAGCATTTAATGATCTGTTTGAAATAAAATACATTGAATAAATGATTAACTGCAATGTCTTCATTTTGGTCTTCCTTTACCCTGTACTTAACCTTCCAAAACTATGCAGAAGTAAAGCACAGACACCAGTCACCTCAAGCATTAGGCTTTAAAAATCTGCTAAAGAGTTATGATCAATTCATACCCATAACTGTGGCTTTGGATCCAGAGAGTAAAAGAGACCACTGCTTGGCAATTGTGTGTGTTGCTTACTGGTTCCAAAACTGAGAACTGCACATTTCAGGTTACTCCCAAAGAGGGACTGAAGTGATTCTGCTCTGAAGTATCCCTATTTACAGATCAACAGGAAAACCCTGGAGCAACAGCACAGCAAGTAGGAAACAAAAGAAAAGAGATGTTTTTTTCTTTTTCTCCATAACTTTAAAATGATAAGGAGGTGAGAGATCTACCAACAGGAGCAAATGCCAGACCTCACAACTCTCATTCAAGAATGCTTTGCTGCCAATGCCAACCACAAGCACAGGATGCACCACACTTCTGCTGCAACAGAGCTGAGCACAGAAGTTCCTGATCATTTCCAGAATAAACTTTACACCTTTAAGAGGAACAGGAAACAATACAAAGCAAGGCCCGTCTCAGTTCACTTTCTTCAGAAAGCAAATGGCTCCACTCAGCTCTGAATGATTATTTCTTATCCATCTTCGCTGGCAGCAGTAAGTATGGGCCAAACACAACCTGGACTTTTGTTGTAAGTTATAACTTGGACTGTAGTTGTTACAAAGTCAGCCAAATACCCCTAGAGATGGCAGCAAGCCCAGCAAGTATATCCACTCCATGCTACAGTCTCTGATACACAGATGTGTATGTTGTTTTAATGGGAGGCATGGATACAAACCCATCTAGTACATAAGGCTATGTTTAGGTCTGGTTTAAGTCAACTGAAACCACATTCAAGCAAGAGAAAATCAATCCCTCAATAACTCTGCTCCATTTCTTTTCTCTACCCATTGTTCCCCCTGGAAATAGTTGCCAACACCAACAGCATTTACAAGCAGTATCACAGTATCTCTCACCTCCACGCTTACCATGATTCCAAAGTGATTAATTACTATTGCATCCCGTCTCTAGATCATTTCTGGCCCTGCATACATTAGTCCTACATATGTGCAGTTAGCAAGTCACATTTATATAAAATACAAGGTTCATAACTTCGAAGTCTCCCTTTTTGCATCTGAACCCTGACCTGCATGGCAGATGAAATTGTCTGTCCTCACAGTGTCCTGCCAGTATGTCCAGGGCTTAGCCAAGCACTGGTGCCACCCTGAAAGGAGCCTGCTCTTTGTCTGGGCATACAAGTGATAACAAGTGATAAGATTACCTTATCAAATGGACAGGAGAATTTCTAAAGAGGGAGAGTAGAGAATAATCTAGTGCAAGAAAGGTTAAAACTTACAAACTGGACTGAAAAGTAAGAAATTGTTGGTCAGGAGGGAAAGTGGGAAAAGAAGAATGAAATCATGGTGAAAGACAGGGTGACTCTGTGGAGAAGGTGGGATGTGAAGGCAAACCTTCTTCCTCACGCCAGCAATCCCTCTTGTAACCTGATGTGTAGAAGTGCTGGTTGTGGGACAGTGTCAAATACATGCCCACAAAGATTAAGGAAGAAACTATACCTTCTCATCTGCACGTAAATAGGAACTGCCATTAAAATATCACCTCAAGCAGCTTATGACTGGTCTTTCTTTTCTGTCATCTATGTCCTTCTTGGTAATGGTGCTGTCTCTTCATATGTTTCAAACAGGTCCTTGCTTTTGTTTTTTACCTAGACTGAGATTCTGCTAATGACAATTTCAGGGTCAACTGCAAATGCAAACATACCTATTCCATGGGTATGATGTGCCATAAAAGGGTCTGTGGTTGTCCTGAAACATCCACCATGCCAGAGCATCTGAAAGGCAACAGGGACCTCTCCCACACAGGGCAGGTTACATACAGAACTTCTAACACTGAAATGCAGATGGAAAACACATTGCCAGCAGACAGTGTTAGCCAAGGGAGCTTTCTGGAAACAGGGAGATGGTGGGAGAGCATCAGTGCCAAGGGAGTCTGAAACAATTGTGCATGGAAAATTTTCTGGGATCTCTTTTACGAATGACACCACAGTAGTCAGTTGTCCCACAACTTATCCCAACTTCCTTTATCTGAAAGGAACACATAAATCACACTTTGTACTCCGCTGCAGCATATTTTCCTTGCTAGTGTTTCCAGGCATCAGTTGCTATCACCACCTGTGGTGCCTCTGTAGAAACCTGAGTCCTGAAGTCCTTGCTTAGGGCAGAGGAGGAGAGCAAGCTGAACCTGAAGTCAGCACAAGATACCTGAACATGAGTGCTATGCCCTGTGCAATGGCAAAGACTCATCAGATAGGCAAGAGCTTTGGAGTAGTCTGGGCAACTTGATCACTGCCATTATCTGACCACATCAACAGCCTGTAGCTCCTAGCATGGTTGGGCTCAGACAGTAATGATCTGGTATTCACTGTCTCTTAAGAGCAGATGTGGCCAAAGGTCCTCTGGGCTTGTACCTTGACTTTCTAACAAGGATGGGAACCACAAGTTGATTTGTCTTAAATTTTTACATATCGATGAGTCAGGCAGCACAAAGTTATTCTTTGAGTGCAAATGCTTCTTAAACAGCTCAGCCCGCTTCCACCTACAAGCTAGCTTCTTTATCATGGCCACAGATAGGAGCTGCAGGTTCAGCATGGCCAGCCTATGGTCTGGAGGCTGTACTCAGCCCAACAGAACAGTGTCTATCCCACAGCCACCTTCTCTCACCTTCAGATGTGAGCAGGATATTCCGTAAATGCCGGATCCTTGGAAGTGATAGGTGCACAACCTCACTGATCGGTCTCCTGGAGGAGCCACAGCCCCTCTTCTGACACATGCCCAACACACTGGTATCTCCATGGTGTGATAGACACGTACCTGAGCACCTGATAGCACAGGAAAGAGGGGCCGTGGCCACTCGTCATTCATCTGGCTCAAGGCTCTCCTCCTAGCTCTTGATTTGAGTGAATAAGCCCTCCTGAGAGGCAGTTTATATTCACTTGGGCACAGAGCCATTCTAATGCAGCTCTCCAGCTTTCCAAATGGAGCTGGCTGGGAGATGGCATGTGTCTGGCCAGCACGGAGCATTAGACAGAGGATTCTGTCCATGCAAATGTACTCTAAGTCACTCCTGAAATGTCTGATTTCTGTGAAGACTCTACAGATATGTACATCTATGTAAAGATACTTTCTAAAGCACAGAAGAAACCAACTCTTACCATTTTTTTTTCAATGATCTGCCATTAGACACAATGGTAAGTAAATGTGATGGCATTCACACAGGAAACCAAACTTGCAAAGGGTAAAATCCCATTCCTGACCTGTGCATTTCCACATGCATGCACCCTAAGTATGGCTTATGACACTTACTCCTTGTCTTCCAAGTTACTGCACCTTTGGTTGCAGAACAAAAATCAAGTATTTGCCCAGAGGTGGAAAACTAAGCCAGTAATGAGAGAGGGTTTGTGCAGATTGCCAGGAGATCTGACTGATAGACTATGAGGCCAAATGGGTGCCACTGTAATCATCCAATCTCATGTCCTTTAAGAGGCAGGTCTAGCAGAAGCCTGGATCCATTTCTGCTTCAAGCAGCCTATGCGTCAGTCCTGCTTGACACCCACTTGCATCTAAATGCCACAAAATCAGTTGTCATTCTTGCTCTCATATATCATGACATCTTTTGCCTTGCAAGTATAACTGGAAGCCTAAGGTCTCTTTTCTCATTCCTAGCTTTCCAAAATTCAAGTCTAAAACCTTCAGAAGGACTAAAAGATTCTTCATCACACCCTTCTTGTCCCCTCACTACCCTTCTGAGTTCTCTCTTCACTGCCTGGGAAAATTAAACAGCTTTGACGCCTTTTCTTTGTCCTCTCACTAAGCAAGGGCAGGGCCACCTGGTGACATGCTGGATCTTCTCTTCGTTCTTTCCCCATTCCTAGGAATGAAAAAATCCCACTTTCATGGGAATGAGAGCCATTTCTGCCTTCACAGAGCGTAGCTGCCTGTTTCCTCTCTAGAGCCTTTGGCCAATTATCAAATTATGAATCCGCTGGTAAAATCTTTAAAAGGCCCAAATGAGACCCAAAATCTACCGCAAGCCAATTTCTGGGTTGGTAGAGGAAACATAAAGACTGCTTTGTAGTTCTTTGGGCTACAGCTCACAGAGCACAAAAGATGCTTACAGCAATAGATTTAAGGGTGAAAGTATGTAAGTATGGCACAAAAACAACGAATGAAAGGAAATTTTATTTAAGATTAGTAAATTATAGAGAAAGACCTTTCTTACAAATTTGCCTCAAATTTCTCACTGGAATTAGTGGCAGATTTATAACAACTCAGAATAATACTTTACTTCCCTTTAGCTCTTAGAGATTTCTGCAACACAAACTGAGCAGTCAGAAAGTTAGAGATAAAACATACCTCAGTCATCCTCCAAGATAAAATATCTTGAAGCTCTAATGGTAAAAAACCAACCCTGTTTTTCAAATGTGGACAAAAAGTATAATTTGGGATGTCTGATTTCCCATCTATATCCAGAGCATGAAGAGGGCTTTCCCAAACAGTAAGAGACAACATCCCCTTCCCAGTCCCCCCCCCCCCCCCCGACTGTCTTTGACACAAGGGTTTCTGCTCCTCATATAAACACACATGGTATTCTTGTCTCAGAAGGCCTGTTGGACATTTTGTCTTGTTTGCAGACAGTTGCAATGCAGCATGAGCTGTATATCAGCTCCTTCAGAAATGCCTCCTGTTTCTCTTCTTCAAGTACAGACAGATGAAACCAATTCAGGTACCTACTTTAGTGGAGAAAATTGCTCATTTGTGATAACTGTGCACTGTCCCTCATGCTTATAACCATCAACTGGGCACAGACATTGATGATGGGGTCATGTAATGAAAGGTATCAAAGGAGATGACACTGAATGAAAACAGGATGCAGAAAAGGACTCCCTGTGGCACAAGCCCTTCAGAAAGTCACAACAGAAGCTGCTGCAACTTCGCAGCTGAGATTAACTGAAATCATGACAATTTGGTGGTAAGAGAACTGAATTGCAGACCTCTCCTGTCAATCTTGATGGAATCTGCTTTGGGCCAACACAGGACCTGAGAGCTCCAGCTCATTAAATGATTAAAAACTAGGACAAACAACTATAAAACCACAGAGGCACTGGGAGTCTGAATTTCTGAACTGAGGGAAAAGGTTGCAGTATTGTGGCAAGCTCAAAGCACACGCACTTTCTATCTGTAACGAAATAATGTACCGCTCCGAGGTAATTATGCAAATCTTCAAAGTATCATTGCCCTCTCCATACATTTATATGAAATATGATCACCATCCCCATGAGATAACAGACATTTAGGCCTCAGTAATTAGAATTCAACGCAAACACCTCCCTGGAGTAACAGAATGCTTGAGGCTTCTTTCAGGTCATCAAGGAGCACCACAGAATTTGACTCTCAGAGCCTTGTGTCACATCTGGGAGGGCATTTTAGCCTTTCACTGTGAAAGATGAGACTTTGAAGCACCAGACATGCCCATTCCTTAAAGAAATACTGTCTGCAGCTCAACCAAGAAGAAGCTGGAAGTTTGTTCCCTGTTGCTTCATTGAAATGAGGCAATCTACAAGCCATTTGAAGAATGCAGCAGAAACCAGCGCTTGATCCCAATAACTCTGGCAACAGCTGCTCTGTTTCCAATCTCCTCTTCAAGGTCAAAAGACTCAAGAAGATAATTGAGACCAAACCCAGATATCTGACCTCTGCCAATAACCTAGACCATTCACAATTGATTTCAAAAGGGAAGCAGCATCCAGATTATCCTGATGGCATTGCTGAGAGAACTGATGGCTGCTGTCAGGAGGCAAGTGGCCAAGCAGATGTATTTGTAGGTTGTTCATCCTCCTTTGACATCAGCAGCTCCGCTCTTTTGGGAGACACTATTTGGGGATCTGGGATCTCAGATAAACTGAAAGGCTTTTAAAAGTCATTTGCTTCTTTCTGCCTCCAGGCACCTGTGATGCCTTCAGATGATGTTCTGGAGGGCTCAGTCTTCCCTCAACACCAATGTAAATTTGTGCAGCCACAGTATTGTTTTCAGATGAATGCAATGAGGACAGCTGTTTAATCACCACCCCCAGCACAGAGAAGTGTATTATACCAAAGAAGACATTAGTAACAAGCAATACAGATAAACTTTGGCAAGACAGAGGTGGTGCCTGCCCACAAAGGGTAATGTTTACAGACAGGGAAGCTGCAAAAGCAGCAACAGCTCAGCTCAGGGTGTCTATCTCCCTCCTGCTGACGTGTCCATGCAGTGTAGGGTGTATGCACACATCTCTACTACAAGAAAACATCGCTCCCTTCCAGCAGTAAATGAGAAGATTGAACCTCTTCCACAGGGAGAAGAGAGCGCCTTTTGTGCAGATCCTTTCCCTTTCAGAGGGAGGCCAGTTTGTTACACACACACTGCTTGAGAGATACGAGCATACCTGCCGCTACAAGAGGTACCCACTGATACCAGAGATAGCAACAGATGTCTTACTGGAAAGAAGCATAACCCTCTTTGCCTCCAGCAGACAAATTTACAGCTCTTGATACTAATCTTAACAACCACCAGTGACAATTTTGCAGACTTGTTAAGAGGTGGCCTCTCTACCTCTGGTCTCCAGTCCAAGATCAAAATAGATGCTCAAGCTGATGGAGAACGCGTTGAATCTACTGAGAGCAGTTGGTAGAGTCCTCACCAAAGGCATTTCTTCAAGAAACCCCATTTGAATGGAAAGCTGCCTTCAGAACTCACCAATCAAAGCCGTTTGACTCTTGTGGATTTGGTATAGAGGTATCAAAGCAGTAATCTAATGATGAAATAAAATTTTATGTGCCACAAGCCTGCTGATATACCACATTGTGACTCTCATACTGCTCCTGAAATTCTGCTTAGGAGGCAATTGTATTTACCAGCCTCCTGAATACCTTTGATTTTGCTTCTTGCATAAATCATCAGCTTCTATAACAAGGATCAGATACTAATCACTATTCTAGTACTGTCACAGCACCTTTCTAGTCTCTATGTCCTGGAAAAACCTAACAGTCACTGACAGTGACCTACTCATCACAATATTTTGTGGGAAACTGTATATCACAGAAGCCAACAATGGCCTATTTTACTCCTGGAAAGTGACACAATCCAGAGTTACTCAAACTCTTATTTTCTTTTTCCCTTCCTCTCTTCTTTCTTTTCTCTCTCTCCTTTTTTTTCTTTTTCTTTTTTTGTTCTATTCCCTGTTAAAACCAAGAACCCAAGCCACAGATTTTTAATAATGAGAATCTGGATGAGGTTCAATCTAAATTTTGAAAATACATTCCAATTAAAGACTTTAATAGATTCTTGGCTTTCCCCACATCTCTTTGCCATGTGTATTCAATAATCCCAAGCCTTCTTTTTCCCTAGTAGGAAGTAAACTGCAAGGTGAGTGACATCATTCTCCAGAAGGTCAGCCTTTTCTGGACTGCTGTTTTCTGAGCATTTCTTGCAAAGATTTTGGTCAGGGCAACTTCTTTTTTTGTCCAAACTCACTGCAGATCTGCTGTGATCTTGTCAAACATGATGCATGCCCTGGTAAAGCTGCTACTTTTGGATTTCCTGCTCCAAAAGAGAGGGTTTGTTCTCAGGCCAAAGGGTTTCACTGACAGAAACAGCATATTCTGCTCCTTGCTCTGGTGATCACTCAGGTCACAGACCTTCGGAGACTTACTGATTTGCTTTATTTCAACAGCAACACATGCAAGTACAGCTTATGGACCACTACAGTCAGCCTCATAAGGCATCTGTGTGACTGGATGATATCAGGCTTTCTAGTTTGTGTGGCAGCTGAAAGCTGTCATTGTGTAGATTAGAAGGTTATTTAATCCTTGTATGAAACAGCTGCATCCAGCGCACTGAGTATCTATTTGGTGTGTCACTGTGGCCCTTGCTCAACACACAGCTTGGGCCAAACCAATAGGCATTGCACTAGGATGCATGTTGAATGGCAAAAGGGATAATGTGGAAAAAATTATAATACTTTTAAATAATTGTATCATGTGGATGCATCTGGAATACTCTGTGCAGACTTGGTTTTAAATGAATTATTAAGGATCTGGAAAACTTCCCACTTGAAAAGACTGATACTATTCACTGTAAGAAGCACAGAAGAAGGACATAAAACCTTATAAAATAGTTACATGTATGAAGGTGGATGAGGGAGAACTTCTGTTCTCCTTATCTCAACACATATCACAAAATGGGATGAACATTCAGTTAGAGTAGAAAAATCAGAGCCACTTGAATGAAGCATGTTCCACACATTTGTGTCATAAAAACATGGAAATTGCAGTCATAAGTGTCTGTTGAGGATGGGTGACACAAGCTGCCATGCATTCTTCTCTCTGCAAGATAGTATAAGCTGCAACAGTTTTGTACTTCATGCTTTTGATCAGCTATGAAAACAGTTTCTGTTCTCAGGCATCTTCTCCATCTGACAAATTATTGTATCTTTTTTTTTATTCTCTGAACCTTCTTTAATCTCTTTTCACCCTTTAAAAATACATGCTATAGAAGACCATGTTGTAATGACAGCTTGCAGCTAGGAAATTGTGTCCAGACTAACTTACCACTACTTTTCATTTACACAGAAGATAGCATGTCTCTTTTTATCACAGTATTACTTACACTGTCCTTTGCGTGTGCAGTGGCTTATCTACCAAGACCTCCAAATTCCAGTCAGTGCCAACACTTTCCACTTTCCAGCACACTCAGTGGGTACATTTGTACCACATTTTGTTTCTAGAGACATGATATTGTATCTGGATGAACTAAAAGCCGTGCTTTGTTTGAATGCAGGCAGGTTACCAAGCAATCTCTTACTGCCCTTCATACTTCTGTCCCCATCATTGCTGACCACTTTGCAGTTCTATGAGATTTGTTTCTTTTAGCAGCTACACTGTTAGTTCTGGAACCAGTCTGCAAAGCAACACCAGGACTGTCCTTACTGAATAGGGTTTTCACAGTTATCACATCAGTGCTGAGATCAGTCAGCTACTCATTTCTTACCATACACTAATGTTAACTTTTCCAAGCTGGCATGTGTGGCAAAAAATTAAGTGCCCTCCAAAAATCCATCTCTCCTATACAGTTATTTCTATCGGTCAAACCCCCAACCTAAACAAATAATTTAGGTGGATTTGTTTGACAAAACTGTTTTGGAAAAGGCAAATAACACCTTCATTTCATTAAAAAATTACCAAGTGACAAAACAAGCGCTAAGAATCCATAGCAATCCATAGCACAGAAGAATCTAGCTGGAATGCAACAAAAGCACCAGATTTGTGCTGCTGAAGTCCCAGGCTTCTGTCCCAGAAAATGTAATTTTTTCTACCACAGTGAAGGGGACTCACCTGTAGAAAATCCAGACTGGATTCCATAGTTCCTACAGGGAAACTGTTCCAGGACTTCACCAGGTTTCATATAACTGGAGCCTATTGCTTTTTCCTTACACCACTGACAGGATCTTATTTCAGTACTACTATGTACTCTTTCGCTTCTCATCAGGTTGAACAACCATAACTCACCCCTCACTGACAATGTTTCTTCCTAGGCCTGTGGTCACTTTCACTGCTCCCATCTTTTCTCTCTGTAGTTAAGTGCGCACTTCTTTTAAGCTGCAGTGGACACACATCTAGTCCCAGAAGTGTCCTGTAGCCCGGGCAGTTTCCCAACTAGAAATTCAAGGGATAAAATGGAGGCGTAGAAGTCCTCAAATGTTTATTCAAAAAAGCCACATATTCGCCCAGCTTTGGAGACAAAATCATGATCTAGAATTAAAGTGTCTGTTTACTAATATAATAACCTAGAAAATCCTAATTCATAAATATGCCCTAAGTATTCTATGATTCTGTGCAAGGGTATGAGATAACAACATGCAGCTCTGAGCACTGAAGCTTCAGATGGAAAAGAGGGGCAAAGTCCCAGGTAAGTCACTTCCATGAAAAAACTGGCTAGGGCTCAGAGTATCCAAGGTGCAATAGCTTATGCTGAAGTCAGCCATTAAACATCAGTGATTCACTTACCTGTCACACAGTTCAAGTGCTTGAAAGCAAGGAGATGAAGAGGTATGGGCACAGTACGGCCTGGTTATCTTAAGTTTGGAGGGAACAATCACATGTGGCTTAAAGCCATCTCAGCATTTCTTGCTCTTTCTGACAGCAGCTCCAAAGTTTCCAGACCAATATACTTGTGCTGACTTTGGGGGCCTGACCCAGCAACCAGAAATTAAAATAGAGTGCTTGTACCTTGGATTTGCACCTATTGCTGAAACCCAGGGATCAACTCGTTACAGCAGTGGTGGTGGTCTGCACAGAGCTGGATGGTCACAGGGTACTGGCTTGCTTCCTTGTTTTTCAGCTGCCAAACTATATTAAAGCTAAAAATACATTGAATATTTTCCTTTCCTAATATTACTTTACCACGTAAGCAATAGCTGGACTTGCCATTAGGATGTTATCTGATCAGCAATGGAAGGGGAGGCGTGGAGGGGTGACACAGAGGAGGGAGGCTGCCTCAGCACTGTGACCAAGAGGAGAGGCTGTTATGTTTCTATTTAGGTGGGTGATGAAAACCCCTCTGAATCCCAGCTTTAACCCATCTCTGACCACAAGTGCTCCTCAGCACAAGCCCCTGAGTTTGTGCATGTCTTCCTCTGCCCCATGCTGCACTGTGGTTGTGTAAAGATCACTCATGGGGAGTCTAATGCAGCCAGCAAGAGTGTGCTCTGTCCTCCTCCGGTGCTGTGCCACCAGAAAATGATTGAGCAGGTGACCTGGGCTATGGGGTATTGCACAGGGAGCTGGGGTGGGGAATGAACAGCCAGAAAATGTTCCTGTGCTGGATTCCCTTCTGATTCTGCCCTGAGGATAGGCAGATGCAGCAGCCAGTGCTCCTCTCCCTCTACAGGAGACCATGCCATCCGCATGATGGATTGAAGGTTTAGAGGGAAGTTTTGGGGTGACATCATGAGAGGCTGGAGAGTTTGCTACACAAGGCATGCATTTGATTTTGAATGTTTAACCTCATAACTGTCACATTTGAACATGGGTTTGGATTGTCTCTTTTCTTGCATGTATATTGGAATAAAAAAAGGACCAGGTTGCCCTGATACCTCTATTCCCAGTGGTTTTTAATGAGAAATGACTGCAGTTAAGTGAATGGGGAAGTTCTATCCCTGAAAAAAAAACAGTAGAGTAATGCAGCCTGAAACTAGAGATGAAAGCCCTACTTAACAAATGAGAGATGTAAAGGGCAGAAGCTATGAAAAGACACAGCATGAGCAAGCGGAAAATGCTTGGCCTACCTAATAATTCCTCCCAGACTCATACTAACAGAAAGTTTCTCCAGCAAAGCCACTGAATTTTGAAAGCAATGTGATCCTGGGGGAAAGCACATTTCTGGTCTTCTTCGCTTTGTGTTTTCACAAAAATGGCAAATGTTAACCATAAATGGAGAACAACATGTCTGGTATGCTGGAGCCTTTCCTCTCTGTGCTATCTTCACACTTAACTCATGCTGTGGACTTGGGCTGGTTTGCCTAGCCCTATGCTCTATCCTGCTCCTCCTTCTATCTCTTGAACTCCATCTCTAGGGAGATGAAGCAGCTCCACTGCACTTCATCGCACTATTCTATTCTATGATTCTATAAGGCACTGCCTGTCCTTCATTTCCACCCATCCTCTCTCCTCTTCCACAGCAGTCAAGGGCTCAAGAAGGTATCTGACATGCCCGTTCTAGCAGCAGGACGCACAGCAGAGCACACCTTCTTGTGCCCTTTCTACAGCTCTTTTCATGCCCTTTGCTCACTCACCTTGCTGCTTCTGCATGGTAGTGAAATCTTCAAAGGTGAGAGTGCGCACAGGAGGCCTCCAGAAGGCATAGGTCTCCATAATGGCTTCCAGCCCCGTCCTGTGCAATGAAAATAAAACAAGCAGAAAAGAATGTCAGTCAGTTGGCAAGGGTATTGGCGCTGGGGGAAGAGGGCTCCGACCTCATTTGACAGGCTGCCAGCAGCCACCAAAAGGTCACCTTGGCATCTGTGAATTCCTCAAGCAAGCCTTCCCGCACAGGTCACCGGAGGAAAGTGCAATTCCCCAAGTGCAGGATTGCAAAAGTTCTTACGAGTCTCTTGGAACCTTTTAAATCTTTTTATGTTTAACAAATATCCCAGACTTTATGCATTGCAGGGGACACATGACTGCCAGATCCTGAAAACATACTTTATCATAAAGCAGGCTTCCACACTTTGGGAATGCAAGCTGTCATGCAAACAAGGTCAGTCTGGGATTCAGCCTACAGAATCAGAGATTTTGTGAATTGCCTTTCCCCACCACTTTGTAGCTTTGGATACTGTTCTGAAGTGCTATGGGAAGCCATCAAAAAGGGAATCTTCTTGGTTTTGGAGTTCAACTAGAAATACATAAGATGCTTTTTATAAAAGATCCGTGACATCTCTGCTTTGGGTCCCTAATTCACCGCAAAGACAGTACCAAAGAGAAAAAGACAAAATCAACTGAAAACTTCTCCTGCTCGTCTCAGATTTGTTCTTAATTTCACCACAGAATGCTAGGTCTGCTGAACATCTCTAGTGAGGACATAGGTGCATTATTAGGAAAAGACCTTTCTTTACAAGATAACTGCCTGGAGTTTCTTCCTAGGAAAGATTTCCCTCTGTGGACGCTGCACATTGCTCCATTCCCCATTCCTCACCTTCCCCTGCCTCTTTTCTAGCAGTAGGTTGTAGCCCTTGCACTGACTGAACACGACTAGAGATGCTTCACCAAATGTGAGAACATATCCCCTTTCAGTGCAAAAGGCTCTAACATCCCCAGAGCCTCTCATCAGATGTTGAGCTGATACTGGAGCTGCCTTTTGCTTATGAAAATGTCCTTCTGCACGTGCCCCCACTCATTCAGTTAACTTTCCAAACTCTCCCCGGAAGCTCAGATGCTTTAAATACATTGGAGTTGGCAAACCAAACTCTGTATTTTAAGAGGAGGTTTAGAAGAGAGGTTGTTGCATGGTGTTTATTAGCTGCTAAGCTGTTAGAAGTAGAAACAGAAGACAACTCTGCATAGCAGTCTCGCACTGGTGCTGAGCACATTACAACAAAACTATTTGGTTAATACAGTGGCCCCTGCCAGCTCATGGAGCTCAGAGACAACAAGGCAGCACAGAATGTGAACCCATCTGCTAAGCTGGGCTCTACGTGCAAAAGCAGCTCTTTGACTACCGGTACCACCCCCAGGATTTCCTCTGCTCCCTGTGTGAGAAAGCCGCACGTGTTCAGGCTCCATCTGCTTCTCAACACACGCAGCCTGGAAGAGAACAGCACCTTTTTGCAGCCTCATGAAATGATCCACAGTGCAAACACTGAGGGAGGACTTCCAGGTACCATATATCCAGGGGACGTAAAATGCATTGACCAAGTTGCTCTGCAACAAGACCTGCTGTTGGAAGGACCTAGCTTGGTGGTTAAAACCAAGTAATAGATGCAGAAATGCAGACTGAAGTGTCCAGCTGTGCTAATCCAGCTGCTCTGCATCTGCCACAAGGATCATGCAGGGAAGTAAGGAGGCCAGCTCACTAAAACCACTGTTCACAGTCTGGCTCAGATATTAGATCCCTGTGCACATAACACCACTCTGCCCCAGCATCTGACTTCCAGCTCTGCTCTCATGACTCCCTTCCAGTAAAATCCAAGCCCTAATGGGAGGTGGCTCAGTGAAACAGTCAATGCATGTTAAAGCTATTACCCTGCCTCTGCCTGAAGCCTGCATCAGTTTCAGATCAGGCTTATTCATAGTTCTAAGCTTCTAGCTCTCTGTCTACCACTTTCCCCTGTATCAATTCAGTTCTTGCAATCACCTTAGATTTTGTACTTCTAAAAGAAAAAGGAAAAAAAAAAAAAGAGAAAGAATGGGGGAATAACAAAAAGAAATAAAAGAATAAATTAGGAGTTATATAGTGCTGTCAAGGGTTGG
Organism: Neopsephotus bourkii; assembly: GCF_033783945.1. Classification (NCBI taxonomy): domain Eukaryota; kingdom Metazoa; phylum Chordata; class Aves; order Psittaciformes; family Psittacidae; genus Neopsephotus; species Neopsephotus bourkii. The sequence goes on along the minus strand of NW_026901771.1, from coordinate 1,601,969 downwards.
ACTCCACTGTGCCTGAGAGGGCAAATGGCAGCAGTGGGGTTACCAGAGCAGCTTGCAAATCTGCTCTATTCCTGCCCTGTATGCCAGGGAAAGGAAAAATGTGACTAGGAACCCACATCCTCCCGCTCCAGGGGAGCAGGTCTAGAACAGCCTCTTTGTTGTGGAGTTGCTGTCTACCTCCCTTTTCCATATTGCAACTGCCAGTAGCAACACTGTGGCTTCACTGGATTCCCCGATTGCCCTGTAATGCTGAGGGCACCTCTGCAGCCACAGGTGCCTGAAGAATGGATGCCAAACTCCACATCTGGCTTAAAGCCACCTCTTTCCTCTTCCTGTCCCAAATGAGAGCCCTTTACTCACTCCTAGCTGTGCACATGTTGAACATGCCCTATAAAACACCCTCTCTGAGTATGTGGGTGACAGAGCTCAAAGTTATGTCCAGTTCCCCTATGCACAAGTTTAAGTCCCTATATACTAGATCATCCTTTTTTCCTGTTGATTTGTTCGTTTGTTTGTGCAGAACAAACGTTATGAGTGTTTTTGAAGCAGTATCTAAGCAGAACACATCCTTACTGAACTTTTGTATCCTTCCATGCATCAGACAAGACCCATGAGACGGCAGCCTCACATGCTAGCTAAACTGTGAGGCACATTTCACCCCATGTATAGAGTCTTGCAGAAAAAGAACTTGCAGCCATGTAGAAAGCAGCTTTGGTGAGAAGGCACACCACCTTTCTGTGACTGATTTTACCACTCTAACCACAGCCTTTCAAGGTATCTTTTTTCTTCTGACTGTGATGTATTCCTGTTTTTGAAAGCAAATGTTGAGATGAGGTGATGGGAATCAAGAAACTCCAGTGCTGTCAATTCTAAAAACCCTCTCTCCCATAGCAGTTTATGACACTGATCTGGTACCAAGATATCCAGAGCCACATCACAGACCTCCACCACAGGACAGAAGAGCAGTGCTCTTGTAGTCAGCAGAAATACTGAAGTGCTATTCTGTGTGTGTTCTAGCCCCTAACAGGGGAAACAAACCCCACATTGCCAATGAAGAGACATTTTGGGGCAGCAACAAATGCTGTTTTCAGCATTTCTGAACTGTCAGCAGCTTCTTTCTGGGCTTTGGTGAGGGCTGCTGGTACCAAGTGTGATGGACATTATGCATATGTCATCCACTCTTTCTTCCAAAAACTGTGCTGAAAAATTCACTTCAAACTGTTTATCAGGCCATAAACCCTCCCCTCTCACACCATCTTTATGAAGGAAGTAAAAAAAAGTATCAGAAGAGGACTCACTGCCAGCTTCATTTTAATAAGGTCAGTCCTTTAAAATGTATCCAAAATTCTCTTTTTCATTCATTCTTTTATATTTAGTGCTATAAAGTTTTAATAATAGGCAATAAATGAAACAGTTCCATTGTCTGAAAAATGAAAAAAGATGTACAAGCTATCTGTGCACCTCCATAATCCATCCCATATGGCCGACCTTGCCATTCCCACTGCACGCAGGATTCAGGTCATCACTGCATTGTTCACAGGGGAAGCCAAACTACTGGCTCCAAGCACCCTCCTGGCTCTCTTATCCTAGACAAAAGCTCAAGGAGCATTTCCAACACAAACAACTTCTATTCACCTCAGCTGCCCACATCTGAAAGAAAAGCGCTGTTGCTTGCTGTCAGCTTAGGGTTTTATTCTTCCATGACCCTGCTGCATTTCCTGACTCTTGTTCCTGCAGGTTTCCTCCTGGATAAGGGGCTTCTGCACGCATCCCACTGTCAGATGAACTTTACTCAGTCTCCAAAAAAAGGTTCTGTTGGCATTAAATCTGCACCTTCTCTACCCAAACATTTAGCGAGCTGAGCTTCATGTGTCAAAGCCTCTGGTTCTCAGTCTCTGGAAGTTCAGGAAAGCAGTTAATGCCTGCCTCATACATGTACTATGTAGGTATCCTTTCACCACCAGGACTAGTTGTCTTGTTCCACTTTTACAGATGCTTTATGTGCTTTTGCAGATAAAGCAGAGAGGGACCAAAAATGGTGTAGAAGGAATCTCTAGTGAGCGGGTAAGACTTGACCTTCCAACACAGGCTAACTCCATCCATCAGGGCTAAAGGCTAAATGATTGAACACCATTAGTTAGCACAGTTTGAGTGCAAAACAATGTCCAGCTACCAAGTTGTTTCCCTCTGAAATACCTCACTGCTCCTTCTCCCTGCAGAAGGACTGGTGCAGTCAGCTGTGAAGGATACAATCATGCAAACAACTGAAGGAGATCGATCCAAAAAGGGATCTGTGAAAAAAATTGCTCACCCAGATGGATACAGGCAGTTCCATCATGATGGAGTGTCCCCAGAGCAGAAGGTTTTTAACAGTGTCTTACACTAATGAAGAGAGACCATAGTTACAAGGAACTATAGAGGGAGGCTGTGAGTTGATGAAAGTGAAAGATTTTAACTGGAAACTCTTTTTAAAAACAACAGTTGACTCCATAATTTCTGCAGCAGGCAACAACAGTGAAGCAATAACAGGATACAAAGTAAGTGAAGGAAGAACATCAATCTCCATTTCATGGAAAAGCCTCAACAGAAGGCAGAAAGGAAATGTCCTAGGAAAGAAGTGGCTTAAGAGGGGTTCTCCGAAAACCTCTTGGATACATGCTACACTTGTCTGCTTCACAAATGGTCCCTTTTTCAAATTACCCTGTTTCTTTTTCAAAGGAGGCCTACAATTTCAGTGGGACGTTCTCCACGTCCAGCCTGATGCACAGTAGCTAATCAAGGCTGTGAGGATGTGGAAAGCTACAGAGCACCAAGATTGGAACTCCAGCTGACCAGTGATCCTGACGAGATTACAAATTCACAAGAGGAAGAGAAGCTAGCCAGCACAGTTAAGAAAAGTCCCATTTGGAGAGCCTTTTCAAGGCATGGCTTGGACCTTAATGCTTTTCTCTTTCCTATGTGCACATCTATGTACATGTCCTCTTCAAAGGGAGCAGCTGAGCATTAGAATGTCCTCCACTAGCTGACAACAGCAGTGCAACCTTAGCCAGACCACTGCTTGTGAGGCAGGCTCCTGACTGCTATATATGCTTGCAAATACCTTTGCCTGTTTTTTCTTCCTAAGGCCTCAGGCTGCTCTCTTTGATGTGTAATACCTTAAAGATTTTAATTCCTCTTTACATCAGCAGAGAGCCTTACTGAGCCCTCCCCACAGCTGCAGCCATGTAGCAATTTCCTGCCCTTTCTTAAATCAATGAGCTACAAAGATCAGTAATTCCCAACCTTTTCAGGAAACAGTCCAAATTCACTGGGCTAGGACCTTATTAATGCCTTCCACGTTAATCTAGCCCACCATGTACCTGGAACTGCATCAATCCCTTTTCTAAAGCCAGCCTCCAGTGCAGCTGTATCTTTGCACACAGGGAAGACCTTGTACCCAGGGCAGATACTACCCACACACAGAAGAGAAGAGCAGAGAAAAAGTTACATATGCTTCAACTATGAGAACTAATGGTCACGGCGGGGATTAAATAAGGGTGGTAACATATTTTTGCATAGCTATAGTAAGATGATAACAGAGGAGCTGAGCTAGGAAGTTGCTAGGTCAGTAAGATGTCTTCTTTGTGAGCATTTAAATGAGTGATGGAAAACACAGGGCACTTGCCCAATCACTGAACACTTCCCGTACCAATCCGTGAATGAGGCAGTGGTTCTGGTGAACACACACAAGAGGAGCATGCAAGTAAAAACTGAATTACAGTGCCCATGGGGACTGCAAATGAAGGCTATGCAGATGACTTTCACTCTGGTCTGCACGCTCAGAGCCTTGCTTTACAGTCCTAGGGTTCTTGTAACATACTCATATATGTCTAATTCTATAAACAATTTAATGTTTGAAGCCTTTGTCACACTGATTTAAAGGATGCCCCCAACATGCAGATCTGAAATATTTAGATCTGCTGCACACTCTGATGGATTCACGAATGGCAGAAAAAGTTGAGATTTTTTTGTTTGGACTTCCTTGTTCTTTTTTGATAACTCTGTGTCTTTTACTAATTCAAAAGGGGTATTTTATTTAATCTCCTGGTTTATTATTGAGTTTTTAAAACATAATGTATTCTAAATAACATTTAAGTTGTTCTACTTAATCTTTTCATAAAAGTCCTGACAAAATTAAGTGACACAGTCAAAGGGAGACAATTTGACATCGCTGGAGAGAAACTGAAGTTGTTTGAAACTAAAGCATTTCTGCACTTTTATCCTGCAAACCTATCAAAAATCTTAGTTTTTATGCTAATGTAAAGCAAGCATTTGTGCTCCAAGTTTGTAAATTTCCTGTGAAAATCCAAACTTAAAAATGCCCTTCAGACAGCTCTACATGTAATAAAGAACAAGCAAAAGTATCTCGTACAACCTTCATTATTTTGCAGAGTGTTAGCCCGTGACCTATTTGTCTTCTTTACAATCTGCAGTCCTACATCTTTCTATCTCTGATCTTCAATTTTGTAATAGAAAAATATATATTTTTAAGAATCTCTATAGTATCTTTAGAAGTTCATTTATTTTACCTAATACTTTGGATATCATAGGACAATATCAGTAAACATTGTTTACTAATGACTTATCAGCGTGTTTTCATTTTGTTTCTCAACAACAAATGAAAAAGCTCAGAGGAACATGAAAATGACAGAAATGAGCATAAACAAGTTAATTATCCAGCTGAAAAAAATAAACAGCAGCAAAACTCATATACAGAAGAAAATAGCTTTGAAAGTAGTGGCAACAGAAGGGGTTCGAAGGTAGCATTGAGTGGGAAATTAAACATATGACAACAAAAAATACAGTCACAGAAAAAAAATGTTGTCAAGCAGGAATTTCTTAAGCTGTCTAAGAATATCAAAACCTTCTGTCAAGGTTCTGGACTGCGGGATCCAAGCAGAGGTAGGAGCAGCACTGGAGAAGACTTCTGTAAAGAAACAGGGTCAGTCTAGCTGGCTAATCTGGAAAGTGTTTTCTGAGGTAGCCATCAATATACATTGGATCTGTTTAGGCAAAGTAAACAGTCCCTCAAATTCCTCTAACAACTAGTCTACAGCAAATTTCTCCTGTAAAAATTAATTGGGATCACAAAACACCTTACTCAGCCTTAAATGCATGCCCTGTGCTCTCATCAGGGGAAGGAGAGATCAGTGAGAAAACACAAACAAGCTCCTGTTACCTGTTTCTCCCAGAATCTCTGAAACCTTTAGCGAAGGGGTTTCTGTCAATTTTTAATCTGGTGATCTATAAAGAAAGAAAACAAGAATTGGTTATCTCTCCAAATAAGTTTTTTGCTTTCAGAAAGTGACAATTATTGATGATTACCACTCCTGACAAAACCACCGGTAAAGTGATCTTTCATACACATTTCCCCAGACTTATATTAAAGTTGCTCTTCTGTTATCCATGAGCAGCTGATTCGATCAGCAAATGAATGGTGCCAGAGGCAGAAATCTGGCACAGTACTGGGGTTGAGAAGCTGTTCCCAAAGTAGAAGCACAACTTGGGCCCAGGATATAACTTATCAATGCCCATGTGGTTCAGGAAGCAGGCATTCTGCTGAGGTCTGTCTGGTATCTGGGATCATCCCAGCCTCAACACCCTGCATATCCAGCAGCTGGATGCACTCATGGACCTTTAAACACTGCTAAGGAGAAAAGACAAAGCACAGGCTACAGCCTCCAAAGACAGCAGCTGGCCACCCAGTCACGTGCAGAAGGTGCTGCTCTTCTGGTCAGCATCTGGGTGGCCTTTCAAGGGTTTTCTGGTCTGGAAACCATCTTTGTTTTACTTTTTCCCCCCTCCTCTAAACCAAGAGGATGACAGCCAGACTGAATGCTTTGAGGAATCTTCCTTCCTGCTTTATTTTTAGGCACAAATTCCATGCTGGTAAATATGGAAAATAATACTGGGGGTTTGACCTTACAGCCTGTGGTATCATACTCCCTGTCAGCTATTCCCCAACCTGGTGCAGCATGAATGCTTCCTTCTGCCAGCCTCAGTCCCTGAGACCCTGCCTCTGGGGTGAAAAGAGAGTGAGATCTCAGATGCTATCAAATTTGAGGTGGTTTTGCTGAAACTGCTCAAAAAAGATGAGTTTAATACAGACTGATCTGAAGCGGATTTGCAGGTGGTTTGCTTCTGTCAGAACGAAGTCCTTACTGTGGATATTAACCTCAGATCTGGAATGCAGCTCCTATTTTTGCAGAAGCTTAATTTGTGAACTTAATTTCCGCTAGCCTGACTTTGCAGCTGTCCTGGGACTTGTGTGTACAGAGACAGATATGTTCTGTGGAGGATGGAATTACAGCAGAGGGAATCCCTGTGGTGGATTTGCTAACATTCTACAATTGTTTCCAGAGACGCTTCTCCCAGTAAGGCAAAGTTTACAGCCACTGGAGGGCATACAGGCATATTCAGGGGATTTCCACTTATTTGTAATGAAAAGACTTCCTCAATCCTGCAGAATCTCCTTTACTGGTATTGTAAAAATGCCCCCCGAAAGAAAATTTAGGGGGCAAAACCCCACGTGTCTGTAATCCAGAGAAACAGGAAGAAACTTCAGTGCTTCTTTACAGTGAGGTAGCGTATAGAGCCGGTGCCTGAGAGGTGCCCTCCCTTGGCACCTCCCATATCAGTGTAATTATGTCTTACAAGTCTGGTCATTAGGGAAGAATGGCAGTCTTATTTCTTGTCAATTCTCTTTCCTTTTTCTTCTTTCTATATCTGGGCTACAGCTAAAAGTCTGTGGAGTACATGCATTTGGGTGAGGCAGGGGCAGGAAATTTCTAGTGCTCCAATGACTGGAGCAAACCCACCATCATGTTGCAATATTTTTTTCTGCTGGAATAGCAGATCCATTTTGGATCCTGATTTAAGTCATTTCAAGTGGACTAGACTGAGAAAAAGCTAGGAGTGGGCATTTAGAAGCAGTCATGAGAGTGCTGTCAGGATGTTGTTATAAACTGCCCTAAAATGATCTGACATGGGACTGTCCCTCCACTTGAGAATATTATATATAATGATGTCCACTGTGTTCATGAAGTCATTCTCCAAAAGAACATAAATCATCATAGAAAAAAAGAATTTCTTCACTGTTTCTGGTTCAAGATTCCTCTGCAATTTATGGCAGTAAATAGTATAACCTAGTTCCCTAACAGGCTTGATAACAGGTTATTTTTCTTCCAAGACAGTTTGTGCCCCCATTCTTCTAGCTTATAAGGATACCTTATGTTCTTTAAGCAGGCCCACTATTAACACAGCAAAAGTTTCACCAACTGAGATTCTGGTTCACATAGCTGGGAAAAAAATACCTAACCCAGCCCTTTTAATGTTCTGACAACCCCCACCCTAGTAAGGAGGGGAGTGGCAGGAAAGGGAAATAGGATGTGCACACTTACCTCTCACTTGAGAATAAAATAGGGAGTATGTGTACATGAACAAGAGAAAAGAAGCACACTGGGCCAGAAGCATTAGAGTTGGTATGAATGCTAATAGGAGTCCTTAGGCAGAGGTAGGTGGCAGGTGAGCAGTACATGAGACTGCAAAGGGAAGGGATGGATATAAGAAGCTTATACATTTATGTGTGCAGTAAACATGCCTGCAGAAGCAATGAAGCAAGCACCTCCTCAAAGACTAGGACACAATCTTTCACTGCCCACTGAAAGAGAAGGGGGAGCAAAGATATAGTTCACAGCACAAGCTTTCTAAATCTCCTTTCTTTGACGGTGTCTCAATCGCTCACGTTTTACTAACAATTAATTTCCACTTAAAGATATAGTATCTTTGGGGAAAATATAGATAGACAGGATACTCTGTAATCAAACACTAGTGTGCACTGAGATTACATTTCTTAATGCCAAGAAGGCTAGCTTGAGAAAAAGGGCAGATCAGTGACAACATCAAAGTCTATACAGAGAGGATCCTACTGTGACAACATCTTTTCCTTATGATATCTGAAGTCAATGGTAACACTCTCCACTGGGAATTGTGCAAGATCTGAATCAAACATGAATTATGCATGAGAACTTCAGTTCATGTGCCATACACGGACTGCTGCTGCTTATGTTCAAAGGCTTCTCTTGTCAGCAAACTGATGAGATTGTGTTTCTCTAAAATTTTTTTGCTTCACTGCTTAAAAAACCAACTATGTGTTTTCTCTGTGAGATAATAGAGCTGGACTAGTTGTACTGCCTTAAAATTACAGTGGGGATAGGACACTGTAGTTTGTACCATGAAGCAGCAAGGCAACGTGAACACAATCTCTTTATGGTTGACATCGCCTACTTACTTTACAATGAAAACTGCAGGCACCTTATCTGCAAGGTGTTTTTCTGGCTAGATGCCTCATGTCTACACACTGTAGCAGAAATAAAACAGTGAAACTCTGAAGTGTATGCCCTTCTTGAGCTATGTTTCTCAGCAAAGTTAACATCTCAAACACATCAAGCGCACTGATGTTTTTATGAATACCCATCACAAAAGGAGTCTGAAGGCATGCAACTTTACCTGTTGATTTTGGTAAGCTGTCACTGTTGTGAAGACAGTCTCAGGGAAGTTGAAGGTTTTCACCCCATCTCCTGAAGGAACTGGTTTTGTAGGAGAAAGCTCACTGCTGAAATCCTTGCGGATGACATGAACACGGGGCTGGTACTTATGCATTGAATGCAAGATTATCTGAAGAAAAAAACCAAAAGAATAAGGGAAAGGATTATTTTCCCAAATATTCTACATGTCGTTCAGATGTACAAGGAAGCAGGGCTAGAGTAAGGCTAATATGAAGAAAATTGCCCTTTCCTTACAAGTATGTATCAGATTTTGTACTATGTGCAGAGAGAAAAGAGCTTTATAGGATCAGGCAACATTCTGAGAAATATCCTGAAGAAGGGAAAAAGGCTTCATAGCTGTGGAGAGTGGCTATAGACATGTGTGCGCAGCAGAACACAGGAATATCAAAGCAGCAGCAGCACCCTTTTGAGTCTGAGAAGAGCAAGGCTAGGGCAGCAGGCACCAGTGTTAGCTTCTAACTTACATGGCCTTGATCATCAAGCTCGTTGTTGGTCAGCTTGAGCTTGTCAAAACTGACCACCTGCCTCATCCAGGTGTCTCCAGAAGCCAGTGAGTCAGGATGGATGTAAACCCTCGGGGGCACTGGGGAGTCTGCATTGCCAGCCACCATCCACTTGGAGCTGTGATACACGTACCTGAAAGAGGAAGGGTAGATGGCTATGGGAAGTTGTCACTCACTCACTCACTCACTCACTGGAGGAACATTTCCAGGGCTCCCCCTCTATGGCCACCCTACCGCATACACCCCAAGCTCCCATTTGCAGTCAGGGTAGAATGTGCTTTATTGCAACCTCCTACCTTCTAAATGAAAGCCAGATTACCCCTGAGCCACTTGTTCAGACTTCATTCATTATTAAAACCACCTTTGCAGCTCTTTGCCCTGTAAAACTCTGCCACATGTGGCTTCTCAACTCCTTAACCCTTTCGGAGTCACAGGGTAGAAAATGTGAGTAAAAAAGCCCTATCCGAAAATGTTAATAAATGCCCTGTAATTTCTGGCCATCTGCAATGGCTGTCATGCCAGACTGGGTAAAACACATGTCTTCACACAGAAAGAGCAAAATCCAATGGATACCACTAAAAAAAAACCAACAATAAACCAGAATGTCTTGGTTTGAAATGTTGCAAAATAGGAAATTCCATGTAGTATTGCAAATGTTGAGATTAGAGTAAAAAGTAACTTTTGTGTTCCTGATTTTTTGGTGATCTTCTGTGTTCCTGATCTCACCATCTCAAATACACCATAAATTTCTCTACTGAAGCTTTGCCTAGACACGTTTTTTGCTTTCTGTCCTGTGGCTCCTTCAGCCTGAGGCATTTCACAACCCGTCCTGCTAACACCTCTGGGTTCTGCCCTGTGCTGCCCCTCACTGGGTCTCTGCTCAGCTCTGCTAAACTATTTCAGTCCATGCCTACAAACAGTGACTCATTTCCTGTATTTTCACAAGAAAAACAAAATAATAATAATCTGCTCCCTTCACAGCCAGCTTGCTCTATGTGGCTACAGAAGCAAACAAGGTCAGAAACAAAGTGTAAGGCAATATATTACTTTTCAATGTTAGCACTGTCAGAACACTCAAAGAAAGTGAGAGAACATCTAGCTGAGTATCAGACACTACCTTGATACTGCCCAGGAAAACTGTTTTCCTGAGAACCACTCTAAACAGTCTGAGAGCAAAAATGTCATATTTAGCATTTGAAACAGAGGATCAATCCTTTACTCTTTGAAATGTGGTGCAGTGAAGACTATCTGGGGAAAAGACTGACATACATACCTATCCGGACTTGTGCAAGGCACTGGGCACTGTCCTGTGTCTCTTGCCTCTAACGGCCCAATGTCTAAGTGGAGACCACTTAGTGGTGTTCCCCAGGGGCCAGAGGTGTTCCACCTCTTTGTCAGCAACACAGGCAGTGGGATTGATGCAGCCTCAGGAAGTTTGCTCACAACACCAAGCTGCATGGTGCAGCCGACAAGCCAGAGAGAAGGGGTGCCATCCAAAGGGACCTTGACTGCTCTATGAAACCCCACCTGGAGTACTATATCCAGCTTCTGGACCCACAACATAAATAAAACATGGACCTGGTTGAGCAAGTCCAAAGGAGTAACACAAAGACAATCAGAGGGCTGGAGCACCTCTGATCTGGAGACACACTGAGAGAGCTGGGCTTGTTCAGCCTGAAGAAGAGAAAGTTCCCAAGAGATCTTATAGCAGCTTCCAGTGCCTAAAGGGGGCCTACAGGAAATCTGGAGAGGGACTTTTTATAGGGGCAGGTAGTGACAGAACAAGAGGAAATGGCTTTAACCTGACAGAGGAGAGATTTAGGTTAGATACAGGGTGCTGAGGCACTGGAACAGGGTGCCCAGAGAAGTTGTGGCTGCCCCATCCCTGGGAGCGTTCATGGCCAGGTTGGACGAGACTTGGCGCAACCTGCTCTAGTGGAAGGTGTCCCTGCCCTTGACAGGGGTGTTAGAACCAGATGATCTTTAAGGTCCCTTCCAACCAGAACCATTTTATGATTCTGTGAGTCTATGATGAAAAGACTTGCTCTCATGGGTCTTTAATGAGTGTGAATAAATCATCTCTCTCTGGGTAGTTTTCTGGGATGCAGGGGACCATGAGTTTTCCATAGTACTTTTTAGGAGCAGAATCCCATTAATATCAGAACACTCTCTTCTTCCTGTCTTTCAGCTCAGCTGTAAAAATTCACCTCAGGGTTTCTCAATGGCTCTACATTGTAATTTAGGGCCCATATCCCCTGTGACTGCTCTGCTGGACAGTGAATGGTTTTAAAACAAAAATCACCAAAGTCAGCTCAGGCAAGACCTGAGATGCCCATCTTGGTTCAGCTGCTGCATACCCATTCTTTTCTTGCTGAAGCAGTTTTAGAAGCTCCAGACTCCCCACTGATACCTCCAGTTATCATGATTCTGGTCAAATCAACTATATTGGTATAAATCAGCATGGTCTCTTCCACCATACATTTGAAATGGTGTATAATGGCATCTGTCTTTCCTAGGCTGTCATTGACAAAATATTATCACAAAGTTCCTACCTCTGCACCTAAAAAGCTTACCTGTATCTCTTGTTATCCACAGGCACAATGTCCATGGCAATATAATACTGCTGGTGGGGATCCAAACCCGTAATTTTCACTCTCATGGCTGGAAACATTCTCCTAGGAAAAGAAGAGTAGAAATCAAGAAGAAAACGGTGAATAGGGAAGCTGAAGGGACTCCTTAGACCCCTCTCTGACACCAGGAGCACATTCCTTTACACAATCCAGTTCCTGGCGTAACTCCTCTAGGCTTGATGTTGGTCATTCCAACAATGACTGTGCTGGAAGTGGTTTTCCCACTTAAGAAAAGGGGTAACAATAACAACCTGTGGGTAACAATAAAACACTCCCAGTTGAACATGCTGTCCGTTCCCAGCTCCTAGCAGACAATTCTGACATGTTCCACACAAATTATCCTCTCTAGGCATTTCTAGGATGGACAGTGTACCTTCTTCCTGGTATGTTTCCTGCGTATTGCTGGAGTAATATTTAAAGCAAATCCAACATTCTGAAAGATCCCTTCACTCTTATGTTTACAGTTATTTAAGAAAAAAAGTCACCAAATTAATATATATGTTCAATATATATATTAATAATAAGCATATATGCTAATTTATGCTTGTTAGGCACATATTTCACATTTAACAGAAACACTGGTGTTACCACCATGGTTTCCTTGAAGTCCAGTAGCATTTTTTCTTTGTTCAATCTGTTTAATAAGTGTTGTCTTTTCTACAACATACGATCCACCTATGTCTTAAGCAGTTTCTCCTGAGAAGCAAGTCATGAAACTCTACAATGGCACAAATCAATTCTCAGACATAAGAAGCTATTTTATTCTTTCGCATCCAGGCCAAATACACCCACTTGCAGAAAAGGGTGAGAGGAAGGAGGCTGGTCCTCAGCCTTCACCCTTCCCACAGCTCTTTCATTTCAGGACATTAAGAAAGCAAGTTCTGACCTATTAGTTAAGTACATCTGCGTTGGAAAAAGACATTTATCATGGGGGCAGGGAGAGCACCACAATGCAGCTGCTGGAGCACAGCTAACCCCAGTCATGAGAGACATAAAACTGTCAGAAGAATTGTCTGCAGAAACCCTTCAAGGAGAGAGCAGACTTGTGGAACTGATGGTGTGAGTTTGATAGCTGAATGATGGAGAGGGGGAAGGAATAACGGATTAGTCTTTCATGGCTTGAGGGCATTACCTTGTTTCTACCACAATGGCTCATTAAATCTGCCAAGCCAAATGGGGACAGGATGTGGCATTTTACAGCCCAGCTCTCCTTAATTGGAGAGAGGTGGCTTGAGAGTAGCTTAAGAGGTAGGTCATGTTTCAGAGAGCTGATGAGAAACCCAGGATTAAATCTGAGTCTCTTTGGGTCTAAGGCTGTGCATTATATTGGGAGAATTGAACACTGTGTGTCCCAAGAAGCTCTCTCCAAATCTGCAACCCTGTGTAAAGTTGCAGTATCGCCTGTGGGGTTGTTTGCTTATGAAATACCTTGTAAAAGATTACTGCAGACCATTCGACAGGCTTAGAGACTGATCTCTGAAGTGATTAGACAGAGCTTGGCTGATCTCAGTGCTTTCTCTAAGGTTTAAGTACACTTCCAGGGTTTTGTAAATTATTACCAGTTTACTTTTTCTGTGGTGTAAAAGTAACTTAGGTTTCTTTACCATAAGGATGTGGCCTGGAAGTGTCACAGCAGGTGTCAGCAGCACTGCTGTGTAGAAAAGGCAAAATGGAAAAGGCAAGTAGCACCAACATAGAGATGTACTCAGGTGTAATCCAGGCTAAGCCCCTGTGCTCTGTGTTTCCTCTTGGCTGACTCTTGGCTCATCAGAGGCACCAGCCCTACAGAAAATAGGAAGCTCAAAGGTTTGGAAGGAATTCAGGCCATTTGAATATGGCTGTATTAATAAACAGTCAAGAACCTTTCATCTAGAAAGATATTGTCTAGTTATATAGTCAATGGCCTCAGACGCAAAGGCTGTCTGTTTTCATGGAGAACACGTGGTGACATCTGATATAGTTTAGGAGGAGGTTTTATATCAGCAGCAGTTTGGGATGATCAAGTTATTTATATGTTAGCTTTGCCACTCAGCAGGAAAAGAGTCTTCCTAAACTTAGACTGTGAATTTACATACAGTTCCTTTTTAAGGGAAATATGATGTGATACAAAATAAAGTATTACAATTACTTTAGGGCCATATAGAAGTGCTTTAAAAAGCCTTTTTGTAACAACCATGTGCCTCAGTCTACTCAATTCCCACCTCTTTCCATAATGAGAATGAGGTTTATGAATCTCTGAATGTGAAGAAAATTAATGATATATAAAGAGTTCTGAAACCTGGTTAAAACAGTATTTGACAGCACAGTAGTGTACTGATATTAAGAACCATGCCTGGAACTTTCAGCAGTAGAAAGAAGTACTTGAATTGTGGCAGCCAGCATTTTGTTGTTGCTGTTGTTGTTTAAAACATTCATTTAATACAAAAACTCTAGTTAATTTTCCCTGTGTGAAAACTGTTCAAAGGAGGATCACAGGTATAGCCCCAAACTGGGCTTTTTTTCCAAGCAGCATTGGGTTTCAGTTTCTAATCTTTAGGTGCCTCAAGGTGACAACTCTTATCCCTGCTCCTTGGACCAGCACATATGATGCTTGTGTCAAGTTGGAACTGCCTTCAAAGCTGGCCTGCACTGAGTGGAGGCATGGGTCAGATGGCCTCCAAAGACCCCTTCCAATATATATTCATTCCATTTCACAGATTAGTTCTAAAGAGGGCAATTCTCTATTAGAGGATAAAAGATTAAAAGTTACCTATCAGGTTGCCACAAAACACAAATGCAGTTCCTTGAAGCTTTTCAAACACTGGAAATACTCCTTAGTGAGCAGAAGTCAGACAAGAGTTCGAAAGGATTGATACAGTTTACCATACAGTTTTCATGACTGCTTAGTATGATTTATATGCTGCGTAAACAACTTAAATAGGATTAAATTTGCTTAAGAGTGACATTTGCTAAATGTAAACCCTAAAATGAAACAATCTGTTCTTCAACTGTAGCAAAGGACAATTTGTCTATTGGTAGGAACAGGCGGAATAGTCATTTCACAGTCATAAAAAAAAAAGAAATCTAGTTGAGAAACTCTGCAAAAGAATCTGATTTAGGTTGGCAGATTAAGTATACACAATATTTATGATGTGCGTGAGTTTTCAGGGCAGCCTGAAGTTACCATTGCTGGTTTAGTCCTCATTTTTCCTTGCATTTCAGAATGGTGCCAAATGTATTTTCCTTTAAGAAAAAAAAGGTGAGGAGCGAAAGTGAGGCAAGGCAAGGAATACTTTTCTGTTTCCCTCTGCAGTGTGGGATCATAGAGAGGACATGTTTGTGTGGAGTGGAAAGACTGAGGGCAGGGTTTGGGAGCAAAAAGATGCCTTGTTTATGAGGGAGTGGGAACACAGCAGATCTTCTCAGTATCTCCCAAAGGGGATATTTTGTGGAAGCTGGAGAAACCTTATCTGGCCCACTGGGCCAGAACCTCTGGGTGGCATTTTGGTAGCCGTAGCTGCCAGCCCTTGCTCTGAGAAGTCCTTTCCATGCCCCCCCCTTCAGAATCCACAGAGCTTCAGAACAAAATCCTTGCTGCTGTCTCTGACTGGACAGCACTGTGAGGCCTTTCCATTCTTCCACTGGAAATAAAAAAGCCCCATTTGGTAATGTAAACAGCCCCAAGTACATTTCAGACAACTCAGACTCATGGTTTCGGGGAGGCAAGAAACTCCAGACAAAATACCATTTAACCCATCAGGAGGCACAGAGGAGTCAGGAGAAGACAAGGTCACTTGTTCCACTCACTGCTGGCTTTTCCAACTCTTATTACTGAGCCCAACCACAGCACTTATGTTTGAGGCATCCTGCAGTACAGATTCAATAACTATGATATGACAGATGAGATCGTTTTCCTCTTTGTTGAGATGAGATTCTGGCTCTGTGACAGGTAGAACCTAGGTCCCCAGAGGAATACTTCCTGGCTGTGCCTGTGGGCATGCCATAAACAGTAGACAGCACTTCCCTTCCAGAGCAAGACTTCAAGCACTCTTCATAGTGTATATTCCCAGTAATAAGCACACTCTGCTTTCCCTTTTGGGTTGCACTTCTATTCAACATTTAACTAACAGTTACCCCTGCAGCTCAGGTGACCATGGACTTCACCTAGGGATTGGAGGGGGTATGTGGGAAGAATTCAGATTCCTCTTCTGACATTGCCAGGGTACATTCATGAGCACCATAGGTGAAGGAGAGTAGAGAATAAGAGTTAAAGATGCTTTTAGGACTAGTTGCTTAAGTCAGTATGACCTGGGGCTTAAGTTGAATTGTTTTTATCTTATGCAGAGTGTAAGGTTGCCTTTCAAGCAAAAAGGAGAAAAAGGTGATTGCAGATTTGAATGCACTGCAGCTGACAAAAAGCTATCTGCATCTGTTGCACAGAGAACAAAGGAGTCTTGTTAAAAGCATCTTATTAAATTCTGAATAACAATGTTCTGGTGGAAAGGAAGAAAGGAAAAGTTCTAAGAGGACTGAAGTAGGTTACAGGAACAAACAAAAAAAAGACATCTATAAATACAGCACCAAGAAAAGAAAAAATAAAGCAGAATTAAATGCAAGTGAAAGTCTGAAAGTTAAAAAGTGTATTAGACCTCACGTAGGCAGGATATAGCTCCAGAAATATGTTTGAAATGAGAATGTAGGTTAGAAGCTAGCATTACACAGTACAAAGAGAAAGACATTGTGGGGTCAGGCAGGAACCAAGCAGTGCCTTACCAGTCATGGAAAATAAAGGAGTGGCTGTAGTTATAGGCAACTGAGTCTGTAATTACAAGGGCTTTCAAAACAAGAAGACCTTGCAGGACTCAAACAGGGTTAGAAAAGACAAAGCAACAAGAAGAGCAAAATTTTCCCTGGGGAAGGAAGAAGTTGCAAATTACACTGTGTGTCACTCACAATTTCAGTAAGTAGTAGGAAAACTTCAGGAAATAACACCAGTTCTGCTATTTTTGCCAGAAATCATAGAATCGAATCTATGGGATACATCATATATCACGCATCCCATATGGAGGACTGCTAGGCTTAGCTCTCATCTCTCACAGATACATCCTCTCTAACAGAAAAATGTTCAACCTGAGAAGTTAAACATTTAATTTGTGAATTTTATTATATCTATAAGGACTGTCCCCAATAAACAGATACACTACGTAAAGAAACTGCCCAGCTCTTCATTATGCTTTACAACGGTTAACTGGAAATGTAGTTTGCAGAAAAAAAACAAAACCAACTCTTCGATACTGTTAACATTGCTTCTCAAGACGAGTATCACCAAGCAGCAAAATTACATGTATTTAGTAGCTATATAGATTTTGTGTGGACAGCCATATTCTTTCCAGTCCTTAAGGTTTCCTAAATCTATTCCCTACTAAAAAAAAATCATCAAAATATATATTGGTTTGGACTTCTTGAAGTTGTCTGTTATTCTTAACATGTGACTGCTGCATAAATAGGGAAAAGTATACTTCATCCTAAACTGCAGACTGAGGTTTTCCTCGGAGCATAAACGTGTCTCCTCTGAAACATGAAAACAAAAATCATTGAGCTAAAATCTAAGAAAAATCAATGCTGCTTTTTTTTTCTTCTTCTTCTTAATTTGGGTCCAGCTTGAAACAAAGAGAAAAAGTGGGGGGTGGTATAAGGGGTGGGGAGGGAGGAGGGAGTGAATGTCAATGTTTTGGGGTTTGGGATGCTTTTTTACAAAATGGGTCTCATTTTTCCTGGCATGGTGCTTCACTGGAATTGTAATTCAGGTGCATCGATTACCCACAAGGAAGGAATTACGTGCATCTCGCAGTAATACTTAATCAGCTTCCTTTTACTACTGTGTAGTTAGGGATATGTACCTATTGCTTGTTATGATGTGGGAAACCTATTTGTCAGACAGGGAACAGAAATGGCAAGTTCCATGAGCCACAGCTGACATGAAATAATTAAATTCATAAATATCAGAACAAGAGTTTTATATTAAACATGTCAAAATACACAGCTCCAGTCAACACATAAGAGTTTATAACTTGAAGACAGATGACAAATTTCAACAAAAATAATAACAACAAAAAATAGACCAGCAATGTATTTAATATTGTAATTTCCTAACATTTTTTAAGGAACTACAGAATCTTTTTTGTGTATGTGCATCAGTCTGACCAAATAGAATTTTTTTCATTTTGGGGCTGGTCACTATGCTATATCTTCCCAGAACATTTCATGGTCTTTTCCCATGAATGCTTCCTTCTCCAGGACCCCTGCAAATGCTGCCAAGGCTTTTATGAGAATTTGCATTGAACTATTTGAAAATTGCAGTGGCATTCATGTTGCAACTTTTTTGATGACTTTAAAAGAAAACCAAGACCCTGTAATCAAGGTGTAGCTTTTTTAAATCCCTTTATGTTTAGCTACTTCTTTCAGAAGTGTGTGAGCTGCCAAGATCATCTTCATACCACTCAGCTCTGAGCATTTAATGTGCACTGGTGTTGGTGGCTTTGAGATATTTATGCTGCTGTGAAGACCACTCCGTGCATTGTAAGAGAAATCGTTATAGATAATCCAGTAGGTAGCAATATATAATAAGTTTCTGAGACAGCATGTCCAGAAACAACACCAGAACAGCAAAGTCAGAAGCAAGAAAGTTGATTCCACCAGTATCATATTTAGTGATGCTAGACAGATCACTTAATCTGTTTGGGTCTCAATTTTCTGTGTCTGCTTTGACATCGCCAGAGGAAAGGTGATGCAGAATAAGCAAGTATTATAATTCCTCCCACATTGCCTCTTCCATTCGAGGCAGCATCCCACTCTGTAGTGATTCAAAATGCTTCCTGAGCCAATGAGATTGTACATAAAAAACTGGGAGCTAATCTGGCTTTCATAATCTTCAAGGATATAACCAACATCACTTGAGGAAGTTACCTGGACTTTCTGGCGCTACGGAGCAGCAGTGCTCGCTTCACAAGAAAGTGAAACAACAAGTCTAGCTGTTCTGGCAATTTCTGAGAGCAGACAAGGAACAGAGCTATAAACAGCATATTTTTTCCCCCAAACTCGGGGTAAATTCCCTTGTGCGAGCCTGCGGAAGGGGCAGAACAGCTCCTGGGGCGGTCACGTGGTCTGGTCTTAGTGGCCGGCGCTGTCCGTGGTGCTGACACTTTTAGTCACGTCATTGATGGCCATTAATACCATTAGGTGGATGGAAGGAAAGTGACATGAATCAAACCTGGCTAAAATTCCCAGTTTAAGGAATCCAGAAACTCACAGCTAGCTTCCAGCTGTGCTTTTGGCAAACAGACAGCCATGAAGATCTTACCACTGGCTAACAGCATGGCAGGGTGAGGTTTTCTTTTTAAATAAATCTGTTTTATTTGTGGCTCTTCCTAACCTCAGCTGACATGGTGTCATTTGCAATACCAGAAGGAAACATTAAGCCCGCACACTTTTTATACAGGAAGTCATTAATATTTTGTCTACTTAGAATTGCAGGAAGACGTTTGTTTGGTGCAAAGGTTTAAATCAACAGGCTCATGAAGTGCTATGGGAACTTGACAGGAAACTCAAATAGCTTACCTCAAAATTCATAACTCATCCTAAATTCAATACAGCCAACAGTACAATGATCATTTCCTGATTTATATGCTCAAAGAAAAGACTATCCTCAACAGTTTCCTGAAGCTGCCAGTTCTCCTTTGGAGCCACTGATCCAAGCAGTAATATGAAACAACTTTACCTGTCTTAAGAAAGCTGGTAGGAGATACAGCTGTGAAACTATGATAGCCATTTAATTTCTTCTATATATTTATTCCTTTTATTTTATTTTTTTTTAACTAAATAGAAAGCCAGAGATATCTTACCTGCCTGCTTTTGTGATGATCATCTCAGTCCCAATGTCATGAAATCTTTTCCAGAGGTCAGCACACTGCAGCTCTACCTGGATCTCTTCCATGGATGAAGGTGGAGGAGGCTGAGGGCCTGAGCCACCAGATGTAAGGTCAGAATGGGAGCCAAATGAGCAGGATGTCCTTTCTGCCAGCACCTCTGTGTCTGACCCAGTGCTCTGCTCTGAGTCTGCAAAGGAAACACACCAGGTAAGACACTTCAGTTCTACCTTCTATGAGGGGTAGAACGCCAACAAGGGAAGAGCTATGGAACAGTACAATGGTCTTATATATATATATATATATATATATATATATTTATCACATATATAAACATATATATTTGCAGTTTATTGTGATTTATGGCCTGATTTGGGGCTTTGGGTTTCCAACACAACATCTGGCATTTTTGTAAAGTTTTAGAAACAGCTGAAAAAAAGGACCCTCAACATAAAATATAAATAGTAACAAGCAATGTTGGGAATGGTGAACAAAATACAGATTGAAAGATAAAAATGGAGAAAAAACCCACAAAGGACAAAAAACAATAATTCAACCCATAGTTTCAATCCAAGATTAGATAGGCTCACTGGGAAAACAACATTCCATTTAATTGAATATCCTCACGCACTACTATTGAAGAGTTGGTTATTTTTAAACAACACAGTTTTCTCTTTTTAATATCCTTGTATCAAAAATAATGAGCTTTTTTTTTTTTTTTCATTTTTCTATTTGGCAGCACCATTTTGGAAATGTATTTTGTTTGCTCCTATAATATCTTTCTTGGAACAATGATATTTCCTGGGAAAATAACCATGCAGCTTTTGGTGAAGAAAATGCTCTGGGCTACTGAAGGACAAAAAAAGGAGATAGTAAACATATGGAACATGTTACCAAGGAAAGAAATTGAAACAAATTGCAGAAAAGAGCATATGAGACAACCACCTCTTTTTATGGGGGAGAAAAAGAAGGCTTGCTCTAAAAATAAGCAAACAAACAAGAAAGTGTTTTCACTCATTTAAAAGTCCAGGTTGGCATATTGAGTCAGATGGCCATTTCTTCGCAAAAGTGTCTCATGTATGCATTAGGTAGGTACAGTGTATATATACTGTCCTAGTTCTCATACAGGAGGACTAAGATGCAAATATGCAACTAGAAGTTGTTTTGCAACAGTATACACACTCACATTACATCAAAATAATTCACAATACATTCTGAAAAGCAATGTGTTTGCATTTTGGACCTGATTTTTAACAAATTTGCAGTAGTTTTATATAGCTGATTGACAGAGGAATAAAGTGATGTGAAGCACACAGTCAAATGCCTTACAAAGGGCTCTGTGGATTTCAGAAGAAGGTACAGAACAATACCTTAGAATACCCTCATTGATCACATAAGTACAAACATCCCAGAGAAGCAATAAAACATCTATTTGTACAAACAAAACATCTCTCTGCACTTGAAGAAAGAAAGAGATACCTCTTGACTGCAGGGAAAACTTAAGGAGACAGAAAGTAACAATCTGTGTTAAAAATGGGATTGTATCACCCCAGCTAAAATTCTTTCCATAGCAAGCAAATGCAAGAAACTCCAATTCATGAAGGCTGAGTCTCAGATTTACACTGTTTCTGACAGTGTCTCCTGGAGCAGCTTGCACACCAGTGCAGAGGACTATAGTTAAGACGAGGCTTGAGGAGAAGATGCCACCTGCAGAACCACCAACCTTGCCCCCTGTCACATGGAAACATTTCCAGAAAATTCATACTGCTGCAGTGGCATGGACAAGAAGTATTTGGCTGATAAGTGCTATCAGGAAGCATTTATGTTTTCAGTAAACTTTGCCAATTATTTAGACAATATGCCAGTGCAATGTAGAAATTGCCTAGGATATTAGAAGTGTTTGGTATGTACTGATCTCAATCTATTCTGAATATGGAGTCCTTTATGTCTCCTACTGACTTCCAAGTTAGGCTGAAGCAGTAACAGGTCCATCTGTCTACAGGTGTAGCACAACCCTACCAACAGAGGAGACTAGTACTACACCCAAAACTGATATCTTGGACACAAGCTGATTCAAGATAATACTAGTTAACTGCCTGGGGTTCTGTGATTACAAGACAGAGAATCAATCTGAGAGAACAGATGGGATGAAACATTTGCCCCCTGCTTCAGGAGCCCAGTGATACACAGACAAAATGATAGTTATTTGCTTACTTTAGCTGAAATTATTCCATCTCAAAGGGTCGAAGCAAGTAAGCCTGAGTAGGGGTCACTGTAGGACATTTTTTTTCCTAGCAATGATTAATAACTTTATTCTTCAACAGAAAACAAGAGTATGCTTCACAAATCACAGTAAGAACTTTCTGTACACCTGCTCACGTGCTGAACTGTTACCAAAAAGTGATCTTCTCTGAGGTCCTAAGAAAGTAAAGTTAGACTACATTGTCTGGACCTAGGGAAAAGCTTCTATTATGGAGTCTTCCTCCTGAAATGAGGTACTAAACTGCGAGCTTGCATCTACAGAGGCTGGTTTATGCCACACTGCTCAGAAACTGTGCATCCTCTGAAGCAGTACGGTAAACGGCCAACAGATGGCACTTGGCTAGATGCTGTCCCTGCATCATTCCAGCATTTCCTGTACAGCCTTTCAAACTGGGCATGCGGCTGGAGCCCTGGGGATCCCTGGGAACTGACAGGATTACATGCTGCAGAAAATTGAATATCAAGAGACTTAAGCCCCTCTGGCTGGTTTTATGCTGATATCACTCCACTGACTTTACAGAAGCCTCTTTAGCTTCTTTTAGAAAGTGGTTTTGACAATGATTGAAGTAGAAGAAGAGCCACAACCTTGGATATAATTTGCCATGCTGGTACAAATCAAAAATCACAAAAGGAATTTACTAATTTACATCTACCCAATCATGCACTACCACACAAAGTATAAAAGAACATTTTTCTTCCAAGGACTTTTATTTTGTGACCTGAAATATGGTGGATAATTACCCCCAAATTAAAGCACAGAACAACAGGTACCTCTCCTTCATCCAGTTATAGAAATGGGAGAAGGAGAGTCACTAGTGTTGGTGCTCTCAGTTCAGCCTCAGTAGGCACTGAGATGGGGTTTGTTTTCTTCAGCCTTTCCTCAGCTAAACCCACCTGAATGGTGTCATCCAGTTGGAGACACCGAGTTCATTACAGACACAGGGAATTCAAGGAGGTTAGGTGTATCTGACAAAGGAAAATCCTTCCTAATGAGATCTAGCTCTGTAAGACTCTGTGACTCTTAACTAGAGTTCCCTAAATGTGTTAGGATTCTGACTTGATCAAGAGACAGATGTGAACATCTATAACTGAGCAACACAGAAGGGTACAGGATAAGTCTTAAAATATGGTACTTAATTGTGGCAGCTGGCACAGCTCAAGCCACTCTGCTACTTATACTTGCTCACAAGGAAACAAGACAGGAAGAAGATCTGAGTTTTTTTCAGCATTCAGACTGGGAGCTTGGTTCTCTTTATGCACCAACTTTGGTGGAGCATGACTTCACTAACCTCAAAGACATTACTTCTACTTTACTATGTTTTTACTAAGCAGAGAGGAGTTAGGGAGTAGTAGCTCCTGAAGCTGCAAAATAGAACATGGCTGTGAACACCAAGGTGCTTAGTGTTGCTGGTACTACATATTGTGTCTAGCTGAAGGACAAACAGGATTTCTGAGGAAGATAAACTCCCTATAATTTCTCCTAGGTCCAAAGAGACAAGATAAGATCATTTGCCTTTCCTTAATGAGGTACTTTGTACAAAAGTCCACATGTTGAATACCCTCTTCAATGGCTTCCTATCATCCCTTCTTACCACACTGACCATGTATCCAGCTACTGCAGTTTAAATATGTTGGACCTAGAGGATAGGAAATTTCTCAGCCCTTTCAATCAACTTTCGAGCCTACAGACAAGACCACAGTGTCATTTTCAGAGCTCCCTACAATACCAGGGATGTTGCTGAGATTATAGAGGAACATTAAACTTGTTCAGATTTTATTTTCCTTAATCCTTTTCCCATTTTTACTATCTCCAGATTGCACTGGAAATCCTCATCTCAATTTCTTTTGATCCACAAATTCCCAGGCTTCTTGTTGGCAGATAGGAAGGAAAACACCATTCTCACAAGCATGGTGACTCTAAGGTCAGCATCCCTGCTGAGTGCCCCAAGATGATGGAAAATAACTCCTAACAGCTTCCTGCTCCAACATTGTGTCCAGGGATCAGAGCCCTGTTACGCAAACTGTAAGCTGCTACTGCCTTCTTTCTACAGCTCAGCTGCCTAATGTTCCTTATGTACAGCCCCTGCTTTCTCATCAGTCTGATACAAGAGGCAAACTGGTATGTGAGATATTAAAAGACATTAATTTTCTAAGCAACTTCATACATGGATCTTTAGCAGAATTTCTCTGCAGCTGGAGCCCAGCAGGGCTAATACTTCCCTTATTTAACCAACAAAACAAAAAGAGCTCAGTTTAGTCCTTGGCCATACCAGGCAGCTTGTGCGCTCAACAAATGTTTTACTCCAAGGTATCAAAGAATGTAAACTACATGAGTGAGAACAATGAAAAAAACCTTACATACATAAACCACCCACTACCCAGAGGAACCCAAAAGAGTTATTTCTCCTTTTTAAAAAAAAAAAAAAAACACTTCTTTTTCTTTCCTTTTTTTAAATTTATTTATTTATTTGCATATGTGTAGATCTCTAATGTGGATCCTGTCAGATTCCATTAGCATAAAGATTTCTCCTGGGTGGAATGTGGCAGCTGTTACAAGCTGTTAAGGGCTTTTTTTGTAACTGTTTATTTTTGTTTGCAAGGTTCATGAACATTTAGTGTAACAGGTGGTCCCTCCTCAATTTGCTGGCAATGGGGATCTGCACACTACAAAGGTGGTACCAAATTCTGGACATTGCATGGGCAGAGAAAGTTTGGGGGACGTCCCTTTTTGTTTTCCTATGAACTCGGCTAAAATTCACAGGGTGAGAGCTTTGCTTTTGCTGCTGGTTGCAGACAGATCTCCTCACGGTTCTCTTTACATTTCAAAATCAGCAGCATAGGAGCCATACATATAGCAGTGTGACATTCCTGGAATAGGAGCCATACATATAGCAGTGTGACATTCCTGGAATCCAAATACAAGATGTTACCAACCTATGGAAGCCAAAGAACAGAAACTCACTAAGTCTGAACAGTTTGTGAGAGTGAAAGTTCATCTGGCCATGATGGTGGTGGCTGCTGGTGCAACGAATTACTTCAGGTATACGAACATTTTTCCCTGATAACTAATGCTTGGGCAGAAGCTAAACCAAAGACCTCAGTAACTTCAGAATCACACAAGAAGCCCGGCTGTGGCAAAAACAGCAGGAGCAGCAGAGGTGAAGCAGGCTGGAGTTCAACAGGGCCGTTCACATTAGCATGGTTGCATTTTACGCAGCTGATTTGGTAATTGCTCTTGCTATAGGCAAAGGTTTCTAAACACTTCCCAAGTGATTGTAACCATATGCACATGCCACACACAACAAGTAACACAAAGATAGTTCTGCAGGTGTTCTTACAGATTGTCTTATCCCCCTGAACTGTTTTCCATTCATTCACATACCCTACCATGTTAATCATGCCTTCTTACAACATTAAGCCCATTATCAACCACATACAGCTAGAATTTATAACATGTCTGTTGCTGATAATACAGTCACAGAAAGGGTTGGAAGGGGCCTTTTAAAGATCGCCTAGTCTATCCCCCAATAATATTTATTATTATTATTGCATTAGTGACTACAAGTTGTAACCAATATCAGTATTTACTGATCTGGAGACAGTACAAGCTGAGAACTTCATCGCTGTTCATGCAGCAGTGCAATCTC
The DNA here is from genome assembly GCF_033783945.1 of Neopsephotus bourkii. NCBI lineage: Eukaryota > Metazoa > Chordata > Aves > Psittaciformes > Psittacidae > Neopsephotus > Neopsephotus bourkii. The sequence continues at coordinate 1,576,417 of NW_026901771.1, read as the reverse complement.
AGACAGCCAAAAGAAGCATTCAAGTAATTAATTCCAGCCTAAGACCATTTTATGAAGCCACAGCAGGACTCAAAAAGACAAAACTAGAAGATGGGAAAATGTTGCATAGACAAATAAAGACACCTGGTAGAGTCTCAAGAGAAATCAATGTGAGTTGAGCTGATTCTGATGTGAACAATTCCTCTGGCATTTAACCTCAAAGACTTTTTCATCCTCCTGAGTTATGGTTTTATAAGGTGTTTTTATATGATGACTTGAGCCAGAAAAGCTTGAAAATACACTCAAGCTGATAGCTGCCCTTACCAAAACAGAGTACAAGGCCAGTATGACATGGGATTATTACACAGCTATATCTCCATGGCAAACACAACTAGTAGGATAACATAAAAGCAAGCACAAAGACAAACAAACATGGTAGCTTTGGCTCTAAATCCAAGTCTTGCATCAACTAGAACTTACACTGCCAAGAACTGACTGCTTCTTGCCTTGGTTTATTCCATGTAAGACTCAATAAAGGGACACAAGCCCCAGCACAGAAAAAAAAATCACCCTGATTCAGTGGCATGTTCCAGCTGCTCTGCTCCACTCCAGCAATGCAAACCAGCTGTAAACCTGGTTTAATCAGCAAGTTAAATTGGGTTTATAGCTTTTCGGTATTGGCAAAGAAGTACAAAGCAGCTGGAGTTTACTGGTATATTTAGCCCTCAGGGTTTGCCCTCAAAAGTTAACTCTTGCTCCAGACAGGAGAAAAAATATCAGCCATAGTTAAATTATAAAGTGATTTTTTTTTTTTTATCTCACAATCACAAGAAAAAGAAAACTTACTTATTTTGCCAACATAAAGTTTAGGACCAGACATTCAAGAGACCAGCTCCAGTTTTGAGCTGCATCAGCTGAAAATGGAGATGCTGGCTGCTGGGCTCTGAAGTCATCCTTGGCAAATACAAATTCTCATTATAGAAGTGTAAGCTAGGTGACCAAGAGTGTTGTGAATAGTGTCACAGCATAGGATTTCTTTATAAACTTCATACCCTATTCTCTCAGGAATACTGATAAAATATTCTCTCAGGAAAACTGCCTGCATCTCATCAGTCTGTGCTTTAGACTATCCATCACAACTAAAAATATCCCATCAAATGGATGGCAACCAAAAACCTCCTCTATAAACTCTCCCATCTCTGGATTGAGGCAACTTTTTTGTTTAAAAGTATTTTATAAGCATAACCTTTCCCCTGCAGAGGCTTCTGGCAATCATATTTCAGGAGAACAAACCTCACTGAAGTAGCCAAACTTGGACTCAGTGTTTCATGTTGTGTTACTGTCTTCCAGAAAACAAAAATCAGCTTGGGAGGAAAATGCAATTTGAAATTTCAGTAGAGAAGACACCAAGAGATTCTTAAAATTCCCTGAGGAGATTCTCTGCAGCTGTCAGTCAGCATTGCCTTAGAGCAAGGAATCACCAGCACAGCTTAACAAAAAGACTGCTCAATAGCAAATATTCAGAAAGCTCATACTTAAAATGAGGGTTTTAAAAGAGTGTGCAGAAAAATAAGATTCAGTTAAATCAAGAGACAAAGTAAAATAATGTAATAATCAAGAAAATGTACAAGATGGAGAATGGCAACCTTTAAAAACATGAGAAGTACGAGGGAGAAAGTGGATGTTATTAAAAGAAGGAGGCGAAATTGATGACAACTTTAATCTGGCCAAGATCCTGAACTGTACAGACTACAAAGAATTTGTCTGGCCTATGTCCAAGAGTTTGTGTAAAATTAGAGTGGAAATGCACTTGAAAGTTAGGGAAAGCTAAAAAAAAATTAAGAGACCAGGCATTAGGTGCATTATATGCTGCAGCCTGTAAACATAGAGTCATCATTCTTATAAACAAAACCATACAACAAATATTTACAGACCAGCCTAAACCAAAATGTTGGCTCTAAATAACCACAAATTGTGCAGGAGTTTGAAACTAGATCCCTGCCCTGTGGCAGGCCCGTCCCTGATGGGAGCAGGCACAAGCTCTGGGACAGTCTGTTTCTGGATTCTGTGGCTTGGACCGCTCCCTGCAAGCCAGGAAAAAAAAATATATCATTTTCAAAAGAGGAAAGCAGGAGACAAGATTAATGCTGCAGAGGTGTCTGCTCTCTCAATGTGACCAATGTGAGATGGCAGAAAAAGGATGGAAAATGCAGTCATCAACTTGTAGGTATGAGCACAGCTCAAAAAGGTGAAGGTAAACGTTTTAAATATTTGGAAGCTGATATTTGGTGGCCTACAAACCACAGGGAAAGAGACGTTACATATGTTCCCTGTACCATGGTGGTTATCAAGACAGCAATAGCAGGGAACCAGCTGGCATCTTAATAACAAGAAATATCCAACCCTTCCCTGAGTCCTACTGAGCTCTTCACACTGCTGTCACATGGCAGCAAGTTCCACAGTTTAACTATGCACACAGAAAGGGAAGAGTCCTTTTTCATTTTAAAATGTATTGCCTTTCTAGTATGAGTGTTCATTTGCTGCAGTGTTATAACGAGATAAATACCACTCTACATATTGCTTGTATTTACTTTCTAGATGAAACCCTTTCAAAAGGAAGTCATTAGGAAATTTCCATGGGAATGGTTTTACAAGAAAAATGCAGCTCCATTAAGCTGAAGTTTCAAGTTTAAATTATTCGTTTCATTCACAATCTACAATTTCCTTTGGGAAAACAGCACTTATCAAGCTAGTCCTGTTGAACTGATGTTTGGGTTTGTAATAGTTCAACAAACCATTAAACTACATTTTTTTCACTCACAAGTTACATTAGCCAAGCTGTCCTTCAGACCCCACACACCCTTTTCTGAACTAGGCTTTGGAAGACTATCTGCCCTAGTGTCGTTTTGATCTAAACCTCTTGACTGTAATCCAAATCCCCTCAGCTTTTATGTATAACAAAGCTTCTCCTTGACTCTGAACATTTTAATTGCTCATTCTCTGAATCTGTTCCATTTTTATTACAGACATGTGTGCTCACACACACAGACACATAAGTATATGTATAGGACTGAATTTTTAAAAACATGTTTGGCTTTTGAATCAGTGATCTGCCACCGGCTCACAGAGCAGAAATTATACTATTTCCAGTGGTGTTTTCCATTGGGAAATTTCTTGCAACCTAAGGTTCTGTTGGCTGTTTTGATCACCTCTGCAGAGTGACCAGATGTGAACCATGCACTTGGGGCATTTTTCACAAGTGATAAACATATTCTTCCTTTTATTTGCTTCACATACAAGTGATTTGCATCTAAACCAGCCATTTTTTCTGCCTCTGACTATGTAGCCTTGCAGTTAGGGTTGAGAGAGAAGACTCTCCCGAAGCACCTGACCACAGTGCTGACTTCTTTTTCTTAACTTCTAGTGTTTCAAGACAGAGGCAAAAACTTAAAATATTGTTTTTAAAAGTGACAAAACAGGGGATGGAGTTGGTATGAGTTCACAGGGGAAAGAAGCATGACAGGCTGAATAGGTTACAGTGCTGCATTACAGGAGTATGGTGAATAGGCTTGGAAACGATGCATTAGGAACTTCAATCCAGCCTGTGCTATGAAAGGCAACGGTGACATATGAAAACAATTCAATTTGAAATCTGAAATATCAGACACACATGCCAAGCCATAAATAGAGACTCTCCTTTAACTACACCCAAGAATGTACCTTGTATCAATTTGAAATCATAAACAACTTTAAAATAATCAGGCAACCTGCAAAGCAAACAATGCTTAGGATGAGACTATTCACAGAAAGTGTTAAAACTATAGTTTTCAAAACTGATGCTTCACTCCACATCCAGAGAGTATTACCAGGCACTGATGTTTAAGAACATCTGAATAATTAAACCACTGCCCAGTTGAGCTGGAATTAATGCAGGCAGCACTTCAACAGCAGCTGTAATTGACAGAAGACAGGGAAGGGGATGCTGAAAGAGGCTTAGGGGTGAGAAAGGACAGATGAGTAGAATTCTACACGATGTCATCTGACCAGACAAAATAACCCTGTGCAGTTCCGGGCAGTGAATACAAAGACAAAGCTTCCATGAAAGGCAGGCTGGGGTTGAATTTAGCAACCAGGGTACAAGGAAGCCCTGTAGCTAGCTATTCCCATTTCACGTACAGCAGAGGAAGGAGGTGCTGAGCTACCTTCCTCCTCAATCCAGCAGACAGGCAGGATGAGGAAGCAGCATGCAACAGAAGAGCACAAACTTCATGCCCATGCTCAAAAGGTGGCACAATACCAGGTATGAGCTGTTCCCCTATGGAGCAGCAGTGCAACAAGGAATGAGGTCATGGCTGAGAGAGACTCCAGTCCTTTCCCAGCTGCACCACAGCAATTAAATTAAATTAACCCTACCCAAAAGTCAGACAGTCTGGACAGTCTGAACACCGAATCTTCAATACCAACCAGTTCACCCTGCAGGTCTGCTCCTGTTGGGCTGCATAACTTGTTAACACAGACACTGCCAGCAACTGAATTGTGTATTTCAAAATCCCACAACTTTCAGATACTTCCACAGAGAAGCAGCAGCCCAAAACTGACAGCTTAGCCTGGAGGACCAGTCTCAGTGCATGTATTCTTTCCTTTTTCCTTAACATCCATGCTTCTTGGATGTGTATTTGTGGCTTGGCTTTTTCTCTTTTGCTAACTGTCTTCGGCTCAAGCTCCTAAAGTCACATCCTGTCACACTTTTCCAACCGCAATCCCACATGCCAAAATCCCTACATGCAGTCACACATCCTGATTCCAGGAAGTGCACACTGCTGGACTTTGTTGCCTTCCACTGAGCCACCCTGATTTACGCCTGCTGAAGCTATGGTCCTAAGTGTAATAACACCTATACTGCGCAGTTGTCCCACATGTGTGTATCCTATTATCCAAACAACAGATGCACCAGCATGCGTGCACACACATATTCCAACATCTGGCAATCACAAGGTAACTGCAATAACTCCATGAGCTTCATTCATCTTTGCAGAGCTCACAAACACTTCATCTATACATCCACTGAAGAGGTGCATAACCTTTTCCACTTCACCGAATGAAGTATGTGCTCTTAACCTGTCTTTCACAGTCACACACATAGCAATGCAACCAAGCACTTGTACTTACTCTTACAGGACATATTCCCTTCTGAATAATAGGGCATGAATGGCTCTTGATGTAAACACTTCACAGGTGTTGTACATGATGTGCATACAGATATATATCTCTATTTCTTAGTCATACCTGTATGCATGCCTATATGCCCTTACCTGCTATGAAGTTCACTTTTAAACTTTCTAGCTAGAATTCATGCCAGCATAAAACTGATAAAAGGAAACGAAGAATCACATCCAAATATCCGGATACCAGTTCACTTAAAAACATCCCACTGCTTAACACTGGAATTGATACTTATATAATTCATCATTTCTGATGCTGAAAGTTTCCAGTCTGTTTTCCTTTGTTTCTTTCATTCACATCTAATCTAAAAGATACGTTCAAGGAGAATTTGGGCAAAAACTTCTGATCATTTCTATTCAGAATTATATGAAAAATACTTTAATTTAGAATGCTTGTGCCTACCTGGCTTTCACTTCAGCACACCAGAAACAATGGGATATCCCACTGTGATGTTCTCAGCAAACTCTACCTTACAGCAAAATATGCTGTAAAGTTCACAGACTGGAAAGGCTGAAGTTACAAAGGTCTCAGGCTTGCCCAATTCCACCACCACTGATGTCAATGCCTCAGTGGTGACCTCAGAAACTCATTGGCTTCTGTGACCTCAGATAGTATCCTTCATGGATGTCAAAAACAGGGCTTGTAATTTTCTGTGTGCTTGAATACCCACACATTTTCAACCATGCAGAACTAAACCGTTTCATAACCCATTCTTTTAAAACCTTTACAAGCATGTACTACACTTGGAAAATTATACGCACATTTTGAGTTTATTGCGGCTTTTTTCCAACCATCTTCTCTCTAAAAAAAAGTTAGGTTTTGACAGGAGGAAAAATGGCTTGCAGTATTTTGAGTAGCTGAGAAGAAATGTGATGCTTTCTACTGAATTGCTTTAGAACGTCCAGTTAGAAAATTGAGATGAAAATTTTCATGTGGAAAAGAAATTTGCAAGTTTTTCAAAATATTCACTCTCAGCTACAGGTAAGAATGTAAATATTCCATGCTTTTAAAGTAGAAAATAACAAAAATTTACATCACCATTAACTTCTACTTTATCCTGCAGGATATGAGTTTAATCCAATAAAGTTTCCCGATCCCAAGTGTGCAAAAATTCCTGACAGCAAAATTAATATACTTTAATATAACAGCAACTTCTCAGGGTTCTGGACATCTTGGAATATCAGCTCTGAATCATATGATTTGTTCCACTTATCTCATTTTCCTATTAACTATGAAACTGAAGGGTAAACGTAATGATAGCTCATTAACCATCTCATTAATAAACGGATTTACAGGTAATGTATTGAATTTGCAGTCTTCTTGTGCCTCCCAAAAAGGCCTGCTCAGCCTCATGATGCCATCCAGCATTAAACCTCAAACACTGAGACACTCCTCCCACACTTAGAGGTTTCCATAAAAACCAACCTGGCACAGAGGAAACTGGTAGCATACTACCACAGAAAATACATTGAGTGGAAAGCCAAAATCATTCACGATAAAGCCCCTGGATGCCAATATACAAAGAATCCAGTATCAGACAGTCCTACCAGTGCTTGTTACCATTTAACATACTCTACACTAAATATCTTAATGAAAAAGCATGTGACTTTTCTGATATGCAGAACATACCTCACATCCTTCACAGATACAGCTATGGATTTACTGGTCAGCTCAAGAAGAGAAAAAGAGTCAAAGAGCTTTGAGGTTTCACTATTAATGGTTTCACTATTAATGGGGTGCAAGTGTACAGGCAGCCAATCAGCACAGCCTTACTGGGCCTCTGAACTTCTTATTTCATCACCTAATTGATTATCTCTGGTGCTTTTGAGCATCCTCCCATGCTCTCTTTATTGCTGAATTACTGCCATCTGTGGCTCAAAAGTTCCTTTCAGCCCTCCCCATCCTACAACATGAGGTGGTTGGAGAAGCACTAAACTAATAAGAAATCTACCAGTTCTTGGGGGAAAGAGGAGAAAATGGTAGTTTCAAACCAACATACTTTCATACCCTTTACTCCACCTTCCCTTGAATCATACTTCTGCCACCTTCTTCTTATGTGGTAAAATTTTATGTGAAAAGCAGCCCAAGTTTGTTTGTAATGCTGCTGAGCTTGACCATGTGGCTACAAGAGGAGGCAGCAATTTCCTCTCCTGGTACAGTTGTGAAGCCACACAGTGATGCTTCAAAGCAAAGCTGTGACCCACCCCTTCCAGCTTGGAGCCCAGCAGGGTCTGAGGAGCAGCTGGACTCCTCTTCCGTGAGATGTGTTATGGAAGGAGAGGGAGGGAAAAGAAGAAAACAAGGATAAAACAGAAGTTAAACAAATGTACAGAGTTAGAAAGGAGAAGGAAGAAGCTGGGAATTAGGGCAGCTTATTGGAATTAGCTTCTTGACACCAAATGCTTGAAAGAGAAGACAGTCCAGGAAGCATTATAACCTCATACCCGCTACTTTCTCACAAAACACCTCAGCAGAAAGAATGCCTGTGAGCCAGGCAAACATCCTCAATACTAAGCAATTCTTTTCCTCCTTTTCCACAGCTCTTATCAGCCTGTCTTGCTTTCTACTGGTGGCACCAGGTCTGATCTGCTCAAGCAGATCAGCTCCTTTCTTTCTGTGTGCCCCAGGTAAGTAGGGACCTCGTCATCCATTTTGCCTGCCCATTTCCATTTAATGGTACAGGAAAATATGAACATAATAGAGAAGTTTGGTATTCCTTCAATAGGACAGTCTTTGTTGCACAAAGCACCCAGAATCCTGACTAAAGAGTCTGTTCTTTATTTAAACCTTATGGTGGTTAAATGTAAAGAAAGCAGTACTAAAAAAGCCATTCACCCATCTTCAGACTCCTTCTCCCAGCTCTGAGCAAGCAGCATGTCTTACAACTCTCCTCCCTATAACAACATGGTACAGTTGCAGGCGAATTCCACTGAGGCTTAGAGAAAAAAATAAATGAACATGGAATACCAGTGACTGGCTGAAATTCAGTGGCTATATCCACGGCTGAATCTTCAGGCATCCTTGCAAAATGCCAGTTTTGCAGCCACGGGTATCTTTTTGCTGCTAAAACAAGTCAGAATATTTACAGAAAGGTAAACTAATGTATTTTGGTGGCCTCATTGGAAAACAGGAGCAATGAGCTTCCCCCAGAAAGCAACAAAGCAAATCCAGCATTACATCTATTACATCCCCTGTCTCTCCATTACTTTTTCTGCAACCAGGGCAAGCCCCCCCGCAAGCTCATTATATGACATGTTTAACAGAAAGGCAGCTAACTTCCTTTTATGTATCTTGCTCTAAAATACGTGCCTTTCTTGCAAGGAAGACACAGCTAGAGAATAACCAGCTCCAGTTTTTACTGAGTGGGAGGAACGAAGAAGGTCACATCCATGAGACATGCTCTGTATAATAACTCTGGTGTTTCTAAATCCAGTGAGGCATCTCCATATGGACTTATAGGCCGTGGATACTTTCAGGCTATTTAAATAGCAAGCATGATGCTGGCTTTGTTTTTTTCTTAAGTAAAGGATATCTTACACTGATTAGCACTCAATAAAAACCAGTAAGAACCTCCCATGCAGTAAACCATTGGAGCACAAAGTGAGCTCTGCAGGGTACTGCTGGGGCAACCTATGGTGTCCATCTCCATCCCACCCACCCATTCCTCCATCTCACAACACTCATCCAGCCCCACACCCCCAAAACTGGTACTTCTTGTGTCCCTTGTGTTTCAAGCAGCAAGTGGCCATGCAGCAACCCCTGGCAGCAGAGCACTCCCCACTCAATGGCACAACCAGGAGGTACACTGTCCTGAGCCACAGCAATCCCCTCCTTCTAGGAAGGCTGAGGCAAAGAGCATTCCCTCACACTGGGAAAAACCATGGTTCTCTCTTGCACAAAGCAGGGGGCACGTGTGCCATCACACACATCCTGCGGCCAGTTGGTTGTGCTCTACCTTTTAATGTAGCATCATGCCATTCACTTGCTACCCTCCTCCTAACCCATTATATAGCAATAACTGTTACCAGCTATACATAGAGAAAGAAAAGGAGGATATATACCAGAGGGTGCTACAAGACAGCTGCTCCTGCTATTCCATAATGGCACTCTTGGTTTTTTGCGAGGGTCCCCTTCCTTTATGAAACTCATGCAACTCAGATTTCAAAGACATTCTCAACAGACTTCAGTAAGTCCACACAAGCTTTGTTTGGAGGTCCACCACAAGCCTTCCCCTCAGCAGCAAGAGACCTCCACCCTGACAATAGTAAGTGTGCCAGTCCTACCCATGAGGTACCCCAGGAAAACATCATCTAACTAAGAGTAAAAAAGTATTCACCCTTAGAATTCACCCTCAAAAGCTTTTTGCTGACACACTCTGCCTCCCATGCCCCCCAAGATATTCAGCATTTACCAGGCCAGAGATTCAAATGCTGCAAAATGGTGGGTGACAATAGCTTTCTGTAAGTGTCACATCTGCCATGGGGCAATTTTGGCCCTGGCTGGGGCCCTTATATGAGAGTCTACCTGCACTCAGACAATCATTATGCTAAATTTCCAGGAAGGACACAGAAAGAGAGCATCTCTGCTGGAGAGGACAAGACTGAGAAGCCAGTTGGTGCAGTAGGTGGGGGAACTGAGGCTCATCAAACTCAGCTTAAACTGTGCACTCATGAAGTTGGAGATAACTCTCATACTCCTTGTGCTGGGCTTGACCCAGATTCGGATCTCATGCTGAAAGACTCCACAACCCACTACCTATGTCCTAAAGACCTGCTGGGTGCTGGTGCTGTCTTTAAAAAAATGAGACTAGCTTTCAGGAAAGAACTCAGCTGAACCAAAGGTGAGATTTTTAAAAGCTTACCCAACATAGTCTTCCATTCTGTCTGTATAACAGACAGCCTCATCTTCAGGTCCAGGTACTTTGTTTGCCAGCCCCTTAATCTTAAATGGACACTGCATACAGGTAAATAAAACCTAACAGCACTGATGTGTTTATGACACAAAAACATCCTAATAATTCCTGCAGGAACATTACACTTTTTTTCACATAAACATACATTTTTACCAAATGCAGCAGTAACAGAGCTAAAAGCCAAAATCTTCATACTTATACCTGTGTTTATCTAACTCTTAATGCAAAGCAAACAGAAGAGTAATTAACAAGTAGAAGTATGCTGCGACTCTTTAAGTGAACAGGACAATACTAAACTTTGTGATGACTAAAGCAGGAATCTACTAGTATAAAATAATGGGCATCAAATTCTTAGTTTCTACCCCTGGTCTAGCATTTAACATCAAAACAAGCAAACACAATAATAAAGTCCTATTAAGCCAGTCAAGAGCTCAAAGGAAGTCTCTAAATGTAAAAAAGAAAAGTCTCTGATCTATATCTGGGATGAAGAATCAGTTGCTTTTCATGTAATAGTGATAGAAACAGCAAAAAAAGCCATGTACAGGTCAGCTTGCAGAGTAGCACACAGTAGGAATGGCTGTTAGACAAGAAGACAAACAAGAGTCTTCTCTGAAATGTTCATTCTGGAAGTCTGTATGAAAAAAAGAATGAGACCAGCCTTTGCTAGGACAGCCACCTCACTTCATTTCCAACCCTGCCTGTGAGATACAAGAGGAGCCATCACCAGAGAATACCCATACATAGAGGTGTGAGACCCAGGCTCATAAGGAGAGCTGGAGCTTCCTCTGGGTTTCCTACATAACACATTTCTTTATGAGACTCTGAGAAGCCCTTTCTCTTTGACTTGGTTTCTTACAACCATGTACAGTCAGTAGTCTGTCTCTGCATTATGAAACTGATGCAGCATGAGCAAAACCTGTTCCTTTTTATGAAAAATCCGTAAGATTTGTCAGTACTTGAATGTTGTTCACTGAAAAATCACTTTTTCTGGGACCCAAAACAGTCTTTGAACAGTTACATTTGTGTCAAACATCGCTGCAAGGATAAACTTCCCATCTGGTCAACTGGCCCCTGAAAATGAAGCACAGTGATGCCAGGGTCATGCTGGGACCCACAGGCATGAGAGGACAGAGCTGAAACCAACCTGATAAACTTTTACCTGTATTTTTTGCCTTTAATGCCTGATTTCCGGTGACATTCCACTAATGCATGAAAACCAGTATCTGCCTGCAGAAGGCGATGCACTTAGCAGTTAAGAATAACCTCCCAGTTGCCTCAGTTGAGTCAGAAGATGCTCTAGCACAGACTTCAGCACCCCTTTGTGATTACCCTGCTCCTACCATATCCAGGTCTGGGCAGAGGAGCTTGGAAACTGGCAGGGAACTAAGTAAGACCTTCAAATATGAAAATCCACATGCAGTGAATACTGCTTCTGTCCCAACCCTGCACACTGACCCACTGAATGGGTCCTGCAGACTGCTAATGCAAGGACTGTGTGCTACTATTTCACCCTTACAGTGAGAGTGGCACTTGGCTTCAAAGGAACTTGAGTATGTGTACCTCCAGCTATAAAATGTCTGTTTAACTGCTGTATTGAGCTGCTGGAGTGGAGCAAAGCAGCCTTCAGGCTGCTTAGCACCTGACACCCTGTTTTTCCTGATTTTATTATATCTTTTTTACAGTATCGTTGCTATTTCACACTTTATTTCTTTCACAATCCTTAGACTGTCTTAGCGCTCCCGGTGATTTACTGCACGTGATTTCCTCACATGTATTTATGCACTCAAATACTCCATAGCTTTTTATTTCAAAGGCTTGCAAAGCACTCAAAAGAATCTGCCAGAAATGAGCTAAAAGAGTATTACAGTTCATAGAAATCACCCACACAGTCCAGCACAGTCTGCTTAAGAATGAACAGAGCTTTCAAACTTCATAATGCAGCATGGTTGCTTTGATAGTACAAACCACCAGAAAGCAGAAACCTCTGTGGCAGCACAGATTATTTTGGTACAGATCCCAATATCCCAATGAACGCTTTAATTTCTGCATACAATTTAAAGTAATTATATGCAGAATTTCTCTCAAAAAAACTATTATACTCTAGCTTCTCCAATGAGTTCAGGCAATTTCTTGCTTATTTTAGACCAAGGTTGGTTTGAGGGGATTTACACAAGGGTTACACATGTGCAAGAGCAAAGACACACACATCTACTTACATACAATGCCCTCAAAACCCTGCCAGGAATATTTCCCTGTGCCTGTGCTCAGCTGTGACAGAAGTAACCTGGGGAAGTCCAAGCTGAATCACACTTATCAGAATTGCTCAAAAATGAGCCATTCCCTTACAGGGCTATGATTAATTCAGTTACTACTTCAAAATAGCAGTATATCCATTAACATTCGCCATCAGGCAGACTACCTGCCTGTACAAACATGAAGCCCCTGCACAGAAGGCTTAAGTCAGGCTCACTGATGGTGTCTGAGGACTTACACAAACCACCTCAAGTTGTTCCTTACAACTTTGGCTCTATGCCTAGATCCATCACGTAGTTTTAAACACTCTCACCTTGTTAACAGTAGAACCAGTTCAATAGGTTTTGCACCCACACATTTCACAGAGAAAGGACAACCCAGCCTGCCCAGGGCTTTCCTGGCTGTGGAAGGAAGGCAGGCTCCAAGGGAAAAGAGATCTCAGAGCCACCATGGACAGGAAGAGCCTGGGAAGCAAGTCCCTTCTCCCAGCCTGTACCCCTTCACACTCTTCCCCATTTCCGTGCCATAGGTAATGGCAAGTGGCAGTCACTGATGCTCTCTAAGTCTGCATGATAGCAAAGAAAACAGGCACATCAGACAGTTTTCTTGCTCTGCTCCTAAAGTCAAAGCGTCCAGCAGGGATCATTACACAGCTAAGAACACAGCTGAATTTAGGTCTGATTCAGTTGTCCCAGGAAAGGCAACCTTCACCTCCTAAGCCTAACACTCCAAATTCTATCTTTAGTATCATAAAGACCTGTCCCTTAGAGACATACAGCTCCCTGCTCTCAGTAGTTTTAAATGGAGCAAGCAAAGTATGATAGAGACCGTAAGAGCAAGAAGAATATAGGAGACAAAGGGTAGAAGCAGGAAGATGAAATAAGGGAGCTGAAAAGTAAAATAAAAGCAAAAAGCCAAAGACATAATGAAATAAAAGAATGGGAGGGGGGGAAGGCAAAAAGAGAAAATCTGTCCACACATAGACAAAATAATTCAGTGACTGCAGACTTACTAATCAACAAATTGAATCACTGAAAACATTCTCAAGAATTTCCTAAGTAGCTTGGAAGCCAATATGAATGCTCAGGAGCCACCTCTACTGCCACAGAGAAGGCTACAACACTTTCTATTCACTAAAATTAAGGCTTCAAATTCCTAATCTTAGGATTCCCTTAAAGACCCATTGGCTCATATTCACCCCCCAAAACTCTTGAGACTATTCTGAGTCCAGAAGCTTTCAGAGGTAACAGGTAGAAACACTGGGTTGCAGAGCAGTAGGTAAGGGGAGAAAGTACAGGATAAGGAGAATGGGGAAAAGCTAAAGAGATCAGTGGGAGAAGAAATTAGAAGACAAAACAGTAAAGAGCTGTAACAGTACAGCTTTAAAAAAGCATAGAGCAAACAGTAAAGCAAAACAAATATACAGACATTACAAGGATGTTAGAAAGACATAAAAACATGAAAGAAAAACATAAAAAGAGAACAACAAATCAAAGGAGAATGCATTCTCCAGTGTAATATACTGCAGAAAACATTTCTACTTCTCCATCTCAAATTACAAAGCTCTTGCAGAGGACATTAGAATGGACCTACTCAGACAGCCAAAGCCAAGGCTTGCCCTACCATCCTGTGGGAGCTCAGGTAGAACCAGTTATGGATATATGTGGAGAACATCATGCAAAGATAACGTGCAAGACAACAGATAACAGTGCAAAACCACTGTCATATCGTTTGGCCCAAAACTAAGTATGACCTCTCTCTTCTCTACCAACAGAAGCCTCCAATAGGAGAAAGAACTCACAGGAACCCAGGGATGAAAACTGCTCAGCTGCCCCAGCTTTTGCAGCTGTTAATGTAGCAAAGGAACAGGAGAAAACATTGTGCACAGTGTTCAAAATTCCCTTAGGGAGAGAGAAAACCAAGATGCCCTACACAAAATGAATATTAACAATAGAATTTACTGCAACCCATGTTGTTTTTCGTGTTTCTTCATCCACCAACACCTCTTGACCATAACAGCTGAGGGATGGCTATCAGAAGGTTAAGTTGGGTCCCATGGTCCTCTAATATCAGTGTCTTGAGAAGAAGCCTGTAATCACGGTGCATTACCAGGTGACAGGACAACCATGACCCTTCCACACATGCCTTCCTTTTGCACTATATGAGGAGTCTTAGTAGCAGAAATAGAATCATAGAATAGTTAGGGTTGGAAAGGACCTTAAGGTCATCCAGTTCCAACCCTCCCCTGCCAGGGGCAGCAACACCTCCCACTAAACCATGCCACTCAAGGTTCTGTCCAACCTGGCCTTGAACACTGCCAGGGATGGAGCATTCACAACTTCCCTGGGCAACCCATTCCAGTGCCTCACCACCCTAACAGGAAAGAATTTCTTCCTTATATCCAACCTAAACTTCCCCTGTTTAAGTTTTAACCCATTACCCCTTGTTCTATCACTACAGTCCCTAATGAATAGTCCGTCTCCAGCATCCCTATAGCCCCCTTTCAGATACTGGAAGGATGCTATGAGGTCTCCACGCAGCCTTCTCTTCTCCAGACTGAACAAACATTTAGGAACACTTGAAAAACAGGGTTTGTAACTGAAACATTCAGGATGCCTAAAATGATCTTTAGATCTATGCACATTCGGCAGAGTGCTGAAGTGTGTATCTATGAACCACAGTGACCTTGCTCACCCTGTATACCCACCTAACCCACAACACCAAGCTAACTTGGGCAGTCCTACCGTGGCACCAAGGGAAGAATGTGGGACGAATCCCTAATGTGATTTCTTCTTTGGCTTTTTGTTCAACCTGGGGAAGGGCTCTGCAGGGGTCAAGCAATGTTTCTCCTGCAGTGCTCCTCCTCCTGACCAGGAGGAGTGCATGCAGAAGGAGGTGGAAGCGGGAATAGATGGACCATGACACAAAGCTCAGGTCATGAGGCAAGAACAAAAGCTGGTTGGCTGCCCACTGCCCATCCACGGGGACACATGTGTAGGTACCTGTGCATTGTGCCTGCAGCAAATGACCCAGTGAGAGGAGAAAGGTAGCAAGGGGGCTTGACATTCATGAGCAATAATTTAGTAATACAAGATACCAGCATTTTTCTTGACTCTCTTGTTCTAACCCACCTGAGAAAGTGATGGTAAAACGAAACTATGAGTGAAGCTGGTCAAAACATGATGATGAAATAGTTTTTCTTCATAAAATGCCATTTTGTAACAGTAGAAGTGCATCAAAGTGGTGTTATTACTATTTCATAAAAGAAACTATGCTCCTTCCAGGTTTCATTTTGCTTATTACAACCCTTTTCATACTGACACGTGTAAAAACATCAGTGTTAAAATGTCCATATATTTTTCTGAAATGTCTTGCATATTTCCACTTACTAAAATATTTCACTCTGTACTGTAAACAGTGATACAGGGAACAAACTATGAAGTACATACAAGGCAGAGCTGGAGTAAGAACAGATGCTGGAATGATTCAGCTGATGGAAGGAAAGGCTGCTCTTGTTCACTTTCTGCAATAACCCTTGATTTTGCAGGTGCTGTGCTCTGCTGCAGGCTCCATTTGGAATGGGAGGGCTGTACAGCCACATGCCTGTCGCAGTGCAAAATGCCCTGAAAGAGCACAACTGCTCTGGAAAACTGAAGTGTCAGCGAGGACATCCATGTTTCTCAGACTTTAATCACTCCTAGCTTAAATCGAGCCCCAGAGGTCTCAATTAACAAGCAAAGCAAGCTTGGGGAGGGGGTTCATCTGTTTGGTTTTGTTTCTTTTGGTTTTGAGAGGGGTCTAACCCTACAAGTTAGCCGGGCATTTGAGACTCAAGCCAAGGTCCTTCCAAGAGGTTACCCTTCACTGAAATTGATTTTATTCTTGCAACTGCAGCAGCACCTTTCATGATGGAAAACAGCCTTGCTGCTCTTGCTACTCTGGCTCTAGTGCAGTAGAAGAAATAGGAGGTTGTAAAAAAAGATTTCTTACTTTTTTAAAGCAGAAATTACTCTAAGAGCAGCCGTCCACAAAACAGTTATTTGCACACAGTGCTCCTAAGGTTACAAGAGTTGGTTTTTTTAGCACAGGCTTTTGTTTATTTGTTTGCTTATTTGTGGAGGTAAAATTCACGAGTAGCAGCTCTGCCCTCTAACTAAGAATCGCCTTTAAATGTCACCTTCAGGACATAACCACTGAAGTAAACAACAGGTTAGAAAGTACCAACTCATTGCTCCCTGATTCCCCAAAAAAAACCTGTGCTGCAGCATAATTTCAAGTCAAACAGACAGTGCCCTCTGAGACTCTACCCTAACATAATGCAAAGTGTAAAGAAAAGCTCTTTCTTTGCCATTAGGAGTGAAAACCAATGCTTCAGTGTCATTCACTGTAATTTCTTCAGTATTCCCTGTGGTGCATCCAGCTCCTTAAAAGTCCTCCTATACAGCAGGCAGGCATGAGCCAGCTGAAAGCCATCTGCAGCGATCTTCTGTCCTGCTGCCTTATTTCTGTTCGAGTTTAGTGAGGGCTTCTTTTTTTTTAGCACGAGATTTCAACGGAACTGAAAATATCTCATAGCACAAACTCTGCAGCATGCTGTGAGTAATTTACAGCTGCCAAAACCATCTAAGTCAAATCCCATGAGGGATTCTTCTTTCTTCAACCCATGCACGTTAGAAAACAAAAATGGCTAGCAGCCATCCTTCTTCTTCTCCTCTTTTGCTGAGCAGATTCCTGCAGCTGGAGCAATGTCATTAGCAGCTGCACTTACAGACTCCATGGCAGAAGCACGGCACAGTTTAGATATGCAACATGAGCAGCTCAATTCATAACAATAGCTTCACCTTTTCTTTTCTTTTCTTTTCTTTTCTTTTCTTTTCTTTTCTTTTCTTTTCTTTTCTTTTCTTTTCTTTTTTTCTTTTCTTTTCTTTTTTTCTTTCCTATCCTTTCCCATCCTTCCCTTTCCTATCCTTTTCTTTCTTTCCCTTTCCTTCCTTTTCCTTCTTTCCCTTCCCTTCCCAAAAAATTGGAAGTGGAAGGCAGACATAACTTAGACATAACCAGTGTTCTGTCTGTATGGGTTTTGTGATAGTGTTCGATTGAACTGGTTTTTTAAGGCAAACACTGGAAGATCTATAAACCACCATGCAAACCAAATACACACACACAGCAATTCAGGTTTTTCCACCACAAAAACGCACAAGCAGTCTCAAAAAATGTGTGCCTTGATTTATTGATAGAGGAAGTTGGGTTTTAGGAGGTTTTTTGCCCTCATTTTTCAATTTTCAGCCTACAAAGAGAAGCCTCAGGACTATGTAGTGTGTGCAAGGTGGTGAGTTCACTGTCCATAAAATGCTGGAGAACACCTGGATGAAAAACAACAAAAGTTGGGTCTGTTCAGCCTGGAGAAGAGAAGGCTGGATGGAGACCCCATAGCAGCCTTCCAGTATCTGAAGGGGGCCTACAAGGATGCTGGAGTGGGACTCTTCACTAGGGACTGTAGTGATAGGACAAGGGGTAATAGATTAAAACTTAAACAGGGGAAGTTTATATTGACTCTGAGGAAGGAGTTCTTTACTGTAAGGGTGTTGAGGCACTGGAATGGGTTGCCCAGGGAATGCTCCATCGTTGGTGGTGTTCAAGGCCAGGTTGGACAGAGCCTTGAGTGAGATAGTTTAGTGGGAGGTGTTGCTGCCCATGGCAGGGGGGTTGGAACTGAATGATCTTAAGGTCCTTTCCAACCCTAACTATTCTATGATTCTAAGTGTTGGATTAAGTCCTTGACCATACAGAAGACAGAGAATGCTACTGTTAGCCAAGCTGTCAAAGCGCTGCTTACCAAATTCAAAGAGCAAACCAAAGCAGAAAAGGACCAAAAAGAAACAATGCCATGAGAAGTCTTCAGAAATAAAAAACTAATTGCAGAAGCACTCAGTGAATTGTAAATGTCACGTTTTGTGACTTGTGGGCAAAATTCCCCACCCAGCTTTGCTCAGTGCAAAGGAGGGCAAACAGAGACAGACACTACCCAGGGCTGCATCAGACCCTGTAGAAAAGCAAAGGTATCAGGGAGGATAAACACAAAGGCTGCTCCCAGCAGCTGGTCTTTGGTACAAAAGAGACTGTGGGGACTCAGTGGAGAAGTTCAAAGCAGTTTCTAGGGTTTCCTTTCCCCTGCTCCTCCAGCCCCACTTGCCTGCTCACCACTTGTCCCAACTGTTCTGGATTTGAGCCTGTGCACATTTAGTTTCTGTACAGCAATTATTCCAAATAGTTTTTACTCCTTATTAAAGGCCAATAATAGTTATTCTGTGAATGCTGAGAGTGTTCTGTTCTGAAAACCTATATGAGGAATTTATTGTGCAGCCTAGCTATAAAGTATCAAAATGTTTTCCCCAGCTCTAGTGCAATGGGCCAGCTTTCCTTTGAATTTTTCCTATTCTAGAGGACAGAAGGATTCCAACCTTTTATTTTGTCTTGGAAAGCTGAAGCAGCAAAGTTATCCTCCTCTTGCAGAGCAGTATGTGATAGTTTGTTCACTTACACTTCTCATTCTCTACCAACAGCACAGAAAGTATCAGTACATCTTTGCACAATGCAAAATGATAGTGAGAGATGCTGGCTGGATTTCTGTGTGGGATGATTCTCATAGCCAGGTCCTGTGGTCCACTCCACAACAAAATGCAGACTAGATTGTTTTTTCTCTAAAGAAGCTTCTCATTGTCTTGTGTGTTCCTCAAGCCAAAAGCAATTTTCTCCAACATTCTTCCTACCACTGCCTGCATGGGTTGTGGTAAAAGTCCATATATTTGTAAGGTTCTATTCAGAGATATTTTCAGCACACCAGAAAATGAAAAACATTTTAACAGAGGAGGGAAAAATTAGCAACATATTAACTAAAACTGACTTACAATTTAAAGCCATCAGCAACCACTGGTATAGTTAGTACGAAAAACCTCTTCAGTTCAGGTTTGCTTTTGCTCTGTAATTCATTCTTATGTAGTCAGTGTGACGTGAATTATGCTTTCCTGATGCTTGCTTTATACAAGAGTATTTTTGCTCTTCAATCTTTCCAACTCCCTGTTTTGTATTATTGCTATGATGATGTTATTTTTTATGCCACTTTCCTTTCCATGATGACTTTTTTTTTTCAACATGGAAACTTCTGTACATGTTAATTTCAGTGATTTTCATGCCTTTCCTCCTTGATCAGGACAGCAAACTGTACTTCCAAAAGATGGGCTTTCTGCAGAATGTCTGTTAGCCTCCTCCCTCCAACCCCATGCAGTCTGAGATTTCCTTCTTTCTTGCATTAGCTACTCTTTGAAGACCTCCTTCTTGTGCTTTAAATAGGTTCTAATAGAACCTTTAAGAAAGAATTCTTTAAGCAATGTTAAGCAAGCCAACTACACTTTACAGGGAACTCTCCAAGCTAGGTGAAGAGTAAATTATTTCACTATACGTTAAGTCATCTCTTTATTTTTTAAGCCAATCTCAAGAAAACTGGAAAAAAATTTCATGCTGCTTTAAAACTTACCATGTTCACAGCAATTCTTCTTCAAGGGGCTATCTGCACAGAGATGTCCAGGAAAACTAGACTAATCTAGTCATTACCAGTGAAGCTGGTAATTTGAAGTGCATTTTCTAAAAAACATCTAGCCACTTAACTGGAAATCTGTACTGAGAATTAAGATGACCCTGAACCGATTTCACTCACTTCATCTCTAAAGATGGCAATACTTATGATTTCCGTGTAAATTAGCTAATACATTAAAAATCAATTCATATTAACTTTCCAGCATATCCTTCTGTAACAAAGTCCTCAAGTATTACCATTTAAGTCCAAATGTTTCAGGAACTTCTGAGTAACTATTTGAGTACCCAGCAACTGTGTCAATGAAAAGAAACCATAACAGAATAAATTCATTTAAAAGTGTCCTTAAACTCCATCATCTGGGGTGCTGATTACATATACTTCCAACTTATTTCAGCAGATCAGAGGCCCATTCATCACATGAGCTAAATGCATAGGAAGGAGACAGTAGGAAGACAGGTCCAACAAGAAGACTGCAAGTTGTAAGCTGCCCAAACAGCTCATCTCAACTCCAACCCACTCACTGCCCAAGTCATGAGGTTCATTGGAAAAGTGACAGCAGAGAGGAACTTTTGTACAGAATCATTAATTGTTCTGATAGACCAGACATACAGTCTATAAAGCCCTTCTGCACTCTCTCCCTTATACCTATAGGCCACTTTGGAATGCACTGTGCCTGCGTGTTTTCTGTAGGAAGGCATCAGACCAGTCCACCTGCCCCTCACTGTAAATTCAAGTGTAGCTTTTTACTCCTGCTGTCCCATATCCCCAACATTTAAATATCTGACTTTCTCCCAGATTTACTTTTTGATACGGTGTTGCTTTATTTTCACCATCATTTACTACCTTGGTTTGAACTTGCATACCATCAACAATTTGTACAGACAGAATTGGGACATATTCAAGTTCTGGAGGTTTTGGAGGTGGCAGATCTATGTTTGCTTGTGCAAAATTGAAGTTCTAATCTTGCTGTCCTCTGCCTCATTCACTGCCCACAGTTAAGCACTCTGTCAGACTCAGGAACCCTTACATTTGTCTTGCTAATATAAAGATTTCACCCTCTTACACTGTAAGTATTTTTAATGGCTAAGGAAGATGAGAAAATACCTTGGTCGTGCTGCCTTCATGATTTATGAGGTAATGGTGGTGTGTGTTGTGATCGTTTTGGATCAGTTTTAGAATATGTTGTTTTCTTAAGTGAAATAAGTGAATTTGAGCAGAAGCAAAAATTTACCTTCAGTCTCCTATTCATTTGTTGGGAGTTGTCTTTTCTCTCTACATGGAGTAGCTGCAATTTTTCAGTCTCAGCATCTGAAGGCTCCTTGAATGTCAGAAATAATTTCTGTTCACCAATTTTTTTTGGGGGGGGGACTGAGGAGAAATGAGCATACATCCCCCAGGTAACTGTCAGTTGCAAGTGAACATTTCCCCTATTTCTCCCTTTCTCCTGCAATTTTCTTCTAACACGGACCTGAAGAAAAATGTTTCCCACCCAGAAGTGTTTAAATTTATGCAATTATAGTAGTACTCCGATTCCCAATTCCATGTGGGAAGGACAGGCTCAGAAGTATTGAAACCTATGGAAAATGATGTTTTGCTCTGTAAACTGAGCAAACACCAAAATCCCCTCCAGAGCTTGAAGAGAGAGGCAGAACCCTGCCATACAATGGAGGTAACTTGGTAGACCAAATAATGGAAGCCCTGTGTCTGCACAAATGACAGCAAGACTAAAACCCTCCCGTCTCAAAGCATCTGCAGTTCTAGTCTTACGGCAAACTATTAGCATCCACCAAGACTTCCTGATAGCAGGTGCAAGCGCTTCCATTGAGATAATCCTTTCACAAGACTAGTTTGTTTGAGGGAGTGGGTAGAAGATTAGCACCTTTTGTGGTTAACAGTTGAAGGGTCAAATTGTGTTCTCAAGCCTGACCTGAAAGGTGGTTAAAAGCACGTGTGTTTGCATTTAGAAAGGACTTATTTCAGTGTCCCAATAGAATTCCAGAAGACAAAATTAGAGTCCATAGGAAACCATAGCATGAGGGAAGCAGTGGACAAAGGAGGAAATTTTGGCTATAATTTTAAATTATTTGAGTGAATCAAGGGTAAATTAGCCAAACCCAGCAAGGAAGTGTGCATTAGTAAGTGTTAAATGCATCAGGGGATTTACAGGCATAACATTCTTCATCAGAAAACAACAATGAATATCAACTTGTACCCTATGAAACTAAGAATGTTGAATTAATAAGACCAATGCACTCAGATCCATTAATATAAATACAAAATAACAGTTACTCATGTCTGGGGCTCAGAAGTAAGCACCATGAAGAATATTTATATTTATTAGTAACAGAGGAGGATGCTGCATAAATTCAGATCAGTCCCCTAGGAGTAAGCATATTCAACTTGGCAGGCCAAGACCACTTGTACACAACTATTCTAAGAGACTTGGCTGAAAAGATCTCTGGCCTGCTGTGATGGTCTTGGATGTATCTTGGAAATGCGGGGGAACACTGAAAGACTAGAACAGTGTCAGTATGAAGTGAATGGGATGAATGGGAGAAGCTCTACTGATGAGCTTGATATTCCTTGTGGGCAAGAAGAATGTGAAAGCCAGGAATGGATCCCATTCATAAAATAACTGAAGAATAAGGGTATAAATAAAGCTAATTATTCTATGGAACATAAATCTTGTTAAACAGGGTATGCTAAAGCAGGCAAATGCAAAGTTGTATATTTAGGAAAAAGAATGGAAGCCAAACCTACAAACTGATGCTTGTGTTCTGAACAGTGGTGTGTCTAAAAGGAGGGCAGTGGGTCACAGTGACAAGAAGCGCCATCTGAACTCCCAGTGTAATGTTCTGGAAAAAAACAAGTAGCTGTTTAAACTGGAAACTATTAAGTGGGATTTGAGGTAGCTTAAATCTAGATCTTCGAAGGTTTTGAAAGTAGCGGTACTACTACTGAAATACTCTATACAGTCCTTTGCATGTATTTTTTTAAACGATATTTAAAAGGAATAGAGGAAAGACACAGCAAAATTCCTTCTAGTTCAGAGAAAAATGTGTCACAGAGAAAGACGAAAGGAGCTCTGCCTGCTTCATATACCAAAGGAAGACAGGGTGAGTTTATTACAATGCAGGAATATGCTTACAATATAAAACATGAAATATAAGAGAATTCTTTCATTTCCTGGAGGAAGGAATGATGAGAACCAACGCAGGAAGGTGAAGCCCTTTTCTGAGGGAAAGGCAACATGTGTTCTCATCAGTGGGGTTATACCTCCTGCTGCAGACTGTGCTGAATGCTCTAGCTTCTGAACCTTTCAGATAAAGCCTACATGCTTTTCTAGAAGATACTCTTTAGGCAAATACAAAGGTGACTGAGAAGGATGCTGCAATCTGTGGTACACAAAAAGGTAAGGAGACAATTTAATGGTCTCTTTGGTCCTTAAAACTCCATACAGCTAAACTGCTGTTACTTATCATCATTAGAAGGTAGGCGGGTCTCCATGGATTTTCATCAAAGTAACTAAGAACGTTGCTAGCGCCAAAGACCATTCATTGCTCCACACAAGGATGCCATAAAGCTACAGGCATCTCAAATTATTTCATTAAGAAGAAATAACTCTTGTAGTCTTTGTGCTCATTGAACTTAGAGGCTTTTGTACTGAAGCACTGAAAAATGAAGAGGCTGTTGACTTTGGACAAAGTTGATGACTTCAAGAGGGCTTCACAGCCCATTTTCTGTGTAAGTCTTTGACACTCTTGGTATTGAAAGGAAAAAAAAAAAATAGAAGTTCAACATGTGCATTTTCCCTAATAATGTATGCTAGCAAGTACAGAAACAGTGAATATCACTTTGCATTGTAAAAGAAACATATAAGCTGTTAATGTATTGGCAGAAAACAGTAAAATACTATAGCTAATCAGCATAATACTAAGAAAATCCTACAAAGGCCACTAGGAGCCATCAGTAAGTTATTCAGTCTATGCTCCTTGTGGTCTGCAGCATATTCCTGCTGCTACTGGAAAAGGTTTGATCTGCAATGTACATAAGGTACTTGTGTTCACTTGTATTAAAAATAAAAAGCCACTACTGTGAAAGAATGTTGCTCAAGCTAGAAAGCCAAAAGGTCTCTCTGAGCTTCACTATAAGGAGGATGCAGACATTGTAAGACTGACCAGTTTTCTACCCTATTCAGCAACTCTAAGCTTCAAAACTAGCAGGAGTTTGAATCATAAATACAGATGAAAATATCCTGACAGGTAAAGCAACTTCCCTTTCCTCCGATGAAGATGGACCAAAATCCATAAAGTCCTTCACCTTTCTCCCATCACTGGCATGAATCCAGAGGATCTCTGTTGACAGAAGTATTACCAGGAGCACAAGTCTGCATCACCTTTCATACTAAAAAGAGCTCTCAAATAGATGGGTATGACAGTAAATTTGCAGCAAAGTTGGCAAGAGTAATGTCAACGTTTGCACTAGGTCCTGAATTAGGTTTCTTTGCTATTCACTGTTGCATCCCACAGCATTTACTATTCTAGCTTATCCTATACTCTCCTCGGTAAGCTCAGAAGGAAAGAACAGAGAGAGGTATTTTTCTGCTTGCACATTTGTCATGCTTTACATCTTGCAATGTTTATGGCTTTGATGTGACTTTTTAAGGAGAAGCTTTCACTGGTCTTTGCATGGGCAAATTTGCCATATTCTCCCACTTCATGATTTCATCCAAACCATACTCCAGAAGCTCTGGTTTTAATATCCTAATGCATTTTTTTAGTTCAGAATCACAGAGAAATCAATACACAGGAAAGCAACACCCTCAGACTATACAGAGTTCCCCTGTTAAATTACCATCTTCAAGCTCCCTTGATCAGGTCTGATTTCCTCTTTAAACTCCTTTAAAATCTCTTATGAGCCCTAGATATTACTGTAGAGCATATCCTGCTTTCAAACATGCTTTCACAACTGCTCCCAGTTTCAAGAGACTTAATAACAAGCAGCACTTCCCCCGTCTGGGCAGCAGAAATCTCTCTAGCATGGCAGGGTGCCTTCCTTGCCTTGACTTTCAAAGAGAGAAAAAGCTCTGGGGACACCCAAAGCCTTCTGCATTGCCAAGTTACCCCGGATGGTGAGGCCCCCTCCATATGTATGAAATAAAGCTCCTCATGGACACCCTCCTCTTGGCAGCGGGTGCTCAACATGCAGAGAAACGATCGTGAATAGTCCACGCTACCACTTGGGTTCAGGCAGTGTTTTAAACCCTGTCCTTTGATTTGGATGATGTGCCACAGACCCACAGACAAACAGCTGTTTTTTTGTGTAGACTGTCAGGCAAGGCCAGCAAAGGACCTATCTTAAAATATTGACACCCTCTCTTCCCTACTCTGTCAGCATCTTCATCTTGCAAGCACCTTCCACTTCAGTGGTCAGTACCTTCTTCTAATGAGTAATTTCTGGTCCCTCGAATTTGCAGTTCTGCTACAAAGGGCACAGGACACAGCAGTGCTTGGGGACCCAGGAGGGCAGAAATTTACTATTTAAGACAGGAGAAATTCAGAATGGCTAAATTTAACCAAGTGTTGGGACAGCAATATAGAATATGAAACACAGGAAGCAAGGAAGTAAACTAAATGTAGTAAGAAGCATGAAAAGCTATATCAAGATTTGACATCTCCTCTGCCAATAAAAGGGGGTACTTGATACTGCATCTTGCAGCACTGAATTGTGTATAATGTTCCAGCTAAAAGGAATAGAATAACAGCCTTTAAATTTAAATGTTAGAAAAGCAACAGCTGGAAAGCCAATAGAACAGATGAACCAATTCAAATGATGCCTTTAAATGTTAAATGGTTGACCAGCTTAGGTCAACAAGTTTTATAAGCAATAAAAAAATAAATAATAACACGACTCTACAATTACAAGAAGCTCCTTTGCAGACCAACAATGAAAGCTGCTTGAGATGCAATATGAGAACAGACACCATACTGCTCTTCAGGCCATCAAAAGGAAAAGGGGTGGCAGTTTTATTAGTCAAATACCTCCTTTTCATCCTAAAAGCCTGGCGTTTGAAGATGTCAGATATATTCTGATCAAAGTCCTCTAAAAGGGTAACTTGAAAGAGTGTATACTCCATACTGCTCCATCCAGGGACAAGCCTCTTTCATTTCACCTTTTTTAAAATGAAAGTAATAATAATTTTTAATAAAATTTAGGACAAGAGAGATAATTATAGTCAGTTCCTGAATCCAGTCCTTAATAGACCAAGGTGACCAGGATTTGTAGATAAGGTAACTTCAAGCTAGTAACCCTGTTAGATGCTGGTGATGTTCAAAAAGTAGTAAGCTCTTAATTCAGGGATGCTGTTACTGTTGTCAGCCATGTGATGTATATTCAGATCCTGATGTGTTCCCTGTCACTAATAGCTTGTTAAATCCTGTTACTTTGATCTCTCTGGATGTAATCAGTCAGTATCCTCACTACCCATGCCTAATTTTAAAAGTCTGCAATTTAAACCAAAGTATACTGATGGCAACTGGAGGGAACTCTTCTTATAGCTTAGGACAAAACAAATATCTATAGCTTTTTCAGAGTTACCTAAAAGAAAACAGTAAGCTCACTGAGATAAGAAACTCCATGGGATGTTTGTAAGGCAAGGATAAATGGTAAAGTTATAAGTAAAGCTTTACATCTTAAAAAAAATGAGAAGAAAAAGTGAAGAAAAAGGCCTGATGGAACCCTTTCAGTCTGAGATAAGCAGAAAGGTACTAACAGGTTTTGTTTAAAAATGCATAAATCTGCAAGGATTGGAAAGAGTGGATTTCCTGCAAATCTGTTAAACAGAACAGGTCTGAAAATGCATAAACTGAAACATTATATAAGTAAAAGATGGTGGACAGACTTAAAAAAAAAAAACACAGTTAATATGGCAGTTTCTTCAAAAGGGACAGCAAGGGACATCTGGTAACATGTTGAGAAGAGATGCTGGGTGATCTGAAAACAAAAGGTTTTATTGGTTGCAAGTCAAGTCTCCAAAAGCCAACAACTTTTAAAGTGCTTTAAGGACTTCTTTCCCACAGAACCACAAGAAAAATACAGAATTCTTGGGTAACCCACTTAAAAGGAGGAAGTGAGTACTGTCATTGAAAGCTTGAATGCAAACAAAGCAGCAGGAACAGATGTGTTTATGCCCAAATCCAACGTCTTTGACCTATTTATTAAGATCATGCAAGGAAGAAGTAGTTTCTGGTTTGGAAGAAACAAATAAGCTAAAATTTTAAACCCTAGGTAGTTGCAACACTTGAAAATTCTACAGGCTGGACTTCTTGTCTCTGGATGTAGAAATGTATTTGATTCAATAACAGGGACTAATCATGGCACTGAACGTATGATTTTGAAGATACACTGACAAACTTGCACTTATGCTCTATAAAGATCCTATAGCTCATCTGTTAGTGGATTGAATGTCTTCAAGGGGAAGACTGTTGACAAGGCCCTGCTGACAGCTGATAGCTGTTCGTTTTGGCCAAGAGGAATTAGGCAGAGTTCTCAAAATAAAGCAACTGTGGAACAGATCACAGACAGAACCTGGGATAGCTCTGTGAAAGCTCCAGCACAGAATGCCTCATAAGCAGTGATGTTCTAAACATGCAGATACAGCTCATCAAATGATAGTCAAGATAAAAAGAAGTCCTGGGTTTCTGCATTTCCCCCAGATAAGGTCAGATACAAAACTACATTCAATGGGATACGTCTAGATCTCAGGTCTTTTAACATGTCACAGTGTATTCATCTGGTCCAAAATATAAAATTTATTAAAAAATTTAAAAAGGAGCTTTAAGAAACTGAGTAAGAACAGAGACTTCTGAGATGCTAAAAAAAAAAAATTCTTTTCCTTTTTCACAACTTGTATGTGTACCAGACAGCACTTTAAAGTCTTGAAAAGCTGTTGTCATGTGTTTCACTTGGAAATAGGCAGAACCAAAACCAAACAGCTCTGTACTATGGAGGCCTCCCACCATGGGAAATCTTACAGGGCTGAAAGAGTGGCTCATTATTGCACAGCTCAGCTGAAATAAGGAACTTGGTTGAAGGATATTTTATACATGTAGGCAAAGCCATGTTTGTTGACTGATACGGAACGAGAATGGTGTGAGGAAATTTCTGAGATGAGTGCTGCATTAAGAACAAAACCAAAAAAAAAAATAAAGCCACCTCTTTACTTGTCCTTCCTTAATATACAAAGATAAATAGGAAAAAAACTCTTTTCCTTTCATCTTTTCCCATTTACCATGCTGCTTAAAAATAAAGAATTCTTCACTCAATCTAATGTGTAGCTTTGTTTGTATTATGACAGCTGTCACCCATTTAGATTAAGTCTTTTTGAGGAAGGTATCAAATCTTCTGAAGAGATCTGTGATAATAAAGTAAGAATTCCTCTCTTCAATCAGCAATAGCAACCAGCAAGTATTGTATTAAGAGCTCTCACCTGACCTTTCTGCCCTTTTGAGAAACTCGCATAGATGAACTCAAGGAAAAATGGAAACATTTCTAAAATAGATGTAATTTTAATGGAGAAATAGATACATCAGCATAGGGAATGAGAGGGAGAACACATAAGCTACTCATCTAGGCACATTTTGCTCAAACCAACTTTTAATAAAAGGTAGTTCTATCTATCTATGTCTCTATCTCAGTAGCAATTCAATGTATATTCTGTGGCAGTGAATTTTCGCACTGGAGAACCTCTTGAGATGCAAATTCCTTTTCTGTCATCCTGGCTTGTGCCAAGGACCCAAACATTCTGAGCAGACCTGACCAGAGCCCAAGCCATTGTAGCAGAAAGCAATATTCCCTCAGACCTGTTGGGCTGCCTGCTCCTTGCATGTAGATCACTTGGAGCAGAAGGAAGAGAGGACATCCCTCTTGCTGTGAGATCCTAAGTGTTAAATGATTAAATGTGGAAAATGCCAAACCTCATCCTTGAAGCTGCCCTCTCCTTTCTTAACCCTAACCCTAAAGAGAGAGCCTGCTAATTCTGGAATTCCTTGGTAACAGATGGAGAACCACTTCCAGAAGTTAGGCAGAAGAGGAAAAAGTTCTGTTCTTTCATTACACAAAAGGCAGAAATTCACCACATAGTAAGCCCAAGTCATTAGCCACAATATATTTTATGAATATTATTGATTCTTTACTTATTGTACATATATTATTCCCATACTACAATTCTTTATGTTTCTTAACAGGTGTAATTCTTCTGTTGTGTGAATTGTATCACACTAATATTTTTGTGACTCTCGAATTTCCTGTTTTGCAGTTCTTGAATATTCTGTCTGTGTTTTGGTCTGGTTTGGGGTTTTTTTGTTGTTGTTGTTCTTTTTTTTTCTTCTTTAATGGAAGTTAAGTATCTTAGGAAGGACCTGGCCTGATGATCATGTGCCAGACAACATCTGGAGAAAATTATCAGCAGTAATGTTGCTGTAGGCAAGATGGTCTCAGAGTATGGACATGGTGAGTTTTCTAGGGAAAAGCAAAGAAAGAGGGTTCGGAAGCAGAAAGGGGAAGGAAGCTGGAGAGTTGGGGAAGAGATAGTAAGAAACGAGCTGAACAGAGAGTACCTTAAAGTAGCCAGGAATAAGTGAGAAGGAGCAGGGTTGTTGTACCCACATAAACTTTTCATGATGGATAATTCTTCCCTATCCAGGCAGGTACATCCTTGACAGAAAAAGTGTGTCTGGCCAGGAACATTCTTCTGGGCATCTCATCTCCATTTGCTTCTTTGAGAAATCCCAGAGTGAATAAGATGATCCTACAGTGTCTTAATAAACCAAGGAAGTAAAAGGCACTAGATATGCCAGATCAAATTAAAGCCTCAAAACCATGTCTCTAGCTCTTGTGGATTACTGACAGGCAGTCATGGGCACACAGAAGAGGTGCAGCCCAGCCTGACCTCATCTGCATGGCTTGCCCTGTGCAACTCTTATTTTTATTGAACAAAGGAATTTATCTCAGATTACACAGATAATGCCTATCTCACTGCTATTCTGCCCACTTGGCTACTGTATTTCTGGGTCAGCCTCACATAATAACAACAAGGGAAAATTCACTCAGGTCACTGGAACTGATTTATAGCCACAAGAATGTGGGTTTTGTCTTTGTTTTCCTTTATGCTACTTCCCCTTTTCTCTACAGTAATCTTTTAAAGATTTTTGCCCATAACGTTCTTGGACTTCATGTGCCTGATACAGCAAAGGCAAATACATCTAACTTCAAAGACCAGTCCAACTGCAGTCATGACTTGCATGGCATGGGTCTGGCCTGCTGAGCTCATGAAAGCAAAATTTCATCTGTTTTGTGGATTGGGCTCTTGACCTGCCATAAAAATAAATGCTATCTTCTACAGTTACTAAATGGGAGACTGTTTCTTGTTACTGCTGTGGTATATGTGTCTCTTCCATATGCCTGTCATTAAAAATAATAAATTGGGTTCCCTTATCTTATGGAGATCTCTTCTTTTCCCCCTCCTGTTTTGGTCTCCTGTTCATTTCCACAGTCTTGCTGACAGACTTGCACAGTTTAGATAGAAACAAAATGCAGCAGCCGTTTTCACCCTGACAGTAGAAATGCTAGCAGTTCCCACCTTCATCCCTATGTTCCACTTAATCAACTGCACTCTCCAAATGTGTAAGGGCAGAAGGCAAAAAATGCTGCACAAAGCAAGAGGAAATAGTTTCATACAAAGATGGTATTTCCTCTCCTCTTCACCTTTGTTAAAACATCAATTTATTGTTTAATAAGATGCCACTTTGTGTTGCTCTAATATCATAAGAGAACCTGTCTCTGAAGTTCTGTCAAACACAAAAACTGTGATAAGAACTCGTGCAGATGAATATGATGAGAATTCATTTGATGTGTGTATGTGCTGAAATGCTATCCAGAAACATTTTTCAACTTATTCTGTACCACTGGCCACCTAGATCTTTTGAAAAAAAAGATTCATGGACCATGTAGCCACAATGGTTTTCCCTTGCAAACAAAAAATTCCCAAACATTTAATGTGTATTTATTACTTTAACTTGCACATCTTGTTTTCTTGCCCACAATTGTACTTGTGTTTTTAGGGTGTTCCACGCCTGACCCATAAGTTCAGTCCCACTGCTATCAGATATAAGGACTGTTCCCCTTAACTGCAATCCTGCTACCATCAAGTGTAATGTATGTTGAAGCTGGCTCAGTCAC
This sequence comes from Neopsephotus bourkii, assembly GCF_033783945.1. Lineage (NCBI taxonomy): Eukaryota > Metazoa > Chordata > Aves > Psittaciformes > Psittacidae > Neopsephotus > Neopsephotus bourkii. The sequence goes on along the minus strand of NW_026901771.1, from coordinate 1,545,218 downwards.
AATTACATGGAGAGTCACTGGAAAAGTGTATATTAACATTATCAGTGGGTTTAGCTCTCTTTATATTGAATTCATCTGCCAAGCGTCTCTTTACATTCCCTTTATGGCATTTCCATGCATTGTTCCACTCTCTCCCCAGTGTTCAGCTAGAAGGACAATGGGAAAAAGTAGTTCCACATTTCCATCTATCTATACACAAATGCAGTATGCCCATGCATTCTTTTTTTTCCTCTCCTTTCCCCCCTCCCCCCCAAAAAGCTCCCAGGGCACAAAAGGAATGCTGGATCAGAACTGTCCATAGTCATATGTTCCCTAGCATCCCACAGAGGGATGTTGTTGCTATTATTTTAACAGCAGATCTCTGCTGTTGTTGCTATTTTAATGGCAGATTTTAAAGCTTCCGCTGACATTGGTACAGACCCTGAACCTCAGCTAGAGAAACAGAGGTGGTGAGCAGATGGTGATACAAAGGAGGAATGTTGTATCTATAAATATTCTAGTGAAATTCATATCCAGTATTCCACACAAGCAGCAACAAACTATGCTAAACCCTTACTAGGGGGTTTAAATTAGTCTTATGTGGTAAATGGGCTCTTAATCGGGGTTTCCCTACCAGGGAGATTCTAACTATTCTGTCAATAATCCACCACAGATGTAACTATTTAATATCAAACCACTGAAAAAAACTATAAAAGGTTAATTCTGTATTAATTAGCATTGGAAAAATGTTAACATTTACCAAATAAGGGGAAATATTTCCTTCTCAGTTGTCAGGGCTTCTAAAACAGCCCAAGGGAAGGGGCAGTGGGTAAGGCACAGCGAGCTCTGGGAAAATGCTCCTGAATGGTTTGTCAGAGTCAGCATTAAGGTGACATTACAGTACATAGGTTGAATGTGGAACAACCCAAACCTTCTTCTGGAAAAATCAACCAGGTAAAATGACATTCATAAAACCCTCAAGTGTTTTAATAATGCAATTTAATACACTGAACTCAAAACTAAGCTTTGCATTCAAATGGTAATCTTTCACCATATTTATGTGTACCTTAGATATCACATAATGGGTCTCACATACACGTAGATTTATTTATCATTCATTGAGCACTCAAATACCAGCTTAAACAAAATGACCAAAACTGGCCTAAATCTGGTTTAAGGTCAAGCAGCAGGTAAGTAGCAGGACTTGAGGCCAAGCTCAGCTTCCATTTGACCATACCCCTCTGCCCTCATTATCAGGAAGCACTATATCCTTTAAACCAAGCTGCAAAGCAAGTCTGCAAAACACCTTATCTTCTGTGTAAATTTTCAGTCTCTAAAACAGTAGGTTTGATGTTCTTTTTTTATCTTCCAGTGCTAATTTGTCCACTAATTGCTAACAATTAGTATTTTGTAAGCTATCTCTCACCTCATCATTGTGGGAAAGGGAAGAAATGTGTTTAGAAGACCTATGTCTTTTAAAAAGGTACAAATAATCAGTACCTTTTAGCAGCATATGCGTAAGCATTATGCAGCTGCATTTGCTTCCTAAAGTGGCACTCAGATCTGAGAGCTGAAGTAAGAAGCTATAGGAAGGACAAACCCTGTGTGAACATGTGGGACATTTTTTCATCATTCTTTCATAAACACATTAAATAACTCTAGCCTAAATTATCCCCTTTGAACACAGAGATACAAAATGTAGGGGGATAGATTGTCCATGTATCAAACATTTTAGCTATTTTTCTTAGGAAATAAGGATCACAGGAGGCCATCAGCTGACCAATTTTCCCTTTCCCTTTAATATTCTGGACCCACTGATCTGGATTGACTCACTGGCCAGCTTCAACCAACTTTGACAGGGGGATAGGCATCTGAAATGAATTACCTTTCTACAAATTCTGTGAAAATCAATTGACTATACCAATTGGCACCCTCAACTAAGAGGCTGTCTCAACTACTTGCTCTATGTACTCATCCAGGCAGAGCACCCTGAAGTAGGAGTCAGATGGAAAAAATGCTACCTTGTGCTTGGCTGGACTTATATTGGGATGCTATGGGATATTCAGGGAAAAGTATTGGTAAACAGCAGGATACAACCACTGGGGAAGGGGCAGGAGGAATTAATATTTCTGTGATGAGAGCATCAGGACATAATGCAAGTCATTTGTCCAGCTGCTTGCAAGAAGCTTGTTTCTTTCACAGAAATACCCTTTAAAAGGAATCTAGAATTCAAGACCAAGAAAAAGAACAAAACCAGGCCTTTGGAGTGGGAAATGCTTATAAAATCTTTCTGAAGTGCAGTCATTCCTATTTCATTTTATAAGATCTAAAGATTAACATCTTGGCTATGCTCTGCAACCGGCCCTCAGGAAGATAGCTGCACCAGTGTGCAAGAAGAGAGAACAAGAAATACGGATGGCCTCTCTTCATAACTTTCCTGCAACTGAAATCCAAAACCAGTAATAGCCAGCAAAGCACCTTTCCTCAACTCCAGCTGATCGATACCCAGAAAGAACAATAATTTCTCCCTTAACAGCCTGCTATCATTCCCATTCTTCATGTTGGGTCTGATAGAGCTTTGCGCAGTGTCTTCGCCCAGCTCTGTAAGATGACAGCAGGTTTGCAATCTCTGTCAACCAGATCTAGCACCAGATAAAGGTAGCATGATATAGTTAGGCTAGATTTTTCAATTATGGGCATGCATGCCAGTATCATGCTTTAAATCTTGATAACATCTTTCAGTTTTAAATGCAGTTTAACCTTTTAGGTTCAAGGAAGTGTCTAAATTGCATCCGATGCATTTTCCAGCTCCAAGTGACTTCAGTGAGATTATTTTTTCTGAATAAAGACATATAAGGGGTCACAGTTTCATTTTGTTTAACATTCTGTCTTCTGTTATCACCATAAAAAAATACTGCAAATTCTGAATGGACTTATCTTAAGTTCCATCATCAGAACTGCTAAATATGCAGAACAAGATCACGCACCAGGGAAATAAAAGCAAAGTCAGACTGGAGCTCAATAGCAAGCAACAAAAAGGCTTGACAGTTTTACTCTGGATGGAAAATGCAGAATGAAAATGAAGAACCTGATTCCTCACCTCACAACTACAATAATTTCAATACATGCTATTTTAATGGCATTTTTGCTTGAAACTATGTATTTTTAACATGAAAAATTGCGTTCCTTTCTGAAATGTCTGTCCCTTACTAGAGTTACACACCATATCTAGCGTTTCTATAATCGAAGTATTAAAGAAATATATTTTACTCCATATTCTCTATTGTTTTCTTTGTGCTATGGACAGAACTCTGTGCAGTTTCCATTTCCCCTACAATTAGGCGCTGATCCTACAAACACATAAATGTGAGCTCACCTTTCCTGCTGGGAGGGATTTTGATGGGAGTCTCACCACAAGAAAGGACATGTATATATTTTGGCAGGATCAGGGCCTCAGATAGCAAGGAGGAAACTGGCTAACAGAAACCACCTTTGCAAAAGAGGGAAAGACCCCAGGAATAAAAATTGAAGTTTTATACACTTTTTAGTGCCAGGCAGGGTATTTAAAGGGAACTGCAGGGCTTCAGAACTGAGGGGGGTGGGTATTTATTTTAAATCCAAGTTGAGAGTGTCCCGTTAAGGATTTATGGCATGGCATAGGCCAGGGCTTGCTTATTTTGGCTTATACTAAACTATTATTTTCTTTTGCTAAGAGATTCAGCAACTGAAAGTGCAGCTTTTTCTTATTCACAGCTGTTTGCTCCTGTACTATCACATATTTTCCCTCCAGCGTTTGCCCTTGTCTTGCTCGCGGGGTGTAAATGATGCAGGAATTTCAACTGCTCTGCTTCAGTTTAGCGGAGTGATAATCTTAGGCAAACGCTTGCAATCTGTCTTTCATTAAAAGAGTTTTTTGCACTTCTGTTTAACACAGGGAACTTTTTGAATTGCCCTTCTAAAGAGGATTTCACCTCCACTTTTGCCTAGAGGGAAACCCTTGCTGCATGAATATATTTCCTGGATAAAAGGGAATGTTACTATTGGCGAGTGGTTCTCACCAAAGACAAGCAGACAGTTCAACTTCTGAACATGAAGTACTTGCTGCAAACTTAATGGGATAAACTGATGCATAAACCAATGCTTTTCTCATTTAAAAAGCAAAGCATTTTTTGTTGCCCTATGCGAGAACAGGTGTTCCATTCTAAAATGACAGTAGCTATCATTACCAAATGCCTGAAACCTTCCAGTGAGCATGATTCTCTTATCTCTAGCCATCAAACGCAACACTAGCATCTAGTACCCATTGCCATAACAAACACTAAGTGCAAAATAAGAACAGAAAATATTGGTATTTCTAAAATATTTTAAATATGTTTAAATTCAGGGGTCTAGATTAGACTAAATAAAAAAAGATGAAACTACAGTCTTATTTAAAAAAAAAAAAAAAGAAATATCTCCAATATACTATTAGTATAATATATACGTGTACATAGTGAAAATCTATATAGAAAGATTTATGCATACACACAACGGGGAGAAAGTATACAACAAGCAAAATGGCATCCGAACCCAAATTCTTCGCTGTGCAGTATTAGACAGTCACTTTTCCTGAATTAGTAAAAGCACTGGAAATTTCTTCCCTGCAAAAACTCCCCAGTTCTTAAACAAAACAAATTATACAACAAAAACAAAAATGAGGGAGAACTGCATTCACTAAAAATCGGGAGTATCAGATATTTGGTTGAAGTCATTTTCACTGTTCAACTTTTGTCACTTACGCAGTGACAGGATGGGCTGGAATTCTCAGCTGCTTGCTTGAGGGTAGCCTAAATTTGATTTAAGAAAATGTAACTATTAGATCTCCAGTTTCTCAAATCTCTTCTGTAAGGGACTCAATCGCTTACTGATTCCTGTGCTTTCCTTACTAAATCAGGATGCATTTTGAGTCAGCAATTTGAGTTGGAAAGCCTGTTATTTCTAATTGCTCTGCAAACTCTGCAGACTAAACTTTCAGCTTGCTCTCTGCAGCCACAAACGAGTAATGAACGATTTCTGTTCCCTTGTTTATTTTTAAAGCATACAAGAAGAAAGGGTTTTTCTCCCAACATCTTAGAGAGAGGAAGAGGAAACATGTCTCAGGAATTTCTGATATTTTGTCACAAAATATTCCTTTCTAAAATGGAGATTTCACCAGTAATCCATCCTGCAGTGAAACAACACAAGACCTCTGTTCTAGTTCAGAAAACTCTACTTTCTTGATTTCTCTATACTTCAATTAGGACTTCCACTGTATTGAGATGTGTGTTCCTACTCAAATATCGTCAATCGGCCCTTTCAATTTATTATTAAACGATGTCAAACTCAGACCACAAGTAAAATAAGGAAAAATCCTCTTTGAAGTCCCTTTCCTTAATGAGAGAAATACCAGGGAAGAGTTAAGAGCATTTGACATGCTGTGCTCAAATGAGCAAAGCCTGGCATATGAAATGAAGAGCACATCTTAGTATGTACATTGGAAAACATTTCCCAACCACAGTGTAAAAGGTTGGTGTGAATGTTGTCTTATTAAAGGAAGGTGACTAACCAGCAACACCTTCAAACTATTATTCTTTGTACAAGTGTAATGTTCAGAAATCCTGGATGTGGACTGACACTTCACTGCATTGCTAAATGTAAGCAAAATTGATCATCAGGCTGTCACAGAGTCAACAGTCTAAGTATGTGCAATAGCCCAAGTGCTAACAATGAATCACCTCTTGCTTCAGAAAGAAAGCTGGATAAGCATCCTGATTTACAGGAGAACAGTCATAACTCAGGTAAGTCAAAAATACTACAACTGTGAATCTGGAATAAAGAAAAAAAGATGCAGAAACAGGGGAAAAAAAGACTGAAAAAGAAACGCACTTATTTTTCAGGAAAAAAATACAAAATAATTATACACTTCATTAGACGATCATGATAATAATAAGCTTTCTCTTCCCTTCCATCTGCACAATAAACATCACCACTGTGTAAATGCAGTGTATACCTGAGATGTAATTCTTTATACTTTCATACAGGACCATAAAACAATTTCATTAATATTCTGCAACTGTCTGAATATTAATAAATAAAATGATCACAGGTCAGTTCACAAATAACTATTCTCATTCAAGTACAAATAATTGTAATAAGAAACTATTATAACCTTAATTCTTTATTTCAATGAAGAGTTCTTTATTTCACCCTGGCTAAGGGTGACATTTCCAATCAATTTTGCTGCTGTGCAGAAAAGCTGCCTCCCTTTTCCTTCCATCCCCAGGAAAAACACACAAATACACAAAATAATAAGTATACATTTTGAGCAGAAAGAGACAGCTGAATTAGCTGTAGTAGTTGATCATAAGTCTTGTTTAATTACTTTCTTAACAATAAGAAGTGTGCTATGTATAATTTAATTAGCAATTCGAAATTGCCTCTAGGTACACCTACATAGTAAATAACTACACTCATCGCAATAATGGCTAACATTTTCTCTCAGGCACATAAATAACCTTCTGTATACTGACAATTTCAATATAAAGCACTGAAGTAGCTGATTTTTATCCACAATGGAAATCAATAATGTACAGCCAATGCATCTGCATAGTAAAATAGACTTAAAACTACTCCATCTATTGATTGGAAAAAGGCTGAAGACCCAAATCAAAGTAGAAAAAGTAGCAAATAGGATTTTAAATACTATTTTTTTTAAATCACTGTAAAAGAAAATACTTCATCTTAAAGAATCTTTACTTTTCTTCTGAGATTCCTGATTTTTTTACATTAAACCATAGATTTTAAATCACTGTAAAAGAAAATACTTCATCTTAAAGAATCTTTACTTTTCTTCTGATATTCCTGATTTTTTCACATTAAACCCTAGAGAACAAAGACCATGGAAGAATCCTTGTTCCTTTTCAGGAAATCCTCTACTTATTTGAGAGGTTTTCCCCTTTTTCCCTCAGGCCTCCTACATACCTAAGCTACACAAAATGATTACGTTTGTCTGGTATAATGTACTAAGCTGCCTTCAAAAACTATTTCAAACTGTATGTTTCATTTCTAGGAACCATGCGATTCATTACTTGGGGGTTGAGGGTGGAAAGGAGGGTACCCAGCTGCAGGGAAAAAGTCTGAAAATAGCTCCTAATTCCTCTTTGTGCCACGAGTAGCCAGTGGGTAGGAAATGAAACCCTGAACCACTCCCTTTCCTGCCTCATTCTCTTCTTCCCTTCCCAACAGTGATCCCACTTTCAGCCTGTTTCTCTTCCTGATTTCACCATCACTTCATCCCCAGGAGGATAGTGCACACACGCAGAGCTCAGCATGAAAGTGAAGCTAACACAACAGTGACCCTGTCCATTCACTGGTGTGTTATGTCCCTGCCACTGCTAAGAGAGCCCCTCAGAGCAATACAGGGGACCCAGTCCTCATCCAGGCTGAGCTACAGCACTCCTAGTTTTGATTTGTTACTCTTCTACCATTTCTTAGACCATGGAAAAGTCAGGACCTACAGAAGGCCAGGAACATCCCAAACCATCGGGTGCTGAGAACACAACCAGGAGCAGGGCATCTGACATGGCAAAAGGACAGAGGCAACAAATGCCCCAGATGCTTTTCATCCCCTTTTGGGGCTGAACGGCTTTTCTAGTAAAGGCTGTAACCAGACTGGATTACTCGCCTCAGTGCCCCAGATGTACTCAGTCAAGCCTCTCTCCATTTTTTCTAAATCAATTATTCCCAAATTACCCTGGATAAATGATGCTCAGCACCTTCATGTAACTCGAGGAATCAGTCTTGAAACACTTTTAATAAACAGCCACTTCACAATTGAATCTTTCATTCCAAGAAGCAGAACAAGGGGTTATTTTTTTCCCCTGAAGCTGCATTATATTACTATATTTTCACAAAAGCTATTAATTATTGTCCATTTCTGTAATGGCACACTGCTAGGCACTTCCACAGCCGCCCTCCCTTTCCCCAGCCCAGGCGCAATTTCCTGAGTTATGGAGTAAACAGAATTACTATGTGCAGAATAAGCCGAGCAGTCTCTAACGGGGCAGTGTAGGCTTTCTGCTGCTCTGTCAGTGTTGCAGGGACCTGCAGAACAGAACTGTGATGTTACAGTCTAATGTGGGTAACACTCCCGAGCATTGAAGTGACTAACGTGACTGCCTTGCCTCTAGGCAGATGGAGACTTTGCTAGAGTTGTTTGATGGTAAATTAAGACCTGTTTTTATTTGCTCCAAGGAGCCTGGCACAGGAAACCCCCAAATCCTACCATAATAAATCTTCTGTTTATCTTTTAAATTCTGGAGCAAAATAAAAACTATTAGGCAGCCACTGCCATATGCTGTATTCTGTATTTCCCCAGCTTCCTACAACCTTCTGGCATTGAAAAGATTAAGCTTCCTAAAGTAAAAAACAACTTCTCTGTTTAAAATAACAGCCTTGTTGCCTCGTACAGAGCACTGGTTTACACAATAAAAAAGCAAAAGCACTTAGAAATTTCAAAGATGGGAATAATCCAGAAACCTGTGTGCAATCCAACCTGATAGTTTTCACACTATCAGACATTTACAGCAAAACTGAAAAGCAAAGGAAAACAAGATCCTTCCGTAGCATAAAAGTGATCACCCAGGCATTAACCTCGCTGTCATGATTATTTTACTCATACAGATGGACACAGAATACCAACAGACAAAAAAGAAATCCCTGTACATAAGTCAAAATTATCCCACTCCTGACAGCTGTGCTAAGGGGGGAGGCTGCGTTCAGGCTATCAGTGTCTGTTTTAGGCATTTCAGAGCAGAAATCAAGCGAGAGGTCAAGATCTCTGTGGTGATTGCACCTTCTTAACACCACTGAAAATAGGGTCACAAAAGCTGTGCCCTTGAAAATCAGCACCATGAAGTTCTTTGAAATGCCTTTTTTTGCCCTGAGGAAACTGCTTAAAGCACAATAAAACTACATTTGCATTTTTCTGTGCAAAATGCACTCATATTCAAAGCTGAAAAAGGGATGAGAGGGCAGCACTGGGATAATATCTTAATCAAATTAAGTTATGCTTGTAGAAGTGTTAACAACAGCAGTAAGAAACATTTAATAACTGTTCTCTGAAAAGGATCCTCTGAGCAGAACTGAGGACAACCCAGTGTTGCATGTAGGTGGAAAAAAAGTCTACCTGTGAATCTCTCCCATCTATTCCCAAGGTCCCTTCTTCCACAGCAAATTTAGACTTACAGAGCTGATCCACAAGAATTTCAGGGATAAAACATCAAGAACCTAGTTTTGAAGACTCCCTAACCTACACATTGTATGCACCATACATTTCTGAATGTTATGTTGTGTTCTCCTTCATTTTTCTGTCCATAAACATCCACAGAGTTAGTCAGCACTTTTGGTATCTTATTTAGAGATACTACTATCAACTGATGCAGCTTCTTAAGAAGCCTGCAGTGCACAGTTCTTTATTCATTAAAAGCAAGACACTCTGGTGTCTTCAGTTTTTCTCCTTAGTTTTGGGGCAGATTTCTGATCAGAGAGTTCTCTATTTCCTGAAGCTCCTAAAAGCAGAGGCTGGGGTTTGTTAATTCATTGGTCATGGGAAAAATGTTAATGCAAGCCAAGAGTGCATCCAGTCCTTGAGTGAAGCCGAAGAACTGTAAGTCATTCATAATTATTCTGTGTGCTCTGGCCCGCTGATTTTAAAACCATTTTTGCTGCGGCTGCATTCATTTAAGTATGCTGATTATTAATATGATTTCTGTCAGGTCTTAACCAGTTGCTTAAGTACCCTTCAGAAACTGTAAATCGGTTCTTTTAGAGGCGGTTTGCAATAATTCCTTCACAAGCTCCTTTCCAAGAGCTATACGTGGGGACATTGCAGAAAATGGCCATTTAACAATACTGGAAGATTTCCTTCCTCAAAGGCAAAGCCTTAAGAGGAATGAGCAGGTGTAGATACAGTGCATTGAAACCATCTACAATGCAGGGACTGAATTCTACCATTCAGGAGTTTAACTGGAATTCTTTATACATATATATATATATAAAGGTGAATATATATGTATTTACCATATATATATTTATATGGTAAACTGACCAAGAAAATACAGCCTTGGAGAAATAAAAATCTATTTATGAAATCCTTCTGACATTGGCAAATAACTTCGGTTGTTAGAAGGAAAACTGGGAATCAGTTTTGAATATCGCAATGCTTGGTTTCATTATTATCTAAACAAAAAATATCTCCTTTCTGTAATTGCAAATTCATGTTGCAATTTAGTATTTAAATATTTTTTAGATATTTAAACAAGAAGGTTTGGGGATCCATTTTTTTAAATAGTTGTGTAACATAAAAAAGTTCAGTAGTTTGATGATGCAAAAATGAATATTTAGAGACTGGGCAAAACCTACATTTTCCTGTTTCTCAATAAAGTAAAAAAAAAAAATAGCTTTTATTCAAACTAACTTAAACGCCTCCTCATGATCCTCACTATTTTTCTGCTCAGTCCCAAAATTAAAAACCCTCCTCTGAATTTTCCTGTTGCTTCAAATCAACTGTTGCTGGCCTAAGACACTTGCTAGGCGGAGTCTTGCCTCAAGCAGCTGTAAACTGGCATTTGCAAATATACAGCAAACACTGGACAAGCCACTGTCACAGGGTATGACTTGGACAGTCCTTTCACCATCTTTACAACACTGTCGTATCGGTAGTTGAACTGAGAAAACGTCATATGGAAATCTTGTTGTAAATGGTATTGTAACGAGTGCTTTTGCCACTTCTTGGATGGATTTACTGATTCATTGTTTTGTGATCTTGCAAAATATGCAATTAGAATGTGCCTCCAGCATGAATATTGTTGCTAGAACTGGAATTGGCACCACATTTCCTCTCAGAGCTTTAAAATTTCCTAATCTGCTTTCAAAAATATTTTCTATTTAATCTTACTATTCTACCGTGTTATCTTTCCCTAGCCCTTCTCACCAAAGCACGCTACAGCTTTTACCACAACAAATGCAATGACGTTTTATTTCGAGGCAGCAGATGCTTCGCGTGCAGAACATGGAGGATTTGTAACCTCTCTAAGCCAGTACTGGAAATCAGCAGAAAAAAGCCACAGCATTGTTTTTTCTCTGGAAATAAAACTGGCTCAGCATTGCTGCACAGTGTACTCTACCTGTGGAAACTCTAGCTTGAATAATAAGCCAGAAAAGCCAAATCTTTCAATACCCTGCTATGAAAAGCTGCTCTGGGCAGGACGAGGCACTTGGAGCACTGGGCAGCCCACATTCACCCACCTTTCCCTGTACACCCAGATAGAAATGCTGCTCTTCCTAATGAAGCCACAAAGCTCCTGGGCTGGCAGGTACTGACCATTTGCATGTATACCCACCCTGCTTTTGCTGCCAGGATTTAATCACTTCCAACCCCATTACTGCAAAGCAATTGTATTGTTCAGAAGCATGTCAGAGAGCTAAGAGCTAGCATAAAGTCCTGGGATTCTATTAACAATCATCAGCAGGCTCAACCTCCCCATGCAACAATATTGATCTCTGAAATGTCAGTTTTAGAAGTCTTTTGCTTCTTTAATTGGACTTGATTTTACAACACCTGCATAAACTGTGGACCTCAACAGGGACACCTGAAGTGATTTAAATCACACCTGAATAGATTTTACTTGCAACAAGAACTGGTGTAAATACCATTTTGAGCCAGGTCTCAATATATTCAAATCTCTCGAGCACTCTTGGACTGATTTTAGTGCATCTTTTAAACTAATGTAAGCGTATTAATCTAGATCAGAAGGCGGGGGGGGGGGGGGGGGAAGGAAGTTAAAAACAAACAATCAAACAAACAAACTGCTCTTAGCTTTTGAAGACATAGTACCGTAAGCAAAGACTCATACAGGAATCCAACTAATCAAATAGGAACAGTGATCTGTGTGAATAGAGGTGACTTAAGTGGCACGCACTGTGTTGTAAAACAATGCAAATGCTCTCTCCTGACTGTAGCTCTCGGAAGACATCTTTCAACATTTTCATCTGAAAAAAAAAGCATCAGTTTTCCTTAGAGACAGATACAGATAAAGCAGGACACTTCTTCCTGAGGAGAGGCTAGCTGGGCTGATATTTGATATAAGCGCTCAGTCCCAAGTGGGAGGAGGGAGAAGTGATTGATGGTTTGACTTTTGCTTGTAACAGAAGCTTTGTGGATCCTACACAAAGTTCTTCTCAAAGAAAGAAACGTCTTTTGAAATGGCAGCTTTGCCCTTCCCAGCAGATGAAATAAACCTGTGTAAAAAACGCTGCAGATTTAAAATACATATGAAAGAAAGGAAGAGGCTGTTTGACAAGCTGCCCTTTATCTAGCACTCTGCTGCTCTGTAAGGTTTGTCTCTATTATTCTATTACCTGCCCCCTTAATACAGCGTGAGTAATTTACCTCTCTGCAGGAAGAATTTCACAAACCCAGCAGCAGGAGTTCGCCAATTCAGGAAGACACATATTACCGCAGAGACAAATCCTTCTCGCTCTCTGTCTCCTCCGGCTCCAAGGTCAGAGTTGCATGAACTTGACTAAGGCAACCCCTTCCCGAGCCCCCACCGGGCTCTCCTGGCTCTCATCTGGACAGCTCCATCTGCCTCCTCTGGGTAGGGCAAGAGCGTTAGCTCTGCGGCCAGAGTACAGGGGGAGCAGAGGCATTATGAGGGTCAGATTTTCGCGTTTCCTCCCATCGTATACACAAGGGAGCAATGGATCTGAGCTCGGCATCCCCTCTTTAAGAGGCAAACTGATGATCCAACAGGTGGAATGAATTAATGCAATCCCAGTCACACACACATTTGTTAGAAAGACATCGCATCAGTAAATCCCGTTCCCAAGGACTTCTGCTATAGGCAAAGCTGATGCTGTCTGCCTTACACCTCGTTGTTATGGAGCGCTGCTCACCAGCAAATCCTTAGGACCGTGCAAAGGACGCTGTACACCAGTGCACCCTACCTCAGGAAAGAGACGAGGAAAAGTTTTCTGCCAGCTCTCGAAATCCTAGTCCCATCCACCGAGCACTCAAACAAAAACTGAAGTGAGAAACTATGTCTGGAACTGAATTAGGTCACTCCTTATTCACGCTTTTAGCAGCCGCTGCTCAAAGAGTGGGTCTTCACCAATATGAGCAGTCAGAAGCAGTGGTATTAACAAACAAAAATCACGTATTACCAATCCCGTTTCTCCCGCTTTTACAACCCGTTCCCCCTGCGGCGGTGCAGGGGGGGAAGGAGGAGCAGGTACCCCGCTGCGGAGCGGGGTTGGGGTGGGCACTGTTGCACTCTCCCGGTCTGGGCACGACAACGCGCCGAGGTAAAAGGGATGGTTTTACTCTTCCTCAAGCCATCGGATCTTAATCTTAGAGATAAGCGTCTGTAATAAACACGATGTAGGTTTGAAACCGTGTGCCGTGTTGTTTTCTCTCGTTGCAAAGCCTCGTAGCAGCTCGCTAATGTAGACTCAGAAAAACATACGGAACAAAAAACAATTCGTAACGCAATGTCTTCGCGGCTTGACAAAAACAAAACCCTCTCAACATGTCTTGTTTTCTTGTCTTTTGTTTTGGCTTGCTGTTTATTGCTTTGCTGTTGTGGGTTTTGTTGGGGTTTGGGGGTGTTGTTTGTTTGTTTGTTCTAACGGATGCGTGCGTTTTTAATATATGCAATGAAAAATACCGGTGGGATGTGCGACACGAAGACTGCACGGGCGAAATTCGTTTACAGATTCGCCGGCGTGTTTCTTTGAGACGAACGGGACCGTCCGGAAGCCGAGAAATCGCACGTTTTGAGCCGCACTGTTTTGCTCTGCCCACGAAGCGCTCATGCAGCGCGTCTCACCGGGTACCGACCCCGGCAGCCCAAGGGGGCAGCCCTGTGAGGGGAACGAGTCCACGGGGAGAAGTGCAGCAGAAACAAAAAAGTCTGAAACTTTCGACGGGGAGAGCGTTCTGCTCGGCTCTGCCCCGGTCTGTCCCTGCACCCCTGGAGCGGCAGAGGAAAGGGCCGGCGAAAGCCACCGCTGTAAACGATGATAAATAATATATACACCAAGGGAGGCAGCGCTTGGGCCCCCCGTGACCTTTCCGCTGCTCAGGTTTAATCTATAAATACCCAGAAGTCATCCGAGCCCATTGTTTTGCTGCCCTCTGAAACAAAACCTGCCAGGGGGACGGAGAGGCGATCGCCATCGCCAGCGCCCTGCTACCCTCCTCCTCCTCCTTATCATCGTCCTCCTTCTCGTATGCATCTCAGGGGCGGGAGAACCGAGGGCCGGCAGAGGATACGGGGCGGCCCGGCCCGGCGGCGGGCAGCAGCATGGGGAGGCTCCAGCGAGCCCCTAGGCGATCCCTGCCCCTCAGCCCGGCCGCGGCCCCAAGTGGATCGGGAAGGGAAGAGGAGCAGAACCGCTGTAATCTCCAATTCCTTTTCACAACTCTGTGATTAAAATCCGCACGCGATTAAAATCCGGCTTTATTTCTCTCCCACTCCTTTCACCCCCTTCTTCCCCCTCCCCCCCCCCTTTAAATGGGTCTCGTAAAACAGCACATTAACTCTGGCGACAAGATTCATGGTTGAGACATAAATAACTTGGATGCTCTTGAGATGGTTTTTTACAAACCTGTGAGATTTATCCGCTCGCTTTTCTCACCTTTCCCAACTCTACCCCGCCCCGGGCCCGGCACCCCCCAGCCTGCCCACCTCGCCTCAAACGGAAAGACTCGGTGGTGGGGGGCGGAATCTCTCTTGCACTCGGAATCGCCAATATCGTCACCGAAAGGTCTGGGCAAAGCTAGAAAACCGCACGGTAGGGGTGAGGGATTTCGCCAAAACGGGGGAACGAGGGACGGCTGCCTCCCACCCCACCCCAAGGCTGCACTTTGTACATGCCCAGCACCGAGGGCGCGAAGTCCCCAAGCCGGAGGGGAGCGGGGTCTCCCCACCGGTACCCCGCAACCCTCCATGGGCCGCAGAGTGTCACTCGCGGTGCGGACAGAGAGGAAAATCCTACACGGGAAAGAGCCGCGGAAAGGAGAGCGGAGCCTTACTGTTCCCTTGGCGGCGTTTGATTCCCAGCGACGAACGGTTTCCAGCCCTTCAGACCCTCCTGAGCTGAAATTGAGGGGGTTTACGCGAAAGCATCGATAAATGGGGCTAAAGCGATTTCCGACGCGAAAATATCGATAAATGGGGCTAAAGCTATTTCCGTTATCACACGCAAACCAGCACCTAATTCCCCAGCGCCCAGTGTAACCTTTGGGCCTCTCCGTAAGCACACCCGCACCGGTAATGCCTCCGGCAGAAGGAACAGCCCCGCGTTCCTCGGGAGCACTGACTTGGAGTTTTGAACCTTTGGGACGCTATAAAAACTCCCTTTTTTCTCTCTCTAGATGGCTGGAGATTTGGCAAGTTCAAAATACTTTAGGTGTAAAGTTTGTTCTTAATTGGGTCTTGTAAAGCTGGAATTTGGTGGCCATTATAGAGCCGCTAATCAATTTTCACCCAGCAGCAAAGGTATACCGCGGAGGATTTAGCTTTAATGAAGTGACTGCGCAAATTACAGTGGCGGACTTTATTTAAAGTCTATCAAACCTCCTTGATTTCTCAAACTGTTCTTGATTTCCTTTGCTTTATGAAAAACATCACGTTTGCTTTCTAAGGTTTCAGGCATTAGCAGCCATCCTCTCCCGCTCTCCAGTTTAGTGCAGGGGGCAGTTTTCCAGTTTGGTTTTTTTGCATTTCGAATTCGTAGAGAAGAGGGAAAATTAAATATATATCCTATTGTGGCTAAAAATTAAAGAGAGACGGTTCTTAGAAAAGATTGGTGCAAATATCTTCCCTGTTATTGGAAAACGGATTTTATATATATATATATATATATTTTTATTTTTTGGTCGTTTCATTCGCGTATTTATCATTTTGAACAGGGAAGACTCGGAAGCCGCGAGCTGTAATTTTTAGTGCAGGCTCTTTTGACCGTTCCTGTCCTTCTTCTTGGAGCCCATTGAGAGGGAGGTCCCAGGCACCAGATTTTACCTCCTTCTCCTTAGGCTCCGCACCGGGAACGGCTGCTGCTCTTACAAGCAAATTTGAAACGCGGCTCCTTGAGAGCGGAGCAGGGCGAGGTCTCCACAGTTCCCAGTCCTTCTCTCCCTTCAAAAACACTCGGTAAACTTCTTTTTACACCTCAAAATCGAATGCTTTCTACCTTTTTTGGTGGGTGTGTTTTGTTGTTTTTGTTTTTGTTTTGGTTGGTTGGTTTTGTAGTTTTTTTGTTGTTTTTTTTTTTTATTTAATATTATTTTATTTTTGTTTTGTTGCCTTTGTTTAGTTTTGGGTTTTTTTCGGAGGGGGTTATGCTGTGCTTTGGGCAGTTGATGCTCATTGATAGCGCGGGGAGCATCACGGCAATAGAAAGAAATCAATTAAAGTTTTAAAAGGTGTTTTCTTCTCCAAGTGCCGCGGAGAGGACTTGGTGCAAGTGGGGGAAATCTCTGCCCTTTCTCTGCCTGGGTCGCGCACAGAAATGGCTTCACCTTTGCTCCCCACCCCTCCCAATATGAAAGAAAAAAGAAATAAGAAGACAAATTCTCTAAACTTCGCCTTCTCCGCACGCTGTGATTGTGAGAGCGGGGCCGCTCCCTCTGTCCCATTCCAACGCGCTGGAGAGCGGGGCGGGAGGCGGCGCGGGCGCGGAGGGCAGCGCGCTTTCACCCTTCGGGGTCACTACTTTTTCGGGACCGTCGTTTTAGCGGCCTGCGGGGGACACAGGAGCGGCCCCGGGGGTTTCGCTTGAGCCAAATAACGGCTCCAAGAGACTGGCTCCCTTTGAATAAAAATGAATAAACAGAAAAACGTTTAAAATTAAACATGCGAATACCACGAGGGGCGTCTCATGCTCTCTCTCTCCAAATACGACGCAGCCAAGAAAGGGCCCGGGGCCCGGCGCTGCTCCCTAAGGGCCGGTTCCCGGCAAGACCCGGACGCCTCGGAGCTCCCCTCACCCGCTGCTCCCGCTCCCTCTGAGGCCCTTTACCCTGCCGGGAGCAGTGTCCCTATGATAGGGAGAGACCTCCGTGCCCGGGCCGCTCCCCGCGCCTGCACTGATGCGTTCGAGGAGTGAGGCCGCGCCGCTGAGCCCCGGTGTGCCCTATTCAGGGGCAAATATACGGGTCCCCAGCTACTCGCTGCCGGGCTGAGCCCGGCCCATGGAGGTCTTGGGTGTGAGGGTGCGGGTATGTGTGCGGGAGCCGGTCCTCGCCCTGAAGCGAGGCTGATCTGGGGCGCCCGCCTCCCTCACAGAAACGTCCGGTTAGAGCGGCAATGTCTCTGCGGGGCAGACTCGAGGTGTCAGAAAGCCGCACCGAAGAGGAGAGGGTTGATCCCTCCCGCGGGGGGATGTGAGTGTCGTGCCCCACTCTTTTGCCCCCGAAGCAGACGGCTTCCGGGGAAGCTCCGGAGCAAGACGAAACGCGTGTCCCGGTACACCCGGGAAGGACAATCGCGACCGGCAGGCACGGAGAGGGAGGGGAAAGGGAGAAGAAGGAAGCGAAGGGGACAAGCCGTTCCCTCCCGGGAGAACATGGAGTTATGGAGAGGAGAGGGGGGTGGGGAAGAATTAATAGGAGAAAAGTTCTCGTGAACCGAAAAAGGGGGTAAAAACCCCTAAATCTAAGGAATCCCGGCAAAATCCGCCTCCCCTTTCCTTCTGCCCCCAGCCCCGGATGTTTCCCCGGACTCGCTGTCCGCCCTGTCCGGCGCCGCCCTCCCGGAGGGCAGCTCCCGGCAGGGCTTCGCGGCGAGAGGAGCTGGGGCAGAGGGGTTCGGAAGAGAAAGTTGTTGCACTAACCGGGGTTGAGGTCCAGGCACTGAGTCGGATCTTCATTGTCCCCTAGCTGGCCAGTGGGGCTGAGGCTTTCCATGGACAAATCCAGCCCCTTGTCCTCCCAGTCTCGCAGTTTCCTCTTTTTATTTGTCCCGATCAAGGCTTCCACCGAGAAAGCGTGCGCTCGGGAGCTGAGGGCCACCGCCGATCTTCGCCTCTCACTCATCTTATCCCCCAGCCCGGACCCTTGGGCGGACGAGACGAGCGACCAGTGGCTGGGAGCGCAGGGCTCGGGGACCAGACGCAGAGCCTCTCGCCTCTGTCTCCCCCCACCCGTCCCCAGCTGCACCCCTAGAAGAACCAGCCCTCAGTAGACTCCTGAAGGCACTACATGAGGCTTGCAATACTCCGTCGGCAGAGCCGGGAGGGTGTGCTCAGCGCAGGTCCCCAGCACTTGCTCAGAGGGGCTGCAGGCTGGATTATTTTTTTCCCTCCTTCTCCCCTTTCCTTCTGTCTCTCTCTGATTGATCCAAACTTCTGGGATTTTTTTTTTTTTTTTTTTTTTTTTTTAGTTTCTTTTTCCTGCAGGAGCCGGGCAGCCTGCGTGCGCCTGTCAAGGGGAAAAAAAAAGAGAGAGGAAAAAAAAACCCCTCTCCGCGGCCAATAGGAAGCAACGGTCGGGAGAGACCCAAAAGCTGCGACCCAATGGGGAGGGGAGGGAGACTCGGGCTTAAGGGAGAGGAATTTTGGCCATCTGAGTCCTGGAGCACCGGCCGGGAGAATTAACTGTTTGAAGATCGGGGAGCCAGTTTGAAAGCCGTAGCTCTAAATGCAGAGAGGTAACAACTCCCGCACTTCGCTCCCCCGCACCCAGGGGCTGCCGGCACCTAATCCCTGAGCAAAGTATCCCCGAGGGGCTTTACCACGCGGGGGTGCGGGTCAGGGGCTGGTTTTCAAACGTCACTCATGCCATGTATTCCTTGAGCTTGCCGGCGGCATCGGTGTTTGGCCCCACAACAACAACGTGTTGGGGGGGGGAACTGCACTTCAAAGCGATGCAGGCTGCGTGGGGCAGTGGGGTAGATGGACCGGACCCCCCCCTTCCCCACCCCCACCCTACCCTCCCCCCCCCCCGGCAGGGACAGCGCCTTCTCTTTGGGAAGGGAGGGTTATTTTTTATAAATACATGTATATTATCTTTTTTCCCTTTCCTTGCTCACTCTACCCCGAAACCCTCCCTTCTGAGGACGGTCTGCAACAGCTCCCACGTTCCTTGTGGGGGGGGTCGCAAGGAAAAGCAACAAGGGCCGAGTTTGAGAAGGTGAAGGAAGGAAGCACAGTGTGTTTTCAGTAGCTGATGGGACCGCGGAAAAATAGGTGAAGTCAAACGAAACACCGTCCAGGGAAAATACGGCAGGGAAATCTGATCCAGAGGTTCGAGTACAGGTTCAAAATAAACAATAAATAAAGGGAGAGAATTACTATAAATCGAGCCACGGTGGAAAAGCGGGCGAGGATACACACTGAATGTCAGCAAGGGATTATTTTGGGCTGGTGTTTCTCCGATGCACCCCAAGGCGCAGAGCTGCTTCCAACAGCACAGGGGAGATCGACGGCTTTCTTAGGCGAGGTGTTTTGTCGACGGGGCTGAAAAGAAGTGAAGGGGGCAGGGGATGGAACACAAATACTTCTTTTAGCTCCTAGAGTGATCCCCAGGTGCCCACATCTGCATGGCCAGGCGGAGCCCTTCAGCCCGCTATTCCCGGCCTAAAGCACTGGCTCTCACCCGGGTGGCAGCAGCCCCCCGGTGTTGCAGACGCACGGACAGGGATTTGGGATGAAAAGCGACAAAAAAACCGCTTTTTTCGGGAAATCCCAGGAAAGCTAAACCCTGCTGTCTAGGCTGAGAAACAGGTTTTGTGCGTCCCCTTCAGCAGCTCTACACCCCCTCCCCGCTGATCCTTTCCCCTCCCCTCATGTTCATTGCCTTTGACAGGTCACACGCCGAGGGCTCAGAGCCGGGCAGAGCGGCGCTGCCACACGGGGTGTCGTGTGTGTGTCCTTGTCCCCTCCCGTCAGCAGCCGGAGGAAGCGAGTGGCAGAGGTGGGAGCCGGCGGCGGGACTGACGGAGGAGCGGGGACCCATAGCGGGAACAAGCTTTTCCAGCCCGTGCCCAGGCTGTGTGTCCTTGCCCCGGCGAAGGGATGTCTCACAAACAAACAAACAAATTCCGTTTCCCTGTTTCCGAAAGCCTCGGAAACACTCCTCTGGAAGACAGGCAGCAAGGAAGGCTTTTGAAGAAGCTGGAGGAGATTTTAGAAAGACAACCCAAGAAAACAGAGGATTATTTATAGCGTTTTAGCGAGAGGAAACGGTGTTGGAAAGGCAGGGCGATTTAACCGAATTTTTGGGGGTGATGTAAGAGCTCAGAAATCTGTTTTCCAGCACCTTAAGCGTGGTTTTAAGGGTCGACAATTAAAGCAGCACCCCCCGTCCCCCGACCCTTTTCGAGTCTCTTACCTAGGGGCTCTCCGCGCTGCTGCTCGGGGTCTGCGAGCCGTGTCAGAGCCCTGGCAGCGGGTACCCGGGCAGCCTCCACGGCAGCAAGCGGGAGTTCCTGTGCCAACACGGCCCCTAATTGTCAGACCCCGGGTAGCAGGGAC
The DNA here is from genome assembly GCF_033783945.1 of Neopsephotus bourkii. Classification (NCBI taxonomy): domain Eukaryota; kingdom Metazoa; phylum Chordata; class Aves; order Psittaciformes; family Psittacidae; genus Neopsephotus; species Neopsephotus bourkii. The sequence continues at coordinate 1,524,683 of NW_026901771.1, read as the reverse complement.
GGGAGAGCAGCTCCCCGCGGGGCCGGCAGCGGGGTCCGGGACCGCGGGGAGCCACAGCCGCCGCCGGCCGCTCCGCTCCCGCCTCCCTGCCGCTGCGCCGATGCTCGGCAGAATTAGGGCAGCTCGTACTCCCTCTGCCCGTCCGCACCGGGCAGTGCAAAGGCGATGAACACAAAGGCACTGCTGCTCCTCAGTCCGAGCGGAGGGAAAGGGCAACCCCCGCAGCGGCCTTGCGGCCCCGCCATACGGGGATGTGCCGGGGGAAGAGGGGAGGGATGGGGATAGGGGAGGGAGCCCAGGCTGGCCCCTCATAGGGATCTCTGCCCCCTGCGCTGAGAGTACTGTCCCGGAGAAACCCGTACTCCTCAAGCCTCGGGATGGGGGGGTTACACCCAGCCTTTGCACCAACATCTCGATGAGCAAAATGCAGCCGCACTGCGCCGCCGACACCCGGTCGGTTCCCGGGGCTCTTCCCAGCCGGAGAGGTGATAGGGACAGAGTCCCCGCTCCCTGCGGCAAGCGGCCTAAATCTGAAGCCGACCTGGGCTTAATCTGGATTTAAATCCGATTCTGGCCCCCAGCCGCCAGAGATGAATGCGTCCCTTTGCCTGGTCTTTATTCCAGACCCTCACTCGCAGGGGTTGCTCCCATTAAATCCAGGAAACTGCTCCCTGGAATAAAGTGGCAGGAGCAAGGGTCGCAGGGCCAGGCCCCGGGGTTTATAAAGAAATCATTCACTCCCGCTTTCCAGTTGTTGTAGAGCGAGCCTGAAAATATTTGTTTAGATATGGAAATATTTTGGGGGAAATAAGGGGAGCCGGCTGCGGGGCGGGAGTGCTGTCCAGATGTGCTGCTTGCAGGGGCTGAGCCCAGCCAGTTTCAAACTCTGCTCCACCGCAAGGAAAGCGTTACCGAGGGTCCTTTAGCCAGACCTAGCCCTAGGAATTTACACTTTAATATATTTTTCTTTATTTCTTTATTTTGTGAGTTCGTAATTGAAAACAACGTTAAAAGTAGTCCGGGGGTGGGGGCTGAAGGCTGCCCCATAACGCGAGCGCGTGATTTACTGGACTTTAATGCAACGTCGATTTGCTTTTAAAACGGACCAGAGGATTTCGAGGCTGGTGAGTTTAAGGGGCGAGTTTCAAGCTCAAGAGAGGTGACGTTCCCGAGCTGCGCGGGGTCGGTTATTGGGATTGCGGGGAAAAAAAACAAAATACGCCTGCAATTTATTTTTATGGTCTGCACAAACGGTATTGTTGCGTATTATTAAGTAATTCATAATTATACCCCTATTATGCCCTCGATTCGTCGTCCCCCTTTCCCCTCCCTTTCCCCGGTTTTCTCAGGCTTTGAGAATTGAACCACCGCAAAATATTTACAGTCTCAAGTGTTTTTAAATGGGCTTTGTTTGTGTTTTACAGAATAAAAATCTCTATTAGCGTTTAAACAAACACCATGCCAGTCTCTTAAGCCTTCCAGATGTTTGCAATAAAATGTCAGGTTTTGCCTTTGGGACTCAAAATAAAATTTAACTACCTTCACCCTGTAATTATTCTCTTAGCTCTCCCTTCCTAAATTTATCTGCTTTCTATCAGGAGAGGGGGAAAAAAATCCGATTACACACTCGGACTATAAAAACCAGCCACTACTTTCCCTCCATTTTAACAGGACTTCTCTCCCTCTTGTTTTGGCACCGCGGACCAAGGCGCGCACATTATTTCTGTCACTCCTGTTTTCGGGGTGGCAGAAGGAGACCAGGCAGAGCAGAAACTCATTGGCAAGGTTTCCTGGGCTTAAGGCCACAAAATGCCCAGTGTCCCCCGGCCCTTATGCCCCTGGTCAGCCCCATCCCGGCCCCAGTGTTGCCGGGAGGGGGGGGGGGGGGGGGGGGGGGGAAGACGAATCGGGAGCTTAAATTGTCCCTGAACTTCCTCCAGCTTCGGGCGTTGCTTTTTCGCAGGCACTAATCAGACCTGACTGCATTTCGGAGCCTCCCCGTGGAGCTGTTTGGAAATAAGCAATTATGATGAATAATTCAAACAAAGCAGGTTCCCCCGCAAACAAAGACCAAAATCCCAGCTACAGACCCTTCTGCCTTCCCAGATGACTCACTTGGAACACCACCGGCAGGGTTAAGAACCATGCGTTTTTGTATTTACCCCGCCAAACTTCAGAACAACCCGGAACGATAAGCGGGGCTCTTTCTTCGTTTGCCGCCTACAAGCCCACCTCGCCCGGCTGTCAGCAGGCTCGCAGATTTTCCTCGGCTTTCAGCTTTAGCTGCTTGCATGAACCTCACAGATACACACGGGCGCGCTTGCTCTGCTCCCGGCTCCCTGTGCGCTGCAGTCCCCGGGCACAGGACACCCCCTTCATCCCCTCGCACACATCGGGACACCCCGCTTAGTACCCACAGGCACACCGGGACACCCCGCCTCATACCCTTCAGCACCTCGGGACGCCCTGTTCGTACCCAGGAGTGTTCCGGGACACCCCGCTGCATACCCACGGGCACCCCGGGCCCCACTCGCGGCCGCTCCTGCCGCATTTCTATACTGTATTCGCTTCCCCCCTTCCTCCTCCTGGAGAACCCTTCCTCCGCAGATGTTGTCCTCGCCCTGTGCTGAGGTGTCCCCAGACAGGTGAACCCGCACGGCTGCAGCTCTCGTGTGGTGAGGGCCAGGAGGAGGCTGCGCTCCGCTCGGCTCCTTTAGACCTGGAAGTGTCTAAATCAGCCATGGCAGCCTGTCCACAGCTCGCCACTGGTCACGTTACCTTCCTGACCGCCGTATGTCCCCTCCTGCCCCCCGAGAAGAGGTGGCAAAGCCGGACGAGGTCGCTGGTGCCAAAGGGAAGGGGGGCTCTCGCTGGGCTCTGCTCCCCCCTGCGCTCCCCCCTGGCCCCGTCTGCAGTGGGTCGCTGGGGTTTCTTCGGGCCCTCCTTTTCCCTGTCTCTGGCCCCGTTTACAGGTGGACTCGGAGTGTGATGCTGGCCAAAGAGAAGGAATTGAGAGAAGTCTCAAAGCGGTTCTTGTGTCTGGTGTGTTTTGGGGTTGCTTTGATCTAGTTTGGTTTGTTGGGTTTATATTTTTTTTTCCCTAAGACATAAACCATCCTTACGGGATTTCGGAGGACATCCAGGGGGTTAGCGGACCTCGGAAAGAGAAGGGAGAAGCCAGAAGCCGGGCTCTATCTAGCAGTCTCTAGGACAAGAGCTTTGACCAGATTCTCTGTGTCAGAGCCAGGGCGCATCGGGAATGCTGCCCACCAGGCGACAAGCACCTCCCGGAGGCCGAGGGGGCTTAGCCATGCAGCGCTTGGGCTCAGCATCGCTGCTGCTTCGAGTCCGGGCCAGGCCGCGGCTGCCTTCTCCAGAGCCTCACGTCAGGGACGCGAAAAGCACTGGGGAAGACGGGCCAGGGCCAGGCAGCGAGTGAGAGTCCTGGCCGGGAGACTTCAGTCTGAAGGGTGGCTGTTCTCAGCCGGGCGTTAGTTTTCCGCCGGGAAAGCAAAATCAATCAGTTCCACACCGATAAGGACCAGCATTTACACTGCGGCGCGTTGAAGAGGTCCTTCAGATTATTGCCGCTGTTATAATTTGGGGTAGATTGAAGCCGTTTGAGGATTTGTAGTTTAGGGGAGTTTTTGGTTGATCTCCACCTAAGCCCCAGTGTAACTCTTGACTCCCAAACCCGCAGGATTGAATGTGACGAGGGGGGAGATGTGGGGCTTCCCCCGCTCACCGGGCCCACGATACGTTGCTGCCGGATTTGGGAGCTACCACCTCCTCCGGTGCAAGCCAGACCCACCTGGCAGCCACGGTCCCCCCTAATTCCCCCTCCTCGTCCCCACACCTCGCACCGGCGAAAAAGTGGCGTCCCCCAGAAAACGCTGCAGGTCTCGCACACAATGGTTCTCGTATGGGGCGCTGCAGGCAGACAACCGGCCCCTTGTTACCGAAACGGAATCCCAAGTCCGCTTTTTCAGGGAAGAAAGCCGAGCTGCGCAGAACATTTCAATGTGTGTTCAGTCAAATAAATAAATATAAGGGGATTTTTTCCCCCCTCTTCAAGACACAGCTCTTTGAACCAAGAGAGGTCTGTGCGCTCCCCTACCTCATACATGATGTGTTATACTGTAAACAATCCCGGTTAGGGCTGACCCTAAAACGCACCAGACTTTAATGGGGCTATTCAAAAGAGCGGTGACTCTGCGATGTGCTTACTCCGCTATCGCCAACCGGGATTTGCCCCGCCAGGCACCACGCAGAAGCAGGACAACTGTCTCCGGCAATGTACAGCCCCCGGAACTTCCAATTACGCTTATTTCTCCCCACGTGAAACTCGGCTGCGGTATAAAGTGGGAGTGCCAGAACCTGGCTCCGGTCCCCACAAACCGGCCACGATCCGCCGGGCTCCGGCCCGGGCTCCCTTTCCACCCTGCAAGCCTCACTGGCTTTTGCTCCGCGCCCGGGTTTTACCCAGATTTAGTATTACGCGAGCTTTTATTAGTTTCTAATATTGTTTTTATTAGTTTCCAGTAACGAAAAAGCTGCCGGGGACTGAGCTATCCCAGGTCGAAATTTTGGACTGTCGCGGGAGGATTTGCTCCTGGTTTCTCGTTTGCCGTGAGCCCTGCCCACCGCTCAGGTCTTTTTCCCGACTGGAAGATAGAAACCTTGGAAGCAAACGGATGCGTGTCACACGGGGTGATGCCACAGTGTGACACCCTCTGATTCAGCCGAACTTTTATCCCTCCCTCGGCGCAGCCCTGTAGTCTCTCTACAGCCCATCCCGGTCATTCCCAGCAAAGGCGAGGAAACCTGCAAAGATCCCCCCTCTCCCTCCTCGGTGCTGGCCAGTTTCCTGTCGGGGTCACATATTGGTACTAGGAGTGAACTTATCTCCTCCCTTCATGCCCCGGAGGAGACGTGGCCACGCGATCCCTCGACTCTGCAGCCTATGTAGGGCTCCCCCCGCAGCAAGGCCTCTCCCTGCCCCCGTGCCCTCCCCCTGAGCATCCCTGCCCGGGGGGGGGGGACGGGGACGGAGTCGCCCAGGGTCAAGCGAGTGGCGTGTGGCATTCCCGGAGGAGGAGCCCGAGTGCCGAGCCCACAGCCCACCCCCGGGGAGCAGGGAGCCCACTCCCCAGCGCTTTCGGGGCTGGGGCCGTGAGGCCGGGCACTGGCTTGGCAGCCGCGGTGAAGCCAGACCGGCATAAGGGGCCAGAGCTGCAGGGCCGGCCCCACTAGAGCCTCCCCCGTTGGTCTCTCCTGCAATGCTGCCTTCCAGGCTCTCCCAGAGCAATGTTTTGCGGGCGGTGGTGATGCAGCAGCCAGCTCCTGCCCGCAGGGGCCGAATGGCGGTGACATCCCTGCGGCTGGGGGGAGCGGAGCCCCCCCGGCCCGTGTGAAGGCAGGCAGCCCCGCAGCGCTTCCCGAGGCTGCCCGGGATGGGCTCAGCAACCGGGAAGTTTCGTGTGAAGCAGGCGCAACCGTCACTGGCTTTGGGAAAAGCAGTGGCGGCTTCATCCTCTCGGGGTGCGCAGCCAGCGAGGGAGGAGGGGACGGACGAGGGAAGGAGCGAGACCCGCGGCAGGGCTCGGGCCCGCCGCCCGTGCAGGGGATGCTCAGACGCCGGCATCCAGCGGTTCCTCCGTGCCTGAGGGGCTCAGCTGGTTCTCTTCCTGACCTGGGGTTTCGGTCAGGCGGGACCGGCGTGACGAGCACGGCCGCAACAGCAACCAGACAGAGCCAGCGTGTGCCACACTGCAGCCGCGCTCGGGGAATAGGGGCTCTGCCTCTGGAAAACAAAAACACAATGGCAATTAAGCGCTCATCTGAGTGTGACTGCTCGTTTGGCAGAGGCTGACCGGAACCTGGAGGCTTTCCCCTCGCCAGCAAACACATATTTGCCCCCGTTTCCCTCCTTCCCCGTCGGTGCGGAGACCTGGACGAGCCTCAGGCTGTGGGTGCCCTCATATCCCAACCCCCCCTCTGGGGGGGGGGGGGAGGGCAATGCACAAAAGGGACAAGTGTGGCCTCTTTTAAAATAGCAAGGCCGAGCAATAGCCTGAGTCAAAAATGCCCCCATAGCAATCCCGACTGGAAGTTTTCTTCACAGATATCTCGTTGCATATCCGTCCGTTTGTTAAAATCCCCCCGTGCCTCGATAATCCTGCCCTGCCGCATTTGCTGGCTCTGCGCTTATGCGGTTTCTCCTCTTGCCCTTCAGGATTATAAAAATCTCTTCCTCTCTCTTCCTCTCTTTCCCCTTTAAAGCCGGGTTTCAGAGGAATGTTGGCTAAACCTCCTCATCTGCTGCTTTCTTTCCCCTTGTGATGGCAAATTCGGCGTCATTTGTGGATTTGCCCAATGCAAACATTGCATTAAGAAGTATTTCAAGGCATATTATTGTTGCTCTGCAGTCCTTTGGTGTGGTCTATAGGCACCAATTGTTGATGTCTCCCTGCGACTCCCCAGTGTCAGCATCTCATTTCTGTCGCTCTTTCTTCCCCCTCTCCCCGCCATTTCTCCCCTTTTAAAAATATGGGTTTGGAACGGTCGCGGCAGACCCGCCGCCTCACCCGCGGGTCACTGCGGTCCCATTTCCCAGGGGAAGGCCGCTTTCAGCGGCACCGATCTGCCCCCTCCCCTGGAGACCACGGATTTCCCCGCCCGTAGCTCCCGACGCTGCGGTGAGAGGCGGCCCTGTGCCAGCCCATGCTGCGGGGAGGTGACTGCCTTGCACTGCCTGGGAGCTTTCGCCAGCGACAGGAGCCAGGTCTTCGTGGTGCCGATGGCTCGCGTGGGTGCAGGCGGCCCCACACCGAAATCCTGTCCACAGACGGGTTTGTCTCCGCCCGCGCAGAGACAGAAGTGCGCATCTTCCTCATCCAGGCACGGCAGAAGCAGGGTCAGGGCCGGGCATCCCTCTGGATCGGACACCCGGGAGGGACAGGCTCTGGAAACATCCCCAAAGTGGCACGACGGGCTCCCCTTCACCCTGGGATGTAGGGACAGCGGGCTGACCGGAAGGTCTATCTTGGGGATGGAAAAGCCATGCAGCAGCAGCGATTGCTTAGTACGAAAATGACCCGCGTTCAAAGCCGGGTTCAACACAACCCACGCTGGAGAAACTGCGCTGTTTGTTTGTTTTTCAGTGGGAGATTGATGGGGTCCGTGTCTCTCGAATCGTCCCCTCTCTCTTCCCTTGCTTTTGACTCCGACCTCCGCACGGATCTCTCCCAGAGTCAAGCCCTTGGGCAGGTGGCTGTGCCTCGGTCAGGGAGAGGGCAGCCAGAGAAACCCCCCGGGCCCTCCGAGTGAAGGGTAGCTGGCAGCCTGCTGCTCCCGTCCGCGCACTCTGCGGTCCCAGAGGGCCCGGCGGCGACCGTGGCCGTGACCGTAGGGGCCGGGATGCCGGTCCAGTTGCCTCCGGGCAGGAGGGATCAGACAGGAGAGAGCTTCTCCCACCCCAGCCGCTCAGGCACCGGCTCGGGTTGGTTTTGCTAACGCAGCCCCACGCATCCATGCGCAGGCAGCTTTGTAAGAGGGGTTTTGTCTGGGGCTCTCATTTTTCAGGAGGGCTCAAAGAGGGTTGATCACGCACCAGAGAAAGCAGAGTACTCCCCCACATCCCCCGGCTGCTCTGACGAAGGTCGGGACCCTCTGCTACTCCAGGTCCCGGCCTTTGCTATGTCCCCAGATGCGTTTTTAACAGGCCCTGCTCCCCCCTCAACCCGCCTGTGTGCGCATTCCTCTCCGTGGCATTGCTCCCCTCCGCCAGGAAAGGTCCCCCGCACGCTCTGTGCACTGGCAGAGGCTTTTCCGTTGTGAAGGAGCAGGGACGTAAAATTAGTCCCGTGCAGATGTTCCGGCAAGCCGGCCCGTTTGGCGAGCAAGCCCCGTCCTTCCCCGTCGCCTCATGCCTGCGCTGCCGGCGCTGGCTCCCTGCTCCGGACTGCCCGGTGACCCCATTCCCGGCGTGTTTGCCATTACTTTCCGAGTTACTCAACCATTATCTTAAAAAAGGAAAAAAAAAATTAAATATAAATTGCTGCTTTGTGAGATCAAAGTAACGATTTCTGGTGCATCTGGAAACTGGAGAAAAAAACTGGAGCAGCAACAGTTGCACAACTTCAAAGTGGTTTTTAACAATGATTTTTCTCCTTCCTCTCCTCCCCTATCTTTCAAGCATCAGATAAGGACAATGGGCTCCGTGGCTGTTTTCCAAAGAAATAACCTGCTTAAAGGTCCGCACAAACCCTCGAGTAGACAGGAAACACCTTACACGGCTTTCTTCTTTCGATCAAATAGAAATAATACGAGACTCATCTTTCTACTGGCCCTAATACTATCGCTACTAAACGGCGTCTGCGGACTGTGTTATAACGTGTAGGGAAACGAGTTTCAGGCTCGGGCTGCCATTAAGTCTTTATTCTTTTATAGAGGCTTCTAACAACCCAGCACATGCCCCTTATAACACAGCAGCCGAGCGTAACCCAATAACTTGTATTGAAGGAGCTTAGGGCGGCGGCGAGCAAAGATTTCACCAGCAGACGCCTTCGGGCTGACAAGGGATGCAGGGGACAGAGAGAGGCAGGTCCCGGGAGCGGCAGAGAAATGTTTGTTCCGTTTACTGGGAGGGATATGCCTTCCTCGCGATCCTTAGGATCCATCCCAAGAACGGAGAAGAGAGCGGGTGGGGAAACCGCGCTCTCCTCTAGCCCCGCTTCCTGACAGGGTCACCGCTTCGGGAGCTCGGTGGTCTCCTCAGTGCCACCTCTTCATCAGATAAATACCGTGCCATTTCCCTCCCGCCGTGCCCCTCAAGTTCCTGAATCCTAAGGACGGGGCAATGCCCGCAGGGACACGAAGAGGCCGAAAAGGGCGATCCCGCAGAGGCGGCGGCTCTGATGGCTTCGCCCTGCACTCCTGACCCCGTGCCCCCCCGCACTTGTCCCTTTTGCCCCCTTGACGACTTCAGGACCGTGCCTTTGAACTTGGAGCAGAAGAGAAGAAACCCCCAAGAGCTGGGCGGTTTCCTGCGGGAGGCAAAAAGCCGATCCCGACTCCTCAGTGTGAGGAGAACAGAAAACCTTCGCGAAGTTTTTAAAGTCAGCGGTCAGAGAGCGAGAATCACCAGAGAGCAGCGGAGCAGAAACAGCAGCGCTTAGAGAACAAGAGCAGCCCCTAGCCTCCGCTCCAGTACAGAAAAAGGCCCAGCTGGGTCACTAGGAGCGAACAAGCAGCTCACAGCCCTGCAGAGGCTCTGGGCCTTTAGCTGCAGGTCTGCCCCCAAGGCGACCCCTTTCCCTTTCCACCTCTTCTCCAACGGGCGATGGAGCTGCGCGACCCTCAGCCCCGCTTCGTGGCCGTGGCCTCGCCCGTCACCTCCCCTGCCTGCCCGGGGGCCCCAGCCAGGGTCCCACGCCTGGGTTACACCTTCCTCCCTCCGCCCCGACACCGGCGGGCCGGCCTGCGCTGTGCAGGTTTGACGTGACCCGCGGTTATTGTAGCCACATCTTCTCCGGTTTTGGCATTGGGGTTTCCCCCCGGTTTTGGTTTCTAAACCCACGGCTCGGGCTGCCGCCGTCTAGGTGTTGTTAGGCGATCAATCCTCTTTGCTGCCTCAAACATTTCCAGACTCCTCATCCCCTCTTTAGGTTTCACGACCGATCCCCGGCGACTTGGTTTCCAGGTTTGAGCGGCACATCTCATAAGAGATATTTCAGAGGCCGCCTTTTCGTTCTAACCTCGGCTTTTGGAGCCAACTCGGCAAATACCCACCCCGTCCCAAGAGCCCAATACGGCGCACAAGCCCCTGAGCCTAGCTGGGGAGAAGACACTTCGGTTGCACGCCATGAAGCGTGGAGACCCGGCATCCCACTGCGTCCTGGGGTTGCTCACGGCTTTACAGCGCAGTCCCCAACGGGTCCCTGCCGTGAACACGAGCAAAGCTTCGATAAGAGCTTGTCCCTCACTCGGTACAAATCGTCATCGTAAAGAGCTACAGAGCAAATGTTTCGGGGTCTGGATCTCCGCAGCTGCATCTAAACGCAGTCTGGATCTAAACGCCGGGCGGGCTCGTCCTTTCAGAGAGCACCTTTCCATCAGCCTGTTGGGATTTCCCAGACTCTGTCTAGAAACAGAGCTGGGGTGGCGGCATTAACTTCCCGTCCTCTAGCCGTGACCCAAGATCTCGAAATCGATCATCTCCCCTTTGCTGCATCACAGAAAAGGAGAAACGATGGGGGGGGAGCACACACGGCTATTTCAGTAATCAGCTCATGCTTATTTCAGGAGAAAAAAAACCCCACAACAACAAACCAACGATAAACCGATAACCTATTTCAAACGCGCCTACCAGAAGACGAATGTTATTTCTTTCTCACACAATAGAGAGGTTGACACCTCGTTTACACGCTGGCGCGGCTCGGCAGCTTTTTACGGGTCTGTGTTCGTGTGTATAAATATAAATACATCTCTTTCAAAGACGCCTTCTGAATGTTGACTGATGTGACTGGGTTTGGGGTTGAGGGCTTTAGCTGTTCAGGAAGGAGACGGGTCTTTCTTTGTCTCATTACTCAAATAACAACGAATTCGGAACGGCTTGGGGGAAAAACAAACTCGTGCAGGATTGGACATATACTTGAGTACTCTCTGGTTTGACCTAGGTTGCCTTTCCTAGAAAGCCCACCCCAAAGGTAGATAGACAGGCGAATGGACAGACCGGCGAGCAGGACACGGACAGATTTTGCACTTTAGAAAAGGAGCCTGAGTTCAGCCTGGAAGGGGGTGGCTCATTTCAGAGAGTGGAGTTCACTCGGATTTATTGATTCGAATGGAAGCACAGACCACTTTTGCAGGCACGAAATAAAACGGCACTGACACTTCTGTATCGAACTCAGAGGCAGAAGGAGAACGCGGAATAAACTTTTCCTTGAGCAGCTGAACACAAATATCACACTCCAGACAAGATGGCCTGGCAGCTCAGGCACAGCACAAAGGGGGATCACAACCAGGGGCTACATCACTCATACTCACCCCTTTGCCTTGCCAGCGTGTCGTGTGGAGACCAGAGACAACACTTGTAGATGCCTTCAAACAGAAACCAGGCACGGACACGGCAGCATACACACACACACAGAGGACGTTCCTCCACACTCACTCACACAGCGACACATGCGGCTGAGAGGCAGGCGAGCCCCTGGGTTCAGGCTCCGAGCTAGGATGAGTTTCGGGAGCCTTCGCAGCCCCCCTGCTCTCCCGGCGTTATTTTGTGTCTATTGAGGGGTTGCCCCGGGGGGAAAGCCCCGGTTCTATCAGGAAAGAAAGTGGGGACCGGACTGAGGGCTCCGGTGTGGCCGTACCTGAGCGTGGCCCGACACCTTTCCCCTGCTTGCCCCTGCCTTCACCCCTCCGCGTTATCGGCCCTGCCTGCACCCATTCCCCGCAGCGCTCCCGGCTTCGCACAAACCCTCTTCTGTACACGGCTTCACACAGACCTTCTGTCGGTCTCTCTTACTTTTTTCCCCATTCTCGATCTATTTGCTATGACAATTTGCTCCTCAACATATTTTCAGCAGCAGCAATAAACATTTTCCAGAGCATCTTTAGCTCTGTCTTAAGGCTAGAGCCGGTTCCTCAGAATTCACTTTTAAGGGCATCCGGCACAGCCTTAGTTTAATCTCTCTACCCAAACCATCCTATACCACTGCAGCGCCTCAGAATGTGAAAGGAGACAAATATATAAATATGCCTTTCCTGGCTCAAAGCTGCCCAGCTCACAAGAATTAAAGGGGGGAAAAAACTAAACCATATGTGTACAACGCCACATTCAGTATTGCACTATAAGATAAAGAGCTCTGCAGCGTCGATTCAATGGAAGTCATTAAAAAGAAAGCTCGGGAAGGTTATATTTGTATTTGGGAGTCAAATGCTGTTTAAAACACTTTGGACAGGCTTGGTGAAGGTTAGCGAGGCACAACGCAAATAGCTGGTGCAGCACCTCAGTCAACTGAAATAAAAGAGGTAGAAAAGACACTCGGCGGGGCTGAGCCCCGCAATCCCAGGAGAAGCTGGGAGCGGGAGCCTCCCGTTCGGCGTGAGCACCGGCATGGGGGGGGGGGGGACACAAGGAGGGAGAGAACGGCTGCTCCGAGTGATGTGGTGCCCTGCGGCTTCACCACCCGTAGCCTCAGCTGAAAGCATTGGGAGATCGCCGGTACCCGCCTGGCTTTGCAGAGGAGAGTGTGGAAACGATCAGCGGGGTTTATCCAAGGCTGCACCCCGCACTGAACGGTGCCGGCCGCTCAAGGCTTAATTTCTCGAAACGTACCAGCTCACTAATTGTTTTCTGTTTTCTTTTCTCTCCTAAATTGGTTTTCGTCGGAGGGAAGTTGCTGCAATTTTCCCCACTGAGATGCTTGAGAAGAAAGAGCACTGCAATCCTTTCCTGACCCCCGCACGGCGTCTCCGGGCTATTTTCACGTGAACCTGGAGTTTAACCTCTCGCTCATGCGAAAGAGCGCAAAACTGCGGGCAATGTGACATGACGGAGTGCTCGACAGCTCCGAGATTTATTCCCTGACTCAGCACAACACGCTCGCTTTAGCCGAAATCATGCGAGGGCAATAATTGCCATACTCTAAGCCTCCCCCGAAAGAGCCTGGATGGGGAGGCAGGAGAGCTTAGTTCTGCGCACCCGAGTGCGGGGCCCGAGAAGGCGGCCGAGGCGAAGGGTCCCGCACCAAGCCCCTCTTCCCCGTCGCTTCTGCTGGGCTCGGAGACTTTGCAACGCTCCGACCCGGTGGAGGCGAGGAAGTAGGTGCAGGGCCACACGTGCCTCTTGCACGTCTGAAGGAGGCTCAGGGTTGGGACGCATGGCCAGGGGCGGACTTGCCTTTCCAAACCCCGCGGCTCTGCTTTTGTTCCGAAGGGCTATTTAGCTAAGCCCCAGCAAGAAGCAGCAGGAAAAGAATAAAACCGAGAGGAGAAAAATAAAAAGATCGTGTCTCGGAGCTCGTTCTACAACTACAGAAAACGAGCGTCTTTATCTGATGATGGATTCATCCTGTCCTCGCTGCATTTAGCAGGATCAGGTGTATTTAGTCCTGCCTGGTCTCGAAAACAAAGTGTAGCACGCTTCTTCCTCTTTCCCCACGTTACAGAAGAGACGGTTCGGGACCAGTCTTTGGCTCGCCTCGTATTTTTCATGTTTAGGGAAGGAGGGAGGGCTTAGCAAATAAGTCGCTATAAACAGATCTGATCGCTGCCCCCCCGTATGCTTTCAAGCCACTGAAATCATCCCCAGCCTCAGGCTCACTTTAAGGAAAGCGCTGGAGGATAATCGTCGGGAGAGGGAAAGGCCGAGAATCACACTCGTCTCCCCCGCAGAGCTTCAGTACCCCGAAGGTGGGGCAGGGTCTGCTCCGTTTTTGGCTCTGAAGTTTACGGGAAGGCGAAGAAAGAGCCCTTGAGGGATGCCGAACTCTCGGGATGGTTTTGAGTGCTGGGGCTCTGCTCCATGCAGTGAGCAAGCATCGTCACAGGGAAAGAAGGGAGGGACGGAGAGGACGCGGGGCTCGGAGAGGCGAAGAGGCAAGACGCCTCCTGTATGGTCTTGGCGTCTGGGAGGGCTCTGTGCCTGCCTAGTGGCCACGGGAACACGGCCCACAGCAGAGCTGATGGGAGACCTCCTGTATGGACCCCGCAAAGAGCGGCCGAGCCGGGCTCCCTCCCCGTGGGGGTTCCCCGTGTGCCCGGGGCTCTCGGAGCCCTCCCGAGCAGCGGTACACACAGAGCGGAGCTCCCCGAACCCAGGGCCCGCGGCTGCCCCCTGGCGCCCACCGCCGCGCACTGCGCCCCCAGTCCCCCGGACCGCGGCTCCCTCCTCGGCGGACAAGCGCTTTCCCCTCTGGGGAGCATGAGCCGCGTTCGCCACTGCTTCTGAGCTCCGTTGAGCTTCCCGTCAAACCTGTGTGCTCCGCTGGCTGCTGTGTGCGACGTGGTGACGGGGGAGAGGTAATCCACCCTAGAGACATCCGCCGGCAGAGAGGGCCAGAACAGGAGGGGGACCAGCTCCTGATGAAGTCCCACCAAACCAAACCAAACCAAACCAAACCAAACCAAACCAAACCAAACCGCTTGCTATCCAGGAAAGTGAGTATTCCCCCCCTCACTGTAGTGGCATTACCCTTCTTTTGACATTAGACCCTTGTCTTTAAGTTGCAGGGAGGAGGCAAAGATTCAGGAGCTGCAGTAGGACCGCAGCAGAAGTTTGTTTTGGGACATTTTCAGGCATTTCTTTTTCCAGCAGAACAAAAAGTATTGAGTTACTAAGCAATAGCCTACAGGTTTCTGTGGAGCAGGCAGCTCTGATGCTTTCACTGGATGCATTATTTATTACTCTGGATTGAACCATCTGCCCTCAAGCACATTTCACTCTGTTTATTTATGCCACAAGCACCACTAATAAAGCATCTCAGGAAGAAATACTGTAACTCAGCACCGAGTGAGGGTATCTTCAACTTGAAGGCTCAAAACACATAGCAAATATTAGTTTAGCTTCCCAACACGTGTAATGTAGTCTCCTATGTCTTGTTTCATAGCAAAGGAAACTGAGGCAAAGCAGAGCTCTGCAACTTGCTGAAAGGCATCAAAGAAATAGAAAGCAAAAAATATTTTTAGATTTCTTTTGATTAACCAATGAGCAAAACTCTTCCTGCAGAAACAATACCAAAGGAACGGACAATAATGACTCAAACCAGATGAAAAATGGGCCAAAATGGCCTTGCTGATGCATATTTTGTTGTTTTCGATGAAGCTGTAGCAAAACAGTCCAGGAAATGGGAAATCCTCTCTATTTGTTTTAATTCTCAGCTACAGACACATTACACTTGATTATTTTCTGTTTAACTAAAGAGAACTAAAACACCGTCCGCCCCCCCCAACCTTCCAGCATCCATTAAACCTTCCCAGGCCACTCAGAGATCTCCCTTGACAACCCACTCATCATCTACTGCAACGTCCTCATAAACCACAAAGATGACATTCACACTTCAGCTAATCCATCTCCCCCAAAGGCAAGCAGAGAGCGGAGTGAAGCCCTCTGAGTCAGGGCTTTGCGGTTTAAACAAGGAAAAAAGCAGTTTCTCTTCCTGCCAGCATGTGATGCTGGTAAGCAAAATCATTAAAACAATGGTGATGCTCACCACGTCAATTGTGCTGTTACTCTATAAACATATATTTTAACCCTGAAGTCTAGTTTAACAGCACTGTTTCTTTGTAGGAATTAAGCCCCATAGAAATAAGCCCTTGCAAAAGCATATATCATCTTTAGTGGAGCCAGAACAACAGGCTCCCACACAGAAGTCAGCAACACACCTGCATCCAAGATCTTCAGAATCCCAGCACATCCCTGAGCCACTTCTGCAACAGTTATTAAACACCAAAATGATGCTTTCCCGACACCAATACCATGCAACCTGCAGCCTTCATGCAGCCCATACAGTAAATTCATCCACTTCACAGTTTCCTTCTAGCAGGGTTCATGTTGCTGAACACAAGCCAGGAGTGCCACAGCTTGGATTGGTTGTCTCAACAGCAGCCAGCAGTAATCCTTTCCCAACCAACGTCTTCCCAGAGCCCTTTTGCCTTGCATGTCAACATGCAGGAATGCACTAACTCCGAGAGAGAGATAGGTTTAGTTGTTCACATCCAGTGCATGCACAAACGGTAACTCCTGAGCTTCTTGAGAAGTGTTCTTGCTATGATGGGGAGGAGCTTTCTGTGTATCAAAACTCGAGTTAAACCATGGCCCTTTGAGATGCCTTGTCCACGTGGATTCCACATATGCCCCAGGAATGTATGACCAGATTCTTTGAAGAGACAAAGCCATTGAAGCTCAGCATTAACTTTTGCATACCTTCCTTCCTGTATCAAGAAAAAAGTATAACCTATATTTAAGAGCAAGAATCTCAGGAGTAACTTCCTGATCAGAACAGATGGAAGGCAGGACACACAGCACATATGGATAACAACTCTTGAAGAACCACGGCTACTATAAGGTAAACACCCACCTTTCCCCCCCTCTCTCCCCCTTCACCCCAGATATCTGCACAAATTCAGTTTGGGGGTTTGCAAGCACTTATGTCAGTAACAGAAAGTTGATGAAGGTTGCCTAAAAAGAATGGATTCCATACTGCCACTCAGCATTTACATATGGCCCAAAAGCCTAAGAGAAAATTGCTCCTTCCCCCCCCCACCCTATTCTTGCTGTAGGAACATCTGCCAGGCAGGCAGTGAGGGAATAAGTGTGGGCAGAGCAAGATCCAGCCCACTCAGAAGCATCTTTCTTGGCTTGAGCACTCAAGGCACTTAGTGAGATATTTGTTATTCATTCAGCAAACACCATGAAGAGTCTTGAAATGCATTTGAACAACGGTTTCCAGTCACAATAAAAACTCAGTCTCACAGCACTCAACATACAAGATACGGACTACTGGAGTACTGCATCCAGCTCGGGGGCCCCCAACAGGAGAAGGATGTGGACCTGTTGGAGCAAGTCCAGAGGAGACCCATGAAGATGCTTCATAGGAGAGGTCTGGAGTAGCTCTGCTCTGGACTCAGGCCGAGAGAGAGGAGGCTCTGGGGAGACCTTATTGAGGCCTTTCAAAACCTTAAGGGTGTCTACAGGAGAGCTGCTGAGGGACTTTTTATAAGAACCTGTAGGGACAGGACAAGGGGGAATGGCTTTAACCTGCCAGAGGGAACATTGAGACTGGATATAAGGAAGAAGTTCTTCACTGTGAGAGTGCTGAGGCACTGCACAGGTTGCCCATAGAAGCTGTGGCTGCCTCATCCTTGGCAGTGTTCAAGGCCAGGTTGGATGGGGCTTGGAGCAGCCTGGTCTAGTGGAAGGTGTCCCTGCCCGTGGCAGGAGGTTGAAACTGTATGAGCTTTAAGGTCCCTTCCAACCCAAACCATTCTATGAGTCTAAGATTTTACTTTACTCAGAGAGAGGTGTGGTTTAGGGAAGGAAACATGAAGGTGACTGAAGCCAGAAATCACCTACAACAAAAATGCTTGGTAATGCCAGAGAGTAGCCTTATTTTGGTAAGTTTTGTCTGTACTAAGCTTAACAATATGTTTCTATAAATCCTGAGGCATCAGGAAAGAAGTTTTCACTATAGATAGCAGACAGCATACATTCAATGTTTTCAACAAAAGCTTCATTATTTCACATCAATGGATGACAATGAAGACACACAACAATGAAGACATGCCTCAGAAATCAGACCTATCAGAGAGTCATAGATCCAACAGTACATGGGATGAGTTAACCTGTCCATGCAGAATCCTGCCTATGCTTTGTATGACCTGAAGTCTCCTGAACTGCAAGCATCTGCTTTCAGAATGATTTAGGACACCAAGAGAGATCTGGTACCACCTTGCTCTGCCCGTAAGCTGTTGCTTCCCACCTGTAAGGGCTGACCCATTATCCCTTCAGATTAGGCTCATACTATCTTTCCGTTGGTTGTAATGTGGCTTACTTAGATGAGATGGCTTACTTAGCTCCACCATCACAGACATTATTCTTGCAGCTATTACTGACAAGTTTATGGAAATTAGACAGTCCAATATAGTTTTCCTGGCAAGAACAGACATCATCTTTCCTGAACAGAAAACCATTTCCACCAGGCCCTCTGCTCTAGCTTGATAGACTACTTCTCTCTGCAAAGCAATAAATCAGCTGTAAGCAAACATCTCATCTGAGCGAACTCAAATGCAGAGATATTAGTAAAGGTGAAAGGCCCATCTGTAGTTCTGAACATAAATAAATCTAACCTACCTGGACTACTGAAAGAGCATGCTCATTAGATTCAAGACTCAAACCCACATGGGTCCATATTGTTGCCATTACCAGAACCACACACAGACCCTCTCTCAGCTTTGTCATGATCCTTGAGCCATATGAAATAGAACGTGCATTAGAGCAGTAATGAAAAATATAAATGAGTCATTCAGAATGGATCTCTGTCTCTTACTGATCCTTAACTGCTTTTACAGCAGCTACTGAAATTGGTGGTGTAGTGAATCAAAACAAGGTGGTTTGGGAAATGTCCATTTTGGAAAAACATACAAAGGCTTTGGATCTGAGGATTCGGTCTGGCTTTGGCTAATGGTTTTTAGATAGATTTCTGCTGACACAAACAGCTAGCAAACTGTGGAGACCAGAAAAGTTAGACTCTGTTTTAGTGCACTCATAGAATCCTAGAATGGTTTGAATTGGAAAAGACCTTAAGATCATCCAGTTCCAACCCCTTGCCATGGGCAGGGAGATCTCAAACTAGATAATGTCACCCAAGGCTTTGTCCAAGCTGGCCTTGACCACTGCCAGGGGTGGAGAATTCACTTCTCTGGGCAGCCTGTGACAGCACCTCACCACCCTCACAGTCAAGAACTTCTTCCTTACATCTAATCTGAACTTTCCGTGCTTAAGTTTGAACCTATCCCCCCTTCTACAATCACAACAGTCCCTGATGAAGAGTCCCTCTCCAGCATTCTTGTAGACCCCCTTCAGATACTGGAAGCTGCTCTGAGGTCTCCACACAGCCTTCTCTTCTCCAGGCTGAACAGCCCCAACTTTCTCAGTCTGTCTCCATACAGGAGGTGCTCCAGCACCTGATCAGCCTCGTGGCCTCTCTGGACTTGCTTCAACAGTTCCATGTTCTTCTTATGTTGAGGACACCAGAACTGCACACAGCGCTGCAAGCAGGGGTGTCTCATGAGAGCAGCGCAGATGGGTAGGACAACCTCCTTCGACCTGCTGGTCATGCTTATTTTGATGCAATCTAGGATATGGTTGTCACCAGTAAATCAGAGTTCCTACAGAAGCTGACATAAAGGCTTTCATCAGCAGTATTTCCTGCTGTACTGTTGTCAGGATCATGAGGATTCCCACCCAGGATAAGAAAATATTTGCTCTGATAACCTATAGTCCCATTTCAGACAGTCCCCAAGGGTTCCATTTCACTGTCCTTCCTTAAATTTTCAGCTCACCCATATGAACTCCCTTAACCTTGAATGGAGATAACCATAATCCTGCCAGGGAGTTTTGCTTAAACTCTTTGTAGATACACACTGAATCAGAAGTATGCACAAGGCCTTCTGGAGACTCTAAGAGCCCAGATCATAGTGTTTGAAAACTAAGGATACTTAAACCACACCTTTAAAAGTTACAAATTCCATTATAATGTACAACATACACTCCGTTACTTGAGGTAGGGGTGTAAGCTGGAGCAGTGCCAGAGTTAATTTATAATGCCAGTTATCATCTCTGCTGAAGAAAACATTGTTCCTGCATCTAAAATTCACAATAAATTCTGTACTCTAAAGAGGGAGCACAGAAGTGAGACTCAGTATCACCATCTTCTGGTAAGTGACGACTTCCTACAAACCATGAGCCACTAAGATAAATGTCTCAAGTGTATACATGTTCTAGTGAGATCTTAGAAAGTCATCCATTGCAGAGTTGATGTTTATCTCTAGAGGTAAGCAGATCTCTTCAGTTACCTGGAGATGCTAGATCTGATACTTCAGATCCCAATGACTGTATATGTACCTCAGATGCATGAAACATACAGGTGTTTCCCATACAGGAATGGGAAAAGGAGGAGATTTCAAGACTAAGACAAATTACTGCACATATTCAAGGAAAAGTATCACTGAAGAAAAAGAACCTGAGATAGCGAGCAACACATCAAGGGGTAAGGTTACCTTACCAGCTTCCAATGCTTCTTTCTTCAACTCAGAAAGATGTGATTGGATCTGTTTCCCACCCAGTCCTTCAGAAACACTTTACAATGACTTCCACAGTGCCACAGGGCATGTCTGCACTAGCACTGCCCCTGGGATAAGAAGTGTGCTTTTGCAGAAATTTCCCACTGTCCCCACTAACTGCATTTCAGCAGGCCTCACACGTTGCACCGTTCAGCAATGGAACGTGAACATGCATTTCAGAAGTGCACCTACTTCACTCCAAATGTAAATAAACAGTAAATCACTGGCACACTGGACTAGAACTACTGTGAAACAAATCCTTCTGAGATACACAGCATCAAGCCTTCTCAACAACTGTTCTCTAATGATCATGTTTGTTAGCAGAATAGGAGTATATCACTGGGCAGATGCAGCTTTCATTTTGAGAATTCCTCTGCAAGAGCTACTAAAATAAAAAGCTACGTCAACAGTCAGTAGGTGAATATATTCATTTTTCACAAGTTTAACTGTCCTGAGGAAGGAAAACAAGGAATGTTTCCTTATTTGAAGGAAACAGGTCAGGCAAGTAAGAGCTGTTTGACAGACAGGCAAAAGGGAAACCCCTAATGTATTATTGAATTTAAAAGAGATAAAACAGTAAATTTGACTGAAACACTGCCCAATATGTAATGTATTAAACCCCTACCTTAAAGAAAGGGCTTTTCTGAAGTTTTTCTTCCTGCTTCACCTACATGATTCCCTGGAAAAATCTAAGAGTTTTGAAAAGTCTGCTCAGAGCAGTTTGGGTAATGAGCCAGGAATGCCTGTTGATGTCATCCTCCCCTCGTCCCCTTTATAAAATAAATATATTGTATTGAAGACACACAAATACTCCTATTCCATTTTTACTGCAAAGAAGGTGTTGAACATCAACCCTGTGCATTAGGTGGGAGTATCAGAAGTGTAAAGACACCTTGAAACTATGATTTGTCTTTTGAATATATGCTCCTTTTTCACTAACGAAGAACAGGTAGAAATTGGATGCACTAATGTTAAAGATTTGCAGTATCTCCATGAGCACCGTGTTAGCTTCTCTTAAGGAACCTATTGTGGGACCTTTGCAGAAATCAACCCATGTTAAAGAAAGAGTGTCACAGCAAACCCTTTATGCCAAGTCAGTAAGCAGCAGTAACCACGTGCCTAAGTTTTGGTCGTAGTTTCCATGCAGACTATTACAGCTGTTAAAACACTGCCAAAAGTGTTGTAAAACTACCTAAATATGCACAGTTACAACTGTGTTCTTTCCTAATCTGCTGCAGTTAATGTGAAACCAGGGCCTGTTCTTGAATATACTTATTCTTTCTAAAGGATATTACTTTGGGCTTGCCTATACTGAGTTTGGTTTCCCATCATTCTGTTTCCATCCATTCTGCTCCTCTAGTCTTTAACTTTAGAAACTATGTCATCAGCAAGTTCTTTTATGGAAGTTCTCTCCTTCAGAGAGAACTAACAAATAAATACAGGGTCTCAGTACAGATCTGCAGACACTAGGTCCACAACTTCTTGTTTTGCAACATTAAGTAATTCTGTCTGAATCACCTCACTATGATAAGTGACTAAATTTTAAAACTACATAGCTTATGTGTTTTTTTAAGCAAACAACTGCATTACACAGTTAGTTTTACTAACTGTAAACACCCCCAGTTTTACTGAGTCGTAGAAGACTGAAATCCTTCATGACAAATGTCATAGGCATATAATGGTTATGAAATGCCAGAGTACAGGATTAACTCAATTTACACTACAGTACAGCAATTTCAAACACAGCACCATTAAGAACAATGATACACTTAAATATGATGGCACAGGACCAGTAGGACTTTAGTTACCTTTTAACATGTACTGCTACCCCCTCTTTGGAAGAGGCTGTCTCCTTTTGACAATTTGCCACATATTCCCCAACAAATGCCATGGTTCGTGGGTCCTGGTCTTACCTCTTGTGAGGCTGAAGATCAGTGCAGTCTAACACCATTGTCCTATCACTGAGTTTTCTTGAGGCTCGGTAGTGAGAGCTCATAAAGACATATTTAGTCCCATTCTGGCTCTGACACTACAATTTTCTAAACAAGTGGTTTTATAAATTTTACAGAAAGTTCTCTGACTTCTCAACCTAAGATTTCTCTCACACAAAATTACATCCTTTCCCCCTGTACCTTTTCTAAAGGATGCTGAACTGCAAATCCTGTAGCTCCCTGCTAAACTGAACACCAGGTGAAACAGCAGCAGCTGAAGCACATGTTCTTTCTCACTGAAGTACCTTAGACCTGATCAGCAGGATGGCACAGGTGGCAGAAGTGAGATTCAAGTCCACTCTCTGCGTTCTTTGGAGCAACTCTCACAGGGACCATCTAGCACAGTAGTTACAGTGAGGTTTAGAGTATGGTAATCTGTGTAACACACTTCACACCATCTAGATGCAGATACAAAATCACACTGAGTTTGAAGACAAAACAGGGAGAAGCAGTAAGTTCTCTCTTCATCACCTGGGCTTTTATTCTGGTTATCCAAGAACACATTCAACCACCATATCAAAGCTGAATAACTACCAATGGGAAGAGTTGTGTGTTTGTAATGAGCTCACACGCACAGGTTAAGGATGTTTTTTCAGAAGATGACAGATCTTTCTGTTATATTCTGATCTCCTCACCTGTACTTCAGCTTCTTGCAGTGGCCAATGGAAAAACCAAACCCCTATTTGGGCAACCTTATATTCTGGTTTTGCATGATTTCTCCATGAATTGTGATTCCTTCTGCCCTCCCTCTTTGACTATCCAGACAAGCTTAATGCTGGTCCCACTGGAAATAAGGTTTTGTGCACATTTTTTAATGCAAACACCTTCAATGTTCTACTTGGATTTCCCAGGGAAAAAAAGCTTTTGTTTCAAACCACAATGATTAAGAAGATACAAATATCAAAATGCATGTCCCAGGAAACAAAAGTCCTTGTGATTACTCATCAGAGTCTACTGAAAGCCCACCAGTCTTCTTATTTCTTGATAGATGGGGGCAGCCAGTTCTTTGGCTTTCACTGCTCCCTCCTCTAAAATCCTCATCAGATGGGATTTGTCTTCCTGGAGTTTCTTGATTTCATTCCTGATAGGTGCAAATTTTTGAATCACTGACTCTGCTACCACCATTTTGTAGTGAGCAGTGTCCAGACCAACAGATTGGTGCAGTACCTCTTCAATGCTAAGCCCCGTCACTGCAGCATGGATGGACACCAGGTTGGAGACACCAGGGCGAGTGGCTGGATCGTAGGTCACCTCCGAGGTGAAGTCAGTCACGGCTTTGCGGAATTTCAGCACTATGTCATCAGGGCTGTCTGCTATGTTCACAGTGGCCAACTTCTGCGGGTCTGATTTGGACATCTTCACTGTTGGGTCTCTGAGGGATTTTATTTTCTTTGTTGTACCTTAAGAAGAAAGAAAAGGGAATAATTACGAACAATTCTGAACACACTGAGACAATGTTTTCCTATGACAATTGCTAGAACACTTCACAGCAGCATGATCACAGAATCAACTGCGTTGGAAAAGACCTTTAAGATCATCAAGTCCACCCATTCCTCAGCACTGCCAAGGCCACCACTAACCCATGTCACCGAGAGCCTCATCTACACAGTTTGTGAACACTTCCAGGGATGGTGACTCCAGCACTGCCCTGGGCAGCCTGTTCCAGTGCCTGACCAGCACCCCATGGGCAAGCCCTCCTTGCTTAAAAATGAGTTGTGACCACAATCACATGTATTCCTATTTAGTCCATATGCCCTCTCTGTCCTCCTAAGTTACCTTTCTCCTCCCATCAACTAAATGTAAACCTAAATGCATTTCTCCCCTACTGATAAGCAGAAACATCTGCTGGGCCAGCTCCTAGTATTTTCTGTGGCTACATAGTGATTTTCCTCAAAAACTCTCTCCTCCCTTGTATTTCTGGCAGTGGGGACAAGCTACCTAGACAGCATGGACTGCATATTATTGAAGGCCTCTCTGACAGTGGATAAACAGGTTAAATCCAGTGGTAAAAAGAATCCCAGAACAGTTAATCTCCTTATTTGAGGAAGCTCTTTCACCCAAAATCTCTTGGTAATTCTCCTAAATATTAATAAATACAGTTATTAAAAGTTCCCTAACTAAATACTAATCAGCTCTGTTAGAAGGAAAACTCTGTTCAGCTTAGAAAGGCGTGGGTATTGTACAATCTATTCAGATGTATGTGTGTACATGAGATAGCAGTATTAAGGGAATATTGCAAAGTACTTTATGAGGATCAAATCAAACTGTTTCAGTTTTTTATCAAGAAACATAACTCATGGAGTACATGAAGTATTACTAATCTAGAAAGTACTCACACCAGTTGCTTTTTAGACACCTAATATAGCCAACTAAATTACTTACTCCTCATAGACAGCCTTATGTACTCAGTGAAAGAATAAGTGCTCTTCCAGGGTCCAACTCAGGCTGCCCTAGGAAGTGCTCTGTTCTGAATCACCTTTTGGAAGAGGCTGTCTCTTTTCTGTAAATGTGAAGGAGTCCATGTAACCTAACTGCGTGCAGTTAGTGAGTCTGAATAGGTCCCTAACTTCACTCATCAAGGAGATTTTCATTGCTTTGCAAATACTTGTGAACCTATGCAGGTATTCTTTTCACAGGGAAAGTGAAAAGTTCTTTTTTTTTAATTTTTTCTTCAAATTGAGCTTTTTATTTCCCAGGAAACAGCCTCACCTGCACCATAAGCTACACTCACCTCCTCACTACAGTGCTTAGCATTGAACTGCTTATTAGAAACTGCAGGGCTTGCAATACTGAGTACTCTCTCAGCTCCATTCTCAGTCTAACACCATTTTTGTCACTGAGGCTTGAAAAGTGAGAAAGGTTTATTACTGCCTGTCTTTTCTAAGGTGAGAGCTCCTTGCCCTTTTGGGGCGAAGGTCTCTGCTGTGCATTCCTCTACATTACTTACAACAAAGATGCAATGCTTCTTCCTTGCCCAGCTCTTCACGTTTCTTAACAAACATGCCATTTGTGCCATCTGACTCCTCCTCACCCCCCGGCCTATGACCTAATGGCTGAGAAGATTTTCCTTGTAAGTCTCCCTGAGTCTAAGATCAAAACCCAAAAGTCTAAGCTCTGTAAGAGACCCTTAGTGAAATATGGAAGTATATATTAAATACTTGAAAGATGTTTAGTACCTCCAAGCTGTTTAGCATGCTTAATGTAAACATCTACCACTCAGACCTTGAAGAATTCTGCTTGCTAGAGGTCTCGTCTTGTTGCTTACATGTCTGCTGAACTAGCAACATGGAGCAGAGACCCTACTCTTAAAAGGTTCAATACTTGAAGAGCAAGGCTGATAGGCAGCAGCAGAGTGCATCTTCCCCCTCGGACTAGAACACCAGATGTTACATACATTCCTCTACTGGGGATTTGTAATGCCTTATGTCTATCCTGGGAGTTTAGTTTCACAGCCTCTAGTGTCTTGTTGTCAGTTTTTTATTTTCCACTCTCTTAGCATCAGTTTGCTCCCTCTTCTTGGTCCTTGAAACTGCTTCTACAGTATTTAAACCCATCTTCAACCCTGAAGTTCTGTTAAGGGGGAAGTAAAAAAAAAATAACCAAGACCAGCTCACTTAAAATGGCTTTGGGCACAGGAAAGAATTCTCCATATTTCTTGTTGAAATGTTGTGCTATATCTTGGGCTAGTTCCAGGTGCAGGACTTGATCTTCTCCAACGGGAACATGTGTCGACCTTTTAATAAAAGACAGATACAGGAAACTCAGCAAAGCTTTCTGGTTCTGCTGAAATGTCACTCAAGACTGTCACAGCTTCTGCCATGACTGAGGGCCAGACTGAGCCACGCAGCCCAAGTCAGGTATAGGTGATGTAGCAACAAGATCCCAAACTGACTGTATCCCAGGATGAGCCTGCTTTTTGTGCTGAACAGAAGCACATCTCCAAGGGTAAAAATAGCCTTTTGTGAAAACATATACAGTGAAGATAGCAATAAGAGCAAATAATTAAATTCAGCTCAAAGTAAGGTTTTTGTATTATCTCCTGCTGTCTCTTTAGAGATCAAAGAGCATATGTTACAGCCTGCAAACAAAGAAAGATCTGCAAAGCATAAAGCACAAGCACCTTGCCTTGTTTTCTCAGGTTGAGAAGTTAACACTGTGAATTTATCAATGGAAGGAAAGAATAGAGCAGTTCTTCCTCATGGGTCACCACTGTATAAGTATCATGTGGGCCAGTGCCTCTATTGCCATTGCCACAAATGTTATTATTCATAGATGAGAAGTGTTAGGATCAAAGGATCAATTGATCTTCTGCATTGAACTCAATAGCTTGAATGCAGGTCTGGAGGAAAACACAATCTGCATCAGAGGACATCAGGAGGTGAAGAATCCATTACTTCCCCTGGTGATTCTTTCCCACAGTTAATCATGCTCACTAAAAATGTCTGTTTCTCTGAGATGAGGCAGACTTGAAGTCTTGCCAGCTTCTGATTACTCTCCCTTCCCCAGCTGATTTTTTCCTAAGGCTTGTGGGGTATTAAGCTCTGAATCCTGGATCTGTTCCAGTGTAAGAAAGTTCACTATGCATCTTTTAAATTCCCAGAAAATTTCAGTTCAACACGGTACTCCTTTCTTCCGATCCTGAATTACTGGGCTGACATCCAGGAATCAATTTGTCCACCTTTATCCCCCACCAAACAATCAGCAAGGCAACCTAAAAACAGTTACAGTAGCCAATAGGAAATCCCAGTGGCCTACAACTAACAGAAAGAAAATCAGTGACCATTATCAATATACTTTAAGCAGGTCAAAAGAAATGTTTCCATATGCCAAAATGGTTCCATATTCACAAAGTTGGCCACTAAACAGAAAACATCTTTATAAATGCTTCTGCACAATTCTTTGCCTTTTTCCTTGCTGCTTTTATATATATATACATATATATATTCCTGTCTTATGGCTATTTTTATCCCTTTACGTCATATATTTATCTTCTGTCCATTTTCCTGTCTCTTTAATTCTTGGTTCATCTGAATCAGTACTGTTTTGCCCACCCTCCAGTTCTTAACTCTTCTTCATGATTGCCATGTTCTTCCTGTGTTTCCATTTCTTCCTGATTCTTGTTCCCTATACTGTTTTCACATTAAAACATTTATTATTAGAGATATTATGCAGATTTCTTCAAAGAGATATTGTTTCTCTTTCACTTCCTTGTTTTTTGCTTTCCCTGGACAGCCTGCTGTTAATATACATGGTAGCAAACAAATCACAGGCTTCACTAAGGAATCACACGATCTTATTACAGATAACATAGGTGGTTGACTTCAAGAAAAACAAGGTGGTTTCTGATAAAGTTGTCTAAATTTCATTCTTAAATACTGCTTGACAATCAAATGAGAGTCACTGCTTCAAAGAGAATTTTAATGTTCAAATTCATTCTGACTTTTGCTTGCTTCCCACTGGTTTTAATTAAAAATCAAGTGAATTAGAAATACCATCTACTGGTCTTCTGACATTACTGTTTTTTCCTACTAATGATCACTTCAGATTGAATTTCTGTAGCTATATTTTTCTGGGTTAACAACTGGCTAATCTTGGTTACTCTGTTCTCCTGAAGTCCCTAAAGTCTTTGTAGTTCTGTATGACTTCTCTGTCCCAACAAATATTCACAACTTCAGAACAATTTCAGAAAGTACATATGCTTGGAACATAAAAATCATTAATACATAATGCATTGTCTCTAACATTTACTTACTGAGGCAATTTAAAATAATGCACTACAAGTTCTATCAGCTAGGCTACAAACTTTGGCATGCTGAGTCACCCATCCCTAACGAGGGTGTACTTCCACCCACATGGGCCACCATAAAAGAAATTAGACTAGCTCAGGTACCACAAGATGCAGTAAATTATTCACCGGTATCAACAGGCCTACATAGAATGACACACTAATATGGGTATGCTATATATAGCCAGTTTAAGTATCTCTGCAGTATACTGCATAAGGCATAAATACTTAAAAAAAAGTATATGTATGTGTGTGAGCATGTAATATATATAATTAAGCACCAGTGGGTTATAATTCCCTAATAATTATTCTGAAGCAATCAGCTTTTTCTCTTTACAGCGCTGTCATTTGCTTTCAAACCACGCTAGATTTGAACCAGCCACTTGAGAGGTAAAAAGCTGTCATCCATTTCCAATCTTCTGATCTAATCACACCCAGCTCCCCCACTTCAGAAGTTAGCATGTTGACCTGACAGACATTCATTCCAATGCAGCTGAACAGACATTGCCCATGGGCTCACATTCTGCCTCTTACTTGTACAGCAAAATATCTGCTGCTTGAAGCACAGGGTAGGTCAACAACCCAACAGTTCCTTCATTATTCTGGCTGGCACGCTTCATCTGTTTGTAAAAGAGAAACAGAGCAGAATCATGTATTTGGCTAATGGTATCACAGGCTGCGATTTTAATTAATTCATATCCATAACATTTTAGGATACAGATATTAATTCAAATCCACATTACTTTAGGATATGTATCATTTAATTCAAGGTAGTCAGGCTACGAATTCTGTTCTAGTAATGGCGTATCTACTTTTTGCTTTTAACAACATTTAAATATACTAAGCCCCTTAAAATCTTCATTATTTCATCATTACTATTGAAATATCTTCAGGTTTCTCTCACCCTCTGTCTTCTGTCCACATAGCTAAGTGCCTAAGGTCCAGGGGACCTAATTTGCAAAGCCTAACACCTGTAACACCTATCTGTGGGCTTGGAAAGTCAATCCAGTCAAAGTTGGATTTAAAAGCTTAACTTTAGAACCTTAGGTTTGAAAAGGTTGGCTTTAATCTATGCCCTGCATTAACACTGGTTGCTGTATTTAAGTTTTACTGTTTTTATTTAATTAAGAAGAAAAACAGTAAGAAAGCAAACATCTGGAGGTATTTAAGACTTCTCTGAAGTCTGCAAGCCAAACTGCTCTTAATATAGTTTTTTTTTTTTTCCTTTTTTGATACTTTTCTCCCCTGCCTTTTGGTTTTTCTACTTACAAAATGCCAAAATAAAATACAAGGAAATTAAATGCAAGAACTCCACTGATGTACTCCTGCTGCTGATGTCCTAAGATTAAAAAGATGAACATTTGAAATTTGTAAATCCAAACATTTAAGGTGCATTAACTTTATCACTCAGCACGTTTTTAGTGTTTATAATTTCTATACTCCTCTTCCAACATACGTTTCTTTTGCACCCTCTCCCATAAGAAGTACAGAGCCACCACTCTTCATGGTAGGAAAAGAAAAGCTGTTTATGGAACTCCTTCATCAGCAAGGCTCATGGTTTCCACTGTAATATCTTATAGTTGTTTTGCATTATTAAAAAAGCATTGAAATAACTCCAAGGATCTAGCAAAATCACTTTAACCAGACTGAACAAACCTCCTAGTTTCTGCAAGTCTCTGCAAAAAATATTATGCTGTAGCTTCCAGCAGGAAAACGGTTACTGATAGTAACAGACCTGGAAAGACACATTTTCCATTTTCTGCCATAT
This sequence comes from Neopsephotus bourkii, assembly GCF_033783945.1. Taxonomy (NCBI): domain Eukaryota; kingdom Metazoa; phylum Chordata; class Aves; order Psittaciformes; family Psittacidae; genus Neopsephotus; species Neopsephotus bourkii. The sequence continues at coordinate 1,495,291 of NW_026901771.1, read as the reverse complement.
GATTTAAACCTAAAGCAAAGGTAACCAAGATACAGCTGGTACTTCACAGATAAGAAGTATTTTAAGGACAGCAGTTCTACTGAATTCCCACATAATTCCACTGAACTTATGAAAATGTCCATACCTTCCACTGGGGCAAGCGTAGCAGACGTGGCACATTAGTTAAGCACCCAAGAATCCAGGCAAGTTCTGCATGCTCAGGAACCTGAAAATACAAAGTCAGGATCAATTTTAGTCTTCTGCATTTATATGTCTATTTTCTCAAAATCAATAGAGATAAATAGTATTAGAGATCAGAAAACCATTTATTTTTGTCTTATTTTTTTCAGTAAGGTGAAGTGACAGGCTAATGGAAAGTTCTGGGCCCTGCATGGATTGAATGCACTACAGTCAAGCAGCATACAAAGGCTCTTGATCCTATGCACTCTTTTTCTAAAAAAGAAAAAAAAATGCTTTAGTAACAACAGACTTGAACACACACATAAACTAGTCAACCACTGGCTGCTATGCTGCAAATCTGAGATATCCCCACACTTTGAGATAACACATGAATAGTTAGAAAACCTCTTTGCCGTTCTCATTTCCAGTGCCAGTAAGTTACCCAAACTTCATTTCTTCTGCAACAGGGCCCTGAATGCACTCATTTCCCTTAATTGTCCCTACCAGCTTCACCTGAGCCCTCCACCCATATTCTCTGCCCAAGACCCCAGGAGCCCCAAGACCCATTTAAGGTCAGGGCAGACCTGTGCCATTTTGTCTATTGTTAGCTAGCTATACATATGATGACCCATGTTCTGCTATTTGCTTACATGTTTGTTTCATTCTTCTCAGTATTGGCAGGTTTGGGTATTTAAGAGCATCTTAAAAAACCATCTCCAAGATGTTCAAAACTTCATGCTTGCAACAATATATAGCAACTCAGACGGAAGGCAGTAGAAAGTGTTTACAAACAAGTAAGAATTACTAGCACTGTTAATGGCAATTCCTTTGTTGTCAGATTTGAAGTGTAGTAATTTCCTAACTAACAGACATCAGACTATTTCCGCTGTCAGTGTTGTATAGGGGTATCTGATGTCAAGGCAGCAGTTCAGTGGTTAAACATAAGAAATATTCCAGGTTGATTCTCTTTCCCTTCTTTCTGCCTTTCCTGCAGTCTTTTTTTTCTTTCAATTTCCTCATGCTGATTTTCTCTGTCACAAGACAAAGTGCAACAAGATGCACCAAATGTACCTTCTGCAAGACACAAACAGTAAACTGAACTTTATAGAAAATACTAAGCTCAAGACCCCTATTTCATTTAGAAGACATCACCATCTGGTTCAAAGTGGTTTCTCATTCCTTTCTTCCAGTCACGGACAGAGAGGAGATGGTGCTCTGTTGCACTTGTGTTGACAAGGACTCCCTTAAAAAGCTACGCACTCACTCATCCAGCTACGTCAGACATTGCTTCCACAGCCAAGACTGCATGTGTGTTTCATTGCATCAGGGGCTTTGACATTACATCAGTTACCAAACCACCAAATTATCTGAACAGCAGTTGTAGACTTGAATCTGCAGTTCTGGGTTCTAGCAAGTTACATTCACTTTTAATTCTCAAACACACACAGTCCTTTGCTAGGCTGCTGAATATCAGGAAGAAAAAAGGGGGAGAAAATACACAGAAGGGCAGATGTTTCAGTTGGGAAAAAAAATCAGAACTGGAGCCTAACGAGTGAACATTCATCACCCAAATTGCAGTAACTGACTGTATGATAGCATGTGAATCAGGAGGTACTAGGCTTAAACTACAAATCATTTATCAGACTTAATCATGGTCTAAGCTACTGTGTTTTATTTGGCAAGAGGGGCAGGTAACTGCTGCATCTGGTTGGTCACCATGCATCAGCTCAAATGTGGTTACTCATTAAGCTACAGTACTCCATCACTTTGATTGCATAACTTCAGATACAAATAAACTGGAAGAAGTGAAGACGTATACGATACCAGTAAAATAAAGGCCTATTCTACGCTTCCTTTCTGGCATGTATGTGTGCTACATGTTACTACAAACTGGTGTAATGAATCATTGTGTTCTGCCCTCAGAACAGACTTTCAGCATCTGAAGGGGGCCTACAAGGATGCCAGACAGGGACTCTTCATCAGGGACCATAGTGGTAGGACAAGCAGTAATGGATTCAAAGTGAAACAGGGAAGATTTAGGTTAGATATAAGGAACCTCACCCTCTTTACTGTGAGGGTGGTGAGGCAATGGAACAGGCTGCCCAGAGGAGTGGTAAATGCTCCATTTCTGGCAGTGTTCAAGGCCAGGTTGGAAGAGCCTTGGACGACATGGTCTAGTGTGAGGTGTCCCTGCTGATGGCGGGGGTTTGGAACTAGATGATCCTTAGGTCCTTTCCAACCCAAACTATTTTATGATTCTATGACTTTCCTACTCAAAACCTGATTTTTAAGACTTTTGAAAGAAGACTCCATTCAAGAATACTAGAGAATTCTTTCAGGACTGAAAATATTTAAAAATCAGTGTGACCACTTTTATTTAGACTTTTTTCATCCATTTGTAAGAATATCCTGAAAAAGAACACAAACTACTGTGCTTAATTCATCTACATCTTAACCTGCCATTCCTCATGAACTAAATATTAATCTTTGAATCTTTTGGATTCCACTAGGAAATATATTTAATTGGAAAAGGCCTCCTTCCCAAATATGCCTTTTTTAACCAGAAGAATCAAATGCTTGATGTAGTTTTATTTAGCATAAGGCATCATCTCACGTTTTATTTAGCATAAGGCATCATCTCACTTAACATCTCTTGAATACTATTATCATCTTGATGTGGGGGTCAATAACAATCCCAATAACACATTTTCTCTTGGATTCAATCCCACAAGGACTTTTATTTTCCCACAGTACTACAGAAAGAGGCAATCCCTTTAGGAAACAGAAATGAAACAGAAAAGACATCTCAGCTTTGTATCAATCTGTTAACTGATTTGCAGTTGATTCCTATTGTGTTAGGTTGCATTTATTGTGCCACCACAAGGAAGACGTTTGTCAAAGGTCTATCTTTACACAGTTTTCATTTTAAAAAGTAGGAGCTCTTCTGCCTTTTTGTTTTTAAAGGAGTTCACTCGGAATCTAACCATGTATCTAGGAAATAAAATATACAGGGTTCCAATCCATTCAGTTTATTCAGTGTATATTTGAACCAGTAAAGAATTTAGTTTGCATCTGACAAGAGTAGTACCCTCTGGAGCTATGATGTACTTCAGGAATGCCCCAGCTTCCGGCAACAGAACAGCTAATAAGCAGCTGAGCTCTTTTCCAATGGAGGCACGAGTTTCTCAGCAGTGTCATCTCCCCCAAACCCCCAGGATGAAAATCCTACAAAACTTAGAAAACCATAATTCTATGTCTAACAAACAGAACTCACAGCTAGTAACTGTTCCTGAACTGTATGTCCAACCAACCTCCAAGATTGCCATAATTACTTCTAATTCTGAAAACCAGCTATCTAATCCATTAAAACGCTTTGTGTCAATTCCAGCTACTTTTGTGTTCTGAAAGAATATAATAGCTTATTTTCAATAAAAACATTATTTTCGCAAGAAATATTTCTTGCAGTTTGGCTGAAAATCTCTGGAAGACTAACAGTCTTGTAAGCCCTGTGTTTATTGTTTCCCCGTACAAAGCCAACTACTTCCCATTAACAGTTTTCACAAACAAGTTTAACCAGATCCATATAATAATCCCAAATCATACCCTTTCCTGAGTGAATACATGAAATCATTAACTTTTTCTTGTCCTGTGCTCTTGCCCACTTTAACAGTTTTCTTTCCTAATTTGTTCCAAGTCTGTATAACCCATCAATATTCGTCAAAGGGTCCAGATGGTCATCTCTCTGCTATTCCCAGTACCACATTTCCTCCTTAATTTCCATTGCATAAAGCATCCCCCACAACCTGGCTTACTAAACACTAATCAAAGAGTTACTTCCAGAACAAACTACTTACATCCATTTCTTGTGGCCCAATAAGACCAAGGCTTCCCAGTCAGATTACTTTTGTTTTTAAGCAGTTTTTTAGCAGAGTTTTAAGCACTTACTTAGCAGAGGTGGCCATTTCCAAGTGACAATGAGCAGTTGTCTAGAAGGCACAACCATTTCTGCTTCTTCAGCTGTCTGAGTGCCTCGCTCCTCCCTTTTTACAGACAAAGAGCTTCTCAGTTGTTCACTCCTGCGGCCATTTGACATTATTAAACTCAGATCACAAGTTACACTTGGATCACCTCTGAGATGTTATATGCTGAAGTACAACCTCAGGGCTTCTCCTTGCAGATCCATTATTTTGTCCTTGATCTTAGCTATTCCCCACCAAGTTACTGATGCTACTCCCTGGCCACAGCCACGGCTGATGATATACATGGATAACCAATAGCTACTTTTAGTGCAACTAATTCTAGCTGACTTTCCATGCTGAGACATACAGCTCAGGAGGACAGCAAGCAATGAGGTTCAAGAACATGGATACTTTGAGCAGATCTGAAAGTTGGCAAACCAGCAACACTGGAACTTAGCTTTCTGAGGCTTATATACATAGCTGGGTGTCAGCAGCTTAAGTGGCAATCAACCTGCAAGAAGAGATGCAGTGCTCCATTTTCAAGATGGACTTCCCTAAGTTGCAACCTACAGCCCTCCTCTGTAAATGACTGCAAATTTGCTGTGTATCTCTTAATGTGGAGAAAATGTTCACAACTTATCTTCATGTATATTTAGTTAAAACTTATAGAATAAGACCCTGACCAAGAATACCCCTACTGGAATCAGGTGACTTGGTTATAAACCCAGATGGAACACAGGATTTTGGCCAAGGAACCCTTTTCCCTCCCTTTATTCATTCTGAAATTAAATTATTTGCAGAAACAAGCTCCTAGTCTAACTGACAATACTGTTTGAGGAAGCAGTTTGGTGTGGCCAGAAGAATGGTGGGGAGAAGAACACCCAACAGCTACATAACAGCATGAGATAAACCAGGTAAATTAATGAAGAAGGAAGGGAAAAAAAGAACCATGACTTTTCTTCCCACCAAGCTCCAATTACATCTAGCCCAGTCCTATGGGGGAGAAAACAGAGGGATGAGAGAAGCAGAATCATTTTCTAAATTAAACAGTTACATACTTCCTTTTCTGACAGGAAGTTTTCAATGGACCATGCTAAATTATGGACTTTAATGAATTTATAAGCTATGATGCAATGGAAGCTTTTCAGCCCCTCTGAAAATCGGACAAGAAGTAGCATGAATGCATTCCAACTCTGCCCACAAAACAAAGCAGCTGGATACTTCTGGAAAATAATAGCAGGGAAAGAGTGTGCACATTGAAATTATCGTAGTTTGGCTTTTCAAGGCTGACAAATTGGCAAATTCCCACCTCCCAGAGTTACTTCTTCAATTTGCTTTCACACTGCAAGGATACTGCAGCTGATTATACTCGGGAAATAAATCACCCCCTCCAAAAGGCTGAAAACTGCAATTTCCTACCCAGAAACAGAATGTTATGTTGTCCAGAAACTCACAATGCTCCTCACAGAAGTGTGAGTAGAGCAGAACAGGCACTGCTGCTAAATCAACTCCGAGGGAATTTTAGTTTCTCTTGGGATATTCTGCATATGTCTGCTACAACAGGTAGGTGGACAGGAAGAACACCCTGAGACCACATAAAACCAACAGCAGTTTCTGCCGTTGCTTTAACTGTGAAGAAGATGAGATACGAGATAGTTATGGGCAATAATTGAAATGTGTATTGTACCCACCAGGAATCAGAGAAAATGGGTTATACCATATAAGCTTCCCATGTGTGCAGATTGCTTACTGTCTTCCTTATTTCTGCCCTGTAGTCCTTTTTGGCTTTCATAAAACAGTCTAAGTTTTATGAAAGACAACTGGTACAGCTTTTATCAGTTATGGTACAACTTAAAGAATATATTTGCTCTTTCTTCTAGGATTTTCAGTATATATTGGATATGTCATTATTCTGTTGCTTCTCTTTTATGCCTGATAAGCAAAGGCAGGCAGTTAAAGCATATCTTAACGTTATTTTCTCTAAGAGCAAATTGGGGTTTGTACACCTCGCAGCTGTGCTCCAAAGAAAAAAGGCATCATCTTGAAATCTGCATTTATTTGTATTGTTTTAGAAATCGTCCCTCTTCTATGACTTGTCTCACAAGATCACTTGCCTTCCTACTTCAGAAAATAGGATTGAACAAGCTGTAACAGAAGAGCTGCTCTCACCGGGAGGCCACTCCAGTGTCCAACATGTTCCACAACTGGGTTTTCCTAGATACTGTAATAAAATGTGCTTGTTCGTAACCCTTCACAGACAATGCAGTCCCAAACACTCCCCTAAATATTCAGCATCATCCTTCTTGATTCTAAATATTTTGAAGGTTATCATCACTTGTTCTTTGTAGCCACTACTCCCCTAAGCTGGAGTTCAAGTTTGTACATGTTAATGTAAGTGTGGGAGGCATTTGGTGAACTGTTATTTATGGACACGAAATATGCAGCCAGCTATTAACTTCCTGTTTATATATATTATAAAACCCTGTAGTTTATAAATGGTAGTTTCTGAAGCATACAGAACTAATTTTCATAAAACTAGCACTTTAAGGGTAATATAGTTGTATACTTGATACATCAGAAACAGTCTTTCATCTCTTGATTGTATTGGAAAGGATGGTAAAATGTGGGAAAAGCTGGAGATCTGGATTACAGATCCAATCTGCACAAACCCTGTTGTAAATAACAGCCTACTGGCAGTGAAACCCTTATCAAATGCACAAGCCTTTTGGGAAAAAAAGAGATCAATATTCTTTTTCACATATTACAAACATTCCAGAGAAGCAACAGAAGTGCCAACAGAAAGAAAGTACAGAGTAAGCCAAACAAACCAACATATTCCCCTCTTCAGTAACTGTAGACCATTCTTGTCCAGGTTAATCCAGAGAAAGTTGATAGGCCACAGCAGCATTTACAATGACTGCCTGAGCAATTCCCTTCATGGGGCTTACCTTTACTAGGATCCTTTTGCAGCGCAGGTATTGAATTCTGCTGTTACTGTTCCAGAATCAGGGTACTACCAGCCATTAGTTGTAGTGTTAATCAGAAGAAACTGCAGTAGCACTTCTATGAGCTACAGTTCTCCAAATTCTCAAGATAGAACTCAAAATACATTAATAATTGTAGTTAATCTACTGAGAAATCTCTCATTTATGAGTTTGATCTAGTATTGAAGAAAGACATTTACTTTGCCCATAAGCAAGTACCTAAAACAGTTCTTTATTTGCAGCTGGATTTTCACTGTTTTCCCGAGGAGCTCTGGAAATACAGCCTATTTCAGGATACAAATGGGTTTTGTCACTTTGCTTTACACCTCAGCCAGATGTTTGTAAACAAAATAGTGGGGTTTCAGACCACCCTTGGAGAGTGCTGCAGTGGCTGGAAAGGTGAGGCCAGCTCCTTCTTTGGAAAATGGAGCAGTTACCAAGCCAAAATCAAGCCATAAACTTTCCTGATTAGCAATAGCTGCAATCCATTTCACACCCTTGCTTTTAGGAACAATCATCTTGATATTATGACATTCCATACTATAGTATTTCATTATCATACTAAAACAATAATCACATTAGCAAGGTTCCTGTCTCCTTTCCTCGCATCAAGCACTACACACAGATATTCCTCTTAATTGCTTCCAGAGAAACATCTGGTCCTACCAATGCCGTTGTAACAGACCATAGTGCATCTCTGGGTATACTTGACCACTACACTTGACTGGGGTAGGCAACACACCACTTCAGCCTGAACCACTTCAGAAACAGTCTGGATTCACAAACAATTGTAAAAGACCTTCTTTGATACTAGAAAAAGGACTTTCAGGTCCAGAGAAGGGCAATGGAGCTGGTGAAGTGTCTGGAGCACAAGTCTGATGAGGAACAACTAAGGGACCTGGTGGGGTTTAGTCTGGAGAACAGAAGGCTCAGGGGAGACCTTTACGATGCTCTACAACTACCTGACAGGAGGTTGTAGTGAGGTGGGATCAGTCTCTTCTCCCAAGTAACAAGAAACAGAACAAGAAGAAACAGCCTCAAGCTGTGCTAGGGGAAGTTTAGGTTGGCTATTAGGAACAATAATAGCCAACTTCTTTTTCTCTGTTAGCCTCTTTAACAGAGGCCAGCCTAACCACCATAACAGAAATCAGACTAATTTTTGGTGTTGGAAACTCTTGTTTGCTAAAGCTGAACATCTGTAGGGACAGGACAGAGGCAAATGGCTTTAACCTGCCAGAGGGAAGATTGAGACTGGATATAAGGAAGAAGTTCTTCCCTGTGAGGTTGGTGAGGCACTGGCACAGGTTGCCCAAAGAAGCTGTGGCTGCCTCATCCTTGGCAGTGTTCAAGGCCAGGTTGGATGGGGCTTGGAGCAACCTGCTCTAGTGGATGGGTTGCTTGGAGCAATCTGGTCCATGGCAGGTGGTTGGAGCTGGATGAGGTTTAAGGGCCCTTTCAACCTAAACTAGTCTCAGATTCTAAAAACTGTAATGTAAGAGCCTCACTGATAATCTGCTGGCTTCAAGGGAAGTCTGTGTGTTGGCTTTAGCAAGACCTGGAACAGCAGTAGTTTAGCTTTTGGACATGTAAGAATGTAAGAAAAGCAACACTGGAACAGCCCAAATATTCATCTCCAAGAACAATAATCAGAAAAGAGCCTAAGTACAAAACAGCATCCCAACTGTGGTTGCAGCACTACCTGCAGAAGTGGTACCTCACGTATAGAACAGTCCCCAGCAGATATTTCAGATGAATTTGGTGAGTCCTTTCCTGAATTCATACACGTTTCAGCATGCACTGTATCTTCTGCCAAGGAGTTTTGTAGCCTAATTGTGGATTTCATGAAATTCAGTTTATGCTGAATCCACCAGGTGCTAATTTATTATGACATTTGATTTTGATTCATGTTCTTCAATGGATAAACCATACATTCTCTATCTATTTTCTCCATTTTACTTGCTGTTTTATAAACCTTTACTTTATTCTTCTCTAACCATAACCTTCTTCATCTCCTAGGCTGAAGAGTCCTGTCTGTGTATCTAGTCTGTGTTGTAACTAGCTGAATCATTCAACTGCTTGAAAGGAATTAAAAACAAAACTCCAGGTTGTTTTTTACTGCATCATTGGCTTTCCAGTTTATGTAGCCTCAATATGAATGAATTTAAGTCAGAGTAGAGATAAAACAAAACCCAAGCTGGTAATTTCCTAAAAAGAATAAACAGATTTGAACAAAGCATAAATGAATTTAAACATTTCTCCATGTTTCTGAGCTAATCTATTTAGAATTTTGTTTTTTTTAATACAGAGGAAAAATGAAGCAGGAGGTGTACCTGTCTTCAACATTTCAATATCCACCAGGGATATGGAGCTATGATTGTCATTTGCAGTTTGACAACCCCAGGAAACTCTGCCTGTAAAGAACCATGTTCAAAGGAGGAATTTAATATCGCAATTTCATCTTGCACTGATACAATTCAGGCTCTATACATATCAACTTCGCAGTTGTTGCAAGTCAGACATCCGTTAAAGATGTCTTCAGAAGAGCAGAAGCTGTGACACATCTGCCTCTGTCGGAAATCATGTAAGTTTGCCAGTTTAGAGTCAATAACAGAAAGTTAATGAAGCAAGAAACTAAATTGTGTTCCAGGAGAATGCAGCATGTGATAGACAAAGCTGACATATGCCAAGTAGGAAGGTAAGCCAATACACCTTGGGTGGTCAACGGCAGAAGCAAATATCTCACATATGAATTACCAGATCAGGTGGAAAAAGGTATAAGCAGGTTATAGTGAAGGGAAAAAAAAATCCCAGAGAAGATATTAACTCCCTGGTGATGGAACCTACACAAAGCTTACCATGCCAGCTACCTGCTGGAGATAATTGTGCAGCTGGCAGACTAATTGCTAAGTGTTGATACGACACCACAGAAATGTGTTTTACTTGCCTTTACTGGCTTTATGGTTGCATGGACTACATTTATACATTTATGATTTAACCTTTTGTGACTAAAGTGAGTCTTACAGAGCTAAATTAACAGTTTCCTAGCAGGCTTTTCCAGTGTTTTACTCATAACCTGCATTAATTCCTAGCTCTGCCTGGGAAATTTCAAGTATACTTATCCTTAAATGGACTTCTCAAACATGGTTTCAGCCACTTCGAAACAGCAGCAAGGCCTAAGTTTGCAATGCAACATTGCTAACATTTTCTACACTGACACAAAGCTGATCAATGCTATACTCAGTCATTAACATGTGTGGAAAGCCACTTACTAAGAAACAAACCTAATGCAACAGGAGCACTAACCAGTGACTGTCGGAACAGGAAACACTTCTTTGGGTCAATACCACAGGCAAGGATGGCAGCAGTGGTGTCCAATATGTTCTGGCGCAGGACAGCTGGTTCCTTGGGCATGGTGAGAGAGTGCATGTCCATAATGCTATATAGCACTGAGCTGCACTCTTCCTGCAGATTCACCCAGTTCTGAATGGCTCCAAGGTAGTTACCCAGATGAGGCACCCCAGTTGGCTGGATACCAGAGAAAATCCGATCCACGACCATATTCTGTAAGCAAACAATTCATAAAATTAGCAAGTGAATTTTTGGGACAGACTCTTTCACATTTGATAGTCATTAATAAAGCCTCACACCTGTCTCTACTCCGATCAGTGTATTCATTTATAAATTACCTCAGGATTAACTAAAAGTAATTGCAGTAAGTCAGTCCTAACACTCCATCGTACTGCAGAGAGACTGACAACCAGTGTTGATTTTAAGCAGTCAGACTGCATATACAAACTGACATAGCTGTAAATAAGGTCAGTGAAAACTAGATCTCAGAAGACAAGTCATAGATTCTTTCATCCTTTTTTTGATCCTTTTGATCCTCATCTTTCATCCTTCTATATTCCATGATTTGGAACCAAAGCTGTATGTTTCTCTTTAGCACATTATCCACTCTGATACAGAAACTCAGGATCATAGCCTAGAGAAATGGAAACATTTTTGTGGTAAACATATGCAATATCCCATTAGACTGCCAGCTTAACTCCCACCAACACTCAAGTCTTATTTTACCAGCTGCAAAGACCATTTTGAGCAGTTCCTGAAAGAAACTGAGTCCTTGTCCCAGAGCTCAAAGAATAATGAAGAGATTATCAAAATTCTGAAATGACCCATCTTGGCAGCAGTGGAGTTTCTGAAAGGGCTCTACAAAGACAAACTGCTATAGCTCAAGGTCACACCTGGAATACTGTAGATGCACCAGTATCAGTAATATGTCAACATCTGATGAGATTTCATAGAGAAGCAGCAAAAAAAAAGTCATGAAGAAGCTAAGGTTGGGAGCAAAGATTTAAAAACTTGAAAAATGTATAGCTTGGCTAAGTGACAGTTACCATCTTGGAAAGTTTGTTTTCCTGCATCCCAGCCCTCCATTTGACCATTTTCTCAGAGCCCCAGGCTGTCAGCATATGATCGATTACCTCCCCGACCTTCCCAAAGAATTCCATTATGTCCAGAAGTAACTCAGCAATGTTCCATGTGAAAATGCTTGCTACATGCCAAGCTGTAAGAGCATGTAAGAGTTACAAATGAGGGTCCCACCAAAGTCAGCATGGAGCTCTAGTCACAAAGCTGCTCAGTACAAACCCTCAGTCTCTTGTACAGCAGGAATATCAACTTCATTATGCCTCTGGCTACATGATCATTTTCCTGCTATATTTTATAAGCCACACTGATATCAAAGTAGAGCGACTAATGTAGTCTGTTTTCATTGCTGTGAATCTCCTACATACTACTACAAAACCACAAAAAATGGCAGCAGAAGTCAAGGCCAAGTACCATTATCTTTAACTATTAAAAAAAATAAAACCCCCAAACTTCAAATTGATTTAATTTTGACTCAGGCTCCAGAAAAAAAATGAATAAGAATTTCCAAGTAGATAGGACTTTGTGTTTTTAAACATGATCTAGAGTTCAGCCATTTCCTTCAAAATGTGATGGATAATTCTCGTTGCTTTTAAAGTAAGCCTGGTATTCAGCTAAGCCGATTTTCTTATCCAATGTTGAAGTGTTTGTGCTGACAGGTAAGAGTAGATTTGGGCTAGCAGCGATGCTGACTTTTCCTGCTCACATAAATACCTACACATTTCAGTGCAGGCGGTAACCCCCCTCACCTCATCCTAAGTATCTTCTTGACTTCTAGCATATTCTTGAGTCATTTTCTAAGATCTCTTCCAGAACCTCCAGTTTGGGAGCTGCAAACTAGCCACTGCAATGAAAAGCACACAATTTCCTCCAACAGCAATTCTAACTTCAAGTGGTTGTGCCCCAGTCCTTGACCATCCGTGCCTTTTTTCTGCATTACACAAACATGGAATTAGCTACTCCCTTTTTCTTTTTTTGCCATTTGATCTCCTCTTTTCGTAGGAAACTACAGCAGAGCATTTGTAACCACTTGCAGAACCCACTCACCTCCCACTAGGCTACTACTTGGCCCAAGGGCTGCAACCAGCTTCTTGTTGGCACTGAGAAGGGTCTCAACGTTCATAAATCAGATGAAGTCTTGTAGAAACTCAGGGAACTCTGGATGCATTGGGCTTCAGAGCTGTAAGTCTGTTACTAAGGGCATAGATCACTTGCTAGGCAATGCAATCACTTGCTAGGCAATGCAACTTTACAGGCATAACATTTGTCTTTTGCTTCCCATGCTCCTGCTCTTCACCAAGAGAATAAGAACTCAAGAAGAAACCAAGGCTATAAACAGATGATGACTATGATGGTGTTCTGCCCTACAGGGATCCCAGAACAGCTTGCTAGTTGTCAGAGCACATTTCCTCCTCTCGTCTTCTATCACTCAGTTCAAATCGCGATACTCCTTCACACAATTCTAATTCTTCCCAGTGCTGCCTACTATGCAGCACCCATTTAGATGTCTAATCACACTCTGCCACACAGGCTGTAAGTTCTTACAGCATTAATCTCCATTTTCTTATCAGTTTCATCCCTCCTGTGTTCATGTATCCTTTTCTTCCTGCACTTTTGCTTTTCGCCCCCTGCTTCCCAGAAGAACTCTTGCATGGAATATTAAGACAGTAAGGAGGCACAGAGAATGCTGTATGGTAAGGAAGCTATTGTTACCGTTACTCCAGTGACTTCATGCAAAATGTTTCCTACCTGCACTGTTAGAACACCTTAGAAACTTCCTAATCTTCTAGAAATCCACTATGGATGTGTATTAAATAAAGTGTATGAAATGACTATGTTAAAAGCATAGTGAAGAAACTTGTACATCTTTCAACTGCAGCCTAGACAAGGACAGCATCACCCGAAATATCTTCTGATGCTATTGCTTCTTTTCCCTGGGACCCTGAAGCTAATGCTACTTCACTGCAGAAGCAGCTCTACCCCCTGGGATAAATGCATGTTATAACCCTCTGTGCAGTCAGCACAGATCGGCTCATGTGCCAATACCCTGACCCAGAAAGATCTGGCACCCTGAGCCTGTGGACTCCACAAACCTTGTCAGTCTCTAAGTCACAAAGACTGCATTCCCTCGCAGCCACAGTCCCTGCTTCATATGCTTCCTATGCCATGTTCCTTCTCTGCCATTTCCCCTGCTCAGATCACTGCCCAGTTTGGAGATTATGTCACTATGAACATACTGGATGTACTGGCAAAATTGTGTTCCCTAAATTGAGTATAATATACTCAAATATTGGTACAGATACAATAAGGACATTTAAATAGGCAGTTTGAGAATGTTTTTCACCAAGAATATACAAGACATCAGAATTTCAACATAAACTGTACATTCAAATTCTGTACGAACTCCAAAGATATGAAGGGTAACAATAAACAGATTAAACAGATTAAAGACAGGTTTATTGTAGTACTATGTAAGCATCTGGTGCCACACTACATGTTGGAAAGAAAACACTCAAGTACAACGTAAAATGGACAGCTTCATTTAAAGAGAGAACAAAGTTCCTTGTCTATCCAGTAAGGAGAATACCTGTGAAAGCAAGCATGGCAGCTTTAATGTGCTTGCATGTTCAACTGGTAAACAACTACTTAGAAAAGGTTTGTTCAGTATATGGGCAATAAGTAACAGGTTAAACATGAGCAACAAACAGCAGGAGTATTATACTGAGTCTAAACTCAGCAATTACTTAACCTGAAGTCTGGAATTTGCAGAAACAAGCAAATCCAATAACGAAAACTGAGCTAGGCTGGACCTGGATAAAGCATAGAAAATAAGTTACAAAGAACAAACCCTCACTGGCTCCCAGCTGAGGGACCGACCAGTTGACTACAAGTCTTTCATCTTTAACTCCTTTGATTCCATTTAACAACATAAAAGCACAAGATGTGACAGCAAATGGGGTGGTATGAAATATTCCATTGTGTTAGCAGAAGTCTATATTAAAAAAAAACTCCCCCCCCCCAAAAAAAAAACCAACAGAAAACCCACCCTTAAATGAATCTTGGACTTCTAGCACTAAAAATATACAGAGAACATTGCTCCTTTGGAGAGAGTTTATGTTCCCTGTTTGTTCACTCTGTGAGAAGCAGCGGGTGGCATAGCAGCGTGGCAGGGGAGTTTTGCTGGTACCATGAAATCATGGGGCTGGAATGCACTTCAATGGAGCTCTTAGGTCAGGGGATGGGAGCTGTGTGCTCTCAAGTACTAGAGCTGGAAAAGGATAAAAACAAAAGGAGTGAAGGCTTCCCAGTGGAGCAGAGTGAAAGCCACAAGACATGCAGCTCCAGCCCACAGGCACTCACTCAGTCAGACATCTGTAGTAAGCACAGTGTGAGCCTGTTGTTCGTGTGTTTAACTCTGTGTGGTGTGTGCACCTACACCAGTAGTGCTGCATGTTAATCTTCACTCCTGGTAAGAGCATAGTATCTGACAGATGTTTTGACATCTATTATTTTCCTCTCAATGAGACTTCTGCAAGGCAATTCCAGACACCACAGTACATTTCACCTCAGCGTTTTTAAATGGAGCTTGGCCCAAACCCCATTAAGGTTCAGGTGTTCTCTTGCCCAAACCCCATTGAGATTCAGGTGTTCTCTTCCCTAAACTCATTTTTCATGATGACACAAACTTCTGCTCTTTAAAATGAAAAACTGTCAATACCCAAATGCTCTCAAATGATGAGGAATAAGCATTACATTCTTGTCCCAGAGTAGGATGGCTAAAGATACCCTGAAGTATGGGCACATTTATTTTCAGTGCAAACCAGTATACTAGAAAACAAACACAGCTTCCAAAATCCAGTGCTGCTCTCTTGGACCAAAGCAGAACTCTTCTCAGTATGTCATGCTTGTAGTAAGGAGACCTGTAACTGTTAAGTCCTCAGTTCAGCAAAGCCACACTCATTTCCTACTCGTGAGACAAATGTGCCAGAACTGGAGAACATGTCAAACTTGCTAGAGTTAAGGAAAAGATCCATGCATATCATTTCTTGTCACTTGTCAATTCTTAGTATCCTGACAATAGCTTTCACGTTTAGCTTTATGAATTCTGTGAGGACTGAATACAAGGATTTACCTGTTGAATACACATATTTGCCTTGAATTTCAACAGAAAACTGCTTCTCAAATTTGTAGTAAGATCAGTCATAATATAGTTTTTCCAATTCACAAAGGAGTTAAGAAAAAAAAATCAAGTGAAAGCATTCACAGGATCTGTTTTCAAAGCCTCTCTTCTTTGTAACTCTGCAGAAATATTGCCATCCTACACTTAATGGCAGCAGGCAACCCACAACTATAAAGAAACCTACCTACATTTTTATCACTTTGTGGGTTTTAAACCCAGAAAAAGCTACCACCCATTCAAGGAGTTATGACAAAGCTGCAATG
This sequence comes from Neopsephotus bourkii, assembly GCF_033783945.1. Taxonomy (NCBI): domain Eukaryota; kingdom Metazoa; phylum Chordata; class Aves; order Psittaciformes; family Psittacidae; genus Neopsephotus; species Neopsephotus bourkii. The sequence goes on along the minus strand of NW_026901771.1, from coordinate 1,479,321 downwards.
TGACAATTCTCAGGATTGCTTTCTCCTTTTAGTTTGGCATAGGAAAACATTTACACAATTACATAAAAGTATACACCAAAATTCGTCTGGTCAGAGCCCAGGTTAGACCTATTATTTAACACAACAGACCATAAGGTGATGACATTAATCCTGCCCTAGAAGTACATTGGCACTACACCTCAGCTTCCCAAACTATTCAAGCGATGGAGGAGGTGGAGTTTTGCGTTTTCAAGACTACAACTAGCGAGATATAGAGGTAGAAAAATCAAATCCCAAAGAGTCTTTTGCCAATTGTACTCTGTGAATAACTGAAGGGAAGGACAGAACTTCAGACTAATTAATTTCTTTGGACTTTGTTCATAAATCTATCCCAGCAAGCTGCACCAGGACACTCCCCCCCCCAACCCACAGTGGTGGTTACTCTTCACATGTTATAGCATTTAGCCGCTCTGTTTTACATTAACAGCTATTTAGTTGGGGCAGAACAGGTGAAAAGCCAAGCGAGATCCAGCAGCATCAGAGCTAATTCTAAACACAGGTGGTGGGCACAATGGAGAGAGCAGGAAGTCGACGGGAGAATCACTGCTGACATCCAGGACAAGGAAGATTGATGGCTTCCCTCTCTAGTTTTCCCCACTGTGTAGGCACGCAGGGGGTGGGGGAAAGGGACGGAGAAGCTGCTGTGCTGGCGACATACCACACCACCCAGCCTCCACAGCACCAGTGCTGATTAATGACATTGGAACGACTCAGGAAACAGCAAAGGATCATTCACAGACTCTGCTGCTCTTGTCAGACTTTTATCCGTGGCGGTTCATTTCGCCCCAGTTGTTCTAAACTGAAGCGAGTTCAGATATGCCAGAGGAAAAGCGAATGGCAAAGTGAAAGGGAAGAAAGAGCAGCACTAAGCAAACACAGAGATGAGTAAAGCACACAAATGAGAAAAGCTGAGATTTGAAATGTGAAGATCCTCCCAACAGGAATCAAAAAGGGAAAACCCAACCAAACCCCAAACCTGTGCCTCAACCTCAGAGACAAAAGAACGTCTTTAGCTGACAAAAGTCCCCGACTACTGCATCTTCGGCATCTGTCTACGAGGCTTTCTATTTCCCTCATTAATACTTTGCAACTTCAAAGCTCTTGTTGTTAAAATGATACGCTCGTCTGCTAACATTGGCTTAGTAAAACCTGTCTTAAGACAGTTATTAAACAGCAAAGTGAAGGGAAACCAGAGGAGTCCGATTTTACCAACTAAAGCATAAATTTTAAAGTCTAATTTGGTCAATTTAAGTGTTAATGTTATTAGAGATAGAAAAAAAACAAATGAAAGAAAAGGGAAACTTAGAAGCAGTCTATGTACTACAGACTTTGCTTCAATTATTGCTTTTTAAGTAATTTCTTGTCCACAAACTTGCTGTAGAAACTTTTAAAACATGTTTACCTTCATCTGGTAATTCAATACATGAAATTCAGCTCGTACAAGTGCTATTTCATCAGGCTTAATTCTTATAATTAGGGATTAAAGATCTTAAATTAAATTAGAAAGACACATATTTAGACCAGAGCAGGTTTTTCAGACAACTTCTGAGAAAGGATTAACTCATTGCCCAGAAACAGAACTAAATTAAGATTCAAACAGCAGTGCCTGGTGCCCCTTTCTTGAATGTCAAATGCATTTATATTTAAACCAATGTAAGATTTTAATATTTATATTTAAAATGAGAAACACATTTAAAGGAGGAACATTTACAGTGCATACCAACCCCACCTTATAAATTTAACTCTGCCCTCTAGGGCTAGCAAAAGAACACTGTATAACTGTATTTGGGTTAGGCTGCCCTCTCATGCTACCTTGTTAAAGAAGACTAAGCAAACGGAACCTTTAATGTGGTATGCTGTGTCCCACAAATGGATTCTCTCATTTGCCTTTATGAGCTCCATACGCCACTCAGTGTGGCAGCGACAGCTGTACTGACAGACACAAGGATCTTCTGCAGCAGTTCACACCACCAAGCAATACAAGGTACCTCTGGACCCAAGGCAAGTGCAGACCCTTTCCTCCCCGCTGTGTGAAATAGGTTACACAAACCTGGCTAAAGGACTCTGAAGCAGCCAGCAGTCCACAGAAAGTAAGAGCTGGCTCGATCACTCTGCAGAGGTCCCAGCACAAGAAGTGATGATAACATTTGACAGAGCGGGCCAGGTCTGTGCAAGGATGGTGAAGGAATCAAGCACTGGGTCTGCGTGCAACCCAGTGGCTGTCACCAATCTAATTTTACATCACAATGTCTTCCTTAGCAAGGACACAGCCTGACAGGCTCTCTCTTTTTTGTGCTGGGCTCCCTACACTTCTCCATATCAACTGGAAGGCCAGCACGTGATGGCTCCTGTTCAGAGCTCAGTCATTCCACAAAGAGGCTCAGTTATAGAGCAGGTCCAATGCATGCTGACACATGCATTACTTCTGCACCTCCTGAGTTTCAAAGACACACATAGAGCTGCAATTAATGGTCTCAGATGGTCCAAGACAGGCAGCAGCATATCAGCCTTAACCTTGCATTAATTATTCTCAAACCATTCACTGGTATTTCTTAAGCTAAGGCAATAAAGCTTCTCCAATCAAACTACCTAATTTTGACTACCTGCCACTGAGTGCAGGCCTTAGCATCCCATTTCACCCAGACTAAGTTAAAGGGCAAAGGATTTAATAACACTATGTTCTCGCAGCTATTACACAACTAAGGTGTGAAGAGAGAAACTAAATCAGTGCCTCACTGACAGGAGGTTGCAGCAGGAGCTAAGTGTCCTGAACTATCTGCAGGAACATCCTGCCCAGCCAGGTAAGGCATGAAGGTCAGGCCAGGTGTGCTGCCTCCAAGTCCATTAGATGACGCACACAGTGCTTGAAACTGAGTATTTGATAGTTACAGTACTGTAGGCATTGCTTGGAGAAGGCGGCACAGGCAAAGAAGAAGCAGCAAGCAAACATTTCAAATCTGAGGGTACAAATGCCTTCTGGAAACAGTTCTCTCCAGGTCTAACAACCTCTGATCCAGCTGCAGTCCTGGCATGGCAGCAGCAGGGCTGGGGGGGGGAGCAGAAGCACTCTTGAGGAACCCACCTAAGGGAAGTTACTCTGTAACAGTTAGCTCAACTCTTAAGTCCTGGGAAAATACAGCGAGCTTTGAAGGAATTAGAGGTCTTAACAACAGCCAGATGTATTTCTCAAGAACTAGTGATACCAGATCACTGTGATGCCCTTCTACAGAACAAGTAGTACTAAAGGTTCTTGCCTGATTTTCATGAAGTTCCAATATTATCTGTTTCCACTAAGAGAAATAGCACCTAGAACATGGTATTATATGCTGGAGGTGCAACTGGAAAGAAAAAGACCCCCAACCAAACCAGAACTTACTGATGGCTTATACTGATTGTGGCAAGATATACAAATACAGTTTTACAGGGTTCTGTCCTGGGTCCACTGTTATTTTATATTTTAGTATCTTCATTAGTAAACTGGATAATGAAATAAAGAGCATTCATTAAATCTGCAGCTGATTCCACAAAGGTGGAAGTATGATAAGGCCTCAAACTGATCTTGACAAAGCAAAGAAATGGTCTGAGAAAACGGGATGTTATTTGCCAGGCACAAATTACATGGATCTATACAGAAAGGGCAACTCAAGTGCACAAACATAGTAAGGAATAGAGCTGTCCAGGCAATAACTGCACAAGAGGATCTGGGGTTTGTAACATTTTAGAAGGTGGGCACGAATCAAGACGATGTTGCTGCAAACCCACCACGTTTATAAATTACACCAAAAAGGAACAGGAATATAAGAATAGCATTAAAATCCAGAAGACACAAACCAGCTTGCTCATCTTATCCAGTATGAGGATGGCCTCAAGGATGGGGATGGCCTCAACTGGGACAGGTTTTAGGTGCTGGATTTCAAAACAGGCCTAGAAAGAGGCCATAGAAGTACAGTCAAGTTCAGTGAGAGGCCTCAGAGATACAACTCCAGCAGAAAGCCTGAAAGAACTGAGGTTTAGTCCAGTGGACAGCACACTGGGGAGAAACAAGGTTTTTAATACGCCTTAAATACACAGTCTTCCACATAGGGCTTTGGGGATCATGGTTAACAGGGTAAGAAACAATGAGTTTAAGCTGCAGTAAGAAAGATTCAGATCAGAGGTAAAGAAAAGTTTCCAACAGTAAGAAAAACATTTCAGAAGAGTGCTTAGGCTCTTTGTTAAATACACATATATGTGTATATCTATATATACACTCACGATATGTGATAAAGGTGTAGGGGCATTTCATTTTTACTTAGGGCCAGGGAAAACACCAGATCACCTCCAATGGGTCTCTTCTAGTCCCCTGAGCCTGTGATCATATGCTTAAAGTGAGATGACCAAAGAGGATGGAAGAGAAGTCAGAATTTTATTTAGATAGGCTACATCTAATGGCATGTCAAGATTCAAGCTTTTCTACCTGCATTTAACTGAATTTCATAGTTGAGGCCTTTTCACAGCTGAACACTGACATTCCATGTTGTTGAGAGATGTAAAATACAGGTTAACATTTAATACTGGTAAACTGGGACATACCCACATTTAGAAATATACACTGCTTCAGTAGGATAAAAACACATGAAAAATTAGCATTTTGCCACAAGATACAGGTGTCACTGTCAAAATGTAAAGAAAAGAATACTGTGTTTCTAAATGATAAGTAATTTCAGATATGAAAATATGATGTGATTTTAGATTAACAGAAGAAACTATTTTAAGTAGCAAACCCATCACAATCCTAAAGCAAAACAAAAGCTAAAGAATTCAGCTCATACAGACTACATTTAAACTGGTTTTATCAGTGCAGGTCGGTTCTGAAATCACATTTACACACAAAGAACAAACAACAGCTGAAGAATAGATGAGGGGCACAGAGGTGTTCATTAGTGCTCACGTCTGGCCCTCAAAGAGAATGTAGCCAAGGCATGTTCCTGTGTCCAGGAGCACAGAAGCTCATCTGGATGCCCTAGTTTAGATAAAAGCACTGACCCCCGAAAGTCAATACAAGCTGTATTCTCTCCCTAAGGAATTTAATCTGAGGTTGAGTTAGAACCAGGATCAGTATTGTGTCTGTATTGCCACTGAATAAGCAGAATGAATTTATAACTGATGAAGTTTTCTATACACAGAGCAGATTCTTTGCTTATATGAGAGGAAGTTTGTGTAGGACTGGTATCTAATGTGCATCTTCAGGCACTACTACAATAAACCCCTGCTTAAACAAGTCTGTCCCTCGGTCACTAATGTCTAAGGAATGTAAACCAAAAACCAGTACAGGGGAGGATTTATAGCAGTACACTTAATGCTTATCATGGTTGAGACCTAAATCATGTAGAAGTTTATAGCATCTTACCTGCAATACTAGAATCGGCACAGCACATGCCAGCCAAGTCACAGCAACTGCTTCTTACACAACTTGAGTCCAGAAATGGCAAATGAAACCTCCCCAGTTGGTGTGTGAGGCTCGTTGCTCTCTTATAAAGATGAGATCTCTCTTGCTAACTTACCTGTATTACTCAGACCAGCCCACAGCAAACCAGGCAAATGACTAACTCTCAGTTTGGATGCACCCTTTGGAGTATGTCAGTGTAAAAGAAACTGTTCATACTGCAGATATCCCAGAGATGTGTAATACTGAGTACTGGTGAGTATTCTACTTGAGACTTACAATCAATGTTGCATGGCCAACTGTAACAACGTCCCTCTGAAGGGAGTAACTGAACCTTTGGCTGTTCTGACCTGGCTTAATGCTTGATGAACATGCGAAATTCTAACATAACTTCCATTCTGCAATGATCTTAAATGTGGACATCTTCCAGAAAAGAAAAACCCCAAAACAACAAACCAGAACAAAATCAAACAAACAAAAGAAAAACCCCAAACACAACCCCCAAAACCTTAGTGGAAATGTATGAAGAGCAGAATGTGCACTCATTCCTGCTGACAGAAACTGCACATGCTAATCTGTTGCCAGCAGAGATGCAAAATGAGATTCAATCAGGAATTCAGGGTGCTGGACCCTTCCTTCCCCTTACATAAGCAACAAAGAGGCTTTGAAATGTTTGAAATGGTTTTGTTCTTCCATGCAAACGGAAAGCACCCTATGGATTCCTATTAGGTAAAGTCTTCCCACATCTTGGCAAGTATGCGATTTCAAGAAAAATATTTGCAAATGGATAACTCAATTCAAGTAGAAGTCAAAGACCACCTTTGAAAGAAACTTTGATGTGGCTACAAGAACGCGGCTATATCTCTCTAGGAATGATAGCAGAAAGTTGTTCTGTCATCAAAAGTTTGTACCTCCCCATATTTCTTTGTGGCTGCTAATGTAAAAAAGCAATGCTGGTGAGCAGGGAAGTGAATGCCCATGAGACCTAGCATTATGGCAGAATTCCTGAAAAGACCTGCTCTTGCTGTTGGATAAGCTTAAAACATGCCATTTAGCAATCTCACTGCTAAAGGATAGGGTTATTAGAGCATCTCCAAGTGTGAAAGAAAATGACAGAAGTAGCTGCCATGTGAATCCTTGGCATCAGGAAGCCTGGAGTCTTTTATTGACATGGAAACATTGCTCTGTCTTTTCCAAAGCACGGCTAATGTGGTGGATTCCAGTCAGAGCCATGCACCTGGCAAAGGAAAGAAGATGGTGAGCCTAGGGCGCTGTGAAGAAATTGGCAACTTAACGCTTTTGAATGCTGGCCAATGACCTCCCAACTGAGATTGAGTTCAGCATCCAGACTGTGAGGAGGACACAATGAAGATCAAGGTACAGTATTTGATTGTCACTGAGTCTATGTGACCAGAAACGACAGTCGTGGGATTCAAAGCCACATACACATGAACAACCAGCTGATGCACTTATAGGGAAGATCATTACTAGTGCTGCCAGGAAAAAGTGGTGGGTCATAGTAGTAGGGGACTCTACTTTGTAAGGCACAGAGGCACCCATCTGTTGGCCTGACCCAGTCTCAAGGGAGGTGTGTTGCTTACCAGAGGCCCAGATCAGGGATGTTGCAGAGAGGCTGCCTGCTCTAGTAAGTCCCACTGACTATTACCCACTTCTAGTGGTCCATGTGGGTGTCCACCCTGATATCTGTTGAAAGGACGGTATGGCCCGGCACAAGCAATCCAGGAGGTTCCTCGATTGTGTGGAAGACAACTTCCTTCTGCAATTAATAGAGGAGGTGACAAGGAGAGGTGCCATGCTTGACCTTGTGCTCACCAACAGGGACGGGCTCATTGGAAATGTGATGCTCCAGGGCAGCCTTGGTTGTAGTGATCATGAGATGGTGGAGTTTGAGTCTTGTTCAACATCTTTGTCGGTGACATGGACAGTGGGACTGAGAGCACCCTCAGCAAGTTCACCGCTGAAACCAAGGTGTGTGGTTTGGTTGATATGCTGGAGGGAAGGAATGCCATCCAGACGGACCTTTACATGCTTATGAGGTGGGCTGATGCCAACCTCATGAAGTCCAACCATGCCAAGTGCAAGGTCCTACACCTGGGTCGGAGCAATCCCAGGCACAGCTACAGGTTGGGCAGAGAAGTGATTCAGAGCAGCTCTGCGGAGAAGGACTTGGGGGTGTTGGGTTGATGAGAAAATGAACATGAGCCAGCAGTGTGCACTTGCAGCCCAGAAAGCAACCGTATCCTGGGCTGCATCAAAAGGAGTGTGACCAGCAGGTCAAAGGAGGTGATCCTGCCCCTCTACTCTGCTCTTGTGAGACCTCACCTGGAGTATTGTGTACAGTTCTGGTGTCCTCAACATAAGGACATGGAACTGTTGGAACAAGTGCAGAGAAGGGTCACGAGGATAATCAGGTGACTGGAGAACCTCCCTTATGAAGAAAGGGTGAGAAAGTTGGGGCTGTTCAGCCTGGAGAAGAGAAGGCTATGTGGAAACCTCATAGCAGCCTTCCAGTATCTGAAGGGGGCCTATAAGGATGCTGGGTAGGGACTCTTCATTAGGGACTGTACTGACAGGACAAGGGGTAATGGGTTAAAACTTAAACAGGAGAAGTTTAGATTGGATATAAAGAGGAAATTCTTTCCTGTTAGAGTGGTGAGGCACTGGAATGGGTTGCCCAGGGAGGTTGTGAATGCTCCATCCCTGGCGGCATTCAAGATCAGGTTGGACGAAGCCTTGGGTGAGATGGTTTAGTGCGAGGTGTCCCTGCCCATGGCAAGGGGGTTGGAACTAGATGATCTTAAGGTCCTTTCCAACCCTAACTATTCTATGATTCTATGATACTCCACCCGTCAAAGTGGAACTACATATAGTTTCCTATCACTTCCACTTCTGAATACTTCTGGGAATTAGAAGTTATACAGGAGCTCTGAGCCTCAAAAATGGAAACTCAGCATTACCCAATCCTGAGATCTTTCTGCACAGGAACATAAATAGTGACACCCATCTAAGTAGGTGAACTAGACAGGCTTACTCCACTTTGAATATCAACAAGCAGCATGTAATCCATGTTGTAATGTGCACGTTAAGGCTGCAAACCCCTTATTTATAAACAAGTTAATTTAAACAGAAGTTCCTAGTCTATACAGCTCTGAAACTGCCACCTAAATACAAATGAAGCATAGTAGGGGGTTATCTGTCTGTTTATGAACATCAGCATCCTGCTAATAGTTCATAACATAGATTCATAGAGTGCTTTGGGTTGGAAAGGACCTTAAGATCATCCAGTTCCAACACTCCTGCCATGGGCAGGGACACCTCACACTAAACCATCTCACCCAAGGCTTCGTCCAACCTGGTCTTGAACACCGCCAGGGATGGAGCACTCACAGCCTCCCTGGGCAACCCATTTCAGTGCCTCACCACCCTAACAGGAAAGAATTTCCTCCTTATATCCAATCTAAACTTCTCCTGTTTAAGTTTTAACCCTCACACTAGACCATGTCACCCAAGGCTCTGTCCAGCCTGGCCTTGAATACTATCAGGGATGGAGCATTCACCACTTCTTTGGGCAACCTGTGCCAGCACCTCACCACCCTCACAGTCAAGAACTTCTTCCTTATATCTAACCTGAACTTCCCCTGTTTCAGGTTAAACCCATCATCCCTTCTCCTGTCACTACAGTCCCTGATGAAGAATCCCTCTCCAGCATCCTTGTAGTTCCCTTCAGATACTGGAAGGCTGCTAGGAGGTCTCCACACAGCTTCTCTTCTCCAGGCTGAACGGCCCCAGCTTTCTCAGCCTGTCTTCGTACAGGAAGTGCTCCAGTCCCCTGATCATCCTTGTGGCCTCCTCTGGACTTGCTCCAACAGCTCCACATCCTTCTTACATTGAGGACACCAGAAGTGTACACAGTGCTTGACCTATGTGCAACACAATGAAAACTGAGAAAACCCCTAGTAGTGCTCCCTCCACTCAAAACTCATTCTTCAGTCAGATATCACGCAGATATTACCAAAGCAATGGGGTAATCTTCACCTTTCCATGACTTCTGCCAGCTCCAAGAAGCGTAGTTCAAAGAACTCCAAGTTAACAGTAAAAGCAGACGTTTCATTTCTGGTAGCAATCATCATATTTCAGCAGAAGAATGAAGGAAATGGAAAGTATATATACTTCATTGTCCATTTGTATGTCTACATAGGTACAAACATGTATCTATTTCCTTTCCCTGGTGGTGAGAACTTCAGCCTGCTTTCAAGGTGTCTATTTCCATGTGTTTAATCTGCTCAGTGGATACACAGATTTCCCTGATACAACAGAAAGCATCAAATCTTTTCTGTGAGTTGTCTGAGCTGAGGACTCCAAGAATGCCATTGTTATAGACACGGCTCAAATAACCAAAAGGAAAACTATTTCAATTCCCTACTTACAAACTCAGCAGAGCTCAAAAAGTTCTGTGCTCTAATCTATGACTTAACTGACTTCATGGTAAGGAGGTTTCTTCACTTCAGCTTCTGATCCTCCTGTAATTTGAGTGAACTCCACAAAGTGTTTGTTCATCTAACCTAGAGTCCCAGCAAAACCACAACTTGTGTCATGGAAAAAGGAACTGTTAATATCTAGAATAGCACTTGCTGTATTGGTAAATTGAAATTCTAGGCGCCAATGAAACAATGTGAAACAAGACCCTCAGTCTGTGGTGTAGAGATAGAGGGAATCCACTACAGACTGTAATTCACAATATGTTTGCCCAACATATGTACTGAAGAGATTTACACAGACCTTCAACATCCAGAACTGCCAGAGTTGCATCTTTCACTGAACTCACTGTACAAAAGCAAGTTAATAAAAACAGAAGTCTCTCAAGAGAAAAAACAGGCTCAGCCAAGAGACTGAAAGCAAGGGCCAGAGGATGAAAGAATGGTGGGACTCTACCCAAGCCCTGCCAAGATGCCAGAAGAAAGGGCTGTTTCCTGCTAAAACAATCTACATTTGGCACACTTTATTGTTAGAAGTCCATTAAGGAAATGAATAGGACCCATTTGCGCCTCAAAGATCCTTCATTTCTGTCTACAGTGGGTGCTCTCTCATGTGCAGCTACAGCAGTGTCCAGAATCCACCAGAGACAAGGCATTAAGCAAGGCACATGAGTAGTTTCTCTACCACTTGATGGTCTAATAAATCTGCGTGGGAAGCTTATTTCTATCAAACCCAGTGAAGACCCAAGAAACATATTCAAAGTGCATACTAACTTCCCTTTAGCTCTGAAAATGATACACAACTAACGGGTTCATTCTGGCCTAGAGAACTTTTGAATGCTTTACTGAAAGACCAGATCTAGTTTCCCTAGAGGATTAAACATAAAACAATTAGTGATTAAAATAATAACAAATGATTGATCATGAAAGAATCAGAGAATCACAGACTTGCATTCCAACCTGGATAGGAGACACAAGAGTGTTAATCCAAAGGCTGGAACTTTTTCTAGCTGCAGCTGGTTTTGAGAGTTGGATAATTAAATAAATTTTAGTATTCGTGCCCAACAACAATAGTAGCAAAAAAGGTTATAATTCAGGAAAACAGGAAATAAAAATCTAAAAAAGCTACCAATTTTTGCACATGAACCCACAACAGAGGCCACTTGTATTTGGAAAGCACTTCTCAAGTCACTCAGATCCTTCCTAAAGGTCCCGTAGTTTACAACATGGCGAACCACCCCATACTGTGCACCAGGCCATCTAACAGGTTATTTGCATTTCCAGCTTTTTTTCCTCAGTCAAAAGCACTTCACTACTTCCAAACTTTATGCTGACTAGAAAAAAAAAAAAAAAAGAAAAAAAAAGAAGAGATGCTACAATGGGGACAGTCACAAACCCAAATCCAAGGTAGGCACTGCAGAACCTGTCTGCTCGTTCATCAGTCTCAATACACAACTGCCTGGGCCTGCTGCAGTAACCAGTGTATGTGTGAAGCTTGTTACAGGCTTCTGGGGACTCATTTCATTACTGGGTAACAAAAGTGACACCAACAAGTACAAGATGGGAACACTTTTAAATTGTTTGCATTTCATTCATAACACATCTGAATGATGATAAAAACTGAGCTCTCCCTCCCACTGGTGTTTTACCTACAATCTTTGAATTGTAGGTAAGGATTAGGGCCTGATAATTTCAGGTTTTTTCCTTTCTCCAGAACTCATACAGTTACTATAGCTCAAAATCATCAAGACTAAATTTGCATTCTGGGCAAAAGCCCCCACTAATAGTCTCCTCTAAAACAACCCTTTTGCCTTTCTCACAGTCAGCTTCATTAAAACATATGAAACATGGCCAGTCATTAATATGAGCAGCACAATAACAATGGGAGTGACTAGGTGCTTGAATACAGAAAGAACAAGACTTATACAAAAAATGAATCAAATTTCAACTGAAGGTCTCTTCTTCAAGTACTGACAATACTGACCAGGATCAGGGAGGTTACCAGAGGCGCAGCAAAGGATCAGAAAACCAAAAAAGGACATGCCATTCCTGTCTCTAAAAACACAGGAAAAGAGAAGCAGAAGGGTAGTAGTCTGCTTAGCATCAATTCTCAGTGAACAAGAATCATCTTCTGCAATTCCCTAGAAGATAACTAGAGAAAAAAAACAGCAAACATGAAGTTGTTAAGAGCAAAAGATGCCAGATTAGTCTAAATTTGGCCTTGAGATCCATTAGGCTGTCACAGGAGAGGAAAAAGTAGTAAACACATCTTGATGCTAGCACTATCTTTGGTCACAAACCATAAAGCAAGCTAGAGAAACTACATACAGGGATCTGTTCTGCAGCAGTTTTCCAGGTATTAACTCAGGTAAAGAAACAGGAACATTCCTAAACAAGGGGATAAGATTACCATCAGATTACAATGTTGGCTAAGACTCCTTGGATTTGAAAGTCTTGTGATCAAAGTGGTTGTGACTAAACATTCACCAGAGCTGTTTTCTGTGCCACACTGACCAACAGGTAGAAGCAGCATCCTTGGGACTGTGGGACTCAAACCAGTCTTGTCTTTGTATGACTTGAGTTGTGCCTTCTAGAGTTACTGTCCTGAGTTTCATTGAACCAAATCCAACTTTGAATGCCAGAAAAAAACCCACCAAACTCTAGCACCAAAGAGGAAAGTATTTTGTGTTTAAAAAACACCAAGTCTCATGGCTGGAAGATGCAGTTCTGCATTACATGAAGCTGCAAGAGAATCCATCACTCCTGTGAAAGGTGATAAAAGATGAAGCTTGTAGGGCAGCAAAACATACAGGTTAGCAACAACAGAGCCATGTGTGAAGGTCAGGGAAGGCTTTACCTATCAAAGAGCAGAGACCAGGGTTGGAGAAAAGACAGCAAAATGGTTTTGTTTTAAAAGATGTTTGCAGGAAGAAAAGCAATATAGGTATTAAGAGTATTCTTACAATAACTGTAATACTGACAACTACTTTGCTACTAGGAAAAAAAAATGGTGCAAAACCTCCTGACTTTTCCTTGAAGGAAGCCTGGAAAGCCATCTAGTGATGCATGAGACTCTATAATCAAAACCAAGAATTCATCATTCTTCTACTTCACACAAGGTAGCAGTGAAGGTAGTAAACTACCTTCTGCTATGTCTCAAGGATGCTGTGTAGCAGGAACTATACAGATCAGAGAGTCTGAAGAGGTATGTGCAAGGTTGACTACGCTTCTCTCTGAAGAAATCAGAAGTCCATTATGGGGTAGAGAGGAGAAAAAGGGATACCCTGTCCAACAGCTTGAGTTCACAACAGTACAGAAATACTCCAGTTTAGTCACTGGCATTGGTAGTACTGCCAATAGGTAAGATTTTCTTCTGTAACCACCAAAACACAAACAGTCCCTATCTTTACCTCATTCACTTAGGATTTTGCTGTTAACATCAGCAGATGTGATAGCTAGTAATCAAAGTCTGAACTGGAGAAAAGAAAGCCTACACAGGCTAGGATTTGACTACTGACCACTTCTGATCTTAAATTATTTGGCTTTGCAACAGTGAGACTCCAGAGAGATTATCAGTTGAAGATCCTGATGTAATTTACTGGCTGACACAATGTGAGGCCTGATTTAGTAAGATTTAACTGGGCAGCAAATTCTAAAGCTTTGTTGACAGGACTAAACCTAATTCCTATTTTATCAGGTTACACACCAACTGAATCGCCTTGGATTACGTTTTCCTACTGACAGGCTATGCCATAGTTGGATTTCTCAGCAAGTTATCAGTAACTTCCTTGAGTACCTGTTAGTTGCCATGTTTAAGAGTGTCTTATCAAAGAAAAAGACTTGACAAAATGAGTTCATATAACCCTAGTTTAGATACCACTTAAGAAGAGTAAATCAAGGAGTTTAAAATAAGCTCATAAAAGTCAAGATGCCCATAATATAATTAATCTCTCCAACAAAATGTTACTTCTTTCTTAACCACATATATTATGCCTACATATCCTAGTTGTGTACTAGAAATACATACAACAAAAAGCATAGAGGAACTTTTCCACAGCATGATAAAGCCAGCATAAGGATGAACTGTGTACTATAATGAAACAAAGCTGAAACCACAGAAATTACTCCTTAAAATAGCTATGTCTGCATTAGCAAAAGCTTAAACATTAAAACTATAAGGGTGCCAGTAGCTATATATTGCTGAAGCTTGAAGACAAACTATTTCCAGCTTGAAATCTAAATATTCCTCATTAGCACACAGCAAATACATGATCTGTTCCAAACTGTCTGCCGTAAGAGTAAAATATACTCTGAAGTCCAGTCTGGCAACAGAAACAGCACAAATCAGGAAGCCTTTTTCTTTTTCTGTTTTTTTCAATTCTTTTGAAAAAGCACTTAAGTACAACTTCAGTTCCAGTGCAATTCTTTCCAGACATAAGAAGGCACTTAAAGTGAGAGAGAGAAAAGCGACAAAAGCCCACAGCATGCTGGACTTGCAAATTTACAGAGAAGCAACTCAGATCACAGCCCTTATCTGGGGGGCAGGCAGTATGAAGTCACATCACCAACACTTTGCACTTCTTGGGTTTTAAATGAAAACATTTGAAGAATAGCAGGAAGCAAGTCCATTCTCAGACCTATCACATCTAAAGGACATCAGGTAACAGTAACCAGGTGACAAAGCACCTGAGAAGTGAACTTGATCTGATGGGTGACTCAGAGGTGACAAAGAAGCTCATATCAGAGCAAACATTAAGTTGTAACAGAGTCAAGTCACTCAGAGCAGATTTTTCTATTCTGTAAGATAAACTGGAATCCTTTGCTAAAAGAAGTGAATGCAGGGGAGGCCACCTGCTAGGATACTGAACGGATAAAGAACCACCATGAGTAACTGGAAAGATAAGCATACACAAGCCCTTTCAATATTTTTCAAGGCATTTTGTAGTTCTTGTCTAAAACTAAAGACTTGTTTGAGGCATCTTTGCAACAGCTGCATTTTGTTTGATTTGGCAAACAAAATATAGGGACAGTGTAACTGTTCAAAAGTGTTAAAAACATAGGGAGATTTAGGTGAAATGAAATCAAAACACCTAAAAGAATGGGAACACCCAAAACCTGATTGAGTTTGCCATAGTAAGCCTGTTTAGGCCTTCTATATAGTTAAAATTCAAAGCGGTCTTACACACAACTGAATTCTGAAGCAAAAAAAAAAAGTAAGTGGAAACCTTATCTCTGCCTCATAGTAACATCTAGCAGGAAGCATATAGTTACTAAGTAAAATACTGGTTAGGAAAGTTTCATATGGGATAACAGGTTCTTCCTCTTTTCCCCTCACTCCACCTCCTCCATAGAAAGGGCAGAATCAAGGTCATTTGCATGCTGTTAGCTGTCTTGAGAAGTAACTGAAATATGCCTTAATTTCTTATGTTTAACCTTAAAAATCCCAGTTCTGAAATAACTCAAGCATTTCTGGAACCTGTAGTTGACTCACCACTATACACAACAACCTGTTGTGTATGAGTGCTGTGCTTTAGCTTGAAATTCTCAGAGTAACAGCCCTCTGGTTAGCAGAATTCAGTTGCTGCAAGGCTACACTTAGCAGGGATTACAGCAAGAAACGAAAAGCCACTTTTGATCTCCATATTCTGTTTCTCCTTACAAGCAACACAAGACGCATCTATCCTGACCCCCATTCTGGACAGCATTCCATTATAGAAACATAGTATACCATTCAGGATCTGGATGATACATGAATGTAAGCACAAGGTTAATGACAAAAGAACTGTCCAGC
The DNA here is from genome assembly GCF_033783945.1 of Neopsephotus bourkii. Lineage (NCBI taxonomy): Eukaryota > Metazoa > Chordata > Aves > Psittaciformes > Psittacidae > Neopsephotus > Neopsephotus bourkii. Next base: position 1,463,570 of record NW_026901771.1, on the reverse strand, counting down.
TAAGAGAAACAAACATTCACTAAAATGACCCAACATGTCATCAGCTTAAATAATTCTTTGACTAATTTTAAAAGCAAGACTACAAGCTACATAAAAACTCAGACTGGTAAGGCAAATTATTCATGGATAGAAAAGTTTCTATGAAGAAGGCTGCTTATAAACACACACTCACTAAATATATTCCTACCCAAAACGGCTGACTCAGGGTATCTCCACATACAGAAGTATCATGCCAAATATGACCAATGCAATCATTTGCTCCTCCATTTCAAATTTCTCGTGGAATGGGGGAAGACAGGGAAGCTCCTGCTCCTTACAATGCAAATCCCATATACATTAAGCAAGTTTAACTACTACTACACCCCATCAAAGCTGTGCAAGTAGCAAGGTGTAGGGTTGACATAAACACTCTAATGTTCAGACACCCATGCTGCTTGAGAGGACGGGTGGTTGTGGCCTGTAGGTACATCTAAAGCCGGAAAATAATGCTCTAAGGAAAAAGGACAGACCAACGCTGAATCTCAAATAACGTCCCGCGGTACCTCAGCGCCTGAACTACGCCGAGGGCACGGACGAGCCCCCACACCTCACTCGCTGGCTCAGGCCTCTCCCCCTCCCTCATTCCCGTGCCCCAAGCTCCGTGTGCCCAGCACAGCAGCAGCCCATACGGCTGAGAAGCCCCAGAGACAACCGCCTGGAAAGCAGAAAGGACGGGACCGAGCGAAGGGAAACGTTAAAGCGGAGAGAGGAGCAACCCCCGCCTGCCTTGCCCGGCCCCCGGCGCCAGAGCCCCGGCCTCCTCACCGCGCATGCGCGCAGCCAACCAGCTGCACAGGGGGCGGGTTGATGGTGTGGCCGATCGCTTCCGGAGCCCAGGGCTCAGCTGAAGCCGGGGAGCCCTAGAAGGGACCCCACGGGACGTGCCTGATGCCCCAGGCCGGTTACCTGGCCGAGGGTCCCGCGGTGCAGGGCCCGGATCAGGCCACTCGGTGTCGCCATGGCAAAGGGGGGAAAGGTGTTGGGGTGGGGGGGGTGGAGGGGGGGAAGAAAACAGGGCAGGAGGCCGGAAGATTCGGCGCATGCGCTACTCGGCGGGCGCACCGCGGGCTGGAATGCGAGTGTGCATGCGCAGTGCCGGCAGCGGAAAGTGAGCGGTCAGGTGGCAGCCGAGCGCCGGGGGGAGTGGTTAGCGCAAGCGTGTCGTTGCATGGGGGACCGTAGATGGGGTCTACGTTGTTCATATCGCGTCTCGCCAGTCTCCTTACGGGTCCTGCCTGATTGCCCTTCAAACTGCGCTTATCAGCAGTTTGTCCCTTTCGACCCCGTATAACCTCTCGGATCGCACCGACCCATGCTCCCCTCGGGCATCCAAAGTGTGCCTGCGGCAGCATTTTCACTCAAGAGATCTGCAGCCGTACGGAGATGCCCACCTCTGCGAGCCTCACTCGTCTTTAATCAGCAAACTAGCTAAAGTCAGTACCCACAGAAAACCCTGAAATCTCTTTGAATCTACCCTGCTTTGCCCCAAACACCAAGAGCAGCTGTCTTCATCTTTCACCCGTGACATGGCATGTCCCCAGATCCAGTCTTTGTGCTCAACGCTGCTTCCAGTGCATCATAGAATCACAGAATGGTTTGTGTTGGAAAGGACCTGAAGATCATCCAGTTCCAACCCTCCTGCCATGGGCAGGGACACCTCACACTAGACGATGTGACCTAAAGCTCTGTCCAGCCTGGCCTTGAACGCTGTCAGGGATGGAGCATTTACCACTTCTTTGGGCAACCTGTGCCAGCGCTTCACCACCCTCACTGTAAAGAACTCCTGTATATCTAATCTAAATCTCCCTTGTTTAAGCTTGAATGCATCATCTCTTGTCCTGTTGCTGCAGCCCATGATGAAGAGTCCCTCTCCAGCATCCTTGTAGCCCCCTTCAGACACTGGAAGCTGCTCTGAGGTCTCCACGCAGCTTCTCCAGACTGAACATCCCCAACTTTCTCAGCCTGTCTCCATACAGGAGGTGCTCCAGTCCCTGATCATCCTCTGGACTTGCTCCAACAGCTCCATGTCCTTATGTTGGTGACTAATTAGACTAATTAGAGTAGGCAGAGCTGTCTTTAACACAGTGAAGAGGACAGTGCTGAAGAGACAAATGGAATATAAACTTTCAAAAGTTGTAAAGAAAATTGAAATAATGTAATGATTAAATGTTAAGACAATATTTCAGTTGTAAAGAATTTAAAATCAAACTCTTTTCCAGAATGTAAGTACCAAGGAGAAAGCTTTTGGAATCTACTGACAAATATATATCTATATATTGACAAATAAAAATATAATGTTATAAATTAATAAGTCAGACATTGATTTGAGACAAAAATGATGAAAGAAAAAAAAGCTATGTGGGATTCAGTGGTAAAAGACAAAGGAATTGAGGTATAATTAATACTAGTTTAACAGTATGAGTGTTAATTTTCGAGGTTATTAGAATTTGAGTTAGTAAATGGAACAGTAAAAGATGATGCTTCTTAGACCTTTGTAATACCTTTGGCTTAGTACCTCAGAGCATTCTGATTAACCACACCAGAGAAGAGCACATTAAGTGCTGAAGAGCTGATTAGTTGACAGCTCTCCAAAAGTACTTGCTAAATTTGAATGAGGAGACATTTAGTAGAGTTCTATGGTGACTCAAGCTTTGCCCTAATCAGTATTCTTACCGGTAATAGGGAAATAGATCCTGAATAATTTATGTCGAAATACGCCCTTGACACAAGTATTGTCAGACTTGTAAATAACACTAAACACATGGTGATCACTCAGACTGTTCTGATAATAGGAGTGTTTTAAAACAGAGCATGTTTTAAAATCAAACTGAAACCAAAATAAAAACTTTAATTCAAGTTGGTTGGTTGGGTTTTTTTAAAAACCAGAACTGAGCCTGAGTTATTACTTTGAAGTCTTTGTTGAACCCAAACTCAAGCTGAACAACAACAAAAAATTCAATGCAATATTCACAATAGCTCTTAAACACAAAGACGAGCCAGCTACTATGACAGAAAGGAGGAGAAGGATAAGCAGGGGATTTTCTTGGTGCAGGCAGGGAGAGTGGTGTCAATGTACAAGGTGGGTGAGAAGAGGAAGAAGTTGGCTTAAAATACCAGATAAGAAAATACTGCTTGTGTCCTGAGAGATGGCCTTGTGAGATGAGGAGTAAGATTCACTGCTCATACTTGCTGTCTTCTGAAATCTGCTGTTGCCAAAACTCTTCTGACTTTTCTCATGTATGAATCCTAAACACTTCCCCTACCCATATTACCCCAATGCACATTGTGAATCTGTGCAAGACTGTTTAGATGTGCAGAATCTCTACTGCGCAGAATCTCTACCAGTAAAGATGAGCATGAATTAGAACTCAGTCAAAGTATCACTGTGCAATTCTTGCTTTTAATACAGCCAAACTGACTTGATTTAGAGACAAGAGTTCTAGACCGTGTCTTTCAGGTGAGTGTGTCCCCCCGGAACACAGTGATTCTGAAAAAGATCTAGAGTTTGTGTTGTACAGGCAGCTCTATTTGCTAGTGCAGTGCTGTAGCTGAAATGGTCATTTAAGTGATTTTTAGTACTGGGGTACCAGTCAGTAAATACAAAGTCCACTTTGGGTTTCCGTGCTTCAAAATATAGAAAAGATTTATTGAAAAATCAAGGAAAAAAAATACTGATAGAAAAAGTACTGAAAAATCAGGGAAAAAATGACAAGCATTAGCCATAAATGTATTGAAGAGAAAACTTAGGCATCTGCTCAAATAAGTGATTAGTGAAAAAGAGCAGAACAGAAAGTCTGTGATACTGTTTTTTTTTTTTTCTCTAGGTAGAAAAACCTCTATAGCTGGGTTATGGCCCCCAGAACTTTTTGAAGCTTTGAAGAGGCAGCGCTTTACGCAAGACCCAGCCTTGGTTGATCTACAACGTGAATGGGGTCCCGGGAATTAGTTAGGGATGAGTAGAGAGTTTTTATGCACAATTTCCTTGTCTTATTTAATGTAGAAATTAGAAGTCATTTGGTTGTTGGCAGCAGATTGTAAAAAGAATGGTTAAAGAAGATGACTAAATTTTGAAAACCTGGCTTTATCCCTTGCCACTGTCAAAAATCATGGGCACTAAATCATTTTTTTTTTCCTCTCCTGAAAAATGAGCAGAAATTCTGTGCACTCCTATATAAAAACTAATCTTTTTCTACTGTACTTTTAATATGCTACATGCTAAAAACATAAACCAGCCTAAAATATTAGAACCTCTGTTAATTTAACATGCAATTTTTGTTTAATGCTTTATATATTTGTGCTTTAGCTCCCATCTTCAAAACAGAGTAACAGCTATTCAAGTCAGCATTGTCAAAATGATTTCGCTAATACTCTTGAATAATTCATGTTCTCTAATAAAAGTAACAAAGAAAAATGTAGAAGAAATTAATACATTTCTACTTAATGGAAAGATTGTGACAGAAAATCCTATGGTATGAAAATTTTAGGACACCATTTGGAATAAAACATATTTAAAACCCTGAACAATTATCAATGAAACAAGAGCCTTGCAGAAAAAAAAATAGTGTCCTATCATATAGCTAGAGACAGAATGCTAATACATATAGAGAAGAAGAGTGAGAAATGAATTAAAATCACATCACAGAGTTGATGCTGCCATTTCTTGATTTCTGAATGCTTGGTCATGTTTTTTAATGTAGCTTGAGGGAGAGGTAATTATAATGTCTTTATTTGCTACAGTATTGCTCAGGTACTCTTTAAAATAGGATCCCTTTGTGCTTCGCATTGCTCAAGCGTACACCGAGTGACATTCCTGGCTCCAAAGAGCTCATAGTTTAAATGGGCAAAATGGGCACAGACCAAACAGTGTGTGACACACAGTGAGATAAATGGATTTGCCATGGAAATATTGTAACTCCTGTTGTTTTTTAAATGAAGGACGTCATTAGCAAGGTACTGCCTGAATGAAAGAACAAGGAAAGACGATTTAGGTAAACTGCAGTTGGTGGAGAAGGGAGACTAGATAGGGTGGGGGCTAAAGAAGAGAACAGGAGAAGTTGGAGCAGGCAACCAAAAAGCACAGGGAAGAGTCCAGCCAAACCCTTCGCATTGTCATACATTAAAGTACTTCACTTGAGACATGTAGGCTGACACAGTTTAAAAGCACAGCTTTGAAATTCTCAGGAGCCTAGGGATTAGTAGCAAGACTGGCTGAAGAGGGTGAATCAATTACTCTTACCTGTTTTACATTTTACATTTCACACATGCTATGGAAGAATCTTTGACCCATTTTATACATCTGTCTGTTCAGTGAAGCTTTGGCAGGGTAGTACTGAAATCACTGATGATCTGGCAGAAAGCATGAAGAAGTGTGTTATCTTTTGTATGCTGAAACTGTTGATAGTATCGTAGCATTGCAGAGAGCTATATCCTGTGAAGTTCATGGAAAAACATTCTACTGGTAGCCAGTGAGAAAGAAAAACACCTAGAATCTTCTGAAATCTGTAAACCTTTTCTCCCTGTAATGTACTGTGGAAAAAAGAAATCTTTCCTAGATGTTCTTTTGTATTATCATCAGTTATGGTGGCTGTGTTCTTTACATTCATTTTGAATCTGTGTTTCCTGTCATGAGCAGATTAAAAACAGAAGAGAGCGGAGTGAAAGTTTTCTATTGCAAACATCTGTGTCTGAAGAAGGATTGTATTTCCATGTCCTGGAACATCAAGGGGAAAAGCTTGCCCTCCCCAGGCACACACCTTTGGTTTGCAGCAATAAGGAGTTTATAGATAAGGTTGCTTTACTACAGTAAATAGAAAACCCAATTCTGCTATTATTTCTGGTGCTTAATCCAGCCTGGGTGTCTGAGGGGGCTTTCGACCATTGTTCGCAGCAGAGAGCTATCTTATTCTAGATCTCAAAAATGCTTCACATATTTTTGGGTGTAACCTAAGCAGTGCTTCTAATGACTCCTGTCTTTTGTAACTGAAGCTCAGTTTTATATGCAAATACTGCTGTCTAGGTAAGTGTTCTTAGAGACTGCCAGTAGAAATGGTGAATGGACATACTTACCCTCTGTGAGTTAAATTAAATCCACCAGCAGAAAAAATGGCTAAGTCAATGGACTTCACAAAGAAAAAAAGTAGTGCTGGCCTGTCATCCATATCTGTCTGGAAAAGGGAAGAAAATATAGTATAAGAAGCACTGGGGGCCAGATATACAGTACTTTCTTATATTTTCTGGTATTCTTATAGGAATTTAGCTCTGGAAAGAAGGAAATTTATTGGTTTAGGTGCTACCCTGAGACCTTCATATCTGCTACATAAATGCCTTCCTTTTAAAATTTCAACATAACTAATATGCATTAAAGCAAGTACCACCCCACATACAAAATACATTTAACTAGATTCATGTAGTTGCTCACCCCGTTGTACCCAAAAATCTGTTAAGTTTTATGCAAAACTAGGAACAAATCTGGGAAATTGTTTATAAAATCATCATCTGAACTGGCTCTTGGGCATTAAGGAGACTTTTGCTGGTGTGCAGTACTGATTTTTCCTTTCTGAAGTGGAAGCACATTTTCAAGTAAGAGTTTTACTTTGGGAAACATTGTTAGTGAGGATGGTCTTCTCTCTCCTAGTCATTTACCCCATCTGCCAAACCTTCTTCAGGTATACCCAGGTGATGGTGACATCTCCATACCTGTGAATAGGAATTCACACAGTCTGAACCTCTGCTTTGTAATTCTGGTGGTTCAGTTTAGTAAGAGAATCTCACAGCTGCCTTTTTACAATGACATCTCTCTTCCTCTAGAAGGATATATTACAGTGGGAACATTTGCTTGTGACTTACCTGTCTGTCCAAGGTGCTCAGAAGAGATTCTGCAAGGAATAATGAAGTGTATCCCTCAACTTGCATATTGGAATAAGGCTCTTAAAGACGTGAGAGTAAGGTACTCTGCCTGCCTATTTTGCATTTAGATCAGTGGTCATTACACAGCAGACACTTGTGAAGAGTCATTTATGTAAAAACTATGGTTTATTTTTGTATGTTGTTCCAGTTCCTAAAAATATGCCCTATTTACGATCTAAATTAAGTCTTACTTCACTTTCCAACTTTCCAAATTTCCAATATCCTTATTACCTTTTAAGCTAAGCAAAATTTTGCTTCTCCTCTTGTTATCAGAGTGGGTTGTGTTTTGTTGTTGTGGTGTTGTTTTCTTTTTTTTTTTTCATTCTCTTTAAGAAATGACATGGACTGATATTTTTCAAAACCATCATGAAATAGGCTTTACACATTTGAGATTACAGTTGTGGCTCCTTCATCTTTTCAGTTTTTCAAGCTCTTCTGGTGAGGGTAAGCAACAAAATGTACCACATACTATTGCAATTCTCAGTGCAATATTTCTGCTTCGATTCAACAAAAGAAGTGTTGCTAAGAAAGTTTGCAGGTGATGCACAGATTGATAGAACAGTAAATAACCTTTACATAGCTGAGAAGTGTGAGCTGCAGTACTGCACTGAGAGTTTGCCTTCTATTTGATCTGTCTCTAAATTTCCAACTGTTGGTTTCCACAGTCCCCCCAACTCCTAAGAGTGACACAGGGTTTTTATTTCCAGGTGTGTGACCTTCCCTAGTTACATGTATTCAGACACGTTGCTTGAATGAGTTCCCCTCCTACCAGACAACTCTGCTGTGTAGAACTGGCTCTTACTCAATCCTGTTTATCATTCCACCAAGCTGCCCATCATCTGCAGAGTTACTAGCAGTGCTTTTATGTTTTCTTCCATTTATCTTTTAAATACTAATTGCTAGAATGGGATCAGGGGCTTAACACCTCTTGATTCAACATCCATTGAATGCATAGTTCAATATTCACATCACTGGTTATTTCACTGTTCATTCAAAGAAAATAAGACTGGCAGGAAGCACCAAAATCAACACTTTACAGTAATGCATATCTGGCACAGCCAAGCGTGTTTCTAGATACCAGGAAGACAGAAGTACATAAAATGAAGATCTGCTCTTTAGAGATAATTATCTCTAAAAAAGTAATTTCCATGCGTTAATGTAATATCAAATGACACTCCCAGAGAAAGAGTTTCAATGTTTTTTTCTTTCACCATTTATGCACACGTTCATGGTACGAATATGCTCTGAATATTGTGTTTCCATCTGGGGAACACAGAACACCTCTGGTTTATGGGATACTTTAACGGGGTTTGCAGCTGCTTTGTTTCACCAGAGCAATGAAAAGCTGCTCAGACTCTAGCACTCTTTGCTTTCTGCATCATTTGCCTTCTGCACTCCAAATGCCAATGCCTGCTGATCTGTCACCTCCTACCACTAGTTATTCTTTATATACAACCTCCCTGTTTGCATTCCCTTAGCCTGGCTTCATCAGGTGAACGTATGAAATCCCCCAGGCTGAGAGCATCAGATTGGTTGGGGGTGACAGCTCTGCCACCTGCTTTTCTTATGCCACCATCTCAGAGAGCCAGGCTGACTGAGGGATTGCATGGCCATGAGCTCTTGCTGGGCTCACCAAGCAGCATCTCTCCCTATCTCCAGCTCTTATGGCCTCTTGATGATGGTGACAGCAACTGATCAGCTCTTAACAGCTTTACCCTGAGCTCTCTGCCTCAGCTCCTCGCCTTTTTTTCATCTAATGACAGAAGTGACTTTGTCCCTTTGAGCAGCAAAAAATAGTTTGCTTACAAGCCTGGAGCCAAACATCTACATGTGTCTACTTCCCTCTCCATCACTTCTCCAGGGAAGGTGTTTCTGGTTTCCCCTTCAGTGCGAAAAAATGAGCACGCTGCCTTCCACCTCCCTCTCAGCTTGTCTGTGAAGAGGATCTGGCACAATAGGTGCTTTCCTCCCAGATGCTTCCTATGAATGGCCATACTTGCTGTGCTTTTATTTTTTAACTAGAACTTGTTTTGTTGTTGTTGTTTTTCCCCCATGCAGACTTGTTCCCTTTTGGACTGGCCACCATCATCCATTGTTCTCCATGAAACAGAAACTGCCGTTGCCCTCAGGGGAGATGGTGGCTGCCTATACTGTGAGGCATCATAAAATGCAGACCCCATTGGGAACAATGGGGAAAAGCCTTCTCAACGTGGCCACCAGCTGAGGCTTGCCACTGCTCTTGGCCCATCCAGAGCACAGCCATGTTGAGGGGAGGTGGTGGTCTACTGAGCAGCCTCTGGGCCCTGCCTGAGGGAAAAACACGATTCCATGGACTAGGAAAAATACCCAGACAAAACCAGCTTAATTACAAGAAGCAAGTGAAATAAAGTCTTCATGCAAGGTTACAATGAGTTCCTCTTATGTGGGAGTTAGCAGAGCTTTTAGCCATGTTTGTAGGGGAGACTGAAGTCCTTTTTTACTGCTCTCCCCCACTGATGTCTTGACTCCCCCTTAAGTACTAAGAGAACAAAAATCTTATTTGACAGTTTTAATAGGAAATGATATTTGTCACAGAATAATAAGCATTTCATTTATGAAGATGTAATACTTTTCCACCCTCCCTTTTCACTGGGCAGCCTCCTGCCTCATATACTCTTGGGTCACTGCAGACTGTATTCTTTTTACCAAGACAGGAGACAGAGAGGTCTAATAATGGGTGGTGTGTGTGTTAAAATGGCTGATTTTTAATCTCTAAGCAAGTTAATATATTCAAATACATCTTTGAAACTACCAGAAGATGTCTGGTAATCAAATCATATGTATGGTATTTTTGAGGAGGGTGTACTGTAAAGAGAGTTAAGAATAATCAATGCAGCATGCTTGAGTTTGAAAATTCTAACTCCAGAGTCTTCAGCTGCCTCTAAAACATGCCTTCAGTGATAGAAAACATTTCAAAGATGATGAAATTTGAGGGCATACATCATAATTTCACACAAGTCATGGTGTAAGAGGGTTGTGATTACTTTCCAAAGTGAGCATTGTGTTCAAAGAAATAAACAGAAAATAAATGGGAAAAAAAAAGAAATAAAGATCTTACTTAATAGGATTCAGACTGTTCAAGCAATTAAAATTACAATTAACATGTTCACCCAAGTCAAACTGTAATCTGTTAAAATCCCATGTATATGAGTCTTCAGAGCTGCATACTTTCACATTTACACTTCTATAGAATGAGCAGCAATTTGCTGCTAATATTCTTCCTATCAGAAAATCCTCTCAAGAACAGAAGCCTTAACCCTGCCACCATAGAATCATGGAATCACAGAATAGTTAGGGTTGGAAAGGACCTTAAGATTGTTCAGTTCCAACCCCTCTGCCATGAGCAGGGACACCTCCCACTAAACGATATCACCCAAGGCTCTGTCCAAGCTGGCCCTGAACACCTCCAGGGATGGAGCATTCACAACTTCCCAGGGCAACCCAAAACCCATATAATTAAGCCTATGGCCATTTCAGTGGCTTTGTATTTAAATTGATAAAGTTGATCTTTAAAGATTCAGTTATGTGCTCTTCTCCAAAGTAACTACTACTTCTGAAGTAGCAGATCATCTAGAGTGATGAAGCTGCATTCTCAAGTGTGACACTGACCTACTGGCACTACGTCCCTAATAATGTCTGTGAGCTGAGAGGCAGCTTTTGGGGTTTCTTATAATCCATAAATGCCACTCGGGGTACTAGGTGTGCTCGCTGCCTTCCATGCTGCCAAAAGAAGGAACGCCCCGTGTTTAGTAATAACAGGAACAATGGAGGCTACTGCCCAAAGTAAACACTGCATGCAGGGTTAGAGGATCGATTAGAGTGAATGAAACAGTAGAAAGTAGGATGAAATAGGCAGGGAGCAAACCCAAAAATTATGGTTCAAGAAATGAAGTGAATACACAATGGCCTTGAAAGCAAGCCAAGGGAATGAGCTTTTTGAGCAGAGCCTTGACTGCAAGCAGAACTGGGATCCTGAGCAAAGCAACGGGTTCTTGTTCAATCTTACTGTATTTCAAGAAGCGGGACTTTGTTTTGTAGTAAAGCAGGATTACTTCAAAGGAATACCTGGCTCTTGTAATCAATTTCTCATTCTAATGGAAACAGCCTGTGATGTCGCGCATATGGGCTGACTGCTCAGTTCAGGATGGAGTTAGACAATGCAGAGGCAGCAAACAATGAGGAAAAGCAATGAGGGAGGAGGACAGAGGGAGGTTTTAGAAAAAGACATGGTAAAATGGAAGAAAAATTCCAACTTACAGGGCACTAATCTAAGGCACAGAGAGTTAAAAGAATGTAGTCAGGATGTATTCTTCCGCATGATAGTCAGATGGGAGATGCTGGTGGCTCTGGCAAAGAACAGTCACTAATGTGTACTTATGTTTGAATTGCTAATAAAGAAGAAGGCCCTGTCCCTCCTGCCCCAGAAAAGCAGCCCTCTCTGACCGGCAAGCAGGCACCACGATGGAGGGTTAAAACACACGAAGCTGCTGCCCATTTGGAACACACTCCGTCTCCTTTCACATCTGCAGAGCATTTAGCTGCTTGCATCTGGTTGTGTTTGCGCAAATATAATTCCATATTCACTAATAATTCCCGAGGCTAAAGGCCCCTCTCCTGTAACCTTGTTAATATTCTCACAAGGCCTGGTGTGAACGCCTCACAGCACTTGGATTAGAATTCAGTCTGGTGGGTTTTTCTCCCCCACCCCGTCTCTTACTCTTTCTCTCTCTCGTACTTTTCTGGCCTCCAGTTTCCTGGCCACCCACATGACGAGACACTCTCCCTCCCGCTCTCTCCCCATTCTCAGTTTCAAGGAATTTCCTTTTGTCAAAGGCAAAGTGTGATTGACATATTTTCCCCCTCTTAAGTGCAGTCTTCTTAATACTTGATTTAACTATGTCCTTATGGGGCTCGTATAATCATTACCTAGGTGAGAAAGAGACCCCCTGCTCTCTCTCTACCATCCGATCTTGGGCTTCAAGTGCCAAACTGCTGACTACTTAGTGCTTTTTACATGGTTTTATTCCCTTCTTAAAAACGTTTTTATTAATTTGGTGGTGATGAGGGCTTCCAGATTTACAGCACTGGAAGCTGAAGTCATTTGTCCACAAAAAACAGGTACCACTGAAGCAGCAGAACTGCCAGCTCCCCTATCAGTGTGCCATGGGATCCCCTTTCAAAGCACCTCACCCCAGCCAGAAGTTCCTCTTGCCTTTCTGGGGAGAAGGTGATTCAATTTTGCTAGGTGCTAAGACTGATAAAAACCTGAAGCAGAGCTCACCCTGACCATCAGTTGTCACAGGAGTTGGGCATGTAAGAATATTGCTCATTCACTTCTGCTCACTCATTTCTTTAGCACAAGGAATGGCATTTTCCTGTTGTTCTGCAGCATGTTTTCCATGCGACCTGCATAGCATGGGCCCTGGCCAGCTGCCCACCCCAGGTAGAGACCAGGGTGTGCATGGTGGTGGGAGCAAGAGGCTGAAGAAGAGTGGCTGTGAGGACTGGGAAGGTGGATGGGCTGATGCAAGGAGAAAGAGAGGAAGGCAAGTCCTCAAGCTGATAGCCTGAAGTCTTTAATGACCCCCTGGTTAATTTGTATTGGGCACCCTGCTGTACTAGTCTAGCTTTGTCCACATCATATATATTGGGCCAGGAAAGTAAAACTCTACATTATGGTGTCTGTGGGCTGGCTGTAGGAATCCAGCTGAAGAGGTTGGTCAGACTGAGCCAAACGTTTTCAATACAAGGATTATTAACAAGCTTTTGACTAAATATTTGCAACATCTAAACACACCTTTTAATCAATATGGGAGTAAACCAGAGTTTTGTTTTCCATTTAACAGGAAGTCCTGGAAACTGTTATAGCCAACAATATAGCTAACAATATTATAACTGATTGTTGTAGCCAACAATATAGACAACAACCTAAGGAAATGTTTATGATTAAGTACATTCAAAATTTAGGCCACGTTATTATAATGCCTTATTTTCAGTTGCATATGAACTTTGCTGCATCTGAAATAGCTAGGGTGAAATTTGCCATGTCAGGGATTCATCTCTCTACCTTGCATCCTTCTTTTCCCCTTTCTTTGAAAAAGGGAGGAAAAAGTAGTTGAGTTTTAAGAAAAAGAAAGTAAGGGAGACTTTATTCTAATGTATATGCTAAAAACCCCTGAAAGGGACACCGGTAAGAATTAATATTCCCTACCTAATTTGGATGAAAGACTTGTCTTTTGATCAGCAGTTGGGGTGGAGGATCCCTCTGATGTCAGAAATGTATAACTTGCCTGTTTCCATGCAAACTTTCCCACATTTACTCAAGCTCTGAGCCTCAGAAAGTCCCACTTCGCACCAAGACATTAGAAATGTCTGCTCTCTGAAGGATTTCTGCCTGTTCACAAACCCAGTAGAGGATGGCGGCCTTCTCTCCCACTGCAGCAGTGGGGTGCATGGTGCGGCTTGTCGCAGATTACAGCAGATGAACAGTGATGCTGCCTCCCATGTGGTTTCAGTGTTTGACTGAAAGAGCATGGGAGAGAAGAAGAAAACTTGCTGACAAGACAAGACTGCAGAAGGCAGGGAGCTAGGACCAGAATACTAGGAACAAAGACACTGGGACAAAGAGCTACTGGGGTCAGTATCCTGAGGTTCTGGGTAAGAGTGGGGGGGCTTACAGGTAGGACTGGAAACATGACAGGGGAGAGGCATGGACCTCAGGTGTTTCTCTCAGGAAACTGAACAGGAATTTTCACCCATTTGAACTACAAAAGTTAAATAGAAACACCCCCTCTCTCCCCCTGAAAATGAATGATTCAGGCTTTAGGGCAGAGTTTGGATGATGTGCAGTAGATACGACACGAATCACTTACTGAATAGTGAGTATAAAAGAATACCTCAAATGTACAGGACCTTCTCCAGAGATTCAGTGGGAAACTGTTATGTATTTATGTAATTAAAGATAGTGAGATGGCTCATAGATAGGGGCTGAAATAAGGTCAGGCTTATTGCTGAGGATCCTTAACATCCAGATGTTTGACTTTGCAACATTAATAGTTTCTTAACACAGCATTATTTATACAGTAATACCTGGGATAGCATATAGGCCAGGACCCATACTGCTGTAAAGTGAGTTAGATTCTATATCTCATCAATGCCTCAAATTAAATTAACAGTCTTTACCTTAGCTCTGGCTCCAAGGCACAAGGATTCAAAAGAAGGCTTTGCAAAGCCAGCTCCTGTGTATTGTGGAATGAAGTGGGAGCAAACGGTAATGATATAAAAGAAATCCATTCATTTTTGTCTTCCTTTCTTCACACAAGCATGTGCAGCTGTGCCCCATATCTGCTGAAAATAGTCATCAACACAATATGGCAATGAATATTTTCAACCATTCTTTTAAGAAAGCTTTTATCTTTTTTTGGCCTCACAATGTCTCCAGGCAATCCATCTCCATTGTCAGGGCCTTGCTTAGTGAAGTATTGTTTCGAGAAGCACAGCCCAGAACTCTTTTTCTGGTATGTGCCAGGGAAGGAGTTAACTTGTAGATGGCTTCAGAAGCTTGTCAAATCCCAGTCCTCAGCCTGTCCATTGACATCAAGTACCTGTGCAGCCCAAGGATGCCTCACCTCCTTGACTGGCCAGAACAAACATGAAACGGCAGTTTACTAGCAAATTGACAAACATTTTTGTCCCTTCACCCCCGCAAGCAAATAGCAAGCATGAGGGGTGCTGGGCCATTTGTTATTAAATCAGTAGTTGAACAGCTACACTGTGAACATTGACTGATAGCAAGGACAAACAGCTCTATTAAGATGTGGAATAAGGTAGCAAAAGAATCCCAAACCAAACACTTTCACCTAGGAACAAGGGAAAACTGAGATATGGCAACTCGTGTTTCTGTTCAGACACAAGTGATTCTTTACTATGAGGGTGCTGAGGCACTGGCACAGGTTTCCCAGAGAAGCCGTGGCTGCCCCATGCCTGGGAATATTCAAGGCCAGGCTGGACGAGGCTTGGAGCAACCTGGTCTAGTGGAAGGTGTCTTTGCCAATGACAAGGATTTGGAACTGGATGAGCTTTAAGGTCCCTGCCAACTAAACCATTCTGTGATTCTATGAGGACTTCTCTTCTGCATCCAATTTTGAGCTGCCTGCAGACATGTAAGGTGCTTTGGGCTGAGATATCAGACCAAGTGCCTCCTTTAGGCTTTCCAGAGGCAGTTCCTGTTCCCGTGGATGCTTTGGACAGAGAATAGCATTGTTCTGGGAGCTGCAGTTGCACTGAGAGAATTTATACACAATGACAAATCCCTCCTGTCCTGACCCTTCCTGACTCCTGGACATCTGTAAGGGAACACCCCTGAGAGGGGTATCTGTAAAGAACCATTTGTTCTGCAGTGAAGGGGTAATCTCATCATAACCAGGGAGTTCCTCCAAGTTCCTGGGAGTACCGGGTGAACGTTGCCAGTGCTGCTGGCTGAAACGCTGCAAACACAAATACAATGGAGGCTCTGAAGAAGGCAGAGCAGCACCCACAGTCCATGTTTATTTTCTCCAGAGATGAAGGGGGGACTGCAGGTCAGCAGGAATTGTGCATTCTGACTGGTATTTATTGACTCAGAAGTCCTTGCTGACAGACAGACAGACAGACATACAGGCAGGGAAGGGTTCCATTACAGTGACGTTGTTTCTTTCTCTCTTCACCCCTGAGGCTTTTGCTGCTGACACTCTTTACACATTGCTGTGGCTTCTCCAGCTGGTGCTGGGGCAAATGGCAGCTGCCTTTCACCTCACTGATGCTGGAAGCCTGGGTGTCCCTAGGGAACACGACTGTCAGGCTTTCAGCGACATGCTGCAGCACATCTATCAGAGATGTAACAACAACAGAGAGCTTCGTGTTAAGCCTTCCCTCTGAGACCTGGGTTAAGACTGGAGGTCTGGGTCAGATGCTGAAGGTGAACTCTGGGTGGCTACTGGGGGTCAGTGTACAGGGTCTGTGTGAAAAAGAAATGTATCCCTGCACTGTGCTCAGCCCTGTTTCTACCTTCTATTCCCTGATGCGGTCACTGCTAATTAGTCTTTGATTTCCCTACTCAAATATTGTGTTTTAGGAGAGATTTGAGTCTTTCTGTGAGTGATGCTATGACACTCTGAGCAGCCTCTGTTCAAGCCAGGGCTCATGACTTCAATATTTTTGATTCCTAGTATGGTTCTGTTTGGATTTACAACCACAGAATCATGGAATGATTTGGGTTGGAAGGGAACATAAAGCTTATCCAGTTCCAACCCCCTGCCACAGGTAGGGACACCTTCCACTAGACCAAGTTGCGCAAGGCTGGATGCTTAGGTCTGTAGAATCACCTATGCTTTTAGCCACACAGGGTAGTCTTTTTTAATGAGCCCTCACTGGCAATGCAAGATACTGGATCTTTTATCCTTTGTCAGAACAGTGAAGCAAAATGTCCATGTTTAAATAGGATAAATTCTTTCTCTTGTCCTGCACCTCTCCACTATTTTTAAGATTAATTATCTCACTTTGAGTCCAATAAACCAAAGGTGGCAGTTTCTAAAGGGTGCAGCAGGCAGGGGTAAAGGATATCTGGAATGTTTGCAGCAAAGCAGTATCAGATGGATCAGATCATAGGTTCTTTACTCACTTTAAAAACATCATGCTTGCAGCATGGGTAAGTGTATCACTTGCTTAGTGAAAGTTACATTAGCGATGAGAAGTGGAATATGAGGGTGACCTTTTAGATTCAGTCTTTATGAAAATGCTGTCTCTGCAAATACAAATATATATGAATGAGAACTCAAGCATCAGATAATTCAGTGCACTTCTTGATTGCCAGTGCAAGATTCCGTGCAGCAGTGCGTGTTTTATCTTAACAGCCTTAAATGATGAGGTATCTTCCACATTTGGATTCAGGCTGGTTTTTAGTAATGTGATTCATGCAGCAAGGCGTGGCTGCAACACTTTCTGTTCTGTGACAGAATGCTTCTTACATCACCTATCATGTATGGAGCTCTTTTCAGGCTCTCCCTCATTAAAAACGGATACTTAGATCTCCTGCCTCTCTAACGTACAGGGGCAGATCTAGGCATATTTTCACTTTGAAAATATTTCCTCTCCTTTTCATTAATGACAGCTGTACAGTTGCCTAAGGACTGAGGAGATTTCCCTCTACCCTGCTGGATGTTTACTGTCTTGGTCGTCTCTTTGTGGACAGCCAAAATGGTTTTGTTCCCCCAGTGAAGTTCCTTTAAGCATAACCTATATTCCCTAATGTGGCTTTCCAAGTAAATAGGAGTAAAGAGGGTGAGGGGTTCAGTATGTGTAGAGATGCCAATGATGGGATGGTATTACAAGGGAGGGAGTAACTTAACCATCGAGTCTTTCCTGAGGGCTGACTTACACCACTGGGATTCCCCAAGCTAATTCCTGTTACAATAAGAGCACATACATAGAAACAAAGGAAACCCTAATTTAAAAGCAAACTTGATGTTTACCAATCTGTTACATGACTGGCTCACTGTACCTTTCTTTTCTCAATCTTTAATCCACTCCTTTTCTCATCTTTTCCCATGCAATCCGTTGTCCTTATGTCAGTAGATGCACAGTACAAGGGGTGTTCTTATTAGACTGGAATAGGTTCCCTGCTACTGAAATGTACTGTGCATGGGCCAGATTCCTGTGTGAGAACATCTTGGACAAGATACTCATGCACAGGGAAGATGCTGATATCAAAGAGTGAAGGTTACCTGTTTAACAGGAGCAGGCACAGATGCAAACATGTCCTGGATTTTGAGGTGAAAACCTTTTGATCCTGTGCAAATGCCTTTAAATTAGTTATGTTTGATCTCTAACTCAAATCCTATTTAATCCCTCTGAAGGACACTCCATTGTGTTTTCTTTCTTCTATCCTGACTCTTGGTCAAAGTGCCACCATAGCTCATTCAGCCACCATGTCAACCTTTGATCCTAATTTTGCTCAGCACTTCCTCAGAGCCTGTGATTGTATCTGTTTGTGCTAGCTGTATTCTAGAAACAGCTGCTTTTGCTGTTTATGCACCCTTACCTGTAGCTACATCTTAATTTCTCCTTTCAAACCTCAGTAAACTGCACTCAGCTTAGCTATCTCTGTTGCTGCAGGACAAACAGACTTTGTAGTTTTGCCATCTACCAGTGAATCCTCACCAATGAAGCATGCTGACCACACAGACAACCTACCCATGTGATTTTCTGCAGTCACTATGAGACAATAATATGAGGTATTATGATGTGTATGCAATGGGATGCACCTAACTGATTCTCCACATAAATATATACTCACAATTTTGTAGTTTTGTAAGTTTAGATACCTTAACTGATGCTGGGTATCTACAGATACTGGATGCTATGTATGTACAGAAAGAAACTAAGGTTTAGTTATAACTGGAAACTAAGTAAATGTTCCCTGATGGGATCAAGTTTGTCTTTCAATGATGCCAGAGCACCCTAGTGTATGTTAACACACATTAGCTAAGCATATTAGCTATATTTAAACAAACTGAAGTGGAACCAGACAATAGCTGGTTTCCTTTGGGCTTGCACATACTTGTTATGTATTTAGGTCCTGCTCTGGACAAACAGGGCTCAGTGCAGTAACATGTATCTTTTTGCTAGCTTTGTAATTCAGCTGATGGATTCTGGAGGACCATGAGCTTTCTTTCTTTAAGACATTTCAAGAATGGCCAAACTGTCACTTGCAAAATAAGTATTTCCTGACACTTGGTAAGTCCAGTCCATTTCTTGCCATACTCTTCTGGAGGTCCTCAAGGCACGTGTACGGAGATTATAGGCTTTGTGGGTTGTTCTCATGGACAGTGCCACCAAGTAATCTATGCAGTCCCCATTACCAAAAAGACATGTAAGTGACATGATGGCGTGTGATAGGATACATCAGGACATGATGCATATCTGGGAACTTAACACAAAGACTCAAACTGAAGAGAACAACACAAAAATATCCCCATAGGAGGCTCTAGGACCCACCTCAGCAGAAAGGGGTGAGTCAGTGCTTTCCCAGGGCATAATGCACTCCAGCCATACCTTGTGCCTCCTTCAGCATATTGCTCATGCCCTTGTGCCAGATTCTTCAAGCAGGCAGGATAGCCCAGCTATGCAGTGCCGTGGAAACTCCTCTGAGTCATAGGAATTTCTGGATCCTTAGTTCTGCCACTTTTCCAGTGCTGGTACAGAGGCCACAGTGCAACACAGACTTTGTTTTTGTACGTGGATCCCCCCCCCACTTTAAGCTATGCTGGTTCAGCACAATCAGAAAGAAAAATTAGTAAGAGTTAAAAGATACTTTTCTGAGTAATGGAAAAAAAATCCTTAAGAGATGCACCTGGGTTGAAGATTGCAATATGGATATGAAGAATGAAGATGCAGCCTGGTCATGTTATTGAGCATTAGTGCATTTTGACATACATGAGGATAGGGGAAAAAAAATTGTTAATTAAATCTTGTTATCTAAAATAATCAAGGTTGCACTCACCTAATGCTGGGCAGAAATGCAGTTTTTGTCACAGGATCTTGAGCATACACGTTTAAATTGGAAAAAACAAAGCTTTTGGGCTCAGGTTTTGCAACATAGTTCAGTTGCATTATAAATTGGGAATGACGAAATCTGAAGTGGCAGATGATTGTTATTGATGCTTTTCTTTAAAGGCTTTACTGTATACCCTTTATTCTAGCTTTCCTTTTGTATGTATCTTGTGTGTCCCTACTTATTTCCATGTCTGTCATCTGAACCTAACATGCCTGCTATTAACATGCAGTGTTAATACTATAGACTCAATTTTCAGCAGGGCAGCACAAAACCAAAAGCAGATGCCTTTGGCTTCCACTGGAATTCAGCACCTCTGAAAATCAGGCACTCATGTTTTTCAGTCGGAGGAGCAGATCCCCTTCTAGAAAACAACACTTTGCATTTACAATTGAAAGAACACCCAATCTCGGTAGGTCTTCAAGCACCGTGTGTGCTGCGCGGTGTTTGCACAGCAATCTGGCAGCCATTGCTGGGGAGCATTAAGCAACAAGATCTTGTAGTGAACAGTGGAATGATTTTTTATTTAGAGATTACATAACTCTAACAAAATGGAAACCAGCCCCTGCGCTTCACTGCAGCCCAGAACTTTCTCTTCCCAGATGGAGGATGACCTTTAATTGTGTCAGTTCCACCCCACATCCTCAGAAAACAAGGGCAGCTGCATCACACATGAAGGGAAGCAGAGACTGAAGCAGCCATGTTGATCAAGGATAGATCATGACTGAGGTAACTTTACAATAGCTGCGTGAATGAGACCCCATCCGTCAGTCACCTCTGTGAGAGTCTTCAGGCAAAAATAATTGATCTTAAATGTCACAAATGGACCAGCTCCCACCTGCCTCTGTCCCTTTAATGGCCACTGTGGTAGCAACAGTGACACATACAGAAAAGCTACCTTGGGTCACAGTTAACCCATGGGGGATCACTCAGGTTATGATTCTAGCAGTGCAAAGAGGGACACTAAACTGGAGATGCTCACTTAGCAGCAGTGGTATGGCAGGATTGGTGGAGAGCTGATGGTGCCCATGGGGTTGGTCTGCTGAAGGAGGAATGCAATGTGGACTTCTTGTAACTGGGACTCCTGGCAAAGAGAGAATAGAAACCCACTGATACTTCTGCCATGAGTTAATCAGTACTCCCATACATGCTTTATTGATAATTGTCCTAAAAACTCCAACACCACTTGTGATCCCTTGTCTTTCACTCCTTTTGTTCCAGCCACTCTCCTAAATCTGCAGGTTTTTGGTTCTCTTTCCCTGTTCCTTTAATGTCTTCATGGTGCTGAGGGGGCGGGTAAGCAGGAGGTGCTGGGACCCCTTCTGTGGAGCAGCTGTGGTTGCTTCCTGAGGATGTGTGAGAGTTGGGAGAGATTGTGAGGCATGACTTCTTGCTGTATGCTGAAAGGTTTTCTCCATCAACCTGAAGAAGGACCTGAGAAGTGGTGAAAAGGTATAGAGTTGTCATTCCCAAAACAAAAGCGATTGCACAGTTGGGAATTAACTGGGCAGTGTCTGGGTCCTCTGATGAACTGAGACAATTCCATTACCCACAACTTGCCGTAAATCGGCAAGTCCTCTGCTCTGAAATAGGCATTCAGTGTTTGCGCTGCTATTCCTTAAAGTTCGCGGCTCTCGATCAGAGAAATGACTTCAGTGGTTGCAGTGGTTGGCATGGAGTCACAGCAGCAAAGACTTTATCAATTCTCTTGACAGAGTTGTCACTGAACGCAGTCACATGCTAAAATACAGTCTGAAAATAGGAATTCACTTTGACTGTTTATGTTAACTTTCTGTGAACAGTCAAGCGGTTTACTTTTATTGACAAGAAAATCTGCAAGAAGTCAATGTCAGAGGTACATATGTGTGCATTTAAGTAAACTAGTTTTAAGTTCTCATGCATAGGCATTCAGTTTTGAAGTGCTTACACATTGCCCCAGCCAAAGGAATGGAAACAATACAATGTGATTTATCTGACCAATCCAACCTAACCCAGACAGCTGCAGCGCAGGCTCTCCTGCTGGCTGCTGTTTCCTTGTGGCAGAAGAAGAGAGCAGACGCCTCGGATGCCTGTATTTCTGTTGTGCGCTGGTCACTTGGCTCTTCTTGCTGATGACTCAGAAGCTAGAAAAAGCACAACCTGCCTCAAAGGGTCCAGTGTGAAAAGCACAGGAGGCCACTAAACCTGGAGCTCACTGAGCAGCTTGCCTGTTGGTGGTATTCACCAAATAGGCCTTTCATTTCTGCGTTTAAATATGAATAGATTGGTAAGGAGCAACATGCATGCTGTACTGGATATGAAATCCCCCCCCCCATTGATTCAAAATCATTAAAAGGACTGTTGACAACTTCTAGGCAACAAGTAGCATATTAGGACGAAATGGTGAAAAATCTGCTGACACTTGGTGTCACAGTGTTGTTCTCATGTAACATGGGGACGCATGACGTCCTCACTGAAATAACAGCTTCAAGCTATACCTGGGTAACGCTCCTGTGTGAAGATTCAGAAATGAAATACAAAGGCCTCATTAAAAAGACAAAACCCACTGCTAAGAGCCAACACTGAAATCATACAACGATATGCCAAAATGGCAGCAAAGCTGCTGCCAAGCCTGAAGATGTCTAAATTCCCCCTTGCCAGCAAAGCTCTGTGTGATCTTGAAGGTCTGCTGCTGAGTGCTTAAATCTTGACTGTATTAGAGAGCACAGCATGTAACCTGAAAAACCTCAAGAAGAAAACCAGCGTGGTGTGAGTGGGAATTCCCTCGCGCACCCTTCAGGTTTCTGTGATACAAGGGAAATCCATGGCTGGAATTCAGGCAGCTTGTCCTGTCACCTCCTGTGCTGGTGATCCCATCTGGCAGCAGGGGTTAGTTCGTAGCTCCTTTGCCACCTCTTACTTGTCTTTCATAGAATCACATAATGGTTTGGGTTGCAAGGGACACCTTCCACTAGAGCAGGTTGCTCCAAGCTCCATCCAGGCTGGCCTTGAACATGACCAGGGATGGGGCAGCCACAGCTTCTCTTGAGCAACCTGTGCCAGTGCCTCACTGACCTCAAAGGGAAGAACTGTATCTAATCCTTGTGTCTAACCTAAATCTTCCTTCTGTCAGTTTAAAGCCATTTCCCCTTGTCCTGTCACTAAATGCCCTTGTAAAAAGTCCCTCTCCAGCTTTCTTGTAGGCCATGGATGTTTCCTTCATCTTCCTGTATTTCAGGGAGTGTCTGCAGAGAATTCAGGAGGAAAGGTAACCTGAGAATAGATCTTCAGTATTTTCAAGAGGTATGTTTTGACCCAGGTGTGGATTTGGAACAAAATTGGTCCTCAGGTCATGTACTTAATCAGCTCTGGTAGCATGCTGTCTAAAGTGTCTTTTCAAACAAAGATCTACCTTTAAAAACAAACCATTTTGAAAATGGTAAAAAGTGTGTTTTTCCCTCTTTAAACCCGAACTCAGCCCCAGATCACCATGAATACGGTGATTTTTCGGGCTGCCACTCCACCCCCTTCCGGTTTCAGGCAAAACCCGAGTGCATCCCGACGAGCCCGTAGTGGGGAGGAGCCCATTCACCGGGCAGAGGTGTGTGTATGGAGGGAGCGGTGTGTGTAAGCCCCCGCACCGGGATCGGGTCCCATTCGCTCCCGGCCGCCCCCTGGTGGCTCAGTGCGGTGCTGCCCGGCCCTGTCGCCGCGGTGATTGCGGGCGGGGGGCTGTGTCCTCATGGGGAGCTTCTGCTGGCAGCGGCGGACGTGTGCTGCGCACGTTTGATTTATATCTTGTCCGGGACGGCTGTGTGAACCCCACACGTTTTCTCAATCTGGACCCCAAGCAGGTAGGATTGACAGCTGGAGAAAACCATCTCTTCCAAGCGCTAAATAGGTTATCCACCATCCGTAAGAAAGAAAAGCAGTGAGCTTTTAGAACTGTGCCTTCCAGCCATGCCCTTGGTTTTGACATTGCCACTGGCAAGGCTGAGTGTCTGACCCCTGCTAACGTGCGGTGCCTTTAATAAGGAGAGGGAGGGAAGTAATTTTATACTCAGCGTGTGAGTGATTCATGTTCTCAGAGGGGATAAAAATGTTATTAGAAAATTCTCCTGCCAAATGTGTGGCAAACGAAACCAATTTATTAATGCTGTGGAGGCAATGTGTGAAATTGGGATAAGAGGTGAGGTGTGGTCTCACCCCTGTGCTTACCGTGGCAGAATGTGCTGCGAGACAAAGGGCTCCTGCCCTCAGGGGATGCTGCTGTTGTGACCACAAGCGCTAGCAGCCAGCAAAACGTTTCAGCTCAGATGCACTTCAAAGTGTTGTTGGGGTGAGAGATATAGAGTCTGAAAGAGCAGACCTTGATCATGAGCCATCAAACTGCTGCTTGAAACCTGTAAAACATTCTCAGGGCACCTTTGAAAATGCTTTTATTCTTTCCATAGTTCAAGGCTTCCTCTTCATTTAGGGTTATTATTTACTCTATTAGGTGTTAAGCAGTCTCAGTGTGCTCTGTGTTGAACAAGACACAAAACAAAACCAGTCCCAGACCCCAGAATACTCCCAGTTTGAAACAAGGTCCATGCAAGTAAAGCATGGTTTTGGAGCCAAACAAGAGGGCCAGACATGGCCCAATGCTTTTATACTAATGTATTTTACATGGGATATTGGTGAAGGTGACTATATGTTCCTGAACTACCTACAAAGCAGGTGCTGTCCTATTGAGAAAAGCAAGGTGAAAGAAGTTTATATTGAAGTGACTCCTGAAAGGTCAAGAGTCATTTCCCTGGTGCGCTTAAACTGAAGAAGGCTGTGATCCTTTCTCCATCCCCTTAATTTTTGCTTTCCTGACAATGCTGTGTTTGCTGCAACTGAATAAGACTCAGTTGGAGCATGGAACAACATGAACGGAGAATTAAGCAGGATGAGCAAGTCTCAGCTCTGTATCTTTAAACCTCATATGCAAATAGCATCATCCTCTTGTTTTCAGCACCTGGAAGATATCAGCATCCGGGCAGAGAACAGTCAGGCAGAGCATGTCAGGATAGAGGAAATCTGAGGGGGAATTTCCGCCTTGAAAATCTCATCCTCTCCAGAACAGGATGTGCGCTTCATCGAATGGTATCTGACTTCAAATTATCATGTAAGTAGACATGCTCAGTTCTTTTGGGTTCCTTTCTCTTCCTGAACAGCCTCCAAAACGCAGATACTAATAACTCCATTTCTTAGTTGCAGGTGTCTAGAAGCATGGGCCTTGTTCAATCAGACTTTGATTTCACTGTGGCAGTCATCATCTCCAAGGTGTTTTGTTGCCTTATTCTATACTCAGAAACAAGGCTGAGGATTGTTCTGATAAATTTCTGGGGAGCTATAACCCTGCCATTAGCTCAGTTGGCCCATCCAAGTCCAATCTTTGCACTCACCTTTCATTCAAGAAAGCACTTCTCATATTATCCCCAGACTCTGGCACTAGGGCAGAAGAGGTGAAATCAAGCTTCGAACAAAGAAGAGAAATGTATTCACAATGTTCCCAAACAAGAAACATGAAAACTGTCTCTTGTTCTTTCATGAGGAATCATAGAATGGTTTGGGTTGGAAAGGGCTAGGGATCATTTTAAGATCGTCCAGTTCCACACCTTGCCATGGGCAGGGATGCCTCACACTAAACCATGTCACCCAAGAGTCCAACCTGGCCTTGAATGCTGCCAGGGATGGAGCATTCACCACTTCCTTGGGCAAACTGTGCCAGTGTTGATGAAACATTATAAGGAATACTATTTAGTTACTATAGTCAAGCACACACACAATATGAATGAATGCATATTTTTTTCATGAAGTTCATGGACTTAATGGACTTGACATCTAAATAAAGTGGTGCAGATTTATCTGATCTCAAAACTATGGTGTATTTTTTTTCTTTTAATTATGGGTATTTTTTGTTGTTGCTGTTTTTTATTTTTTTTTTCTTTTTGGTCTGGTTTCTATTAATGAACCTTTTACTGGTAGTTTTATTCAGATATGGGATTTTTTCAGGCTTCCCTCACCTGCCATTATACCACTTTCCACCTGCCATTGAACCAGCAAACTCATTTCACCAGATCTTAACATTATTTGTATTTTGTCTATAGCAGGGATAAAGGAATTAATTTCTAACATAATATTATCATTTATTAGAGTAAATCACAGAGCACAGCAGCTCGGCTACAGCTGAGGGATCCAGAAGCTGAATTAATTGTTGGGGTTAGTAGAAAGTGCCCACAGTCATCTGTCAGGCAGGTTTCTCCTTCTAGCTGTGTTTATGCTTGGAATCAAAAGGTGAAGTTTGCACAATCAGTATCCCAGTTCCTGCACTCCAAATTCTCAGATTACAGCATTCACTTTTCTTGCCATTACACACAAATCCTTTGAAGACTGAGGTAACTGTAGCTGATTGTCAGGATGTGGTTTTCTAAAGTAGAGTCCAAGGTATCTAACACGTAAAAACCAGTAAATAAATAAAGGCTACCATTGATTAACAGAAAAAAACTATTCAAACTCTCTCTATATATCTCAGAGTTCCCAGCTTCATGAGAGTCATGTGCCATACTCCTAATCCAAGCGCCACTGTGTTTTTGCCTTCACAAGATGATCATTGTTGTTGGAAGTTACTGGTTCCCATGCCTCTGAACTTTGTGGATGAGCTTCTACATACTCTACGTTTTAAGAACAGCTTTGAGAGTCAAAGCTGAATTCCAGCATTTGTCCACCTTCTTTATGACAGTGACCTTAGAAATACTGCTATGGGCTCATTCAGGTGTTACAGCCAAGGAAAACTTTTAGGCACTTACTACACTTTGAAATACATCCAAGTATATGCTTGCCTGGACAATGGATGTACTTAGCATTTTCTGACTGATCAGCCATTTCTGTATATTCTTTGAGCCCTTCAACAACATAAAGAACCCAGTACATTCGATCCATGAACTTTCTTGAAGGGTCTTCAGAGCAGGTAGAATCTGTAGACAACCTAGGCAAAGGATACTGGTTCCTAGGTTAAGGCAAGATGGACACATGGAAC
Organism: Neopsephotus bourkii; assembly: GCF_033783945.1. NCBI lineage: Eukaryota > Metazoa > Chordata > Aves > Psittaciformes > Psittacidae > Neopsephotus > Neopsephotus bourkii. The sequence goes on along the minus strand of NW_026901771.1, from coordinate 1,436,952 downwards.
TGCATCTCAGAAGATAAAATCTGAGATGAATAGGCTGTTCAAACCATTCTCCAACAACTTGTTAGCCATATTCCCACCATATTTTTTCTGTTCTCTTACTAACATGAAACTATCAGTACAATCCATTCAGCCATCAAGAAAGCCAGGAAATTTTCCCTGTTGGTAGAGGAAGAGAAGTCTTCTTTGTGTCATCCCTGGAAAGCACTGTGTTACATCTCATGAGATCTAAGAATTTACAGCCTGTTACTAGTTCTGGAAATGCATTCCTTCAATACAATCACAGAATTAGAATGGTTTGGGCTGGAAAGGACCTTAAGATCATTCAGTTCCAACCCCCTGCCATGGGCAGGGACACCTCACACTAAATCATGTCACCCAAGGCTCTGTCCAGCCTGGCCTTGAACACTGCCAGGGATGGAGCATTTCCCACTTCTCTGGGCAACCTGTGCCAGTCCCTCACCACCCTCATAATCACGAGCTTCTTCCTTATATCTAACCTGAACTTCTCCTATTTGGTTTAAACCCATTACCCCTTGTCCTATTACTACAGTCCCTGATGAAGAGTCCCTCTCTGGCATCCCTGTAGGCTGCCTTCAGGTACTGGAAGAATAAAAGCTGTTGTTTTCTCAGTTCCAGTTTGCAGACCTATTATATGAATTGGCTAACCCGCTGCTAAAGTCTATCATGAGTGAATGATTACAGAAGACTATAGTCTGAATAGGAGTAAAGACAATAGAGGACAGTTTAATGAATTCTGCAATTAAGGGAACATGATTGGTATCTTGTAGTAGTTTAATTTTGATGTCTAATAATGACACTGAAGAACTGAGGCTCTTCCAGTAACAGGCTTCAAAAATGGCTTCTTGAATGGATTCTCTGGGGCTAGTGAAGAGCTTAAGCTTACCTTGCCATCTCCCCATCAGCAAGGAAGCACTGGTAAGGGGTCTTCTCAACAGATAGTGATTGTTATGATGAGTATCTGGAGTTAATATCTCTGAAATATTGTCACTTGTGTCAGATCTTGGTGAAACTGGCTAGCCTGTTTAAGCAACATTATAAGAAGGAAAAGAATAAAAAGGAAATTGTAAGCAAGCTAACATCACAATCTTCCATCTTCCTCTGCAACAGCCCACTTGTTCTTGTAAGCCTTGCTTCCTCAGGCAGCAGTTTTAGTTCACCCTCTGAGCAGCAAAAGCACCCAATAGTCTTTTCTGCCACAGTTTGATAATTTACTGATGAAAAGGAAAAATAACCAGTTTCTGATGTCACCTATGGTGGTGTGGCAACCCTCTGGAGCTCTGCTGAAGTCACTGGAGTTACTCTGCATTTGCACTGGTATGAGCAGATCAAAACATAGTCTCATTTGAAACTTCCCTTTTTAGGGAAGTGTAAGAATTTCCATTTTGTATTACAATACTGAACTGGGTGTTGTTTATTATTATACTGTTATTATCCTATGGCCTAAGTGTTAGTGGGAAGAGTCATTTTTCAATGTAATTTTGTATTTCCTGGATCTTTGGATGTTTCAACCACGATGCTTTAGCCAGTAACAGTGCAGATGTGACTGAGCTGTAACAACCTGATGGTATTGCTTTACCACATAAACTGTGATTTTTAGTTGTGTAGCATATCATTTACATTTGTTGTTGTTTGCAGCTGTGTGACAGCAGAGCTCTTCACAGTGTGCCAGAAATTTTCATCTTGGATGTTAACATTTTCACAACAGGACTGGGTGATTTTTGCTGGAGCTAGTTTGCTTTCGTAGGTACATACATTCATATACATACCCTATTGTGCCTTCTCCACTGTTCTGCTAGTCCATTTAATGCTGATCTTTGATTCATAGAATAGTTTGGGTTGGAAGGGATCTCCAAAGGTCACCTAATGATCACCTAGCATTGTGTTTTGAGAGAAGCTGAAGTAATTATGAAGATAGGCTGAGAAAGTTGGGGCTGTTCAGCCTGGAGAAGAGAAGGCTGCATGGAGACCTCATAGCAGCTTCCAGTATTTGAAGGGGGCCTATAAGGATGCTGGGGAGGGACTCTTCATTATAGACTGTAGTAATAGGACAATGGGTAATGGGTTAAAACTTAAAAGGGGAAGTTTAAATTGGATATAAGGAGGAAGTTCTTTACCGTAAGGGTGGTGAGGGACTGGAATGGGCTGCCAAAGGATCTGTGAATGCTCCATCCCTGGCAGTGTTCAAATCAAGGTTGGACAGAGCCTTGGGTGACATGGTTTATTGGGGAGGTGTCCCTGCCCATGGCAGGGAGGTTGGAACTAGATGATCTTAAGGTCCTTTCCGACCCTAACTATTCTATGATTCTGTAATTCTATAATTAGGCTTTACATGGGTAAAACTGAAACCAGTGGTTCTGATCAGGGAAATGTGTCTGCAACAAAGAGTCCTTTGCACTGTTAGGTTACTATAAACACAACTCTTAGTGACTGCCATCTCTCCTAGCACTGGACTGGGTGACGTTGGAGTTGATATGCTACAACTGAGTGGAAGGAAAGAATGCAAGATAATAGGAATAGCATGTTGCTGTCTTGATAGGATGCTGAGCATTGTAAATCAGTGTGGACTTCAGCCAGAAACAGTCTTCAGCCCCTGCTGAGAGTGTCAGCTGCACAGAGTTCCCCAAGTTTATGTCCCTTTGCACAAAAGTTGTGCAAATTTGAGCCCCTCCTCTCTGGTTCAATAAATTCTGAAATACAGAAATCTTGATTCTCCATTTCTGGAATTGCTGATTTAAATCTCTAGGGATTTGGTTGTTTTTTTTTTTTTTTTTTTGTTTGCTTGGTTTTTTTAAATGCCTGTGTATTTTTTCTCTTAAAATGTCTTCAGTTGGATGAAATAAAATTGTTTTTCTACAGTGTATTGGCAGAAACAGCAGAACATCAGCCATAGAATCCCAGCGTATTTTCGGCCAGTGCTAAAAGCATGTTCAGCTAAGCTGAGAATGGACAGTAAGAGCTGATGCTGGCTTTAACAACAGCTAGTAACACGCTGTCTTCAGACAAAATGCATCACCCTACACTAAGGTTAAATAAGGTATTTGGAAGGCAGTTCCTTTATGCTTTGCTTCTCTTTTGAAAGAGCATGCCCTTTGTGGTGAGCTCTTTGGGTGAAATTCCACAGTTCCCATCTGGAGTGTCAATAGGAGTGGAAATCCTTAGGTGGTGAAAAGTGTTGTATCTATCTGTAGTTGGCCAAAAGTCAGGTGAATAAATATCATTTCCATGACAAATATAACCCATAGTCAGTGAATATCGTGACTGAGGAGAATGTGGTCAATTTATGTGGTACCATACTGGGATCTCTCCTAGACTCCTCCTTACCTGTTAGGTTTCTTCCTTTTAGGTTCATGTCCAGTTTCTCTCTCTTTCAGGATGTAAATGTTACAGCCTGCAGAATCCTTGTTGAGCTGTCACACAAAGGATGTTCCTGAGACTGTAGGAGGTGCAACTTAAATACATGGTCTGAAAAGGAACTGGCTTGATCTGTTAAATCCCACAGTTAGTGAGCTGTCAAAGTGTTCTTATTGTGCAGTTTTGCATGAGGTTGACACAGCATACCTACCCCTACCCTGCTGGAATAAAGTAGTTTTTTTTCCCCTATTTTGAGTTAATGGAATCCTATGCACTAGTAGGACAAAGAAAGAGTGTAGCCCTGGTGTGATGAAGTCTCTCGGTTGGGAAGCAGTAACTTAGAAAGTCCAGCTTGTGGTGAATGACTGTGTACGACCTTTTGGTGCAGTGCTATGGCTGAGTGACCCCAGTGAGTGATGGCTGGATAGTCAGTGAGTGCATAAACAGACAACACTGAATAAAGAGATCAGATTTCCTCTGCAAACAGCACTGATGATATGTATCTGACACTAGATGTGTGCCCGGTTCTGCTGTCTACACTTCATAAAGGTGATGAAAAAATGATGAGGGTTTAGAAACAATTACAAATATGAGCGCAAAGGGAGTCTTTATAATGAGAGAGGAGCTCAAGTGGAAGTTAGATGAAAGCTCAATAGTGGTGGTAGGTAACTGCATGGACAGGAGATTTTGATCAAACAGCTTGGGCAAAGGCAGAAATGACAAAGAGACTGAGAGGTTACATATTGAGAGATAGACAAATCCACACTGAAAATCAAGTTCAGACAGTTATCATGGGGCCAAAGAGTTGCCTGAAAAAACTCATCAGCGAATGCAGTGCATGTTTCATTACTAGAAGTGACCGGGTAAATTTACGCTATGGCTGTCTGTGTGCCCAGGAGATGTTCTCCAGCTTAGCAAGAGGTTTTCAGGTTTTATAGAAGATTTCCATACCTCTTACTGCACTGGAAATCAAGATAACCTCACAGTTTTTTCCTGTAGCCACAAAATCTATGTGTCTACCTGCTTATCTGCTTGTTTAGCATGTGGGATTGCTTATTCTTTGGGGGGGGGGAGTAGATCACAGTCCTGAAAGCTGAGACATTTTCTACTAAGAATCTACAGGAAGAGTGAATTAAAGTCACTGGGCTCACTATTCAGATTCTTGCCATAAACAAAGAAGCTTGCCTATGCTGATTCCAGTTTTGTTCTTGCCTGAAAACGATGCATTTGGCAAATAACTGGGATCTTGCTGCTGCTGCTGCTTGTGTCTTCACCTCACTCCTCAGTTTCTTCGGGCCAACTGCAGCTGTTGTGTGGGTGCTGAGCAGCTCGGAAAATAATGATTTGGAACTCAACAGCGTATTGTGTGTGAGCAATGAATTTATTGCCAAGAATATGTATAAAATAAATTACTGCCATGAGCTGTTTAGAAATCCTTACTCTTTTTTTAGCTGTGGCATCTCCTTGTGCAGCTTGGCCACTGCTAGCAGGCTGGAGCTCTGGCAGGGACTGGGTGTACCTGGGCAGGAGACTGTGACTTGGAATGTGACAGCAGGAGGCTGAAAGAGGGAATCAAAGGGGCTGGCTGAAAGGCTGAAGCTAGGTTTTGCTCTGGTATGGTGTGGGGCCAAGGTAATTTGTGTGAGGCAGACAGCTGTGAACAGCTGGATGAGGAGAGAAGGACCAAGGTGAGAAAGATGCAAGACACAGACACATAGTAGGATGGCTTAAAAGGGCCAAATTGGAAGGAAGAGTATTCATTCCTTTACAGGCTCTGGGTTGAAAACTAAGAATCATGAATCCCTTCTTTAATCACTTACTGCAAATAACAGTGTGAGAGGGCTTAATCTCTATCAGGTATTTGACAACACGTTTTAGAGAGTGTTGGTTGAATCTCTTACTTCTGTTGATGAAGCATACATGTGCCACTAGTGTGCCATGCTTTTGTGGTTCTAGTTTTTCAGTGTGAAGGTGAAACTTTGAAAGAAAGATGTCATATGGTTGTGTAATTAATGGTAGAACCATAGTGTGCATCCACACTATGTAGGCCGCACAAAAGAAGGCATGCTAATTATTTCTGACTTCACATTATCTGTCATTGCAATGGCTACTTGTTTTTTAGTAGTGTTTTTATAACAACATCTTTCAGTTTGTTGACTAGTATGGTTCAGCCTGGCAGGTAACCTGAGTCTCTAATCTAGTAGGTGCTGGCTGCTTTCTGCAAGACTTCTGCCTGAGCATACTGGTGTTGGAACTCAGCCTCTGATGAAATCCTCAGTCTGCCTTCATTTTCTCATACTCTTATCATTCTCTTTCTATGGCTTCCCTGAATCCCATCTGTCCAAACCAACGCATGCCGAATTCTGCTGCCCATCTGTTTGCCTACACAGAGAAGCGTGACCACATCCCCACAGCCTCAACCAATTTCATTCACTTCCTGCTGTCTTTGGATTCCAGATAAAGCTTCTTTTTTTTTTTTAAGAAACTTTCCCCTACTCTGTCCACTTACTGATGCTGATGTGTGTGATTTTATTTAGAAAGAGGCTTTATCACAATTGGCTGTGTTGCCCTCCTAAAAATGACTATGTAAGTAAGTTTGTGAATTGAGACCATGCGAAGGGCATGCATTTCTTTGTGTCTGTTCCCATTATGTGTTCAGTTCTGGTGTCTCCACATTTCAGCTATCACCTGGTTTCATCAGGAAGTTCTTGCATCAAGAATTTGCATTTGTCCATTTCTATGTTACCAGTAGCATCAAATGCCCCACTCATCAATATGTCCCTGTTATGCTTGATGTTATATGAATACATGAAAATACAGCCTCTTCCCCAAATTGCTTGCAATGTGCTAGCACCACGTACCTCATATCCCTACAGCAAGCAGTTCTCATTTTATTCCCTGGTATAGATGCCTGCAAAATCAAGATAATCTGGAGGCAATGGATGATTTTACCTAGGCCACCAAACCTGTGTTTGTTGCTGATAACTTTGGTTCACTATTCAAGCATACCCAGGCAAAATGGTCTGGATTCAGAAGCCTTTGTATCCCACCTCTTACTTTTCCCTACACGTTGTTCTGTAAGTCCCTGATCTATGGACCTTTGTTTTATAGCCCTATGTAAAGTACCATGTGTTTTACAGAACAGAACAATAGTGACAGCCACATATTCAGTCAATGTGGTTTGGGATTTGGATGTCTTTCCTCCCTCTCTCTGTCTCTCTTCTTTAGGTCACTGTATTGTTTTCAGAGCTGGCATATCTCAGCAAGTTACATGTAATTGGTCTCTGCTTTTACCTGGGAGCTCCTGGAGTCCTGTGCCAAGGGTTTGTCACAAATTTAAGACATGCAGTTTATAGAAAAGATAAACCCAGCAAAGTGGTAAAATGTAGCTTCTCTTTTGCAGTCATGACATCCAAGCAATGAGTAAACCCACCAGAATACCTGTCTGGCAACATACACCACTGTTGTGCCGGTCTGTAAGCCAAAGCACTTCAAGTGATGACCAGTGAAAGCAGGACACCATTGCCTGGGAAACCAAATAAATAGAAGCACACAGCCATCCATCACTGCCATCTGGAAAAGATTGGGCTGAACGTCTTCCTGTCAGGGTCTGCTACAGTATTTATTTGTATAGCTGAGCTTTGACTTTGGGGATTTCAGCAAAATATTCCTGTCAGCAGTGATCCGAAGAGAAGATTTGGGCCTGATTGTCAGGCTGGTGTTAATTCCTCTGGTCAATTTTGCAAAATTATAATTGTAACTAATAGTTGCATTTCTTTTTTTCACATGTAGGGACTTCACATGTGTGGAAACAACATGCAAGAGATGATCTCATGTTGGCATTATGTGCACGTGTTACCAAAGCACTGTGAATGATCACGAGTTGGTGACATGTACAGGTGTAAATGATTCATGATGGACGAGTTTGCTCCTCCAGTGTATGTCTAAACCTGATAAGAAGAACCAAGTTTTTGCTTGACACAAATAGTTTACTGGGTTCTTCTAACATCAGAAGATAAATAAAAGCTGAAAGATGAAGTTATTTAAAACATTCGAAATAGGAACATCTGAATGTACAAATGTGCAAGGAGCTTGTGAATCAGATAAGTAGTTCTGAGGTTAAGGCTGGGGTAATAGATGTGTATTGCAGTGCAGCAAACAAACCTTGAAATTTAATAAAGAGATACTTAAAACTGAGGGACAGCGTGAGCCATACAAGATACACAGAGCAGAAGAGGATAAAGAAGCAATTTTTGGTTACAACACTGCAATGAAATGCGCATTCATGTATTTAAGTGGGGACACAAGAATAGGGAACAATGTAAACGTGCATTTGCTGCTAACCACCAAGGCAGAAGAGAGTAAGAATAAAATGTTCTCAAACCAGCAAATGCCACAAAATGCCAAGTTTAGGGAGGAGCATAAACTTTATGTATGCTGATAACTGTCAGAAATTCCCTTTAGTCAAAGAAGGACTAAACAGCTTCCTAAACTCAATGGGAAAAATAACTTTATTGTTCAGAAGGGAGGGTGTCTAGTCAGTGAAGACACTGTCTGGTATCTGTTTTGCCATCTGAGAGAGCTGGAGAGGATGGGAGAGGCAGAGAGTAGTTTGGCACCAGGATCCAGGAGGTTCTGCTGAGAGAGGACATGGAGGAAATTACTGAATTCACTAATGGAGTGAAGAAGTAAAAGACAGTTAAAAAAAAAAAAAAAAAGTCACAAAAAAATAGAAGGGATAAAAGAAGATTAGGAAACATAGGACCAAACCCTCAATCCAATGTTCATCGGATTTAATTTACTTAAGTTAGCTCCATTTGACTTCCATGAGAATTTATAGGAATAAAACCACAGTAAAGCAGAATTGGGGCATTGCAATTTTGATTCTAACAGATGAAAGAACAAGCACTGAAAAAAACTGGGTTCCTCAGTGGAAGAGTAATGGCAGCCATGTGCATTCGTATTGTCCTTTTCTGAATGGACGTAGTGAGCCTGACAATAAATTAGTTCTTCCCATCAGTGTCTTCCATTTTATACCCTCGTGCTAGTGTTAAATGTGTGGGAGCAGGGAAATCCAGAGCTTTTACACAGATGGCCTTGTCTTCAGTATATCTCTGAGGATTCCTATGCTCTGGGAGAGGAACCATTTTCCTTCCTGGGACAGCTGTGTCCTTCTCATAGCCCTGCGAAGAAGAACCATGAAGGCGTCATCACAGAGTTTGCCTTTCCCCCGAGCCTTCTCTTGCAGACCCATTGTAATTCCATCACAAAGAGCTAGCATTCCTTTATGCAAAAAAAACATTTTCAGAGAACAAAAAGCAGGCAGCATATGTAATGAGGGGCTGTTCTGAGATGGGAGGTTTGGAACACAACTGATCTGTAAACGAAAATGTTGGGATAAAGAACATCAAAGCAAGACCTGATGATGTTGGGGTAAAGACGGTCAAAGGGAGAGGAGAAGACTGACAAAGGAAGAAGAATGGGTTAATGCCTAACCTAGATTCTTTAATTTTTCAAAGGAACAGGAAGGAAGAAGGTCAAACCACTCAGGGAACATTAGTTGTTGAACTAGGTCTCAGAAAGTACAGCCCTTGGAAGGGTGGCTGCCCAGGAATATAGATATTTCAGGTAAAGGGTAACTTTTAATGTATTTTTTTTTATTTCTTGCATTATGGATGGCATTTTCTAGATGGGAAATGAAAACACAGTGTGCTAATTCTGTGGGACAAAAGGCAGAGATTTAATTAGTACCTTCAGAGAAAGAACCAGTAAGAGCCAAGAACAGAATTCAGGAGTCAACACTCTTTAGTGGGCAAAGCTGAAGTGAACATATCTGAGAGTAAGAGCCACTATTAAGGTAAAAAACCTCTTGCTGCAGAAGACCTTGGTTGGGCCAAAACAACGTGCTGATGATTTGCAGGAAACTGATTTATAATAGATTTGGTCCAGAGTACATGCAAACAAAGATTTTCCTAACCTTCCAGCTCCGTGCTAAAACTGTCATTCTTTCCAGCTGAGTGACAGTATGTGCTGCCACATAGTTTGCAAGAGCAACAATACATAGATTAAATAATGAATTAAGTAACAAACAAAGGTGGAATTATATGCTTCCAGGAGTGAAAGGCATATAATTTCTATCTTATTTTACAGGAATTGTTATGAAACCGTCAGACTTGAAAGCATTAGAGCAGTAGATGAAATTTCCCCAGTGACTGGCTTGCTTTCCAGTGGAGATGGGACCTTGGCATTCTATGAATAAAATGTAGAAACTCTTGTCTTTACTGAAGCTTAACAGAACAACAACAATAACAAATGAAAGCAAGTAGGAGAATGGAAAATAAGAAGAAATAACATTAAAAAATCCCACAGCTGCTGGACTGTAGCTTTATGTTGTTGGGATAATAACTCCGGGACTTTTATCTATTGTGGTGATACATGTGCTACCAATGCTTAGATATTTAGATGGATGGATGTTACAGAAATGCTAAAAACGTCACACCTGCTTTCTATATACACTGTCTTTCTTACTGGGAGGACTCACTCTAGAGATGTCAGACAGCATTGCATCTGCATTCCTTGGATATACTCCATCAGAGAAGGCAGCAGGTTTATTTCTCCTTAGCTCTCTGGAGATATCATGATGCACAGTTATAACTTTGTGGTTGTATTGTTAGCATGTCCCTCCTTGCTTCAGCTCTTGTCTCTTCCTGGGCAATGATGCCTTCTTTGGCTGTTTTACTGGCACGTAGTAGCTAGCTCACAGTGTCCTGCAATACAGATGCATCATTAGGTCTTCTGAGTGCAGGTGTCTTTTTATTTTTGTTACATTATATTCTATCTCAGATTTGGAAAAGGGGAGCATTGGGATTGTCCTAAAATCAGACTGAACTCCCACTTTTCACCTCATTTCATGCTGCTAATTCGTAATATTTACCTGTGTGTCTTGTGGTAGATAACACCTTAGTTTATTTGCTTTGCAGAAGGGATTGTGTATCTCATCCTTTGTCCATAAAGGCAGAGCGTTTTAATTTTTACAAGTCTATACAAAGACAATAAGAATATTAAAATCTATTATTTTTTAGTATATTTCATGACTTTTAAGTGAGTCACATAATTTTCTTGCATTTGAGTTTCTGAACTCTACGTTTGGCAATGCTTTAGTGTGAAACCAAAGGGTAAATTTTGCTGTTGTCTTCTAGAGGTGCAAAACTACACCACTGTGGAGGGCTCAGATCAGTTGACTTAATCGCTGCTAACAAACATCATTTTATTTCTCTAAGCTGCCTCCAAATATGCTGTATGCATTGGTTCGATGAGGGAGGGATTTCTGTCATTTTAGAAGAAAGATACACAGGAAGTCTCTGGTGAAAAGCAAGGGGGAAAAAAAAGAAAGTTGCCTGCTTGAACACAGGCTAGATTTTGCTTTGATGAAGCCGCAAAGAATTTGAGCACATATGAAGAACGCCTTATGAAAGTTTTTAGAACCCAAGTAAGATGTACTTCACCCCTTCAAGTGTTTTAACGCAGAGCAAGCCCTCATGTCCCGTTTGGTACATTAGTGCATCAAGCACCTTCAATTTATGACTCTGATATGTCTCAGATACCTTCTGTTCAATTATCTCCTTCAAACTAGGCAGCTGTCCTTATTCTAGGACATCTTTAAATACAGGAAGACGAGAAAGGCAGAAGACAAAAACTATAGCTTATAACGTTCTACTGACAATGATTTTAAAGTGATAGAAAATGAAGGGGGAAGCAGGAGGCTGAGTGAAAGCAAATGTAGAGCCCATCATCAAAAAGAGGAGCAAGATTGATACTAGTGAATGCTGTGGCTGTCTCAGATGGCATGCAGGCTACCAGCTGGACTGTTAGCTGTGGTACACATACTTAGGTTGTTTTAAAACAAATATTTATGATAACTTCTTGCAAACATTTTTCTAATTTCTTGAGTCACACTCCATGACCTGGGGCTTCTAGGCCAGGAATTGTTTAAGAGTCAGGAGTAGAGCTGGTAGATATTTTTTACCTGAAAACATTCTTTTTGGGATGAAAAATGGCCTCTTTCGTGAAACCCTCTGTATTTAATGAAAAACAGAAAGCAAATATGTTCTTTGACTCAAAGTTAAGAGTAAATATCATCCCAAGGCAGTGTGAGCTCCACATGAAGGGGGAAATCAAAGAGTAGGAAAGCGCACACACTCCCTAGAGCTTCTTTCACTCAGAACCTGTCATTTCCTCCATAGGGGTGCTTAATTTAAACTGGTGCAGGATGCGAATCTTGAATACAGAGGGCAAAAACAGTTACAGGATGAGGACCAGAGCTGTTGAATGCCTTATCGGAGAACATCAGCTAAGGGCTGAACGTAGTTGTCTTCAGATCTAGAGAACACGGCCTACCTGTTTGAATGACTTGCCCATCCAATGATACCTTCTAGGTACTTTTTATCTCAGTGTTATTCATAGTCTTCCAGTGATTCTGGAATGTTTACAGTCTGGCATGGGTTCCCAAACACAGTGAGCTGTGACTGAAGCATTTTGCTATATAAAAATATAATAAATAATAATATAATAAATAGAATTACGTTCAGGTTGTCATAGTTTCTTGATGTGCTTAGTCTCTATTTAGATCTAGCAGTAAACTATATTCTTCTCTATCATTTAAGTATTTGTGTAGTAAATAGTTTTGGAGTCATACATCATTGAACCTCTCTGTGTGTAAGCATATGTGAGCTCTCCATGACTAAATTTAATCCCCAGCATCATGCTGTGTAGGGGGTGTCAGCCTTGCATTGTACAAAGGAGTTTGTTTATTTACTAGCTTGGTGCTTCGTTCCTTAAAAACATAGTACAAGAGAGACTAATACTGTGACTGATTGCATTTCAGTGATGTACTCTTATAAGCTGACATCTTAGTTACATTACTTGTCAAGGTGGAGCATTTCAGACAGTCCCCAGAGGCATAGATACACTGAACAGGACCTCTGGTGGCTTTGGAGTTTTCTTAGGGAAAGCTTATCCTAGAAAAGGTCCCTTTCCAGAGGAGCAATGAACTGAGGCCATGGATCACCTAGGAATTTAGCTGGCAGCTCTGACAGCTGTGAAATTGTCCTATCAGCAGTGTCATCGAAGGGAGTGCCACGCAGAGCCTGAAAGGGAGCTAAATGACTAGGCATTCCCTATTAATTTCCTCATACTTGTTCCTGAACTGAGTCATTTCTTCCTTAATGGTGCATCGTGTTGGAATAAACTTTGTACTGTTCCCTTTAAATGTGGTCAGACGTCACTGGGAACTCGGCGTGAAGGAGAAGTTAACGTAAGGAGTATGTGCTCCCTTAGAGGCTGTCCTACACCCACTGCAGGTGTAGGATTCCTCACTGTTCTGCTGGACTGTTCTCCACTGAATTGCAAGGAAAAAGACATGCTGTGTTTGAGAAGGGAAGTCTCCCTTGCTGAGCAGTATCCACAGCTCCTTGACAAGCAATAGCAGACTTAGAAAAGGGTTAGTAACTTGCCACTAACTTAATTTTTGGTTGACTTCTAGTATAATTGCACCTCTGATGTCCAATGTTGTTTCACCTGCATCAAGGTGATTGTTAGCTAGCCAGTGGATGCATAGGGCTTTATAATGGATATGCTAAGATACATCCCTGCTTGTGCTTCCTGGTAAGTTTAGTTCAACATGGATTGAGGGTCACACTTTTTATTTTTAATTTTCTTCTATTTATGCTGAAATTTTGGAAAAAAAATGCATTTTGTTGATCTATAACTTTTTTGGAACAGAGATTCTTATACAATGTCACTTCAGGTAAATGCAAATAAAAAGGAGCATACACACAATTGTGGGGTTTGATATTTTTGACCATCATTCCTTAGTAGTTCTCTTTTGTAACATTTTCTTCCACATTTTTTAGACTGAGGAAAGACATTCTGAGTTTTAGGGCTCTACAAGAATCAGTGTAACCCTGAGGAGTCAAGGATGATGCTGAGCCTCAGCCTGTCTCAAGTGTGGATATGCCCTGAACCTCAGCTGGAAGAAGGAACAGTTGCAACTAAACGACAAAGCTTATTGGTAGCATCTGAATGGGAATGGTTGCTAAAGCTGAAGCTGCAGATTGATTTTGTTTTCAGTTCAAAGGCTCTCCGATTTACCCATCACTGTTAGAAATTCTCACCTATGGGACTCACATTTTCAAGTCTGACCACTGGCCAGGTGTTTTAAGACGTGTGAGCAAAAGAGAGGTAGTAATTCCTGAGCATGAGGAGAAATGCAATGCCCATGCTTGCTGACTCCAGCAAGAGTGACAGAACTGCTCGAGTGATCATACAGCTACAGACAGAGATCTCTAGTTAGCAGAGAAAACTTCTTGCCCAAAGGCAAAAGTTTGTGAGTGTCCTGATGAAAATTGGTTTGCTTTTGTCTGAATAACAAGCACTCAGAAATCGCACTTGGTTTGGGCTCAGCTCATTTTAAGGAGCTCTTGTGGTACTTCTAAAAACAAACGCCCACTGGAGCCTTTACTGCGTTCATTGTGTTTCCTGTATATAAATTATTTTCATGAACTGTTTGGCATATGCAGTAGTGGAGGGCACTGTGCATGTGTATTTGCAGTAGGGGAAATAATATGGCAGAAGTAGGCAGATTTCATTGGTGCTGTAGCATTATAAGCACTGTTATAATAATTGCTTTGGCATTCTTCAGGATCAAAATGCCATGGAAATACAAGTTATAATGTAGTTATATAAAATTAGAGCAGCAGTAAAAATGAGAGTGGGCTAGCGACAGGAGAGGATACATGAGAAAACAATTCCTAAAGTGAAACATGGATTAAAGGTTCATTTAAGCAGGTTGCTATGTAACTCTGGACTGACCACAAGCATGTTAAGGCAGCATTCAGCTCCTCTGTAAAACATTTGCTGGTCCACAGGAAGAGTTTGTTGCATTAAGTAATTTATGGGGTGCTAAGAAGTTCCTTAAGCTATTATTAAAAACATACAAAATCTTCCCTGGTTAGGACTCTAGTAACTCAGACTTCTAACTAAGCAGAACTGATAGGGCAGGCCTTTTGATGTTTAATGAGTTCTGAAGCAGATGTGAGATGTGATAGACAGGGGAGCTGGAGTGATTTAGTGCTCATGGAACAAAATGATGAGATCCCCTCCTGAAAAAGAAAATGTAGCTAAAAAGGACAGGGTTTTTTTCTTACACCCCCCCCCAACCCTTCCTTCTCGGTGCATGTGTTTCTGATTTCCTCACCCCGTGCCTCTCAGTGCTGGCTCGTTTCCATTTAAACACACACAGAACACTGAAAACTAATTAGCCCTGGATGCAGCCACAGGAAGTTCGCCTGCCAAGTCCCCTTTCCCCCACAATTCCTCAACTTTCTCAGCTTGCCTCAGGCCAAGGGCCTTGCACTGGGCCTCTCTGTGTAGGTTGCCAGGTCTAATTTTACAATTTCCCTTCACCTTATCAAGTGTGCCCCAGGCCCAACAAGGGGGAAAGGATCAGAGCCAATGTTGTGTTGTGGGCCTTTCTCCCCCACACCCAGTCCCCACCCACCTCTTTTCTTTTCTGCATCAATTTTGGGAGTCTTGGTCGTATCTAGTTTCAGTGTTGACTTGTTAATCTGACCTTTGCTAATGCTTTTTAAAGGAACCAAAGAGAACTTCACCATCTTGTAAAACTTGAAAGTCCCTCCTCTCCAAGACTTTGCTTCAAGGTTAACGAATTTTCCCGAGAGCCAGAGGACTACAGGTGTCAACCATTTTCAGGCATCTCATTTCAAAGCAGAGCCCACCACAATCCCAGTGCGAGAAGCCAGAGACTGATTAGAAGAAAGCAGCAGGCTGGATGCCAGCCTACAGTGGGTAGAATCATGGCATGTGCAGCTCAACTGGAAAATACCAGCATGGCTGCAAAGTTATGGAGGTCTAGAAGCATACTGGGGTTTTCCTCTTGACTGTTGCTCTCAGTTGCTGTATGACACTTAGCAAAAGTCACTTCAGCTCTTTTGACATCCCTTTCTAAGCCTGATGATACAGGACATACCTCTACAGAGAGTATTTTGAGCTTTGTCATTAAAGAACATGACAGCTGTTATCAAACCTCAGCACAAAGGGGTGAAGAAGGAAAAACATCAGGCAACTGAACTCCCTTCTTTCTTCTTCTGTGGTAGAGATAAATGGGAACTGATGGCCTTGATGGACTGTTGCCCATCCAGTCTAGTGTCCAGATCCCAAGTGATCTAGAACAAAGTCATTAGAAGATCTGAGGAGGCTTGAGGATCCTGTGGTACAGTGGGTGAGAAAAGGGAAGAGGCTTAATTGGACCTTGTTGTCCAGTGACATTGAGATTTCCAGGAGTTACGAAGTGCCATAGCCCTCAAATACAAAACGTTTGCTATTGTTGCCTGTGACAACTGTGAATGTTCTTGAAAGCCACATTAAATATCCGGTCCTTTTTTATTGCTGTTAGGTTTTGGGCTGTGCCAGTTTCCCGGAGGAATGAGTTCCACAGTGTAATTGCATGCTGTGTGAACAACGGCCTTTTTCCATGGCTGTGCTCAGTGCGATCTGGAGAAACTCATGCTGCATCTGGTGGTGCTGCACCTGCCCTGTAGATAGAGAACTCCAGCTTGGTTTGGTGGGAGAAGGGGGTCATCTGGGAACCAGCTCTACATTAACTCAGAGTTTGGAAATAACCTGAAGGACAATATTAAATACAGTGCTAGGAAGGGCTGCTGTAGGAAGGGAATACGATGCTATTTTTGTTTCATTCCCCCCGACGCAAGACCTAAGAAAACGTTTGTTTGAGTTTTGTAGTGAAGTTACATTTTAAACACATTTACCATCTTACTTTTGATTTTTACTGTGAGGGTGGTGAGGCACTGACTCAGGTTGCCCAAAGAAGTGGTAAATGCTCCATCCCTGGCAGTGTTCAAGGCCAGGTTGGACAGAGACTTGGGTGACAGGGTGTAGTGTGAGGCATCCCTCCCCATGGCAGGGGGTTGGAACTGAATGGTCTTAAGGTCCTTTCCAGCCCAAACCATTCTATGATTCTGTGAGTCTATGATTCTATGATTCCATGATTCCACTTGCAAGAAAATAGCCTCTTAGCTTTTTTGATCTTTGCCTGAGTGTCAGGGCTGTAAGATTATCACATTGCTATTGGTTGCTCTGAAGACATCTGCGAATCCCAGTGAGAACTAAACAGCAGGACACGTTCATCTTAACAGAACAAGATGATGACCAAGGCAGTTTTTATGCAAACATCCATATTCTTTTTATCAGGAGCAGAGCAATGCAGAAAATGGTGTGTTTGATAAAAAAGATTTCTGACTCTTGTTTTAAAGTTTTCTGGGAGATATTACCAGATAAGTGACCTACAGTTCTGAAACCACAGCACACATGTTGTGTCTATGCACGGAGAGTGCATGCCACTAGTTCAGCTCAGTTCTCAGAACTCTTCACATGTCCCAAAGAGCAAAAGGCGGAAAATGAAAGTCTAACATAAGAAGTTGTCTTCTTTTCGTACCTGTGAAGTCAAAGAAGAGCTGATGTTTTACTAGAGTCCAATGAGCCAATGTGTCTGGTCTTGGACCTATGACATGTATGTGATTGCAAGTAGAGCTAGCTAAAAGAATTTCCATCCAAACTTTACTTTGTAAGAAAACAAAAGGAGAGTTTTAAGATGTTCACATGTTCATCTTACAACCTAACCCCCGAATGTCAGAGTGCTATTTCTGGGTCCTTTGGGGCAATGATTTGTCAGCTTTGTCAGTTGGTCAAAAATGTGTGTGTTTGTTTTTCTTTTTTTTTCTTCTCAGTTCTAGGCTTTTAAAAAGGAGATGTTAGAAATATTATGCTCTCCCAGCAGAGACTTAATGAGGCAGGCCTAAGACAGCAGCAGTCCTGACTTCAAATTCCAAGTCGTTAACTTAAAGCCTCAGCAGCATGGTGGGGTAAGCTTAAATCTGTGAAATGTGGCTTGTCTTTCTGTACCTACAGATACTGCTTATATCCAGACACCTGGAAGAGCACACAATGTTATTCTGACACCCCCCTGCCTAGTAAGAGGGTACAATTGGCTATGTACATATCTCAGCCTTTGCTTTGATAATTCTTTGGTCCCTGGAGCCTGCTTCAGGGGGAAGAACACCTTTGTTTTCTGCATTTGCTCCTTAAATAACCAATTACACCCTTAAGAAACTAGCCTAATCCCAGTTCTAAGCGTGGCATAGTCTTTGCTGGAGAAGGGACTAAATAGATCAGAATTCATAAGATCCTACTCAAAACCAAGGTTTAATACAAATAACTACAGCAAGAACTTTTTTTGTCACAATTAACCTTCTACTATTAATCATACATTTTGATGCATTTATATTCATTTCCAAGAGGGTCCTATGTGAGGCTTGTCTGACATGCTAAAATGCTTAATTTTGCTTTCTCCCATCAAGTCCCTTAGAAATGTTCACATTTCTAAAGTTATTCTTGTGAAAGTCTCTGTCCACTTGTGATACAAGTGGAGCCATTGGTGATGCCTGAGTATGGTGCACAGCTACAAGGGAGTGCAGATGGATGAGTCTGAGGAGTCAGGATTACTGTATCTGAGTGTCATGACAGAAGGATCACATTTTGAACTGTGTGAGGAGCTGGTCTCTCACCACTGAATCCGTGATCACCAGTAATCTCCCCCCTGTTAAACAGGCCTGATTACACAAGACCTTAATTATCTTTCTTCAGGATCCTTATTTAAAACAGAAGAGGATTATCTATGAAGCCGTTTCTTAGGAAACTGCATTTGTGAATTATATACACAGAGACTTAGCAGAATGACATTTGCTGTGAAAAAAATAGTACTTGGGAATGTTCTAGATCAGGATTCCAAACTTAATGCAACACCCTCACCTGCTGCTGTTGTGTCTTGGAAGATAAATGGAGCAAGAGGAAATGACAGCCAAGTTAGACTGTGATCCCCAGTGCTCTGTCTATCACTTTTGGTGATGTCTTCAGGCTATAGCCCTTAGATTGTAGTTGCTGAGTATGATTTTGGCATTTACAACTATCAGCCTTCTCAACCTTGATTCTGTATTCCTTATCCCATTCATTTCCTCCACTCCATTTCTGTGCTATCTCTCCTCTGAGTCTCCTCAGGCTTTGATCTGCATTCTGTTTCATATATACCCTACTCTTCTAATACAGGGAAAGGCAAAATTCGTATTCCCCAAACATATCAAGTCTCCCAAAGAAGACCAAGCAAATGAGGTAATAATGAGCATAAACCACTTTCAAATTACTGTAGTTTGATGTATATTCTTTCTTTTCACCCTCTCGTTTTGTTTATACACTAGAGCTGGTTGAGAAGATTTTAATTTTGCTTTATTTGGGCATTTTCCCAGGGAATTCAGATTCTTTCAGAAAAAAATCAGCATGCCCCCAGAAATGAAGATTTGAAAGGTAGAGGTACTCATTTACACGGTTTACTTGATGCCTCTCTTCTCCCTAGTCATCAGACTTTTGTCTCACACAGCATCTCTCTCACCGTCAGTCTTTCCTGGTGCACCACTATGGCACAGCATGAAGAAGTTACCTGACACATCCTACTAGAGGGGCATAGTGACATGAGTTACCCAAACAACAACTCTTCACAGATGCAAGCTAAGATTTCTCAATAGAAACGTCATTAATGCTGCTGGTACTGCTCTGCAGTACTAGCTACAAGTCTGCTTAATCAGCTTTTCTGATCAATCTGCCCTCTGTTTGGAGCACTATAAAGCAAAGATATTCTATAGGCAGCTTTGTGGCAAAGGACTTAGGGGAAATGACACTGAAGTTATATTCAATATGTTTTGAAAAGGGCTAATGGTTCTGATACCTGTGATCCAGTGGGCATTTTACATAAATGAATACTTGGTACATTTCTGGTGATTATCAGTCACAAACAGTTGCATGCGGCAGAATATGGCAGATGGGAACTAGCGAGAGGGAAATATTTAAGCTGCTATATGAAAAGCAAATAAATAAAAATAATATTGCTTATAAAAGTGAAATAACAATATTAATGACCCCTACTCTGTCAGTCAGAAAAAAAGTGACCTCTCCAGTGCAGCTGACAGAATCATAGAATGATTTGGGTTGGAAAGGGCCTTAAGATCATCCAGTTCCAAACCCCTGCCATGGGCAGGGACACCTCACATTAGACTATGTCACCCAAGGCTCTGTCCAGCCTGGCCTTGAACACTGCCAGGGATGGAGCATTCACCACTTCTTTGGGCAACCCATTCCAGTGCCTCACCACCCTCACAGTAAAGAACTTCTTCCCTATATCTAACCTCAACTTTCCCTGTTTCAGTTTGAACCCATCACCCCTTGTCCTATCACTACAGTCCTTGATGAAGAGTCCCTCTCCAGCATCCTTGTACTCCCGTTCAGATACTGCTCCAAGGTCTCAACGCAACTTCTCTGCTCCAGGCTGAACAGCCCCAACTTTCTCAGCCTATCTTCACATGCAAGTCTCAGATGCCACTGTCGTCTTGGTTTTCTATCTGTAAGAAGCTATCTGTCTCTCTTTAAAATATATCCATGCATATAAACATGGCTTTTTATTTTTGAAACACATGAAATAATTTAGATCAAACTAGAAAATAACTCCCAAATGCCCACTTTTGCTTGGACTCTTATGAGAACATATGGGGAAGGTAACACGTACTTTTCTTACAAAGAAAATGAAAATGTCATTGATTTCCCCAAATAAATTTGAAAAATTGATTTTGAAAAAATGCATCTTTGAGATCAACCCCTCCCATCTCAATACATCATATGAGAAACCAGTCACCTTGGCAGAAACAGTTATTGGTTTCCATCATGTTGCATTGTTTAAAAGATGAGACAGCATGCTCTGCAGAGTGCAGAGCTTCCTTTCCTCTCCTCTGCTCTCCCCTCTACTTTAATTGCATTTCTGTTCTTAGCATTACATAACTTTAAAGGCATGTTATAAATATTGTTCTGCGTCATAGATCATGACTATGATTTATACAGCATTTTCACTTTGACAAAAAGAAAAAGCAAAACATGGGAAATTAAAATAAAAGAAGCCAACTTGCCCATTTAAAAGACATTGTGCCTTTATTTTGCAGAGACCGAATTGATGTGTTTTGCATAGCAGGATTATTCTGCAAAGTTGGTTTGGAAAGGTTTGATTAAAAAACCCTGAGACTTTTTACAGGCAGGAAACATAGTTATGGATTTTTTCTCCCATGTCTATGGTTTCATGTACTTGTTTTTGTTGTATTATTTTAAATTCAAGATGAAATCATGGCTGATTCCCACCCAGAGTGAGGTAACCATGTTAACAACAGTGGGGAACACCACACTGACAACACAGGCAGATGTGAGAATAACCAGCTGATTTCCCTGAGTTTTACTAACAAGACCAATAAAGAGTGCTATGACAGGTACAGACATTTGGTCTTTGCTCGAGTTGCTCCAGCAAGTTTAAAGTTCAGCTACTGTGACTTAGAGTAGGATCATTATCCCAACACCTATTACTCCTTGTTACAAAATCCATATAATTGTTAGGGAGTGTTTTTCTTGGTTAGCAACCTTGAAGTCTAACCTTCATTTTCACCTTGGTTTTGCATATGAAATGATAACTATGCAAAGTGTCATGTGTATAAATATATTAACACTTGTCTTATAGTTGGATCTCTGAGTCTCATGTGGCTCATCCAAAGGTGACTTTCATTTTTAATTGTAGTAATGAATTGAAATAAATATTTTGGTAACATTTACTTGGAGCATCCACTTCCCAGCAGAGTGGAAGTTCTGGAAGGCTTTACCCAGAAAGGTAAACTTTTTTGACATCTTCACCTAAACCACAATATCTCAACACCCTGAATCGTGTTTTCCTTTGATATTTTTGAACCATATTTCATTATTAAAATAAGCTTGTGTATTGCATTACAAGCTCTGTAGTTTAAATTCCTGTTTTTCTTCAGGGTTGGATTCTCTGGCTGGACAGCACTTTTCCATGATATACCCACAATCTAGTTATTCACAGGACAAGCTTCCTCAGGAAAGGAACAGCATGGGAAGCACATATGAAGGTAGGATGGATGGTTTCAGTAATGTAAAAATCATGAGAAAGCAATGGCAGCTTTTCTGGTGGCACAGAGCTGGGGACATCATCAGTACAGAAAGGGTCATGATTCACACAGGAAGAAGCAGATGGCTGTGAATATTGGTGCATAGAAAGGGGAAGAACAAGATAAGAACAGAGCTCTGTTTTTACTTGATGGCAGGTTGGCTGTGAGTTGCCAGTATGATATAGCTGTGGAGAAAACAAATGTCATCCTACACTATCTTGAGGCAGGCATTTTTAACAGAGGTTGACTTTTAATTTCATGATACAAGAGTTCCGTGAGAGCAGAGTTTATGCCTGGTAAAGGCTAAACGGGAAGTAAAACTGTACAGGGTGCCTGCTGGAGTGTCTGTGAATAGGAAGCTTTTTCTTTTTTAACTCAGCTATGAGAAGACCAGGAAGGAGATGCTGATGTTCTCTATGTGTAATCCAGGGCTAAGCAGACAGGGTACGGAAGAGCAGTATAAGCTGAATGACCATCCTGGCTCGAGAACAAATGGCTCTGTGCAAACATGTGCTGTGGATTGGGAGAGTGGGTAAAAGCATCAGTAGGAATAATGGGAACTGGAAGCTGAACAAACTTTAAGACAGGGCTGGTAAATATTTTAAAAGGATTACATGATGTGATTGCCTGCCTTGGTGACTAGGGAGGTTCATTATGGCCCTGTGTTCCACTTCCTTTCAGCCAACTTAGTTCTTCCCCGGAAACCAACCCTTGAAGGAAAAAAGGGCTAAAAGGGAGTTCCTGGGATGAGCTGTCTGCCCACAGATCAATTGCATGGCTTGTGCCAGTGGCCTCTTTGCGCATTTTAAACGATGAAGATTGTGCCTGTTGTGTCTTAGTGCTCTTCAAGCTGTCACACAGTGTCTGCCACAGGTTTGCCAGGAGCTGGGTAGAAAACTTCTATTTCATGTGCTCCATATGGTTGCTGTCTAGCAGATGACATCACCTAAATGCCCATAGTCCTGGCTCTCCCCTCAAAAGGCGGAGTGATTAGGGAAAAAATCAACCAAACCTCCTCCCCTTGCCCCTAAAAAAAAGGGCAAAAGTCCTGATGAATGGAATCAACTCAGGAGCAGCAACTCATCTTCAGGCTTTGTAATTTGTTATGGACACCTAATTGCAGCGTTGTTTTTTGTGGTTTTGTTTGGGTGGGAAGCCTGCAATTCCTGTTAATGCTTTGTAACGTACTTTGTGACATGTGGTAATGCTAGGGAGAATAAAGACCAGGAAACATATGTGGCTGACAGGCAGGGCCGGTTGTTTTCCTTCTGCCAAGTAGGCTGCCTTCATATGTGTTTCTGGCAGCAAGCTGTATGACACCTCAGGTTCCCTCCCGGGTCTTTCCAAGAGTAACAGAGATTTTCTTCCTTGCAAAGGGAAAATGAAATAATGACAAAAAGTAATAAAAGCCATCATCCCAAGGCATCCAAAGGAGTTTAAGGCAGGAGTTTTGGGAGGATTTCTATCTCAGAATTATTTTGTAGGAGATTATTACTGGGTGCTATAGTTCACGTGTTGTGTTTCTTCAAGGTGGTGACCTTCAGTATGCCAAAAGCATCACTGGATGATCTTACCACATTTTGTATAGCCTAGGTGTGTCTTTCGATCTGCGAGAGCTGCTTCTGAGGTATTTTGAGAACACAGTTTGCTAACTGAAGTTTTGTGTTGAATTTACCTTTTCATAGCGTCTGCATGGGTGCATTCTGGAGCAGCAGTGGTAATTCCCCTGTTGTGCAGAAGAAGCTGGCAGCAAAGTGAGTGATGTTGTACTGGAGCTGTCCTGCACTACAGATGCTGGGAAGATGAGTGTCCCAAATCCACCCAAGTGATCAGCCCATCTACTTTGTAATATATGTGTTATTCCAGTAATGCCATAAACTGTGCTTCCCTTCTCTCCAGTCAAGACAACTCTTGTTATTTTATCCTCTCTGAGAAAATGGCTTTCTATTTCTTTCTCTTTCTTTAGAAAAGTCTTTACCTCCCCGGTCTCCCAACATCTCTTTGGTTGTTCTCTCTGTACTTTACAGTCCCCTATGGTCCTTACAATCCTACTACACCACACAGTCCCCTGAACAAACTGACAGCTCTTCCTTGCATGCAGTGCCTTCACAAGTTTTTGTAACTCTTTCCTCTTTATTCTCTGGGGTCTCCCCACACATCCCTATTTTCCTTATGTCTCATCCTCCTCCTACATGCTTTATGATCCCTTTGCCAGTTCAGAGTCATTCCCAGTAACATCTTTATTGTTCATTTAATAATCTCTAATGGTTGAAGTGTCACGAGTGGCAGGACTTGCCTAAATAGGTGATAAATCAAAGATGAGACCCTAATCTTCTTTAAAAAACCCCAATCCCATTTGTCTTTTTTCCCAGCTTTGCCAACACTACAAACCAGCCTGTCTTACATTTCATATGTATGATCTCATGTCAGAGCAGAAGTTTTCTGGAAAATTTGAAACAAATTGGAAGAGGCATTTTTGGATTCATATAGAAATTGAAGCATTCTTTTAAACAGATTTTTTTTCCCTTTTTCCACACTTTTTTTTTTTTTTTGGCTTGTTATGATTCAAAAGCAACATGGGCTGGAAAATTCCAGATGTGCCAAGACCATGGGTTTTCTCCACAGACTCTAGGCTTTCAGGTTCTCCTAGGGGTCCAGAGAGGAAAATGAGTAAAAGGAGCAGTCCTTTTCTGTTGGATGTATTCTCCCTTCCCTGCCTGAAGGAGCTGCAATGGGCACTGAAGGCCAATCTCCTGTGGACTTAACCACTGCATCTCAAATACAGAAACAGGGAAAGAGCCGAAAGTACTGAGCCGAGTCCATACGCGTTCATTGTCAACCTGTTTTATGGTTACTGAATGCTGGTTGTTGAATGTGTCACGCCAGCACTTTATCGTGTTTTTTTCAGCTTGAATTCTGAGTTGATAACATTGAATTTGATTTGGACTAACACAAATTGATTTTTTCTCCCAGGAAAGTAGACAATTTTTTTGTTCAGTGTAAAAGCAGATAATTAATTTCAATTTTGTGCATTGTTTTTAATAGTCAGAAAATTACCTTTAGGCACAGTTCAAAACAATATTTTGTAGAAAAACCAAAGTATTTATAAAGAAAATGTTGGAATTGTTTTTTTTTTCTGTCCTTCGAAAAGTTCTCTGCAGACTTCAAATTCCAAAATTCTGTATGGATTTTGGAATTGATTTGATTAACCACAAATAATTTTTTTTTTTTTCTGGGAAAATATGTTAATTATTCACACCGATATCTTTTGGAGCTCCTATTAAGTTCTTTTCCTGTGACGATCTCATCAATGGCTGGTGTCTATGACTAGTTTGTTAAAAGTTCATTAACTATGCTCAAAAACCGCCTATGGGTGCCTAGGAACTTTGCTTGCTGATTTTTATGAGGCTGAGGAATCCCACCCCAGCCAGCTATGACATATTTAAGTTCTTTTGTAGCTTCTCTTCTTGGATACAGCATATGTTGGATTCTCAGTGATGGAATTTACCATTGGTGAAGGGGTGGTAACCCCTGAAGAGGTGACTGGAAGCTCTGTATATCCAGTTGGATGGAGGAATCCAAAGATTCAGGCTTCTCAGGTGCTCTCTCCCTGTGCAAGAAGTAAGCTATGAGTGTGGTTTTTGCTCCTTGCATGAGGAGCAGAAGATGAGGAAATTGTGCTTTTAGAGGGTACTCAGTATGTTAAAAAATAAAGCATAAAATAATAGTACAAAATGTGAGTTTATCTTGGGAGTGAGTAAAATGGAGAGGAAACTCTGCCTTTTCTTGCTCCCCTTTTCCTCCCTTTCTGTCATACAAAACCTGTGAGAATTCATGAGTAGCATGGATATAACCTGCTATATATGGCTAGAGCTTTGTAAGGGGTTAACATAGAAGCAAGGCTAGCATGACTTTTTTATGCTGGGCAAGTTGGCAGTGATGGGCAGAGTGGTGCAGTGCTGTTGGGAGAACAGTGTGACTGCAAGGGCAGAATAGGACCCCAGCAGCCAGCACAGGTTTCATGTCACACCCTGGGATTTAAATTGGGTTCTGTGCTGGCCTTTGGCACAAGATTAATTTTATTATAGAAAGGGGTGACATTTCTTCCACAGAAAAACAGCACTCCAGCAATCTAGATTAAATTAATAGTGAAAAAATGCTATTTATATCTGAGGAATGAAAAATAATGGTGAAAGAGTTTAATATGAGTAGATTTAATGGGAAATTCAGCAAGTGAACTTAAAAATCTAAACCCACAAAAAGTTCATGATTGCAACAAACTTTAGGCTGCTTTCATCTCAATGCACATCTTCCATTTATAATAATGAAAAAAATCCACATAGATTTGCACCCCTTCTGTTCATTGACAAGGTGAGCCATCAGTGTGCACTGTATGTGATTTAAGGATGTCTTATGCACCCTTCCAGGACAAATGGACATCTATGCAAACAGAATCTATCTTCCGGCTCTTGTATCTGTGGCAAAGTCTTGACCTTTATGCTTCCCATAAGGCACAAAGATTCCCAGCTTCCCATTTAAATTCTCCATTCCGTGTACTGAAAATATTAAAACAATTTAATCTCTTTACAATCCCCAGTGGTGCTCTTTAAATCAGCTTTTCATTGGGAATTGACTACATACTTTCTGTAACTTAAACTGAAATTGGGGAGTTGTAAGCTGCCAACAAAATATGAAGGTATGCTACATTTGCCCAGATATATAAGATATGATGAGATTTAATATGTATTAAATTTAACAGGTGCTGTGATCTGCATAGATACACACTATTCAAAGTCATACTCCAGAGAACTCTCCATTCCCTGCTAGTTCTGCATTTCTATCCTTTCCAACATATTTTTATCTGTAATCTTACCTCCCGTTTCTTACAATTCACATTCATTTTATTTAAGCAACATTATCTGTATTTTTATCAAGTTCCTAAATTACAGGCACCATATGCAACCTTAGCTCCAGCTTCCCAGAGGTGTTAGTTGGGGTAATTGCAAACTGTTTAGATAAGCTCTAGACTTTGACAGAAACGGAACAGAACTTGGATGTCACATTTCTTAGTCAGAAAAGCTGTGTCTCTCACATGCTTACTATTTGAATCTTTAGGTGGAGAAATTAGTAGGTAGGAGGTGAATGGGGAGAAAGAAGAATGGTTTTATTTTTGCAAAAGGTCCTTTAGACTATGGAGAACCATCCATTGCTACCTTGCAGCTGGGATGTAAATTCAAGCATGTAAAAGTGCTGTTGGAATGAGTTCAGAGGAGAGCCATGGAGATGCTTCATAGGAGAGGGTTGGCACAGCTCTGCTCTAGGACAGGCTTAGTGAGCTGGGCTGTTCAGCTTGGAGAAGAGAAGGCTCCAGGGAGACCTTAGAGCAGCTCCCAGCGCCTAAAGGGGTTACAAGAAACCTGGAGAGGGGCTTTGGACAAAAGGGGACAGGACAAGGGGAATGGCTTTAACCTGCCAGAGGGGAGATTGAGCTGAGCTCTTAGGCAGAAGCTCTTCCCTGTGAGGGTGCTGAGGCACTGGCAGAGGGTGCCCAGAGAAGCTGTGGCTGCCCCATCCCTGGCAGTGTTCAAGGCCAGGTTAGACAGGGCTTGGAGCAACCTGCTCTAGTGGAAGGTGTCCCTGCCTGTGGCAGGGGGTTTGAACTGGGTGAGCTTTAAAGCCCCTTCAACCCAAACCAATCTGGGATTCTATGATTCTATGAAAT
Source organism: Neopsephotus bourkii (assembly GCF_033783945.1). Classification (NCBI taxonomy): domain Eukaryota; kingdom Metazoa; phylum Chordata; class Aves; order Psittaciformes; family Psittacidae; genus Neopsephotus; species Neopsephotus bourkii. The sequence continues at coordinate 1,409,718 of NW_026901771.1, read as the reverse complement.
ATGAGTGATCACCATTTACACATGTTTTACATGGTCTTGAACACTGACAATAAATGTAAGGGAATAAGACGTTGAATTATTGGGAGATAGGGTCTCTTCTGAGCTTGCCAGCAAAGCTCAAAAGTGCACATTGATTTAAAAATTATATGTCTTGCTGGGAAGAAGCGCTTCAAGATTATCATTTATTGTGCCCACACTTTGATTTTGCTGGTTCTGCAGGCTCTATCTCCCAGATAGTGACTCCCAGTTTTTTTAATGTCTAGCCCACTCAGATGTTAATAAAGACACCACTCCTTACCCCATATTCACAGTCATGTCCTATGTTTTCTGAACATAAAACACACACCCTCAGTCACTCAGAACTTCCACATCCATCAGTCCTCTTGTAGCTCAAGGAAGCCACAGTGAGCTTTCCAACCCAGTATACAGTGGATATCTGCCAGTTGGTGAGATGTAGGCTCTCTGACATTTTGTTTTCCTTCTTCTGTCAAAGGAGGATGTTGATACATCACTTACTGAGAAAGCTTTGGAGAGGAAAAAGTCATCATCTCAGAAGGCTAAAATAGAACCATATTTTGCTCTCTGTCTGGATCAGTATTTCCATTGATGATGCCCTGTACTCAGAAAGAAGGAGGCTGCTTAGCACAAAAAAGGAGATGCTTTTAGACCTAAAGAAGATGCATGTGGCTAAAAGCTGAAAAACGGCTTATTAAAAACAGAAGAGGTAAAACAAAGACTAAACCCCTGTAAGCACAAGGCATTGATGATGTTTCCAGAGCTTTTAAATCCCAGAGCAACCACTTGTACAGTACTTGTAGTCTAAGCTTTTCCATAAGATAGGCCAAATAATTGCACTTGGTGGTTCCATCAGTAGAACGGCATCTTCTGCTTTATCTCTGAGTTAGCTTTCAGAAATACATTCCATTATTTATTTGAAAGTCTCAACTTATGAAGAGTTGCTTGAATAAGTGACTTCAATGGTTATTTTGATAAACAAGAATGTATTTCTTATTTATACTCTGAAATTCCCTTCCTTCAGTTTCTAGTCACAGGATTTCCTTTTGCTTTTACCTGTCTTTTGCTGGAAATCTTTTCCACATGAATAGACACCTGTGACAGCCAGAGTTGCACAAGCCCAATCCCATTTAAAATTTATGAAGCTTTCCACTGGAAAAAATGAATCTTCTATAAAGATTTCTGTTAGTATTGTCTGTTTGAATAAAGCATCAACCTCCATACTTATAGTGGAGGTGGTGTATCTTCCAAGGGCTTACTTTAAGTGTTGAGCCAGAACAATCCCATTTAGATTTTAAGAATCAATAGGGCATGTACCTTAAGGCACACATTGTATGATAGGTTACAACTCTGTACAAGAGGCCCAGTGTTTGAAAGCTAAATCAGGTCAAACTGAGACTGGATATGAAGCATATGCGTTTCTGTGGAGTTAGTTAACTACTGAAGCAACTTATTTATGAACAACCTGGTCTAGTGTAAGGTGTTCCTGCCCGTGGCAGGGAGGTTGGAACTGGATAATCTTCAGGTTGTTTTCAACCTAACAATTCTATGATTCTATGACATGGTGGATTTTCCAGTACTTGAAGACTTTAAATCAAGCCTTTGAGCATATGGAAAGGGTGAATATCAGGACTGGTGCAGAGGGAAATGTTTTGGAGAGTTTGTTTGCCTTTACATTCTAGTAAAACCTACATGTGAAAACGATAAGAGGAAACCTCATTTGTTGGGACCACACAGTACGTGCAGAATGAATAAACTTGCTGTGATTCTGAAGTTTAGAGTGGAAGAAAAAGTGAGGGTGGGGATAAAATACAGAGCAAAATCTTGCTAGGGACTTTTTGTTTTTATTATGGGTTATGTCTAGGCAGCAACGGGTACCTAGTGTATAAAACAAAGAAAGCAAAAGAAAACATGCTGTAAGCAGCTGTATCCAGTGCGGTGGGCACTCTGCAATGTGCAGAATTGAAAGATGTATTCTGCGATAGAGCTTGATTCTGTCAGGTGGTTGCATCGGTTTTGAGCTTGAAGAACAGTGTGGGCTCAGCAGGGTACAGCACCCACAGTCCTAAAGCCTGGCAATTATTCATAGGTTCTTACAGACTTTCCATCTGAGCCTCATTTTGCAGCAGAATTTCCACCCATTGTCAATGCACAGCTGAATGGTGTCTCTCAGCCCATCACTGCAGGTATGTGATGGTCCCATTATGGCCAACCAGAAGACAAAACAGGAACAGAAGGTGAGTCTGTGTAATTACCCTCAATGCCATCTTCTGTTGCAAATCACTGATAATAGCAGCTGAAACCAGAAGGAAGCGCCAGTTTGCATGGTCAGCACTGAAAGCTGATGTGCACTGTGCTGACACATTAACATTGCAATGTTGCTCTGTCACATATCTCTAAATTCTTTACGTTTTTACAAAGTGATGATTTTTTAATGCTGCAAATCATGTGTCTTCCCATCCAACACCTATTAGTTAATATAAAAACGTTCAGAATAACTGGGAGCTGCACAAAAAATGCACGCAAATTTGGGTGAGGAGCTGGGATTACTAGAAAAATAAATATCTCTAGACTGAGGGCCTTACTGAGTCCCACAGTGGATATATTACTTTCCTACTATTACTATTTCCTAATAGAATCATAGAATCATAGAATAGTTAGGGTTGGAAAGGACCTTAAGATCATCAAGTTCCAACCCCCCTGCCATGGGCAGGGACACCTCGCTCTAAACCATATCACCCAAGGCCTCGTCCAACCTGGACTTGAACACTGCCAGGGATGGAGCATTCACATATAGTAATAGCATTTCCTGATATTACTATTGAACAACCCTTGGTGCTTCAAGACTTACCAGTAATTACCTGCATGAAGAATGGAAAAGTTGCATGCTTAAGGATCTTGAGAACATCTCCAGCGTGTAGTGGGAGAAGTAGGTCACTGTTGTCTACTTTGAGTCTGGGCAATGCAGACCACATAGTCTGATTGTACTCTGCAAGCAGAATTCCATTGTTTTGTAGTTGCTGTTCTAACTATCAGGACTGGCAGCACATATGCATGTAGCAAGTCACCCTGTAAATCTGAAGGTGAGTCCCCTGTCTGAGGAGTTAAGGTATCCAGTTAAGAAACTTCACCATATTGCCTTTAATTATTAAAGACTTGATGGCTGTCTTTTGGACTTGCTTCCAACAGAGATATGCCAGAGAAATGTTTGCTAGCCAGTATTTTCCCAATGACTGTCTGACAACAGATGTTAAAGTAGGAGTAAAAATTACTGTATCATCTTAGGTTGATCTAGAATATATTGATAATATTACCTAGCACAGAGACTGCCAACAAACAGGGGGGTTGTTGGAAGAGTTGCAAAAAAATGGTAGGCCTCTACAGGATTTAAGATGAAAGTCATAAAACAAAAGGGTTTAGATTTTTTTTTTTTCAGTGACATTAGTGGCCTTTGCTTGAGTTATAGCCTATCCTTTGCAAATCTTTGCAGTTTTGATGTAAAGCATTGTTATAACGGAAAATGCCTCATGTCTCTCAGCAGGTGATTTCAGTGTTGAATTAGAAATGCTTTCTAATCCAGATTTGTAGCTCTTACAGTCTTTTCTTGCTAAGATGAAGAGCTCTTTCTTATCAGGTATCTCTTCCTCACATTGGTATTTGGGAGTAAGGTTTGACTCCCTTCTCAAGTGTATATTGGATAAGCTAGGTTTGTCTTTCTTCCTCACTATACAGCAGATTTTCCTGACCTCATCTTAGTCATTAAATTATTTCTGAACCCCTTCCAATTTCTACCATTCTCTTGTGGGTGTGGACACCAGAACCTTTGAACCATCATGCCAACCACAATAATACTTCAGCTGTGGGCATTAACTGTTTCATTGCCTATTTCTGTGCAGAAATTAGAAAGATGGGAGACAGATGGTTATGTAGGCAGCTCCTGATAGCAATGTAGAAGAGCCTGAGCG